>NC_136069.1:918649075-919849075 GCF_964261635.1 Lissotriton helveticus
TGGGGCGGCCACATGGGGGAGGCGGAGATCAGAGGCCTCTGGTTTCCGGCGGAGTCTGGGCTCCACATCAACCTTCTGGAGCTTCGGGCTATTCATCTTGCAGTCAAAGCATTCCTTCCCTCTGTCCTGGAAAGAGTAGTGCAGGTGTTCACGGACAAACCACCGCCATGTGGTACTGCAACAAACAACGCAGAGTGGGGTCGTGGACCCTATGTCACGAGGCCCTCCTCCTCTGGACATGGGTGGAACATCAGGGCATTTCCCTGGTAGTTCAACACCTGGAAGGTTTCCTGAATGCAGGGGCACACAAACTCAGCCGCAGGTGCATGATGGTGTCTTCACTTGGAGGTGATCCCAAGGTCTCTTTCGCAAGTGGGGAGAGCCTTGGTTAGATCTATTCGCAACAGAAGAGAACGTGCAATGTCAGCAATTCTGCGCATTGGGATTTCTAAGGCGGCACTCGCTAGGCGACGCTTTTGTCGCGAGTGAAGTTGCTGTCTTCTATACGCCTTTCCGCCTATACCACGTCTGCCCAGAGTGCTGAAGAAGATCAAGAGCGACCGGGCCCAAGTCATTCTTTTGTTTCGGGATTGGGCACGAAGAGTCTGGTATCCCGAGCTGCTACACATGGCTATTGATCCTCCGATCAGACTCCCTCTTCCAAAGGATCTTCTGTTGCAGCAGCAGGGGGCGGTCCTCGACCCATACCTGTCCAACCTCCACCTCCTTGCGTGGGGATTGAGTGGTGACAGTTGACGTCGTTTGACCTGCCTTCCCGAAGTTTGTGTTGTTATCTTGGCAGCCAGGCGTCCCTCCACTAAGATACTAAATGCCTGCTGCTGGAACACATTTGTGGCATGGTGCACAGCTAAGGCTATGGAACCCCTTTCCGCCCCTCTTTCTGAGGTTCTCTTGTTCCTCCTTTCTTTGGCCCAGCAGGGCTCTGCTATGAGCACTTTAAAGGGCTTACCTCGCAGCCATTTCAGCCTTTCTTAGGCTTCCTAATCAGCCTTCTTTTTTCAAGTCCCCTGTTGGGCTTCCTGATCAGCCTTCTCTTTTCAAGTCCCCTGTTGTAAATCGTTTCCTTAGGGGAATTACTCAACTTTTTAATCCTGTTCCCTTTGTAATGCCCCAGGAGGACTTGAACTTGGTTCTCACATATCTTATGTGCGCACACTTTAAGCCGCTACATAACTGTCCGCTCAGGCGTCTTACTTTGAAAATTGCCTTTCTGGTGGTCATCACCATTCATTGCGCGCAGGGTGAGTGAGCTATATGCTCTTTCTTCCAAGCCTCCTTTTCTGGCAGTCCATCCGGACAAGGTCGTCCTCAGAACTAGACTGTCCTTTCTTCCCAAGGTGGTTACTTCTTTCTACATTGACCAAACCATCACTTTGCCCACCTTCTTTCGGCATCCTTCAAACGAGGAAGAGAGGCTCCACCGTCTGGATCCAAAAAGTGAGCTTGCCTTCTACTTGGATCGCACCAAACAATTCCGGGTGGATGACCAGCTCTTTGTTGGTTAAGGGGTGCTAAGAAAGGTTGGACCTTGCACAAACGGACCATCAAAGCTTGCTATTCTTTGGCAAAGAAGGAGCTTCCAGTGGGAATGCTCGCCCATTCCACCAGGGCTACGGCAGCCACCACTGCTTTGGGACGGTGAGTCCCCCTTAATGACATCTGTCAGGCAGCTACTTGGGCCTCGCTGTACACGTTCACCAAAGACTACTGCCTGGACAGCCAAGTCCGGAGAGACGGCTTATTTTGCCGTTCTGTTCTCCAGAACTTTCTGGTGTGAACTTAGTTCGCAGACCCGCCTCCGGGTTGGTATTGCTGGGGTATCTATTCTAAGGTAAGGAATCTGCAACTAACTGTTTCTTTCATATGAACAAGTTACTTACTTTCGGTAACGATATATCTGTAAGAAACATAGGTTAGTTATAGATTTTTTACCGCGCCACACATCCTCCCCATTATGCAAACTGACTTCTAGGGCTAAGGACTTCCTTTCAGGGCCCTAGTTTTGTGCACCAGTGATCGGTGACTTGCAGGGCTCTGCGCTTCTGGCGTGGAAAGTCGTGTACAGAACTGACGTCCGCGAGCGAGGGCGGCGTCTATGTAGCTACCGCGGCGTCATCCCGGCGACCACAACACCAACTACGAACGCGAAATCGACCAACTCCGCCTTCCGACGCGCAGAAGTACAGCTGACGAAAACTTTGCGGATCAAGTCTGACACCAGGGGGTAATGCTAAGGTAAGGAATCTATAAGTAACCTATGTTTCTTACATATATACCGTTACCGAAGGTAAGTAACTTGTTCATCTCTCCCCCAGCCCCCCCAACGTTATGCATGGCGCCCACAAAGTAAGGGCAGGAATCCCAGTTATGGAGGCTGGAGGGACGTTTTACTAATAGGAGCAGGGATCTTCCCCCTTAGACATTCAATAACAAGCATTGGCATAACCAATAGGTCTCGCCTTTGGGACCTGATAAGTATTTAGTTACGCAGCACAATATCCTTGGTGCAACAACATCAACTGTTGCATGGCTAAAGATTTATAAGGTCCCAAAGGCGAGACCTATTGCCTATGCGAATGCTTGTTTTCCTTCTTATGATCCATTTTTCTAAATCCAGCAGTGGAGGGAAAGGAGAGATTTGGGGCATCATATTTATTTGTAAAATATTTATAAAGTGCTTTAAGGTCACAGGAACGGCAGAATGCGCTGTATAAAGCGCATCATTAACTTGTGAGGCATTCATTGTCAGCGCCTGGGAGCTAAGATACATTTACGGGCTATGTAGGCTTTAATTTACAGTTAGAAAGTCAAATTGCATCCTATGTTTAAAAAAAATCCATTTACAAAAAATACAATATTTTCACCCACTGTGGCAGTTTAACATTTATATGGACATTGGTCAGACTGAAATTGTGGAATGGGTCTAGCCTTCCCAGACCGGCATTGGACACCCCTCTAAAGAGAATAGTGGAACCGCCGCTAATAAAGTCTAGTAATTCCACAGTGAATCCAAACACTGGCCAGCTTCATGTGATAAACAGTACAGTCCTCTCCCGCAGACACCACCTGCACATTTACCTTAATTCCAGGCTAATACAACGGTTGTCGGTGCCTCATTCAGTGTGTGCGCGGTTTAGGGGCGGGGACATTCACCCACAGTATGTAGCCTTTAATATGTGGAAGGTGGCATGCAGATTTATAGAGACACTAATTGTGCTGTGTAATTGAGCTGGGGTGTCGTGTCGTCCGCAGCATGGGGAATTGCAGGTGTGAGAATCTGGCAGGAAGCCGAAGGGAGGGTGGGGAGTTCGCACTCAAAGTATGCTCATCTGATGGTTCTTTTGATGCAGCGCTGTGCAGACACCCCCTTTGCTCTGTGAGGACGATTCCTCTGCTGACCTATGGAATTTCAGCATAGCCGGAGGTGACTTGAATGTTCTGAAGGTAATATAGGGCAAAAATGAGAACAACCGCCAAAATTCAATTTCTCTAAAACAAGCCACCACAGCTTTTTCACTATGTTTAGTTACTGATGCAAATCAATGAAAAGAAACCCATCTAATTCCCCTGGCGCTGCCATGTCCAGTTTAAAATGTGCATGAATCGCCCACCCTCGGACCTCTGAAGGACAGGGGCATGGCCAGGGGTGACGAACGGGGCGCAAAGACACGTCCTCGCAGCAAAACCATGCTGGACAGAGGACCCGCGAGGTTAGCCAAGATGGCGCTAGCGGTCTGAGCCCCGGCTCCCAAGGGCCAACTAGAAGCTGCCAGCAGAGTATAGTGGGGCCAAATTGAGGGTCCGGGGTGGTGGAGCACTGGGACCGTGTGATCCTGTGGCCGAACGAGGGGACATGAAAGTATCGCCGGAGAACAGGCCATTGTGAAGGAGTTGTGAGGTCTGTCAAAATGGTGCCCGCGGCCTGAGGAGTGCCCCCTAAGGGATGCCCGGTGTCTGCCGGCTACACTTCCCCCACAGTAGAGCTGGTTGCAGACACGCGTCGATAGAGAGCTGGGCCCCCATACCTGCAGTGCACAACGAGGAGTAAGGAAGTGCAACGGAGAGAGGCACAGGCAGTGGCGTGCTGGGGGAGCTGTGAGCACCTGGTGGCGGTGGATCCGAGCACTGCTGCAGGCGACCTCGGGACAGCACTCTGCAGTTTCCCCAAATGGGCGGTCAGGGGTTTTGATGATGCTGCTACACAACCCTAGCCAGAGAGAGAAGCTCCACCCCCCTCTCAGAGCCCACCTCCTGCTGCTGGAGCCGCGCAACCAACTGGTGAGTGGGGATTGCCCGGGATTGCAGGAGTTGCCCCCAGAGACCAAGACGCTCCTGCCGCTTTGTCGTCCCGAAAAAGTGGCAGCAGGGGGAGGGGGCATGGGCGGTATCCTTTTGGGAGCGTGCGACCATATGGCGCCGCTCGCTCCCGAAAAGAAATCGCCAAGATGTGTACGCGTTGCATTGCAAGCAATGCAACGCGTGCACTTCTTTGCCTAAAAAGCTTTGCCGATGGCATTAGGTCTCCTCCTATGCAACGCATGCGCGTTGCCTAGGACGAGACCTAAAAAGGTGTATAGCCTGGCCCTAAGCATTAGCTTGCTGGCTAGGGCACTAGCAACTCATTCTTGCTGGGAAAGTGATACATTTGATGTATTCCAGTCATCACAGCAGAGTGCTGATGGCGAACAAAATGAAAAACAAAGGGAGCAGTCCATTGCATGATTGTCTACTTCACTAAAGAAAAAACATGGTTAGCCCTAAAAACTTTTTACGATATGATAGCACAGTTTAGTAAGCAGTGTAGAGAATTTTAATACCAACGATTGCCTTGAGTGGGTCTGTTCCCAGAAAGCCATACAACAATCCATAGATCTCATGCTTAAGGCCCACCGTCTGATTCTGTGTTTTTGATTTAATTACGTGGTTCTATTTGATTTTTTTTATTTAAAAGCACATTTCGATGCAGACCTGTGTCTCTTGGTGCACAGCTGAGTTTTCGTATTAGCACAGTATTCCTTTCAATATGATAAAATTACAATTTTGTTCCCTATTATGCTTCATCGTTCTATTAATTCGAGTGGTTGAACATGCATATAATCACAAATGTGCCACTGTACCCTAAAGTGTTTCAGGGTGAACCCTTCATCAGGGCTTTGTTCTATAATTTTCATAGTTCTGTGAGCAGATAAACTAGAACTATTTTGAGGTGAACTCGATAGAGTATGGCACCTAAAAATATAACTCAACAGTGAATACAACTCTGGGAAGAAAAAGTGTGTATTACATTCGTGTTTGAGAATTTGATTCATCCATTCTTCATTGCCATATTTTCACTAATGCAATTATTGGTATAATTTCATATCCAAGTGCCCTCAAGCTGGACCAGGAGAAATGCTATTGGCCACGGCCATAATCAAAATGATGTTTTCTTATTGTTAGCATCCAATTCAAAGGTATGCTGTGTTCTATGGTACTTTGCACTGGCTGTGGCAAACATTATATATATCTAACCCTTTCACTGCAACATATTGCCAAGTTTCAGTTGAGTAACTATTCCAGTCCATAACCTTAGCAGCTCCTTTTTTTCATGCCCAGATACTTAGTTCTGAAAATTCATGGTTCTTCCAGTCTTTCATAGATATGCACAAAGAGAGTTACATGGTTGGTGGGCAGCTTCTCACAGCTGCCTGTTTTATGTCCTAATTCAAAATAGATGCTGACATTTTTGTATTGTTAAAAACGGTAAGTTTGTTCCTGTCTTTCTTACACAGTTGTATTTGTCTGTTAATAAATGTTTTTTGTGATTGTATTATTACTGAGATCTTCTGAGAAGCCTGTTATGTTCCCTTTAATTGTGCTGCGTTATTTCTAAGTTGCACAATACCTTAAACTTCTCTTACTGCCTGTTGTGGACATTCACTGTTCTCTGTTGGGGCACACACTTCTTCCTGATGGATTTGTTGCCTTGTAAAGTGCAGGGTAATCTGATTGACTTCTAGCCGCAGATTTATTACCTTGCAGAATACCCCAGGCGTTCGACTGGATCTTGAAAAGCTTGAGCAGTACAGTACCTCTGTGCTTCAGAAGGAGGCACGGAACTGCATTGTCCCTTCCGGCGTGGTTGGCACATGAGTTTGTGGTGCCTATATATGCATCACCCTAGGTGGCTGACATGATTTCCTTTCTTTCATTGCCATCAGCATGAATCCGGAAGAGAATCCTCAGTCATTTTTTGACTCCTTTTTTTCGACTTTCTGACTACCCTTTTTTAAGATTTTGCTCCCGATGTGCCTTAGGAATGTCCCATGAGAAACCTGTGGGTTTTTAGCTCCATGGAGCCTGCCATAGGAAGATGTCTGCCTGTGACAGACCCCCACTTGGTTTGTTAATGGTGCATGGAGCTGGAAAACTTCCCCAAGGCCTGCTCTGACTGCTGTGCAATGAACCCGAAAGCAGTCCGGGAAAGAGCATTAAAGCTCCTGGTCACTCGACAACAGACAACTCTGTGCTGCTCCAGGTCCCGGTCATGTGGAAGGTTCTGTGCCTTAGATTATCTTCGTTAGCCAAACTGTTGTCAGGTATGTCACACAAGAAGAAAAAGAAGTTGAAGCTTTCTTCAACTTCACTGCTCTAGTCCTGATCATCGGACAAGGCTTGGAAACGATGCAACAAGTCTAAGCTGCGCTCCCACACTTATCCAATGGAGCCAGAGCCTTGGTCTGCTCTGAGCTTCCCTGAATTTCTTGGAGTCAGAATGACCCTCGCCCAACTGTAAGAATTCTGAGGCAATGCATCTCACGTTTGTGTGAATCGATCCTCTGTATCGCCTTCGGGCATCATGGGTTTGGAAGGTGTCTCTACTGGGATTCCGCTGGCTGGTTCGCCCTCGGATCCAGCCAGGCCCTTTGGATCCGTTCTTGGATATGAAATGACTCTGGCTGCAAATCTACGACCTTCACTAGCATTTGGTCTTGTGGGTCCATCCCCAACGCCACTGACCCCATACTTATTCCAGACAAGAATAAGGAGCCGGACTAGCATGGTCCAACGTTGACACAGCTACCAACCAAACCAGGACCCTTTGTGTTGGAGACAGTGCCTCCTTTTTGTAACCGACCCTGTTAGGTTTTTTGCCTGGGGTGGATCAGAGTATCCTTATTGTTATCCTGACCCCCCTGAGGAATCGTTTACCGAGCATAACTGGTATGAGGAACTGGCTGATGCTAGTAGCCTGGACACCTCGTCAGACACTGGCCTGGTCTCTACTCCTATCCTAGTGTGGCTGCAGAGGAAGGGGCTTCTTTGCCATTGTGATGCAGAGGGCGGCTGAGTTCCTTGACCTTACACTGCCCTCAGTAAAGGTAAAGACCAATGTTTTGACGGAGTTGCTTCAACCCAGGGCATCCCACACAAGACTCCTCTTTCTCTGAAGCCCTCAACTGATACCCTGCTCAGGGCCTGGGTCAAGCCCTGCACCAGCACTCCTGTGCACAGGCTGATTCCCCTTCTGCCAGCTCCTGGGGATCCACCTTTGCTAACCCAGCACCCCAACCCCAGAAACGTGTGATGCAGGCCTAAATGTTCAAAGTTAACCCTGGCACGTTCCTTACCACGCCACCAAACAGGGAATCCAAGAAGTGGATACCATTGGTAAAAGGATTTTCTCTTCCATCAGCCTTGCACTGCAGTGCTTCTTGGGCTAGTATACACACACACAATGTGGGACCTGGTTGCACATGTGCTGCCCATTGTCTCGGATTGACCCAGGCTATTGCCGAAGGCAGGGATACAGCAACATTTAAGGTAAGCTTAAGACGTGACAGACTTGCTTTGTTGCCATGCCTGGCTGAGGTCAACCGGCTTTTCGGGGATGTACAGGCATTCCTCATAGACATGCCCTTCTATGGCACTTTTCTGTTTGACAACAACACTGATTTAGTGGTCAAGTGCTGCAAGAACCGGAGGGCCACCGCCCAGTTATTGGGACTCGCCATGGCCACATACCACCCATACTCTTTCTTTCGCTCCTTACATGGTGAAAGAAGGGACTACCAGCTGCGTCCATTTTAACACAGCAGACTCCCCAGTCTGTTTGTGATCAAAGACACAGCTTCCACAAGCCTTGTGGGACCCAATGGCAGAGATCTGCCTAGTCTGCCACCACTGGCAGTTGACGCCTCCAAACCCCTTTAATGTACCCTTGCGACATCATGGGCAATCAGTTGTCAGCAGGATCAGGCACCACCTGTCCCACTAGCAAGCCATAGCGGCAGACAACTGGGTGCTCCAAATTGTCCAGTGAGGTTACTCCCCTCTGGTCCCGGAAACCCCACTGCATATGCCACCGCCCTCAGACTGACTGACCGAGGACCATCTCTCCCTGCTGTAACTGGAAGTGCCGTCTCTTCTGGCCAGAGGAGCCATTGAGAGGCTGCTGACATTGGAAGTAGGTCATGATTGCTATTCCCGCTGAAGGACAGAGGCCTTTACTCTATACTAGATTTGCAACCAAAGCCACTTCCTGATCTTGAAGAGATTCAAAATGCTCACATTGCCTCAAGTATTGTGTGCCCTGGATCCTGGATGATGGTGCTTGACTTTCAGGACACATATTTCCATATACCTGGTGTGCTAGGCCCACAGTCCACTGTGGTTCACAAGCCCTTTCCGTGTGCTGCGTTCCACTTTGGCCTTATCTGGGCCCTTCGAGTGTTCACGAAAGTGATGGCAGTGGTTGCAGCCCATCTGGCGAGGTCAGGGGTTGCAGTCTTCCCCCTACCTTGACGACTGGCTATTGAAGGCAGGCTTGTATCAAGCAGCTGTGGACCACATCCAGACTACAGCGAACCTCCTGCGTTCGCTCGGGCTCACTGTGTTCACTAAAAATGTGCCAAAGTCACACCTGACTCCCTCTACGATGCTCCTTTTCATTAGAGCAATTCTGGACACCGTGCAGTTCCGCACAATGCTCCAGAGTGGCGAGTCCAGGATTTTCAGACTTTGATTAATTTATTTGAGCCTCTATCCAGGATTTCAGTGAGATAGACTCTGAGGCTTCTGGTTTTCCTGGCCTCTTGTATCCTGCTGCTAATGTATGCTCACTGGCCTGTGTGGGCCCTGAAGTCTCAGTGGCCAGCATCAGGGGAATGTCTCCGACCTAGTCCAGATATACAATGGTGGCTAATGGACTGCTGTTGAGTCTGCGAGTGACCTCTCTCCCACCCCGATGTCACATTGGTGACAGATGTGTTGCTTCTGGGTTGGGTAGCCATTTGGTAGAGGTGGAGATCAGAGGACTTTGGTCACCGGTGAATTCTCGATTCCGCATTAACATGTTGGATTTGAGTAATTCACTTGGCATTGAAAGCTTTTTTTCCGTCCACAAAGGGTAAGGTGGTTCAAGTGTTCCCGGAGAACACCATCCCCATGTAGATCTGCAACAACCGAGGCGGAGTGGGGTCCTGGACCCTGTGCCAGGAAGCCCTGCACCTCCTGGATGTTGCTTGAACATCAGGACATTTTCCTGGTTATACAGTACCTGGTGGGATCTCTTAACGCCAGGGTGGATAAACTCCACAATCCATGCCTTGTGGATCACGACTGGCGTCTCATCCGAAGGTAGAGCAGGATCTTTTCTGTGACTGGTGATTCCCTTGGTTAGATCTTTTTGCCACCGCCGAGAATGAGCAATGTCAGCGCTTCTGCGCATTGACCTTTCCAAGGCGAGACTTTCTCTGAGATATATTTCATCTCAAGTATGGCTTGCGACTCCTTTACGCTTCTAGCAACCACCCAGCCTGCCTGGAATGCTGAAAATGATCAGGACAGACTGAGCCCAAGTCATACTAGTGGCTCCTCATTGGGCATGGAGAGTATGGTATCCAGAACTCATGAGCATGGGTCCACCGATCAAGCTGCCCCTTCAGGAAGATCTCCTCTTGCTGCAACTGGGCATCGTTCTGCACCAGAGCTTGTGCACACTTCGTTTTTATGCATGGACATTAGGCTGCAGCTGCTGAGTCTCTTCGATCTACCTCCAGAAAGTCTGTGAGGTCATCTTGGCAACCAGTTGTTCATCGACAAAGTCGTTATACAGCTGTCGTTGGGACTAGATCATGGATTGGTGCATTGAAAAACACGTTAACTCTCCTTCTGCACCTTTGTGCAAAGTGATTTTGTTTGATTTGTCGTTAGCCCGGCGAGGCATTGCTATGGCCACAGTTAAAGGTTACTGTGAGGCCAGCTCTGCTTTTTTACAGTAACCAGAACAGCCTACCCTGTTCAAGTCACCCATTGTGACATGTTTTCTGAAAGGTCTTCAACATGCCCCCCCCCCTTAAAAAAAACCCTTTCTTTATGCCCAAATGGGAACCCACACATAGCTGTCCTGTAAAACGTCTGACAATCAAAGGCTTCTTTGTAGCTATCCTTCGGCCAAGAGGGTCAGCGAGCTCTTCTTCCCACACAAACTGGTTCTCCGCACCCATGCCTCTTTTTTGCAGAAGGTTGTGACACCTTTCCACGTCAGCCAAAGCATCACACTACCAAACTTCTTTGCTCATCCTCACTCCTCCAAGAAGGGGAGGGATTCAATCGCCTGGACTTGAAAAGAGCATTGACGTTCTACATGTATCGCACCAAAGAACACTGGGTGAATGGTCAGCTCTTTGTTGGAGTCACTGGAGCAAAGAAGGGGAAAGCAGTGCAGAAAATAACCATCAGCAATTTTCTAGCACTGGTACACTTCAGGTGAAGTAACCATGTGCTTTACAAATAACATTATTTGTATTTGTATTTATTTCCAGGTGGATTATACTCTGTATTGAGATTTGCCTCGCATTGACCAAGAAGCAACCCTGTGAGGACTGATGAGCTCATTTCACCAGAGCCAAAGCTGGGACCAGTGAATTGGCTTGCAGAGGCCCCATCCTAGACAATCTGTCAGGCTGCGAAGTGGACAACCTTGCACACTTTTATCACTGCCTTGACGCTCCGGTCCATCGTGAAAAGGCACTTTGCCTATTTGGTCCTCCAGGACTTTTTAGTCTGAGCACAGTTAACAGATCCTCCTGCAGAGCAGTATTGCTTTCGTATCTGATCTTGTAAAGAAGCGTTTGTCACTACGCTGGGGCGGTGCTTATATAGGCGCCATGAACATCACTTCAGCGTGGATGACACCTCTGTGGAGCCATCGGCGCCACCTTCTGGTACGCAAAGGTACTGCTCTTGAATCTGCAGCTAGATAATCTTTACCAAAATCAGGTATTTTTTCTCTTTTTTAGAGTTTTATATAGCACGAACTAGACACGAGACATCGGGTATCAGGGCTCTTTACATGCGCACCAGTTTCATTACACAAGGACACATTCACTTTTGTTAGGCACGGGGAGATTAAGTAATTTTCCCAGAATCACAGGATGTTGAGCGTAGTTGCCGAGACTCAAACCCGGTTCCCCAGCTTCGAGGTCGACCGATGTATCCGTAAGGCTACATCCTCTCCCATATAGGCATTAACGAAGATAAGTAACTTGATCCTTTCCTGCATTCCTATGCTACATGAGACATTCCCCTGTCTTTCATTGCCCTTGGTTTGGGGAGTTGACGCTTCCTGCACTTTCCTAATGGAAGCAAGATGCAGCTCCCAATGTTGTATTCCAAAATGTCTCTCCATTTATCAGCAGATTACTGTGATCCTTAGCCCTAAAGGGTGTTTCATTCTTATTCTTCTAGGGGTAAAAACATAATGGATAACTTCACACAATAAGCCTTTACACGGAGAATCACATCCCTTGGAGATGGGGGAGGTGTCACTAATTAGTTGACTATTTTTCGAAGCTGTTCCTGTGACTCCGCCTTTGGTGGACGAGAATGAAGATAGTTCTGGGCAGAGAAGTAATAGTCACAAACACTCTCTAATTAGGCCTCCTAAATAAATTTCAGACGCACGTTCAAACTCCACAAAGATTCCATTAGCTCCCAATCTTCTAGCAAATGACACACCACTAACATAAACCTGTATCTCATCCCGTGCACTTCGTTATTTGACCAGCCTTTCTAGCCCGCATACCTCAAGGAGAGAACTGCACTCCTCTATGAATGGACTACTGACTGTTTGCACGTGCAAACCTGAGATGAGCGATCGTTTGAGATACACGGAACAAACAGTCACATGTTCTAATGGGGAAACATCATTAACAACGAAGGCATTACTACGCGTAACGTTTACTACGGGGCACTTACCACGTAACGTCTTTTCCACGCGTATGCCTTCCATGATCGTCTTTACCACGCAATAATCATTCCGGTCGGGAAAATAAAATAAAAAAGCGTAGGATTAAAAAAGGGGGGTTGGGGGGGTCTCCCCCCCCATAAAAAAACGAACCTGCCGTGCCGAAGAAATCAGCGTCGTTAGAGAGGAAGCTGGAATAAACTTCTGCTTCTTCTTTGCGACGTATGAGCGACGTGGTTAAGGTGATGCGGGGAAAACGAATTCCGTTGTAACGCATGCGTGGAAAAGGCATGCGTTGCAACGGAATACGTAGTAATACATACAACCGTTCTAATGCACGTTCACAAGACATTCTGCAAGACAAGTGGATGCAATAAGTAAAATCGCTGTTTGTTATTTATAACGTCATGTTTCATGGCATGAGGGATGCATTAGGAGATTACAGATGCTTACCATTCATAGCTGATGAATTTCAGTATTTAAGTTTTAGATGATATCCGTAACATCCCTCCAATTGTAGTTTTAGAGGAGGTTCCTTTTTTATTTTAAGTGCACAGTAGTGTATCTTCTGAATAAAAACATTAACTTACCTTTAACATTTTTTCAGTGATGCATACATATATTCGCAAATTCGTGCATATTTAATTAGAGCCACAATATGATCTATGTAGTTCTGTTCAGACCATTAGTTTGTATATAAAAAAAGTTTTGTTTGTTTCATTGATAACTTTTTCATGATTTGACAAATCTGGACAAAATGTTCCCATTCCCACTGCTCCCCACTTCTGTCCAACAAAAGGCAGTGTTACGGTGGTTTAGGAATTATCTGTGCAAATTGGTCGAATAGTGGGTAAGTGTGAAGTGGCAACACCCACCATTTCACTTCAATGCTCACTGGCATTTTTGGCTAGCAGCAATGTGGAAGACACGGGATGGAATGACACCAGACTTGGTCCAGAGGATCAAAAGAGATCAGATTCAAAATCGTTTTATCGGTTTAGAGAAATCTGTCAAACAGTGTTTGTAAGTGTAAAGATATTTGACAATTCTACTTAATGAAATCTGAATCTAAGCATATACTTAGATTCCCTGCTTGGAGTTCATTCTTCTTTTTTTACTCCAGAAGCTTTTATGACATTTGTTAATGCCTTGATTGGTGAATTACTTAACACTAACAGACCAAAGGGATAGCTTGGTTGATTACTGGAAAACAAGTGAAAAACTAAGAAAAAAAACTCCATCATCATTACCTTATTTAAAGACCAGGATTGTTTTTTTTCTTTTGTTGTGTTATTTTGTTTTTTGTACCAGATATTTATTTATTTAATTATTTTGTTATCTTATGTTCCTTAAGACTCGTATGCTCCATGACTATTTTGATGTACTTACATTTTTATTGTATTCTATCCTTCTGCCTCAATGTGATGTATAGAATGTCATTGACTCTCCCGTGGCCAGACAAAGCAAATATGGAGCGGTAAGCCACCGTAGGGGCACTGCCTGATTCAAGCACATTTGTCTGTAGTTAAGCTCACCATTGTATCGCTTCTAAGCATTGGTTTACCAACATCATCCGAGATAGTTTTGAAGATTTTCTTGTCTAGTCAACTGATGGTTTTTCGAAATGCCCAAACAACATACACGAGATAATTTAATAAAATAGAGTAACTCAGAAAGCCCAGGGATAAGCAATTCTATGCTAGTGAATATCTTGCGTGAAAAATTGGATTGCTAACGATTCAGATTATTTTTTAGAAAATCACACAACACAATGGAATGTGATACTTGCCAATTCATTTACATTCCTTTCAGTTAAAAATGTGCAAATCCAGTTTATTTTCAGGTGCTAATTCCCGTAAGTTCACATTTGTATTGAAATATCTTTTCTAATGTAGAATATGTCTTCTTACAAATGTCATACACTAGTTGAGCATCACGTGTTCACTTTTTAAAAAAGAATAATAAGCAAAGATTTTCTCTATTGTACTTTTAAAATATATATTTCTTGAAAATTGTCAAATGTACAGAGACCTCGTAGCTTACGCGTTTCACATTCATTTACAGGTGTTAATATTTTCTCCTAAAAAATGTCTTACTTATGAGACCACATTCTATGTGCCCCAACATTTCTGACTCACAGAGTAACCACAATGCCACATTGGATTAATATATGCTCTTCATTGAATTTAGCAAACTCTCCCCATAGTGTAAAAGAAACTGGATCATTCTCCTTCATTTACATGGCCTCCTTATTTTCATGCTTGCCAAAATCTAGATGGGCCTTTATTTTGCAGTCATCCTCAAATATTCTCGATGCCTGGCCTCTTCTGAGTGACTTCTAACTTCCATTTGTGCTTTTATTTCTCCCCATCTAGTCTTCTAAATTTCTAGTTTTGGCAGTTGAAGACTTAGGTATTCCTTTCATCATACTCTTAATAGTGCAACTATTACCTTTTGTTTTCTGTGTCAAACTGTTTAGTGCACAAATTAATGGACAATTGTTGGTTTTAAGGGGCAAAGTCTAAAACCACTCTATCAAGGTGGCAGGATTTCAATCCTTAAACCAGACCGCAGTTTGGGGCAAGATTATTGTATTCAACTGTCCCCCTTAGATCCAAAAGGGTGATTTGAAAGTTGGGTGGGCCATTCAAGGCATCTTTGTTAAACACTCATGAATCTACCAACCCACCCACCCGTTTTACAAGAAGTGAGCATACCAGACTGAAAAATAACAGAAAATGGTGCATATGATAGCCGCCTCATCTGTCAAGGCTACTAAAGAAAATTTGTTTCCGATCCTATTTATCAGACCTGCTTTAATTTATTTTAAAGACTTCGGTGCATTGACTAGGCTTTCCTCAAATCTCATCCTCATTAAAAGGATTGCTGAGATGTTTTTCATACCGTTAATCGTTGGCATAGATATAGGATAGGTAAGGAGACTCATTCTTATACTAACATTTCATGCATCACCTTCTCTGCTGTACTGAAGGCCCTCAACTACCATGAAAGAAAATATTTTTCGGCTCACTCACAGAAATTACCTTATTTCTTCACATCTTCGTTTTGAGATGGCGTCTTCTTTATGAAGATGATGTATTTTTACACACAGTATGTGCAGATCTTTATTGGAGACCTGAATACCCCTCCCACTTTAGGCCTAGCTTGTCTAATTTCCATATTCACTGTTTATTTGTGAATTGGTGTAATATATTAAAAAATATTTCTGCAAAACTTTTTAAAGCATAACTTGGTTGAATTTGACTCCAATTTTATCAATAATCAAATCCATTAATGATTCATAATTGATCATTACATGTATAGAGTAATTCTGGCTAGCTAGTACTCTATATCTATTCAATGCACTTTATAATAGATGCAAAAACAATGTCTCAACAAGGAGTCCACTGTTTCAGGTGGAATGGCACATAGTTCATTCACAAAACAGCATATAGGAAATGGAATTATTTGGGACAGAATCTCGTAAGGTAGTGACTATCCAAGAGACAATTAACTGGAAGCGCTGATAGCAAATGAAAGGTGACTGATGTCAATGAAAAATTGCCTTGTTCTTCATGTATTTAGTTATTTATTTTAGTACTTTTATTCAAAGTTCTACACTAATCCATTAATACCTTTCATTTTCAAAAGACCTCCTAGTGGTAAAAGTTGTGCTTGCCCCTCAATATATGATGCGCTAATTCTGATTATGATTCCTTCTCTACTTTGAAATATGTAATCATGGTTTTAATTAAGTAACTAATTGATGGGGAGTTTTAATTCATATAGGGCAGACGGTGAGTCACGTTTGTCCCATGTTGACCTCAGATTGACCTCATGCAGATGTGTTGTCATCATTGCTCTTTATGGATTTAATTTGCCCAGACTCTTCTTGCAATCGCTTAAAGATTTGATGAAAAACATTCCTTCACTTCCTGAAACCTAAAATAAATCTTATTTTCACCTTTGACCTTGAATAGATGTTGATGAACAATCGACAGACGTCTTTTCTTTCTATCTGCTTTCTCTCTCGTACAGTAATAAAGTGACCCTTCGTCTACAGCTCTAATGTCTTACCATCTGAAAATCTCAGTTGCACTTACCAGGCTTCAAGCTCATTGACTTTTATTAGAATACCTAACATATCATACATCATGTTTTAGTTACTAGCTGTCATTTCTCCCCATTGATACATTAGCTGCCCCATTTTCTTTCACCTTACTGCTTCTATACACCACTCAACTGTGACAATAGCATTTGATTAAATATGGAGTGCAAACCTGTGCCTGTATACATGCATGGGATGCAATATAGGTATTTATAAATGAGCCAGTTGAATCTTTCACCTCTGTTTTACACTTTCTATTGTGGTGGTAGTTTATGGGCCTGTATTTTCTGATACTGCCACATTTGTAGACTCTCTGCCCTTCACGTTAACTATCTGTTGAAGGTAGATCGTTGCTCCTTGTCTTTCTAACAAATAAAAAGACATAATTTTCCAATGCATAATTACTTTACAGTGTTCAAAAGAAAGAGAAACCAAGACATCTTAAGGTCAAGTACAACAGGGCCATTTTCTGGATAGTCGGCTGTCCCCTTTAAACTTCTAAGGAGACTGATTCCAGTTAGACAGCCATTTCTTTACATTTTGCTAGCCATCCTTAGTTCACAATATTGTGTCTCAATGACTAGCGCACTGTACTGTGGCTCTGTTTCATAATGAAACCTGCAGGTCTGTGATGAGACCTTGCTTTTCACTATCTTCTAGTGAGATCCCTCACGTCACGTGGTTGAGCAGACTTATATTGTCCAATGTATTTCTTAAAATTCTCTTCTCACAATTCATTTTAACCTGAGCGCCCCTCCCTTTTTTCGGATAGGTTATTGGAACAATATTAGCTATAAGACACAACCATACCCTTCTAACCAAATTTTGAGCACCATCTCATACAGCCATAATGTAATGATTAGATTGCTGTCTTGTAGTTTGTTTGGGTGTTAGGTCCTATTGTTTAATCATCTGGAATTTTCTGAGAATCTTCAACTTCGTTGAGGAGTTAATGCACATAAGCAATATACAAAGCATCTGCAGGTAAACCATTTCTCCTCCAGCTAGCATATTCATATAGGAAACAATACATTAAAGAAAATGTAAATAGTTTGATCAGTTGAAACTCTTTCTCGGACCGTTGGTGTTGCCGATGCTTAAGGTCATAACAAGTAGCTGATAGAACATTCCAAGTTTCTTTAATACAGCTGAAATTTGGAGGTGTTTTCCTAACAAAACTAACTGCTTGTTACATATTGCCTTTAATCATTGTACTAACTGTAATCAATTGCTTTAGCACCTTCTTTCTTTGGCATGTAGGTTGAAGAAAGTTCACTTAGATCAAAATGTTACATTGCTACCTTTTCCTATTGTGAGTACAATGAAATGTTCACTCTAGTTTTCAGTGCCTACGTTACTCTTGTCTTGGACATTTTTATGTTATCCCCTAACTTTGTGCCAGTTTAGGCCAGGGGTCTCCAATCTTTTCTGTAGTAAAATCTACTTCTGATCAGTGAAAATCATTGTGAGCCTCTGAAGGCCAAGCCATTCACAGCTTTGTTACCAAGAATCACCCCGCCCAGCTTCATTGACTTTAAGCCTACTGTCCACAGAGCCAGATACTTTGGTTTGAACAAAATACTTTGACTGGGGCCACAATGACAGTACTGCAATGTTTGATAGTGAGAGTGTGGTCTTTGGGGATGTATTAACGTGTGCATATGAATGAGTTATATGTGTATGGGTGACTGAGAACCTGTATTGTATGTACTTGTGGCATAGGACATAACCTTTGCCATATGTGGCACTTTTACATATATGGCACAAACATACAATCAATTTTGTAAATAGGGGAAATTTAAAGTGTAGGAATATGTTTTGCAAAAAAGTTCCAATATGGAAAAAAATTCTGAACTTTAAATTTCACCCACTTAAAATAATGGCTGTATTTTTCACTGATACATATGGCACTGTGTCTACCAGCCACTGGGAAACATGTCTGCTGTCTGGAAAGATGACACTTTGAAATGTGAGAAAACTACACTGAAGAGTTAACTTTATGTTTATATGGATTCCATAAAACTCATAATTTAAATGTTCTCCCATTTCCAAGTTTCACATTTACAAACCGGAGGCATCTTGTGGCCAGTGGCCAGTTGACACAGTGCTGTATTTATAGCAGACACATACAGCCAGCCTTTTAAATAGGAGAAATTTAAAGGGAAGAAACATGCTTCATGAAATATTAAGACGTAATTGGCTTCAATAGAAGTATTTTGCTTCACTTTCAATTTATTCAATTTAAAAACTATTATGTTATGTTGTTATGTTCTGTTATTTGAATTTGTAAGGCGCACAGCTACCCCAAGGGATTTCTCGGCACCAGCCTGGTAAGGAAAAAACGGAGGAGCAAAGACCTTACAAGTTGAACAGCCAAGTTTTCAAACATCTGCAAAAATTCCCATAAACTGTTTCTTTTCATAGTGAAATGGGAAGATAATTCCACAGGGAGGGTCCTAGGTAAGTAAAGGATAGACCGCACATGAATCTGATTCTGGGAACAGTAAATTTAAACTGAGTAGTGGAGCGGCGGGAGAGTGAAGGTATATAGGGTTGAACTAAGGATTGCAGATATTAAGGGGCTAAACCAGTTTTGATTTTGAACATATAGCTCAAGGCTTTGAATTTGATACGATACGATTCTCCACCTTTAGCCAGTGAAGGTCGCGAAGAAAGCCTGAGATAGAGGCAGTCTTAGGAACCTGGCAGAGCAGTCTGGCAACCGTGTTTTGCACCACCTGCAATCTTTGTGTCACATCTTTGTTTGAACCCAGATATAGGACATTACCGTAGTCCAGCCTAGATGTAACAAGAGCCTGGACTACTGTTCTCTGAGTAGAGAAGGGTAGCTTGCAAGGAATTTTCTTCAACCATTTAAAAATGGTGAAACAGGTTGAGGCCACCTTCGTGACTTGATGTTACATTTATAACTCATCGTCGATGATAAAGCCTAAGTTACACACTTGATGAACAGGCTAGGGTAAAACACCCATTTCAAAGGGCCAGTGCTGGGGACCCCAAAGATCTTGTTTTTTCCCCTAAGAACAGAACTTCAGTTTTTTCTCCATTAAATTTGAGTAAATTATCTGGCATCCAGGACGCAATCTTCCTCAAACCAGCCGGGAGAGTCTATGATTCAGATTCCTTCGCTGCAGAGCGGGAAAAGATTACCTGAGCGTAGGAGAATAAGGACAGCCCTGCCTCTTCGGCAACATTTGCCATTGGGCGAACATAACCATTAAACAACAGAGGGCTCAGTACAGAGCCCAGGGACATATGGGGATAAGTGGGGGCTTCGAGCTGGCCGTGGAGGAAAAAACCTGAATCGTATGGTTGGTAAGAAAGGAGTCAAGCCATTGGAGCGCTAGGCCCTCAATACTCAAGGATTGTAAAGCTTTAAGCAACACAGTGTGTGACACCGTGTTGAATGCAGCGCTCAGGTCAAGTAAAATAAGGGCCCCCGTGTCACCAGTGTCGTAGCATTTCAGTGACTCCTAAGAGTAGTATCAGTAGAAAACCCAGCTCTAAAACCTGGTTGAGAAATGTGTAGGAAGTTCTAGGACTCAACAAAGGAGGATAACTGGGTATTTTCATGTTTTTTCAGAATTTTAGAAAAGGCAGGAAGCAATAAGATCGGTCAGAAGTTGGCAGGTTGAGAAGGGTCAGCGTTGGCCTTCTTTAAGAGGGGGAGAACCATGGCATGTTTCCATTCTGGTGGGACTATTCCCTCCTGTAAGGGATAGAGATAGGGAGTAATTGAATGGAGAGCCAGATTTTAAGCTAGCCAGTAGCTGAGTAAAGGATCTTGTTTCCAGGAGAGACCATGTTATGTTATGTTATGTTAATAAATGATTTATAAAGCGCGCTAACACCGATTGGTTTCCTGACGCTGACAGAGACAGAGGACATGCTTGAACAAGGGGTAACCGGGATTCCTTTTGTATGCTTGGATGTAGAGCCAGGTTTTTAATGTTTTCCTGAATGTAAGCAAGTCCAGACAAGACCGGATTTCCAAGGGGAAAGTGTTCCACAGGCGGGGAGCCAAGGTTCCGAATCTGCAGCCTCCAGAGCGTTTACGGCTGAACGATGGTGTCTGTAAGAGGCCCAGGTGGGCAGAGCGCAAATTCCGCGACGGGACATACTTGATGATTAGTTTGTCTATGAATTTTGGGCTCTTACAGTGGAGAGATTTAAAAATTATGCAGCCTGTCTTGAAGGTGCATCGCTGAGCCACAGGGAGCCAGTGGAGTTGCCTCAGTAGAGGAGAAGCAGGTAGCCATCTAGGTCGATTCAAAATCAGTCTAGTCGCATAATTCTGTACCATCTGGAGGCGTTTCAGAAGGAAAAGCGGTAGGCCCAGGTAGACAGAGTTTGCGTTATCCAGGTGGGAGATCACAGTCGCGATTACTACCTGAGTAATGGCTTCTGATGATAAAAGTCGTCGCACTTTCCGAAGTTGGAAAAAGCACTTGGAGACCACCTGGCCCACTTGTGTTTTTAGTGAGAGATCACTATTCAGGGTGACTCCAAGTGTCTTTGCCGAGGTGGAGGGGGTAGGAGCTTGGCCTAGGTCAGCCGGCCAGTAGTGTGGGCCCCAGTGCCTAGCACTGTCTCCAGTGAGAACCAGCTAGTTTTTTTTTTTTTAAATAAAACTTTATTGAAATATTCAAACAAGCAAGTTAACAAAACTCACAAGGCAAGAAATACAATGAAACATGATCATGAGGCCATGCAGGCAGAGCTCCAGCGTGTAGTACATATAGTGCAATCAATATTGGTGGAGGGGGGAGGGGAGCAGCGAGGAGACAAGCGATAATACAATCAATGACAAAGATCGGAATGCCAGTTAGGGGGACAAGGAGGAATCGGTAGATGAATCATGTGGGGGAGTACATACATTCCCACGATACGCGTTCCATTGCGACCAGATCCTGCACCATTTCCTGGGCCTACCCCGTGACAGATACAGTTTTCTCCCGAAACATGCACCAATCCATGTTTTCCTTCCATTTCGATACAGTGGGTGACCCGTGGGAGCCCCAAAGCTGAGCGAGGTCTCTCTTCGCTACCATATTACCAAGGGTCGCCCAATTAATCTGCACTGTGTTGTAGTCGTTAGGTTCCCAGACATTCAGCAGACAACGCCTGGCTTCAGGCAGCAGCGACACACCAGTAACCCTTTCCATCACCGCATGTATTCGGGACCAAAACTCAACACCCTCCGGACATTCCCATAGAATGTGGAGGAAGGTGCCAGTCATACCGCAACCACGCTTACACAACCCGTCTAAAGAGTAACCCATACGAACCAGCCTCGGACCAGTAACATACACACGATGGAGGATCTTAAGCTGGACAAACCTATGGCGAGCAGGTATGGCAACTTCCTTAGGCGAGGACAAAGCAGATTGCCAGTCCTCGTCATCTAGTTCTAGTCCGTCAGCACTCCACAAAGCCCTAAGGCGCACAAGCAAATCAGCTCTATTATTAATCAGTTTCTTATAGATCAATGAAATTGTGCTGTGGGTACATGGCCATCCAGGATGCGGTCCTCAAGGGGGGAGGACTCAGGAATATCAGCACCCACAGCAAAAACTGACAATAGAGCATGACGGACCTGAGCGTACCTAAAGAATTTCGTGTCTCCGAGCTCGTACTCCGCTTCAACACCTCGAAGGACTTAGCGGTACCCCTAGACCACAGATCACCTACCTTACTTATACCAATCATATCCCATTTATCAAAGCCTTTCGTTCTCCACAAATATCCCAAACATTCAGAATCCTACAAAGGGGTCGCGTGGGTAAATCTACCACACCACCCCAAAGCCGCATTCGCGTCCTGCCACACCCGGACAGCGATTCTAGTAGGACCGGTCAGTGTTCTACAGAGCCCCCTGGAGTACAGCGCCCTGTTGAAATTCCCTCCTGGCAGAAGATATTTATCCATAGCGAAAGCCGGGGCAGGGCCGGGAACGTAAGTCGCATGATTGACGGCACTCAACTGAGAAGCCCAATAATAACGCTTGATGTCTGGGAGGGCAATGCCACCGTCGTACCACGGCAGCGTGAGTTTGGAAAGAGCAATGCGCGCGCGCCCATCCCAGACCAGTCGCCTCTGTAGGCTCTCGACTTCGCGAAAATAACCCGATGGAACTGGGTCAAATGAATTCTGAAGTGCATACAAAAATCGAGGCAGCGACATCATCTTAAAGAGAGCCGCACGACCAAGTGGGGACAGTGGCAGCTTACGCCAGCGTGCGACATCATGCTTAAGCCGCTGAAGGGGGGGGGGGGTAACAAATTACTCTCGTAGCGCACAGAAGGGCCCAAGGAGACATAGATTCCCAGGTACTTAAAGCTGGTCTCATTTACTTGAATTGGAAATCTACGAGGCAATGGAGGGAGATCTCCTGCCAAAACGTAGACACAGGATTTGGCCCAATTGATAATGAGACCCGAGTTCTTTCCGAATGAGGACAAAACGTCAAAAAGTACGTTCAAGGACTTCCGAGGGGAGGTGGGGTAAAGAAGGATGTCATCCGCGTATAGCGAGATACGATCCTCAAGATCGGGAGTCCACCGAAGGGGCGTGGCTTGAGCGCCGAGGGTGATGGCGGCGTGAGCCTAGAGCTCCGTGCCTCTTCCCCTCACTAATCCTGCTAAAAGTGGCGGAGAACCCGCGTGTGCCCCGGCGCCACACGAGGACAAGGTGGTGACCGGCGGGGCACATTTTGGGCAGCTGGCGGGACTGCCTCGAGGAGCCCGGCCGCCGAACCTTGCGGCCGCCGGGACGGAGAGGGGAGAACGGCGCACAAGATGGCGGCCGTGGCGGAGCCCTAGATGCCCGAGGGCTACTCGGCTGTTCGAACTGCTGGATCGCTCCGAGTGAGCGCGACCGCCGACTTCGAGGCTTCCGGCGGTGACCCCTGCTCGGGCGAGGAACACTCTCTGACCCCCCGGCTGCGGTGCGCGGCGGCCACGGGCGCTGGGAGAGGAGGCTGCCCGGGTGCGCCCTTACAAGCGGGGCTGGCAGACGGCTTCCGATGCAGGGCGGCGGAATGGCGTGATGTGCCCAGGACCGGACCCCGGTTGTGCACGGAGGTGAGCGGGGGCAGACCTCAGCGGCGGACTGAGGAGGAGGAGACCCTGTGCATTGCGTCCCCGGACCCCCCCCCCCCCCCTGCGCTGATTGCGGGGACACAGTGGTGAGGCCCATTGACCCACGGAGGGACCTCGGCGGAACCAAGCTCCCTGAGACACGGTGGACCGGCAGCAATAGCCCGGGCGGACGAGGACGGGTTGGGGCAGGTCCCAGAGGGCACGCATCGTGGGGAACTGACCGGAGGCCCTGATCTCCTCCCCCCCCCCCCCCCTTTTTTTTTTTTTTTGCCACGGCAGACGCTGCACCAGAAGAGCAGTACCTGCGCAACGGGGATCCGTCGAGCCTTGGTGCTAAACACGCTGCGGAGGCCCGGGGGGGCGTGAGCCATTGGACAGACATAAGCGACGGGGCCGGCCGCAATGGGGAAGCCGAGGTCCAAGGCGGAGGAGGCGGCGGCGTCTGATGTGGCAGAGGGTGGCCCCATTGAACAGACGGACCTGCAGCGCTTGCAGGATCGCATTTTGGAAGCCATAACGGCCACACGCGACGCGCTCCACAATGACATAGCGCAGGTGGCGTCGGGGCTGGGCCTGCTCCGGGCGGACCATGATAAACTGAAGGACAGGGTCAAGGACACTGAGACTGCGATTAAAGACCTGGCGCCCGCTCACAAAGTGCTGGAGGGTAAGCTAACGGAAGCCCTGGACCGCATACGCACCCTGGAAAGGCGTGCGGAGGACGCAGAAAACAGGAGCCGACGCAGTAATGTGCGAATCGTGGGCGTGCCGGAGACGGAGGGGACGAGAGACATGGTGGCCTATATGGATGAATGGCTGAAAACGGTAGTGGCACCGGAAGGACTTTCGCCATTCTTCACTCTGGAGCGTGCCCACAGGGTCCCTTCTGGGCCTCCCAAGCCCGGGCTCCCACCCAGACCGATCATAGCCAAGTTGCTTCACAACAAGGACAGAGATTTGCTCCTGCAAAAAGCCCGGGAGACTGGCCCATTCCAGATCGCGAACAGCAAGGTCACACTCTTCCCAGATTTTACCTTCGAGACGCAGAGGCAGCGGGCCTCCTTCCTCACGATCAAAAAGGAACTGCGTGCTGAAGGGATCGCCTACTCCTTGCTTTTCCCTACCAGGCTCCGGGTGGTGCTGGATGGCAAGACGCTCTTTTTTAGTACGGCAGCGGACGCCTGGGACTGGTGGGAGACGTACAAGGCTGGAACTGATGGTGCCAAGGTACGAGAGGAGAGGGAAAAGGAGCGAGAGCGCTCGCCGGCCCGGCTGCGGAAATCGAGGAGGTTGTGGAAACGGAGGCAGGGGAAGCTTGGGCCGACGGCCTCCCAGACTGAAGCGGAACGACAGGCTGCGTTGTTGGAAGTGGGGAAGCTGGGGCGGGCTGAGGGCCCCGGCTCTGGAGGTGCTACGGACTCGGACACTCTTATCTCGGCCTCAGGCTCGGAATCGGATCTTGCTGGGGTTCATCAGACCGAAGGGCCGCTGGTGACGCCGCAGACGGCGGATGAGATCCTGAATATCTGACCTGTTTGCAGAGGACAATGGGTAATGTTTGGGGCGCTGGGAGGGGATCCACAATTCCATGCCTACGGGGGTCGGGGCACACCGGGGGGCTCAGAGCTGGAAGATCATGGGGAATTGGGGAGGGTGCAGGGAGGTGGGCAGTGCAGCCCCCCTCTGGTCGAGGCCGCGCTCCGTAGGCCCTTAAGGCACCCACGGCTGCGGCTGTGTAGTTGAGACCTGGGTCACTCAGGCGCAGGAGTTTGGATGGGGACTGATATCTCGATATTGGGGCCTGTTCTGGGGGTGGGGGGGGGTTCCACAGTTGGGGTTTGTTTACTCTATTTGCTGTCATTGACCCTGGGTTTGCCATGGGCAGGACAGTTGGGAGGATTTGTTTGGTTTGGGGGGGGTACCACCACCGTCGAGGGGCAGGAACTGCAGAGAGTGTTACGGTCGGATCATTGGGACAATGGCTAATGCGAATCGTTTGAACTGCATAACCTGGAATGTGCGGGCCTACACACCATGCAGCGTAGACATAAAGTGCATGCCTTTTTAGTGCGGAGGGGGGTGCATATTGCTCTGCTGCAGGAGACGCAT
This sequence comes from Lissotriton helveticus, assembly GCF_964261635.1. Lineage (NCBI taxonomy): Eukaryota > Metazoa > Chordata > Amphibia > Caudata > Salamandridae > Lissotriton > Lissotriton helveticus. The sequence continues at coordinate 918,674,664 of NC_136069.1, forward strand.
CTCACAAAACAGGAGGGGGCGGCACTACAGAGGAGGTGGCGGGGCCAGATTTTTCATACCAGCTACTCAGCCTATGCTAGGGGAGTGCTAATTTGGATTAGGGCAGGCACACCTTTCCAAATCACGCGCCAATGGGTATTTTTTATTTATTTATTTATTTATGATTCTTGTAGAGCGCACAGCTACCCCCGTCGGGGGTGTCCCGGCGCTAAAACCGTCAGCAGAAAAGAAAAGAAGGGCCTGTCTAAATAGAAGAGAATAGCCAAGTTTTCAAGCGTCTACGGAACAGTGCTTCAGAAGGGGCAAATCTGAGGTCTAAGGGAAGGCTGTTCCAATGTTTTGCAGCAAGGACAGCAAAGGCTCTGCCACCCATTCGGGCGCGGCGGAAGCGTGGCACCACCATAAGACGAAGACTGTTCGAACGTAGGTCTCTTACTGAGTGCGATAATGTCAATCTCTTTCTCAAGTATTCAGGTCCGGATCCGTTCAGAGCACGGAACGCAAGAGTGAGAATTTTAAACTTAATGCGGCAGGCTATAGGAAGCCAATGGAGCTGTTTGCGAAACATTGAGATCGGGTGTCGGAAAGGGATATTGCCAATCAGTCTTGCTGCCGCATTTTGGACTACTTGAAGGCGTTCAATTTGGTACAATGGGGCCCCCGCATACAGACTGTTGGCGTAATCCAAATGAGAGGTTATTAAGGCCTGGGTAACTGTTCTGCGCGCATCCATTGGCAGAAATGGAAGGATTTTTCTCATCATTTTTAATTTTCCAAAGCAGGCGGCAGTAACTTTATTAATTTGTGGGCTGCAGGAGAGCGTATCATCAAACTGGAATCCCAGATTACGAGCAGAATGCACCGGAATTGGGGGGGGGTTGAGAACCGTGGGCCACCAAAGTGTGGGGGGTATTGTCATTTTTTGATTAAAAAACAGGACTTCAGTCTTGTCAGTGTTAAGACGGAGATGGTTCAGGGCCATCCAAGAGCAGATTTCGCCCAAACAGTGGCGGAAACTAGAGAGGCTGGAGTCAGAGTGATCTCTAAAGGAGAATATCAGCTGAGTATCATCAGCATAGGAAATCACTCTGACTCCGCATGCCTCCACTACCCTGGCCAACGGTGCAAGGTAGACATTAAAGAATAAAGGACTCAAGGCCGAGCCCTGCGGGACTCCACAGGTAAGAGGTTTGCACTCCGATTTAAAAGGTCTGAGAAGAACCCTCTGAGATTGACCCTGGAGGAAAGAAGTGATCCACCGTAGTGCCGAGCCGCTCAGTCCAATCTGCTCCAGTCGATCTAGAAGTATTTGATGAGACACCGTATCGAAAGCGGCGGACAAGTCGAGGAGTATCAACATGGCCTCCTCGCCCTTATCCACACACTCTCGAACAGTCTCAGATACCTCTAGTAATGCCGTTTCCGTGCTGAAGCCCGCACGGAAACCGGACTGGGAGTCATGGAGTAGGGAATTAGTCTGGAGATATTCTGCAAGTTGAAGTTGGACGGCCTTCTCCAGGACCTTCGCTGGTTTCGGAAGGAGGGAAATAGGCCGATAATTATAGAATTGTGTGGGGTCCGCATCTGTTTTCTTCAGGATAGGCACCAGCAAGGCTTCTTTCCAAGCCGAGGGGAATTGGCCTAATTGTAAGGAGGCATTCCATAATGGAGTAAGCGGCTCTAATAATAGAGTAGCCAAGTCACTCATGATCTTAGGAGGAACCGGATCCAAAGGAGAGCCCGATTTGCACTGTGTAAGAAGTTTAAGTGCAAGATCGGGGGTGAGGTCCTTGAATGCTACTAGGGCAGGAGCAGTATCGTGGCTGATTGAAGTCAGGGAAAGGGAGTGATCAGACACCACAGCTGGAGGGAAGGTTGCTGCGATTTTCTCAATTTTTTCCTGAAAGAAATCTGATAGGCCGTTGCAAAGAGACTGGTTGGCAACATTGTTGGGTGTCATTGCAGGAGGTTTGACAAAGTCTTTGACAATTTTAAACAACGTTTTTGCCGAGTTGTCTGCGTCTTTAATTTGCGAGGAAAAGAACTCTTTCATGGCAGATTTTTTAAGCTTAGTAAATTGCTTTAAGGCCGTTTTGTATATGAATTTCGCCTCTATATCATAAGTTACTCTCCAGCTGCGTTCTAATTTTTTGCAGCGGCTTTTTTCTTCACGTAAGGCAGCTGAAAACCAAGGAGCGGAGGGACGAGATCTTGCAGAAGACACCGGTAGAGATGGCGCAATGCCGTCTATCGCAGATAATAGTGCAGCATTGAACTTAGAAACACCAGCATCAATGTTGTCTATGTGAAGCTCTAGAGGGCAACTATCAGGAAGGGAGATATGTGGTGGTGGAGGGGAAGCTGGAAGGTAGAGATATAGTGCTAGCTAGTATTTATGCCCCGAATACTGACCAGCTGGCTTTCTTTGCGACACTGTCGGGGACGCTGGCTCACCCCCTGGCGGGCCCGGTCCTGCTGGGGGGCGACTTTAATTCCATTGCAGACCCCTCATTGGATAGGTCCCACCCCCCACTGCATGATTCCCCGGTGCACAGGCTATCTAGAGGTAGGAGGGAGTGGCAGGAGAGTTGGGGATTGACGGATGTATGGCGGGGACACCACCCGACTGACCGTGATTACTCCTTTTTCTCTGGGCTACATGATTTGCATGTCCGCTTAGATGCGATACTCTGCTCCCGGGGGGTGTTGCCGTACGTCACAGGGTCGGAATACCTGGCGAGGACGATCTCGGACCATAATCCACTCCTGATCCGGCTAGCGTGGGTGGCGGAGAAGCCCAGGGTCCCGACCTGGAAGCTAAGGCCTGAGACTCTGGAGGACCCCCTATTCGGGGCGGCCCTGGCGGAGGGGGTGGATTTATATTTCGCGGAGAATGAAGGGACGGCGTCATCCAGGGCAACGGAATGGGACGCCTTTAAGGTGGTAATGAGGGGTATCTGTATCAAGGATTATGTAGGCGTGCGGAAAGTGTTGTTGGGCGATTTGACTGCGGCGGATACCAAGCTGAGGGAGGCGGAAAGGGAGTGGCCCGGGCACCCGGAACTACAAGAGACACTTTGCTCGGCTAGGGAGGCGTTGGCCACTGAAGTGGAGAGGCTCCGAGCCTTTGACTATAAGCGTTATGTGTTGCGCTCCCACGTAGACGGAGATAAGGCGGGCACCCTTCTGGCCTGGCTTTCGAACCCCACTAGGCGATGCTCTCCCATACTTCAGTTGCGGGATGAAGCTGGCATGATGCAACATACTCAGATTGGTATAGTTGACGGTTTCCAGAAATATTATGAGGGCCTGTACAAGAGCACCCCGGGGAATCGGACGGGACTGGCCGGGCCCTTTTTGAGCGGCTTACCCCTGCGGCAGCTAGAGACGGAGCAGGCGAAGGCACTGGGATCGGACATCGAACTAGGGGAAATAAGGAAGGCGGTGCGGAGTATGGCACGTAACAAATCGCCGGGGATAGACGGGCTCCCCATAGAGTTCTATAGTAAATATTTGGACACTTTGGCGCCGCGACTCCTGATCGTTTATTCAGAGGCCAAAGCAGCGGGCCGTCTGCCGCAGTCAATGCGGGAGGCATTGGTAGTACCACTGCTGAAGCCCGGCAGGGAGAGTAGCGACCCCGCGTCTTACCGGCCGCTCTCTATGCTCACCGCTGATTACAAGATCTTGAGCTCCATACTGGCGGCGAGGCTCCTACCGCTTATGCCGGAACTGGTGCACGACGACCAGAACGGTTTTATACCGACTCGAAACACCACGATTAATATCAGACGGTTGGTTCGCCTCATGGACGAACTGAAGGGGGGGGTCGGGACCGAATTGGTGCTCTCGGTAGACATTGAGAAAGCCTTCGACAGCCTAGAGTGGGACTACCTCTATGCTGTTATGGAGAGATTCGGTCTGGGAGCTGGTTATATCCAATGGACTAAGGTCCTCTACGCGGAAGCGATAGCAAGAGTGAGAGTTGGGTCGACGGTATCCCACCGCTATCCGGTAGAAAGGGGCACTCGGTAGGGTTGCTCCCTCTCGCCGCTTTTATTTGCACTGGCTATCGAGCCACTGGCGGCTGAGGCCCGGATGGGCGGCACTTCCACGGGGTGTGGGCCCGAGACGGGCAGCAGTTCATCTCGCTTTATGCTGATGATTTACTGCTATTCCTCCACGACGGTGCTGAGGACCTGCGGGGCGCGGAGGCGCTGCTAGAGCGCTTCGGCGCGATGTCGGGCCTGAGGGTCAATTGGCCCAAAACAAGTTTGTTCCCGCTGTTGGAGGGGGCTGCTCGGCCGCAACACCGCTCGGAGTTAGCCTGGGAACCCGCCTGTATTAAATACTTAGGGGTCCATATTTACCACAAGGCGGACGACTTGCTTGAGGGCAACCTGGGGCGGTGCGTGCGAGGACTGAAGGGCTGTGTGGCCTTCTGGGCCACGTTGCCGCTTTCGGTGGCAGGCCGGATCTCCTTGTTGAAGATGGTTGCCCTGCCGAGATTATTGTATTACTTTCGGACGCTCCCAATCTGGATACCTAGCTCCTTCTTTAGGCAGCTCCGATCTCTGATTACGACGTTCATCTGGGGAGCAGGGTGGCGCTGGCAACGCTTTCTCGCCCGAAGGATGAAGGGGGTTTGGCGGTGCCGGACTTTGAGCTTTATTATTTAGCGGCCCAGCTGCAGGTCTTCACGCAGGAGGTGGCGCGAGTATTCCGGGGCCCGGAAGAAGGGAGGCTACGGGGGACGCCCAGGCATGTGTTGGCGTATATTACCCTCCAACAGCGGATAGATAATCGGGACTTGTCGTTGGAACAACGCACGTACCGTCAATGCTGGAATCGAGCTCAGAAGAGGGCGGGAGCTAGGCGCCCGTATGCGCCAGAGATCCCTCTGGGCATGCTGACAGCGTTACCGCATGGCGGCGACTGGTCGCATCTACAGAGATGGGAAGAGGCGGGGGTGCAAGTGGTCGGGGACCTTTATGAAAATGGCATGCTGCTCCCATTCCAAGAACTACTAGAGCGCTTCGACATCTCGGGCGGGGGGTTTTTACTTCATGCGGCGGTCACCAGGGCAGTGCAGGCCCACTGGGGCACGGGGCTAGAGGAACCCGAGACGGCGGCTGCATGCCAATACACTATGATGTCAGCGGGTACTATCAAGGCGGTGACGTGCCTCTACAGTAGAATGGTGAGAGAGAATCTCCCTCCTCTTACATCACTGAAAGCCAAATGGGAGATGGACCTGGGTACTGAAATACCTGACGCGACGTGGGCACAGCTTGTCCGTAGGGCTCGCAACAGCACAAGAAACGCTAGATTTCAGCTTATACACTACTATGTACTGCATAGGGCGTACATGACCCCGGGAAGGATCAGGAGGTATTTCGGCGCGGTGACAGCGACCTGTCCCCGGTGCCCGGAAGAGGGGGCCGAATTAGTGCATATGCTGTGGGCTTCCTTGGGCCTACCTTAGGGGTATCTTACATGTAAGAAAAGGGAAGGTTAGGGCCTGGCAAGTGGTTGCACTTGCCAGATCGACATGGCTGTACCAAACTGCTCACAGACAAGGCACTGGCAGGTCTGAGTTATATTTACAGGCTGCTCATGTGGGTGGCACAATCAGTTCTGTAGGCTCACTAACAGCATTTGATTTACAGGCCCTGGGCACACACAGTGCACTGTACTAGGGAACTTACCAGTAAATCAAAAATGTCAATCATGGAATCCTCATACAATAACATATTTTACATGGAGAGCATATGAACTTTAGCACTAAATAGCAGTGGTAAAGTGCCTAGAGTCCTAAAACCAACAAAAACGGTCAAAAACAGGAGGCCAAAAAGTCTGCGAGTAAACCCGCTGAAAACTCCATGTCTAACAAGGGGCATGGGGTAAGCAATTGCATAATATAGATATGCATGATGCTTGATGTGTGCGCTCACAAAATGACACGGCTGACCACATAGGCCTTTTCTTTCTATTTTTTACCCAAGTTGCACAACATCATGAATGCTGAGCAGCATGGTGAAAATGATTGGTAAAGTCAATAGGTCCCAAAGGCGAGACCTATTGGCTTTGCTAGTGCTTGTTTATTCATATGCCCAGGTGTACAGTATTGTGGGTCTGTATATGAGACATTGTGGATCTGTATATAAGACATTGTGGGCCTCTGATTGCTGGTTTGGATCCCTGTTCCGTTCACATATTTGAATCAGACAGCAGTGCAGCTGTCAACTGCCCCGTCATCCTCAATCCACAATTGGAAATTGGGGAATAAGGACAGTGGACGTTGACAGCTGGCTAAGGCACCCATTCATAATAATACACAGAACAGCTGTCCTGTTGTACTGTTTATAATTGTAACTGGGACAAGGCATGCTCTGGGTGGTATATGTAAACACTGAAAAGCCATGAGCATTAGCACTGGGTCGCCAAGAACTCTGAGCAAGGATGGAGGTCTGGCCTTCAAGCCACTGATGGTGAAAGGGGGCTAAGGTCAGAGCCTACTTTGTATAGAGGGAATATGCCCTTGAATTACGCCTAGCCAGGCCATGCCCTGGACTGTGCACTCCTTCTGCCAAATGCCCCTGAACATGGCCTTGAGTCTTTAGCAAGTACAAGTTCCATGCTTGAGTTTTTCATCACATTATGTACAGATTTCTAATTTTTCACAAACCCACTGAGCTTAGGGTCTAGAAAATTGTGATTGGCTTTGCATCCCTCCTCTAATGTCAGAACCCCTTTTAGAGGGCCACAGGCAAGTAGGGTTATGGGGCCCAACCGTGGAGGTGAAGCCTTTTACTCCTGATGTGCCAGGGACCAACTTACTATGGATACAGAGTAACTTGGCCAAGTACCCCTTCTGCAGTGCAGCACATGGCTCACTTCACGTCGGGCCTTCCCTGGCATTCGGAGATCGCAGACTCCGTCCTGCACACATGCAACGACCCATTCGTTGAAGTAGCAGTTTCCTCACAACTCACAGCCATCGACTCGGGCAGGCCCATAATCACTCCCTTGAGGGTCTGTTGAATCTCTTAACTGGCCCATTTGTTTGGGTGAGTTACGGTGTGGAGAACTTATAGGTTACCCCACACTCACCCACATGGACTTCATGTGTGCAGACATGAAGTTGGTGCCTCTGTCTGACAACACTTCTTTGGGGAAACCCCACTCGGGTAGAAATCCCGATCAGGGCCCTGGCCACTTCAGGTGTAGTCACCAACCCTCAGAGGGATGGCCTGTGGGTTCCTAGTGGCGTGACCTACCAAAACCAGGATGAACCTGTTGCCTAAGGCAGTTTTGGAGTGCAAGGGTCCAACAATGTCAATTCTCACCCTTTCAAAGGGAGTGCCCACAACAAGCCAGGGAACCCTGGGGAGACTTCAGCTTTTGTCCTGTTTTCTTGCTTGCCTGGCACGTGGGACAAGACCTATATAATGTATCCAAGGCTGTCTTCATTCAGAGCCAATAAAAGTGGGTACAAGCCTGGTAACGGTGTTGTCATGCCAGGGCTATGTCATGAGCCAACCCCAGTAGGAAGGCCCTGTAACTCTGGGGACCAGCAGCACACAGGCTGCCCCAGGTCCAGGAACCGTAGACTCACTATACAGGAGGCCAGTCTCCAAATAGACAAGGTGACCTCCAGAGGCATCATGTGCTTCCTGGGCCTCAGCTTGCTGCTTCAAGCCCTCTAGAGTTGGACACACTTTCTGTGCTTTGCAGAATTCCTCCCTAGTTGACCCACCCTCAACTTGCCATCCAGCAATCTGAGGCCGGCTCCCGGGACAGAAGTGCCCTCCCTGTTAGGCTTCCTCAAGTGCCCCATCAGCCAGTACTGTGAGTGTGTTAGGGGCTGGTTTCCCACACCTCCTGCCCTTCCTCTTCTTGGTAGCTTCTTGGGCCATTCTTACAGGTTAGTGGCTTCCTTGACTCCCCTCTCTGGTCACCATGGACCTTGTGGTCATACAGAACTATTCAGGCAAGCCTAACATCTCCAGGTGAGACATGAGCCCCACTTCTTTCCAGACAGTATGCTCTATGTCGTTTCCCAACAGACATAGCATAGGTCACACCTACTTTTAGGGAACCTGATACCCCTCACTCAAAGGGAACTATAGCCACTGGGTAGTGACTCATGGTTGTCTGAGACTATGACCTGGTGAAATATATTAGGGATGATCTGTTCTGAGGACATCAGATGACACCTCACAGTAGTCATACTGGCTCCTGTGTCTCTTGGGGGCCTCCACCTTTTGCCCATTGATGGTGACCCAAAGCCTATACTTAAGTATTGGAAGGCACATGTTTATGTTTAGGATTTGTAGAGCGCATGGCTACCTGAGGGCTTCCCCTTGCTGGTGAGTGCTGAACTAGGTGACTTTGCTTGGTAAGCAGGTTTCCTGGGGGAACAACCAGGTCTAGATTTCTTTTCTAAAGGTGAGTTCATCTTCCAGTAGTCTTATTCTGAGTCGCTGACCATTACATAATTTTGGTACCAGGTGTGCAAATTATCTTTCACCCCATCTCACTCTTTTCATTCTAGTAGTGCTAAGAAGGTGTTGTTGAATAGGGGGAGACCAGACCTCTAAGTTTAGTTGGACCTTTATTATAGATTTCAAGGAAGGTTTTATTTTTAAATAAGCTTTTCTCCGTCTATTGGACAGTCTAATCCGTGCAAACTCGTCGGGCTCCGTCCTGACGCCCTTAGGAAAAGTGGTGAGTTCCAGGGTGCTTCTGCCACGCGGTGGAAGAGAGTCCTCCAGGCTGGGGGTTCCCACGATGTCTTCTGGGCCAAGGTCCGCCTCTCAGGTCGTGTTTTTAATCCCAAAAAGGAAAGAAGAAATCAGGGAGTCAGTCTGACGTTCGTTCCTCACCTGAGTTTGCTACGGACCGGGTAAGTGAGGGACACCAAGTGTTACAAGTGCGCTTCTCTTTTGGGCAAGTGCCTGCAGTGCTCGTGAGGGAAAGGGAGCAAGAGACTGTACACTTTTATACATCACTCGGGAGGTTGCTGACTACGAGAAACCCATCCCGCCACCTTGCCCCGTACCTTTGTAAGCCACGCCCCTCCCGCGGGAGCGTGGCGGGGCGTAGCACCCAACCGGTGGCCTCCCGGCTTGTCGTCCTCCGCTGGGCTCTGCCACGTCTCCTTTTCTCCGCACTCGGATTCGGCTTTCGCGTTCTCGTACCTCTCTCCTTCACCTCCTCGGGAAACGCCGTCCGTCGTCTTCCGGGGTTCTCCTCCTTTTGGCTCGCTGACGTCCCAGGGGGGCGGAGTCTCGTCTTCCACGCCGGGGATCTTAAAGGGGCCGCGTTCGGTATCCACATCGGCCCTCCACCAGTCCATCGGGTTTGCACGGGGCCACTCCTCCTGGACAGATGTGATTGGCGGTGCAGCAGAAACAGAAAGGGGGGTCAAAGGGACGGCCGACCACCAGTCACAGCTATCGTTTTCCTCCCGGGGGCCGTCAGGGTGAGCACCCGCCCCGTCACAGTACTGTAGGGAGCTGTTCTGACACATACTCTGTAGAAGAACATGTGCAACTTACCCGCTTGGCGGCTAGATGTAAACAGTAGCCCGTGACCTCTCCATGACCCTTTCGGCTGTGGAGTCGTATGTTTCGGTGGTGTTTGTGAGTCGCTGCCGCTCACTGATAGGTGCTGTGTTCTTTCAGTTAACTACTGTGCCTGATGGGGTCGATATGTGCCCTATGGAGGGGGGCAGTGGGAGGGGTTAGGAACATGTTTCCAAGTGTCATATATGGACATGCGCTCATGGGTACGGAGTAGCTGCACTTTGGTTTCTTAAAGGGGGAGTAAGTAGCACAACTCAGCAGGAGTGCTGTACTTTTAACAGGCAGTGCTAGCATTTCTCGGTAGGAAACTGCACTATGGGGTTGTAAGCACCTGCACCTTTAATTCTATTTCCATTCCAGGGACTGGTTACCCGTAGATGCCAGGAGCGTGATTCTCGTGTGCTGTGCAGCAGCCAAGACTGAACAAGGGTGAATGCACTTTACAGTGACATTCGTTGTTCAGGTGATGTTGTATTCCGCCTTCAGCTGTTCCTCTTAGGAGTGTGGAAAGGCAGGAACCTGTAAGGTAAATAAAGCACCTATTGTCACCCCTGTATAATGAAATATTATCAGCACTGACTTGTTACAGAACTTTAGGGTGGTCAGGGTGTCAAATAATTTTATTGCATTCGACCACTCTATTGCTTTTCCTGTCGTTTGCATAGTAGCAGTGCTACGACAGATTTACCCTGGAGCGCTCAACACTCCTTCCTCTTACTGAACGTACTTGCACTCATCGACATCGGAAGGATGACATCTTTAGCGGCCTCATGCAAAACGAAAACCTTTGGGATCCGGGGCGAGCGCACAACTGAGCAGCACTCGCTTAGCTGACTGAGCTATCGTGGTCATCTATTAGTAATGCAGTGGTTCTAGAACCCCACTGTCGTGCCTATGAACTAAGAATTACAACGGACGACTTTGGAGCTGGGGATCCTGGTTCGAATCTCGGCGTTGGCTCAACACCCTGTGATTATGGGCTCCTGTAAAGCGCTCCAATACCTTCGGGTCGAGTTTGCGCTCAATATAAATTGCAAATGTACACCTGATACAAAAATATGCAACTTTGTGGTATGTTTTAAACACAAGGCACAGCTGCCCTTCACTTGCCAGGCATTGCACCCAGCTCAGTTCACAGGAAGGCACGAGTGAAGATTTGCTTTGCTAATCACTGGTCAGTGCCGACGGGCAGCTGGAGGCCACGACCCTGCCACACCCTCTGCTCCAGGAGGAGGTCCGACGACAGGCCCTCGTTGGTTGGTCTCCAGCTCTCTTGATCTCAGGGGAGGGAGATACACCCGGCTGCTCTAAGGTCCAGGTCACCTTGTGCAACAGATGCCTTGCACAGATAGCAGCGGTGCATCTGTGTTCTCTCTCAGCACCAAACCCCGGAATCGAGGTGGCCGACTCGATAACATGCCCAGGCATGTCCTGCCGATAGCGGCTCACTCTGACTTTCATTTAAGGGCTGTATTAGCAATTTCGTGGCACTGCACTCCACAGACTGGTCTGCTGAGGGGTTTTCAAGTCACGCGGCCTTCCCTTGCGGATGCTGTGTCGCACTGCAGGCCGCCAGGTCAAGTGGTTTAGGAAGCATGCCTTATGGTAATAATTCCCACGTTCTTCAAGTCTGTTCAAACTCTAGCAAGAAACAAGTGTTGTTGTTAGCGTTGTTTGATGAACGTTATTACTTTCTTTAGTCGATCTAAATGCCATAACTGTGTGTTCATACATATAAAAAGTAAAAAGCAATTCAGTCCACAGTACTTCATGTTCGTCTTTACATAATGTAAAGATTATTCTTTAAAAAGAAGCTCAACAAATCTATTAGTGAGTTGCATCCGATATTCGCATTATGTAGAACGCTGATGGAATGCTACTTTATTATTTCTAGACATCGTGGTGTACCGTGGAAGAAGTAACAATAAATCCATGTATTGCAGACAAGCATTGGCACAGTCTTGTTTTTCCCCACATTATTTTAATATTGTAGTGTTAGACTTCAAGCGCTGCGGCCATTCTGGGAGGTCACCTGCCTTTGAGTGAACTTGGGTTTTCAAGATCTTGAAGGTGTTCGGTTCTGTTTATGTCTCTGGAGAGATATATATGTATTATATATAATGGGCTAGTCTTGGAATCTGCCACGTGTGTTGCAGACTGGCCACTTTATTAGGTCGCGAACCTAAAGGCTGCGCTTGCGCAGTCTGGGGTCGGAGAATTAATGTTTCTTAGTAGGGCTGTAGAACCCGCCTCCCTGCCCCGTCTCTCCTCCATTGGCTCTCAAAACATCACTACCTCACTCTCTCACTACCTCACTCTCTAGCTCACAACTTCACTCTCTCTCTCTCTAACTCACTACCTCAATCACTCTCTATCTCACTGCCTCACTCTTTCTATCTCACTAACTCACTTTCACTCTCTTTCACTACCTCACTCTCTATCTCACTACCTCACTCTCTATCTACCTCACTCTCTCTCACTACCTCACTCTCTCTATTTCAATACCTCACACTCTCTCTCTATCTCACTACCTCACTCTCTCTCTGCTAATGCAATAGGTATCACATATGCAAAAAAAAAAGCTAATGCCAATAGAAATGACAATGCCATTTATTTAGGGATACAAAAAAGATTTAAAAAAATAATGAGCAATACCAATAGCTCTACCTATAATATTGCTGAGACCATTGCATTGTAAATGCGTGTTAATAATAATCATAATAATAATAGACTCTGCTTGCCTTTCCCCAAGTTCCAGTTCTATCATGCTCACTTCACAAGCCAGAAGAAGTTTATTTTCCTCCAAGGCTCCCTCAGCCTTCTTTTGTTTGGCCTCCATCTTAAGTTTGGCCTGCTGCAGCCTAAACTCTCTGTCAGCAATGATGTCCAGCTCTCTGACTTAGCTCATGGCCGTTCTCCTTTCCTCGTTTCCCTAGTTTGAGAAATAATGATGAAATAAATGGTGACCATGTTAATTGAGTTTTCTGTTCCCGAATATAAAATATTGTTGTGAAGGAACGTCAGTACTGGCTCTGTTTTGTATTTTACATTTAGAGTGCCCTAGCTTGGCTGACATTAAATTGGCACAACCCCTTGTTAGTGTTTCGACATTTAGAAAGTTGGCTTTTTCTTACTGTAACCATTCTGTGCCTCCGCCTTTCTCTGAATCCACATCTGGTGAAATAGACTTACTGTTAATTAAATTATGCAGGGACAGTAAAGCGAGAGATGGGGAGAATTAGGTTATAATTAAATACTGGCACTCAAAGCAACTCTCTGACTGCTTGTTTTAGGGCAAGGCATTTGTACTAAAAGCCCAATATACAGATGGGATACTAAACAAGCATTGGCATAGCCAATGGGTCTAGCCGACGGGACCAATAAGTGTTTAGCCATGCAGGAGAATAGGGTTTGGGGCGGGGTGGATTTGCTTAGACTAGTGTCCCACCCGTCTGGCGCCACTCGTGTATCTGCTTGGCAGACAAGCATTGGCAAAGCAAATAGGTCCCTCCTTTTGGCTTTGCCAATGCTTTTTACTGACTCTGTTCAGCCTTTTAACAAACAGTGGTGTGCCGTGGGGGGCAGGGACTGGAGAGCACCTCAGGGGTCGCCGTAAGTGGGGAGGGGGAAAACAAAACAACGGGTATGCGGACATCGGGAGGGGGGAGGGAGCCTGGTGAACATGGACAACGGGAGGGGGAAGGGAGGTTACCTCATGGGTCACCACGAGTGAGTAAAGATCTTTTAATACTCCGTATCCTTTATTTTTTCTGTAATATGCACCTTGTTAGATGGTTTTGGCATGGGCCTCTTATTGGTATCAACGTCCCTGCAGATTAACACAGCCAAAACATTTATGTCTCTTACACCACATATCTGGGGGAGGAGAGAGTGGGAGGGAGGGAGGGGAAGATTAAAGAGAGGCAGGTGAGGAGCCGGTAAAGGGAGATAGATTGCAGCGATAGAGGTCTCTTGCACCTCATATCTCGGGAAGGAAACAGTGGGAGGGAGAGAGGGTAATAGTGAAGGGGGCAGGTGAGGTGCCAGTGTAGAGAGATAAGAAACAGTACTAATTAAAACAAGAAAGGCAGTTGGCACACTGCACACCGCTGCTCGCGTCTGAGAGCAAAACGCAGTGGGAGTGACCTTTACACAAAGAGATGGGACATGCACCCGCCTTTGGCCATTTGCATGCTTTCATTATTGAAAGCCACACGCAAAGGCCAATCAGATGTGTGGGAGTTGCCAAGCAGACACAGAGAAGTTTGGAGTGTTCACAAGAAGCCTCCCATAGAGCAGCGCGTGCGTGCTGCGCTAGGCTCGACCTAAAAAACAGTATATATTACCTATTTTCTTTAAAACTGTCCTTATTTCTTCTGTATTATGCTTTTTATTGTATACATTTGTTGTCAGAAATGCCCTGAAACCTACTACAAACCTTGTTTATAACCATTAGCATAACTGTAGCCTATCCCTAACTTTAACACTCTACCCTTGCCCTAAATATAAGATAATCTTGATCCTAATTGTCAACCTCCCAAAGTAAGCCAGTTTCTCCAGATTCTTAGACAGTCGGGGTTTCGGGGAGGTTCTGAAGCGAGTTTACGAATGGTGTCCAAGTCCTTGAGTAATCTTGCACAACTCAAAAGTGCGATTTTTACTTTTTTCACTCATTTTCCGTTTTCCATATAACTACGATTTGTCACCTGCTATGGCAGTTTTTGTGCATAATTCACAGTTTTGCAGCCACTTATCCTTTGTTCATAAGGCATTTGGCACAAAAGAGAAGATTTAATTTAGGTTCTTAACTAGACAATCTGGGTAGTTTACGTACTTGTCACTTGTTATTTGACTTGATAATCAAGAAGTTTGAAATTTGACTAAATGTGCATCCTTTGGGCTTTTGCGGCAGACAGTTTGCAGTTATTTTAATCATGTCTACCACCAATGCTTGACTAATGCATGTTGTTGCATGCCACTTGAAATCTGATCCTTAACTTGGAAAAAAAACATTTTTTTTTTCATTAAAAGACACGTCAGCAGCAGTGACAGACTGGGAAAGCCATATCGTGGTCTGAAACCAGTATTCAGCATTGGGGATGAAGAAGAAAATGACACTGGTATGTAGTAAATGTTTGCGTTTTAATACAACACTATTTCAAGTGTGTAGATTCCCATTTGTTTATTGAAACAGTTATATTAGTTTACAAACGTCTCCCCTAGCTTGTACTTGATGTAATAAGCTACCCATCATGATAAACTTCTTCAACGTGATAAGAAAGAATTAGGGGGGAAAAGTACTCAAAATTTGTCCATTTATCCCAGGGTGCAAACTTTCAGTTCTTGTCCCTGATGACTGTTACTTTAGGTTCACTGTGGAGTTCAGTTCAGGGTCTATCTACTAAGACTGTCACGGGTCTGTGTATTTGCACACTTGAACAACTGGCTAGTGAAGGCTCTGTTTCTTGTTCTGGTCTAAGAACATTTTCTATGCTTTATGACTCTTCTCCACGACTTTAACTTAACTTTTTCGATACTCATGACGGAATGGTTCCGTCATGAGCATCGTGTGCACATGACGGAACCATTCTGTCATGAGGACAGGGGCACGAAATCCCTCTGCTGCAGATAGCAGAGGTATTTCTATGTCTCCCCAGTGACCTCGGGAGCTGGGGAAGAGCTTCCCTAGCTCCCGAGGCCCCCCCTGCAGTTTCTGTGAATTGACGTTCAGCGCGCACGTCACACTGATGTCATTTCACAGAAACCGAAACTGAAATGAGCCTTTAGGCTCATTTCAGATTCACTTTCTCCGTGCTAAGAGGGCTATCTCAACCCCTTGAGCACGTAGAAAGTCGGTACGTTTCCTAAGATGGCTGCTGAGCCCGGGGCCAAAAACCTTACTCGCATGGGCGGTACAAGTACCCGCGACAGGTAAGGACCCAAAATGTGTTGAGGAGACATGAAAATGACCTATCACAAAATATGGTTTTGCAAGGGGTCACCTAGGTTTTTGGCCCCAGGCTCGGCGGCCAACTTAGGAAACCTACCAAACCCACACATTTCTGAAAACTAGACACCTGGGCGAGTCAAGCTATGTATGGCTTGCGTGGGCCCCCCACCATTTTCCTACCCAGAATCCCCTGCAAACCTCAAATTTAGCTGAAAAAAATCCCTTTTTTCTCAAATTTCTGTGTGGGAAATTCAGGAATGTACGTGGATCCACAAATTTCCTACCACCCAGTGTTCCCTCAGGTCTCCCGATAAAAATGGTACCTCACTCGCGTGGGTGGGTCAAGTACCCGCAACAGGCAAGGGCCTAAAACGTATTGAGGAGACATCAAAATGACCTATCGCAAAACAACCTGGTTTTGCAAGGGGAGTCCCCTGGGTTTTTGGCCCCGGCCTCGGCGGTCATCTTCGGAAACCTACCAAACCCACACATCTCTCAAAACTAGACTCTCGGGGGAGTCCAGCCAGGTATGCCTTGCTTGGGACCCCCCAACATTTTCCTACCCAGAATCCCCTGCAAACCTCAAATTTAGCTGATATAACACATTTTTTTCTCAAATTTCTGTTTGGGAAAGTTCTGGAATCTACGTGGATCCACAAATTTCCTACCACCCAGTGTTTCCCCAGGTCTCCTGATAACAATGGTACCTCACTTGCGTGGGTGGGTCAAATACCCACAACAGGCAAGGGCCCAAAACGTATTGAGGAGACATCAGAATTACTTCTCACAAAACAGCCTGCATTTGCAAAGGAAGTTATCTGGGTTTTTGGCCCCGGGCTCGGCGGCCATCTTGGGAAACTTCCAAACCCACACATTTCTGAAAAGTAGACACCCGGGGGAGTCCAGCGAGGTATGGCTTGCGTGGGTCCCCCAACATTTTCCTACCCAGATCCACTGCAAACCTCATATTTACCTGAAAAAATCATTTTTTTTTCTCAAATTTCTGTGTGGGAAAATTCTGGAATCTGCGTGGATCCACAGATTTCCTCCCACCCAGCGTTCCCTCAGGTCTCCCGATAAAAATGGTACCTCACTTGTGTGGGTAGACAAAGTGGCTGAAACAGGAAATGGCCCAAATCGTATTGTGGAGACTTCAAAATTACCTATAACAAAACTACCTGGTTTTGGGGGGTGGGACACCTGGTTTTTTGGCCCCTGGCTTGTCGCCATCTAGGGAAACCTACCAAACCCACACGTTTCTGAAAACTAGACACCCTGGGGAGTCCAATGAGGTATGGCTTGCGTGGATCCCCCAACATTTCCCTACCCAAGATCCCCTGCAAACCTCAGATTTAGCTGAAAAAAACATATTTTCACATATTTTTGCGTGGAATCACCGTGCTGGCACAAATGTCCTACTACCCACCGTTCCCCTTGTTCTCCCGAGTAAAATGATACCTCGGGTGTGTGGGTGTACAAAGCAGAACTGGCTAAAACGTATTTTTTTTTAAATGTAGCGCTTAGAATTCTCAGTGCTGTACTCTAAATCCCTATGTTTTGGGCTCTTCCTAGTCACAGGCCTTTGACCCGCCCACACAAGTGAGGTATCATTTTACTCAAGAGAACAAGGGGAACGCTGGGTGGTAGGACATTTGTGCCGGCACGGCGATCCCACGCAAAAATTTGTCGAAAAAGTGGGGTTTTTCAGCTAAATTTGAGGTTTGCAGAGGATTCTGGGTAGGAAAACATTGGGGGACCCACGCAAGCCATCCATGGCTGGACTCCCCTGGGTGTCTGGTTTTCAAAAATGTTTGTGTTTGGTAGTTTCCCAAGATGGCCGCCGAGCCCGGGGACAAAAACCCAGGTGACCCCCCTTGCAAAACCAGGTTGTTTTGTGATAGGTAATGTTGATGTTGCCTCAATAGGTTTTGGGCCCTCGCCTGTTGCGGGTACTTGACCCACCCACGCAAGTGAGGTATAATTTTTATCAGGAGACCTTAGGGAACGCTGGGTGGGAGGAAATTTGCGGATCCACATAGATGCCAGCACTTTCCCACACAGAAATTTCAGAAAAAGTGATTTTTTTAGCTAAATTTGAGGTTTGCAGGTGTTTGGGAGTAGGAAAACGTTAGGGGACCCACGCAAGCCATACCTCACTGGATTTCCCTGGGTGTCTAGTTTCCATAAATGTGTGTGTTTGGTAGGTTTCCCTAGATGGTCGCCGAGCCCAGGGCCAAAAACTCATGGGACCCCCTTGCAAAACCTGGTTGGTTTGTGATGGGTAATTTTGATGTCGCCTCAATAGGTTTTGGGCCCTTGCCTCTCATGGGTCCTTGACCGAACCAACAAAGTGAGGTACCGTTTTTCTCTAAAGACTTTGGGGAACGCAAGGTGGGTGAAAATTTGTGGATCCTCGCAGATTCCAGAACTTTCTACCACAAAACTGTGAAGAATATGTGTTATTTGACAATGTTTTAGGTTTGCAAGGGATTGTGGGTAACAGAAACTGGTGAGATGCAGTCAAGTCACCACATCCTGGATTCCCCTGGGTGTCTACTTTTAAAAAATGTATGGGTTTGCTAGGTTCCCTAGGTGCTGGCAGAGCTAGGGTTAAAAAACTACAGCTAGGCACTTTGCCAAAAAAGGGTAATTTTCACTGTGAAATTGTGGGGTGTCCATGTTGCGTTTTGCGCCATTTCCTGTTGCGGGCACTAGGCCTACCAATGAAAGTGAGGTACCATTTTTCTCGGAAGACTTTGGGAAAAGTGGGGTGGGTGGAAATTTGTGGATCCAAGCAGATTCCAGAACTTTCCACCACAGAAATATGAGGAAAATGGGTTTTTTTAAATAATCATTTAGGTTTTCAAGGGATTCTGGGTAACATAACCTGGTGAGAGGTAGTCCACTCACCTAATCCTGGATTCCCCTGGGTGTCTAGTTTGTAAAAATATATAGGTTTGCTAGGTTTCCCTAGGTGCCGGCAGAGCTAGGGTTCAAAAACTACAGCTAGGTACTTTGCCAAAAAAGGGTCATTTTTCACTGTGAAATTGTGGTGTGGCCACGTTGCGTTTTGCGCCGTTTCCTGTTTGCTAGGTGCCGGCTGAGCTAGGGTTCAAAAACTACAGGTAGGCACTTTGCAAAAAAAGGGTCATTTTTCATTGTGAAAATGTGGTGTGGTGTGGTGTGGCAGTTTGAGCCGTTTCTTGTTGTGGGCACTGTGCCTACCCACCCAAGTGAAGTACCATTTTTATCGGGAGATTTAGGGTAATTCAGATTTGTAAAGCAACTGTTCTTGCCTATTAACTTTCGATGCTTTTCTGCCTTCCAAATGAAAAACAATGTGTAAAAAAAAAAGTAATTTTGAAAAATGATCGATAATTCCCATGCTAGTATGAGTATTCTCAATTTCGGAAATGTGCAAATATCTACTGTTTCTAAACTCTATAATTTTCTTCCCATTTCAGAAATACATAGCTGTCTTTCATACCAACTTTTCTATGTATACATTTTCCCAGAATAATTGCTATATACACAGTACATAATAAAAAACCATTGCAAGATGCTGCTCAGTTTTTGGCTCTGGGTTCGTCGGATTCATGGTGAACCTGCAAGTCCTATACATCTCCACAACCAATAAGGTCTACTGGATGTAACAGTATATTGCTTTCAAAGAGCTGTCATAATTAGAAGAAGTTACACGTGAAAACGTTGACACAAAGGGCACTTTTTTCAACTAATTTTCATTTTTTCCTATATTTAACTGTTAGTTTCTGTAAAGAAATATTGACGGATCTACACAAATGACCCCTTGCTAAATTCAGAATTTTGTCTACTTTTCAAAAATGGATAGCTTTCCAGGATCCATTATTGCTTTCATACCCATGTCTATCATTACCTGGAAAGAGGTTGAAAGCACAAAAAATTGCAAAAATAGGCTATGTAAAATGTTGATTTCAGCCCCACAAACCCTTTTTTGATACCATTTGTAGGGAAAATCCCAGACGCTTTCTTTTGCAGCACTTTGTTCCCATTTTTCCCCAATTTTTTTTAGCTGTATTTGGTTAATTTCTGGGTCCCCTCCAGGGGAATCCACAAACCCTGGGTACCTTTAAAACCACCAGGATGTTAGAAGAAAAGAACGCAAATTTGGCGTGGATACCTTATGTGGTCAAAAAGTTACAGGGGCCTGAGCGCGATCTCCCCCAAATAGCCAAAAAAGCCTACGCACAGGGGGGGGGGGGGGGGGGGGGGGAGAGGCCTAGCAGCAAAGGGGTTAAGCTTCTGGGGTGCTAGAACTTCAAGCCATCTGAGTTCATCCATCTTTCAGTTTTCCACCCAGAAAAGTTGGCCCTACACACATGCCCAGTCTTCTTGACCAAATCAGTTTCAGAATGTAATATCTACAAGTCTGTCACACTTATTTCTGCTTTGTAGGATCTTCCCTAATAGTCATAAATGTAGAATATTCCCACATGCATGTGGGAATCGGAGAACGCTTCTTTTTCTGATAGAGGCTTCTTACTGCAGATTCCTTACCTTTTGAATATTCCCCCAGACTTGAGATTGGATATGGAAAATCGTAACAGTACCGCTGTGTGCCGGCAGGTGGCACCAGCTCCTCCGCTTGAAAGTCAAGTCAAGTCAAAACAAGCTTTATTCAATTACATTTAAAATCATAAAAGCAGCAAGACAGCATACATTTAGAAATTAATTACAGTGTAACAAATTTCATGAAGTTAAAAAACATTCAGGGGTCAAAATCTGTAACAATGTCCACTGTACGTAGATATAAAAGTTCACACCACTATAATTTATACACAGTATAAAAAGGTTAAATATAGTTAAAAAAAACAATAGCAGCGAATACAAGATAGTGAGGTCACCCTTCCAGTTGCCTCGGGGATAGCATCCTGGTCCTCGTACGCATGGCTGCGACCAGGAAGCTAGCAACCCCGAGGGTTGTCCTGGTGCTACCTAATAACTGCAAGTAAAGTAAAGCAGGGCGTACCTGGACAAAACCTGCGTCTCTTAAAATGGGTGCCAAAAACCTCATTCTACTCTCTTTATAGTGGCTACAAAACATGACGAAATGCATGAGGGTCTGCTCAGAAAAAGTATCGCAACTACATGGGGTAGACTCATCAGGAACACCCCACACAGGGAAATCACCCAGGGAGTATTGGATTATATTGAACCTAAATCTAATGAGCAAATGACGATGGAATGGTCTGCTCACGATTTTTAGATAAGGTTCAATTTGGGGCGTAGTCAGAAGGAGGAAGTTGGCTCTAGCTCTAGGTTTAGTTAGTTCTTTCTCCTCCCGTGTTTGGGTTGCCCTCCTCATAAAGTTTTCTTTAATCCATTTCAGGTCTTCCCGAAGTATAGTGTTTGGGTGACTAAAAAGGTCAGGCCTGCCAAGTCTGCCCATCTCCCCCTTTACGTATTCCAGCCACGGAATCTTTGAGGCATTATCCAAGGACATGCAGTCCCTAAGAATAGTATGGTTTAGTGTAATGTCCTTGTTCAGCCAGATTTTGGTCCAACATATTAGGGGCGCTAGTTGGAGCAAGTCGGTGATATATCCCAACCCTAACTCAGTGTGTATCGATAGGACTGGTGTAGATTGTGGAACACCCAATAAAGACCTAAGAAAGTGATTTTCTAATGTCTGTAGTTTACCACAGTGAGAGTAACCCCACAGTGGGGCTCCATAGGAGGCTATAGATAAGCATTTGGTTTTGTAAACCTTCAATAATGCCTCCATCGGTCGAGACCCAAGACGCTTAGCGAAACTCAAAAGTGCGGAGGTGGATCTAGTGACAGCTAGAGATTTCGCATCCACCTGTGGGGTCCACGAGCCCTTCTCTTTAAATATCACACCCAGGTAGGTAAACACTTGTACCCTCGAAATCCAATCTTCGCAGCAGCTAAAAGATTTCAACTTTTTGGCCTAGGTCGCTTCCCTACCAGCATGATATGTGATTTATTGTTATTGACCAAAAGGTCTAACGAAGTCATGAAGTGGCCAAATGCGTCGAAGCCTCTGTAACCCCACCCCTGTACGGGCTAAGAGCACCGCATCGTCCGCGTAGAGGAGTACGGGTACTGAGGACCCCCCCACGTAGGGGATATCAGGTGTGGACCCCTCCAAGGCTTTATCTAGGGAGTTAATATAAAGTGTGAACAGAAGTGGGGCTAAAATACAGCCCTGCCTCACACCTCTTCTAGAACTAAAAGGTCTGGTGGTACTGCCTTCACGATTAGTTCTAATGGTGGCTGATAAGTCTGCATGAAGTGCGGCCAGAAAGTCTACCAGAGGGGGATCAATCCCAATGCCAGCCAATATGGCCCATAACTTGGCCCTACTGACCAGGTCGAAGGCCGAGGAGAGGTCCATAAAGGCCAGATATAAATGGCCCTCCTTTGCCATAGTGTATTTACTGACCAGCATGTGGAGGTTCAAACACTGCTCTATTGTACCTCGTTTCTCTCTTAAACCATATTGTAGGTCAGAGAGCACCCCCTTCTCCTTAATGATATCGCCTAGTCTGTGTAAAATGACTCTGCCAAGAATCTTTGCGGCAGAATCGATTAGCGAGATCGGCCTATAACAGGCCGGATCGGATCTGGAGCCCTTCTTAAATATAGGGATAATGGTTGAGGTGGACCAGGTTTTTGGAAATCCCTCATTAACAGTTGAATTAAAAACATTGGTAAGAATTTTGGCCCATAATGGTGACTGGGAGCTGTATAGGTCTGCAGGGACACCGTCTGGTCCCGGGGCCTTATGTTTGGTCATTTCATCGATTGCCCTGATAACCTCAAATTCAGAAAAGGACAGAGGAGATGCTTCAATCAAAGGCTGTTGAGGACGGAGTGTAGCTGGCCCATCTTCGCTATTATATATTTTACTAAAATGATTCACCCAGGCATCCTCGGGAATCACACAGTCCAGAACGGTGTTATTTGAGATGGCAAAGTAAGGGTGATTTAAAATCATCCAGAATTGGGAACTGTCTCTCAGTACACTAACCGTTGTTAAGCTGTCCTAGGCCTCACTTTTTATTGTTTTTTTACGTGTCTCGGTAGCCTGCCTATATTCTTTTCTAAGCCGGCCCACCAACTCCCTATCTCTTGACTGCTGTTTAAGAGCCTGAAGGAGAACATTATGTTTTTTAGAGCACTCCCTGTCAAACCATCTAGGGCTAGATGAATCCGCTCGTTTCTTTATGGTCGTCAGGTCATGGCTAATTTGTGTACATATAGAGGTGAAAGAACTAATGATGGCGGTGCCTTCAGATGTGCTGTCCATGCAAATTGTGATGTCAGCTTGTCTGTTCTGTAGAAGGTTGTCCATAAAGCTATCCGGGACGACCGTTGCCCAATTTAATCTGCGGCCCCGCTCCCTAGGGACGAGGGTATCACCACGGTTCGTAATGCAAAAGTTGTCGTGTTGTTCCTAATGACAGAGAAAGGTATAAGTACAGTCTATAGTGCAAGCGGATTAGAACAGGGTAGCCTGAAGGTCACCCTGGGAATCCATTTTGTTGGATTTAATGCCCTCACACACCCTTTCAGGTGTCATGCTTCATCATCTGGGCCTGCTCCTCGTTGGGTCGGCGGTGCAATACCCAACAGGCAACACCTCATAGAGGGGCTCTTTGGCGGAGATCTTTTTCCAACTGCCGTATTTGATGAAGTGCGGGTATGGGGCCAGGATTCAGGGTAGACGTAACTATGTGAATTTAAAATAAAGCTAGTGGTACCAGAGACACTTTATTCAGGAGGGCCACTGCTTTGGTTAAAAACAATTTCCTAGAGGAGAGTAGTGGAAAATGATGTTTCCCACTCTCTTCTGGAATGTGTTAGAGTCCGGTCGACATGTTTCTCGCTACTCTAAAATTTGTTGAGCGATTCTTCAGGACCAGGGGGACTAGTTAGCAAGTATCTAAGAGTGTATATAACTGTCTACACTATTGCCACACTGTATGGTGTATGTAAGATCATTTGGTTATCATCCTAGTGGGTGAAAGGGAGAACATTGCTATATTACCCTTCATCAGGTTGCGATTGTTAATACCTGTTGGAGGCAAAAAAAGGGGGGGGGGGTAGAAAACATATCGCAAACAAGTTATAACACGTTACATTAATGACTGTGATACTTGTGTGTAATGCATGCTGTGATTCATGCGTGTCATAGCATTATTACACAAGTGTGTCAAGCACTCTCAACAGTGGGGATTTGGTGGGAGTGACATGTGAAGATAAAAACATTGTGTTTAAAAGAAAATAACAAATTGGTATTTGTTGCACGCAGTTATTCACAACTCACCTAAGGTTAAAAACAATCAGACAACGACAGTGTCCAGCGGGTAAAGCTTCAGGAGATCTTCCACCACAATGCTAAATAGAGGGAAGGATCTCAGTGGTATAGACAGTGATACTGGAGACCGTGTGATGTTCACAATCTAGAGTCAATGTAATTCATAAATACATACAGGCTACCTTGCAGTTGTTATCCAATGTTAGTGTATTGCTGAGACAAAACATATGGGTCACAATATTTAGGTTTAAATTTGGAACATAAAGTCCTAGAGTGGGTTTATGGGTGTGCACTAGCGGCACCATTACGCGACCAAACAAAAGGGTTCCGGTATGCCATTAAGATACTCCACACTCCGCTAAACAATAATAAAACCAACCCCACCCAACCCCCCCTTCCCCCCCCCCCTTTTTCTAGCAATACTCTATCACGGAGCACACACTATGTCAACAAAATGTGCTCCGCCGGCATTCAATTATTTATTTGTCAGAGCTGCACGGCTAGAACCATCGATAGATGGGTACGAGCGGGACACTTCCGGCACCCGTAAGCGACCATACTTATGGGAATCTGTATGCCATTAAGATAATCCGCACCCCGTGTATAACCTTTACAAAACTCTATCACGGAGCACATGCTAGATGATACTTTTGTGGCATTAGTAACTGGACACACACAGGATCTTGCAACTTGGATCTCATGGAAATGGGCTTTGTTGTAAACCACAGTAGACAGAGCTCAAACATAATAAAAACCCAAACGGACTCTATCTGTTCCACAGCTCTAAATAGCATGAACTAGCTTCAATACTACCAATTCGAAAGGAGTTAACTACCACCTCCTCACCCCCTAGATACTCATGCTATAAATAACACATTGAGCATTGTCATAGATACATAAAGTGTAGATGAATATATCCACAACCTACAACTTAGCCCTCTAGACACACCCACTCTAGGACTTTATGTTCCAAATTTAAACCTAAAGATTGTGACCCATATGTTTTGTCTCAGCAATACACTAACATTGGATAACAACTGCAAGGTAGCCTGTATGTATTTATGAATTACATTGACTCTAGATTGTGAACATCACACGGTCTCCAGTATCACTGTCTATACCACTGAGATCCTTCCCTCTATTTAGCATTGTGGTGGAAGATCTCCTGAAGCTTTACCCGCTGGACACTGTCGTTGTCTGATTGTTTTTAACCTTAGGTGAGTTGTGAATAACTGCGTGCAACAAATACCAATTTGTTATTTTCTTTTAAACACAATGTTTTTATCTTCACATGTCACTCCCACCGAATCCCCACTGTTGAGAGTGCTTGACACACTTGTGTAATAATGCTATGACACACATGAATCACGGCATGCATTACACACAAGTATCACAGTCATTAATGTAACGTGTTATAACTTGTTTGCGATATGTTTTCTACCCCCCCCTTTTTTTGCCTCCAACAGGTATTAACAATCGCAACCTGATGAAGGGTAATATAGCAATGTTCTCCCTTTCACCCACTAGGATGATAACCAAATGATCTTACATACACCATACAGTGTGGCAATAGTGCAGACAGCTAACTAGTCCCCCTGGTCCTGAAGAATCGCTCAACAAATTTTAGAGTAGCGAGAAACATGTCGACCGGACTCTAACACATTCCAGAAGAGAGTGGGAAACATCATTTTCCACTACTCTCCTCTAGGAAATTGTTTTTAACCAAAGCAGTGGCCCTCCTGAATAAAGTGTCTCTGGTACCACTAGCTTTATGTTAAATTCACATAGTTACGTCTACCCTGAATCCTGGCCCCATACCCGCACTTAATCTATACGGCAGTTGGAAAAAGATCTCCGCCAAAGAGCCCCTCTATGAGGTGTTGCCCGTTGGGTATTGCACCGCCGACCCAACGAGGAGCAGGCCCAGATGATGAAGCATGACACCTGAAAGGGTGTGTGAGGGCATTAAATCCAACAAAATGGATTCCCAGGGTGACCTTCAGGCTACCCTGTTCTAATCCGCTTGCACTATAGACTGTACTTATACCTTTCTCTGTCATTAGGAACAACACGACAACTTTTGCATTACGTGTAATTTGGGCACGTCGTGTGTACACCTTCTGCTCCTGCAAGAGCAGTAATAGCCCAAGACTCCTCTCCCTTGATACTAAACTTATCACCACGGTTCCCCAGACGCTCAACCTGGGTGACAATGTTGCTACCCATGTCCAGGGTCAAGACTACAGGATTATGGTCACTGAAAGGGGAAGTACACACTTATAGGATACCACCATATCGATTAGCCCGGGAGTAATGAAAATGTAATCGATAATCGTACTGGCATCCCTGCCTACAAAAGTCGGTGCCCTCTCATCTCCCCATGACCCTTCAGCCTCATATAAATTTAGTTTTGCGAGTAGATCTTCCAAGTCCGCCCCCTGTGCAGTGTGCTCAAAGTGAGTACTGACAGCTCCCGGGGGGCCCAGTACCTCTTTGTCCAAACAACCCCAGCCACATGGGTGGACGTTAAAATCTCCCATTAACAGGATATCGAATGAAGCATTTTGCTTTGACTTATATGAAGATAAAAACAGAAATAGGGACTTAAAGTGTGAGCAGTTTCTATCCCTTGTAGGGGCATTGTAATGATTAACTATCAGAGTTAGCGGAGAATTTGGCCTGGCCCACTCGATGCATAAGATGTTATCAGAGGTACAATCAATCTTACTAGTGACACCCGCCAATTTCAAAGAGAAAAGTATGTGCAGCCCTCCTTTGTGCCTGCCACCCTCCCCGGGGATTGCCTTGACTGAAAAACTCCGGAACCCGTCCAAGAAAAAGTTATCACTGGCATCCCATGTTTCTTGGAAGCCCAAAATCTCGTATTGGGACACAAAGTTTAACCATCTAGCGTCTGTGGCTTTCTTCCCTAGCCCTGCGATGTTCCAGCTTACCACTGGTATGTGGCGATACCTATGTGCAGGGATGACCTCTGTGATAGAGGGCATGGTGGATGGTTGTCAATCATTGGAATCTAGGGGAGAGTCAGTAGAAAGGGGGGAGAACCTATTACTGAGTAAGATTCCTGTCCCCTGACTACCAATATAATATTCTTGGGTGGGTGGAGCTACTACGGGATTTGGTCTCACCCGCAGTAGAGCCTGGTGGGTTTGGTAGGATATATGTGGCGGAGCCCCTATCCCTCCTGCTTTTCCTATCAGGTGTGGGATAGGCGGGTGGGGTGATCTTGGCTGAGGGTGTGTGGGAGGGGGGTAAAAATACCCTAGTGGGAGTGGTCTAATACCAGCACCAACTAGATCAGAACCATCCCAGAGAAGAGTATCTGCCATATTACATCTGTTAAAGTTAACAATTACACAGTCTCCGGGAATGCATTTGACCTTCCTTCCCACCCAATCCACCCTTCGAGCAGCTATAATGTGTTTGCCCACATCCACACTCCCACTACTGAACTGTGAACACCAATTTCTAGTTCTATTTAGCAGCTCGGACTCAGATTCACTCTGGTGTGGTTTAAGGCACGGGATCCCGGTCAAAATAACGACTAAACGGGCAGCATCCGGTGGAAGGTCCACTGCCCGGGTCAGTCTTTTACGAGGGTCGTTGGGTTGGTGCCCCTGTGCTATTGGGGTCGCTGCCACACTTGGTGCCCCAACCCCCGCACCATCAGCCTTTTGTGCCCCTCGCAAAGATGCAATCCTATCATCACGTGCTATGACCATAGGGGCACAGTTAGTGCTATGCGATTGAAATGCGAGCTGACTGGCTCATTAGTTGTCATAGAGACCCTCCCTTGATGCTCAGATGTCAAGTTACTTTTAGAGTGCGACCCACTGTGTGCATTGCGCTCATCTAAATATTTATCAATCTTGTCGCATTTACTCATAATGTTATTCACACATAATTTCAGAGTGTCCACAATGTCTTTCGCTATGTTTACCAACAATGGTTCCAACCACAATTCGAATAAGCCCTCGATCGTTACGGCCAGGTTGGCTCGAACATCCTCGGGAATCAGTTTGTCCGCACTGCCTGAGTCACCCTTACGAATTGTCTTGCCTCGTTTGCTTTTAGCTTTAGATGGTATGTTATTAGCCAGTTCAGGATATACAATTTCACTACTTGGTTGAGGAGGTGAGGTGGTAATCCTGGGTGCGGGAGGAATAGTAGGAGCCCTAACAACAACATTGGGTTCCAGTGGAATTTGAGAAGCAGACTCGGGGACAACTAGGTCGATTAGGTCCCCGGGCTCTAGAGTGGGCTGGCCAAGTCCCAGTTCTTTTTCCGCATTTGCAATTTCGTCATTAAGAGCCCCCACAGCAGATGTCAGGAAAGATATGATAGTCTCTGATTTCCTAGGGACCTTGGCCTTCTTACCTTCTCCACCGTTCACAGTCAGCTTGCGTTTCCCCATTGCGAGGAGCAGGGTATGTGGCCCTGCCCTGCCTCCTCCTACCAACGACTGCCAAAGACTGTCCCGCCCTTGTCCCGGGCTTCTCCCGGTCGCGACTCGCGGGGCGAGAGGGAGGTCAGCGTTTTTCTATCGCCTCCGGGCGCATCACGGGCGCGCCGCCCCTGAGGCTGCTGGGGGCTGTAGTTCGGGGAGTCTCCCGGCGCTCCCCGTCTGCCAAGCAAAGTACCGCCGTTCACCTCACGGCACCGCCCGCTGGCGTCCCAGGCAAGTTTTCCGCTCCTGATGTTCCCCCCACTTGAAAGTCATTCTGTGCCTGAAGTGATATGCGTGTGCCTATATAGGCACCACCCATAGACGCCGACATTGGTTCCTATCTTGTCACGCCATCAAACATAGATACAGAGCGGCCCAATTTCTCTTGAGACTGTCTCTTATTTCCTTTCAAACTTTTTGTTTACCAGTGGGCAAGGGCAATGTCCCCTCCAAAGTCGGTAGGGTTTAAACCTTGTTGGGAATGTCCCAAACAAGTATATGTGACTGATCCCCACTTGGTTTCCGTTTGGGGTCTGAGGTCAGAACACAACTCTTAGACATGCAGCTGGTATGCCTTGATGCACCCACAGGCTTTCCGGGAGCATGAGGTGAAGCCCAACCCTTGTCAGGTTGATGTCAAAGTCTTCGGCTAAGTCCAGGAGAAAGCAAAATAAGGCCAAGCGGGTTATGAAATACGTTGCACCACTCTCCTGAGAGGGTGCAAGGTTGTCATCGTGCCTCCCAGACCTGCTATCGAAGTCATTCTGTAGAGCCCGTTCCTAATCCTACCTAGTGCTAGTCTAAATATGCTGGGCCTGGGGCAACTCCTCTACAGATCCAGGAGTTTCAGAATGCAATGTTCCTCGTATCTGAAAGAAACACGTTCGTTAGATTCCTTACCTTAGAATATCCCCAGGCGTCGGGCTGGATCCGGAAAGTTTTGCGTAGCAGTACCCCTGCACGTCGGTAGGCGTCATCTGCGGCTCCGCGCCCGTCGTTGGTGCCGGGATGACGTTGTCGGAGTACTTGGACCCCGCCCTCATGCGCTGACTTCAGTTCTTCTTTTTTTCCGCACCAGCAAGCGCAGGTCCAGAAAAAGCAGTACCTTAGTCACTTTTTGACTAAACTTTTTCGATCCTTTTTGATCACTACTCGAGTCCGCACCAGCAAGCGCAGGTCCAGAAAAAGCAGTACCTTAGTCACTTTTTGACTAAACTTTTTCGATCCTTTTTGATCACTACTCGAGTCTTTACGACTCTCTGTGCCGGTAGGGATGCCCGGGTTCAAGCCCTGTGCCGACTGCAGCCGACTGATGTCGGTTACCGATCCCCACCGCCAGTGCCTCTATTGCCTTAGGGCCGACTACGACGACCGGTCGTGCCCCGCGCCGCTCCAGGTCCAGGTCCAGGAGGGGGTCAAGGGACCGGTCGCATTGAAGCTCGGCGAGTCGTCACCATTTGTCGGTTCCAAGTCCTCAGGTAAGAGGCACAAGAAGTCGAAGAGACGACATCGCTCTTCTGACTCCCCCCCGCGGCTCGCGCGATGCGGCCGGGAGTTCAGGCGACACCGCCTCCGCGGTTCCGGCGGAGCCGCAGGCGCGGCGGCCAGCTCCATACCCGCCGGTCCCTGGACTCAACGCGACGCCGGAGGAGATCGAGGCCTTCCTCATGGCCATGAGGTCCCTCTCTCCTCCGTCGGGTCCCGCTGGAGCGCCTACGGGCCCTGTGGCCCCGACTGGGAGTCCATGCAGGCCGTCAGGTGCTTCGGCGCCGTAATGTAATGTAATGTAATGCAATGTGTATACTTGTAAAGCGCACTGTTGCCAGTCGGCGTCCTGGCACTGTATACCGCTGGGGAACCCGTCCTGGCTTTCCCTGTGGGATGGTCCCTGCTGGGAATCCCCAAGGTGGAGCTAGGCATCCCCGGCGTTGATGGGGCTGTTGTGGAGATTAGGCAAGCTAATGCCCAGAGTTGCCGAGTGGGACCCCTGGTTAGAGTAGGCACGAGGCGAGAATTATCGAGTCCGCTGACCCTGGTCCACGACCCTGCCGCGTCGGGAATCGAACCCTGGTCCCAGGCCGACTTCTGCCTCCGGCTCTGCCGCCTCTAACCAGTGAGCCACACCACTCCACTCCACACAGGTCAGCGACTTCGGTCCCAACCCCGCAGGCCCCCGCCCGGATCCAGGTTGCCGCTGGTCGACCTTACGACCCCGCCGGCGTCGACCCCCAGGGTGTCACCCCCTGCGCCATCCCAGCATGGCGCCGTCCCTGATCCCTCCCTCGCTCCGGATCCAGCGTCGGACCGGCGTCGTTCGACGCCGCATTAGACGCTGGCTGAGGAGCAATTCTTCTTTGATCCGGCTCCATCCTTTGACCCTGAATTTCAGGCGATGGAGTACGAGGGGGATTGGGAGGGGTCTGAGGACCCTCTGGCACGGGAGTGTCAGTCATTTCAGGACTGGACAGAAAAGCTTGGGGAAGCCAGTGGTCTTGACACTTCACCTGACACTGGCTTGTCTCCCCTCCTACAGTGGCTTCGGAGGAGGGGGCTGCTTATAGTGTGGTGCTGACGAGGGCGGCAAAGGCCTTGGCGCTTACCCTCCCCGTCACAACTGTGAGGTCTAACATCCTCACTGAGGTCTCTGGAGCCTCTGCTGCCGTTTAAGGAGGCTCTCATGGACGTCCTGTTGGGCACCTGGTCCAGGCCTGCTACAGGTCCCCCTGTAGATAGGAACGTCGCCAGGTGCTACCGCCCAGCTCCGGGCGACCCTAGCTTCCTGTCCACCCACCCCACCCATGAGAGCCTGGTTATCCAGGCCTCTACTTCCCAATGCGCATTCCCGACTGCACCCCTAGATCGGGAATCCAAAAGGTATGAACAGTTTGGCAAGAAACTGTTCTCCTCCCTCAGTTGTGGGTTACGGTCAGTCAACACCGCTTGCCTTTTGGGCCGTTATACCCACTCTCTGTGGGATACGGTTGCGGCCGTGCTGCCAGAGTGCCCAGAGGAGGCCCGGGCGAAGCTCGCTCAAGCCCTCGCTGAGGGACGAGACGCAGCGCGGTACTCCATACGATGTGGGCTGGATACCACGGACTCGCTGGGCAGGGCGATGTCAACGACAGTGGCGGTTCGCCGCCACGCCTGGCTGAGGTCCGCCAACTTCTCGGCTGATGTTCAGAACACCCTCATGGACATGTCTTTCGATGGCAGCCACCTCTTTGGTGGCAAGGCGGATCATGCGCTTGAATGCTTCAAGGACTCCAGGGCTACGGCCAAGTCCTTGGGCCTCTCGGGCCAGCGTCAGCAGCAGTCTGCCTTTCGCTCCTTTCGTTGCCAAGGAAGTGGCGCCCCTTCCCATCCTGCCAGCCACGGGCCGCAGTCTAACATCCAACGCGGCGGCAGACGTGGTAACCTCCGTGGCGGTGCCAGGGGACAACGGCGAGGCCAGTCCACAACCACCCCTGCAGCATCTGCCTCGAAGCCTTCTTAGTCCGAGCTTTCAGGCCCATTTGACGCCAGTGGGGGGCAGGGTCCGCCATCTCCTCCTCCACTGGCACACCATCACATCGGACAGGTGGGTGCTGCGAATCGTCCGAAGGGGCTACTCCCTCCCCTTCCAGGCGACTCCTCCAGCCATGCCACCGCAGTACCACCGCGTGTCGGGGTATCACTTGCAACTTCTGCAAGAGGAAGTATCGGCCCTTTTGGCCTAGGGGGCCATCAAGCGTGTTCCTGGGCCGAAAGTAGGTTGTGGTGGTTATTCCCTCTACTTTCTGGTCCCCAAGAAGGGCAAAGGGGGCCTCCGCCCTATCTTGGACCTGCACAACGTCAACGGCTTCCTCCGGAAGGAAAAGTTCAAGATGCTGACTTTGGTTCAGGTCTTAGCTGCCCTAGACCCCGGAGACTGGATGGTAGCGTTGGACTTGCAGGACGCGTATTTCCATATCCCGGTCCTGCCGGACCACCGGCGCTACCTGCGGTTCACGGTAGGTCACGAGCACTTTCAGTTCACCGTGCTCCCCTTTGGCCTTACCAGCGCCCTGCGGGTGTTCACGAAAGTGATGGCGGTGGTCGCAGCTCATCTGCGCAGATTAGGGGTGTCTGTCTTCCCCTACCTCGACGACTGGTTGTTGAAGGCGGGCTTGCCCCAGACAGTCGTCAGCCACCTCTAGACTACGGCCGACCTCCTGCACTTGCTGGGGTTTTCCATCAATGTGCCGAAGTCACACCTGTGTCCCTCTCAAAAGCTCCTCTTCATCGCAGCGGTTCTGTATTCGCAGTTTCGGGTTTATCCCCCCGAACAGCGGGATCGGGATATTCAGGCTCTGATTCCGATCTTTTAACCTTTATCCCGGGTCTCGATCAGGTTGACGCTGCGGCTTCTGGGGCTGATGGCCTCCTGCATCCTTCTGGTGCATCACGCCAGATGGCAGATGCGGACTCTGCAGTGGAACCTGAAGTTTCAGTGGGCCAGCATCAGGACAACCTGTCCAACCACGTCCGGATCTCGGAGGGCACTGCGAGACAGTTGTAGTGGTGGCTCACGGACCGCGATTGGGTCAGCGGCAGATCTCTCTCCCTATCCCAACCGGAGCACGTAGTTGTGACGGATGCGTCCCTCCTGGGCTGGGGGGGCCACATGGGAGAGGCGGAGATCAGAGGCCTCTGGTCTCTGGCGGAGTCCTGGCTCCACATCAACCTTCTTGAGCTGCGGGCGATCCGGCTTGCACTGAAGGCATTTCTTCCTTCCGTCCGGGGAAGTGTAGTGCAGGTGTTCATGGACAACACCACCGCCATGTGGTACTGCAACAAACAGGGCGGGGTGGGGTCGTGGACCCTTTGCCAGGAGGCTCTGCACCTCTGGCAATGGCTGGAACACCAGGGCGTCACCCTGGTGGTTGAACACCTGGCAGGTTCCCTGAACGCCAGGGCAGACTAACTCAGCCGTCTGTGCATGATGGATCACGAATGGCGTCTGAACTCGGACGTGGCGCAAGGCCTCTTTCGGCAGTGGGGAGAGCCTTGGTTAGATCTATTCGCCACAGAAGAGAACGCGCAATGTCATCACTTCTACGCATTGGAATTTCCAAGACGGCACTCGCTCGGAGACGCTTTTCGTCGCAAGTGGAGTTGCGGTCTGTTGTACGCCTTTCCGCCTATTCCACTTCTGCCCAGAGTGCTGAAGAAGATCAGGCGCGACCGGGCCCAAGTCATCCTTGTGGCTCCGGACTGGGCATGAAGGTACTGGTATCCCGAGCTACTCAGCATGTCCGTCGATACCCCGATTTGTCTGCCTCTTCGGGAGGACCTTCTGTCGCAGCAGCAGGGGACGGTCCTCCACCCGAACCTGTCCAGTCTCCACCTCCATGCGTGGAGATTGAGCGGCGACAGTTGAGGCCATTTGACTTGCCTCCTGAAGTCTGTGATGTCATTCTGACAGCCAGGCGTCCCTCCACAGAACCGGTATACGCCTGCAGGTGGAATAAATTTGTGGCATGGTGCACAGCAAAGGTTGTGGATCCCCTTTCTGCCCCTCTTTCAGAGGTTCTCCTCTTTCTTCATTCTCTTGCCCAGCAGGGCTCTGATCTGGGCACTAACGAGGGCTACCTCTCTGCCATTTCAACCTTCTTAAGGCTTACTGATCAGCCTTCTCTTTTCAAGTCCCCTGTTGTAAATAGGTTCTTGAAGGGCATCACTCACGTGTTTCCTCCTGTTCCTTTCGTGATGCCTCAGTGGGACTTGAACCTTGTTCTGACTTATTTGATGTGCGCTCCTTTCGAGCCACTTCACAATTGCCCTCTTCGTCTTCTAACTCTTAGGACTGCATTCCTGATTGCCATCACCTCTGCCAGGAGAGTGAGTGAGCTCCAGACTCTTTCTTCTAAGCCTCCTTACCTTTCTGTCCATCCGGATAAGGTTGTTTTAAGAACGCGTCCCTCTTTCCTGCCCAAGGTAGTCACAGCCTTCCACATCGGGCAGTCTATAACCTGCCCACCTCCTTTCCGCCTCCGCATCACTCGAAAGAGGAAGAGAGGCTCCACCATCTGGACCTAAAACGTGTGCTCTCATTCTATCTGGACCGCACACGCCTGTTCCGGGTGGATGACCAGCTCTTTGTTGGTTACGTGGTCGCTAAGAAGGGACGGGCGGTGCACAAACGTACCATCTCTCGGTGGGTCGTCTTGTGCATCACGGTTTGCTACTTCTTGCCGAAAAAGGTGCCTCCTTTTGGGCTGAGGGCCCATTCCAATCGGGCTTCTACTTCCCTGGGTCGGGGAGTCCCCTTGCAGGACATCTGTCAGGCAGCTACGTGGGCCTCGCTGCACACGTTTGCTAGATACTACTGCCTGGACAGCGAAGTCCGGAGAGATGGCTTCTTTGGTCGTACCGTCCTCCAGGACTTTCTGGTGTGATCTTGGTTCGCAGACCCACCACCGGGGTTGGTATTGCTGGGGGATCTATTCTAAGGTAAGGAATCTAACTAACGTGTTTCTTTCTGATGAACAAGTTACTTACCTTCGGTAACGATATATCTGTAAAACATTATTTAGTTAGATTCCTTACCGCCCCACCCATCCTCCCCGTTCTGCGAACCGATATCTAGGGTTAAGGTACATCCCTTTGAGGGCCCTAGTTTCATGGCACCAGTGTCGGTTTTTATCATGGCTCTGCGTTTCTGGCGCAGAAAAGATGTGTATAAGAACTGATGTCAGCGCACAAGGGCGGCGTCTAAGTACTCCGACTACGTCATCCCGACGCCGAGGACGGACGCAGAGCCGCAGACGACACCTACCGATGCGCAGGGGTACTGCTACGCAAAACTTTCCGTATCCAGCCTGACGTCTGGGCATATTCTAAGGTAAGGAATCTAACTAACTAATGTTTCTTACAGATATATCGTTACCGAAGGTAAGTAACTTGTTCTTTTGGTACAACACCTGTTCCCTCCGACTGGCCCACGGGCCCCAAGAAGCAGATGGGCGTCCCATCTGGACCTTCGAGGTCATGACCTACCTCTGCCGCTGGTAGGTCTTTGGATCTGCTTCCAGGTCTGTGTTGGGTTTCATACTGAACCTGTGTCCCACGCCAGAACGTGATCCACTAACACCGATGTTGACCCCACTAATTCTGGATAATTTTGGCTAATCCATTGTGCTGCCCGTCTCAAAGACAGCGCGCGTGCAGACCTTGTTTGAGGCCGCATACGGCTCTGATAATCCCTCAACAGATGACAACCCTTCTGACGATGACACAGTAGCCTCGTCTCAAAGAAACCCCCTTATGCATGGACTATTTGGCCCAGATTTGGATAATGGCATGTATGATACTTGAGAATAATTTGCTCAGAAGTACCATGAGTCAAATTGGTATCAGGATCGCTAAGCTGCCAGCTTGTCCTGCCACTGATGATAGTACATCATTTGCTGTGGTGATGAGGACGTTTTGGATCTAGAGCTACTCAGTTATGATGACAAGCAAAGCTGCTTCATCCGGGTCAGATTAGTTCTGGGCCCTTTCTTCTCTTCAGCGAGGCACTCACGAATACTCTCTTGGGAGCCTGCATTTAATCCCTGTTTGCCAGATTGCCAATTGTCATTGTGTTGCACCTGGGGATCCTACCTTTCTCAGCAATAATCCCTCACCCATGAGCTTGGTAGATCAGGCCTCACCCAGATTTTGCCGGACATCCCAAAGGAAGTCCGCCCCATCCTTTTGAAGGCTATTCAGGACAGGCATGATGCGATGAAGTTCACAATTTGCTGTGGGCTTGATACCACCAACTCTATTGGTAGAGGCCTTGACACCAGTGTGACCCTTTATAGCCATGGTTCGATGCTGCTCCCTGGATTTTTGGGAGACATCCAGGCAAGCTTGGTCATGCAGTTTGATGGCTCCTGTCTGATATTTAGAGGCAGACTCTGCTCTGGAGTGCCTTAAAGAAAGCAGGGTCACAGCGCATTCCCTGGCCTGTTTGCGCCACCATGCAAACCACACCTGCAGTTTTGCTTCCTCTGTGGCTGTGGTAGGGATTTCAACATCGCCTCCAACTGCCACCGGCTTAGCAATTCCCTCAGTTTTTTCATGGCCGCGGCCACTGTACCTACAGATCGCATGTCCTTAGCGATGCAACGCCACCCTGTCGGACACAGGCTCTGGCATGTTCTAATAGTGTCGCAAGCCATTACTTCAGACGGGTGGGCTGCAGATTGTCAAAATGGGGTATGCATTACTATGTCTCCAAACCTTGCTGCCCTTCCCACCGTCCTTGGAATGGTTGATGGAGGATAATCTGTCCATTTTATAGCAGAAAGTGCAGGCTCTTTTGGCCAAAGGAGCCATAGAGGGGCTCATGGTCGTCCAGGAGCATTCATTTGTTGTGCTCCCCATGTTAGCTTATGAAAGTTAATGGCAGCGTTTGCAGCTCATCTTAGAAGGTCAGAGGTTTCAGTTTTTTCCTACTTTAACGACTGGCTGTTGCCGGCTGGCATTCAAAATCCATCTCCAGATTATGGTGAACCGCCAGGGGTTGCGGTTCACTATAAACATGCCAAATTCACACCCGACTGCTTCGCAGATGGTCTCTTTCATCTGAGCTATTCTCGATATGGCGCTATTTTGCACCAATCCCCTGTGAGCAATGAGGTGTGTTATACATTGTGTGATCACCCTGTGTAATACACTTACCAACCCCTTTAGGACCAGTAGGTTTAGTTTATCAAACCTTCAACTCAACCTCAGTAGCTGAGGCTATGAGTGTAAAGCATTTAAACAGCTCCAAAACAATTGAAGAAGAAATGTCAGGAAATCCAATGCCAAACTAAAAGAATAGACTGTATTTTTATGTGTTTTTAGACACCACAGTTAAAAAGCTCAGCTTTAGGGTTCTGGAGATATAGAATATACAAGGTATAGTAAATTAAAGCTTTTCACTCAACTGTAAACAAGCAATCCCCAGTTAAACAAATTTGACACTTGGGAACTTTTTCATCAAAACGTTGCGCTAGTTGTATTTTGGTCACTTAGAGTCCCTTTAGGTGACCAACTCTAGTAGAGAGCCAGTCAAGGCGACCAGCAAGGTCCTCAAAAACAGTTACCTCAAAGGTAGAAGAAATCCTCTGTCAGCTCCAGGAACTTTTATCCATTACAGGGGTTTCCTATGCAGGTAGTCCTGATGCATGGAATAAAGGATGCTGAAGATGATCAAGGATGGTGTGGATGCTTTGCGGTCAACTGGGTCTTCATGCAGCTACTCCTCGGTCCACCAAGGGGGTGAAGCGGTCCTGGTCACAGGGTTGACTTCCCTCAAAGTCCTCTTGGTGCTGGTAGAAGTCACCCATATCTCAGTCATGGCCATATCCTTCCATGGGCAATAACTCAGCTTCTGGGTGACTAAGCTGCCTTCTGACGATTCTCCCGGACATAGGAAACTCGGGTGCAACTTTGAGCTTCCGTTTCTTGTCTCTGGTACTGCACTGCGGCGGTTGGCAGCAAACAAAGATTCTGGTCTACCAACAAGCCCCAGAATGCTTCTCAGCTGGTGTTGTCCTGTGCCATGAATAGGAGGTCATCCAACTGACCCTTTGAGTCTCTTGACTGGGCTCTGGAGATGACTTCTCCATGAGCAGGACACCGCAGGCACAGTCCCTCTCCTTTGCTACCCAAAAGGTTCAGCAGGTGCAGCCTCACTGTGCCGGTTCCACAGTACAGCAGGGCAGTCCTCCTTCGGTCCTTCTTCCAGTACAGGCAAGATATGATTAGGTCTCGGCTAGGCAGAGCGCATGCGCTGCTCTAGGAGAGAGCCTTTAGCAATCGGTCTTCACTTTTCAAGCACTCGTGCTTGTGGCGGCATCCACCTTGCGGGAGCGAGCTGCGGCGCGGCAACGTTAATTACAAACAGATGTCCCCTGCGTGCTGCTGCTCGCTCCCGCAAAGTGGATGCTGCCACAAGCACGAGTGCAAGTGCTTGAAAAGTGAAGACACCTGTTTACGATAGATGCAGGAGGTAGGGTCAGCTGTCTGTACTGTATAAAATTTCTAGAAGTATGCTACGCATTAGCGCACAAAATAAACCTCTTCCGATGGCTCTGTATACAGTGTCTCCTGTTCAATCCTGTAAAGCGTTTAATGGAAAGCTGGCCACTCTACAGTTGCCCCGCTCGTGCACTTACACATGCCAACATTTAGGATTAGGCAGGATCCTACAGATTTTTTTAAGCGAAAATTGCTGCATTTTAACTTTTTAACACTTAAAACGTTTGCCACTTTAATAGAGAGCAATGAGGAAATGAAATCCCCTTTGTCCAACTCTTCCCTATAATGTCATTTATGCGCTTTAGATTTCTGTGCATGAGGCTGACGATAACAGATGAAAGGCAGGGCTACTGTAATGCTAACGCTGAGAACTTCAGTTGAGAGCTAACAAACTGAAAAGAAAAAGGTTGTTATGAATATAACATGAACAACTTGCTTGAAGAATTGCAACATATGAATTTTTAATGCTTCTTTTCTTGATTTCTTCACTTTTTAAACACAATTTTTCGTGCATGGAAATACAAAAATGCTTTATACACAATATATACAAAGACTAATTAACACTGTGAAAATTAACACTTGCACGCTTCAAACATTCTTGGCCAATCATTCACCAAAAAACATTCACTCAAACAAACAAACAATAATAGGTCTCGGTATCAGTGGAACTTTAGTTATAAACTCAGAGAAGTAGTCCTTTTCGTTTTCCAATGTTAGGATATTTGCAAACTGCAGATCAAATGGAGTTTCCAAGTCTATTGATATTCACTAACAGCCGTTTTGAACAAAAAGTTTTGCATGACCCGAGACCTAATTGGTCTACGCGTTTCAAACCCCGCCAAGTACCGGGGTTCTCCTCAGGACCAATAATGACACTTGATTCCTTGATCAGAAATCCAAATTAGTTTTCATTAAGGTTTGTATCTCCGATGGAAGTGCGCGCGGGGGCTGCTCGAGTGGCGGCGTCTCTGTCGCCGAAAATTCTATTATCTATCCATCCTTGCAAATAGGGGACTCGAGCGACTGGAACTGATCCCTCCGCGGTTTCAGCAGTTTAGGAACTCCAAAACGGGAAGGCTGGAAGTTTCACCTTCAAGCGAGTGAAGGTGAACCTTTTTCTTTTCAGTTTGTTAGCTCTCAACTGAAGTTCTCAGCACTGGCGTCTGTTTTGTTTTATCATTTAAGTTTGGCTCAGCCTTGCTGAGTTGTGAGTCAAGGCCCTTTGTGTTTTTTGACTGTAATGCGAACAGCATCCGTATTTTCAAAACGCATGGTCTCTCGCTCCACAAGCTGATCACTACTGTTCAACCCGGCAGCTCGAGAGACAGACACCGTTCATACCTGCTTCTGTAGTTATACATTGATAAAGCTTCAGCAGATCACAGATCACTTTACCAGCCCATCTGGAAATCCTCAGCATGGACACCGCCATTGCAAATACAAAACAGACCTGGTATATCACTCCTCCGGCTGATAAATGCTTCTAAATTGTCTCAGGCGGGACAGTCCTCTCTTCAGTTGTGCTGGCATGGCGGCCATCTTGAAATGTTGTTGCTGTCCACTGCAGTAAAGCCACAGTAAAAGCAACTAATGCTTTTCTTACTAACATCTAGCTGGCGCAGGGTAAAAAATAACAAGCATTGGCATAGCCAATAGGTCTCGCCTTTGGGACCTTATAAGTGTTTAGTTATGCAGCACAATATCCTTGATGCAACAATATCAACTGTTGCATGCCTATACACTTATAAGGTCCCAAAAGCGAGACCTATTGGCTATGCCAATGCTTTGTTTGGGTGCTATAGGTGGCCCTTTTATGTTCAGAAAGTGTCCTCAGGGTAGACGCCTCCCTACTGATAGCTACTAGACCCCCTCTCACTTAATGACCACTTACCGGGAAGTGTGTCATCTATATATCCCAAGAGGCACCATTCAGTCCTCTACAACGTGGCAGAATCCCTCTCTCTGTGTCCAGAGCTTCCTAGGCCAACCCAGAGGTGTGGCCACCAAGGGGGCTACATGTCCCTGAAAACTGGTTTGACAACAGGTTTCCCCTCTCCTTCCTGGATGCCAGCTAGACTTCCTAAACAATGTGGCTACCCCTCTCCCTAGTGTTCCCACTTTGCTCTTAAAAGTTGGCTTCAGCTTTGAGGCTCACGTTTTTGGCCACACCCGGGTG
Organism: Lissotriton helveticus; assembly: GCF_964261635.1. Taxonomy (NCBI): domain Eukaryota; kingdom Metazoa; phylum Chordata; class Amphibia; order Caudata; family Salamandridae; genus Lissotriton; species Lissotriton helveticus. The sequence goes on from NC_136069.1 coordinate 918,715,206, forward strand.
GCTTCCTGCAGGAGGGAAGTAACACAACTCTCCAGTACAATCCCCAATTGTCTGCCTTCCTGGGAGTTGTTAGCACGTTTCCTTAGGTGGGCATAAAAGTTGTCTCTGGTTCAAGCTCCATGTTTAAAGCTGTTAAGGACACAGGAGATTGAAGGTAACATAGTAGCTACTTTTTGAAAGTTGCACACTGTAACTTGTTACATTAATTTTGACTTGGGAGCTAAATCGCACCTAATGCATTGAGTAATTTGAGTATCAACTTTTATCAAATTTAGTCGCGCCTTCAGGAATTAGTACAGCTGAGGGGGTTAGCGGATAACCCTGCACTCCAACATGGCAAACAAATCCTTCCACAATAAAAATGACAGTTTCATATTTTTGCCTTCTGAATTCATAAATACACGTTCCGCCCATGAAATATGATTCACCCTGCCTTAGGGCTCAGTAGGCCTGCCATAGGGGTGACTTATACATGTTTATGGGGGAAGATTTGACTTCACAGTGGCTTTAAATGGCAAAGTCAGGCTAGCAGTTTGACACGGGCACTGAAGTTTGGTTAGCAGGCCTCAGTGCACTGTTGGAGCCGTAAAACAAGCAGCATCAGTCAAAAAACCTTGGGGTGACCATACAAAGAGAGGCATTTCCTTACACCCCCTCAGAGTGGAGAGTCCAGGATATGCTGGCTATCATCCTGATGTTTTAGCCTCAGTGAGGATGACTCTGAGGGTGCTGGGACTGTTGGCCTCCTGCATTCTGCTGGTAAAGTGTGTCAGGTGATATATGTGGGCTCTTCAGTGGGATCTGAAGACTCAGGTGGACCTCCCTGATCAAGTCCAGATTTTGGAGGACACTGCAACTGATCTACAGTGGTGGCTACTGGATCGCGATTGGGTCAGTGGCATACATCACTTCCCTCCCAGAGCTGACAGTGGAGATCAGTGCATAGCTTCTAGGATGAGGTGGCCAGTTGGTTCAGGTGGAGATAAGAGGCATCTGGCCAACGGTGGAGGATTGGATCCACATAGTCACACTGGAGCTGAGAGCCATCTGCTTTGCATTGAAAGCCTTCCTGCAATCCCTCAAAGGGAGGTTGGGCCAACTGTTCAGACAGCACAACAGCCATCTGGTACTTCAAAAAGCAGGTTGGTGTGAGATTGTGGACCCTGTCCCAGGAAGCCCTGCACGTGTGGGCATGGTTGGAATACCAGGGAGCATTCCTAGTGGTGCAGCACCCGGTGGGATCTTTAAATGCCAGGTCAAACAATTTAGCCGTTGACACCTTGCAGATCACAAATGGCAGTTACACCTGGAGGTTCCCTTCTGTGAATTGGGAGAAGCTTGGCTCAATGTGTTCACTGCCAATGAGAATGTTCAATGTCAGCACTCTGCTCTCACTCGGAGACATGTTATGATTAGAGTAGAGACAGGAACCCCCTGTGCACCTTTAAACCTATTCTGCCCCAGGTTCTAAAGAAGATCCGATTTGACCAGGCACAAGTCATGCTAGTGGCCGTGGATTGGGTTTGGAGAGTATGGTATCCCAAACAACTCGTTATAACCATCTGTCCTCTAGTCAGGTCGCCGCTCCTTGAGAATCTCCCGTCACAGCAGCAGGACAGGATCCTGCACCCAATCCTGCACATACTCCTCGATGCTTGGAGATTGAGCGATGGCAGTTGTGCCATTTTGACCTCACTCCTGAGGTTGTCGATATCTTGTAAGCCAGGCATCCCTTGAAACAGAGATGGGATGACCGCTCAATCGATCCTAATTGGGCACAGGGGCAACAGGGCAAACTTTGAGAGGATGCACAGACCTCGAAGCAGCACCCTGTGGCAACAAAGCCATCCACGACTGCACAGCTCTTTATGCCAATTAAGCCATTAGTGTAGCCTACCCCTTCGGTGTCGGCAAACTCTTCAGAGTCAGGTAGACATAGGGATTCAACTCCACACACATCATTAGAGCAGAGACCTAAAAATGCCATTTTGGCACTGAAGCTAGCAACATTAGCATTTTCTGCTCTACAAGAACATCATACAAAGAAACCTCATAAGAACATGCAACACAAGAAACCCCATGCCACAGGCAACCCTGATGTGAAGGCCAATGTCTTTGAAAACCTCCTAGGACTAATGGAAAGCAAAAGACATTTGGAGGCGGAACATTTCTCTGAACAAACAAGCCATAAAAGGAAGATGGAGGATACTGCTCAACCCCGACCTTCTCTGAAGAAAAAGATTATGGGAGCACAAGTCAACCAGCCCTATGCCACTTGACACGTTGCCACAATCCATGTCGCCGTCATCCACACATCCAGGCGATATAGACTCAGGGAACCCTACACATAACACTCACGATGATGGCTTTCAGGGAGTGACCCCAGATAGTCCAGATGGTATTGCTCCACCAGACCCTGACATTGTTGTGCCAGCCGCAGTCAAAACATCACAACCAGATGACACTTCTTACTACCATAGTGTTCTACAGCGTGCAGCTGAATATCACAAAGTTGAGATGCACACCACAGAGGAAGAAGGTGACATTTTAGTTGTAACGCTTTTCAAAACGGAGTGCTTGGTTCAACATTTACCCAGGATAGGATCAATGCTGAGAGTCTCTACTGAGATATTCAAAGAGCTAGTTAAGTAAAGGGTACTAACACCTAGAATCGAGGGCACATACAAACCTTTTTCCTGTGATCTGCTCTACATTAGAGAACACCCCACAACGGATTCCTTAGGGGTTTCAACAGCTAAGAAAAAGGCAGCTTCCCAGAGTACAGGTGACGCTCCTCCTCCATCCAAGGAGAGTAAGCGTTTAGGTGCGGCAATCAAATGCATGGCAGTAGGACATGCTAATCTTTCGTGCATTGCCAATTCGATGGGCTTACTCTTGCTATGTAACAGGGTTACCTGCGATGACACAGAGAAGCTGTTGCAATAGCTCCCTGAAAATTATGAAAAAGAGCAGAGGAGCTAGTTTCTGAGGACTAGCATAACTCCAATGCAACTATTAGATGCACCCTGAACAGTGCAGACACCTCTGCATGAAGAATTAATTCCTCAGTCATACTGCACAGACCTGCTTGGCTGAGCATTTCAGGATTTAAACCAGAGGTTCGGCTACACCTATTGAATGTTACTTTTGATGAGGAACATCATTTTTTGGCCCGAGGTAGATACTGTGAGAAGTTGGCCTGGTATATGATGTCCACAGTTCTGTGGGCACCCTGTATCAGTCCAAACAATCCCTTATGGTGGTGGTTGTAAGTCAACCTTATAGACAAGCTATCCTAGGGGTAGCATGGACTAAGCAGCCTTAAAGGCTTAACTCCAAAGGACATGTGAAGCCAGCTGTTTTACCATATGCAATCCTGTAATACCAAATGAAAGGACACCACACAAGTTATATATTATCAAAATATATGTATTTATTCTTAGAATAATCCCCACTACTCTTTATGAGCAATGAAGCACAAGCGTTTAAATATTTGGATGAGGCCGGTGGCCACTCAAACCATATATCAAACAAGCATTTACAATGCAATAGGTCTCGCAGCATTAAAGTTTGAGTTATTGGCATTGTGTATGACAGTGCGTTGCATACATTTTTTATCAAACTTTGAATTGGTGGGCAGTGAGAGTGTGTGCAGGAGTATGCTGTTCTTGAAAGCAGTGTGGTAGAGAGTGCAGGAATTTGGGTGACATGAGCAATGTGGATGATGCACCTCACGCACGGGGCTGACGCAGTTATTATTCACACAGTTCTGATGATGCACCTCACGCACGGGCTCACAGTTGTTATTCACACAGCTCTGATGATGCACCTCACGTACGGGGCTGACGCAGTTATTTACACAGCTCTGATGATGCACCTTAGGCACGGGCTCACAGCTGCTATAATTCACACAGCTCTGATGATGCACCTCACGCATGGGGCTGACGCAGTTATTATTCACACAGCTCTGATGATTTACCCTAGGCACGGGCTCACAGCTGTTATTATTCACACAGCTCTGATGATGCACCTTAGGCACGGGCTGACGCAGTTATTATTCACACAGCTCTGATGATGCACCTCACGCACGGGGCTGACGCAGTTATTATTCACACAGCTCTAATGATGCACCTCGGGCACGGGCTCACAGCTGTTATTATTCACACAGCTCTGATGATGCACCTCCGGCACGGGCTCACAGCTGTTATTATTCACACAGCTCTGATGATGCACCTCCGGCACGGGCTCACAGCTGTTATTATTCACACAGCTCTGATGATGCACCTCACGCCCGGGCAATAGGACTCTGGCGAATCAGCGCTACGCACTGTAAACGCCACGAGACGTAAAAATTGACTTTATTAGTGCATTAGAAAGATTAAAAAAACGTTGACACTGTATGCGAAGTGCAACCGTTATGAACTTGTAAAGAAAGGCAAGCTGTATAAGTATTTTGCAAATAATGGAATCCTGCAAAAATTTAAGATTGCTTTTGGCAATTTTGTTTTGATATCAGAAAAATCAATCGTACAACCTGCTCAGCAGACCGTCAAACTAGTCCAAACAGCCAAACAACGGCCTTCATGCTGACTTGTCAGACTAGCAAATCGTGCACCGTTTAATTTCCTTATAGGCCAGTCTGAATCTGCTAACGTTCTACGTCACTAAAGGGCATCGTACCGATATCTTTAATCCATACATGGCAGAAAGGCGCAAAAGCCATCTTCCCCGCCCCAAATTATTTGCACTCAGTGAGATCTTATGGATTTTGGGGGCAGTGGGCAAGACATCCAGCAGAGGCCCATGTTCAGAAAACTTTGAATTTCATTACCAGTTTCCTGCTGATTCAAGTCCACATGGTGCCAACAATATTAAATTAAATCTTAAACTTTGCTGAAATAAGTCTTGCTCTGGACACCAAAAATCCTTAAGAGGACAATGGGTGGAGAGACGCTGTCAGCCGTAAAGGCAGGGCTTTAAGTGACCCGGGTCTTGCCGGTGCTAAGTTAAAAAAAACCAGATACTGAGACGGGTCCCTATGATGTTCTTCATTTTTGCCCTCTCGTGGGCGTGAAAAAAAAATATCTTCACTTGTGGGCACTACCAGCCTTTGATGTCCCCTTGGAGGGACTCCTTTGTGGTGCATGCAGCCTCGAAGGTACCATCAGCTTATGGTGGCCTGAAAGTGCGGGCCGAAGGGCTCCGCACCGGGCAGGAGGGGTGCCGGGCAGGGCGCAGGCTCTAAATGTAACAGATCTGCAGTGATAAAGATGCGTCATGGGCAGCGGCTACCAAGTATTAATTACCAGCTTCAAGACATTTTTTAAAGTGTCAATTAATAAAAGTATTTTACAAAAAAATTAATATAACGTTTCTAATAGAGTGGTATAGTTATTTCACAGTTTCATAATTACAGAACTGAGGCACGTTCACTATAAGTTACCACACAGTTATTGTTGTTACTTAGTCATCTTCTGCAGCTAACAAACACTGATAAAGCCAACAGTCTGGGCTTGTTTTAATATGTGCCAGCCGGTTTAAGTGCACGCCTGTTCTAATATACATCTGGATGCAATTAAAGAAAGAGGCACTGTGACATTTCGGCATGATAAGGTATGGCCTATTTCGGGTATAGTGCATTCCACTCTTAGCACGCACCGCATGCTTATTAAATCATACGTGACTAGGGCGGCATTCGCCAAAAATCCTTAAGAGGACAATGGGTGGAGAGACGCTGTCAGCCGTAAAGGCAGGGCTTTAAGTGACCCAGGTCTTGCCGGTGCCAAGTTAAACAAGTTATAGGTATATATACTCATGTTTGTAGGGGTGAAAAAGGAGTTGGTTAATAAAGTTGTATCATCCAATTCACCCCTCCTAATCTGCGCAGCATTCACCATCCCATCACGTCCATTAGCATTTATTTCAGAACTTCGGCCCTACCTAACGTTCCTTCATGCAAGACATAAAAGATTCCATAGTATTTCCTCAATATTCCCTTAACATTTCTGAATTTATGAAACTATAACAGTTCTACCGAAACACCAAAAGGAAACAGTTACGTGAATCGGAAACCCCTATCAACTTAATAAAAACAAGTAATTTCCGAATTGCAGTGATGTTCGGTTATTCCTTTAAATGTGCAATCAAATATAGGGGTCCAAACGTGACAGTGGCAGCGCTCTACTGATGTCACCAAGTCATCCTGAATCTGAAAAGGGAGGGTATTTTCGAGTTATTTGAAGCCCCCCTTCCCTCCATCCAGGACAGAAATGGCGAACAATGTTACTGCTGGTCCACTACGGAAGGGCACAGAACCACTCGCCTTTCTTCCCCTGAACTTGCAGCGCAGCATTCAGTGTGATGATGTCTGTCTCCATCGGTACATAGGAAATGCTCCTAGCGAGGCTTTGTTTATGCAATTTCTTGCAGCGCGGACATTACCCCAAGTTGTGAGAGCGCTTACCATAGGATCCCGTACGCAACGTGAGGAGATTTACCCGCTTAAATGCGTTACAAGTACAAACAGACAGTTAAGAAGTAAAATCGAAATTGACTCTAAACATTAAATAGGGCTTCCCCGTGTTACGACTTCCAGGTCCCCTACCATGCATTCCCGCTGTGGTCGGTAAGTTTACAAGAAGCCCCCGCTTTGAAATAAGACACTGACAACGGAAGGCATTGACACCACTGAATGACAATTATAAAACGAGGAGCTTGAAAAGCCGTCTCCGGCAATGAGGAGCAGAGAGTTGAAAAGCGGTGCTCTGCAGGACAGCACCTACTTCCGGTTTGGCCGGCAATGCTTCCGGGTCGCCGCAGGCAGCGCGGCGGCCCGCCCTGCACGGGGAAGAGAGGCAGCTTTCGAGGAGGACAGCACCTGGCCGCGAGCGCGTTCTCGTGCGCGTGACCTTAACAAATCGCCGCGCGCGGCCAGTGCTGTCCTCCTGGGAAGCTAAGCCGCTAACTATAGGTCTCTGGCGAGAGCGAGCTTCGCTCGCTTCACCGAGACCTAAAAAGTGGTATAACAATCACTAATCGATCGGGGGTAAGGCCTAGGGCCTTGTGAATCGCTGGGACTACACTGGACTAACAACAGTTAGGACGGGAGTAGCCCGCGGGATTCGGGTGCAGTGCTGGAAGCACGGCTTGCACCAATGTAAAGTCAATGGTGCGTAAAAGTTACAAAGTTATTGCAAAAGGAGTCTTCCGACTGGACTAGGATTACCAAACTTTAGACTTAGGCACTAGAGGTGTGTACCAATGTGGAAACACCGGCGCTAGTAAGTTACCTCACCCACAGGAAGCGTGTGCACAGGTGCGAATCTGTGTCGGGTTTCGTCACGCAGTTCGATGGTGCCTGAGGATGAAGATGCTGCAGGCGTCCAGAAGAGAAGTGTCCGGTGCGATCCAAGGGTGGATCGAAGTTGATGGGTACCTGAAAGCAGAGGGGACAGAGTCTGGGTCACTAGCCAGTGACCAGGAAGGAACCAGGCGATGTCGGGGCGCAATCAGGTTGATGTCGGGTGCCTTGTCTCCGCTGCCACGTGGACTCTGGGGCACAGAGGATGTCCTGGAGTGGATCACGAGCTGTCCCACGAAGGCTCTCGCTGTCGGCGGTGTCGGCTTCCGGATCGGAGTCAACAAGCCTTGGCAAGGGCAACCCACGCAGAATTCGAAGAAGGCTTAACACTCGGACCAGCAAGGTCAGAGCGGGTGCTCCTTTTCAGGGGAGCGAGGGCCAGTCTGGAGCAACCAGACCAGCTGTGTAAATTCTTAGGTTTGTCGGTTCTGGGGCCACTAGCCAACGGGCAAGCGACCGGACCAACGCGTCGAGCAGGAAAATGCAAAAGGGCCCCACGCAGCACTCGTCGAGTGTGGAGGGGTGAGCTTCGGTGCACAAGCTGCTCGGGGCTGGAGCTTCTCAAACTCCAATGCACAGCTTCGAGGGAGCCTCGGGTGCTGCACGGTCAGCGCTTCGTTGTTCCTCCAAGATGGTCGCTCCCACGCTTCAGGTCGCCTCCACGGGTCTCAGCTTTGCAGGGACTGTGGATCGGGCTGTTAGTAGGCAGGCACGCTGGGTCTTGTCGATCTGTCGCTCGAGTTCCGGCGGGAACTGCAACAAAGCAAACGTCGAGGTGCTGGATGGTGCCTGTTTGCACAGGGTGGTCACTCCTTGACCACAAGGGAGATTCTTCAGTCTTCTACGTCGAGTGGGATGTCGAAGGGTCCAGAGTTTCGTTTCATAAGTTTCAGTCAGGATAATCTGATGTGCATTGGCACTGCTCCCACCTATATTCCAAATCTGGGGGCTGGATTACCTGCTAGGTCCCTCCTATGGGTGGGACCCAGGAAGGGGGTGGTTACACCCCTTTCCTTTGTCCAGTTTGCCGCCAAGACTGGGGCTGGAGTGCCCCAGAACCGGTTTGACTGGAATCTGCCCAGTGACACCTTGTGTGCCCCAGGCAGTGTCTAGTTTCTTTCAACCCTCCCTGCTACAATCCACTATCTCCTGTCTGGGGTGGTGTGACACCTCCCTGTGACTGGAAACCCTTTGTCCAGGCGTCCTCTGCCAAGTTTCGGTCAGCAGCAGGAGCTCAGACATCTGTCTGTGGCAGCAGCATCCATTTTGTGATGCTGGGGCTCTGGTTAGGATTAACCGCGTTTTCAGTAAAGTAACATGTCTTCTCCCTCTAGAAGGGTGGAATGCTACCCCCGTCGCCAGAACTGGCGAGGGGGTAGTATTCCAAAGTGTATGACACCAAACACGACATGTTTTGAAAAAGCCAAACCAAAGTTAGCATTAACCGCGAGGATTGTATTGCACTTAAGAGTATATGGTATGGCAGTATCACTGGAACAGCAGTAAGGAAATGGTTCCGAACACTGCAGACAGGCTCAGCTCATGCTAGAGCACCATCTCACATAAAACCAAGCACTCTGCCTCCAGGATTGTAAAGGCCTGCCATAGGAGTGACTGATAGGTATATATGTGTCCAGATATAGGTTTAGATATAGGTATACTATATCTAAGCAAGGGGTGATTACACCACCTTGCCCCAGCTGTGTGAACTGCCAATTGTGTCGATTTAAGTACCACCCAGGGGTGCCAAAAGATATGCTGCCGCCCCTGGTAGGCCTTGGATGCACCTATGCCCTTAGCACCTATAGTGCATGGTACAGGGGCTGACAAGGTGTCCAGTACCAAATTGGTGATGTACCTAGGGTACATGGAGTCCATTTAAAGAGAGAGCAGATAGCCTGGGACCCTGATTAGCAGGATCCCAGGCCAACTAAGTCGAAAACCAGCTAAACACAAGGCAAAAAATCTGGGGTAACCATAGTCAGGTATCCACCTTCCTACAGATACCCAATTACAAAAAATTAAGTGGCTGAAACTGCAAAATCCATTGGGACTTTGAAATCCACAAAACCTAGGCAGCAGTCCTTTCACAGGTGTCAGGGCAGTGGGGCAGTCAAAACCACCACTATTGACTCTTTTCTTACCAAAAACAACAGCAGGCACACCACCAACAAACTGCTAGGGACTACTACATAGGGGGCGCAATCGAAGAAGGGAAACTAAAGGGCTTTTGAGAGAGGTCCTGCATACATGCCCTGCTCAAAGTACACACACTCTTCTACACTTCACAGGCCCCGTACACCCACTGCACCAAACGGCAAGGAATAAAACATCTCCGCCAAAGAGCCCCTCGGGTACCCGTCGGGCATTGCAGCGCCGGCCCGACGAGGAGCATGCCCTATGATGAAGCATGCCACCCAGCGGGCTGGGTGTGTGAGGGCCATAATTCCGCAAGGAAGGATTCCCCACCTCCTTTCATAATACACCAATATACTCCTGCTTGGGATCCTGCCTCCTCCCATCCCCTTTAGGAACTGCATACCTAGTTTTTTGTGTGTGTGTTTCTTTCTACTACAGAGGGGCACATAAGGGGAGTAGTCAAACAGGCAGCGGTAAAGGTACTCTTGGAAAGGAAGACTCCACCTCAAAACAATGACACTTCGCAAATTCCCTCCGATCACACAACACCTGTCGGGGGTATGACCTATAGCCGGAAAAAGCATTCGACTGATGGGTGCTGCCCATTATTCAGCACAAATACTGCCTAGAACTCACTTGCCACCGCCAAGCATTATGTCACGCAGACAGACCTTCAGCCCTCAATACCTTTACCTTCTCAAGGAGGAGGTAAAAGCACTGTTGTTGAAAGAAGCCATAGAACCAGTTCCAAAGGGACACCTTGGCAGAAGTTTATATTACCTCTACATCTTGATACCCCAAAACGTATGGTACGATGAGACCAATACTAGATCTCCGCCCTCTCAATCGTAACATATTGTTAGAACACTTCCACATGGTGACACTACAGAATGTAATTCCTCTGCTTCAGGAAGGCGAATTCATAGTGGCCTCTGCAGAGTGCTCCTTGAGGTGATACAACAAATGTGAACACCCATATCTGCCATGTCCCATAAAGCCTGACTGGTTTCCCAGTCCAAGCCTGCAGCCTCTTTTCGACCGGACCGATCCACGTAGGGTAACATCGGGCACCCAACGCTGAAAAGCACCTCTGCACCCATCCGCCCCAGTGCCGCCCGAGGTGACCTGTTAATCTGGTCTGCTACTTAGAGCTCCTGAAGAACCTGAGCCAGGACAGCATCCTAAACTGGCCTTGTGTAGGTAAAATTTCAAGACACTGAGATCTAGGATCGGAGACAGACCACCACCCTTCTTCGGAACTAGGAACTACCGAGAATGGCATCCCTGTTTAGTGTTCTGCTTTGGAACTAATGCCCTTAGTCTCCCTGCCACAGGGCTGATACCTCTTGTTATAGCATCAACAGATGGTCTTCTGGCTCAAGAGAATGATGGGGGGTAGATCTGGGGAGCCATTTTTTGTAAGGGTAGGGTAAACCCTCTTTCTATAATCTGTAGGTTCCATTTATACAATGTTATGGCCTTTCAGGCCTGTAGAAAGGGGCTACTTGACCTCCTACAAGCCACACCTGGTCCTTCAAGAGGAAGCTAAAGTGTCTTTACAAGAACTGGGGAAAAGGAGGGCGCAATGTACTGACAGCCTCCCTCTGTTCTACCAGAGCAGTGGGTTTTGTTTCTGAGAGGGTTGGATCCCAGTCCTGATGGCTTGTCTTGAAACGTTCATTCAATTACAGACACCTCTGCAGAGTGCTCCTTGAGGTGATACAAAAAATTTGCATACCTATATCTGCCATGTCCCATAAAGCATGAGTCTTTCATCCTAGGAGACAGACTGCATTAGGAGAGCGAGGACCAGGCTAATTACGAACTTGGTCTTTCTGTCTTATGGCTTCCAATATTTTTGTTTAACTTCATGTCAGGAGGGTGAACCGGAAAAGTGCACAGGTTGTATTTAGCATAGGACGACGTCCGCTACACCAGACTTTCCGGGAAAGATTGCACTGTTAAAGAAACGGTGGATCACCTGGTCCAGGCCTGTATCTCCTGTCTGCTATTCAGTTCCCCGCCAGGGCAGATGTGGGCTTCTCCCAAAATAATCAGTGTGTGGTTTGCCAGTAGCAGTGGCATGTAGAGGCTCATTCCTCCCTTTATTGCTCTTCCTCTATGATTCTCTGATTCTCTCTTCTAGAGCTGTAAAGAATTTCCTTTGTGCTCAAAGCTGGTTGTTCTTGGGAGTGATGCCGGTAATGGGCCTCCTAGCAAAGTTCAGCGTGCACTCGCAGAAAAAAAAGATGCTTAGTCCTTGAGTAGTTACTGCAAAAACAACAATGATGGACAGAATGTGGATCAATGTCACACATTCACCCCAGTCAAAAGATCTGGGCCCAAATCCATCGTTTTTCCACTCCACACCACCCTGGGTTAGACAATGGCGATATGCAAATCAGCGCTGACCCTGTGCCCCATGGGAACAGTCCAGTCCGAACTACAAAAGCCATGTCCTTCCCAGAACGGAAACAAGCATCCGAGGACCGGCCCGGTTTCGAGGTAACACCTCTCATCAGCCCGGCTAGCTTGCTTCCAGTGGTGTGGAGTGCCTGGGACTCACGTCTGAGCATCCCCAGTACACTTAGAGCGGTTACTGCAAAAACAACAATGATGGACAGAATGTGGATCAATGTCACACATTCACCCCAGTCAAAAGATCTGGGCCCAAATCCATCGTTTTTCCACTCCACAGACGTGAGTCCCAGGCACTCCACACCACTGGAATCAAGCTAGCCGGGCTGAAGAGAGGTGTTACCTCGAAACCGGGCCGGTCCTCGGATGCTTGTTTCCGTTCTGGGAAGGACATGGCTTTTGTAGTTCGGACTGGACTGTTCCCATGGGGCACAGGGTCAGCGCTGATTTGCATATCGCCATTGTCTAACCCAGGGTGGTGTGGAGTGGAAAAACGATGGATTTGGGCCCAGATCTTTGGACTGGGGTGAATGTGTGACATTGATCCACATTCTGTCCATCATTGTTGTGTTTGTAGTCCTTGAGTAGGGCACACTGGCAGAACCCTCAAGTGGTTGTGTAGGGCTTTAATGTGCTAAACAACTGAAAATAGTATCTGGGAGTCGAATAGGCCAAACCAGAATCTACTTTGAAAACAACCAAAAAACATATTGTGTAGTAATTGTAGTGACGTGACTGTGTCTTGCTGTGCACTAATTCTCCTTTTTTGGAAAAAAAGTGCCCATCAGTTCCCGCCTGAGTCCGCCCTACATCATCTGGGCTCTCCTTACCCAGGAGAATATGTGGTGTTACTACCTGTTTGATAATGGTAGTATACCTTTTGAATATTTCAAAAGTATGTTGTGGGGACTGTCAAAATATCGTTAAGCGGGTAACTAAATTACAGTGCCAAAGTAAATGTGAGAAAAAGTGATGTTAAAATTAGGTAACTATTGAGTGGATGCATATATTTATTCAGTTCCCTCAAAGTTCCCAATGTTAAAATGTGAATAAACGAACAGATTTAACAAAATATCTGTTATTCATTGACCATACTGAATAACAGATATTTTGTTAAATCTGTTCGTTTATTCACATTTTAACATTGGGAACTTTGAGGGAACTGAATAAATATATGCATCCACTCAATAGTTACCTAATTTTAACATCACTTTTTCTCACATTTACTTTGGCACTGTAATTTAGTTACCCGCTTAACGATATTTTGACAGTCCCCACAACATACTTTTGAAATATTCAAAAGGTATACTACCATTATCAAACAGGTAGTAACACCACATATTCTCCTGGGTAAGGAGAGCCCAGATGATGTAGGGCGGACTCAGGCGGGAACTGATGGGCACTTTTTAGAATTAGTGCACAGCAAGACACATAGTCACGTCACTACAATTACTACACAATATGTTTTTTGGTTGTTTTCAAAGTAGATTCTGGTTTGGCCTATTCGACTCCCAGATACTATTTTCAGTTGTTTAGTATTAGTAGGGCATGTATCTGGTAGGTCGTTAAACGAGCCCAAGGACCCCATCTTAATGTAATTGTTTTTTTGGGCTTTAATATGCACCATAGGGGTCAAAGGGCACACCAGAGGAGGCCAACACATGCCAGAAGATCTCCTTCATTGCATGGAGGTAAATGACTGGATCAGGCCCTGTGAATCCTAGAATTGCCTTAAGAAGCATCAATGTAGCGTGGCCAGTGCAGGCCCTAGACCTGGCATTTGCAGCTCTGGAGGAGTCGGTCCCTCAGTCCGAGGTGATCTAAAGCCTACTTTTTGGAGGTGGCATCAATTGGGGTCCGAGAGGACAGATCAGACTTACCATGTGATCTCAACTGGTAGCATGGAAACTCACATCTATACTTCCCTTTCTTTTTATATTTCTTCCGTTTGTCTCTGGAGGACATGAAGGAGCCCGAGAATGGGGAAAGAAACCTTGACCTGGAGAACAAGCGAACTCAAACCCCAAGCTTATTCCACCCGCAGGATATAAAGAGATTTTCCTTACCTTTCTTTATGATCTTGGGTTCATGCTGCGGCACTGCTCACATTACTGTCATACCTTGACCCAAGGCATCACAACCAGACATAGCTTTTAGCTGGTTTTATCCTTAATAGATACTGCACTGATATTACAAAACAGATTGTACATCTTATAGACAAAGCCACTCAGTCAGTCATAAATCTTTATTCGAACTCCAAGAATTCATAAAAGCACATACACAATTTACACAATTATTATAAAATCCAAATAGAATTAGTCAAGCCACTCATTGTCAGAGAGAAGTCTTGCTATTTTCCATTGATAGTGAGAAGGCGTTTGATCGTGCTCATTGGCCCTACTTGGCCGAGACACTGGCATATTTCAGTCTCTGGGAATGGTTTAGTGCCTGGATTCTTAGTATCTATGGGGAACCGAGGGCCTCTGTTACAGTTAATAGGAGAAGCTCAGCCCAATTTCCCAAATGTTGTGGCACACGACAGGGATTCCCCTTGTCTCCACTGCTGTTTGTGTTCCAAACGGAGCTTTTAGCTCAAAGGGTTAGGGTTGACCCAAACATCACAGTGCTAAGCTTTGGGGTTGAGGATCCGGTCATCACCCTTTACGCAGACGATGTTGTTGTTTCCCTCGACAATCCTAGAAAGGGATTTCATATGAACCTGGCTAAATCACTGACCTTGGACTTCACGGTCTCGCCCACCGCAAATGACTATCTCACTCAGAACCACTGGATCCAGTGGGCTTTGGGTTCTCTCCCATAACTGGGTATTCACCTGGTCCCGACCTTTGCTGGGATCAGGACTCTCAACTATCAGGATCTGACTGAGGGTGAAGGCTGATTTGGCACTTTGGCAACTGTATAATCTCTCCTGGCTAGGACGGGTCACCGCTATTAAAATGACGATCCTGCCCAAGACTTTATGCCTTTTTCAAACACTCCCCCTACAGAACCCGTCTCTAGACCAGATGCACTAAAGCATTTTGTGTGGGCTGGCAAGCGACCCAGAATAAAACGCGATTGCAGTTGCCGTCCCCCGATCGAGGTCGGTCCCTTGCCTACTACATTATTTTCAACCTACAGAGTTTCAGTATTTAATGGAGTGGTCCCGCCCAGGGTCGGAAAAGGCGTGGTTATTCATGTATAGAGCACCTGTGACACAGCTTTATGGAAGGTACCATTTGTGGCCCGCACTCACCGCCCTGCAAATCGGTACTTGTCCTTGGTCACCACACCTATCCTAAGGGCATGGGATAGCCTGGCGACTTGGAGGGGCCTTTCGACGTTCCATTCCCCTTTAACTCCGGTATTTGGAAATGGGAACTTTACTCCTGGTCTGGATAGCATGCTGTTCAAAGCTTAGAACAGGCAGGATGCCGGTCCATAGACCACTTGATTGATGCAGAGGGCCCTATCAAATTTTAATCTTTGCATGCAGACTTTGTGATTCCGGAAAGGAAACCATTTTGGTGCATGCAGATCAGACACTGGTTAATGCATCCGGTAATAAGGGAGGCTGCACAACGGCAGCTGACAATATTTGAGCTTTGGCTTCTTAGCAAGGTCTCAGATAAGCGCCTCATTACCGAATTATATGGGATGCTGTTGAGGGGGAGCCTGGAACGAAGTCCCCTGCGCAAGTCCCATGGGAATTGGAAATTGACAGACAACTGTACCCTAAGGAGTGGCTGGCAATTTTTTAACACATCATCTAATATGTCTAGCATTGAGACTGCAACGAGAATTGCCACGTACTGATACCTAACCGCGGTGGATTCCCTCGCTTTCACAGAGGGAATCCAGCATGTAGCAAAAGGTGTTGGAGGCATTGTGATTCCCCCAGAATTTTTGCACATATCTTGTGGGAATGTGCTAGACTTACAGTTTTTAAATGAGATCCTGACTGATATAGACACTCACTTTAATACCCAACAACCCAGATTTCCCTCATATATCCTATTGGGACTTCCAAACCCCCTCACATACCCACTTAAATCCTGGAGCATCCGACATGTCTCTGGCACTAGGACGGCACATGAGTCAATCTTAGCCTATCGGGCAACAGATAAAGTTCCGTCCCGGCAGAATTGGCAACACCATGTTTGCCATCTTCTGGGGATGGAGAGGCTTTCTTTAACACTTACTCAGCAAGGGAACCCATACTGGGATATCTGTCAACCATTTATTTTGCTACTCTCCCAGGAATTAATAGAGCTAACCTATCCCGGATAGCTGAGGTTTCTCCGACTGACTAGTCCGGCAGACTGAGCTACCCTGATGCCCTGTCTATATATATATATATATATATTCACTGAAAAAACCATAGGTTATAGACCATATATAGTTAGGAATTAGCATTTACAAAACCTTGAAAATTCACTGAAAAAACCATAGGTTATAGACCATATATAGTTAGGAATTAGCATTTACAAAACCTTATTTTACTCACACAAAACCATTGAAATTCCATATATAGTTAGTTGCACTAACTATATATCGCGCACCCGCAATCCACTGCTGATGATGTCACATATTACATCATTCATGACATGGTCAGTGACATCACTGATGACATCACTGATGACATCATCTAGTGTCTGTGTGTTTTTGTAAAGTTTAAATACGTTTTACATATTGAAGAATGACTGGATGGATGGAAGACTGAGTGTGTGTGTGGCTGGCTGGGAGGTGTGTGACGCTGTGCATATCAATGTGTACTTGTATCAGTGATTGTATAAGAGAGTAAGTATGTGTTAGTATATGTGTGAAAAGTATGGTGTTCTGTGTTTAACTATAGATGAGGAAATCGAAGTGTGATTGATTCTTCACAGGACTGACTAGGTGTATGAGTGCATATCATAGTGTTCTAATAATAACTGACTGTATGTATGAGTAATTGTATGGGTGAATGAGTGAATGTGTGTGTAGACGTACGAATCAGTGAGTGCGTATGTAGTAACTGGTATTGGTGTGTCATGATGTCATCAGTGATGTCATTTGAGATGTCATCAGTGATGTCATTTCAGATGTCATTAGTGATGTCATCAGTGATGTCACTGAAGTATGGTGTTCTGTGTTTAACTGTATAGATGAAGAAATGGAAGTGTGATTGATTCTTTACAGGACTGACTTGGTGTGTGAGTAACTCCATGGATGAGTGGCAGTGTGTGACTGTCTGCATAGGTGTATGAGTGCATATGATAGTGTTGTAATAATGAGTGACTGTATGTATGAGTGATTGTATGGGTGAATGAGTGAATGTGTGTGTAGACGTAGGAATCAGTGAGTGCGTATGTAGTAACTGGTATTGGTGTGTCATGATGTCATCAGTGATGTCATTTGAGATGTCATCAGTGATGTCATCAGTGATGTCATTTGAGATGTCATCAGTGATGTCATCAGTGATGTCACTGACCATGTCATGAATGATGTAATATGTGACATCATCAGCAGTGGATTGCGGGTGCGCGATATATAGTTAGTGCAACTAACTATATATGGAATTTCAATGGTTTTGTGTGAGTAAAATAAGGTTTTGTAAATGCTAATTCCTAACTATATATGGTCTATAACCTATGGTTTTTTCAGTGAATTTTCAAGGTTTTGTAAATGCTAATTCCTAACTATATATGGTCTATAACCTATGGTTTTTTCAGTGAATTTCATTGTTTTTTTAACAGCTAATATCTGTAGCTGTAAAATGTATTCTTCTTTAAATCCAAAAATATATTTTATATGTTTATTAATAACTTTTTTTTAAAATATTTTTATACTTCGTTCCCGCTTCGCGAATCGGGAAGCTTCCCGTTAGCTGACCTTGATGCCGCGAAATAGACCGCGAGCCGGTAAACGTTTCTTTACCGCAACTGCCGCGTTAGAAAACAACATCGTGACGCCTCCCGTCCGCATGACGTTTCGCGTTGTCGCGTGATACGTCATATGACGTGCTACGTTAGCGAACTCGTACGCTTACCGAGTCGCAAAGCACAGGTTTCTGGAAGCAAACCGGGAGGCCCTGCAAAGCGCGTAACGTAAACACAGCAGGTCATGTGACTTGGTAATAACACTTTTCATTGGTTCATTTCACTTTCGGTTTCCTAATGATGTAAGACTAGGTCATATGATCTAAAATGAACACTTTTCATTGGTTGAGAACTATTTTTTTTCCCAAATGGTGAAAATCCCTCCTTCTTTCCTCACTCTGACTTTCATCATTGTGAGAGAAAGACCCTTTGTTACCAGTGAGCAATGGCTTCTTTACTAGCTTCAGCTGGTGCTTCCCCACCACCTCCACCACATCCAAGGAAGAGTGGACCACCTGCTAAAGTTATAATTCAGCAAGAAGAGGAAGAAGAGGAACAGGACGACCTAGATAATCTCCCTATTATGGCCAGAAGATCTGTTGTACCGGAAGTAACGGGACCAGAGGGCAGGGAGATGGTGCCAAATATACAAACGAGATTTCGTGAAGTAAAACAAGTCTGCGTACATTGCAGTGGATTAATTTGCTACGGAGAAAGTAGCATCACTCTGATCAACAGAGCTATTGACAATCATGCTCATGTTTGTCCGAAACTCCCCAAACAATAAATTCTTTTTTTTTGTTTTCTTGCTCCTGTTGAGCCCTTTACAATGAATCGTTTTCGTTGCCCCCTCCGAAAAAAAAAACAAAAAAAATATAAAACTGTTCAGAAAAATTCAAAAAAAGTAAAAAAATGTTCAGAAAAATAATAAAAAAAATATAAAACAACAAAAACAATTAAAAAAAAAGTTCTTTTCAGAACTACCTCCCCGTTATTAAAAAATTGGTACAATATTTGCAACTGTGCCAACCTCTATTTCTCTTAGTTCGCTTCCCAGTTCGCTCCCCGGTACGCGAACCGGAAGCGAACCAAAAAATGTTTTTTTTTAAAAAGAACAGTAAGTATAAGGGAAGGAAACAGACAGTTATGTTAAAAGAAAGACAGCTATAGGGGAGTAAACTAGAGATACTATTACCCGTAATCCACTGCTGATGATGTCACATATTACATCATTCATGACATGCTCAGTGACATCATCAGCAGAGGATTGCGGGTAACAGTATCCCTAGTTTATTCCCTATAGCTGTGTTTCTTTTAACATAACTGTCTGTTTCCTTCCCTTATACTTACTGCTCTTTTAAAAAAAAAATTTTTAGATCAGTCAGAAACAGTGAAAGTAATGAAATATAAAAGACTACGTAGAATATGAGCACTGTATGCAACAACTTTGACACTTACAGAAGCCTCACCTTCTCCATGCCTCCTACACAGTTCTACATGTACATCATAAATGCAAACAGAACAGAATTAATTATACATGTTAAATGGTTTATTTTTGCTGTTCTCAGAATGTATCAAATTTCACTAAAACAGTGACTTGAAGGTATTCATCATATAACAGCGGGGAAAAAAAAAACACAATCAAAATGATTGTGTTTAAAAAACCCATACAACATTACAAATCAGAATTCAGAACTCCTTAAAGTTAACTTACTTTCCATGACGGCCAAGGATGTCCTATGAACAGCTTACACTCTGTTGTGCTGTTATTACTTTCAACCCGCCACTTTCTGAAAGAAAACCTCCATCGTTTTCAAAAACATGTTACATACAATAAATGACTTCTTGCTCTCTACCACAAGTTTCCACAAGGCCAAATCTTGTCAGAGCCATGTATAACTCTTGGATTTCTTGTTAGCCAATCCCGTCTTTTCGCATTTCCGCAACTTTCAGAATTAAAATGTTGAAGATCATTTACACAATCCTGGACTAGTAATATCTTCCCCTTCTTGCTCAATCATGTTCTACATTTCCTATCACACTGATACTGCTTACTATGAAGCAGACTTACACTACCTTTATGACTAGTACAATTATTTAATTCTCTACATCACTTTTAATCACAAAGCAACGTAAAACAGTAGACAGCATTGCAGACTTACATTCCCTCTACTCCATGTTTTGATTGGCTGCTTCAATTAGCTTATAAAAAGAAACAGTTTTTCTGAACTCATTCAAAGTGCACGTATTTCTCCATAACGTCCAGTGTTATGGTAAGAAGTTATGTCTCTGTACTACACTTATCCTCAAGGCCAAATCGTGTAGGAGCCATGAGAACTTCTTGAAATTCCTCAGAGCACATCCCGAGATTCTTTCCCTAAAATTTTGGTTTTAAAAACACCAGGTAAGAGTTTTTAAGGTCATACGGCAATTTTTTTTTGAAAATTAAAACAGAATCATTGCAGAATGACCAGCCATTTCTACACTTTAAATAAGCTGTATAATGTCCTGATGTTATTGAAGGACCATCATGATATATAATTGCTACAGTTACAAAAGTCCTTCCTGATATTGACAACTGTGAAGCCACAACATTTTTAATTAAAGTTGTCAATTTTGTTCCATCAGGCCTACATCGTTGGAACATTAAAATGACATACTGGCCATATGTTCGTATAAATAATGTGGACATCATTTCAGATTTACATTGGCTACACTCCATGTTGTGATCAGCTGCTTTTACTAGCTTATTAAAAGAGACTGATTTACTGTCTGGCAAAGTTAAATATATAAATCTTTCTGAGTCTACACTAGTAGTACTTGATACCCTACAGTTCTCGCAGTCATGCTGCCATTGATAAGAAAGCCCAAACAGGTGATCTACATCTACACCTTCATCATGCAATACATCAAGCATATACATTAAAAACTCCTGACAATCTTGCTGACTATTTTGAGAGAATTGTGTTTGGCCTGAACATCTGTCTAACAGATTTCGAATTTCAGACACACTTTCTATGTTTGTTCTATCAGTGCTACATTTCTCTAACACAGAATTTAACAAACTGCAAAATCTTTGATCAGAATTGACCACAATCTCTTCTTTTACATTTTCTAGAGAA
Source organism: Lissotriton helveticus (assembly GCF_964261635.1). Classification (NCBI taxonomy): domain Eukaryota; kingdom Metazoa; phylum Chordata; class Amphibia; order Caudata; family Salamandridae; genus Lissotriton; species Lissotriton helveticus. The sequence continues at coordinate 918,736,106 of NC_136069.1, forward strand.
AACAAAACATTAACCACTACATTAGCATAGCAGTTGACACCAGAACTGTTTTCAAATTTAAAACCAACAACATCTTCAACAGAATCCTTTTTGTTTCTGCTTATAATTTCAGGTTCATCGACTTTTCGTCTTTTTGCTACAACCTCCCCAGTATTGGTCACATTTCTTCGTTTCCGGCCTACCACACGTTTCTCAAACAAAGGATACTGAGGCAAATGTGGCGCATACTCTCTTCTCAACCTATTGTATTCCTTAACACAATCTAGATCCGCACAAATGTTTGTGACATCACACTCAATCAAGTACAATCCCGATAAAGTCCTAACTCGTGACAATGCCACATATGCCATACCCTCCTTGAACACAGAACTGCCAATATTCACCAATGCACAGTCTACACTTAAACCTTGCGATTTATGGATTGTCACCGCATATGCCAAGCAAACAGGAAACTGCTTACGACGAACATATAAGTCTTTTACAAGCAAAAATCTAGCAGAACAACGAGCAATTAGCTGTACTTCCTCAATGCCATCAAATTTAATTTTTAAAAATTCAATTCCATCTCTATTTCTGTATTTCACAAAATCAACAACATTACCCATTGATCCATTTACCAGACCTCTTTCAACATGTAAATTCCTTCTTAAAATTATACGGCAGTTCAAGCACACATTCAGAGTCTTTTCAAAACCCGCAGTTTTAGATATACTCTTCTCTAATGAATCCAATTTTGTTTTCAGATTCTCAGACAAAATAATTGTTGATCCCATATGCTCTACTCTGTCAATAGCTTCCAGTTTCACAATCTCTTGCTTTTCTAAATGCAACATTTTGTTGTTGAATTTGGCACATTCTGCAAGAGTTGGCATCAAACATATTCCAGATTTTTTCTCAGTAAGTTTCTGAAAAATATTCTCAGGCACAACATCTTCGTCTGGATATAAATTTGTCAGTAATCGTGCATGTAAAGCTTCTTTCCCATGCTCGGTCACTTTTCCAATTCTAACATCTTGTAGAATAGTCTTGTAAACTTCATCCTTTGCCTGACGCATATTTTCATGCAGTTCAGCATAATTGAAGTTTAACCATATATTGACGTTGCCAATGCTCCCTAAGCACTTCCTGGTATCTTCATGCGTGAGCATTTTGAACACAGGTTGCCCTTTCACTGGTGTCAGCTGCAGAAGATCTCCGAAAACAATGATGTGTTTGCCACCAAATAACACATCATACTCTGTTTTGAGAACTTCTTGCATTCTCAAATGCACAAAGGCAAGCATGACATTGGAAACCATGCTTACTTCATCAATGATAAGAAGTTTCATTTTCCTCAAGACTCTTGAAACTTCAAAACAAGCATCTCCAGATAGCTTGTGATATTCTAATTTGTTGTCATGCTCCACTGGCAGCATCAGTAAACGATGTAAAGTAATCCCTTTAATGTTATGTGCTGCCAGTCCAGTTGGAGCGGTGACAACACAAGACAGCGATGACTCTGTCCTTTCCTGCAAATAACACGAAATTGCTTTAATAAGGAAACTTTTTCCAGTTCCCGCTTCTCCACTCACGTACAGTCGGACAGGCTTCAACGACGTACATGAGCACTCTTTCTTGTCATGACGTAATCCATGATCAATTTGCATGGTAAGTTCGTCATATATTTTCCTCTGCTCAACGTTGAGTTGTCTTTCCAACTCTTCTAAGTTAACCGCATCCTCCTGAGCATGTGCCATGGCTCTTTCCACTTCATTCATAGCAGTGGCAGCTTCATTTTCGATAAGAGGTCCTCCTAGTGGATCCTGACTCAATGAAGCAGAACTCTGACTGTCCTGAGAACTGTCTCTGGCAATCTCGGCTGCAATCGATGCTTCCTGCTCAATTTCCACATTCAACATTTCTACATATTTAGGAAAAGCAGGACATTCTATGGTCTCCTTGGCAGCATTGAATGAGTCTTCATAACAAAGGAAATCTCCAAGCAGTTCCTCTTCTGCACGCCAAGGCTTAAAAAGTTGCAAAAGTGCTAAATAGAAAAACTCCTTTTTTTCAGGAGATTCGCCACTCAATTTTCGATGGTTTATCAAGTGGCATTTTCTTTGCTTGACCAGACATCCCTCACTTCCTATTACAGCATACACTCCTTTCTCAGTATCTTCTTTGATGTTCCTCTTGAATATGTAATTTTGCAGAACCTCATACAGACAAACATTCTCGAGATGACTGCTTCGATTTGGATAATATGTATCCAACATGTTGCTCTTCAAAATGTCGGTACTGTTTGGCTCCTTTTCCGCCAAATACTCAATTTCCCGCACAGGTTTCAGAACTCGATTACGCGTTGCAGCAAGACCAACACTCGCCCAAACGATACTCCTGGACTTGGCATAGAGACTTGCTGAAGACGACCGGTCAGAACATTCGTAAGCTCCGATTTCTCGATGCGACAACATCTTCAGACTGAAACTGTACAACTTCTTGCTGAGGCTCTTTTCATGGGAAATGTCCTCCCACATATCCTTCAATTCTGTCTTCTCTTTTTTGGTGATGTAAGATGTCACATACCGAGCCACAGCCATACAGTTATCAGCCACAAACTGTATATCCATGTTAGCATTCCACATGGACAAAATCACCGGGTTGTAGTCGTTAATGTACTTAGACTCTTCGTTCCTCTTCAAATTGTATGTGTTTTTAGGTGATTTCTTCATCACATTATGTCGCAGCGAAGACATCAAACTGTTCACTCTTCCTTTAGAAATCACCGATCGTGGAAAGCCGAAACGACATTTGGTGTAGAACTTGTCTTTGTTCCGGAATTTACGACGACAGTACTTTCCACATCGATGGCTTTGGAAACGTAGAACTTTTTCTCTTAGGCTTTTTTTCTCCTTTGCGTTTGGAACAGCACACGTAGGATACTGTTCTATGAAACTCTTCACTGAGTCGTCTGCATCCGTTCCAAATTTAGGTGCATCCTTGATCCACAGCAACATATGTATATGAGGAGCACCTCTTGCTTGGTACTCCTTCCTCCAGAAGAAATCCAACACCTCTCCAAGAGGTGGATTCTTCTTATTCATGATGAAAGACATCATACCTTCAAATCTATGATTGAAGTACCTACATACATTGACTGGATCCAAAGAGCACAGTTCTCCGGGTGTCTTGAATTCGATGTTTTCTACGTTAGCATTTGCCTCTCGTAGAAATTCAAGTAAGTCTTCCCAGCCATACTCAGCACAGCTCAAAGTGAGGAACCATGTGGGAGTTCCTAAGTTCCTCAGCATACATTTTAAATCACCATGACGACGGTACCAGTACTCATTAGTACCACGCTGACACGCCATGAGATTAATCAGGTGAGAATCCAAAATACTGTCTTGGACATTGACTTTATCCATAAAGTCACTTGCCGAGATGTTTTGCATGTGTATACCACTTTTCAAGATGTGGTTCACTGCATATGACAGTCCAGACAGATCGCTTTCAAACAGGAGATGAAACAAATAAGGAATGCATTGTCGAAACCTAGGATCTCCTGCATACAATCGCAAAGTCCGGTATTCAGAAGCAGGAATTTGATGAGGTCGCTCATCATATCTTCCTCCCTGACCTGTTGGAAAAAGCTGTGGGAAACACCGAGCTTCCAAACTTTCCTCCCAAACACTAATGGGACTCCCTTTCGCTTGTTTCATTTGAAACAACTCAATAGCATTCCCCATGACTTCCTTGGAATGCAAAGGATGAACACTATAATGTTCATATATTTCTTCACTAGTACAGGGTTCTACTTTCTCAATTTGACCAGCACACAAATCGCTATCCTCTTCCTCACTTACTTCCTCTTCTGCAACATATACATTTTTATAGTATTTATTATTATTTTTCAAATACAATGTTGCCCTTTTGACTTTCCTAACATCTACTAAATCTTGCCATATTTTCTTATTCTTTGTCGGAACCCCATTAACTAAGATAACAAGAGGTTCCTCTTCCACTTTTTCTACTCCAATTGTGTTAATGTTTTTCTTCAAATCTAGAGGCAAATAAACAACTCTTCCCTTTAATCCTCTCTGTAAATCTGATGGAGGCAATTTCCCTGTCTTTGGCTCCATTCTTACAATAGCCTGAAAGGGATGGATACTTTGAATCAAAATAGATTCATAAGTATTTAAATCCTTCAATTCAGAAGGAATCTCAACCAATTCCAGATTATTATGAACTGCTCTAGCAGGCATCTGGTTTTGATTTAATTTGTTACAACAATAAGTACACACACGTTGATCCAATCCCAAATCAAAACAATTTTCTACCATCAAGTATGTTGTAAAATCCTTCCATTCACTATTATTTTCCCTTTCACTTTTTCCATATAAATCCACTAACTTAGTCTGATTCTTATAATAAGTGCGTCGACAACACACACAAGTGAAATTTGGCCTCTCACTTGATTTCACCTCAAACGTCGCAATTTCCCTCTGGAAATTATCTGTACTGGAAACCTGTACACTATCTTCCACATTACTCTCTTCTTCTTGGTCAATTTCAACATTCTCTTCTTTACTTCCAAAGTAACAAAACTCAATTTCTTCACATATATTCTTCACATCTATTTCAGAACCATGCAAAAGAGCAGCGCATAATTGTTTAAGCATAATTGCTGGACTCTTAGCATAATACAACATTCTAACTAATTTCCTCACTTTATTATGATGCACTGCTAGCATCCTGAAATGATGAAAAACACTCTGGCATACTCTCCTGGAAAGACAAGCCAGTGAATGACCATGCAAACCTATCACTTCTCTCACTCTGCAAGGATCTAATTCTTGCAAGAACTTCATTTTCTGCTTCAAACTTTTCTTATTAAATGACCGTATAAAATCACAAAGCAAATTGATGGAATCCTGTCGTACACTGCAAATACTACTACACTTCCAGGTGTACACAGGACCCTTAGGACGTCTCCCTAAAACCTCATTACCTAACACCTCTTCTATCTCTGTTCTCACAACTTTTTCTTTTTCAACTGGACAACCATCTTTCACTTCATAAGCTCGACCACTGGTGTCAACTGCATGCACCAAATCATTATCCTGGAAATAACTCTCCTCATTAAAAAATGCCTCAGAGCTTGAACTATGCATCCATTCTCCAGAAAAAACTTCACAAAAATTACTACGATTAACTATTCTCTTCCATCTACTATTTCTTTTGAAATCATAAATTACCTTGTTTAGCTTCCTAATTCTATTGATTGTCAAAATAAATAACTTACGTTTAATTTCAAATGCCTGATCAATAACTTTCTCAACTATTTTTTTTCTCTTATAAAAAACCACTTTCTGTTGACCTTTCTTAATATTTTTTAACAAATTCCCAATTATCCTGTTGTGGAACATTCGTTTACGAATATCCGTAAACTGTTGTTTCCTTCTACTTTCATGCATAGAGTTATCTCTTACTCTAGCAGTAACATTCCTCATTGGCCTTTCCTTACCATTTGAATTGTTTATCCTTTTCTGGACTGAAACATTTTCTGTAGTAATATTTTTTTTACTACACATATTTCTTATGACTGTTTTTGGACTCTTACCCGGTGCTTTCTTCGTGACTTGACAAATCTTTTTGTTAGAGGACTGCTGCATTATTCCATGGTCCTGCTGTCTTTGACGTTTTGCAGCCTTTCTCACTCTTTCTTTGCTAGGCATCCTAAAATCTTGAAATAATCTGCAGTTGAATCTGTGGTAAAATATAATAAAAAATGTTATTAACCACTATTACCCAACAGTAAATTAATAACAGTCATCAAAAACTTAACACACTACTTAAGTATATAATATACTGAAGCCTATCTCCAATTTTTCACTGAACAGGACTCATCTCTTCTTAACCTTGGATAAACCTCACCTACTCTGTGTCCCCTGCACATAATTAAATGTAAAGGGGCAGATTTATATTAACTAGCACATCCTCAGGGATGCACCAGTTAACGTGCACCGCTGCTCTGCCACCCACGGTGTGCCGCATTTACAATCAGATAGGACAAAGCTACATCAAAACCCTGCGCCTGCTTGAAGCAGGCATAGATCTTGACGCAGGTAGGCTGAAAGCTAAAGCAACAACTAAGTGTCGTGTGCAGAAGTTACAAAAAAGGAAAAATGGCGTTTAAACCAGTAATGAGACCATGCTAACGTAACACAGAGTAAAAATATCCAGGATCTACATCAGTTTGGGGTTCACAAACCTGGCAGGTACAAGGCACTGAGGCTTTCCACCGTGCATGTCTCATCCCAAATCATATGTTGTTTGTGAATGAAACAATTTCCCAGACCAAATGCTTTGGATTGGCTACTTCTAAAAAATTAAACACCCCTACTATCCCGGAGTTAGAGGAATATGATGGTTGGAGTAATTTTACTCGTTGTCCATTAAAGATTTACAGGCCCTACTCCGTAATTCTTCCTTTAACATTTCCAGTATAAATCCAAAAGGTTGACTGCTTTGGCAACGTGCCTTATCCACGGTTTAATAACGCTGCCTTTTCCTTTATATAAGTTTTCAAATTGTATGAAATATATACCAATAGGTCGTTATTAACCTTTAAGTAGTGGTTTTCTTCATGAGGTCTGGTCGCTTCCATACACATACAGATTTTCAAAGATGATCAAGAACTTTATCTGAATGGAGAGGAATGCACTGAGACGCCAGATCATTCACTAATGTGTAGGCACATACAGTTACACGGTTCATGCAACAAACACCGACCAAATATGGCTTGCGTGTTGCAAGGCACACCAGTTCCTGCTATCATCCCCACGTTCAAGTTCTTGGAAAATGGTAGTTATTTGATGCTCAATAATGAAGATTGTTCTGGGTTAATTAAAAGTATTCATTTTATCGTAACAGTAAATGAACGGGTTATTTGCTGCAGAAATGTTCTATTTCCTCCCACACATGAACATAGGGAGTTTTCAATCTGGCCACAAATACCAACCTTGGGAGCACATTTCAACGGCATGGCAAGAATAAGAGCTCTTTTATCTCAGACAGAGGTGGCCTTGAGTTCGACCCGTGAAACTTTCGTGCTTCACATAGCGAACACCCGTACAGAGGTGCAGACCCTTTTAAATACAGATTCGCCTTTCCATTTCAGCAAGATGGTTCGGACTATCTCTAACGCGTCCTCCACAAAGGGCCTGGCGCACTTTTTTAAAGTTGTTACCAGTGGTCTCGTGACTTCATTTGAGAAAATCTTTGGAGTCATCCCTGCTTTCTTTCATTCTATTTTTTCCACTCTGCTTCGTGGATTCCCATTTTTACTTGCATTACTAGCGGACGCTCTTGTGCTTTTTTACATTTTTAAATATGGATGTCCCTCCTGTGCAAGCTCCCGCCCTGCAGCTGCTGACACTGTTCCACAATCGCATGCTAGAATATTATGGCACAATGCCGTTGGCGATATTAAGCACGGCATATGGATTATCTTTTCGATTCTCCTACTTCACCTGTGTCCATCCTGTATTTCACTGCCTGACCTGTGATTTCGATTGGGCCATTGATTTGTGTCTCTGCGGACCGGTTTCTCCTGACGTCGACTTTAATCAGCTGATGACTCCTATCATTACTCACGAGTTGGTTTGTCCTGGCGAAAGGATTATGGCTGTGGCATTGATGCATGGACTAATTGGTCCCTGGAATTTACTGGCGGCAACACAGTCTTTCTTGGAACAGAGCTTTCTTGAAAACCCACCGAGCTGTCCTCTGATGTTGATAGAGGATCCGGTGCTGGGAGAGCACTTATGTTCTTTTCCGCTTTTAAATTGGATGGCTGAACTCTTTTCGGATGAAGACGGTGACTTCCTATTGGAGGCTGTTGCAGCTTATTTTGCATACACAGTTATGTCATAGACCTTTTTCATGTTTGATATGCTGAGTACTAGCATTTCATTGACAATTCATTGACTTATTTGTCAAGTTTTTATTATTTAGCTTGCCTATTGGCTTAAGACTCGATAAAGTACTTGGCTGTTTTATTTTTCTTTAGCATTAAATTTTCCTAGTTTTTAATGTTTTACCTTGCGAACCGTCCACATATAAAGTTGCAATCTGCTCTCATGAGATGACACTTCTATTATCTTATTCAGTTCGTTTCCGGATCATGGGGAGGTGTCATCTAGGTCCTGGATATCTTTACACCGTGTTAAGTTAGCATGGACTCATTACCGGTTTAAACGCCATTTTTTCCTTTTTTGCAACTTCTGCACACGACACTTAGTTGTTGCTTTAGCTTTCAACCTAATAGTTCATCGTGATTTACATGAGAATAATATGTTATTGCTCTACTATCTGCTTTGCTTCTTAAACTATATCTGTACAGCGAGTGCTGAAGTTTCAAGAACAACACGATACAGAATTGTTATGAGGTCTGATCTCCACGACTTCATACTCATAACATAAGTGCAGCTTCTCCCAATTCTGGGCATGAGGCGGGTTTTATATTGCTTTGCCGAACACACATACACAACACTTGATGCGGTTCACATGAACAGAGAGCTGGTGTATGCTGATGTGATTCCTTCAAATCTAAGACACTAAAGTATCGGCACGCCCTAAACCAACACAAAGAGACCTTCTTAGCAAATAATATATTATGTGTATTAGGGAGGGTGACATATAAGCAGCCGCGGGCCGTGGAGGGACTTACGGTGGGGCAGGGAGGGGGAGGGGCAGGGTGGAGCCCTCTCCACCCTGCCCCTCCCCCTCCCCGCCTCCCTGCCCCACCGTAACTCCCTCCACGGCCCGCGGCTGCTTATAAGTGTTACTAACTCTTATTCATTTACAGCATGTTAACATACTGTCACCATTCGCTTTTTATGTACTACTGACTATGCTGGTAATTTTGCTACTGATAATATGTGTACTTGTATAATCTAAGATACTACGCCTGAGAAGACGGCATTAGTAAATAAACATTTCAAATACACATGTCTTCTTCTTAACTCCATGTTCTGGTTTCTAAGAAATATATAACGACCGACTGTTCATGAGTTCCACGTATCCTGAGGTACTATAAGTTCATATTCTGGATTGTCTAAACATTGAGAGTTTGTTATATCCAATGTGACACTGTACCTAGCTTGCTAAGGGGTTTTGATTACTAAGGTGAGTTTTGGGACACCCTAATTCGCCGAGGTTCCAATCCTCTGTCCACAGTTCTGTGTGAGAACAGAAACCCTGCGACAGGGGCACCCCTCAGCCTTACTGGAGCTTCATCACACTTACGATACAACTCCAGCAATGCGCCAACTTTACGGCACAAATACGTCACGCATCTGTGCTGTTTTTGCCCCATGATGCGCCACATTGTAAATGCAGCACACCATAGGTGACGGAACAGCGGCACAGAATGACTAACACATCCCTGGTGATGCGCCAGTCATCATAAATCTATCCCTATGCTTCTTATCTTGTTAGAGATGAACCGCCATATGTATCATCAAAGTTTTTTGCATTTCCTAAATAGCGAACTTTAAGGAATAAATAGCGATTCTTTACCATTCCTAGTTTGCGATGACCTATTTGCTAATTACAAATTACCCATTCATTTCCATGCAGCAGGAGGCCCATAAGAATGAAGGTGCAATTTGCGATTAGCAATTACCTCATCGCAAATTACGAATTTTTCCGACGGTGCAGGGGTGTCTCAAGAACACCCTACTGCACCCCTGAAAAAGAAATTTGGGGTCATATGGCGCACATAAATTTTGAAAACATTCCTTTACCTCAAAAACGATTTTCAACTCATAATTTGAAAACACTGCACATGGGGAAATAACTTAAAATGTCCTTAAGACACATAAAAGCATTTTTTGATTGCCTTTGCAGCATGTTTCAGTCACCTTTAACATGCCTATGTAACGGAAACATTCAAAATCTAAATTTGCCATGCACAGGTGGAAGCATATTTACAAGCAATTTGCTCCACAGACAAACTTCTTACATTGAAATGGGAAAAATAACATCAGAGACTCTCAATTACCTTATAAAGAAGCAGACACCATTATATCCTTCTCATCAATATTAAAACTATTACTTTTTCTCAAAAACGATTTACAAGTCATAATTTGAAAACACTCCACAGCTCCTATGCACATAAAAGCCCTGTCAGTACTAATACTTCACATTTTCTCCAATTACAATTTCTCAAAGAAACAAAATCTATTTGTGAAACACTTGAGACAAAGCAACATTTGAAAAACACAACTTTCTTCATAATTTTCTCCTTAAAGCACACTATTTTCTATCTAAATTAAAGAAATCTTTTCTCACCTTAGCAAATACTTTGAGTTTCAAAACAGTCTCAGAAACACACCAATTTGTCTTCAGCAGAGCAAAAGGTATGCACTCCAGAGTCTGCAGCTATCAAAAGCACAGAAATGCTGTAATTCCTCACACATATCTCTCATGTCACCCAATCAAAACTCTTCCCTCACTTTTTTTCAAAGCAAAACCCTTCCCCCCTCTGCCCCCTCTCTGCTTTTTCTGCATAGCAACCACCTCTTGCAAGACCTCTCACACAACAATGTTGCAATTGAACTCTGAACTCTCAGTGCACCTGCATATCCAGAGCATTCTTTCATTTAATGATTTTTTCTTCGCCACTCAAAATACATCTTTCAACGAACTCATCCATGCACACTAACTTTCTGTTTTCAGCAATCAAAATCCACCAATCACTCTTACTGCTTCATTAACACAGAAACTCCTCAGTTTTTTTCATTTTACACTCTCATTTTTTCAACTGCCATTTCATTGCCACACTTCATCTGACTGCAGCAGAACCTTCTCTCACCATGTTTTCTGTCTGGATTGTTGGACATAGTTACATCTATTGGGCTCAAAGGTACGTTGAAAACAGGAATTTACCTAACCTCAATTTACAAGATGTGGAAATTAAGTGGTTTGGCCACAGAGGATTAAAATGTCACCAATTGATACCATTGGTGAAAACCTTTATGCATTTGCCAAAACCTGACCTGTTAATTGTGCACTGTGGAGGTAATGATTTGGGCACTTTGACTGGGGTAGGTCTGGAAATGCTTTTAAAGGACACCTTTGAGCAATTGATGGCACTTTTTCCTCAGGCTGCCTTGGTATATTCAAATATATGCCAAAGACAGAAATGGAGGTGGTCGAACCAATTTTGTCCACAAATTGAGAAATCGAGGAAGCATGTAAACAAATCTGTTTCAGCTTACATGAGAGACCATGGAATGGGCTCCCTGTACAACAATAACTTGCGTTACTACATGCAAGATATCTACAGAGGAGATGGAGTTCACTTCTCAGATGAGGGCAACAGAGTTTTCACTCTGAATTTAAGAATGTGCATTGGTACCTACTTATAAGTACCTAAATGTACCATAAACCCAAAAGCTCTTCTCAGAGCTACCCTACATCTGATCACTCACAATTATTATTTTACTCTAACTTTTTTCACTAATTTTCAAGAAAGTACGCTCCCCAGAACGCTTCCCGGTTCGCGAACCGGGCGCACTCCACGCAAAAAAACTAAAAAAACAGTATATTTTTTTTTTGCCCTGCGAGACCCTTTCAAAGCCTCCACATCAAACCTAGGGGGTCAGGGACGATCTACTATGCCCCCTTATGGTCATTTGCCCCTTCGCTTTGGCCTCCTCTTGTCTCTCGATCCTACCGAGAGACAAGATGGCGGCCGCTACGGACTGTTTGGAATGTTTACAGACGCCGAAAAACCAATCAGCTTCGCAAACCTCCGTAACGCGAAAAGTACGCGAAGCGGAGCGCTGTTACAGATATATATCTTTTTTTGAACGTTAATTTCTCAAAATCCACTGGAGCACATATATTGAGACCTAGCAAAGGCACATCGGGCTACCAGTCCCTACAATTTTGCCAAGTTTCGTGCAAATCCATTCAGCCGTTCGATTATTAATATTATTTATTTTTTTTTGCCCCGCGGGGCCCTTTTAAAACCTCCACATCAAACCTAGGGGGTCAGCGACAATGTACTATGCCCCCTTATGGTCATTTGCCCCTTCGCTTTGGCCTCCTCTTGTCTCTCGATCCTACCGAGAGACAAGATGGCGGCCGCTACGGACTGTTTGGAATGTTGACAGACGCCGGAGAACCAATCAGCTTCGCTTCACAAAGCTCCGTTGCGCGAAAAGTACGCGTCCTGGAACGCTGCCCGGTCCGCTGTTACAGATATATATCTTTTTTTAAACGTTAATTTCTCAAAATCCACTGGAGCACATATATTGAGACCTACAAAAGGCACATCGGGCTACCAGTCCCTACAATTTTGCCAAGTTTCGTGCAAATCCATTCAGCCGTTCGGGCTAAAAGTGAGGCCAACCGCCCTATGGAAATTAACATGGGAAAAACGCGTTTTGGGACCCCCCTTTTTTCTCGGCCCCCCCTTGACGAACCCCCCCAAAATTTTCAGGGGCTGCTCAGAAACAAAATGTTCCATTTTCCAGAAAATTTCAGCCAATTCCGTCCACAAACGCCAAAGTTATTAGACATAGAATTTTCAAAAATCCCATAGAGAAAAAATCCTAACTATATATACCTACTGGCGACCGCCAGTAGGTAATATATATATATATATATAGCAAGTGAGAGGTGTCGCCATGGGGGCCTGTTTCTCTCCCAGCTATGCCTGTTTGCATATGGGCTACTGGGAGAGACAGGTCCTCTTTGGTCAACACCATGATGTCTGTATGAAGAGCGTCATACGATGGTACAGATACATCGATGATGTTTTTTTAATATGGCAGGGTACAGAGACAGAAGTTAGTCAGTTCATCGAAAAACTGAATTGTAATAATTACTATTTAGCCTTCACCTCAGATATAAGTCACAACAAAGCCAACTTTTTGGATGTCACAATTGAAGTGAATGATGGTCAGTTAGAAACAACTATGTACAGGAAGCCTACTGCAGGCAATACTGTACTACATGCTAAGAGTCATCATCCTCCCCACCTGATTAGGAGCATCCCCTATGGGGAAATGCTCAGAATCAGGCGGGTCTGTAGTACAGAAATACAATGCAAACAGGTCCAAGAGGCTAGCAAGCACAGGTTCCTGACCAGGGGATATAGTGATAGCATTATTAACGCTGCTATGATCAAAGCAAATGCTATATCCAGAGATACTGCCCTCATTCACAAGAAAACTCTGAAACCCACCACTTGTGGTGATAAACAACCCACCAGATTAATATGGACCTACAATAGGCAGCAAGGGGCCTTAAGAAAAATTGTCAACAGACACTGGGATCTCATAAGATTTGATCCGGTGATAGGAGAACACATACCAAGGAAACCGGCCATCACGTACAGGAAAGCACGCTCCTTACAAGACGCATTAGTAAAATCTAGTCCTGAGGTGATTCCACCCAGTAATTGGCTGGCAGGAAGCAAAGGCTTCAGGAAATGTTCCAGTTGCAAAGCTTGCCTGCATGGTGTGAGTAAAACAGAATACACCATTCCGTTCTCAGAAACGCCCCGTAAAATCCTAAAGCAGCTAACCTGCAAAAGTGAGTACGTGGTGTATGTGCTGGAGTGCCCATGTGGCCTGCAATATGTGGGGAGCACTAAATTGCAGGTCCACAAAAGGGTGCTCCAGCACATCAGGGCCATCAACACCAATGACGCCACGTGCCCGGTTGCTAGGCACTTTAAGGAGAGTCACAACAACAACAGTGCACTCCTTAGGTACTTCGCAATTGACACAGTAGGCCCATTGAGAAGAGGTGGTGACAGAGAGGGTATCCTCAGAGCTTTAGAGACTAAATACATCATCGAGTTGAACAGCAAATCCCCTTGGGGATTAAACTCGACTTAAGACTTGTACACGTGTCTGTAAAAACCAAATGATATACAGAAATAGCGTTATTTGACGTAATATTGTTATCTTCGCAAATATCGTTGTGTACTTGTTGTTTTTTTGTTTAGTTGGTTACCATGTTATCTCCTCATAATGATTGGTGTATTTAAGACACTTAATTGCTCAGCAGTTAGTATTGAAAACTTCTATTGGCCTGTGTTAACATCCGGTTCCGGAAAGAAAGCTAACGAACGACATCCTATGTAATACAGAAAACAATTTTAATACACACATATATTCACAAATTTGAGATATATGTTCACAATTTCACTGTTTTGTTATTTATCCGCACACGAGTAGTTGGACACTGTGCATGTGATCCTTTTAGGATACTTTTGTCTTTATATTGAACAGTTGATTTAGTATAAATGTGTTTAGTCATCTTTTGGTATTTTATACAGTAATTAATTTGTCAACTGATTTATTCTGAATTTGAGGTCTTTATTAGCAATGTGGATTATCCAGTTATAAACAATGCCTATGACTCCAAGTATCAGTTTCTAAAACACCAATATTGTGATATGAAATGTTTGTTTCACACTGTTAATGCACAAGTCACTTTGATTAATTAACCGTTGGGGATTATCCTGTGATTTACAATGGTGTTTTAAGTCTGTCTTCGATAGTGTTTTGAAGACTACGCAGTGTCCAATGAAAAGTTGGGGATTTAGAGCACTAGCACTTTAAATTCTGATCGCGCTCTCTATGCGTCATGTGACCAAGGCCTTTCGGAGGCCGAAACGTTATGTTTGACGAAGGTGCCGATTAAAGAATCTACTCACCTGAGCTACTGGGTCTCGTGTTCCTTGCTGTGGCGGCGTTTGGGAGTTTGTGGAAGCGCCCTCCAGTTCTGAGCTCGTTTGCAAAATATATATATATATATATATATATATATATATATATATATATATATATATATATATATATATATATATATATATATATCCTATATAACATGATCTCATTTATAGTTGGTGCTGGATGGGCACCCGGGGGTGTGTGGGAGGTGGGGAGAGGGTTGAGGGGAGTTTATTGAAAATGTTGCTAATTGTCAAAGTGAAGTTTAATCTTCGAGATGTCACGGTTGTATTGAATGTCTTGCCTTTTTTATCTGATTGTGCAACAATAATATATTCTGGCCTGAAGATTTTGCTAACATTTTTACTACATTATGATGTGTATAAATTGTACTTTCAGGCATGACGGACCACAATAGGTTTTTTGTCTATGGCCAAGTGTTTGTACATCTGTTCTGTGGCCCCTGGCCGGGAGTGGATACCTCTACGAATATTTTATACTTGACAACTGTATATTTTCCAGTTTTTATTTTACGATTTCCTTTTATAATTATTTTAATTGTACTACTTTTGTGGCTATTAGCCGTAATAAAGTAAATAGAGAAATACGTGTAGACTTAAAATAATAACCTTATTTAAAGGTAAACATGTTTTTCCTATATTATAAACAGTTAATGTGTAAAACCTTGTTTTTGCCATCTTTTCCAGAGGACATTGATAGCTCTTCATTGTCCGATGATGATCGGAAAGAAATAGTTAACATTCAAACTTGGATAAATAAGCCAGATGTTAAAAATCATTTCCCGTGTAACGAGGTAAAAGAAAACGGCAACATGTTTCCAAGGTATGTTTCTGTTCTCTACTCCTAAGAGTATTAACAGTTATAAAAATACATTTTGATAAAGGGGCAGAGTGAGAAGGCATGTTGCGAAATAATCATTTTGAGTAACATTAAAATTAACCATAGTAAAGCATAATTGAAGACTGAGGTTTAGAAAAACCTGTGGAGGACTTGTTTGCTCTGTTGAGTCAGCTGTAATTTGAAAAAAGACCAATTCTGAAACTAATCAGTGTAGCAAAACTTTTGAAATATATGAATCACTAAAATGGTCCTATATGAATCGTTCAAAGACCTAGAGCTTCAGAAGATAGCCCTAGGTGTCTTTTACCCAAGGAGTATACAGTGTGAAGACTTGTCTAGTGTTTGGGAATGGGAAAAGTTGGTAATGCCTTCAAACTATCCAAACATTGTCAACATGAATTTTAACATGATGTGAGTTGTTTTTGTTGCCAATATAAGGTGGTTTTGTGACTCACTGGGTCAGGGTTTTCCAGTCAGAAGTGCATCAGAATATCCCCTTCTTAATGCCTTCCCTGTTCCGTCATCAGGCACTTGTCGTGGACATTTTGGTCAGTTCCTCCAATGCTCATATGTAAGGGGGCTAGTGATAGTGAAGGACGCCGTCAATGGCAAAAGTGTTAAATAACAAATGCTGACTTGACAAAAGACTGTCCTTTCTAGATCAGTTTTATGGTGTTCGTTTTCCTAAAGATGTATAGGAAAACACAATGTTTTGTTAAAATAACCCTCGCCCACCAAAAGGTCCCTTGGTGGCATGCTTCATCATCGGGTTCTTCCCGCCCGCTGCGGGGCGGGGCGTGCTGCGACCAACGACGACGTGAGAGCACCTATTGATGAAGTGATGCTATGTGTGATGTGAGAGTGTAAGGGTCAGAGTGTATATAGTGGGATTAAAAAATACCTGGCTGAGTGGAAACTAAAATGTAATACTCCCCATGGCTGGTATTATCAAATGTGGGGAGTGGAGGATGGATGCTATAATGGGCTACTACCTCCCTAGTTCCCCAGCGGTACACAGCGCCAAGAAACCCTGGGGTGAACGTGCGCTCTACAAATTCATACTAACTTAACATAACATAGTCCCTAACTAGATAGCATCATTTTAGTTGTTAAGGGTGGGCATCATTTTAGTTGTTAAGGGTGGACTTTCTTTGGTTTTTCATGATTTACAGGGATGTGGGTGAGTCCTCTACATACTGAACCTCTTCACTCCTTTTCTTGTTTATATTTTTTACAAAAGACTGTTCAAGATACATTTTAAGGTATCCATCATGGGTGAAAAGGAAAGCCCTGGACCGGATCAAGCAGGCACTAAGTGATCTGTATTATACTAAGAGTGGTGCATTCAAACATTCTTATATGCAGAAGGTCTACGAGGAGAGTCATTTTACAGGGACATTTTTTGCCTGGCAGGCACGAGAACAGGCTGCCAGTAATATGATACATGTTCTGAAATGCCCGGTGCCTGGGGTTAGGTATAAAGTGGGTAAAAATCATGCTTGAGAATTATAGACCAATATATAGTCAGAATCAAGTGGTGCATAAAGAAGTGTTGGGGAATTTTTGAGCAGGGCAACCTATCCTTACCTTATTTGAGGAAGATGGGGAAAGTAATATCTGTCCCTTCACTGAAGAAGAATTGGTAGAGGTGGTTAAGAACCTCCCAAAGTGTAAGGTATGCAGCCCTGATGGATTCTCAGCAGAATTTTTTAAATCCTTCCTAGAAGTACTGGCAGATTATTTGGTATTGGTTACCAATGCAATGTTGAAGTGTGGCCCAATCCCAGCATCTTTTAGTACGGGGAACGTTGTTAGCTTTTTAAGGAAAAGGTGGAGAAGACTCAAATTCGCACCGCCCAATTACTTTACTGTAATCTGATTATAAAATAATTATGAAATGGGTGTGTAATAGATGTAATTGGATAGCAGCAAAACTGATCCATCAGAACCAGAATGATTTTACCGCCAGACATCAGCGAGGCACAAACATGCATTACTGATGCGCTGGACTATTTTTCAGTTAATAGTACTGCCGCTATAGTTCTTTTATTAGATGCAGTAAAGGCATTCGACATGTGGGTCTCGGAAAGACTTTATAGTATCTTAGCCAAATTTGAGGTTCCTCCCCAGATCACAGGGTTGGTACATAAGATGTATTTGAGTGTGGAAGCCTATATTATGATTTATGCCACAGAGGTGGGTAAATTACAAGTTTGTTGAGGGACCCGGCAGGGTTGCCCTTTTTTTGCGATCCTGTTTGCTTTTTTATCTAGTCCCTGGAGATTGCTATTAGATAGAATGACAATATCTGACCTCCCATGGACAGATGGGCAAGATACAACTATACGCTGGCGATATCTTGCTGATTCTTGATGGTATTGAAGGCTTGCATGAGAAAGCTTTTGAGATTTTGTTGCTATTTGAGAAGTTGGGGTGCTATAAAATCAATAGGAAAATAACTTTAATTATTTTATGCAGGTGTAGTTCGGACAGGTTACTCCCAGAAATAGTCTCTTGCGTGAATACTCAACCAAAGAGGTACCTCAGAATTAGATATTCTTCTAAGATGGAGAATTTATGAAATCTTAATTTTGCCCTTTTGCTTCTAAAAGTCCACGCCTATGGTTGCCCGTTGGAATTCCCTTCCACTAACAATCGCTTTGATCAAAATGTCGATTCTTATATTAATTTATTTTCTTTTTTCAGCCACCCATGCTTGTTAACAGCATCCTATTTTTAAGAAAGTGGAGTCCATGTTTATGTCATGTATTTGGCAAAATAAAATGGACAGATTAACATTAAGCACTTTTAATGAAGAACTGGAGATGGGTGGGTTGGCACTTCCCAATGTAAAGTATTATTATTTTGCATAATTTGCACAGTATACGTTTAGATTTAATTTGAAGCTTAGATTAGGCGATATGTTTAAGAATGATTTTATGCTGCTAATTCTTAATGAGTGTGATGTATGTGGGATGCTAAAATTAACAAAACCGGCAAGTTTGTGGTCTCTACATAACCTAGCCCAAAGAAGTAGGGGACGTAATCTAGCCTGGTCACTAATGGAGCGACATCCATATCTAAAAGCAAAGGTATAGTGGGAGTACTGTACGGAAGACCCACTAAATCCTTCAGAAACTTGTTCTCTGAACGAGTTAATAGATCCGTATTCTGTGCTCCCCATAACTCCGCTCCATAGAGTACCGCACTAACACCTCTAGCCTTATAGATGTCAAGCATCGGGGCAATAGGTTTGAGGGACGACGTGCGCTGTTCTTTAAGTAGAGCCACCACTACCCTTTTATGGGACAGTAACATTTTTTGGAGATGACAATTCGATTTCATGTTATCAGACAATCGAATCCCTAGATAGTCAAAGGCCTTAACCCTTTCCAAAGGCACCATATTTAGTAAGGGTGGCCGACATTGCTTTCTTGGGGGATTCAAGACCAGGTATTTTGTCTTTTCAGCATTGATTTTCAACCCCCGTGAGTCGCAAAAAGAATGAAAGCTATTAAGGAGACTCTGTAGCCCAACTGGTGTTTTCGAAATCAAAAGGGTATCATCTGCAAATAATAGGGTAGGTATTCTCCTGCCCGCCAGGGTTGGAGCATCTGAAGGATTTTTTAAAAGATGGTCCACAACTCCATTAACATACAATGAAAATAGAGTGGGTGCACCCCTGACGGACTCCCCGATTTACTGTTATTCGGGCGGTCTTCTCACCCTGTTTGCCCCACCGTACCAGCGCAAAATTATCAGTGTGGAGCTTAATTATTAGTGAAAGCAGGTACGGGGGCATCCCCAATTCAAGCAGTACCCTCCATAGGCAATCACGTGGTACTAGGTCAAAAGCAGTGCGCAAGTCTATAAAAGCAAGATACAAACTACCTTTGCCAGTGTAACCACCTTCTGGGAGAGCAACAGCAACCGAAAGGACTGTTCGATGGTCCCGGTGCCTGATCTGAAGCCCGCCTGGAAATCGGAAAGGATTCCATTTTCCTCTATCCATTGAATCACCCTCCCCAAAACTAGCTTCCCTGCAACGTTTTGAGATGTATCTATCAAGCTTATGGGTCGGTAGTTTGCAGGGTCGTCCCTACTCCCTTTTTAAAAAATCGGGACAACCTCGGCACCCATCCAGGATTCGGGGAGGGCAGCGTCAAAGTAACTACATTCAACAGTGAGGCAATAAGATTCCCCCATTCTGGCACATTTAAGCGAAACAAGTCCCCTGGAAGCCCATCGGGCCCCGCAGCCCTGTTGGGAACAAGAGACTTTATAGCATTCTCCACTTCTATGCTGTTGAACAGTAGGTTCTCACTCAGCCCAAGGTGGTCTAAAGGTGGTGTTTCAAAGGGTTCCCACCCCTCACCCGTTATTGTGGTGTATAATCGGGAGAAGTGTTCCAACCATGAGGCTTCGGGGATATTGCATGTTATAAGGGAATCAGGTCTGTTCTTGGCTCTAACTAGTTCCCAAAATCCCCTAGAATCTCTACTGGCGCTTGCCAACTTCAGGTCGCACCAGAACTGATTCTCCCAGTCTACCTTCGCTTTACAGATGACTCCCCTATACTGTTTCCTGGCTAAGCTTATCAGCCCACCTTCTTTAGATTTAACAGCAGAGATTAAATGTAAATGTATGTATTTCGATTTCGATTTATATAGCGCACGTTTCACCCAGGGGTCTCAAGGCGCTTGCTTAGGGAACCCGTCCTGGTATTCCCCTGTGAGAGATACCCCGGCAGGGTATTCACAAGGTGAAAGCCAGGCATCCCGCCGCGAGGGG
Source organism: Lissotriton helveticus (assembly GCF_964261635.1). NCBI lineage: Eukaryota > Metazoa > Chordata > Amphibia > Caudata > Salamandridae > Lissotriton > Lissotriton helveticus. The sequence goes on from NC_136069.1 coordinate 918,756,496, forward strand.
CCGTAGTGGAGATTAAGCAAGCTATTGCCCAGAGTCGCAGAGTGTGACCCCGTGAGTCGAGTAGGCACCGGAGCGAGAATTGTCGAGTCCGTGGAATTTTTGAGCCCATGACCCGCCGAGGTGGGGAATCGAACCCTGGTCCACGGCTGATCTCAGCTTCCGGGTCTGCCGCCTCTAACCACTGAGCCACACTTCTCCACTATCCCTCTCCAAATCCCTCTTCGCTTTGCGACAGGAGTTGTTATACCAACCTGGGTTTCCCTGGGACGCCCCCTATTGCCAGCCTTTCCCCTTCGGCTTTGTGTAATAAAGAGTTTGCCTATAGATTTTGTAGTGTGACCAAAAAGGGTGGAGATCTCATTGGGGCTTAGGGTAGTAAGTTCCAATTTGGATGAGAGCTCAGCCATAATAGAACGTATTTCCAAGACCTTGCCCTCATCCATAACTACATTATTCCATTTGAGGCGTCTCCCGCAATTTGAGGAACAGACTTCAGCTGACGATCTCGGAGCGGGAGTTACCCGATGGATATTGGCCATCGACCATATGGGGGGCAGCGTCAAGGAAAGCAAATTGTGGTCACTATCTATGGACGGTATAACTTCCATGTCTAATACGTTTGCCCAAAGTTTGTAGTTCAACAGAATATAGTCAATTCTAGACGAATGGCCTATTCTGTTGAACGTATGTGCTCCCAGGGGATCCGAAACTGTTCTTCCATTAGCTGCCCTCAAGCCGTACTCCAGGGTTAAGGCATTTAAATGTATAACCCTTTGGGACCACCTTTTGACAGGCGCTAACGATAATGGTGGTATGCCTCTCCTAGTATCTTCCTCTTGTGAGCCCAAAATATCGTCAGCCGCTAAGGGCTCGAAGGTGCAGTTAAAATCCCCTGCGAGCAAGATGTAGTTATATGGGCTAAACGAGCTAAGTTCGTGCTCAAGATCTAATAGGGTCGAGGAGGGCAACCCTCTTTTAGGGGCATATTCCAAAAGACTCGATGAGGGAATTCCACTCCGGTGAGTCCAAATTGCGTGAAATACCCGCAATGTTCCAACTAGCAATTTTCCACCCCTTAATCAGAGCTGGCTCATTGTCCACAGGCGATCTCTGTGGGCACGAGGTATGCTCCGCAGAAATGGTCGTTGAGACTTCCCTCCAACTCTACCGTAGTATCAGACATGCCCACTGCGGAACAACCCAGTGACTCCCCAAGATCGAGACCGGGAGAGGGAGAGACAGGGGGTGATTGATGGATCCACAACCTCTCGCCTTGCAAGTGCGAGCCAAAGCTCCCTAGTTCGGGCACTACAGAAAGTATCTGCTTGGGCAGTTGGTTACCATCTGGTCAATGGCCCCACCATGGCCAGCAAGAATTCAGACCTGGGCGTTGATAGGACATAGCTGGAGGTAGTAGGCTGTCATGAAAATTAATTTCAAACTCTTCATCCCTGGTAGTATATCCACAGGGCCATACAGAAGCGTGGCAGGGGTAAAAATAGTTGAGACCACGCGTGCTAATCCCTGTTCTGCTCTCACCATAATCCTGATTACAAATAAAACTAGCCACCCTAGCATCTTTGAAATTAACTAAGATGCAGTCACCTCTAACATCCTTAGGTCTGGTACCAATCCACTTGACCCTTCTTACATGGATGACCCGACCATCAATGGAAATTGGTAGAGGTCTATTTTCTCTGAGCCAAAAAATAGTTTTATTTTTCAGTTCTGTATAGGACTAGTATTTGCCCGATGTAAGTGTAGGAACCCCTATAAGAGCAACTACAAAGGGCTGGCAGTCCGGGGGAAGGTTGATGGTAGGAACTAAGACTGGGTTCGGCTCGTCTAGTAACTGTGGTTTGGGGGCTGCTGTCGAATTATCAATTAAAGTTGAATCAGGGCCTTTGCCTTTACAAGGATTCTTATTGGTACTAGACAATTTTTTATTAGCGGCACTACTAGACCCCTGACTTGAGGCCTGCATCATCTTCTTTAGAGGCTCACCACCACTCATTGGCACCGTGGATTGCACCGAGGCATCTGCAACAACCACCCCTTTAGGGGACCGGTCCCTGGACGAGACTCGACGGTGATGGTTGGATGCAGATGCCTCAGCCCCTGAGGGAATGATCGAACCGTTGGTAGCGACAGACAGTGTTTGAGGAGCAGTATTTCCCACTTGCCCGTCCTACCTGATTCTATTGTGGAGTTTTAATTAAGGATTTCACGGAGAAGAAGTTGTCGAGGGTAGCCTGCTCGAATCTATCCAACCTCTCAGTAAGCCCTTTAATTTTCTCTGATACAGGGAGGAGCAGGGATTTGAATAAGTGTTCGATCTTAGCAATCGAAGGGATCTCGGAAGGGTGACCTATTGCAGGCACAAATGTAAAACCTTCACCCGTACCGGACACAAGAGGATTGGGCCCCACTGCCCGCCCCTGAGAGGAATTGACTCTTTCTCCCACACACTTGGAGGTCAAGCCCCCCCTGTTCCCAATCCTCCTCGACTTCTTGAGGGGTTTAAGGTGGCTACCAATTCGAGGGCTAACCATACGTTTCCTTTTGGATGGGGCAGCTCCGATTAATTTTGGTAGTGGAGCAACAAGAGGGGAAGTGGGACACATCTGACGGGTTGGGGTAGGTAAAGCGACCACAGGGGAAAGAGCAGAAGGCTCAATCAATCGTGTATCGGGGATGGGGAGCCCTTCCCTGCCTGGAGCCAGGTCCGACAGCCTCTCAAGTCTGTCCAGGCTAGTCCTAAGTGCTGCTAGTCTTGAGTCATCAGTATTAGAAAAAGCATTAGCCCCGGGTGCCGCAAAGTGCACCGGTGAAGGGGCCAACGCTAGAGGGCCCAGGGATGAGCGTTTGCTCGAATGTAGTTCCTGGGAAAGGCGGCGTTCGGTCATTGCAATTTCCTTCTCAATGACCGTAACGACGGGTGATAAATTAGTCCATAGTACCTATAACGTTATTCTTCCCACCCCTCAAGCTTTTGCAAGACCGTGTAGACATTGCACAACCTGCAAAGTAACATACAACCAATTACGATGCCCAAAGCGGGTATGCTGGATGGCAAGCAACTATACACAGAATGGAAGTTCACAGATAACCAAACATTAGGGGGGGTGACCCAACCCGGCCCGTCTGGCCCCGGACGGCCACAGACGGCCCGCCATTTGCCCGGGCTTAGCCCGGCGCACTCCCGCACTCTCCCGCGCAGCGGTTGACTATGTCCAAGAAATAGCGCGGTTGACGTGCTGTGGGCGTGGCAGGCAGGGAACGCAGACCAGGTGTGGTGGGTCGAGCAGGGACTCCTGGGAGAGCGAGTCCCTGCAGCGCTTCTCTACCTGCCTGCCTGGCGTCGCTCACACACAGCTCCTCCGGTCCTCTCAAGCCTCTAGACCCAGGGCAGTTCAACGAAGCGGCACCCGCGGAGCGGGTGCTGCGAGCAGTCTCCAAAGTGCTTCGGACTCCCAAACTCGGGCAAGGCAGCAAGGAAAGTATTCAACTCCTGGGAGGGGAAGGCAGAGTTTTGATCGCCTCAGTGTGCTGTGGGCGTGGCGAGCAGGGAATGCAGACCAGGTGTGGTGGGTCGAGCAGGGACTCCTGGGAGTGCGAGTCCCTGCAGCGCTTCTCTACCTGCCTGCCTGGCGTCGCTCACACACAGCTCCTCCGGTCCCTCAAGCCTCTAGGTCCAGGGCAGTTCAACGAAGCGGCACCCGCGGAGCGGGTGCTGCGAGCAGTCTCCAAAGTGCTTCAAACTCCCAAACTCGGGCAAGGCAGCAGCAAGGAAAGTATCTGTATCATTGGAATATGGATATCATGCCAGGATGTTTGTATCACAAATTAGGATCTCAAAAAAATTATTTTTTTTAAAAAACCAGTTTTGGCATATAATTAATCTTGTGAAAAACTAGCACAAATGATTAGATTAGCAAAAATGTGTATGTAAATTTCTGTACAAAAGCCACATCCCCTCAACTTGCTGGTTATTGTAAACCGTTACTTCCGACTTGAGCTGGACATCTGCTAAAATCAAGTTAAAGTGCAGACTCGTGAGTATTGTAGTGCATTCGCATTTGACTTTCTGAAGGACACCTAGTAATGACTAGTTGAACTGCTGTTTCATATAAGAAATTCAATGCTTTTGTATTCGGCTTTTGAAGGACACCTAGTAACGACTATTGGAACTGTGACTTCATGTAAGAATGAAAAGGCTTTTGCATTTGACTATAAAGGGGCACCTAATAACGACTTGCGGAATTGCACCTTTATAAAGAATTTCAGTGATTTTGCATTTGACTTTTGATGACATCTAGTAATGACTTGTGGAACTTTGGCTTCATTGACAAATGTCAGTGCTTTTGCATTTCGCTTTTGACGACACCTAGTGATAACTAGTGTAACTGCAGCTTGGTGTAAGAATGTAAATGCTTTTGCATTTGACTTTTGAGGAACACCTAGTGATGACTAGTGTAACGGCAGCTTGGTGTAAGAATTTAAATGCTTTTCCATTCGACTTTTGATGGACCGTAATGCATTTGACTCAAGACCATGAGGAACTGCAGCTTTGAGCAGGAATTTTAAAGATTTAGCATTTGACTTGAGAGGGAAATTTGAAAATGCACTTTTTGAATTAGCACTACTAATTACCCCACATATTACATAATTGATAATATCACTGCAACATTTGCAATGAAATTATTGATGAGAAAACTGTGCATGGCGGGGCGCAAGTTATAATTACCTTAGGGCACGAGTTATAGTTACTTCAGATAACTATAGCTGGTGAATTTCTATGTTTTTTAGAGTTTAAAACGGTACTTTGTTACTGAGCATTTCACCTTACTATAACTTTACTTTAACATTTGTGTTTTTCAGAGAAAATACATTGTGAGGAAATGGGGTGTATTATATGGTGTCGTTGTGCGACCTCATTGTGTAATTGTAACGGGGACGGGTTGCCGCCGCACCCTGAACCCCGGTGCGAGCCTTTAACCTGTGACCCCTTCCTCTAGTTTCCACAGCCGACAATGCCCCCTGTGTGGAACATGCCTGAGGAACGGTACAGTTGCGACGAGGAAGAAGGCATCGGGCCCTTTAATTGGACCGGCGGGAGCACGGAGGAGGAGTCTGGTCACGCCCTAAAGGACGTCAGCGAGAGAGCACAGGTGTCTATACTTCTGAGGAGTGGACAGCGTGTGGAGAGGAGCTGCGTGGAGCAAGAGAGAAGACGAGAGCGGAGTTGGGAGAACGGAGACGGAGGAGACGCGAGGAACAACGGAGGAGGGAGAGACGCGAGCAACATCGGAGGCGGAGGAGCCGCGAGGAACATCGGAGGCGGAGGACAGAAGGGGCCCTGTGGAGACGCAGGAGCCAGGAGGCCAACGGCACTACGATTCGCCCAGCCGCACACCAGGAGGGGTGTGGCTAGCAGAGGTGCGTAACCGTATCTCAGGCTGGGTTGGAAGGAAGGGTAGAGGCAACCCGTGAGCATTCACTAGTCCCCTGGTATCCACTGCCCTCACTTCTCTATTACCCCGAGCACTTTGGTTTCCTTCACTCCCCTCCCGCTGATTGTGATTTGAGTAGAGCGTGTGGACTGATACCTCCCTCTCTTGTGTTTCCCCCACCGGCGGAGCCTGAGTCACAACGGAGCCCAAAGAAGGAAAGCGGAGAAGGAGCCCGACTCGCCGAAGGGAGGAAGGAATCCTGAGGAAGTGCCGCAAAGAGAGGAGCAGATCCCCTAGGAGAGCCGTACCTCGGAAAACCTGTACTGACTTACTGTTTCACCAAATAAAGCCTACTCGAACAAAGACATGTCTCCTGCCGTTCCCTACCCCACAAGTTACAGTGGTGGAGAATGCGGGCACTCCCTCCATCTGCTTAACAAAGATGGACGACGTCGTGCAACGATTGGTAAAGGGCCAGGAACGGCTGGAATGGGTAATGGAGCAACAGATCCTGTCGGCAGAGGCAGACCGGGAGATCATGAAGGCGGCCATGACTGCTCGTGCCCTCAACCCTCCCGTAGTGACTGGGCCCTTGACTCTAGGAGGGGCACCGCAGAACATCAGTGGGGTCTCCCTCCAGAAGTATCAGCCTTCGGAGGACCCCGATTCCTTTCTACTAAATTTTGAGAGGGCCGCCAGGGCGTGTGGGTGGCCCGTGGCCAAGTGGCCCTTCTTTCTCGCACCATTGCTTATAGGTGAAGCCCAAGCCGCTTACCAAGTGGCGAACCCGACGGGTGACACCTCATACGCCGACATTAAGAGGATCATTCTGGACCATCTGGGACTGTTTCAGGAAGCATACCGCCTCAGGTTCAGAAAAGAAAGAGGAGTCCCAGGGGAGACCCCCAAAACACTATTCTTACGGCTGAAAATGGCGGCCGACAAGTGGCTAACCCCCAACCTATGTACAAAAGAGGAAATAATGGACTGGGTTTACCTGGAACAGTTCTTGGAGGCCCTTCCTTTCGCGACCCAGAGGTGGTTAAAACAGCACCATAATCTCACCACTTCCCAGGCTGTAGACATGGCAACAACGTTCTCCCGTGTCCAGCCACGACCCCCCCCCCCCCCCCCCCCCCCCGCCTCCTTGGTAGACAGAGAGGCAAAGAACCGCCAGCAAACCCGAGAAGAAACCCTTGAAAGCCCCAGAGCCAGTAAAACCGAAGCCATGGAGACCTGAACCACCGTCTCACAGCGGCCCGCAATGTTTCGAATGCGGTAACTGGGGCCACATAGCACGGATGTGCCCCAGAAGGAAACCGGCCGAAGAACCAATGGAAGTCGGATACCTTCCAAGGACTGTTATATTCAGCCAAAATGGGACATGCTTTCAGAGTGAGTGTAAGGGGAAACGGTTCCCCCATACAAGCCCTCCTAGATTCCGGCTGTCGACAGTCGGTGGTCAAAACCCAACACATGAGGCCCCATCAAGTTCTCCCCCAGGAATGAGTGAATATTAGGTGTGTACACGGGGACGTTAGACCGTGTCTGGTGGCTGACCTTCCTATAGTCCCCTTGAAGGGAACACCCCATACGCTCAGAGTAGGCGTGCTGTCGTCTCTCCCTGAAGACCTCATAATAGGGACCGATAATCCGGCATTCTTGGAAATGTTTAGCCAGAGCCTGGGACCCCGCAAACCACTGGCTAGGGACAATAAGAACAACCGGCCTATACCGGCTTTTGTGTCCCCTGAGCCGTGGGTATTGGACCGAAGTTTCCATTTCTCTCAGGCAAACAACGCCACTCTGTTCAACGCCTGGGAGAACGCACATCAGAATCAGGGACAAACACCCCAGCTATACCCACGTTTTTTTGTGAAAAATGACCTGCTTTATCAATCGGGACAGAAGGACGATCCTGAATGGCTTCTGGTCCCCGCTCCGTTTCGGGAACAAGTGCTCTTCTACTCCCACGCACACTTGGTAGCCGGCCACACCGGAGCAGAAAAAAACCAAAATATCCTGCGGCATTTTTACTGGCCAGGGATTTATAAAGACACCATGTCATACTGTCAGGAATGCGAGGTATGCCAGAAGCGGAACATGACCCGCCCCCGGCTGTCCCTCTACAACCCCTACCCATAATTGGGGTTCCATTTGAGAGGGTAGGAATGGATCTTGTCGGGCCCCTACCGAAGACCAGGAAAGGACACCAATACGTCCTCGTGATAGTGGACTATTCTACGAGGTTTCCGGAGGCTTTTTCGCTGACCAGCACCACGACCAAACAAGTGGCAGACAAAATGCTGGAGCTCTTTTCAAGGGTGGGTTTCCCCAAAGAGGTCCTCACGGATCAGGGAACCCCCTTCGTATCAAGGCTGATGAAGGAGGTCTGTCAGCTCCTGAACATCCATCAGATAAGAACCACGGTATACCACCCCCAAACTGACGGTCTCGTGGAGAGATACAATCGGACCCTAAAGACCACTCTACGGAAGATGCTGGAGGTTAATGGAGCTGAATGGGACCAGGTCCTGCCACTGGCATTGGATGTTATTCGAGGGCAAAAACAGAGTAGCCTGGGTTTCTCGTCTTTCAAGCTATTGTATGGACGACAACCTCGCTCACTCCTGGACATGACAAAAGAGGCCTGGGAGAACGAGACCCCCGAAGACACCCTGAAAACACTAGAATACGCCCGGAACCTTTGATCCAAGTTAGGGAAGTTGAGAGACCTGGCATACACCAATCTGGAAAGGAGCCAACTGAAGCAAAAAACCATATACGACAAAGGAAAGAAATTGAGAAGGCTACTGAAGGATAATTGGGCCTTAGTTCTACTGCCCTCCTCTACTCAGAAGTTCAAGGCAGAATGGGGGGGGGGGCCCTATCGGATAGTGGCAACCATAGGTAACACCAGTTATAAACTGCAAATCAACCCCAGAAAGATCCAAGTCTATCATATCAACATGTTAAAAAAGTGGCTGGGTCCCCCGCCCTTAGGGGTCCATCTTGCAAACACCAAACACCCAGAGTCAACGACCACCATAGACCGACTCTTGATCAACGAGGACCGGCGGGACGAGGATAAACAAGAGCTGACGGAAACACTACAGAGACACACCCCAGTGTTCTCGAACCAACCAGGAAGAACCACCCTCACGGAACACCAGATACAGACCCAACCTGGGAAGATAGTCTAAATACGACCATATCGCGTACCAGAATCCCGGAGACGCGGGATCCGACAGGAAGTAAAGGACATGCTGAATCTCTGCGTCATACGACCCTCCCGAAGCAACTGGTCAAGCCCTATTGTAATGATTCCGAAGCCCGATGGTACCCGCAGATTCTGCATGGATTTTCGTGCCCTCAATGAGATCTCATCATTGGACGCTTACCCTATTCCCCGGATCGATGAACTGATCGAGAAACTTGGGGAAGCCAGATACATCAGTACAATAGACCTAACAAAGGGGTACTGGCAAGTACCCCTTAGGGAAGAAGACCGTCACAAGACCGCCTTTTCCACTGAGGACGGGCACTTTGAGTTTACAGTGTTGCCGTTTGGGCTACATGGGGCCCCGGCCACGTTTCAAAAACTTATGAATCACGTGCTGAAGGATCTTACCTCTTTCACGTCCGCATATTTGGATGATATCGTCCTCTTCAGCCCGGACTGGAAGACACATCTGACTCATCTACACCGGGTCTTGGATACTCTTGAAAGGGCTGGTCTGAAAATCAATGCAAAAAAATCCCGCATGGCGTTTCAGAAGGTGAAATATTTTGCATATGTCCTCGGACATGGCCTTATCGAGCCACAAATCGAGAAGGTCCGAGCCATAGTCGAGACGCGGTTCCCCAGCACAAAAAAAGAGATGCGAGCGTTCCTGGGGCTCATCGGTTACTACAGACGCTTCATCCCACAGTTCGCCCAGCTAGCAGCCCCCCTTACCGACACCCTGAAAACCAGGGTCAAACAAACGGACCTCTTGTCCCCTACAAACGAGATGCAGGAAGCCTTCACTGCCCTAAAACGCATGATTACTTCCACCCCCATTCTGACTTCTCCTGACTTCTCCCGTCCCTTTTCCCTTCACACGGATGCATCCGAATATGGGATAGGGGCGGTATTATCCCAGACAGGGACATACTGGTTAGACCATCCTATCCTATACATCAGTAGGAAGTTGTTCCCGAGGGAGCTCAGGTACCCCACGGTAGAGAAGGAGTGTTTGGCCATACGGTGGGCGGTGGACAAGTTAGCGTATTATTTGGAGGGGCGACCGTTTACCCTCTATACTGACCATGCTCCCCTCCAATGGATAGCCCGCAACAGATCGAACAATGCCCGAGTGATGCATTGGTTCTTGGCGCTACAGCCGTTTGCGTTCACAGTCTGTCACAAGAAGGGCATCGACAATACCGGGGCTGACTATCTCTCCAGAAACCCACTTCCCGAACGGAAGTGTCCGGGGGGGATGGTGTGTAACGGGGACGGGTTGCCGCCGCACCCTGAACCCCGGTGCGAGCCTTTAACCTGTGACCCCTCCCTCTTGTTTCCACAGCCGACAATGCCCCCTGTGTGGAACATGCCCGAGGAACGGTACAGTTGCGACAAGGAAGAAGAAGGCATCGGGCCCTTTAATTGGACCGGCGGGAGCCCGGAGGAGGAGGAGGAGCCTGGTCACGCCTTAAAGGACGTCAGCGAGAGAGCACAGGTGTGTATATACACCAGAGGAGTGGACAGCGTGTGGAAAGGAGCGGCATGGAGCAAGAGAGAAGACGAGAGCGGAGTTGGGAGAACGGAGACGGAGGAGACGTGAGGAACAAAGGAGGAGGGAGAGACGCGAGCAACATCGGAGGCGGAGGACAGATGGGGCCCGGTGGAGACGCAGGAGCCAGGTGGCCAACGGCACTACGATTCGCCCAGCCGCACACCAGGAGGGGTGTGGCTAGCAGAGGTGCGTAACCGTATCTCGGGCTGGGTTGGAAGGAAGGGTAGAGGCAACCCGTGAGCATTCACTAGTCCCCTGGTATCCACTGCCCTCACTTCCCTATTACCCCGAGCACTTTGGTTTCCTTCACTCCCCTCCCGCTGATTGTGATTTGAGTAGAGCGTGTGGACTGATACCTCCCTCTCTTGTGTTTCCCCCACCGGCGGAGCCTGAGTCACAACGGAGCCCAAAGAAGGAAAGCGGAGAAGGAGCCCGACTCGCCGAAGGGAGGAAGGAATCCTGAGGAAGTGCCGCAAAGAGAGGAGCAGATCCCCTAGGAGAGCCGTACCTCGGAAAACCTGTACTGACTTACTGTTTCACCAAATAAAGCCTACTCGCACAAAGACACGTCTCCTGCCTTTCCCTACCCCACAAGTTACAGTAATACACTTACCAACCCCTTTAGGTCAAGTAGGTTTCCTCTGTAAAAAAAACCTCAGGTCAACCCTGGGTAGCTATGGCACTGAGCAGTAAGGCCTATGCAGAGGACGAAGTGTTAAGCATTTAAACAGCACCATAACAATTGAAGAATCAATCAACACGACCCTCAAGAAATCTGGCATCAATTTTTTAAAATAGACTGTATTTTTATAAGATTTTAGACACTAGAACAAAAAAGATCCCCCAGAGGGTTAGGAGATCCAGATTTTACAAGTTATAATAAATCAAAGCAATTTCAGTCAACCTCGAACAAGCCATGGCAGAGTCAATAAATTGTACACTTTGACACTTTCTTTGGAAACGTTTCTATGTGGTTGATTAGAAGTACTTGAGGTGACCAATTTGGTCAGGTAGCTAGTCAAGGAGACCTGCAAGATCGTAAAAAACAGTTAGCTTCTCTGCAAAAGTAGTCTCTCAGGGGTTTCAAGTACTTTATCTGTTTTGCAATTGATTCTTTTGGATTGGTCCTGATGCAAGGGATGAATGATGCTGAAGATGCTCCAGGGGTGCTGTGGATGCGACACAGTCTTCCTTCATGGATTCCTCGGTCCATGAAGAGAAGAGGGCGAGGCGGCCTGGTTGCAGGGTGAATGTGCCCCAAAGTCCTATCCGGTCTGCCCGAAGTCCAGTCACCGTTGAACTACCAGTCACCGTTACAGGCTAATCCTTTCTGGTTCTATAACTTTCCTTCTGAGGCTCACAGCAACTCTCTGACAGTACTCCAGAGTCCAGCTAACTTGGGTGCAACTCTTGTGTGTCAGTTCTCATTCCTCAGTGCTGCACGGCAGTGGTGGTGGTAGCAGCTTGAAGACTTTGGGCTACCATCTTGCCCCAGCAGGCTTGTTCCGCTCTTGTGTCCCTGTTGTGCGAACAGGAGGTCAGTCAGCTAGCTTTGGAGTTCTCTTGGCTTCAGTGGGCTCTGGAGACCGCTTCCCCATGAGCACAACACAGTAGGCACAGTCCCTCTCTTCACTAGCCACCAGGCGAAGCAGGTGCAGACTTCAACAGTGCAGCATCTCTTTGCTGGGTCCTGCCTCTCTTTGCTGGGTCCTTGGTGCAGCAGGGCATTCCTCCTTCCAAGTCGGTCAAGGTCTAAGATCTTCTCTCTGAGCAGGACACAGCAGGTAAGTCCCTTTCTTCGCTAGCCAGCAGGTGTAGTCCTCGCCAGTGCATCCTCTCTTTGCTGGCCCCTCTGTGCAGCAGGGCAGTCCTTCGGTGCTTCTTTCAAGTTGGTTGAGATCTAAGTTCTAGGTGCCAGGGGTACCTAATTTATCTTCAGAAAATGCCCTCCGGGTTGGATGTGGTTGGTATCCAATGAGCTACCAGGTTAACTCCATCTTGATGACCACTTTCTGGGAAGTGTGGCATCTGACTATCCCAGGATGCACCTTTCTGCCCACTCTGAACACGGCAGGACCCCATCTCTCAAAACTCAGAGGTCCCTAGCCCACACCCAGAGGTGTGGCTACCAGGGGGCTACACACTCCTGGAAAAAACGGTTTGACAACTGGATTCTCTTCTCCTGTCCCCAGTGACAGCCTATGTGCCTAAACAGAATAGGCCCCCTCCCAAGTGTCACCCATTTGCCCAAAAAAGGCGGCTCCTCTTTTGAAGCTTGGCTTTTGGGCTAACACCCGTTTGGCTTCCTATAGGAGGCAGGTAACACCTCTCACCCATGCAGGCCCTTGTTGTGACCTTTCCTGTGAGTCCTTAACACGTCTCCCCAGCAGGGCAGAAAGCTGTCTACAGGACAAGCCTCGTGTACATCAGTAAACAGGCACTGGAAACCTTGGGCAACTAAAGTGGCAACTTCTAAAGTTGCATTTTGCCCACCAGTGAGAATAAATCAGTTTTAACGATTAAATCAGATTCAATGCACTGATTGTTTTTATACCAAACAGTACCAATCTTAGTACTACCATTCGGAAATTTGCAGGGCTTGGATGCCAGCGTGTAACTCTGTACTTGCCAATGCGGCTACTAGACTTTCCACAGTAAAAATGATAACCAATATGTGTCACAGATACATCGTTACCGAAGGTAAGTAACTTGTTCATCTGAAAGAGACTATTAGTTATAGATTCCTTACCTTCAATTTCTACGTCAGTAGCCCTGAGGCGCTACGCCTGGCTGAGAACCTCTGGCTTCTCTTGGGATGTCCAGTCTACCCTTTTGGACATGCCCTTTGAGGGCCGTCGACTGTTTGGTGGTAAGGCAGGCAACACGCTCAAGTGCTTCAAGGACTCTAGGGCTTCGGCTAGATCCTTGGGCCTTGAAGCAACTTCTCGCCCCATGCAGTCTGCCTTTCGTGGCCACGGAAAGGGTGCCCCATCACGTTCTACCCATGATGAAAATGGTACCCTGCTTGTGTGGCTGTGTGTAGCGCACACAACAGTTACCGGTCAACACGTAACTGTGTGAAGTCAGTGATGCCTTTCGATGGTTACAGTTTTGGTGCATTTCTATGATGTGCTTCTGATGGTACTTCGGACCACAGATTCCTCACCTTGCGATTTTCCCCTAGCACCAAACTCTAAAGTAGTATACCTGCTCACCGGTAGGTAGGACTCTGCTGTGGGAGTGATGAGCGGACCCAAATACAAGTGCCACCCATGTATACTGACCTCCATTCCTTTCTTTTCTCATCTTAAGGCGCAGATCTGAAGCTCAGTTCCTTTTTTCTTCTCTCTTTAAATATATTTTTTCATACTTTTGTTACATCTAAATTCTTCCAGTATGCAAAGAAGCAGGTCACACCCTAAGACTACAAAGTTTAAACCTTGTAGGGTCAGTTGCAAGCAGATATCTGTGATAAATATCTATAAGGTGTGCCATTGGTGTTTAGATTCAGGGCCTGACTCCAAGACTGCAGCCAGATGAATTTGAAATCTATCCAAGAAGGTGAAGCAAAGTTCTTCATGGGAAAACACTGCAAGGCTTTATGCAGGTCCTGCTCCAGGTTGGAGTTGAGGGTGCGGAACCTCTTCATCTCCAAATGTCATTCCCGCAGCATATCTTTATTATTTTGAAGCTTGTAAAGCGCGCGGCTACCCCCATCGGGGGTGTCCCGGCGCTGCAGACGACTGACAACCAGAGGGATTCAATGAGGGCTAGATCATGGAGAAGAACCAGGTCTTGAGTTTCCTCCGAAACAAAGGCTCAGATGTAGTGAATCTAAGTTCCTTTGGTAACTGATTCCAGAGTGTGGATGTGACCACAACAAAGGCCCGGCCCCCAGTGCGTGCAAGACTAAACCGTGGGGCATGCAACAGGCGAAGATGATTTGATCTGAGGTCACGTACAGATTGTGTCATCTTAAGTCTATGCCTCAAGTATGCAGGGCCTCGTCCGTTGAGAGCCCTAAAGGCAAGGACCAGGGCATTGAACTGTATGCAGAACCTCACTGGTAGCCAGTGCAGTTTAGCCAAATAAGGTGTAATGGAGTGGCGATAAGGAATATTACAGATCAACCTGGCCACGGAATTCTGCACCGTCTGAAGACGGTTAATGAGATACGCCGGGGCTCCTACATACAGACTATTAGCGTAATCCAAGTGAGACGTAATTAGAGCATGAACCCCCGTCCTCCGTGAATCCAATGGGAAAAAGGGAATGATTTTTTTAATCATTCGAAGCTTTCCAAAGCAAGATGCCGAAACTTTATTGATTTGGGTTTTACAGGATAAAGCTGAGTCTAATTGGAAGCCCAAATTACGGGCAGCTTGAACTGGTTCCGGAGGGGGGGTTAAGCTCGGGCGACCACCAAACATTGGCTGGAATTGGGGCTTTCTGATTAAAAAATAAGACCTCAGTTTTGTCAGTATTCAGTTTGAGATTATTGGAGGACATCCAGGAGGCGATGTTCACCAGGCAGTGTCGGAAATTAACCATGGAGCTATCAGAGTGGTCTTTAAAAGAAAACACAAGCTGAGTATCATCAGCATAGAATATCACTCTGACGCCCCAGGATTCGATCACTTTTGCTAACGGAGTCAAATAAGATCGGTATCAGCATCGCATGTTTCCACAGAGAGGGGAAAAGGCTAGATCACAAAGAGGTATTCCATATTTCTAGCAAAGGGTTAATCAGTAGCGGGGCCAAGTCACTCAGAACGTGAGCCGGGGCCGGGTCAAGCGGGGAGCCTGATTTACATTTTAGGAACAGAGACATAGCATATCCTTTGGTCAAGGGTTTAAATGAGGTAAACACTTCGTCATGAGAAGTGCCATTGTCTACAATCGCCGCTGAATGATTCCGTTTGATTACTGCCGAAATGCTAGTGATCTTCTCATAGAAAAAATCTGTCAAGCCATCACAGAGCAATTGACTTGGGGCAGCAGAGCAGGCCAAGGCAGGGGGGGTAGAAATATTCTTTAATAATGTTAAAAAGGGACTTAGTTGAGATTTTCGCCATTTTAATTTTTTCTGCAAAATGATCTCTCATAATGCTGCGCTTGAGTTTATGGAACTCTTTAAGAGCTGATCTGTAGAGGGTTTTGGCCGCCGGGTCATATCTTCATTGCTGTCAAATCTTCAGGTAAGCCCAAAAAGAAGTACAAGAAGTCCAAGTAAGACTTGGTGCTTCCTGCCACTCTTGTGTTTCAGAGAAGGTGTGAGTGTGTCACTGTACTTCCAGGTCATGCTCTTCCAACGAGGAGCCAATTCCATATTTGGTCCTGATGTATCTAGAGTTTCCAGGTACATCTGTGGCATCGCTGCAGGTCAAACACTTTCAAGAGGCTATGCTCGGCATCTTTTGCATGCTTCTGGCTCCGTCTGGCACATCTCCAGACACCATGGCCTTCAGTCTGGTTATCTCCAACACATCCGTACTTGGTGATCCACGTGCCCTTGAGCCCCCTTCGGGTTCCCCCCCAGACATCGGTGCTGTCTTTGTGTTGGGTACACCGAAATCTGCGCAGTTACTTTGACGTCAACACCAACACTGACACCCATATCCTGATGTGTTGCAGTCAATACTCAATTTGTCATACCGCACAGTTGCAAACATATAGTACACTAAGTATCTGATAGAGACTTCTAGTCACTGAATCCTTACCTTGGAATATTCCCCAGGCGCCAGACTGGATCTAGAATTTTTTTAACAGTACCTCTGCGCACAGGTAGATGGTGTCCATTGACTACACATCAGCGTTTTTGGCACTGGAAGTGACGTGTGGTTCCTAAATAGGTCCCCACCCCATCTCACTGACATCAGCTGTTTTTTCTTTCCTTGCCATCATCACAGATCCAGGAGAGAAATGACTCTGTTCAATTTTTGGACAAATATTTTTGACGTTTGTCAACCTTTCTTTGACTGTCTAGCAGTGGGTGAGTGATGTTAACCAAAAAACCTGTGGAGTTTAAACCTTGTGGTTCCTGTCACAGGCAGATGTCTGTGACAGACCCCTAACTGTTTTGTTTCTGGTGCTCGGGCCCAGCCACAACTCCAAGGTTGGTGTGACTGCGTGCCATGAATGCCAAGGCGCTGCAGGAGCAATCCCTGAATCTCCTAGTCGACCGATGCCAGCCGATTCAACAACGCTTCAGGTTCCAGTCTCGCGGAAGGTCCCAGGACCATTTGCGGAGCCATTCCAGGAGCTCTTTATGACACTCAGTCATCAGGTAAGTGCTACAAGAGAGCCAATAAGTCGAACTGCTTTTCAACTTCGCCACACCAGTCTAAGTCATCAGACATGCCTGGGGAATAACATTATCACTCAAGTCCCCACTCCCACCTTCAGCTGCGGCGCTAGCCTCTGGGTCTGCTCTGTGCTTCCCTGAATTTCTCGGATCGACCCCAGCCCAACTTCAAGAGCTTTATGAGGCCATGCACCTCATTTTTGTGCAGAGCACTTTCATGCTCCAAGGGTTCAACAGATGTCCTTACTATATTTCTGCTATCAGGTCCGCCCTCAGGGCCAGTCGGGCCCCCGGGGTCCGGTGTTTTATCGGCTCCTGTCATGAGACAATGACCTTCCCTGGACCTGGTCCAGTGACATGTTCCCAATACCCCCCCCCCCTCATCATACTCTAATCTGCCACTGAGCAGGATCAATGTCGCCCGACATCAGCTCAGGCGACAACCAGAACTTGACTTCATGAGTAAGAGCCAGGGCCTTCTTTTTTCGACTGGCCTTGTGAGGAGTATGATTGGGGAGGATCTAAGGATCCTTATGGTTACCAGAATTCCTTAGAAGAGCTTGATGACAACTGATATCAGTAGCTGGTGGATGCCATTGGTCTGGGCTCTTCCCCAGTCCCTGGCCTAGACTCTCTCCTGCTAATACTGCTACAGAGGAAGGGGCTTCATTTGCCATGGTGGAGAGGAGGGCCCTCAGGGGCAGTCAAGACAAAATGTTTGACAAAGATGCTTCAGCCGGGAGTTGCCCCCACAGAACCTCTTCTCCCTTTTAGTGAAGCCCTCACAGATGTCCTGCTCGGGGGAAGGGCCAGCTCAACTCACTCCATACCCCACTCCGCAGAGTCTGATTGCCTAGGTCTCCACCTCCAAAATTAACCCTGGCATGCTCTCTTTCACTCCACCAGATACATTCGGCAAGAGAATGTTCTCTTCATGCCTCTTGGTTACTACACTGCTCACAATTTTGTATTTAGTTGTGCAAGTGTTGCTAATGCTCTCAAAGGAGGTCTGAGCCATACAGACCCAGGCTATGGCCAATGGCTGGGATGTAGCAACGTTCGCCATTCGCTGCGGTCAAGATACAACCAATTTGTTAGGCAGAGTGATTGCATTGTCAGTGGCACTCGGATATTACACCTGACTAAGATCATCTGACTTTTCAAGGAATGTTGAGGCATCCCTTATGGACATGTTCTTCGATGGCACCCACAATAAGGCAGATTCCACATTGGAGTGCTTTAGAAACAACCGGACCACTGCCAAATTTCTGGGTCTTTCCATGGCCCCACTTAAGCCCCATTCAGCCTTTCATCCATTCTGCGCCTACGCTTGGGCTCCCAGGTCATCCATTCCTGCCCAGCCATCAAGACGGCCAGGTTCCCACAAGCCTTGTGGGACATGCAACCAGAGGTGTAACCAGTCCACCACCCACTCCTGCAGCCACAGCCTCAAAACCCTTTTAGTTTTCCCTCTTACCGTCATGGGCAACTAGCGGGCTGCAGGATCTGTCATCACCTCACCCGCTGGCAGTCCATAGGCATGCGGATCGGACATCATCTCACCTGCTGGCAGTCCGTAGGCAGATGGTTTCTGATATGTAATTTCTTTTTCTTACCCAGTCTGCCCAGCATTATCAACCGATCGAAAGCACTATTCCTCTTACAATTTGGTACAGGAGGTAGTGATTAGCACAAGAACAAAGCATTTTCAAATCCAAAACTTGCTGTGAAATTTTCCCCATTGTTTTATTTTTTTTATTTTTCGGTGTTCTCAGCTCATGTTTAGCTGGGATTGCAAGCACCTGTTGAGCTGGTTGTTAATCTTGGATTGCTTTCAGACATCAAAAACAACACTTGTCATGATCTTTTTAATGTCTGTTTTTTTGTTGTTCTTTTGCAGTTTGTAATGTAATGTCATGAGTAACGCGCATCAGATTACATGCCTTCTATATGCGAGCCCAAGTTACTACTGCCAACGACATGCACATCTGGGTATTTTATGGTGCACTCGCTCTTAGGTGCTTCATGACATAACAATACTCACTTTCATATTCTGACACCACCACTCCATGGGAGTATGTCTTTCCCTGTTTTCTCACTTATGTGCTACATTTCCTCGTTCCAAGTTGCTTTTTCTTCCTCCTCCCCAGCCTTTAATAACATGTGAACGCATGCACATCATCACTCTTTTAACTTTTTCTCTTGATGTTCAACAATATCGGCAAAAAACAATGGCAAAACTAGTAAGTCTGCATTCACATCCAAAAGACGAGAACTATTGACTATGCCAATGCTTTTTGATGGAAGCCATTCCACAGACAGACCACCTTAAGTTTCGGAGCGGAATGGAGTTGTCGCAGATTCGCATGACACCACTTCCCAACATTCAGGAGCACTGCTATTTTGAGTTTCTGGATCCAGTCTCGTGCTTGGGGATATTTCCACGGTGAGGAGTCTGCACTTAGATACATTTTCCACCAGAAAGAGCATTTTCGAAGGTAAGTAACATGTTCACCCATTCATGGGAGGCAGCAGTTTAATTTAGAAAATGCAGGGTGGTAGGACTTTGACCATTAGCTGGAAACTCCCAAGTTTTCTTTCTCACAAATATGATAAAAGTAGCGTTCTTTGACTCATTCTTTGATGTTCAGAAGACATTCTACGTCAGAAAACTTGCTGTAATCCATGCAAGTCAAACCATCCTGGAATCTTGTAGGTGTGTTGGTTTCAGAGATGCTCAGGGTTGAGAGAGTTCCCTGGTTGCCATATGACCTAGAGTCTGACCAGTGCAGTCTTTCATCATGTCCGGTGATAAGAAATTATGATTTCTTAGGGTGTAGTTTTCACATTTGGGGTAACAAAGGGGTGGGTAAATTCCCCCAGTTGTTCTTCCCTATGGGGGGGGGGGGTGGGGGGGGAAGCATATGTACTGTGTGGCACCCCGTGCCATCCTTATTCCTTGTCTCATTTTTTCCCCTGATAGTCTTGTGTTCTTACAGCCCCTCTGAGGGTGGGTGCTAGGATATGCTGTACAAGTTCTTACCATACCAGATGTGCTATGAATGTGTCAAGAAAGTCCATCGCATCTATGAGGTTTATGAGTGTGTGTATGTTTCCCAGTTCCACCTTCCCATAGCTCTGTGTTCCTTTAGTCTTTTGCATTTGGCTATTATTTAATTGTTTCCGGATTAAGTGCAACATTTAGATCTTAATTTTCATATTTATTTTCCAATTGATGTGCACAAACCTTAAGGAATATAATATAATTTACTCCTTTAATCATCAAGAAATTATTTGCAGCTTTGCGCATCTGTAATGGGACCAAGTTTACTACTTGAGTAATTATCGAGTTCCCCTCAAGTTGTATAACTCAGCCACTTGAGCCATCACGAATTGTGTATATTCTTTGTGATATTAATACCCTTGTTTCTGTTTTTAGCCATCTCCTCGTCACTGCGAAGCACATGTTTTGCTTGAGGGAAATTCCATCGCGGAAAGGTTTGGCTTACATACAGTCTCGTCAAGCACTTAACTCTGTGGTTAAGATCACTTCCAAAAAGAAACACCCTGAACTTATCACCTTCAAATATGGAAACAGCAGTTCATCAGGCATTGAGGTTTTAGCAGTTGAAAGGTAAGACTCCTTGAAATGAAGCTGATAAACTGATAACATTGAAAAAAGAAAACATTTAAGCTCTTTCTGATGAGTGTGTCTTCCTGCTAATTCATCACTTTATTAATATATATCCTGGTGCTAGTTTTGCCCCGGCAATATCTCTCCAGTGCCTCCATGTGGCATCACGCAGCTTCAGCCATACCTCCCTTCACCTGATGTGACAGAGTATAATAGATGCTAGCTGGGACACTTGCATTAGAATCCTGATTGTCTGTTCCCAGTTGATGCTTGACTGGAGCTTACTCATTGCTTTACAGGTGAAATTCCTCATAATTTTGGTTCTGACTAGATCAGATGTTGCTTCCAAATATTTCAAGGTTTAAAACCTGGCACAGATGCCACAAGAAAATGTTTTTGCTGGATCCACATGAAATCTTCAAATGGTGTTTAGGGAGGTAACACAATGCCATCCCCTGCTATCAGTGCATCGATAAACCCGAAAGCTGTTTAAGAATGGAAGACAAGGTCCTCCGAGATACGCCAAAGCGTATCCATTCATCTTCCTGGCAGGGAACAATCTCCAAACAGATCGTCCCATAAAAGATGCCATCTAGAGACCATCTTCTTTGTGGAAATGGTACCCCTCCCCAGATCGTTTGGAGACTTGAAGCCATTCCCTGATCCTGGAATTTTCGTAATTAGAAAAAATCGCAACACTGAAAAAATCTAAGCTGGTGTTCCCAATTCTCTAAGTTGACCCTGTGCAGATTAACGCCTTCCCCTGTTTGTTCACAGTGCTCCAGTACCCTCAGGATCACTCTCCTCAGATGACCTCAATCATGCCTGCTTAATGATTCTGGTGGTGCACCAAAGACGCACCACCACTCGACACATTGCCTAAATGGGCTCTAGCTCACTTGTCAAGAACACTTCATCGTAAAATTCATTAAAGTGGCAAAAGAGAAGTTTAAAGCACTTTTGATGATGTGCCCTTGGTATGGCTCATAGGTCTCAAATATTTCCAATATGCAATACCTATTTGGGCCCGGCTCAGATGCCATTGCCTTATCTGATAAGTATACAGCTGCACAGAAGATGAGTCAGAGGCTGATGTTCTCATTCGCCCCTTTCATACTTATGCTAGCATAGATCTTTCCAAAATGCTAGTATATTTTATACTTCACAAGAAGGGGAATCTTACTCCTCTCTCCCTTGGAACTGAACCTCATTGTTTTGGCTTAAACACCTCCTGTTAGAGAGCTGAAGAACTGAACTCTTGGTTGTGATTTGTTTGCCTCTGACAGCATAGTACTTTGAACAGCAGACACTTCCTGGGCTGACATGTCATGTAGAAACTGGCAAAACATAGTAATTAGTGTACCACTTCACATAAATAAGCCCTTTAGGACCTGTTCAACAATAGTTTGGACGCTTCCAAACAAATCCTGAAGTGCATCTTCTATTCTTCAGACGACGTGTCTTGGTCCATGGACATGGCAGTCATGCTATATTTTCATACTTGGATGCATGCATCTGCTACTTCCAGAGATGCCCATACCATACTCATGAACATGCCCTTTGATGGTGAGAGACTATTTGACAAGGCCATCTCCTCCCTGCAACCCTGTTAGAATAGTAGAGCTATGGCTTGCGTGTTCTGTTTAGCCTCCTCCGCGAAATGGTTCCACCAACAGTACAGGAAGTTTCAAAACTATTCTGAAGCTGAAAAGTCCCAGCATCAATAAAGTTTGCAACTTTTGAAAAACTCTTGGGTACCGTTTTTTTCAGGGTATGGGTCCATGTATTCCTGTGCTTGGACTGGCTGATTCTGGTAGAGTAAACTCACTTGTCCAGGAAAATCTCCAGTGGGCAATGACTGTCCTTAATGACTTGAAGTATACAATCAATGTCCATAAGTCTCTTCGCATTCCCATGCAGAGGCTGACCTTTATTGAATCGTGGTCGACAAAACCTTTGGATTGTCTTCCTTCCTCTAGAAAAGATTCTGGATAGTCGAAGTATGATTCTGATGTGTCTGACTTAAGCTCAGATCCTAGTCATGCAGGGCCTCACAGCCTTTAGCATTCTGTCGGTGCTTACACCAGGTGGTGTGGGTGGGAGCCCTCCACTAGTGTCTAAAGAGGCAGTGACTGTAGCACAGAGGAAGTGTCTCGGATCAGGTGCAGATCTTTTGGTCCCCTCTAAATGTCTCCAGTCTTGTGGGGTACACCCATTAAGTTCTCCACAGGCTTAGGGTATTGTGGCCACATGTGCCTCCTCACTGATCTGGACTGCTCAGCTTGGTGTAAAAACTGTTCTGAGACTTTGATCCGTGTCGAAGGAGCACCTTTACGTATATGTGCTCGAGCTTTAGTGGTCCCTTTCTCCCTACCATCTCAGGAGTAATGTCCAGATTCTGTCAGGCAGCACCACTACTGTTCATTATCTCAGCAATCAGGGTGATGCAGGGCCATGGACTGTGACGGTAGGTGATTATCCTGTGAACATGGGAACAGCATTGGGTATTCTTGCCACTGGGGGACCATCTCACAGGCAGGCTATCTCTGTGTGAGAATGAATGCCCTCAGTCTTCACTCGCTGGAGGACCACAAGTGGGAGATACACCCCAAGGTGATGGAGGCAATCTTCTCATGCCCGGAACATGAAGTGATTTCAGCTTTGAGCCGTACACTTACATCAGGATGGGCCCCTGTGGATCTCGGGGCCTTTTATACAGATATCCTATAACTCTAGTTCTGCCAGAGTTCTGTGGAAAATGTGTGAGGATCTTGGGCAGCTGTTTCTGATCGATCCTAGGTGGCCAAGTAGCAACTGGATCTTTGATCTGTTGCCACGCAGCATCCGACCTTCCCTTTGCCTCTTGCGGTTGGTGTGTCAGGTTCTCCATCTCAATCCCCAGGGTTGAGTGTCCTTTTGCTTTCTACATCATCTTGGCGGCCAGGAAAACTGACATTGATTCAGTTTATGCTGACACAGCTTAGTGCAGTGCAGCAAGTCACAGGATATTCATTCTGTTAAGTCTCGCCAACAGACATCTTGAAGTTTGAGAAACCTTTCATTAACTGCAGTAATATTTCTGGCAGATACATCCTCTTCCCGCACATTCCTTGCCACCCTCCCGTATTCTCGGTGAGCTGTTGCTGTGATTAATAACATGCTAAGGTACGCAAAAGTGATGTGCTGTATTTGTCGCTGTTTTGTATCTGTGGTTCCGCTTCGCACTCTTTGCTGGGAAAGGGGTAATGAAGCAAAATACCAGGAACTAGTGTTAATATGCAGGTTAGCACCTAAGATACTCCAGTGATGTTATATCCATATAAAGAGTCTTGGCTGGGGCAGCTTTTAAGACCTGAGAGTCGTTGCTGGGGAAAGGGTTTTTAGGGCTGGTTTGAACCCTGGAATAGGTATTCATAATGTAGGTGATCTGCATGATTTTATTTTTTTACACCAGGGTGGTTTCCAAAGGGAAGTACATTTTTCTTCAGGCACTGCTTTCAAATTAAACAAAGAATTAAACAAAAAAGACCTGTCCTCTGTCTCATTATGCATGGAAAAAATTGGTTCTCCATTTATTCTCTAAATGGGAGCCATGTTTGTAACTTTACCCATTACAAAGAGGCAGTAGTGGAATAAAAGAACCAGCACTTAAACCCCCGCAAATTGTGGTCAATAAACAGAATCCTTCTGTGCTACAACAGACAACACTACTGCTGCAAGGAAGTGCAATCATGCACATTACCAAAGGCAGTGCCAAATAGAACATGTGATACAAGTCTGGAGCACAGGAACATTTCATTTATAGTGTCATGACTTGTTGTAGTTAAAAAGTCCTTTAAAAACACTTTTTTATTTGACATAGAAATTTATAGTATAGTGGGTACAAAATTATATTTCAGCAGTACCATTGCATTGCACATGAAGAGATCAGAAATGTTGACAGTATGTCATACAATCCAAGCACATCTTTAACAACACATGGTCAAAACCGAACACAGCCAACACATTTCATCTTCATCGAAGACTTCCATAGGCTACCAACATGTGGTAGAATCACTGTAGTTGTTCAGCCATAATAGTAGTTGAATTGTGAAATGTATGTATGTGATGTGTATTAAAGGTTTAGTGCAGGTATGCATAAGTAACTACTCCAATGTAATGCCTGGTTATAGTCCTCCATGGTGCGCAGGACTAAAAGTCTCAATAAATGTAGACAAGATACTCGAGCCTCTTGATAAAGGCAGACCCTCAAATGGGCTCGAGTATATTTGGCAAGTTGTCTTTTCTCACTTTGCACTCATGTTTTCTATTGTTTATGCTCGAAGGTGCTGTTCTCAATAGATGAGGATTATTTTACTTCAAAGTGCATTGTTTCTATTTTATGTGTAATTTCTGAAATTATGCTTTAACACATACTATCTGAAAGAGACACGTTAGTGATAGATTCCTTACCTTAGAATAACCCCCAGGCTAAATCCAGAAAGTTTTTCAGCTTGGCAGTACCCCTGCACACCGATAGGTGGCGTCCTGCGGTTCCACGTCCGTCACTGGCGCCGTAATCGCCGAAATGATGTCACGGAGAGTACTTAGGCGTCATCCATGTGCATTGACGCAAGTTCTTTCTTTTTCCGCGCCGAAAGCACAGATCCAGATTGAGCACGTACCTCGGTCATTTTTTGACCAATATTTTTAGACTTATTGTCTCCTGGTGCACGTAGGGATGCCCGGCTTTAAGTCTTGCAAGTCGTCGGTGGCGGACCCCCATGATGTCTGCCTCTACTGCCATGACCATGACTCCGGGGATTGTCGGGACTGCCGTGCCATGGCCCGAAGGCATTACGGGAGCGGCGCCGGAAGTTGCTGGAGGTCCGGCACCCCTCTCACCGCCGCTCCGGGTCTAGGGGCCATTCGCGGGACCGGAGCCGTCGCTCAACGGACTCTAAGTTTTCACCTTCAGATTTCGGTAAGCGACGCCATAAAAAGAAGTCGAAGAAGCACGTTCGCTCTATGACGTCCCCCCCGTCGCTCCCCGGAGGTGGATTTGGGGGATAGGGCCGCCCCTGCGGCACCTCCGGAGCCTGGGTGTAAGAGTTTCTTGCTGCCATGGACCGCCTGTTTAGGCCTCGGTCTCCCGCCGGCGTGCCTGCAGGCCCCGCGGTCCCGTGTCCGGATCCTGTTGGCCCGGCGGCACCGCCTCTGACGCCAGCCCCGGAGCAAATGGATCCAGCGCCCTCGGCTCCGGCCCCACAAGGTGCAACACCGCTGGCTCCGGCCACATCGCCGCCCTTGGCTCCGGCCCCGGCGCCGCCTCTGACTTCGCCACAGGCGCTGCACTGGGTGCCGTTTATCCCGCCCCTACCCCGGTTTCCGGACCATTTTGTTCCAGCCTGGGATCCACGTTGGGACGCTGCAGGGTCCCACTGGATCCGGCTCCGGATCCGGGTCGCCGCCGGTCGACCTCACGACCTCGCCGGCGCCGACCCCAAGGGTGGCGCCCCCGGCGCCGTCCCAGGACGACGCCGTCCCTGGACCTGCCCTCGATTCGGGTCCGGCATCGGAGTGGCGCCACTCGGCGCCGCATTCGACGCCGCTTGGAGATTTCTATTTCTATGACCAGGCCCCATCCTTTGAGCCTGAGTACCAGTCGATGGGTGACGAGGGGGATTGGGAGGGGTCTGAGGACCCTCTGGCACGTGAGTGTCAGTCTTCTGCGGACTGGACAGGAGAGCTTGGGGATGCCAGTGGTCTGGACACTTCGCCCGACACTGGGTTTGTCTCCCCTCCTAGCGTGGCTACAGAGGAGGGGGCTGCCTATAGCGTGGTGCTGATGAGGGCGGCCAAGGCATTGGGCCTTGAGATCCCCGTCGCGGCCTTGAGGACTAACCTCCTCACTGAGGTCCTTAAACTGCAGGCAAGCTCGGCCGAGCCTCTGCTGCCGTTTAATGAGGCCTTATCAGACGTTCTTCTGGGCACTTGGTCCAAGCCCGCCACAGGTCAGCCTGTGGATAGGAACGTGGCCAGGCGCCACCGCCGGGCTCTGAGCGACCCTTGCTTTCTGTCTACCCACCCCACCCCAGAGAGCCTGGTCATCCAGGCCTCTAATTCCCAGACCGCATTCCCGCCGGCTCCCCCCGACCGGGAATACAAGAGGTACGAGCAATACGGGAAGAAAGTATTCTCATCCCTGAGTTTAGGATTGCGGTCAGTCAACACCGCATGCCTCTTGGGCCTCTAGAACCACTCTCTGTGGGATACGGTTGCGGACGTGCTGCCAGAATGGCCGTTGGAGGTCCGGGCTAAAGTCGGCCAAGCCCTTGTGGAGGGTCAAGATGCGGCGTGTTATTCCATCCGGTGTGGGCTGGACACTATTGACTCACTAGGCAGAGCGATGGCAATGACTGTGGCGATTCGTATCCACGCCTGGTTGAGGTCCGCCAACTACTCGGCTGATGTCCAAAACACACTTATGGACATGCCGTTCGATGGACGTCGCCTCTTTGGCGACAAGGCAGACCATGCGCTTGAGCGCTTTAAGGACTCCAGGGCTACGGCCAAGTCTTGGGCCTCTCTGCCCCACGCCAGCAAACGGCTGCCTTTCGCCCCTTTCGTGGCCAAGGAAGGGGCGCCCCCACACGTCCTGCCAGCCACGGGCCGCAGACTACCATGCAGCGCGGTGGCGGACGTGGAAACCGCCGTGGCGGTGGTCGGGGACAACGGCGAGGCCAGTCCACACCTACCCCCGCAGCATCCGCCTCAAAACCCTCCGAGCTTTCCGGCTCTTGTGACGCCAGTGGGGGGCAGGGTGCGCCATCACCACCACCACTGGCGCACTGTCACATCGGACAGGTGGGTGCTGCAAATCGTCCGAAGGGGCTACTCCCTCCCCTTCGAGGCGTCACCTCCAGCCATGCCACCGCAGTACCACCGCGTGTCGGGGGATCACTTGAAACTTCTGCAAGAGGAAGTTGCGGCCCTCTTGGCCAAGGGGGCCATCGAGCGCGTTCCTGGGCCAGAAGTAGGGTGTGGTACCCAAGAAGGGCAAAGGCGGCCTGCGCCCTATCTTGGACCTATGGAACGTCAACGGCTTCCTCCGGAAGGAGAAGTTCAAGATGCTGACATTGGCTCAGGTCTTAGCTGCCCTAGACCCTGGAGACTGGATGGTAGCGTTGGACTTGCCGGACGCTTATTTTCACATCCCCATCCTGCCGGCCCACCGGCGTTACCTGCGGTTCATGGTAGGCCACGAGCACTTTCAGTTTACCGTGCTCCCCTTCGGCCTTACCAGTGCCCCACGGGTGTTCACGAAAGTGATGGCGGTGGTCGCAGCTCATCAACGCAGGTTAGGGGTTTCAGTCTTCCCCTACCTCGACGACTGGTTGTTGAAGGTGAGCTCGCCCCAGACAGTCGTCAGCCACCTCAAGACTACGGCCGACCTCCTGCACCTGCTCCCTCTCCCTACCCCAAACGGAGCACGTAGTTGTGACGGACGCGTCCCTGGGGGGCTGGGGGGCCACATGGGAGAGCCGGAGACAAGAGGCCTCTGGTCTTCGGTGGAGTCCCAGCTCCACATCAACCTTCTGGAGATGCGGGCGATCCGGCTTGCACTGAAGGCATTCCTCCCCTCTGTCCGGGTGAGTGTAGTTCAGGTGTTCACGGACAACACCACCGCCATGTGGTACGCCAACAAACAAGGCGGGGTGGGGGTTGTGGACCCTATGCCAGGAGGCTCTGCGCCTCTGGCAGTGGCTGGAACATCAGGGCGTGACCCTGTTGGTTCAACACCTGGCAGGTTCCCTGAACGCCAGGGCGGACGAACTCAGCCTTCGGTGCATGATGGATCACAAATGGCGTCTGAACCCGGACGTGGCGCTAGGCCTCTTTCAGCAGTGGGGAGAGCCTTGGTTACATCTATTCGCCACAGACGAGAACGCGCAATGTCATCAGTTCTGCGCATTGGAATTTCCAAGGCGGCACTCGCTCGGAGACGCTTTTCGTCGCGAGTGGAGTTACGCCTTTCCGCCTATACCACTTCTGCCCAGAGTGCTGAAGAAGATCAAGTGCGACCGGGCCCAAGTCATCCTTGTGGCTCTGGGCTGGGCACGAAGATACTGGTATCCCGAGCTACTCAGCATGTCAGTCGATCCCCCGATTCGTCTGCCTCTTCAGGAGGACCTTCTGTCGCAGCAGAAGGAGACGGTCCTCCACCCGAACCTGTCCAGTCTCCACATCCATGCTTGGAGATTGAGCAGCGACAGTTGAGGCCATTTGACTTGCCTCCTGAAGTTTGTAATGTGATTATGGCAGCCAGGCGTCCCTCCACAAATTCGGATACGCCTACAGGTGGAACAGATTTGTGGCATGGTGCACAGCAAAGTCGGTGGATCCACACTCTGCCCCCCTTTCTGAGGTTCTCCTCTTCCTTCTTTCTCTTGCCCAGCAGGGCTCTGCTCTGGGCACTGTCAAGGGCTACCTTTCTGCCCTTTCCGCCTTCTTAAGGCTACCTGATCAGCATTCAATTCCCCGATTGTTAACAGATTCTTAAAGGGCATCACTCATATGTTCCCTCCTGTCCCTTTTGTGATTCCCCAGTGGGACTTGAACCTGGTTCTAACTTACCTGATGTGCGCTCCCTTTGAGCCACTTCATAACATCTCCTCTCCGTCTTCTTACACTTAAGACTGCTTTCCTGGTTGCCATCTCCTCTGCCAGGAGTGTGAATGAGCTCCAGGCTCTTTCCTCTTAACCTCCTTTCCTTTCTGTTCATCCGGACAAGGATGTGTTGCGGACAAGACCCTCTTTCCTGCCCAAGGTAGTCACAGCCTTCCACATCGGGCAGTCCATCACCTTGCCCACCTTCTTTCCGCCGCCGCATCCCTCGAAAGAGGAAGAGAGGCTCCACCGTCTGGACCCAAAATGTGCGCTCTCATACTATCTGGATCGCACACTCCAGTTCCCGGTGGATGACCAACTCTTTGTTGGTTACGTGGGCGCTAAGAAGGGACGGGCGGTGCACAAACGGACCATCTCTCGGTGGATCGTGTTGTGCATCCAGGCGTGTTACACTTTGGCTAAAAAGGAACCTCCTGTTGGGCTGAGGGCCCATTCCACTCGGGCCACGGAGACTACTACTACCCTGGGCCGGGGAGTCCCCTTGCAGGAGATTTGTCAGGCAGCTACGTGGGCCTCGCTGCACACGTTCGCAAGACACTACTGCCTGTACAGCAAAGTCCGGAGGGATGGCTTCTTTGACCGTTCCGTTCTCCAGGACTTTCTGGTGTGATTATTGGTTCGCAGACCCACCACCGGGGTTGGTATTGCTGGGGTATCTATTCTAAGGTAAGGAATCTATCACTAATGTGTCTCTTTCGGATTCACAAGTTACTTACTTGTGTAATGATATATCTGTAAGAGACATTAGTTAGTGATTGTTTCCTTATCGCCCTGCCCATCCTCGCGTTCTGCGAACTGATTACTAGGGATAAGGTCATCCCCTTTTAGGGTCCTAGTCTTATGCACCAATTGTCAGTTTCTTGCATGGCTCTGCGTTTCGGCGCAGATTAGTTGTGTACAGAACTGACGTCAGCGCGCATGGGTGGCGCCTAGGTACTTCTGTGACGTCATCTCGGCGCCTACGATGCTAGTGACGGACGCAGAGCTGCAGGACGCCACCTACTGGCACGCAGGGGTACTGCTAAGCAGAAAAACTTTTGGGATCCAGGCTGGCACCGGGGGGTTATTCTAAGGTAAGGAATCTATCACTAACTAATGTCTCTTACAGATGTATTGTTACACAAGTAAGTAACTTGTGCCTTGCAGTACACCCCAATCCACCCCACTCCAATCTGCCCCAATCCAGTCTATCCCACATCACCCCACTCCAATGTGCCCCATCCAGTCGATCTATCCCAGACCAATCCAATACACCCCACACTAATACGCCGCACTCCAATCCCAAACAATCCACCCCATTCCAGTCTGCCCCAATCCAACACAATCTGCCCACTCCAAACTGCCCTAGTGCAGTCCAAAACAATGTGCCCCACTCCAATTCAAAACAATCGGCCCACTTCAATCTGCCATACTCGAAACGAAAACAGTCTACCCCACTCCAATCCAAAACAACCTACCCCACTCTAATACAAAACAATTTGCCCAACTTCAGTGTGCCCCAATCTATAACAATCTGCCCCACTCAATGCAGAACAATCTGCCCCACTCCAATCTACCCCACTCCATTGCTCCCCAATCCACTCCATCCCAATTCACCCCATTCAAATGTACCACAATCGCCCCACTCCAATCCACCCACTTCAGTTCACCCCAGTCAGTCCAATCCATTCACCCCACAACACTCCAATCCAACCCACCATGCCCCAATCCAACCCACCACACTCTGCTCCAATCCACCACTCTCCACCCCAATCAACCACTCTCTCCTCCAATCCACCACTCTTTACCCCAATCCAATCCACCCCAGTTCACCCCAGTCAGTCGAATACATCCAACCCACCACACTCCAATACACCCCACTCCAATCCACCCACTCCAATCCACCCCGTCCAGTACACCCCGTACAGTCCGATCTAATCCATCACTCCACTCTAATTTACCCCACTCTAGACCACCTTACTCTAATCGAATCCACCCCCAAAATCCGTCAAATCCACCCCAGTCCATCCCCTTTCAATCCAATCCACTCCATCCAGTCCTCCCCACTCAATCCAACCCACTCTACCCCAATCCAATCCACCCCAATCTACTCCAATCTAATCCACTCCAGTACCTCAATCCACTTCAACCCACTCTACCCTGTTCCACCCCACTCCACTCTGCGCCACTCATCTCTGACACTACGCTCTACCACACTCTGCAACTGAACTCTACTCCGTCTACTCAACTCTACAACACTCTACTCCCCCACTCCACAACAATGTTCTTCAACAAATCCAGTATACAACACAATACCCCCCCCCCCCCCCACACTCTAGAACACTGCACACCAGTGACTTTTAGCCGTGCTGGACAGTAGCCACACTGGTGTACAACATGGCAAAAACACATTGCCAAAGCCAATCGCTCTTGTATAGGTGAGACCTATTGGCTTTGCCAATGCTTGTTCTTAACTCATGGTTTATTTTCTAGGAGTGGTTTCTTATTTGACTTGTCTTAAAGATTTTCTTTATCTTACCTTCCAAAATCTCCCTTTTATCTTTTTTGGTCTGGCTATAGATAATCAGCTTTGTAGTCTGTTTGGCCTTATGTCATCAGTTCTTAACAAAAAGTATAATGTGAAGTAGAGGGGAGGTGGGCTTGGGTCATTTCCCTACAGCCATTTGTATGTGTTTGTTGTGATTTTCTATTGCTTGGCTGGGCTGGCAATCAAAGTCCTGTAGTATTGTGGATGGTTACATTGTCAAATTTCTGTTCACATTAGAGTTTGGTGTTCAAACAACAAATAGTCCTTTAATTGGACAGCAAGTGGCACATGATGTGTAGCTTGTAGTTGTGAGCTCATGTCTTTTCTTTGATGTATTTACTTTTCTGAAACAATGACAGTTTAATTGCAGTTGTATGTTTTTTTTTTCATTTATGAAGCGCATTCATTTTGAATGACTTAGCCTGTCATAAAGACCGAGCGATATGTACTTATCACCCATCCAGTCATGGTAACCTATTTGGGTTTACTGTCCTTTCCTACAAAGTAAAGATATGTGCACACCGACTTTCTTGTAGATCCTACAAAAAGGCTGTCTTTGTCAAAAGTATTTACTGTGCAATATTTTACTATTTGCTTCTGTAGTTCACCTCTTAAAACACTAGTGCATCTTCTTTCTGAATCCTTTTCATTACACTCATCTTTGATTATAAAGCTTAACTCTGCAAATGAAGTCTGTTTAGCAAAAAGTCCTTCTTCCTAGTTTCCATGCTGATGTAGCCCAAGATATTGATTCATTTTGTTATTTTTTTTTCAAGACAGCAGACGGTAACCTACTTAGTCACCCAACTATTATCATAAATCCCGTCTTAATTGCTTTAGTAATACCTATTTTTCCTTGTCTTGTTTTTAATCGTGGTCCTGTTAATTTGCTGCTCAGTAGGACTTTTTCTATGCAAAAGCCGGCATTTAACTATGTTAACAACAAGGACCCCCTGATACGGATAGTTATCCTGGGACAGGGTAAACAATATATGTAGAGTATCAATCCCAGGCATATATTAGAACAATAACCAATAGATTAAACAAAACAAACTAGTACAGTTTTAGAAAATATACATTTTTAATTTGATTAAAAAGGATTCAATAAAAAACAGTGCATTTATCAAAATTGATAAAAAATTATATACTAATACATGTGTATTCACAAGAAAATTTAATTAAAAAGGAGGTCAGGTGGCATCCGGTCGACGCGTTTCGACATAAAATATGCCTTCATCGGGACTTAAACCATCCAATTTCTAAACTTGTGCTGGTGTACAAGGACAATACTGTTCTCTATTGTTTAAACTGCAGTGCAGCTGTATAGATGCTGTATCCTCGGATTCAAAGCTAGGTGATTTATTTACAGTTTTCTTTTATTTCTATTTAAAGTTCCATAGGAGCTTCCGTAGCCTGAGATTTTTGTTAAAATACGAGCAGATGACAATATCCCTTAAAGGATTATACTATGTTCTTCATCTGGGGTCTTTTTAAACGGTTATTAGTAACACGACGAGGCCTCCGGTGTGTTGAATGAGGTCCTAAATATCTTTAGGTGATATTACTGCGTGGTACCAATTCGTTCACGTGGGTTGGGTTAAAAATTGTATAAGGCAAGGACGTCCTGTATTCTTTTATATTCTACTGCTGTAAATGTCGGCTCCTAATTATAAAGGGCCGCTGATTCATACACAGTACGGTTTCACCCTCGTGATTCTGTTTTGAGTGTACGGCGGTGACGTCCTGATATTCCGTCTTTTTAGATATCAAACGCACGTAACTCCTGGAGTTTACACGGGAGTACCGATGAATCCGGATACACTGCCGATGGGTCAGGTTTTTCAAAGAGAACAGCCGGCATTTAATTCAGCATTGAGCTTTCAGATGTCGGTGTTAATGACAATCATCTATAACATAGATGAACCGATGTGGACACTGGGCCTAACTCCAAAAGGTATTAAGAACACAGAGGTGCACATGATGCTGATATAGAGAATCTGGTATCGAAATTCAACACCAGAGGGAGTAGAGCAGTGGAAGCTTGAGAACTTAAAAACTGATTCAAGTTATATCAAAGAGGGGCCTTATTCAAACCTGCAATCTATCACTGGTTATGGGTTCGATTATTGTATGTTCAACAATATTCTCGCAATGGAGCTTAGCCAGGTCACTAGAACAAATTTTGATTTCAAGCACCCATCCCTTGTGATTTAACATCTTTCCCCTTGCTGACTCTGCATTAACCTTTACTTGCCAGCTGGAGAAGCAGCTTTTATGGTGATGGAATACATAATGTATCACAATCATGTCTGGCTGGTCTCCTCATCAATAAACAACAACACAGAAGCCAATACTGCAACTTCTAATTTAGGAAAGGAATTACTTTGCGCAAAGAACTAAACTAAGTGCGAGTGTGGACAAATTTGTCAGAAATTAATCGTATTTATTATTCACCAATATTTTTCAACATATTTGTTGGTTAAAGTTCACCAAACAATTAACGACAATTTATCAAAAGACAGACACTACAAAATACAAATTGCATAAAAATGACATTTACAAAGGCAAGTACACATTAGTGGGGAATTAGCAAACAACCATAGTTGATCAACTTTCACATTCAAATCTCACTCTCTCACACAAACCATACATACGATAATTAAATATTTACAATTTCAAAAATGTCACAAAATAATTTTTCAAAAACACCAAAGCCAAGGTCAAGATCCAGAGGGAGGCATCGCTCTCGTAGTGGTTCCAAG
Source organism: Lissotriton helveticus (assembly GCF_964261635.1). Taxonomy (NCBI): domain Eukaryota; kingdom Metazoa; phylum Chordata; class Amphibia; order Caudata; family Salamandridae; genus Lissotriton; species Lissotriton helveticus. Next base: position 918,790,627 of record NC_136069.1, read on the forward strand.
AGATCTTGAATGAGGGCATGAGGGTCTCGAATCAGGTCATCAGTTCGGCGGCAGACGCCTCTCTCCTGGCTGCTCATGGGTACTGTTATGGCATAAACCTGAGACGCAACTCCTGTTCGCGCCTGACCTCTCTTAAACCAGAGGCGCAGCAGCGGATTGCCAACTTGCCCTTTTCGGGATCTACCCTCTTCGGGAATCATGCGGCCGAGGAGATGGCCCGCATGAAGGCGGAAGTGGAAACACTTAAAGCCGTAGGTTTGGAGAAACCAAAGGAGCAGCGGAAGTCCTTCCGCCCCTTCCAGAGGCGTTACTCTTCCCAGAGATTTCAGCGAGGGCAAGGTCGCTAAGCTGGCCAACAGCAGCAGCAACAGCAATACCAGCGGCAACCATTCCAGAAGCGTCAGAGGGGCAGAGGCGGCCAGCAGGCCTCCTCGGCAAATAAGGGCCCGGCCATGTCTAAGCCCTGATGCTTCCCCCTCGTACGTTACCCGCTCTGGTGCGGGGGAAAGCATACAGAATTACTTGGCAGAGTGGAGAAAAATTTACTCCGGACAAGTGGGTGCTGAATATTGTTTGCAATGGATACAGTCTTCGTTTTGTCAGCCCTCCTCCAGCTATTCCACCGGTTTGTTCGCAATACCAGCTGCGCGAACTTCAGGCGGAGGCCGATACCCTGTTAAGAAAAAGGGCGATAAAAGACGTCCTTCTGTCTCAAAGGGGCAAGGGTCTATACTCAAGGTTCTTTCTGGTACGCAAAAAGGACAAAAATGAGTTCAGGCCCATTCTGGATTTGCGACAAGCAAACAAATGGATTCGCAGGGAGAAATTTCGCATGCTGTCCTTGCACCAGATTTATCCTCAGCTGCAACGAGGAGACTGACTTTGTGCAATAGATCTGCAAGATGCGTACTTCCATGTGCCCATTGCATGGAAACACCGGAAGTTATTGCGCTTCCTAGTAGGCGCCAAACACTATCAGTACACCGTTCTACCGTTTGATCTGAAGTCGGCACCCAGGGCCTTTTCAAAATGCATGGCAGTGGTGGCAGCGCACCTGAGAAAGAACAAGGTGTTTGTCTACCCGTACCTGGACGACTGGTTGATCAAAGACTCCACCTTCCAGGAAGCGCAATTGCATTTTAACAGGACGGCCGTTCTGCTAAATCAGCTGGGTTTTCACATCAACATGTCCAAGTCAGTTCCGACTCCGGTTCAGTGCAGTACTTGGGAGCCTCCATCAATACTCTCAGAGCAAGCATGTCTCCTTCGGAGGAGCGACGCATATCGATCCTTCGGAAGGCTAAGGCTCTCATGTCCGTTCCATCAACGACAGTGAGGACGGTGTCCTCTCTTCTGGGGTCGATGGCCTCTTGCATCTTTCTCACTCCACATGCACGCCTCCACATGAGACCGCTGCAGGAATGTCTGGAGGATCAATGGGACCAAAAACGAGGGAGCTGGGACGACAGTATCCAACTGTCTGCACGCTCAAAAGTCCCTGAGATGGTGGTGTTCAGCAGAGAATCTCCTCAAGGGGGTTCCGTTCCACAAGGATATTCCCATACAGACTATCGTGACAGATGCTTCTCTTCACGGCTGGGGAGCGCATTCAGACCATCTACAGATTCAAGGAACATGGTCCCAGGCAGAATCCACGTATCACATCGATTTTCTGGAACTCAGAGCTGTTCATTTTCATCCGTCCTTCCAGACCAAGTCCTTGCTTCTGCAGATGGACAATACGACCACAATGTATTACCTCAACAAGCAGGGGGGCTCGAGATCGCCCACACTGTCCCAGGAAGCGCAGGCGATCTGGCACTGGCTGCTAGCCAGAGGGCTGACGATAACGGCTACCCATCTACCAGGTGTACAGAATGCGCAGGCGGACGCACTCAGCAGACTGGTCCAGGAAAACCATGAGTGGGTCCTAAACGATGAGGTGCTAGGAAACATCTTCAAAAGATGGGGCACTCCAGAAATAGATATGTTCACCACCGCCGAAAACCAAAAATGCAGAGACTTCGCCTCCAGGTTCTACCAACGGGGGACTCTGGGAAATGCGCTATGGATCAGCTGGTCGAACAGCTTTCTGTACGCTTTTCCACCCATTCCCCTGATTCCGGCAGTACTCATCAAGCTGTCTTAATCCAGAGCACCAATGATTCTCATTGCTCTGGAGTGGCCTTGACAGTGGTGGTTCACGGACCTGCTCCGCCGGTCTCTCCAACCCCATCTGTGGCTTCCATGTCGGCCGGACCTTCTCACGAAGTTCGGGGGCAGATGGTGCACCCCAACCTCTCATCGTTGAGTTTGGCAGCATGTCTCCTGAGATAGTACAATATGGACACTTGAACTTGCCTGACAACTGCATGGAAATACTCAAGGAGGCTAAGAGACCTTCCACAACGACTTCCTATGCCTATAAGTGGAAAAGGTTCTGCATCTGGTGCACGTCCAGGAACGCTGATCCTACCTCCTGCAAGGAAGATGTCATCCTTCCATACCTCTCGCATTTAGCTCAATCTGGCCTTAATTTCCATTCTATTAAGGTTCACCTCGCAGCATTAACTACGTACAGAAAATGCCCTTCACAACTATCCTTCTTCCAGATTCCTGTAATTAAAGATTTTTGGGAGTGATTGAAGAAAGTATTTCCCCCTGTTAGGCGTCAGTCGCCTTTATGGGAGCTGAATGTGGTGTTGTCCAGGTTGATGAAGGAGCCTTTTGAGCATATTCATAAGGGCTTCTCTACAGCATTTATCCTGGAAGGCGGCTTTCCTTGTGGCTATAACATCGGCCCGCAGGGTGAGTGAGATTCACGCTCTGTGTTGTCAAGAGCCGTATGCAGTGTTTCATGCTTCCAAAGTTGTCATGAGGACTCTCCCTAAGTTCCTTCGGAAAGTAATTTCTGATTTCCATGTTAATCAGATGATAACTTTACCTACGTTTTTTCAACACCCTTCCTTTCCGGCTGAGAGGTCCCTTCATTCCCTGGATGTAAGAAGGGTATTGAAATTCTACTTAGATAAGACCAAGGATATTCGTAGGTCAGACCAATTGTTTGTCATTTATCGTTCGGTCAGGACTGGTCTTGCCACATCCAAACAGTCCATCTCTCGGTGGAATGTGTCCTGTATCCAGCTATGTTACCAAAAGGCTAACAAGACCTTAGGGGGTAAGCCCAATGCTCATTCCACTAGGGGCAAAGCAGCTACAACTGCTTTGCTACGTAATGTTCCCATTGCATATATCTGTAGGGCTGCCACTTGGAAGTCGGTTCATACCTTTACGAAACACTACTGCCTGGACTCTGATGCCAGGGCAGACGCTCAGGTTGGTCAGGCTTTGTTGAGTAATCTGTTTGCACGGTAGTGGTTTTGTCTGTTCCCTCCACTGCTGGGTTAGTTTCTTGGTATGGGCTTGCCATTCTATTCACAAGATTATGACTATACACAGAGATCCCCCTACTACAGAAGGAGTAGTTTCTTACCTGTAACTCCAGTTCTGTAGTAGGGGTATCTCTGTTATAGTCATAAGTGCCCGACCTCCTCCCTGGTGGATGAAACGATAATGTACTGAATGCTACAGGCCTGGCTTTATACACCTTCAAAAAGAACTGAAAGTAAAAGGCCTTTGGCTGTGCATCCTGGGATACCCAGGGTGTCTGGAGAGTTCCTTAAAGGCACGGTATCCTTTATCCAGACACATAATGGCAGTCTATGGGGCTTGTCTGTCCAACCCTTCCTCTCTATCATGACAAAGGATTTTTGTGAAGGGTAGTTTTCTAGGTGTGGAACTTTACAAAGTGTGTAAAATTTAATATTTGGCTATTTTTTTTCACTTTGAGATGAAGTGCTGGCGAATGTAGCCTTGTAGTTTTAGGCTGCATTACTTGTCTTTGATTCTCTCTTAAGTGTCTATGCAGGACTGCAGAAGAAGACAACTTAGGAGACAATTTCGATTGCTCCGGGGTCCACGCACATGCGCGGGACTATCCACAAGATTATGATTATATCAGAGATACCCCTACTACGGAACTGGATTTACAGGTAAGAAACTACTCGTTCTTTCTATCCCCCTCAGAACGAATCCTGAGGTCTTCTCCCATCTTTTGTCAGTGCTTACAGGCTCCATATGTTTTTTTCTGAAGACAGTGTGCAGGGAAATGTATCCCCTCAAAACCACAGGCTTCAAACTGGGCTATGAAACCCTAAATTGGTCTCAAGTCGACACAATGTCTGCATGGGGTGTCTAGGGGCAACTCCAAGTCATATGACAAATGTTTATGATGCATCCACATGCCAACAGAGAGCAATCAGTGACGTTTTACACCACCAGGACATGTTACTGCCCAGGGAGCGGGCTCACGCCATGTCCCAGTCCTACTTGAAGTCTCTGTCCTCAGCCAAGATGAGGTTGGTGAACAAGTCTCGCTACAATCTCAAGAAAGACTTGTCACCATACTATCATTACCACTCCAGGGAGAAGTTGTGCAGTCTGCACTCAAAAAGCCAAACTCCGCCTACATAGTCTAATTTTGATTCCATCCTCCAGCTGGATTTATTCGGGCACGAGTTCCCCAGGCCATTTACGACTGTGCAGCAGATGAAGCCATGCTACAGATTTTACGACAAAGCTTCCTCCTCTGGAGCCTCTATGGGCTCCTTGGAGCCTAATGGGTCCCCAGTTAGGCTTATCCTGGCAGCATCACCCTAGCACCAACTGATCTCTCTAGGCATCTGTCTGGTCCTCTACCAAGGGCAGCACCTGCCTCCACTCCATGCCGAAGGCCTAACAGGTTCTGTCCACTAAAGCGCCTGTTTCTACTCCAGTGCCTCATAACCCGGATCGGACAGAAACGTTTGTCTTGGCTCGGGAGCCAGCATTACCCTATGTCAGGCCTAAGTCTCGATATGAAATCATGAGGGCGCAGCCTCCAAATATGAATAAACTCCTGCCTCTACCTCAGCATCTGTACTATCATAGGCTAGTGGTCTTGTTCAGAGTATTCCTCATTGCAATTACCTCGATGCACCATGTTAGTGGGTATAGGCGCTGTCAGCCCAACCTCCATATCCCACCTTCTTTCTGGACAAATTGGTGCTGCAAACTCAGGCCTTCTTTTTCCCAAATGTGGTGTTGCACTTCCAAGAGGGACATTCATGACCCTACCTACCTCCTTCACCCCATCTCTTTCTCTAAAGAGGAGAGATTCCACAGGTTGGGCCTGAGAAGGGCCCTTGGCCTTTACGTCGAGTGCATGACGGAGCACCAGGTCAACTATTTATTGGCTTTTTTGTTACAGGGCTCGAAAAATCCACTAGACCGCTTGCATTTGCGAGCTAACTGTAATGAGAGCAAGCTATTCTTAGGCCCTACTCGCCCTTTCTGGCGAGTAGGAAGACAAACTAACTTTTGTCCTCGGAGCAAACGTAACAAGAATACAAGATTTAGAGGCACTTTTATTGCGCACAAAGTGATTGAGCAATGAACATGCCTTTAAATCTTGTTATCTTGACACATTTGCTCCGCTTTCAGAGACGGAGGTCAAGTAGGTTGCAGTTAGGTCGAGGAGATTGTCGAAGGTACTAGACCTGTATTACTAGTACCATTTTTAGGATTTTTCAAGCCCTGTGTTACTAAGAGGAAAGCGATCCAGAAGGGAAACTTATCCAGATAGACTATCCTGTTCATGAAGGCATGCTGCACTCTGGCTAAAAAGAAGCCGCAATGAAGGCTTTTGCCCTCATTCTACTAAAACCAAGGCAAGTTTGCTGCAACAGAGTTGTCTAGAAGAGTCTTGGTGTTGGATATCTGCCAGGCTACAACTTGAGCGCCTGTTCACACCTTCACCACAAATTACTGTTTCTACAACCAAGCTTCCCAGGAGGGCCATTTCCCAAGCTTGGTCCTTCAGGATTTTCTGGTGTATGTCCACTCCTCAGATCCGCCACCTTTTAGGAGGCACTGTTTAAGTATTGATTCAAAAGATAAGTAATCTTCAGTTGGAAGTATGCATCAGAATAATGAGTTACTTGCTTTCACTGACACTCTTCGTGATGATTCCTCACATCCCTCTTGCCTCCCCGAGATGTGGATTGGACTTTCTGATGGAGATTTCTTATAGCAGATTCCTCACCAGGCACCAGATTGTATCTGTAAGTTTATATAGCAGTTTTCTTGCGCATTAATAAGTGGCGTCGGGTGGCTCAGCATGGGTCGCTCCCCCACCCCAAGCCCAGGTTTTAGATAAAGCTGAGAGAGAGCTTGTCCTACATGTCCTGACTATCATAAATCACTTTTAGCTGGTCCGGGAGCTTTTCAAACCTAACTTATAGAGACATCTAGCTGCAGATTCTTTACCTTTGAATTCCCCAGGTATCAGACTGGATTCGGAAGAATTTTCTTCGAGCACTACACCTGGTTGCCGGTAGGTGGCGTCTTTCAGCTCCACATGACGTCAGCGTGCGCGCCCAAAGTGACGTCACTATCACCTATATAGGTGCCAGCTAGGCGCCCTGACGTCAGTTTTTTTTTTCTGCGCCACTCAATTTATGTTTTGGAAAGAAAGCTACCCCTTTTCCATCTTTTGTCAACCCTTTTTTGGTGTGTAGGAATGTTCTGTAGGAAGTCTTCTGGGTTCAAGCTGTACAGTGCCTGTCGTCGCGCCATGTCGGTGACGAACCTCCTTTTGGTTTGCCAGTGGAGTCTGGAGCCTCACCGCGACTCCAAGTCATGCTCTGACCGGCGAACAATGGCACCAAAGGCTTTGAGGAAGGGGTCTCTGAAGCTGCTCGGGGCCCGGCAGGCCACGTCATACCCCACTCCTCTGAGATCACTGTCATGGTCGAGAAGAAGGTTCCGGCTCCTCTCCAAGAGTCCAAGCCCTCTGCGTCCCACTCAAACGCATCAGGACACTCGGGTAAGAGGCACAAAAAAACACAAGAAGTTGAATCGTGTCTTGACTTCTCCCCGTCCATCGGCTGGCGCAACGGAGGGACCTCAGTATTCAAGGCCTTGTTCTCCAGAACCTCTGCCGGCTCCATGCCTTCCTTCTTTTTCGGGTGCCAGAGCGACCCCCGCTCAAATTGGTGAGTTCTGGGAGGCCAGGCGCCTAATGTTTGAGCAGCCTGACCCCCTCTGATGTGCCTGCAGGCCAGGGGCTTCAGGTTCCGCAGCGCCGGTCGTTGCACTACGACCTTCCTTTATGTCGGTCCCGACACCACGTTTCCCGGTGCCCACTGCAACTCCAGCCTTATTTTGATTCCTGACAACAGGGAATCGCAGCGGTTTCGACAGATGCCGATTCTGGTACAGATCAGACCAACAGGTCCTAAGTCATTTCATGAGCCTTATTCTGGCAGCTAGGATTGGAAGTAAAATGGGAGGGGTCGCTGAACCTTTTAGAAGACCAGTCTTATGAACAGGATATAGACTGGTATGAGAAATTAGGTGAAGCCAGTGGACTGTGTACCTCTCCAAATACTGCCATGCTTTCTTTTCCCCCATGGCTACAGAGGAGGGAGCATCTTACGCATTGGTGGTTTGTAGGGCAGTTGAGGTCTTTGACCTTCAGCTTACCTCAGTGGCAGTCAAGTTTAACATCTTGACAGAGGTGCTACAGCTGGGAGCTTCTTCTGAACCCTTGCTCCCTTTTAATGAAGCCCTCACGGACTTCTAGGAATATAGTCCAAACACAGCACAGGTGCTTCTGTCAACAAGATAATTGCCCACCACCCCTCCCCGGGTGACCCAAACTTCCTCACTACTCACCCCACCCCAGAGAGCTTGGTAGTCCAAGCCTCTACCTTCCATGGCAGGATCTCTACCACTTTCCCAGACCGGGAATCCAAAAGGGTTGACAGTTGGGCCAAGAATTACATTTTTTCTGGCAGTCTTGCATTGCTGTTGTTGAACACCGCATGCTTATTAGGCTATTTTTCCCACTGTTTATGGGAAACGGTTGTACAAGTGCTGCCACAGGTCCCAGTGGAGGTCCAGGCCATTCTCTCCCAAGCCGTAACAGACTGGAGCGGTGAAGATAAGTTCGCCATTCGATGTGGCTTAGACACAATCGACTGGCTCGACAGCAATTTCTACAACTGTAGCTGTAGACTCCACTCCTGGCTGAGAACATCTGGCTTTTCAGGGGCTGTCCAGGCTTTGCTCATGGACATGCCCTTTGAATGCACCCGTTTCTTCGGACAAAATATAGATACGACGCTGTAGTGCTTTAAAGACTCACAGGCTGTGGCCAAGTCCTTGGGCCTCTCAGCTGCCTTCCATCCCCAATATGCTTTCCACTCCTTTTGTGGCTATGGAAGGGGCTTTCAGCCATGACAGCCTCACCCCAGCAACTGACCTGCGTTAGCTCCACAACCTCTGCACGGACGAGGGCGTGGTTTGTTTCAACATTGTGGGTCCGTTAGTCAGAGCTCTGGTCAAGCCACCCCCGGCAGCACCAGCCTCCAAACCCTTCTAGTCTTGCCTTTCAAATACAGGGGTGTCCAGTTGGTAGTAGGATTCGCCATCACCTCCATGACTGGCAAAACATCACTTTGGACAGGTGGGTTCTCCAGATTATCTGAAGGGGCTACTCCCTCCCCATTGAGACCATCTCTCCCTCCCTCCCTCCTTCAGCCAGGTGACTGAAGATCGTCTACTGTTGCTCCAGGCGGAAGTCCTGGCTCTCTTGGCCAGGGGAGCCATAGAAAGGGTTCCGGTGCCAGACGTAGGCTGTGGTTGCTATTCCCTCTACTTTCTGGTCCCAAAAAAGGGCGAAGGCCTCTGTCCTATCCTAGACCTATGGGCCCTCAACTACTTCCTAAAAAGGCGAAATCGAAAATGCTCACATTTGCTCAGGTTTTGTCTGCCCTGGGCCCAGTAGACAAGCATTGAACTTGCAGGACGTGCACTTTCACATTCCTGTCCTGCCTGCCCACAGGCATTACCTGCGATTCACGGAGGGCCACAAGCACTTTAAGTTCACGGTGATCCCTTTTGGCCTTATCAGTGCCCCTTCGGTGTTCACCAAGGTGATGGCAGTGGTCGCAGCTCATCTGTGGAGTTCAGGGGTGCCAGTCTTCCCCTATATTGACTGCTGGCTGTTAAAGGTGGGCTCGTCCCAGGCTGTCATCTCCCACCTCCAGATTACGGCAGAGCTCCTGCATTTGTTTTGGTTCATTGTCAGCGTGTCAAAGTCACACCTGACTCCTCAGATGCTCCCTTTCATCTGAGCTGTTCTGGACACAGTGGAGTTTCGAGTCTATCCTACAGAGTGGCGAGTCGAGGATATTGAGGCTGTGATACTGATGTTTCAGCCTCTATCCTGAATTTCAGTAAGAATTACCCTGAGTCTACTGAGCCTCATGGCATCCTGCTAGTGGCGCATGCCAGATGGCATATGTGGACTCTGCAGCATCAATGGAATATCTTAGACATGGTCCAGATCTGGGAGGGAACTGCAAAAGACCTGCAGTGGTGGCTGACAAATAGCGATTCGGTCAGAGGCAGACCCCTCTCCATTCCCTAACCGTTTCTTACAGTAGTGACAGATGCTTCCTTTCTGGGATGGGGCATCCATCTGGAAGAGGTGAATCCAGACTACACATCAACATGCTAGTGCACTGAGTGATCCGATGGGCTTTGAAAGCCTTTCTTTTTTTTTTTTAGAACAAATTTTATTGAGGTTTTTGTTGGTATAATGCTGCTCATACACAAACAACAGGATGCAGTACACTTCGAAGCAGCACCAATATTTCAAAACGTCAACAAAAGCAGAAAAACAAATTTGAAAGCCTTTCTAACCTCCATCAAAGGAAGACTAGCTCAATTGTTCACAGACCACTCTATCACCATGTGGTACTGCAACAAACATGGCGGAGTGGAGTCGTGGACTCCTTGTGAAGAGGCCCTGCATTTCTGGACATGACTGGAACAGCAGGACATATCCCTAGTGGTTCAACACCTGGCAGGTTCCCTGAACGCCAAGGTGGATTAACTCAGCTGTGGATGCCTAGCGGATCACAAGTGGCATCCCCATCCAGAGGTGGTGCAAGTTCTTTTTGAGCAGTAGTAAGAGCCTTTGTCAGATCTGTTCCCCTCTGCAGAGAATGGGCAATGTCCGCAATTTTGCACGCTGGAGTTTCCAAGTCGGCTCTCGCTCTTCTGGAGTAGAGCTCAGGCCTCCTGTACGCCTTTCTCCCCATACCACTCCTGCCTTGAGTTCTCAAGAAGAACAGGAACAACTGGCCCAAAGTCATCCTTGTGGCTCTGGATTCGGTACGGAGAGTCTGGGCACCCGAGCTTTTGCAAATGAGGATCGATCCTCTGACCAGACTGCTCCTTCAGGAGGATCTTCTGTCACAGCAGCAAGGGAGGGTTCTCCACCGAACTTGTCAATTCTACTCCTTCTTTCGTGGAGATTGAAGGGCAGCAGTTAATAGCTTTCGGCCTTCCTTCCAAATTTTGTAATGTTATTCTGGCAGTCAGGCGTCCCTCCACTAAGACGGTATTCGCCTGCTGGTGGAAGAAATTTGTAATATATTAAGAAGAGAAGTCTATAGAACCCTCTTTCTATTTCCCTTTCCAATGTATTACTTTTTATTTTGATCAGTGACAACAGGGCTCTTACCTGGGCACATTGAAAGGGTATTTGTCTGCTTTCCTGAAGTTGCCAGACCAACCCTCTTTATTTGAGTCACCCATTGTACATAGATTCCTAAAAGGCCTTGTACATATGTTTCCACCTTCCTCCTTCATTGAGCCTCAGTGGGACTTTAATTTGGTTCTCATCAGGCCTCGAAAAATCTTAAATATGATACTAGACCTGCCGGTCTAGTGACCTAAATAATATATTCAACCTCATTATAATGATCTTGACACATAAATTGGTTTACAATTATGTGATCCTGAGCAAGTATTTTAATTCACGGAGACTCCATTTTCCTCTTGATCACATATGAGAGCACCTTCGAATATGCGAGTTCAGCATGTCTGCTGTACAGAAGAATCTTTTGTTTGATTTAATAGGCTAAACTTTTGCTCCATATATAATACAAATCTAGCCACATATAGGATACACATGACCGCTGATTTGCCTCAGATCATTAACCGCATTTCATCAATGCGGGGGCAGGAATGTTTCTCAAATCATGTTTAAAAACTGGCACTTTTGTTAAATACATAATTTAAGCATAAAGAAGGAGCATACTGTCATATGCAATCAGCAGATTTTAGTTTCTGCAAATATTTGTCATTTGCACATTACTAAGTAAAGTGTGCTGATTTGTTTTGCTCCTATGTAAATCTTTGTTTGCATCACACTTCTGAATTACAAAAACGAAAGTTCTTTCATAATTCCTCATATATTTTAAAATACTTGTACTATTCATTTACAAGCAGTTTAAATGTTGTGTTAGAAAAAAAACTGACATTTTGCAGCCTTTTTTCACAATTAGTGTGAGAAGTTGGCCTGAGAAGCGTGGCTCAGTGGTTAGAGGCGGCAGACCCGGAAGCTGAGTTCGACCGTGGACCAGGGTTCGATTCCCCGCCTCGGCGGGTCTCGGGCTCAAAAAATTCCACGGACTCGACAATTCTCGCTCCGGTGCCTACTCGAATCACGGGGTCACACTCTGCAACTCTGGGCAATAGCTTGCTTAATCTCCACTACGGCCCCTCGCGGCGGGATGCCTGGCTTTCACCTTGTGGACACCCTGCCGGGGTTTCTCACAGGGGAATACCAGGACGGGTTCCCTAAGCAAGCGCCAGGATGCCCTTTGGGTGACAGGTTTGCGCTATATAAGTACACCTACATTTACATATATGATGCTCACTAGTTCTAGTGATCACCTTGTATCAGTCCAAACAACCCTTATGGTGATTGGTTGTAAGTCAACCTTATAGACCAGCTATCCTAATGGTAGCATGGACAAAGCAGTCTTAGGCTAAACTCTTTTGGCATGTGAAGCCAGCTGTTTTACCACATATAACTCCTTGAATACCAGATGAAAGGACACCACACAGGTTGTTATGAAAATAAACAATATATTTATTAATAACAAACACCTCTGAACTCTTTGAGGTCAGAGGGCTAATCACATGACAATCTCTTAGGAAAAATGCGACAAGTTGCACAAAATTACAATGGTGCCCTAGGGGCACGACAAATCGTATACTAAGTAAATGGTATAAGGAAAGCAATAGAAGGAATGGAGCTGTCCAGAGGCTGTAGGTTCGCTAGGACTACACTATCCTAACCTTAGGTAAGTAATAGGAGGCCCACGGGACGCGTGTGCAGAGTATGAACTCACACGCGAGATGCGGAACAAAGTCAATGGACAGTACAGTTCAAGAAAAAGGTGAGTACGAACAATCCTGACTGGTTAGGACTAAAAACGACTGTGAATCTGGACACTAGAAGAGTTAATCTACCCTTGAGCACCGAAATGCTCTTGTTACCTCACCCACGGGCTGCGGGTGCATAGGTGCGAAGTCGTGTCGGGTTTCTGCGTTGAAGTCTATGGAGCCTGGAAGAAAAGATGCTGCAGGCGACCAGGAGGAAGATGTCCGGTGCGATCCACAGGTGGATCGAGGAAGAAGAGGACCTGAAAGCACAGGGGACAGTGTTCAAAGTCACTAGCCAGTGACCGGAGTGGAACCAGGAGGGAACCAGGTGCTGTCGTCGCGATCAGGTGAAGTGGACGCTTGTCTCTGCAGCCACGTGGACCAGGAGGTGTCTTTGACGACCAGGATGGAGGCACGAGCTGTCCCACGCAGGCTCTCGCTGTCGGCGGTGTCAGGTCCGGATTTGGAGTCAACAGGCCTTGGCAAAGGCAACCCACGCGGTGAGTGGAAACGGCGTCTGGAGTGGACCAGGAGGGTCCGGGGTGCTCCTCTTTTGGAAGGGAGCAAGGGCCAGTCTGGAGCAACCATACCAGCAGTGAAGATTTCAAGGATCGTCGTCTAGGAGGCCACTAGCCAGCCGGCAAGTGACCAGACAACGCGTCGAGCAGCAAACATGCAGAAGGGCCCCACGCAGATCTCGTGGATGCTGGAGGGCTGATCTTCGGTGCAGGAGCTGCTCGGGGCTGGGGCTTCTCAATCCCCAAAGCACTTGGTCGAGTTTACCTCGGGAGTCGTGCTGGAAGCGAAGTGCAGTTTCTCCAAGTTGGCCGGTCCCGCGTGTCTCGTCGCACCCACGGATCTCAGCAGTGCTGCAGATGTGAGTTGAGGTCGGAGAGGTCTGGGAATCCGGGTCTCGTCGGGCTCTGAAGTCTGGATCCTCGAGGGAAAACGACAAAGTGAAGCCGATGGAGGCTTGATGGTGCCTGCAGTTGCAGGGTGGACACTCCTTGCCCACAAGGGAGATTCTTCAGTCTTCTGTGAAGCAGAACGTCGAAGTCCAGAGTTTCTTCTTGTAAAGTTGTTCAGGATAATCTCATTTGGAATGGGACCAGCTCCTACCCTTATTCTCCTAAAGGGGGCTGCACTAGTGACTAGGTCCCTCCCATGGGTGGGACCAGGAAGGGGGGTGGTTACACCCCCTATCCTTTGTCCGGTTTCGCGCCAGAGCTGGGCCAGGGATGCCCCAGCAACTGGTTTGAACCGGTGTATGCACAGGGCACCTTGTGTGCCCCAGGCATGTCTCATTCCTTTCAGGCCGGTCCTACCTAATACACCAAATCCTGTCTGGGGTGGTGCTAGCACCTCCCAAGGCAGGAAACCCTTTGTCCAAGCCTCTCTCGCTGGAAGGACTCCCAGCAGCAGGAGGTCAGACTTGTCTGTGGTGGCAGCATCCATTTTGTGATGCTGAGGCTCGAGTTAACTTTAACCGGGGTTCACAGTTATACATGTCGTGTCCCTCTAGAAGGGTGGAATGCTACCCCCGTCGCCAGAATTGGCGAGGGGGTAGTATTCCAATTCGTATGACACCTTACTCGACATGTTTTGATAATGCTATACCAAAGTTAGCATTCAACCGCCAGGATTATAATGCACTTAAGAGTTTATGGTAAAGCGTTATCATGGAACAGCTATTAGGACTTGGTTCCGCAAGCTGCAGACGGGCTCAGCTCATGCCAGAGCACCATCTCACATAATTCCAAGCACTCTGCCTTCAGGATTGATAAGGCCTGCCATAGGAGTAACTGATAGGAATATATGTGTCCATTTTAGGGTTAGATATAGGTATATTATATCTATAGCAAAGGGTGATTACACCACCTTGCCCCAGCTGTCTTAGCAGCCAGTTGTGTCAGTTTTGAATGGCCAGCCAGGGGTGGCATAATACATGCTGCAGCCCCTGGTAGGCCCTGGGTACACCTATGCCCTGGGTACCTAAGGTACACTGTACAGGGACTGATAAGGTGACCCAGTATCCATTTAGATATGTACCTAAGGTACATGGAGTCCATTTTAACAGAGAGAGTAGGAAGCCTGGGGTCCTGAATAGCAGGATCCCAGCCCAACTAAGTCAAAAACCAGCAAAACACTAGGCAAAAATTTGGGGGTAACCATAGTCAGATATCCACCTTCCTACAATTAGTGTAAATAACTCACTTGACAAAAAGCACGCACTATAATAAGAGAAAGAAAATTAAACACCATTTGCCAGGAACAGATAAGCAACAATTAGTAAAAACAAACTGAAATTTGACCTCTGTCCTGTCCTTGAACAGACTGCAAATGTTTCATGACAAAAACAAGATATAAAGGTGTCTTTATTGCTCATTTCTTTCTGAAAGAACAGAACACCTGTTCCTTTCAGCTTAAGTTAACTTGCCAACGATAAAATAGCACAACCTGATAAAATCTCACTCGCAATTGTGAGTGGATTTTTCGAGGCCTGCTCACCTTTCTCATGTGTGCTCCTTTCGAACCCCTGAACAATTTCCCACTGTTGCTGCTTACAATAAAAAAAAGCCTTACTAGTGAAACTCGCATTTGCAAGGAGGGTGAGCGAGCTGCAGGCTCTATCGTTCAAGCCTCCTTTTTTTTAAATGTACGATATTCCCTGACAAATTGGTGCATCTCATAGAGACAGCTAGCCGCAGATTCCTTACCTTAGAATATCTCCCCAGGCGTCAGACTGGATCTGGAAAGTCTTTTTTCCCCAGCAATACCTCTGCACACCGGGAGGTGGCGTCGCCCGGCTCCGTCCTGACGTCGTCCACAGAAGTGACGTCATCCCTGGAGGTGCCTGCGGCGTGTTGCACAACACCGCTTCGGCGTACTCTCTTCCACCTCGGCTAATGGTGAGTCAACGCAGAGTGGTCGAGGCCTCTTTGGAGGTCGCCTACGCCGGCTCGACTCGAAGGGTCGAGGCCTCTTCAGAGGTCGCCGGCTCGACTCAAGGAGTCAAGGCCTTTTCTGACGTCGCAGATGCCGGCTCGACTCCGCGAGTCGGGCCTTTTCAGAGGTTGCCGACGCCGGCTACACTCGAGGGGTTGAAACCTTTTCGGAGGTTGTCGGGTTGTCGACGCCTTGTCAGAGGTCGCCGACGCATGCTCCACTCCGCCAGTCGGGGCCTATTCGGAGGTCTCTGACGCCGGCTCAATGTCACCTCGATGCCGATCGACGCTGGTGCGGTCTCTGTCTTTATTGGTGGAGGAGGAGGTCCCGGTGGGTTCACCCCTTCCCCCTCCCCGAGTCATTTCACTGCTCTCCAGTGGAGCATTGACCTACTCATCCTGCTGCTGAGCCTGTATTAAGTGGCCGGTTTAGCTTGCGTCCATCACCTGCTGATGACTTACTCACCGTCTCGCGGGACCACGGAGGCTAGTGGGACGTTTGTCAGGGCTATTTCCACGGCTGTAAACATTTTTAGGATGGAGGCTCCCTCAGCCTCAAGTCCTTCTTAGCCTTTGCTGGATATTCGCCAACAGGGCGCGAGGAACATGGAACCATTGTTACCTTTTGCGGAGTCAATGTTTGACATCCTACTCGCAACCCGTGGATCGTGCCGTGGCACATCGGCTGGCTCTCAATGACCCCCCGCCTATTTGACCCTCCATCCTGGAGCTGGAGGACTTGTGTTTCAGGCAGCTCTCTCTGTCACTCCTGGTCCGTTGCATCCTCCCACTCGGGAGTCTCGGTGGTTGGAGTCATATGACCGCGATGTGTTTGCATCCGCCCGCTCGGGACTCCTGTCCCTCAACACGTTGTGTGTATTTGCTCGGTCTGCAGTTGTCCTTTGGGACGCTGTTAAACGGCCCCTCCACTCCTTGCCGGAGAACATTTGTGCCGATCTGGTGCACCTAATCAGTGATGGCCATGATGTGCCACACTTTTCAATTCGGTCTGCCATGGACCCACAAACTCGGTGGGTCGTGCTATGGTCAGGTCGGTTGCAATACGCCGCCACGCGGGGTTGCGCGATGGCGTTTTCCCAGAGCATGTTCAGGAGCGGCTTAGAGATCTACCATTTCATGGGGTCACTCTTTTTGACGCCCATGCTGAATCGGCGGTCAGGCGCCTCCTGTATCTATGTCTTCATCTGTTTTAATCTTCATGGAGGATTTTTGGATTTGTGACGGTGCCGTCCCTTTACTTTCTGTTACCCTTTGTGGGCTGCAGATGTTCTGGGTTGTGTGGCTGCTCAGCTGTCTTGTTTACTTATTCTGATAAAGCTGGTTAAGCTGTGTTTGCCTTTCTTTTGAGCCTCTTCTACCTGCTTGTCTGAAGAGGGACCCTTCTTTTGTAGCGTTGTGCCTTACCCTATGTGGGGTATTTGTTGGCAATCATATTGCTGCTCTTCCTTGCCCAGGAACTTTTGATGCAGGCTGATTCCTCCTACTGTTGTAGGATGTCTCTTCTGGTGAGATCCATGGGATTATTTTCTCTCCAAGGGTTCCAATTGGTTGTCTACTGTTGGTCCGTAATATATCCCTGCCTCCATACGGGGTTTTGTCAACATGGCGTGTTTCTGCAACCTCGCTGTGCACGTCTTGCTTGTCTATCGGTGGACATGCGCCCCTGGGGGGGGGGGGGGCAGGTCTTCCCTGGCACGGTCTCTGGTTCCTTGTTGCTGGCAGGACACGGGGTCCGGTTTGTCCCTTCATGTCCTGTGCATGTTCTTCGTTCTCATGGAGTGGCTCTTGTCTATACCTTTATGCCACTAGATCTGTGCTCTGCCCCTGCTGTTTTTCTGGGTGTGAGTTCTTACTCCCATTTTGGCACAGGTGCTTCTTTAGGTAGCATTACTGTGTGTGTATTCTTCTCGACATTCTCCATTTGGTAGATGGTGCTGGTCTTTGGCGGTGTAGACTTTTCGCGCCAGGCTTCTGTCTGTGCCTTCTCTCAATCCTTTATGGGTAGTCTCCTGGTCTATGTTTACGTCTGTCTCATAGGAGACCAGGATTCTTCCCCCTCTGGGACCTGTTGTTTTTTCTGCATTCTTACCTGTTATGCAGCACACCGGTGCCGTGGTGCAGCTTGCATGGCGCTCCTATTTAGGATTTCGTCACTCCACGTACGTGCAGTGACATTCCTGCCTCTTTGTGTGTATATCGTGGATTCTACACGCCACTGGGGTGCTCGCTTACTAAGTATTTTTGCCTTCATGTCAGATATTCTTGCTTACTCTTCCTTCGGGATAGTGTCCTCTATGTGTTCATAGCTTTGCAGGTTCTCCACTCACTGTGCTGCTTTTTAATTTGTTTGGCTGCATGCCTACCTCCTGAGCTTTTGCTCAATGGTGGCTCCTCTGTCTCTGTTGGCACTAGGCTCTTGGTTCGGCCCTGCAACTGTTGTCACATGTCCTAGATGGAACACATAACATTGTTTTTTCTTACACCCACTGGCCTCCTGCTGCGGCTCCTGTTCTTGGTCGGACAGTCTTCTGACTGTCCCCTGTTTTTATGTGGCTTCCACTGTGGTGTCTGTTCAAGCGGTGTGCTCTACCGTTTTATTGTTTTGACCCTTGGATCTTCGTTCTTCTTGGATTATAGGGACTGGTGCTCGGATCCTTATTTGAAGGTCTCACTGCTTGTTTCTTATGTTAGCACAGAATTTTCTCGTTCTGTTTTTCCTTTCGTCTGTGTCTGGGCGTATGATTTGGTGTCTTTACCATCCCTTGTTCATGCTCCTTAAGGTGGGTCATGGGTCTGATGTCCGTTGTCCTGGCATTGCGGTTTCCACCTTATTTCGTCAGCAGTTGACGAACATGTTCTCCTGGAACTTGGTGGTTGTTTCGCAGACCCTCTTCCTATGGGGTATGGCTTTGGTATCTATTTTAAGTTAAGGAATCTGCGGCTAGATAACTCTATCAGATGGCAGAGTTACTTACATTCGGTAACGATATATCTGGTAGAGACACAGTCTAGCCGCAGATTCCTTAACGCCCGCCCATCCTCCCCGCTCTGCGAAGGCCTTTTCATATGGAGATTTTCCACCTAGCCCCCACCTTTCTGGTGGCCTTCATCTTCCGGAGGTGTGTTCTCGCACCTCACTCTGGGGTAGGGTGTGTTCTCCTCCGCGAGGCCCTCCGGCCTCCCCTCCGTCCTGGTGTTTGGTTGGTGACGTGTTCTCGCACCTTCCTTTGGAGCAGGGGGTTGTGTTCGGCTTTTATGCCTTTGGCTCTCCACTCTGTCCACGTTTTTCGGTCGTTAAAGTCTTACTTTTTACTGCCTTCTCATGTTGTGCCACCTGTGTTCTTCATGTGTGCAGTTATTCTGTTTTTTATTCTCTCCCACCGCCTGTGCCGCCTTCTTTCTATAGCAGTCGGTTGGGTTGGGTTCTCGTTGGTGCTACAGTCTTTCAATCTCTGGAGGGTGTGTGTGTAGTGAACTTTCCTGTGGCCGTTCACTCCTAGTCACTTGGCTTGCATCATGTTGCTGCAATATTGTGGTTCTTTTCATTTCCCTCCTGTGGTGACGAGCTGTGCCTGGCTTGTCAACCTTTTGTGCCACAGCTGTTGCCCCCCTCGAGGTGTGGAACGACTTGGCAATTTGTTGGGCCCTTGCTTTCAGCAAGTGTTCTGTGAGCTCCCTTCAGTCCGGGTACTGGGTGCTTTTCTACTTTCTATTGTTTCCCATCCAATGATGTTGCTCTTTTTTAACACACACTGTTCCTATGCTATTGCAGTTCTTTGCATGGCTACGCAGTGTGTTGCGGAAAAGTTTCCTGTAGAAAACTGACGTCCGCACGCAGGGATTGGCTTATATGGCTCCATTGACGTCACTTCCGTGGACGACGTCAGGACGGAGCTAGGCAACGCCACCTCCCGACCTGCAGGGGTATTGCTGGGGAAAAAAGATTTTCCAGATTCAGTCCGACGCCTGGGGAGATATTCTAAGTTAAGTAATCTGCGGCAAGATTGTGTCTCTGCCAGATATATCGTTACCGAAGGTAAGTAACTCTCCCTTCACACTAGAGCTTCTTTCCTCCTGAAAGTGGTAACACCTGTTCATATGGGCCAATCTGTCACCTTGCTCACTTTGTACACTCCTCCACATCCCTCTAAGGAAAAGGAGCGACTTCACCGCTTGGACCCTAAAAGAGCGTTGTCGTTCTACCTTGACCAACGAAAGAGTTCCAGGTGGATGGCCAACTCTTCGTTGGGTATGTTGGTGGGAAGAAGGGTAAAGGAACCATCTCACAATAGGTTTTTTTCTGCCTCAAGATAGGCTACGCTTTGGCAAAGAAGAAGCCTCCTGAAGGCATAAGGGCTCATTCTATTAGTGTTAAAGTGCTACCTGGGATCCGCAGTGGGAGACCGCACCGGTTCAGCCCCGTCCAATGCCGTTCCCGGCGCCGTTTGTCCCTTCCCCAGCTCTTGCCCTGCCTCCGTGGGCTGTGCCACATACGGTGGAGTCACAGGCGCCGCGTCCGGCCCATGGCCATGAGGTCACTCTCTCCTCCAACGGACTCCGTGGCGCCTTCGGGCCCAGCGGACCCGTCTGGGGGTCCTAGCGGGTCGGGGGCTTCGGCCTCGACGCCGTCGGGTGCTTCTGCCCCGACGCCGGCGGCGCCTTCGGGCTCGGCATCGCAGGGCCCTGCTGGTTCCGGATCAGGGTCGTCGCCGGTGGACTTAACGACCTCCCCGGCGCCGGCCCCTCAGGTGTCACCCCCGGCGCCGTCCTCGGGCGGCGCCGTCCCCGATGCCTCCCTCGACTCGGTTCCGGCGCCGGAGCGGCGCCGCTGGGCGCCGCTTCAGACGCCGTTCGGAGAGTTCACTTTCCATGAACCGGCCCCATCATTTGCTAACCCTGAGTACCAGGAGATGGGTGCTGAGGAGGATTGGGAGGGGTCTTAGGACCCGCTGGCACGAGAATGCCGGTCTCAAGAGGACTGGACAGGTGAACTTGGGGAGGCCAGTGGTATAGACACTTCGCCGGACACTGGCTTTGTCTCACCTCCTAACGTGGCTACGGAGGAGGGGGCAACCTATTGTGTGGTGTTGATGAGGGCGGCCAAGGTCTTGGGCCTTGAGCTCCCCGTCGCGGCCGTGAGGACTAACCTCCTCACTGAGGTCCTTAAGCCGCAGTCATGCTCAGCCGAGCCTCTGCTGCCGTTTAACGAGGCCTTAACCGACGTTCTTTTGGGCACTTGGTCCAGGCCCGCTACAGGTTCGCCTGTAGATAGGAACGTGGCCAGACGCCGCCAGGCCCCGGGCGACCCTTGTTTCCTGTCCACCCACCCCTGAGAGAATGGTGATCCAGGCCTCAAATTCCCAGACTGCATTCCCGTCGGCGCCGCCTGACAGGGAATCCAAGAGGTACGAGCAATACGGCAAAAAGGTATTCTCCTCCCTGAGTCTGGGACTGCGGTCTTCCAACACCGCGTGCCTCTTGGGCCGTTACACCCACTCTCTGTGGGATACGGTCGCGGACGTGCTGCCAGAATGCCCGTTGGAGGTACGGGCTAAACTCGGCCAAGCCCTTGTGGAAGGCCGAGATGCGGCACGTTATTCAATCCGGTGTGGACTGGATACCACAGACTCTCTGGGCAGAGCGATGGCAAAGACGGTGGCGATTCGTCGCCACGCCTGGTTAAGGTCTGCCAACTTTTCGGCTGATGTCCAGAATACACTCATGGACATGCCGTTTGATGGCCGTCGCCTTTTTGGCGACAAGGCAGACCATGCGCATGAGCGCTTTAAGGACTCCAGGGCTACGGCCAAGTCCTTGGGCCTCTCGGCCCCGCGCCAGCAATCGGCTGCCTTTCACTCCTTTCGTGGCCACGGAAGGGGTGTACCCACACGTGCTGCCAGCCACGCTCCGCAGGGTAATACCCAACGCGGTGGCGGCCGTGGAAACCGCCGTCCCGGCGGTCGGGGACAACGGCGAGGTCAGTCCACACCTTCCCCCGCAGCATCCGCCTCAAAACCCTCCTAGTCCGTGCTTTCAGGCCCATGTGACGCCAGTGGGGGCAGGGTTCGCCATCACCTCCTCCACTGGCGTACTGTCACGTCGGACAGGTGGGTGCTGCAAATCGTCCGAAGGGGCTACTCCCTCCCCTTCGAGGCGACCCCTCCAGCCATGCCACCGCAGTACCACCGCGTATCGGGGGATCATTTGCGGCTTCTGCAGGAGGAAGTTACGGCCCTCTTGGCCAAGGGGGCCATCGAGCGCGTTCCTGGGCCAGAAGTAGGGTGGGGTTGCTACTCCCACTACTTTCTGGTACCCAAGAAGGGCAAAGGGGGCCTACGCCCTATCTTGGACCTACGGGACGTCAACGGCTTCCTCCGGAAGGAGAAGTTCAAAATGCTGACACTGGCTCAGGTCTTAGCTGCCCTGGACCCCAGAGACTGGATGGTAGCGTTGGACTTGCAGGACGCTTATTTCCACATCCCCGTCCTGCCGGCCCACCGGCGCTACCTGCGGTTCACGGTTGGCCACAAGCACTTTCAGTATACCGTGCTCCCCTTCGGCCTTACCAGCGCCCCACAGGTGTTCACAAAGGTGATGGCGGTGGTCGCAGCTCACCTGAGCAGGTTAGGGGTTTCAGTCTTCCCCTACCTCGACGACTGGTTGTTGAAGGCGGGCTCGCCCCAAACAGTCGTCAGCCACCTCCAGACAACGGCAGACCTCCTGCACCAGCTGGGGTTCTCCCTCAATGTGCCGAAATCACACCTGTGCCCCTCTCAGAAGCTCCTCTTCATCGGAGTGGTTCTGGACTCGGCGCAGTTTCGAGTTTATCCTCCCGAACAGCGGGTCCGGGATATTCAGGCTCTGATTCCACTCTTTCAGCCTTTATCCCGGGTCTCGGTCAGGTTGACGCTGCGGCTTCTGGGGCTGATGGCCTCCTGCATCCTACTGGTGCATCACGCCAGGTGGCGGATGCGAGCTCTGCAGTGGGACCTGAAGTTTCAGTGGGCCCAGCATCAAGGAAACCTGTCCGACCACGTCCTGATCTCGGAGGAAACTGCGGAACAGCTGCAGTGGTGGCTCACGGACCGTGATTGGGTCAGCGGCAGATCCCTCTCCCTTCCCCAACCAGAGCACGTAGTTGTGACGGATGCGTCCCTCCAGGGCTGGGGAGGCCACATGGGAGAGGCGGAGATCAGAGGCGTCTGGTCTCCGGCGGAGGCCCGACTCGACATCAACCTTTTGGAGTTGCGGGCGATTCGTCTAGCACTGAAAGCATTCCTCCCCTCTGTCCGGGGGAGTGTAGTGCAGGTGTTCACTGACAACACCACCGCCATGTGGTACTGCAACAAACAGGGCGGGGTGGGGTCGTGGACCCTTTGCCAGGAGGCTCTGCGCCTCTGGCAGTGGCTGGAACGCCAGGGCGTGACCCTGGTGGCTCAACACCTGGCAGGTTCTCTGAACGCCAGGGCGGACGAGCTCAGCCGTCGGTGCATGATGGATCACGAATGGCGTCTGAACTCGGACATGGCGCAAGGCCTCTTTCAGCGATGGGGAGAGCCTTGGTTAGATCTATTCGCCACCGAAGAGAACGCGCAATGTCATCAGTTCTGCGCGTTGGAATTTCCAAGGCGGCACTCGCTCAGAGACTCTTTTCGTCGCGAGTGGAGTTGCGGTATGTTGTACGCCTTTCCGCCTGTACCACTTCTGCCCAGAGTGCTGAAGAAGATTAAGCGCGACCGGGCCCAAGTCATCCTTGTGGCTCCGGACTGGGCACGAAGGTACTGGTATCCAGAGCTACTCAGTATGTCAGTCGATCCCCCGGTTCGTCTGCCTCTTCAGGAGGACCTTCTGTCGCAGCAGCAGGGGACGGTCCTCCACCCGTACCTGTCTAGTCTCCACCTCCAAGCTTGGAGATTGAGCGGCAACAGTTGAGGCCATCTGACTTGCCTCCTGAAGTCTGTAATGTCATTCTGGCAGCCAGGCGTCCCTCCACAAAGTCGGTATACGCCTGCAGGTGGAACAGATTTGTGGCATGGTGCACAGCAAAGGCTGTGGATCCTCTTGCTGCCCCTCTCTCGGAGGTTCTTCTCTTCCTTCTTTCTCTTGCCCAGCAGGGCTCTGCTCTGGGCACTATCAAGGGCTACCTTTCTGCCCTTTCAGCCTTTCTGAGGGTGCCTGATCAACTTTCTTTGTTCAAGTCCCCTATTGTAAATAGATTTCTAAAGGGCATCACACACACGTTCCCTCCTGTTCCGTTTGTGATGCCTCAGTGGGACTTGAACCTTGTTCTTACATTTCTGATGTGCGCTCCCTTTGAGCCACTTCACAACTTTCCTCTCCGCCTTCTTACTCTGAAGACTGCTTTCCTGGTTGCCATCACCTCTGCCAGGTGAGTGAGTGAGCTCCAGGCCCTTTCTTGTACTCCTCCTTTCCTTTCTGTCCATCCGGACAAGGTTGTGTTGCGTACTAAGCCATCTTTCCTGCCCAAGGTTGTCATGGCCTTCCACATCGGGCAGTCTATCACCTTGCCAACCTTCTTTCCGCCACCGCACCCCTCTAAAGAGGAAGAGCGGCTCCACCGTCTGGACCCAAAACGTGCGCTCTCATTTTACTTGGATCGCACACGCCAGTTCCGGGTGGATGACCAACTCTTTGTTGGTTACGTGGGCGCTAAGAAGGGGAAAGCGGTACACAAGAGGACCATCTCCCGGTGGATCATCTTGTGTATCCAGGCATGTTACTCCTTGGCTAAGAAGGAGCCCCCTGTTGGATTGCGGGCTCATTCCACCCGAGCCACGGCGACTACAACTGCCCTGGGCCGGGGAGTGCCCTTACAAGACATCTGTCAGGCAGCTACGTGGGCATCGCTGCACACGTTTGCAAGACACTACTGCCTGGACAGCCAAGTCCGGAGGGATGGCTTCTTTGGCCGTTCTGTCCTCCAGGACTTTCTGGTGTGATTATTGGTTCACAGACCCACCACCGGGGTTGGTATTGCTGGGTTATCTATTCTAAGGTAAGGAATCTATCACTAACGTGTCTCTTTCAGATGCACAAGTTACTACTTGTGTAACGATATATCTGTAAGAGACATTAGTTAGTGATAGATTCTTTACCGCCCACCCATCCTCCCCGTTCTGCGAACCGATATCTAGAGTTAGGGTTTCCCCTTTCAGGGCCCTAGTTTCAATGGCACCAGTGTTGGTTTTTAACATGGCTCAGCGCTTCTGGCGCGGAAAAGCTGTGTCTAAGAACTGACGTCAGCACGCGGAGGCGGCATCTAAGTACTCCGACGACGTCATCATGGCACGGACGCGGAGCCGCAGACGACGCCTACCGACGCGCAAGGGTACTGATACGCAAAAATTTCCGGATCCAGTCTGACGCCTGGGGATATTCTAAGGTAAGGAATCTATCACTAACTAATGTCTCTTACAGATATATCGTTACAAAAGTAGTAACTTGTGCTTCAAACAAACATAGTCCATCCCGTGAAGTTTTTTGATATAGTTTACAGAATTTTGGCAGTAGAAGTTTTTCAATACATATGTCCAAGTCAGAAATGCAGTGGGCAGCTGACACGTGTTTCGTTACTCAAAAGTAACTTTCTCAAGGCTGCAAACAAAAGACATACAATAATCAACAATCCAATTTTGGTCATCCTTGGAGTGATTTGATTTGGTGAAATTTGGCTGAGAAAACTGTTTTTTTTTTTTTAAAAACAAATCACCAAGAAAGAAGCCCAGTAGTGATGTTCTCCAAGATGTGAAAAGGTTTTTGTGAGAAATTGGTCCATGAACAGGAATCCGAATGTGTGTTAGCAAAAAGAAGAAAAGGAAGGGAAAACCAGAGGAAGATTTTGGGTGAGAAGTCTCTCAAGCGGAACAAAAAATTGCATGCATAACAGAAGACTAGTGATAGAAGAAGAGAGGTTTGTGCCCCTTCCCCATCCAGCCACAGTTTAAGCGAGAAAGGGAGGGAAAGAGAGTATCTATTTGTACCTTTTTTACTACGAACACATTGGAGTAGAATCTATTCGGCTTGTGAATTGATGAGATATAGTATAGCCTGTGGATAGAGAGAAATTTGTTTAAATCTAGGATCTGATGTTGGTATAGCTTTTAATCATTCTTGGTATGAATATCCAAAAGTCAAATAAAGCACAAAGTTATCATAGTATTGGTACCTTGTCATATGACGAAACAGAAGATTTTATAAGATCTTAAAGTCACCAAGGTCACGAATTTAGACTCCGAAATTTCAAAGTCTGAAAATCTGAAGGAATAATATATAAAAGTTCATCTAATAAACTGTGAATTTGTTAAGTGAGAGCAACACATGCTAAAATAGAGACATACAAGATAATTACCCAAAGACTGTGTACTAAGTGGACAATTTATACTTGATATACGTTGTAAATTAGTCTCAACGCTTGGATCCACAATCAAAGTATAAGTCCAACAGACCTAGCGCTGGGCGACCTCTACGCTGATGGTGCACTGCTTTCCTTCGTGGACCTCGCAGCTGGCACAGACCTCCCGGACGGACAGTTTTTATTGCATGCGTCCCTGACACGCACACTGACTGCCTCCTGGGGGGACATGTCGGAAGAACCGCCGATGCACTACTTCATGCAATACTTGCATGTCATGGGCAACGGCTCCCATATCATTCACTGGCTGACGCAAGCCCTACTAACCCACACGCACCCTACCACACTGTTACTCAGAGAGAAGTGGGCAACGGACAGAGGGAGAGACTGGACGGATAAAGAGTGGGCAATGATCTTGGCCGGACCGACGAACGTCCCGCGTAACCCCCGTTTCAAACTCATCCAGTTCTACATTTTACACCGTGCCTACCTCACTTCCCACAAAATAAACAGGTACTTCGCGGCCTCTGACACCGCCTGCCAGCGTTGCACTCTGGTGGGGGCGGACCTGCTGCACATGCTCTGGTATTGCCCCGCCATACGGACATACTGGGACGAGGTCACATCCTCGCTCACGCAAAGCACTGACGAACATGTGCCACACACATGGGAGGCCTGTATTTTAGGGCTTTACAGGCGCACAAAACTGAACAAAGTACAGACGAGGTTTTGGGACATGGGCCTGATTACAGCCAAGCGCTTAATCACCAAACACTGGAAAGCCAATGCCCCACCACACATCCGACATTGGCACACGTCCTTCCTTAACTGGGCACGGGCAGAGAACACAGTACTTATCCGGGAGGAAACAGCTGGCCTCCGGAAATTTCCAATCGCGCAGCTCTGGGAGGACCTCCTCAAGGCCTTCCAGCAAACCTGTCAGGAACAACAAGAGGCACCATGAGGGGAAATGGCCCATTGTCAAGGATGGGAGGCACCACAAGTGACCACTGCGATTGCCACAGTCCTCACCCTCTCTCCCCCCCCCCCGCCCCCACTTCCCCCCCCTCTCTCCCCCCCTTCCCCCTCTCCCCCCCCCCCCTCCCCCCTCTTTTCCATGCAGTTGCGGCCCGGACTGATGCTAATGCTCCCACCCGCTCGCCGCGCCTCTCATACCTACACTGCGCCACACCCACATCGCTGCTCCTGTTCCGACTAGCTCCCGCTCCACGACCTGCCACTGATGACACACTGACCGCTCCTCCACACTGGGCGACGATTCCTACACGGCGGTTCATAGCCATGTCCTTTGGAGAACGGCCCCTGTCATAGTTGTGTCCTGGAGTCATCTCCCGTGGGCCTCCACCCGGACCCCCCGCATCCCGGCGATTGCCCCGCCGCACCCGATCCCCGGACCGTTAACCCACCGCTGCACCTGCGAACATCCCCCCCCCCCGCCCCCCCCTTGCGCGCTGCCAGATGCTATTGTTTACCCCCATAGTTTAACAAGTTCCAGGACTAGTTGCCACACTGGTCATGTTTCCCGACCAGGCCCTTTCTTGTTTCTATTGATACTACTCTACACGCCATGGCTATACCACGGGACAGCACGTACCCGCTGACACACCATGCTCCTATTACAACGAGGTGGCACGACCCACCGTGCAATTGAGGCTTGGGCCGCGGCCTAAAACAATGCCTTCCACCACCGGACGGTTGACATCAAGCACCGGCAGCTACCTTGGACGTCTGCAGACGCACTGGCGTCACTACAAGGCTTACCAACTGCTAAGCCTGTGGGCAACTACGCCCCAGTTGCACTGGTCGCAACCTGGCGCCATCGACATCACACGCTTATACACACGCCTTTGTGAGCTATACTATTTTACACTGACCCGCAACAGGATGGCATCGTGAACACATAGCCTTTAGTATCCATACTGATAGTCCTCTCCCTGTGGGGATGGGTCAAAACTCGAGTGATGCCAACACTGACAAAGCATTGACGTGGCTAATCTAACAACAAAATGACAAAATGCATAGACTGTTACTGTGCTGTGTATTGAAATATGTTCACATGACTCTTTTCTTATGCTACGCCGCCGGACCCCAGGGTTGCCGGCTTATTGGCTGTGTTCACTTGCTAATGTTTCCTGCGATCAATATTACCTGCCGCCGGCCCTGTTGGGTAATCGGCCAAGTGCCAAATGTAAGAGAGAATTGAACAATAAAGGTCTTTAAAAATAAAAAAAATAAAAAAGTCCAACAGACCTAGATTAGAAAGCAAAATGAGGTCAAGTATAGATAGTTGATTTTATGAGTAGACGGCACATTGACTATATAATATTCTTATTATAGGACACTAGTAGCCAGGAGGTACCTCCAAAGTAAAGCAGGTAATATTCGTTATGATTTCCAGACTAAAACATTCTAATAGAAGCTTCGACTCGTCCTTGATAAGTGTTAGAAGCCTTATCTGTGTATGAAAAAGCAGAAATTAATTCTTTAAAATTTATACTGACCAAAAAATTAAACATAATAGCACCATATTCTGTGTGTGACATTAGAAAAAGTGTACATCACATAATTCAAAACTCATATTGCTATACTAGCACCTTTAAAAATACCCTTGCAAAGGTTTGGAAATGGTCCTATTCTTCTCGTAATGTAGATCAGGGTAAGGAGACGTAAGCTATGATGTGCTCCTGTGAAAAATAAGATAGGAAAAACAGAATCTCTGTATTGGTCCCAGATCGGTGAGTCTCAAGAAAGGATTTATTTTATAGCCCTTAGCAGTCGGTTCAAGCATGGAATGAGGGGAGGACAATGGGCAACAAAAGCTTGCCACAGTTCAAAGAGTGATGGTGAGAGCCATGCTGTGCCCTTAAAAGAAAACTTTAAAAAGTCTGGTTCTCTATGTTAACCAGATAATTGCCAAATGTCTAGGACTGATTTGTTAGTAACTAAAAAACAATACTAGTGTCCTATAATAAGAATATTATATAGTCAATGTGCTGTCTACTCATAAAATCAAGTTTCTATACTTGACCTCATTTTGCTTTCTAATCTAGGTCTGTTGGACTTATACTTTGATGGTGGATCCAATCGTTGAGACCAATTTTCATTGTACTTCAAGTATAAATTGTCCACTTAGTACACAATCTTTGGGTAATTATCTTGTATATCTCAATTTTAGCATTTGTTGCTCTCACTTAACAAATTCACAGTTTATTACATGGATTTTTATATATTATTCCTTCAGATTTTCAGACTTTGAAATTTTGGAGTCTAAATTCGTGACCTTGGTGACTTTATGATCTTATAAAATCTTCTGTTTCGTCATATGACAAGGTACCGATACTATGATAACTTTGTGCTTTATTTGACTTCTTGGATGTTCATATCAAGAATGATTAAAAGCTATACCAACATCAGATCCTAGATTTAAAGAGATTTCTCTCTATCCACAGGCTATACTATATCTCATCAATTCACAAGCTGAATAGATTCTACTCCAATGTGTTCGTAGTAAAAAAGGTACAAATAGATACTCTCTTTCCATCCCTTTCTCGCTTAAACTGTGGCTGGATGGGGAAGGGGCACAAACCTCTCTTCTTCTATCACTAGTCTTCTGTTATGCATGCAATTTTGTGTTCCGCTTGAGAGGCTTCTCACCCAAAATCTTCCTCTGGTTTTCCCTTCCTTTTCTACTTTTTCCTAACACAAATTCGGATTCCTGTTCATGGACCAATTTCTCACGAAAACCTTTTCACATCTTGGAGAACATCACTACTGGGCTTCTTTCTTGGTGATTTGTTTTTTTAAAAAAAAACAGTTTTCTCAGCCAAATTTCACCAAATTAAATCACTCTAAGGATAACAAAAAAAATTGGATTGTTGATTATTGTATGTCTTTTGTTTGCAGCCTTGAGAAAGTTACTTTTGAGTAACGAAACACGTGTCGGCTGACCACTGCATTTCTGACTTGGACATATGTATTGAAGAACTTCTACTGCCGAAATTCTGTAAACTATATAAAAAAACTTCACGGGACGGACTATGTTTGTTTGAAATAGAAAAACTAAAACATGACATTAAATTAAGCAAGCCATCTAATTGTCTTGGATGTTCTCCTTATGTTCTCTTTTGTTGAATGTTACATTACAGTTGTGATCCATTCATGACTCTATAACAAAGGTCATGCTAATATAAAAAAAAATGTCATGGTAGCACTTGTTCCCATGATCTATACGTAATTGAGTGCCGATGTTGCACTGTTGTGACTTACTTATTTTGTCTAATTCTTTGGGATTTTGACATTTGCTGACATCTGTGGTAGTGGGATGTTATTGTTACCTCCATTGGCACCACTCTATTTGAAATAGAAACAATCTTTTAGGACTGAAATCAAAGCATTTGGGAAATCACAATCCCACACATTGAACTGGTGGTGCGACTTTCTATGCCATCGCTACTGTCTTGCCTCTATTGTAAAAATCAGCATGGGTGTCAGTCCTGCTCTGCCCCCCCTGCTTCTACCTCCAAACCTTCCTAATCCGAGCTTTGGGAGACAACCCACGCCGGCGGTTGGCAGGATCCGCTATCACCTCCCCACTGGCACGCTATCACTTCGGACAAGTGGGTGTTGCAGATCATCCGCAAGGGTTACTCCCTTCCCTTTCAGTCCACCCCTCCAGCCATGCCACCTCAGTACCACCGCATGCCAGGGGAACACTTGGCACTTCTCCAGAAGGAAGTCTCAGCCCTCTTGGCCAAGGGGGCCATTGAGTGCGTTCCTGGGCCAGAAGTAGGGAGTGGTTGTTATTCCCACTACTTTCTGGTCCCCAAGAAGGAAAAAGAGGGTCTGCGTCCCATCTTGGACCTCCAGAATGTCAATTGCTTCCTCCGGAAGGAGAAGTTCAATATGTTGACTTTGGCTCAGGTCTTGTCTGCTCTCGATCCAGAACACTGGATGGAAGCGTTGGACTTGCAGGACGCCTATTTTCCTGTTCCCGGCCCACCGGCGTTACCTGCGGTTCATGGTAGGCCACGAGCACTTTCAGTTTACCGTGCTCTCCTTTGGCCTTACCAGTGCCCCTTGGGTGTTCACGAAAGTGATGACAGTCGTCGCAGCTCATCTGCGCAGATCAGGGGTCTGTCTTCCTCTATCTGGACGACTGGTTGTTAAAGGCAGGCTCGTCCCAAACGGTCTTCTCCCACCTCCAGACTACGGCCAACCTCCTGCTTTTGCTGGGGTTTTCCATCAATGTGCCGAAGTTGCACCTGAGTCTCTCTCAGAAGCTCCAATTCATCGGAGCGGTTCTGGATTCGGCGCAGTTTTCCGGTCTATCCTCCCGAACAGTGGGTCCAGGATATTCAGGCTATGATTCCGATCTTTCAGCCTCTATGCCAGGTTTCAGTCAGGATGACCCTCTGGCTCTTGGGCCTGATGGCCTCCTGCTGGTACATTATGCCAGGTGGCATATGCGGGCTCTGCAGTGGGACCTGAAGTTCCAATGGGCACAGCATCAGGGCAACCTGTCAGACCACATCCAGATCTCGGAGGGCACTGCACGACAATTGCAGTGGTGGCTCACGAACAGCGATTGGGTCAGTGGCAGATCCCTCTCCCTTCCCCAACCGGAGCTCACAGTGGTGACGGATGCTTCCCTCCTGGGATGGGGTGGCCACATGGGAGAGGCGGAGATCAGGGGCCTCTGGTCTCCGGCGGAGTCCCGGATCCATATCCACCTTCTGTAGCTGCGGGCGATCCAACTTGCTCTGAAAGCCTTCCTTCCCTCAGTCCAGGGACAGGTAGTGCGGGTGTTCATGGACAACACCTCCGCCATATGTTATTGCAACACACAGGGCGGGGTGGGGTCGTGCACCCTATGTCTGCACCTCTGGACATGGCTGGAATATTGGGGCATGTCTCTGGTGGTTCAACACCTGGAAAGTTCTCTGAACACCAGGGCGGACAAACTCAGCTGCAGATGCATGTTGGATCACGAATGGCGTCTGACCGTCGAAGTGGTGCAAGGTCTCTTCCTGTAGTGGGGAGAGCCTTGGTTAGATCTATTCGCCACCGAAGAGAACGTGCAATGTCATTAATTCTGCGCGAATTTCCAAAGCGGCACTCGCACGGAGACGCTTTTCGTCGTGAGTGGAGTTGCGGTCTGTTGTACGCCTTTCCGCCTATACCACTTCTGCCCAGAGTGCTGAAGATCAGGCGCGACCGGGCCCAAGGCATTCTTGTGGCTCCAGATTGGGCAAGAAGACTTTGGTATCCCGAGCTACTCAGTATGGCAATCTGTTCCCCAATCCGACTGCCTCTTCGGGAGGATCTTCTGTCACAGCAGCAGGGAAGGGTCCTCCACCCGAACCTGTCCAGCCTCCACCTCCATGCGTGGAGATTGAGCGGCGACAGTTGACAGCTTTTGACCTTCCTGCCGAAGTCTGTGATGTTATCTTGGCAACCAGGCGACCCCCCACTAAAACCGTATTCGCCTGCAGGTGGAATACATTTGTGGCATGGTGCACAGCGAAGGCTGTGGATCCCCTTTCTGCCCCTCTTTCAGAAGTTCTTCTGTTCCTCCTTTCTCTGGCCCAGTGGGGCTCTGCTCTGAGCACTATCAAGGGTTATCTCTTGGCCATTTCCGCCTTCTTAAGGCTTCCAGATCAGCCTTCTCTTTTCAAGTCCCCTGTTGTTAGTCGTTTCTTGAAAGGCATTACCCACACGTTCCCTCCGGTTCCGTTTATAATGCCTCAGTGGGACTTGAATCTTGTGTTTATTTATTTGATGTGCGCTCCCTTTGAGCTGCTTCACAACTGTCCTTTACGTCTTCTCACCTTAAAGACTGCTTTCCTAGTTGCTATCACCTCTGCCAGAAGAGAGAGTGAGCTCCAGGCTCTTTCTTCAAAATCTCCTTTTCTTTCTGTTCATCCAGACAAGGTGGTTTTACGTACCCGTCCTTTTTTGCCAAAGGTTCTTACACCCTTCCACATCAGGTAGACCATCACTTTGCCCACCTTCTTTCCGCCTCTGCATCCTTCAAAAGAGGAAGAGAGGCGCCACCGTCTGGACCCAAACAAAACGTGCGCTCTCTTTCTATCTGATGCGCACACAACAGTTCCGGGTGGATGACCAGCTCTTTGTTGGCTACGTGGGTGCCAAAAAAGGTTGGGCCGTGCACAAGCAGACCATCTGTCGGTGAGTCATTCTCTGCATCAAGGCCTGTTACTCCTTGACTAAGAAGGAGCCTCCTGTGGGGCAGCGTGCCCATTCCATATGGGCAACAGCAGCCACTACTGCCTTGGGACGCGGCATTCCCTTGCAGGACATTTGTCAGGCAGCTACTTGGGCCTCGCTGCACACGTTTACCAAGCATTACTGCCTTGACAGTCAAGTCCAGAGAGACGGCTTCTTTGGCCATTCTGTTCTCTGTGACTTTCTGATGTAATCTTGTTCTCAGACCCACCCCCGGGGTTGGTATTGCTGGGGTATCTATTCTAAGTTAAAGAATCTATCACTAACTTGTCTTTCAGATGCACAAGTTACTACTTGTGTAACAATATATCTGTAAGAGACATTAGTCAGTGATAGATTCCTTACCGCCCCTCCCATCCTCCCCGTTCTGCAACCTGATTACTAGGGTTAAGGTCATCCCTTTCAAGGCCCTAGTTTCAATGCACCAGTGGTCAGTATCTTGCCTGGCTCTGCCTTCCTGGCGCGGGAAGTCGTGTTCAGAACTGACTTCAGCGTGCATGGGTGGCGCCTAAGTAGTCTCTGTGACGTCATCTTGGCGCATACGATGCAGCGACGGACGCAGAGCCGCAGGACGCAACCTACTGACGTGCAGGGGTACTGCTAGCAAAAACTTCCCAGATCCAGTCTTATGCCTAGGGATATTCTAAGGTAAGGAGTCTATAACAAACTAATGTCTCTTACAGATCTATTGTTACACAAGTAGTAACTTGTGCAATGGTTTGACATCTAATCTGACATCCAATCTAAACATTTGGCGAAGCGGATTGCTGCCTGATCTTTATCTTGAGACAGCAGTATGATTAACTTCGTGTCATCCGCGTAAGATCAAGAGAGTGGGACTCAAAATTGATCCCTGTGGAACCACCTGGGGCAGAAGAAAGCTCTCAGATAGGTGTGTCTGTTGTGCAAATTGGAAGCTCCGTTCGGAGAGAAACAATGTCATCCACTTCAGAGCATTCCGCCTGATGCCACATGCCTCTAGTCTTAGAAGAAGCAATTTGTGCTAAACGGTGTCAAACGCCACACTGCGATCCAGCAGGATCAGTGCGGCCGTTTGCCCTTCGGCAGCATATTTTCTCAGCATTTCTGTGGCCATAAGTAGTGCTGACTCCGTGGAGTGCGCTATTCTAAAACCTGACTGAGATTGGTGCAGTAAATCATTCGCATTGATGTGGTCCACCAGTTGTTTATTGGTGATTTTCTCTGCCATTTTAGCCACAAACGGTAATAATGAGATAGGGCGTAGATTTTCTAATACTGTGTGTTCCACAATGATTTCTTTTTGAGTGACAATGGCCTGTTTCCATTGGGTAGGGACCACCCAAGTCTGAAAGGAACATAGGTTGAGTTCCGCGATGTACGGCAAGATCGCGTCTGCTCCCTCTATTACTTTCTCTGGTCGAGCTGGGTCTAAAGAAGAACCAGATTTTATTCCTTTTGCTGTGGCTTTGAGTTCTTCTATTTCCTGGATCTTAAATTCATCCAGAGTTACTCCTGCAAAGTTTGTATGGCTTACACGGGCTGAGCTGGTTCCTTGCTGTACTTCTATTGGGAAGGTGTCGTATATTTTTGTTACGTTATTTGCGAAAAATTCTGCCACCTTATGACAGCTCTCTATGGTGGTTATGTCCTTTCTCGCTTCATGTGTTTTAAGAGACTTCACAATTGTGAACGTTTCTTTGTGGGAATTACTGGCACTTTCTATTTTGACCGTATAAACTTTACTGTTTGTGTCTCCCCTATTTGTGCTAGATTCAGTGTCAGCAGGTCCTTGCATACTGCACAAATTTCTTGGTTCTGCTTGTCATCAAAATGTATATTTAGGTCTCCTAGCACCAGAAAATGTTTATATCTCAGAGCTTGGTGTACTACCTTCTCTTCCAGGCTCGCCATAAACTGCGTTGTTGGGCCTGGTGGATGGTAGATTAGAAAGCCAGCTATGGTGTTATCCACCTCCGTGGATAGGGTAAATAAGAATGCCTCACAATTGTTTAGGCCTGCTTGTTTGATTTCGCACTTTATTGCGGCTTTATAGATTATAGCAATTCCACCGCCCTTTTGACCTTCCCTATCTTGCCTTTCTAGCATATACTCTTTAGGGATTATGTCTAGTACACAGGGGTAGAATTCTTATTAAGCCAGGTTTCGGTCAGGAATAGAGCATCCAATGATCTTTCCCTTAATAAGTTGTGGATCTCATGCTTGTGTTTGGCCAATGACCTGCAGTTTAGTAAAGCTAAATGTAGCTTGCCCTCCTTGGTATTTTGGGTTTTAAACGCAAGTGCCATATTACAATGCCTGCATATTAGTGCCATGCTATCTACATTTATTTTATGCCTGCATGCTGTGCCTGAGGGCTTTGACAATCTAAATAGCTCCTCAGCTGAGTACTTGATCCTGTCTTGTGCACCCATAGAACCAGAGGTACTGGCCCCTGGACCCGGTCGGGCGTGGACAGGCGCAGGCGGGATTGCCTTTGGCACGCCTGCTGCGCAGCCGCATACACATTGCTCTCTTGTAGGGGAGCAGGCGGGAAGCTCCTCCTCTGCCCACTAGACCGGAAGTGATGCTCTAATGCCCTGTGACACGCTCTGCCCCGCCCTCCACACAATGGCACTCAGCTGGGATGGATTGGGCGGGCTCACTAACGAGATAGGCTGTGCAGATTATTTATTTAAAACAGAAGGCTGTGCAAATTCGCTATTAAAACCAGTAGTTTGTATTTTAAAAATAAGAATGTTTACAAAACACGCAGCAATCACAGTGTCTAGCGCGCACACTCAGCAGTCTCATCGGAGTCTCTTTTAAAAAAAAAATAATACTTTCATTTTCCAAATAAGAAAACAATGATGTACCTTTTGTTTCATCATATAGCATGTAAATAATGTCAGAGGAGGAGAGCATGCGCATATAACACATATTAAAACACATTGTGGCGTTCAGGCACTGAGAATCAGTGATCTTAACCATTGGAGTTACATGAGGGGCATATAATTCAGCAAGGGAAGATGGAAGCACAAAAGCGGCACAACAATGGCATACATAATCACGTTGATATGACATCCCGCATGTGTCAACAAAACAGTTAGTGGGGCCGCAGGGAACAAAGGAAAAGCCAATCGAACAAATAAAATACAGATGCATGGTTATAGAAATGCACAACACCTCAGCCCACTCCTTCCGGAACTATGGTGGCTTTCTAGCTGAGACTGACGTTCAGCAGTGATCTTAGCAATGTAGGAGCGGTATGGCCCCCAAATATCAATGGGACGGGACGGACTGGGGACCTGTGTCGAGTACTCCACGCAATTAATATTGCAAAAGCCATACTCCTGAGCCACGACTTCAATCTCGGAGGCCGTCTATCACACCAGAGTAACGCAACCTCCCTCTTTTCCAGCAGGAATCCCAATGCTGCAAGTTTTCGAAAAGTGCTTGGGAAGTTGGAAACATAGCCCAGCAACGCAATTTCTGGGGTGGGGATCAAGTTCAAGCATAACATGTCACTGAAAGTGTGGTGTATCTGAGACCAGTAATCATGCAAAAGGGGACAGGTCCAAGAGAGGTGGGCGAAGTCGACGAAGGGGGTATTGCACTTGGGGCATTGGTGGGGACGACTAGGGTCTATTTTGTGTGAACGTGCTGGAGTGTGATATAGCCTGCGGAGGAATTTAAAATGGATGAGTTTGTGTCTACTGTTTAGGGAAACTTCCTTCGTAGCTCTGCAGCACTGTACCCATTGATCGTCGGAGATGGGTTTTCCCAGATCCCCCTCCCAAGCAACACGTACTTTAGCGTCTAGGGTGGGAGTTGAAACACTGCACATTCTGTATAATGTAGAAACTAGGTGTGTTCCCGATTGGTGTTGGATGAGGAGTGTAAGCGGGGGAGCAGCCCCAGGGGCAAGTGGAAATGTAAGAAACGAAGCCTGCAACATGGATCGTAATCTAGTCAAGACAAAGGAGTCCATGAATGAGCGGTCAACGAAACGATGGTCTTCAGATGTAGACAAAGCATGGCCCTCAGGAAAGAGGTCGCCAATGGTGTGAATGTGGAATGTGGCCAATGTGTGTTTAACTACTGATTCCCCGGTGATCGGGAGCCAAGAAGCATTGGGCAAAGGAAGGGCCGGTGAATACAATTGGTCCAGGCCAATAAGTCTGTGCAATCTATCCCAGGCCCAGCAGGTTGACGAGACAATCTGTATATCCAGCGGGTCTCGTGGGAAGCCCTTAGGAAGAACAGTGGACAGGAGTCCAGGAAGGACCAAATCCGCTTCAGGTTTCATATACAGAATGCGGGCATCTGGGTGAAACCAAGAGTACGCATATGAGCATTGTGCAACTAAAAAATAAAGATAAAAATCAGGAACACCAAAGCCGCCTCGTTCATATGTGAGTTAAAACTCGCCAGGTGACTCGCGGATTTTTGTCACCCCAGACTAATCGCAATAACAAGGAACGCAATTGGGAGAATAAATTCTTGGTGAGAGGAATTGGGATGTTATTGACTAAGATATAAAAAGCGAGGAAGTACAACCATTTTAATTATGGCAATTCTCCCTGCGATAGATAGAGGGAGGCGTATCCACCTCTCAATCTGGCTCTCTAGTAAACCAACCGCGCTACCATAATTTAGTCTAATGATGGCGGCGGTGTCCAGATGGATATGGACCCCCAAATATCTGACTGAGTCGCGACTCCATTCAAGAGGGAAAGAGCAATTCCATGCTGTAGTGCTCGTGGTGAGCGGAAAGATGACCGATTTGTGCCAATTGATGCGAAGACCCGAGAATTTGCCGACGCAAGTTATTTCCAAAATAAGAGGTTCAAGATTAATGTGAGGCATTCTGACATATAAGATCGTGTCGTCCGCATATAGAGATATCAAAAGAGGACCAGCACGGAAATGGAGCCCCCGGTATAGATGCTTTTCTTGAAAATGGCGGACCAAAGGGTCCATCGCCAGGATGAAGAGTAGCGGGGATAAGGGGCATCCCTGAAGTGTGCCACGGGATAAGGAGAACTGCTCAGTGATGGTGCCATTAAGGCGCAATCTGGCCGTAGGTGCAGTGTATAATAGTGCCACTGTAGAGACAAAACAGTCTGGCATGCCCATGCGTCTCATGATGGACAGGAAAAAGGGCCATTCCAAAGAGTCAAACGCTTTCTCAGCGTCGAGAAGGATCGCGGCGGCCGGTGTGGATGGGTCTATTCGATGTAAAACAGAAAATAGGGTCCTCCGGTTCAGAGAAGTGGAGCGATGTGGGACAAATCCAGACTGTGCCGGGGATATGATAGACTCCATCAGCAATGAAAGCCGAATGGCGATAACCTTAGCCAGAATCTTGTAGTCGAGGTTTAGCAAAGAGAGAGGTCTGAATGAGCTGCATAATGTGGCGTCCCTGCTTGGCTTGGGAAGAA
This sequence comes from Lissotriton helveticus, assembly GCF_964261635.1. Lineage (NCBI taxonomy): Eukaryota > Metazoa > Chordata > Amphibia > Caudata > Salamandridae > Lissotriton > Lissotriton helveticus. The sequence continues at coordinate 918,829,002 of NC_136069.1, forward strand.
GAATGATGACCGCCGCTCTGAACGTGGTAGGCAGACAGCCCGTTTCAAGTGCCTCAGCATATACTTCCACTAAGCGCGGGACTAAGGCCTCTTTGTAGATCTTATAGAACTCCGCAGAAAAGCCGTCTAGGCCTGGCGCCAAAGAACCTCTTAACGCCTCAATAGCTTCAACTATGCTGTCCTGAGTGATGGTTGTAGCTAGAAATTCCTGCATGTGTTTTTCAAGATGGACCATAGCAATCTCGTTGAGGTAGTCTCCTCGATCCCCGTGGTCCTCTGACAGTGTGGATGTGTATAAGGTTTTATAATAGGACAAGAAGGTATTGCAAATCTCTGGCATGGAATGAAGTAGATCACCCTGTGGACCCACAATCTCTGTGATATAAGACGAGTTATAAGGGGAGCGAAGCAACTGTGCCAATAGTTTGCCGGGTCTGTCGCCTTCCCCATACTGCCGTGCCGTGCATTGTTTGGTCAGAAACTTCAGTTCCTTGTCTGCTTAGTCTCTAAACTTCATCATTAACGACAGACGTCTGGCTTCCTTCTCACTGGAGGGATTCCCGAATAGTTCCCTATCTAGTGCAGCGATGTCCTTTTCAACACGAGACAGTGTGGAGCGGATGTCTCTTAAAACACCAACATGTTTGGCAATGCAGACACCACGAATGGTAGCCTTGAACCCTTTCCAAAGAACTGCCCAAGAATCAACAGACCCAGTGTTGAGGTCGAAATATTCCTCAATGGCTTGTCGAACTTCCTCAGTAAAAACGGGGTCAGCTAGTGATCTCCCGGGAAATCGCCACGGTCTCTCATATCCACCCAATCTGGGGACCTTCAATTTAAGAACTATTGGAGAGTGGTCCGACAGCGTGCAAGGGAGCGTGAGATGGTTCTCAACCCAACCAGCAACCCCAGGGGAGAGGAGTCAATAATCAATTCTGGTTCAGGTATTGTGAAACCCAGAGTGGTGGGTATAGTCAGGAAGCTGTGGGTGTAGCCTTGCCTCTGTGTCAATTAAGGAGAAGTGTGTGCATATATCAAGCAGGACTGGGCGTGATCTAGCTTTAGTGTCGGGGGAAGAGGACGTACTGTCCCTAGTGGGATTCATCAATAAATTAAAGTCCCCTCCAACAATTAACAATCCAGGATCGAGCGTGAAAAGTTGCACCTGTAGATCTTGGGAAAAAGAAGGGGAAACGAAGTTGGGGCCATAGATCCCAACCAATGTGACCTTGTGTCCCATAAGGGTCCCCGTGACTATCAGATATCGGCCTTCTTTGTCAATGATACTATTGGAAAGAGCAAATGGCACTCGTTTGTGTATAATTATGGCTACTCCTCTTGAGTATCTACTGTAATGAGAAAAAAAACGGTGAGCACCCCATCTTCTGGCGACCTGAGAGGAGTTTGAGGGGGACAAATGTGTCTCCTGTAAAAAGGCGATGTCAACATTGTGTCTAGTGATATAGTTGAAGACTTGCTTACACTTTTTAGTATTGTTCAGCCCCCGAGTGTTCCAGGACATCAACGAAAGCCCGGATGACCCGAGCTGAAGGCCTAACTTGGCCATGTGATAAACAATATCAAAGATAATCTGAACTGTGTGCTACTCCATCTCAACTCAAAGGCATGATAAACGATGCAACAATCATAAATGAGAAAAAACAAAACAAAACCCGCCCCCCGCCCACCACCCAGCCTCTTGTCAACCCCCAAGAGGCAAACCCATTGCAATCTCTTAGCGGAACGTAATAATATGCATGACACTGACCAATTGGGAAAGCAATAAACAATTTCAAAGAAGCCCACAAAAAGCAAGAAAGCAAAGGTATCTGCCGTGGGGGGCAGCAACGCCACGTCAGTCAGGCAGACCCATATGTCAAGTCACGAATGAACCAGGAATGTACGTAATCATGCAACACCGCAAAAGTAAAAGGATATGAAATAATGGATCGTCAGCCAGTACACTGGTCTGTGAAGAGTTCTACGCTGTTTTGTGAATCGCCCTGTACTGGAGAAAGCGAACCGGAAGCAACAGCTGCACTCGACCCATGTTTTTTATAGTTCTGGCAAAACTCTTGCGCCTCCGTGGGGGTGTCGAAAATGCGGAACCTGCGGCAACTTCCACTTTTAGTCGTGCTGGATAGAGCATACCATGCTTAAGGCCCAGGTTCCTCAGGGTAGCCTTGACACCATTGTTCTTTCGTCGTGCCTCCTGAACCATAAAAGTGAAGTCTGGAAAAAGAGACAAGGTGCTGCCCTGCCACTGTATCTGACCCTTCTCACGCGCAGCACGAAGAGCAGCATCGCGGTCACGGAAATTCATGAGTCTTGCAATGATGGGGCGTGGAGGTAGGCCAGGGCTAGGACGGGGTCCCAAAGATCTATGGGCTCGCTCCACCACAAACCCCTGCGTGAACACCTCTCTGATGAACAGGTCAATGAGTAGTTTTTCCATGAAGATATCCATGCGTCCAGTTGATGTCGTCTGTGCCACGCCAAGGATACGGATATTGTTGCGTCGGCTACACGCTTCAAGGTCCTCGTTCGTGATGGCTACTTCTTGGAGGATTTTTTCGGCACGTTCTAGCCGCTTCAATGATTTTGATGCGCTGTCTTCTATGTCCGAGACTCTGGACTCCACTACATCTAACCGTCAGTCGTGAGCCTGCACCTTAGACCCCATGTCAGCCAGTTTTTGTTTGAGGCTGTCGAATCGGCTGTCCAGCGACTTGAAACCGGCCCCCATCTCACTCATCATGGCAGTGACCAAAGAAGTCGCGTTATCCCGGTCAGTAGACTCTATAGCGCCCGTGGAGGAGTCGGGAGGGGCATCAGTGGTGAGGAGGGAGGCTATATCAAAACTGAGTTTACGTTGAATTGGATCTTTTTCCCCATGGTGGAAGCTGGGGGGTGATAGGCAGCGGTGGGTCAGCAACGTGGCAGAGACCGATGACTTCGCACAGCAGAGGGGAAGCAAGGTCCAGCGAAGGAGCACTCACCATCACATTCGAGTAACCGGCAGAGGCAGTGGTAGGGGTGCAGTCGGCCAATATGGTATCGAGGGAGCACCTGTGATAAGGCAAATAAGGTCAGCACCTAGGTTCGTGATTTATCCCTTGACCAGTCAGGAGACGTTTATGGCGCAATGCCAGAGGCCAAGTGGTGGAAGTAAAATGCCGCGTCAGTCCCTGCGGCGATTGCCTCGTGACTCTAAAATGGCTCCGCAGTGGGGGGCAGCAGACTCGCCCCAATACAACCCCAGGACAGTCACCCAGGTCCCCCTATAACAACGATATTCGTCAGCCATATCCACTAGTTGGCCGAGGTGGTGAGCTCAGGGAGATCAGTAAGCAAAGACGTGTTTCATGTCCGAGGGACCACCGGGCCTTGGTAGCCAGCTTATTCCAGGAGGGCAGGCGAGGAAAAGAGCGCCACGGCTGGGGTGAAGGCAGTGAGGGACAGGGGGGGCCGCCACAAAGCAGGGGGGGGGCACCCACACCCGCAGCGCCCGCCGCCGCAACTGCGGCCCACAGAACACCAAGCCCAGACCCCCGGCCACCGGGCAGGACCGCAACTCAATGCCCCGGTCAGGTACGGCGCCGAAGGCCTGAGAGCCGCGAACGCTTCCAAGGGACCGGGAGCAACACGGCCCGACCCCGAGCGGGACAGGGGAGAGAGAGAGGGCGCACCGAGCTCCACGAGCGGGCGCAGAACGCAGCAAGAGCACCACAGGTGCGGCAGTTACCGTCCGGCCGCGCGCAGATAGGGATTCCACGGGAAGGGCAACGAGGCCATCGATCACCTCCGCCGTTTTCGCTCCTCACGCCCTCCCCAAACATCGCCCGGGCGCCAGAGGGCAACAAATCTGGACCGCTGCAGGATGGATGAATGTTGCTGGGCTCAGAAGTGGATTATCCCATAATTAAATGTATATTTGGAAGCCCGACCGGCGGATCTTCAAACAGAGGCAGCCTTCTTGGTTGCCTCCGTGGCCACGCCCCCCCTCATCAGTCTCTTTAGCAATTTATAGCGAATCCATCACATAACCAGTTTTTTTGTGGTTTGGGCAACTTAGCTGAAGATGGAATTAAATGGAACAGCAGCAGTAATGGACATGTTGTGACTGGGGTCAAGTTGCTTACTGGATCCTGTAGCAAATTATGTTCCCCACCAACCAACATGGAGACTTAGCATATCTGAAGAGAAAGTCAGTTTAAAACTCACATGAGGAGCTACAGCAAAAGCTGCTTTTGGACATTCAAGCAACCACTACTTACAATGAGAATGGAATATTTTGCACTACATCTGCCAGAATGTGCTGTGGGGACTTGGGTGGACTTGATAGCCAGTATGCCACCTTAAACCCCTTCAATCAATGGAGATGTATTTAAAATCGATATTATCCAGGAGATCAGTATAGAATGTATTAACTCTATATGTCTAAATTGGATGCCCAAGCGTACCTGTATCCTAATTATATGGTCAGCTGTTATCTAATAAACACAGCCCAATTCTCTCTAGTTTTACTGGAGTCCATTATAATCAAAATATCAGTTTTGTTAGATATAGTTCAAATTTTGATCTAAATTGTTTCTTTTAGTAGATTTATAAAGTTCAGACATTGGAATTACGAAGGGTAAAATCCAGGTTTTCTATCGATTTGTCAGGTTTCTTTTGGAGGTAGACCTTGTCAGAAAAAGAGCTACCAACTTTTTTTTTAAAGATCTTTTTATTAAGTGATATAATGCGATAAATAGGTCAGTGCATCACACTACATCACAATCATAGATCAGTCGATAGCCACTAAGCATCAGAACATCAATACGTCAGACACATTTACCATCAGTTGCTCCTCTGCACAGTCGCTGGAGCATTAATAATGTAGTTGTTAAGAAGGAAACATTTGCACTCGCCTGAGATACAAGGGCCACCACTATAATCATTTCTGTAGCCCCAAATTTTCACCCACTTTTTAGGACAACCCCTGCCCTCATGAGCCACCTTTTCAGCTACCATGCTCAAGTCCATGTTTACTTCCAGTCTCTGTGACATGGTTCGTCTCTGCCCCTCACAATCAAGCAGTATTCCTCTTGGCGATAGCCAAGCACAGATTATCCAGGTTCACTCCATACGATTCACATCAGTTACGTCCCAAGTATTGAGCAAGCACCACATGGCTGAGAATGGCATCTCACTGGGGCACAGGCTAGTCGTACAATTTATCACGGACTCCAAATAGAACTGCACAGCTGGGCAATCCCAAATTATATGATATAAGGTACCCAGCTGTCCACACTGCCAGCAGCAGTTCGCATCTGTTGCTTTACCCATTTTTGCCATGGTGGTGCCGGCATAGTAGGTCCTATGTAATATCTTGAGCAGTACTAAGCGAAACCCAGAGGTAATCGCTATCTCATTTGAGGAGGCAAGGGCCATTTGTTGTCCTCTAAACCTCCCAAATCTAGGTCACAGTGCTCCCGCAAACAATGGAGAGTGTCAAGGGAATTGTTAGTCAGTAGTATGTGAGTGAAATTGCCTTGTTGGGCATTAAGTTAAGTAGTCTGTCCTCCAAACGGAAGGATTAAGGTAGTTCCTGTTCTTGGAGGAAGTACCGCTCAGAGGGCTTGTCGAACCAGCAGGTAATAGAAGGTCTTGGTAGTAAATGAAACATCTCCCAGAGACCATAGATCACCCACCCTGGAAAGACCAATAAGATCCCACATGTCAAACTCGGGTTGCCTACCCAGGATACCCAATGCTTCAGAATACCACAAAAGGGTGGCCTGGGTTATTTTACCCTTCCATCCCAGGGCCGAGACTGTATGCTACCAAATTTTAACCTTGACCACTGTAGGTCCCTGGAATGTCAAGTGTCGTGTAGTATAGAGGGGAGATGTACCCATTGAGCGGCCCAGTGAGTTTGTTCAGTGCTATGCGTGCTGGTTCCTCATCGAAAAGCAGCATTCTGAGGGCTGACTCTATAACCTGAAATAAGGCCGCACGGATTGGGTATGGTTTGTGTATTATGTAGTGCATAAAGGAAACGAGGCAGGGCCATCATTTCAAATAACACAGCCCAACCAAGTAAAGACAATGGTAGGGACCTCCAGTACTGCACATCGCTCTTAAGTCGCGTCAGAGACAGTGGTAGTTTTTTTTTCATAGAATTGGGCATGTTGGCCCTAAAAAAGATACCGAGGTAGCAGAAGCCATCGAAGACTATCTGCACTTCAAACCCTGGTGGCAATTCAGGCGCTGGCCTATATAGTTTTCATCCAATCTCGAATCACATATCTCGAATACCGACCATAGAGGGTGAGTATGAGCATAATTCTGTCAAGAGAGAACTGGTGGCCTTCCACATACAGCAGAATGTCATCTGCATTGAGCAAAATTATTTCCTCCCATTTCGAAGTCTATTGGAAACTGTGGATCAGTGAATCTGTCCTGATCCAGGCTGCCAAGGGTTCCGGAACGAGAGAGAAGAGGAGTGGAGAGAATCCCCCCGCCTTAACAGGTACCTGTGCTAGGGGCTCAGTGTAGAAGAGTCTTACCCATGCTATTAAATTAGGGCTGAAGCACATCCTCGTCAATACTTCAAAAAGAAGGGCCACCTTAAAAGTGTCGAAAGCCGTACAGGTGTCTAACCGGAGGAATAAAGCGTCCTCCTGAATTCTGCCAGTGTGATCAAGTATTCCATGGAGCCACCAAAGATGAAGAGCAGTACAACGCCCTGGAATAAAGCCGTATGGATCAGGATGGATTAGTCTTGCAATAATTTGATCAATCTAGAAGTCAAGAGTTTGGCCAATATTTTTACTTTGGCGTTAAGGAGCTAAATCAGTCTATACGAAGCACAGTCATCCGGCGGTTTGCCCTCCTCACGTATAACGACTGTGAGAAGTTGGCCTGGTATTTAATGTTCTCTATTCAAGTGTGCACCTTGCACCAGTCCAAACAACCCTTATGGTGATGGTTGTAAAGTCAACCTTATAGACCAGCTATCCTAGGGGTAGCATGGACAAAAGCAGTCTTAGGCTAAACTCAAGAGGGCATGTGAAGCCAGCTGTTTTACCATATGCAATCCTTTTAATACCAAATGAAAGGACACCACACAGGTTATATATTCAAAATATATATGTATTTATTTCTAAACAACCCCCCAAACTCTTTATGAGCACATGAGCACAAGCGCGTAACAAGTAACTTAATATAACATACAAAAGTTGCACAAATATGGGTAGGCCCTGGTGGCCCGTAAAACCATATACTAAAATAGTGGTTTAAGAACCACGTCACGAACAATGGTAAGGCCTAGGGCCTTGGGAATCGCTGGGGCTACACTGGACTAACAGTTGTTAGGGAGCAGGAGGCCCACAGGATGCGGGTGCAGTGTCTAAATGCACACGCGTGCACACATAGAAGTCAATGGGTGCGTAAAGACAGAAAGTTAGAGTTTTTAGGAGTCTTCCGACTGGACTAGAAACTAACCACTTGAAACTAGGACACTAGGGGTGTAAACCTCTACAGGAGCACCGCAGTACTCGCGTTACCTCACCCACAGGAAGCGGGTGCATAGGTGTCAAAGTGCGTTGGGTTTTGTCGTGGAGTTCTATGGAGCCTTGGAGAAAAGATGCTGCAGGTGACCAGGAGAGAAGAGTCCGGTTGGATCCAAGGGTGGATCAAGGATGAAGAGTACCTGAAAGCAGAGGGTACAGAGTCTGGGTCACTAGCCAGTGACCAGGATGGAACCAGGAAGGAACCAGGCGATGTCGGGATGCGATCAGGTGCTGTCGTGAAGATTGTCTCCGCTGCCACGTGGACCAGGAGGTGTCAACGACGACCAGGTGCTGGACACGGACTGTCCCACGAAGGCTCGCGGTGTCGGTTCTCGATTCGGAGTCAACAGGCCTTGGCAAATGCAACCCACGCAGGAATCGAAGATGGCCTCTGGATCAGACCAGCAAGGTCTGATGGGCTGCTCCTTTTCAGGGGAGCAAGGGCCAGTCTGGAGCAACCAGACCAGCGTTGAAAATTCAAAGGTTCGTCGTCACAGAGGCTACTAGCCAACGGGAAAGTGACCGGACAGATGCGTCGAGCAGGAAAATGCAAAAGGGCCCCACACAGCACTCGGTGAGTGTGGAGAGGTGATCTTCGGTGCAAAGGATGCTCGGGGCTGGGACTTCTCAATCCCCAATGCACAGCTTCGAAGGTGCCTCAGAAGCTGCACGGAAAGCACTTTGCTGGCTTTCCAAGATGGGCCGGTCCACGTCTCTCATCGCCTCCACGGGTCTCAGCTTTGCTGTGGCTGTGGATTGGGCTGTTGGATGTCTGGAAGTCCGGTTCTTGTCAGGCTCTGTCGTTCGAGCTCCGGCGGGAGCAACGTCATAGCAAACCGTTGAGCGCTTGATGGTGCCTGCTTGCACAGGGTGGTCGTTCCTTGACCGCAAGGGAGATTCTTCTGTCTTCTAAGTCGAGTAGGATTTCGAAGGGTCCAGAGTTTCTTATCAGAGTTTCAGTCAGGATTATCTAAAGTCTTGGGACTCAGCTCCTACCTATATACCAAATTTTAGGGGCTGGATTACCTGCTAGGTCCCTCCTATGGGTGGGACCCAGGAAGGGGTTGGTTACACCCCTTTCCCTTTGTCTAGTTTCACGCCAGAGCTGGGGCTGGAGTGCCCCAGCACCGGTTTGAACTGGCCTATGCATGGGACACCTTGTGTGCCCCAGGCAGTGTCTCGTTTCATTCAGCCCTCCTGCCCCAATCCACTATCTCCTGCCTGGGGTGGTGCTAGCACCTCCCTGTGACAGGAAACCTATTGTCCAAGCCTCCCTCGCTGGAAGGACTCCCAGCAGCAGGAGGTCAGACTTGTGTCTGTGGCAGCAGCATCCATTTTGTGATGCTGAGGCTTTGGTTAATTGATTAATTGATTAATGGATTAATGGAAGTAACATGTCTTCTCCCTCTAGAAGGGTGGAATGCTACCCCCGTCACCAGAATTGGCGAGGGGGTAATATTCCAAAGCGTATGACACCTTACACGACATGTTTTGATAAAGCCAAACCAAAGTTAGCATCAGACCGCGAGGTACATAATGCACTTAAGAGTACATGGTATGGCAATATTCTAGAACAGCTATAAGGACATGGTTCCGAAAGCTGCAGACAGGCTCAGCTCATGCTAGAGCACCATCTAACATAAAACCAAGCACTCTGCCTTCAGGATTGTTAAGGCCTGCCATAGGAGTGACTTATAGGTGTATATGTGTCCAGATATAAGGTTAGACCTAGGTATACTATATGTAAGCAAGGGGTGATTACACGACCTTGCCCTAGCTGAGTGATCAGCCAGTTGTGTCAGTTTGGATGGCCAGCCAGGGGTGGCAAAAGATATGCTGCAGCCCCTGGTAGGCCTTGGGTGCACTTATGCCCTGGGTACCTATAGTACACTGTACAGGGACTCATAAGGTGACCCAACATCCAATTAGTTATGTACCCAAGGTACATGGAGTCTATTTTATAGAGAGAGCTGATAGCCTGGGGCCCGGATTAGCAGGATCCCAGGCCAACTAAGTCGAAAACCAGCTAAACACAAGGCAAAAAATCTGGGGTAACCACAGTCAGGTATCCACCTTCCTACAACGACTATGTTGGCCAACCTCTGGTTCCTAGAAAGAATTTCTTGATCTTTACTTTTCTTAAACATTCACAACAAGTACGGGGCACATCTCTGAGCAGTGAGCTTAAAGAGTTCTGTTGGCATACCATTGGGGCCGATTGCCTTGTCTGAGTTCAGTTCTTTTAATAGAGTGGCTTTGAACTATCTTCTTGCTGCTACGTAAATAGATTGTTTGTATGGGGGGTTCTTTTAAAACCTACTGTGACCGTTACATTTTGTATTGCTACAGTTGCACTGCTGTCTTGCACATTAAGAAGAGTGTTGTAAACTTATACTGTGTCACCCTTACCTTATTCCTGCACCGATCACGCCCCGGTCCGCCGCAGCTGTGTGCTGTTTGTGCGGAGGACAGGTGATCCGGAAAGAGTCCGGCGGCTCAGCCGGCCAGAATTTCCGACTTCCTGTGGTGAGCCGTCTAGTCTTTCCGCCACCACAGGATATAAATTACACATGAAGAGGACGCGCAGCGGGCGCGCCAAAGGCAAGCCCGTCCGGACCGGGCCCAGGGCCACAACCCCTAGCCAAGTTTTCCCAGGTGTCATGCGTTATACTGGCAAGGAGCTGCACATACTAAATATGCCTAATCAAACCCAAGGCTGTTCTAGACACAGGTTGGATAATGGTGCAGGGCCTTCCCAATTTACTTGTCCCTGCGGTTACGTGCTGCCTGGCTCACATCTGACAGAACTAGGCGTGTTAGCTACCACACAGCCTATTACGAAATTAGTTCAGGCCCCCAGTCAAAGAAAGAGTCGCTGTGGTCTGATTAATGTGAGGTCATTGGCCAAACATAAAATAGAAATTGCAGATACCATCATGCAACACAATCTGGATATATTATTTCTTACAGAAACATGGGCTGATCCATCTTCCGACCCAGATTTTGTGGTCGCGGTGCCTCGTGGGTTTGTTTCATCTAGATCCGATAGACCCTTAAAGAGAGGGGGCGGACTTGCTGTTATCTATCGCGAACACCTCAGAGCTACTTTTACTTCAGTGCTCAATCCCCACTATGAAGGATTGAATATCTCATTAGAACTAAATCCAAAAAACACCTTTAGGGGTACTTTAGTGTATCGCCCCCCAGGGGCAAGGTCCAATTTACTTTCTAATTTAGACTCCCTATTAGAACCCCATCTTACCATCAAAAGGTTCACTATCCTGAGGGACTTTAACTTTCATCTTGAGTTGATGTCAGATAAAGAACCACTATGTTTACTGAAAGGTTAGGTACGCTGGGGCTTACCCAGCTGGTACATAAACCCACACACCAGGCAGGGCACACCTTGGACGGTATTTTTTCATCAGTCCCTGGAATGATTGCTACAAATACCCTCCCTACTGCTTGGTCTGACCACTCCCTGGTTTTATTTGAATACCCTTCCCAAATCATACCAGAAGTCATTAGTACTAAAGTACAGGGAAAAGCTTTTAAAGCTTGGAATAAGATCGATATTAAAATGCGTGAACTTCAACTTAATCAGACACGTCCTAACCAGAGTACTCAAGTGGATCAAGCAGTAGAGGACTATACCAACTGGTTGAACAATGCCTTTATGGTGACGGTGCCAAAGGGTAAAAACTCGGGGAATCGGAATCAACCTTCTGCCCCCTAGTTTACAGAAGCTTTGCATCTAGAAAAACAAAAATGTCGCAGATTGGAAAGGCGCTGGAGAATAAACTATGAAGCAGAGGAAAAAGATAGCTATAAACATGCTCTAGCTAATTATAAAAATTTGCTGCATACAGAGAAAAAGATCTTCTTCACTGAACAAATAGAATCATCTAAAAACTCTGCAAAACAATTGTTTCAGGTGGTGAAGAAGCTTACTACCCTTCCTAATAGCTCAGCATCCGTGAGCAGCCTTATGTGACGACATTGCCTGTGCTTTTAGGAACAAAGTCAATGATATATATAATATCTTCATTATTACCTCCAACACGGCAGCTAAAGAACCTCCCATTTTGGAGACTCAAAGAAATAAAAATGAGTTGTCGACCTTTTCACAAGTGTCTAGTGAGCTGGTGAAAAAGCTTGTTCTGGACACTAAATCTGGATCACCCTCGGATCCTTGCCCCCCTGCTGTTCTCAAGGACATATCAGGGGAGATAAGTCCCATTTTGACCAATATCTTTAATTAAATGTTTTTGACAGGGATATTTCCCAATATCTGGAAAGATGCAATTATCCTCCCTTTGTTAAAAAAAGCCAATTTGGACAACTCCATTTCTAGCAACTATCGCCCTATTGCTAGGCTCCCTTTTCCTGCTAAAGTAGTGGAGAAAATAATGAACAACCAACGTACTCAGTTTATGCAGGATAATGAGCTACTTGATCCCGGCCAATTTGGATTCCGTGCAGGGTACAGTACCGAGACAGCCCTTATCAAGGCAACCGAGGAGGTCAGAGCAGTAATGGATAAGGGTGGTGCCGCTGTTCTGATTCTCCTCGATTTATCTGCGGCCTTTGATACTGTGCACCATGGTACCTTGCTTATGCGTCTCGAAGACATGGGAATCAAGGGCCAGGCCCTTACTTTACTAGCATCTTTTCTGATGAATAGGAAACAGACTCTGGCCCTTGACCATTATCACGCTACTCCATATGTACTGCCATGTGGGGTTCCCCAGGGCTCATCGTCAGCCCCTTATAGTTCAATGCCTATGTGTCTGATCTTGCGAAATTGATACAGCCGTTCGGTTTCAATCTGACATCCTATGCTGACGACACTCAGAGTGTCGTCGGAGCATATAAAAACATGCTGGCCCCGGCACTGCAATTTCAGCATTGTATGAGGGAAATTAGTCTTTGGATGGGAAGACACTGTCTAAAGCTTAACTCGGATAAAACCGAAGTGATTATCTTTGGTAATCTCCAACCAAACTGGGATAGACTGTGGTGGCCAACTGAATTAGGACAGACTCCTGAACCAGTAAAAAAGGCCAAAAACCTCGGAGTGCTGATAGATATTAAACTTAATTATGCGCAACAAACTAATGCTACAATGTCAGCTTCTTTCTACTTATTGAAGAAACTTAAAAAGGTCTTACCATACATTCCAGATGATCTTAGGAAAACAATTGTGACTACTTGGTGTTGCCCAAACTTGATTACTGTAACAGCTTATACATCGGTTTACAGAAGCAACACCTAAGGAAATTGCAGATGGTGCAAAATGCTACGGCAAGGCTTTTATTGAATATACCTAGGCATCAATCTGTTAAAGAAGGAATCCGGAAGCTACACTGGCTGCCTGTGGTGCAACGTGTTAAATTTAAGGTACTCTGTCTTGCCTATAAAACTCTGAACGGGACAGGAAAGGTACCATTGAAACAATTTTTTTCATGGTATCGCCCAAGCAGACAATTAAGGTCTACAAATACCAAACTTATGTCAATCCCCAGAATTCAAACTGTGTGCTGGGGAGGTAGGAGCACCTCTCATTGTGCTGCTAAATTATGGAATACTCTCCCCGCTGACATGAGATGCTAATTCTCTCATTTCCTTTAGAAAAAAGCTAAAGACCTGGTTGTTCTCATGATAATCTCCCCCTTATTTACGTTCAATGGTCTTACTCTAGTTCAGCACCAAGACACCGTAAGGTATACGTGCGCTTTAAAAGTCTTTTTAACATTAACATTAACATTGCATATTCGGATGTTAATGTCGTCCCTTGTAAGGGTGGGAAGTGCTATATCCACTAGTAGGTCGTGGGATTCTTCCACCGTAGCTGTCCGCATTGGGGAGTAAAACTGGGTATAATAGGAGGCGAAGGCTTCAGTAATTTCCCGCCTATCTGTCGTCCAGTGACCTTCCTCTGTGTGAATGTTCAAAACCAAATGGCTTGCCCGCTCCATCCTATCCAGCCACGCTACGAGCTTTACCGCTTAATCTCCCATCTATTAAACTCGATGCATTGCCCTCTGGCGGGCTCTGGTGACCTCAGTTACTCAGTTACCAAGTCTCTATATAGTCTTTGTTTAAGTTTGGGGTGTGTTTAATATCTACTTTGTCTGGACCTGTCAATTTAGTCTCTAGAGCTAAGATCTCGTGCTCCAGCGCCTCCAACTCTGCCCTTCTATCCTTCTTGTGACCATGTATTAATGATCGTATCTGACCCTTGATGACTGTGGGATACCTCTAGAACAAAGTCTGTGCTGAGTCTACAGATGTCTCATTCTCTGTGAAGTAGTAATCTGTGGTCTGTACAAGTACTTCCCTAATGCTGGGAATTTTTAGCTACCAGGGATTGAGCGTATCTCAATGTGCTCCAGGAGTGTATCTAGCCATAAACAGCCCAAAGCGTTGAGTGGTCATGGATGCCTCTGGCCAAGTGCCGGACCTTGTGAAATAGAGGGAGCCCATAAGCCAAAGTAATTATAAAATCAAATCTGGAAAGGCTACCATGTGCCCTAGAGTGAAAAGTGTAGTGTTGGGTCGAGAGGTTAAGTGTGTCCACGAGGCAGAGCGCAGAGAGAAAATCTGCTAAGGGGCGACCTGGGGACACCACCCCCCCCAAGGGCGCCAACGGTCCTCAAAATCAATGAGGGCCATATTAAAGTCCCCACCCATGAATTATTCTCCTGCAGGGGACTAAGCAGTCGGGAGCTCAATGCTGGGAGCGTATGGTCATGCAGTCATGGAGGGACATACATACTTATTATGTTCAGAGTTGTCCTTTCCCAGGTATCAGTAAGAGCTACATATCGACCGCTTGCATCTGCCCATTTTTTGGGAACCGTGAGCGGTAATGATTTTCGAACTAGTATTCCCACTCCCCTGGAACCCGAAGTGTATCCTGTGTGTGCGAGCATCTTATACTTCCATCGGTCCATGGCATTGTAGGTTGTTCCCACCAAGTGTGTTTCTTGGCGGACCAAAGAGTTATAATCTTGATAAAAGAGGCTTTAATGTTTGAAGCTAGAACCAAACTGGGCTTGACAAAGTAGCGTGATTTGGGCTTAAATGATGGCACTCTTGTCTACATAGAGATCAAGGTCTACCTTTCCGACACGCACCAAAACTATATTACGCATTCTTTGGTTTTTAGTTTTTATTTGAACTTTGTGTGCTCACAGGAAACAATTTTAAGATGTTGACGAAAAGACATTTTATCAATAACGTATGGGTAAACAACTGTGTATAAGTTTGAGAAGAGCATAAGAGTATCCAAGTTGGACTGAACTGAATTGTATCTGACTCTCTGTTTGCCTTTTGCTAAAATAGTGATTTGAAAGTTGGTGCTTTTTTTTTGTTAAGACCTAACTACTATATATTATTTCTTTTTCCTTTCAAGGTATATAATTCCAAATGCAGGAGAGGCTACCAAAGTCATTAAGCAACAAATTATGAAAATTCTTGATGCCTTGGAAAGCTAACATAATGTTTTATAGTGTATGTACATTGTGGACATCCAGACCAACCACATAGAATGGGATACATAAGGAAGACGTTTGAATGGAATACTAACCTACGCTAACTATTTTGTTTTCTGATGGGGTTTCCTATTTTATGTCAAGCCATAACAATGTTCTCCTACCTTATTGTTCGTACCAACTGAAATTCTGGGCAGGGAAGGATAAAAAAAATTGTTTCATAAAAGTTGTTTATTTAAAAGTCATTTGAATGAGCACTAGTGAGCCAGATTTTCATCCCTATAAGATAAAAGGTACACTTGCAATTCAGTAGTGTTAAATTGCATTAGGATGTGTTGCATTTTGGGGTTGGCATTACTGATGTGTTGTCTTAAATGAACATAATATATATAAACCGTTTAAATTGCACAATTTTGTAAAATAGTTTTTACCTGTTAGCAAGGACTGAAAAACAATTACTCAGGTTTGTAAACTAAAGAAACAGCAAAGAAACCCTGAATGATGAGAAAGACTCCAGCTCTGTGCATACATGTACCATGTTGTGTAAATTACTTATGAAAGACCTTGTACAATAAAATGTATTCTTTAAAACCTTTTAAAACTTTGATAGTGGAGTTTAATCATTGAAACACCATGAAATTGATTTTACAAAGTTTAAGGTTCTAAAGGAATATACGGCTACGCCTATGTGATGGTATTAATATTTAAAGAAAGATTTGATTTGCGGGTTGGTTGAAGTACTATGAACATCTTGACAGAGAGGAACTGCTGGCATAGAGCTAATTGCCCTTTTCTTCACCCAGCTATTCTGTTTACAAAAGCAAACTGGACTATATGATTGCATATTGTAAGTATTGTTATCACTGCCAATTAAAATGCATAACAGTAGAGCATGTATGACTACCAAATATTTAAGTATGTTTTTGACACAAATATTTTATTTTGAAGACTAGAAGACTGCTTTTCATTTCTGAAACCCCACACTACCTGGGTGTGTATGTTTACCATGTGTTATAATGGATTGTCATCTAGTATATATGTATAGCAGCTGCGTTCACGTTCATCAGTTTGTCTTGACTGATTTAGTCCATCTCCCACTCGCATTCATTTAAAAAGGTGTTCTGTTATCGTTTCTGGATTTTCGTAAAGATCTAAGATTCATTTCATCACATTGAAATTCTCTAGGGCAACAACCTATTACTATGCAAGGATGTGTTTTTAAAAGTGTTAATTGATATTTTATTTGATATTTTAATCTTGGATCAGACTCTTGCACTTTGGAGTGTAGATCATATTTATAGTTTCTAACACTGAATACAGGCCACTTCACAATTAACTTTATAGTTTACTGGTACAATAGCATACTACTTCGATCGTGCGTTATGTATGCTCCCTAAACATTAGCCAACTAAATAAACAGTGTAGGATATGTATCATTATAAGTGGCTCTATAATATTCAAAAGCATTTACAGGTTCTGTAATCTGTAATATGCAGAACACAAATGAGTTCCTGGTTGCTGCATCTTAAGGAAATCAACAGATACAGCCGACGTTTCTGTCACCCTGATATCTAAGCAGTGAATAAGCTGTAGAAATTTTGCATGAAGTTACAATTTGGGCCTTTCCAGGGATTTATAATTCTGGATTACTTTTTCATTTACTCTGTCCTCCAGTAATGTCCTAAAGAGCCATCAATTGTGTGCCTACTAAGAGTCAAATATTGTTTTCATAATTTTCATGTAAAGATGTTTGTGTTACTGTTTTTAAATTGCAAGTTGTAAATAAACCATTAGAAATTTGATCATATTATTTTTGAAAGACATTTCATTGATATCTTTGCTGTCATTGCCTAAAATGGTTATGTAGTAGTATGTTTTTTAGCATAAGGACTATAATTATTGAAAAAGCACACCTATCAATTACAAGACACACTACAAACATCGCTTTAGTTTACGTATCTAGTACAGTTTGACTACAATCGATTGCCGTGAGTACTCCTGACTTCTGAAAATGGGCTGTGACATCACTTTTACACTTTCACGCGTACACCAGATGGTCTAAGGTAAGGCTGAAGGGGAGCATGGCATATTGAAGGTGTTATTGGCCCACCTTTGAGCCACTGGTAACTGCACAGTGGGTATGTATAGAAACAGGTGCCCTGCAAGTGCCGGGACTTCATCTGATCTTCTGGGTCCAAAGCGGAGAGAATCTGTGCCAATGTGAGCATTTTAAATGTGTCCTTTCTCAGAAAGGTATTTGCCAGACGGAGGTCCAGAAAAGCTGTAAGGTAACCGTCCACCTTTCCGAGTCCAGTACCCACTAATAGAACATTTAGAGCGCCAAAGACTGACCTCCTGCATTGGTTTTGCAGAATGGTATTCTGAAATTAACCCTGATATTGGCGGACGATGGGGTGTACGGCGTGGTGTATCCCCTTTGAACAAGCTGCTAGACCCCCCTGTCTGATGTGAAGGATCTCCTGTCAGGGAGGAAATGATGAATCCTGTCTCCTGGTGGCCAGGTATGAGTCACAGAGGGTAGACTAAAGCGATTTAGTAGCCATTGCAGGAGGGAAAGGATAATGCAAAAGTGGCTGTCCCTGCTGACTTGCACAATTGCTGCCAATACTACCGTCACCACCTTGAAAGTGCTGTGACCACTGCTGTGTTGCAGGCTGAAAAGACTGGCATCTGTAACAACACATACCGGAAAGTAAATAGGAATTATCCTACGCATTGAAGATTGAACACTCAGTGTCCAGTTCTTTGTTAGAAAGTCAGGATCACCAGGAGCTGCTCCGTACTGCGGAATCACAGGTCAAAAAATTGGCAAACATGAACATGGTTAGGCCCATGTAGCTGTAAGGGCTTGATTACATAGCAGTAACGGCTCAGATGAAGAAGACCTTTGTTAAAAGAATCTCAGTCAATACATTTGTTTTCCTCTCCGTGGTAGGCAACTACAGCACTAATGCTTCAGCTGTCTTTCGAATTGCCTCTGCAGATTAGGCATTTTGTTCTAGTGTCAAGTCTAGCTCCGTTTTAAGAAGTCTACATGCACGTATAACAAGGGAGAAACCAATCCTTTCCCTTACTCATTATCCGTGTTTTGGAAGACCGAGGGTGTCTCCTGCAATGGGTCATATTCAGATCGTAAAACTTAATGGATCCTCTGCCGATAGAGGTGCTCTAGTAGAGGTCTTGGGTTTGAATTGGGCTGAATGACAATTGGATTCACTATTAAAATGTCATAGTTCTATATGGATCTGGAACTGGCGGACCACAGCTCGGGGTCTAAGAGTGTTAGAACGGGTTCTTCAGGTGGAGTGAGTGTACGCACAGAAGAAACTGTTGGGAACAATGGTGCTGTAGTCAAAGTTCTCATCTGAGATAATAAAGGCCTGCTAGCGTGTACCAAGGTGGCAGAGAGTAACAGGGTGCTCAGCTGGCGGTAGTCAAAATAGAGACCTCTATGGCTCTCTAGAGCTTGAAGGGACGCCAGAGAGAACTGGTGGTACACCAAAATCTGCAGTATGGCCTTCTTGAAGACTCCTATCTGTTGTGGGATCAACAGCTGACTGGGAAACTCAGGGCACACCAAGAGCAACTGCAACATCGACTCTGATTCAGGTGACTTTGGAGGGTGCAACTATTATCTTCATGCCGTCTTGCTTGATTTCAAGTGGCAGGATGAGTTCATCTTTTTATGGTTTTGTTTTGACTTTAACTTCGAGCGGGACATAGATTTATCACTGAAGTCGCATCATGAGCAGGATTGCAACTTGGATCGATACCTATGCCTTGACCGTGGCCTCTTGTTCTATTTGGTGATGTACCCCTCCTGTTGGTGATTTCGCCTCCTATTCTTGGATTGCCTTCAGGTGCATATTTGGGCACGCGTTGATAACATTCAGGACTTTCCAGCCACTTGACTGTGTCATGAACCGAGCCTAATATAATAGACACACCTTATACGAATATGTGACCAACATCTGTTTATTGCAGTTCTAGCATGCCTCGAATCTTTGTGTTGTCAGGAGGATATTGCTCCCTAGCACAGTGACTGAGAAATAAGAAGCCGCCAGAAGAACAGCGAAATTGGAAGCAGCGCTCCAGTGCCCCCTTGAAGGCCACAGAAAGAAAGGAACTGACAGCATACAGAGATGGTGCTGTTATGCGACTCTATTCCATCACTTCCAAGGCTGTACGGAGCCACTACGAAGCTGCATGATGCCACCTGCCAGTGTACTGCAGCATTGCAAATGGATTTTCTAGATTCAGTCTCGCATGTGAAGATTCTTCTAAAGTGAGATATCTGTGGTTAGAAGTATTCATCATGTTAAGGATAAATGGGAGACAAACACCACTAGGATTAAATTAGAATAATAGCACTGAAGCACTCATCTGAGTCTGAACCAAGCTGATTGTGACCTGTAAATGTAAACATAAAGAAATGATTGTCCTTCAGAGAAACAAGTTATTTTGATAATATGCGCACCTAATTGCCTAAAGAAATGATACTGCCCTGTGCAGTCACTCTGACTTAAGGAAGATGTAGGTTATAGAGAAAGAAAGGGAAAGCAATTTGAAAGAAAATGGGCATATATTTTTTTTAACCAGTACTGCATGGAAAACAACTTAAAGATGGAAGCCATGGAGAGCAGATGTGTGAGTGTGATTAGAGTAACAGAAGACTAACCATGAAAGAACTAAAAGCACCAAAACTGAGAGACAAGGGGCGTGGCCAGGTGTTCCAATATGGTGGACGCACCGTAAAGAAGCTCCTGTAGCCATACAGTAATCCTTCAATTATCCTACCGCATCGGCCCTCGAAATCACACAACAATCTAGTGTGGTGATTGCAAGTGCTTTGCGGGGTGCAAAAATGGTTCCGGAATCACCTTTAATGCGAACGGAGAGATGCGACACAGCAGAATCATTGCAGCCTTGAAATCCTCTGCCTCGTTTGAGGGGCAGCATCTGGACCAGGGCGAGTGACCAACGTGCACAGAAACAGCGGTTCCGGCGTGTCCCACCTGCAAACCAAAGTGGATGATGCACGGAGCGTTTAAACAAATCAAACACTCACCCCCAGTCAACTGATCTGGTTTTAATCCATCATCATTCTTTAGCTCATTCCACCACCCCAGTTCAGACATGGCATATGCAAATCATTCTGACCCTGTGCCTCATGGGAACTGTCCAGCCCGAACTGCCAAGCCATGTCTTCCCTGGACCGGAAACAAGCATCCTGGGACCGGTTTCTGGCTAATCCGCAGTCATCAGCCAGGCTAACTTGAATCCAGTGGCAAAGTGAGCAAGAGACCCACGTCTGGGCATACCCTGCTAACTTAGGGTGAACAAGGCGATACACAGTGATCGTGTGCTGAGCCACTTTGAACAGTTTGATCCCGTTGTGAGACCCCAGTGTTCGGCAGTTTAATCGAACCACGGAGTTGGAGCACTGGATTGTGACTACTAGCTGTGGCTAAGGTGAGGCCTCCATTTTTGTGTGCGGCTGGGGCCTCGAGGGGTGACTGCAGTGGCTGATTGAGCGGTAGGTAGCCTGCATAGCGCCACAGCCGCTACAGAGTCTGCGGCGTCCCAGCCTCTACATCGTCGGTCGGGTCATGAGGTGCAGGGCACTTTGGTGCATGGGACCGGACCGCGGCTGGGTGATGGGCGGCTGCTGGACTGACGGGGCCGCTGCTGCGTGAACACCGGGGCCCTTTGGGTGCATATATCGGCAGTCAGGCCGGCATTCCGGCCTTTGAGGGGAGACCACAGCAGAGTTTTGGGTGCGGGCTGTGGCTTGGGCACAGACGCCGCCATTGATAAGACACAGCGCCCTTTATCTACACATCGGCGGTCGATTCGGGCTGTGGGGTGTTTTGTACATTGTTGCAGGTGGCTGACAAGGTGCAAGAACTGAGGCACCTTAGGACGCGCTCTACATCGCCTATTTGGTGGCAGCCTGACCAGAACGGTGGGCGCTGTGTATGATAGTGAGGCTGCCTGGGCGAGATCCAGCTTGCTGCGGCATACTGGGGTCTGAGTTGGCTGCAGATTCCCCCTGCCCGCAGGATATAATAGAAGCGTTTGGGGAGCCACAGGGAATTGAATGTTAAAAGAAACAAATAAACTACCCCCATGGGTGGTAATCACCTGGCGATCTGATTAATCCTGCGAAGAGACGCACCTACTCTGGCCAGTCGAGAGACACCAATACATTGTGGGACTATTGGTGGGTGGTGTGTCCCACGTATCAGTTATCTTGGTGATACACTCCCCTGTGGTGTGCAGTGACAGGCAACCACCACATTCGTAGTTCGTATTTGGCCCTATACAATACAACACAGGCACGCGTGCTGCACCCTACAGATCCCACTTATTGTTGGGTGCCAGAGTGTGGCTGGGACTCAAGATTCACCACTAAACCTATAATATATATGACTCTGGCTGACCTCCCTGGAGTGTGAGGAACGTGGTCACTACATCCGGGGCAATTCATACATTTGGGCCCTTGTCCAATCTAGATCTGAACCCATTGCTAAACCCTCGTGATCATTCATAGAGTGTGCTCCACCTGCTGATACGTGCAACATGACTAAAGATAAGCTCCCTGGTGCGACAGCCAAGCAAAGCACCATAGACAAATATGCTGGCGCTGCGGCCCAGGCTTCCCCTCCCCGGGACCAGTTGGTGTCCACGCCTGATACCATGGCTATTCTGGCGGCCTTAACGTAGTCCAGAGAAGCACTCGAGTCTAAGATCAGAGCGGTCGGCTTGGACGTTATGCTACTTAGGCAAGACCTTCGCAACACAGAACAACAAATAACGGATGCCGAAACCAAAATATTGTCAACAGAAGATGTGGTGGTTACCCTTCAAAAAGAAGGTGGCCACACTGGAGACGCTTATGAGGGGATTGGCTGTGCGCACGGAAGATGTAGAAAGGCGCGCTTGCAGAAACAACCTTCGGTTCATGGGGTTTCCTGAGGGCTCTGAAGGGGGTAACATGGAGGACTTTCTCGCTAAATGGCTCACCGACTGGATCCCTGGGGAGTGCTATCATCCTGTTTCATCATAGAATGGGCGCACAGGGCCCTGCTGCAGAAACCTCGGCCGGGTACCCATCATTCCTGAGCCACGTGGCCGTCCAGAGTACACCCTGATAATGATTTAGTCTTTGCTGTGGGAGATTCATTACCCCGTCAGCAACAACTACTGCTGAATTCCAGGAGCTACTTGATAGCCCATTAGGGAACGTATGCTGTCCGTCTCCCTTCACAAGTTCTCTTCCCAGCCCTGCCCTGACGAAGACCCCATTGAGAGGAACAAATTACCCTCCATAACTTAGGGGTCAAAACGTAGACAATCTACCACCTGTTTGCAAGCTCAAAGAATTGAATAACTAAACCAATATGTATCTATGAGCTATGTTCATATATGGGAACAACTGACCTATATTAGGCTGAAAAGGTCAATTTCTATGTAACAATAAATGTGTACATGTCACCATACCTTTATCCTGTCCCTAAACAGCCGACTCACTACCATTTACCCTACCCTTCCTTCTCTTCACAATGAGAGCACTGTAAATGTTGAATGTACTACTATTGATTGGAGCAACTGTGTTGCAAACCATTAATGCTTTGACGTTATATTGCATTTAATGCCTGCATAATTCATGAAATTAAGTTCCTATTCTTTGAATCAGATTGAAGCTCTAAGTGGTGAATGTTTTTTCATTATATATGTTTTTCAAATAAGTACTACCACGACCATCTCTATAGTATACTGCATTACTGACCCACGTTGGGTAGTTTTTCATGGGTTTACCCTGTTAAAACTTAACACGGGTACCAGTCCTCTGCCTATCATTGCTAGATTTATAAATTACAAAGACAGTGATGTTAATATGCAGCAGGCCAGAATAAAGGGGACCCTTACATACACCTCACAATCCATTATGATATTCCCCGATTACACAAGGATGGTCCAGCAACGCAGGCAGTTATTTGCGGAGTCCAGGGCTAGGTTACGCAAACTCCAAATTCAATACTCCCTACTGTTCCCTGCCAGGCTGCGGGTGTCCTATAAATCGCAGACACACTTTTTTGACTCGCCAGAAGAGGTGTTCAACTGGGTAGAAGAAATTGTTCGATTGATGCTGACACACCACCTAGAATAGATTCAGACTCATAATCTGGGGGGCCGAGCAGCAAGATCTCCCTGGCCAACGGAAAGCAATGCCACAGGTCCCGCTCAGAGAGCCGCTCTAAAACAGGCAGTAAATCCTGCATTCGATCAGCAGAAGGTAAAGAGTGAACAACAATGCCCTAACCATTCTCGACCTGCCAATATTGTTTACACTGCCGATGGCATTGTAATTGTGGCTACTTTTATCACTGTTCTCCCTTGATACAGCAGACATTTGAATGTACAAGAGAACCTCGTTAGGGATCGATTGGTGATTCCTGACCCCCGTTGGAGTTGGGATGTTCACGCCGCGACAGATACTTCAATGTTCCTGAGGTATTGGGGGGGGGGGGGCGGGGAGGTGGAGGGGCGGGGAAGTTGGGGAATTTATGGTTTCTTTTCAGTGTCATACTCTCATATTTCACATACACCTGCTCACGCAGCACGCTGTACATGTATCATCTCCTACCCACACATTTCCTTATCAACCAAAACACTAGCTATGTCTGGACTGCATGACAGGCGATTACGCATTGTTAACTGGAACATCTGTGGCCTGCTGGACAAGGTCAAGAGGGGGGCGGTATTGCGCCAAGCCACATTATACGGGGCTGACGTGTTTCTCCTACAAGAGACATACTTAATGGGCAATAGGACGCCGTCCCTGGCGCGCAGTAGATTCCTCCAAACCTTTCACTCTGGATTTATGATAGGATCTCGGGGGTAGCTATTATGATTCATCATAGGGTCCCCTTTGTTCATGATAAAACATGGCTAGACCCCCAGGGTAGATATGTTGTGGTCATGGGCACCCTATATGGCGAGCTACTTGTGCTGGGCATCGTTTACGCCCCTCCACCTCTGCCGTGGAACCTGGTGGACCACCTGCTGACACTATGGACGGAGATCCCACAGAGCCTAACTATAATTGGTGGTGACTAGAATGATATCCTCTGTCCCCATACAGATAGGTGGTGCTCTACAGCAAAGCTGATAGAGTAAGGTGAATCGAGGCTACAATCTGTAGTGCAGGGGATGGAATAGGTGGTTACATGGCAACTACTACATCCAACAGACCAGAGGTGTACTTACTTCTCAAGTACACATGGGTCCTTTTTCCATATTGAGTACAACTCTGTATCCACCGCCCACGTACATAGACTAGAGGCGACGGAGATCCTACCTAGAGGTCTATCTGATCATTCCCCAGTACAGCTAGACCTACGACTCAGCTCTAAACTACCCACTTTTAGATGAAGAATGTCATCGTGGCATTTACAAGATGACACTTAGAGAATACATATGCATACTGCCATCACAGATTATTTTACCATTAATTCCAGAACTATTGAGTCCCCGGAGATCCTATGGGAGGCTCTGAAACCAACGATTCGGGGGTAGATATTGCTTACTGCTCGGAACAACGTAGACAACACCTCAAGAAACTAGTACAGATGGAGGCCAAGATACAAGACCTAAAGCACAGAAGTAGGGCGCGGGATGGTGATGCGGCACGCCGCCAACAACTTCATGCACAACAAATATATGCCAGCAACGGCCAAACTTCTTGTTAAGGTCATAGCTAATCATATAGTACCTTAAATTACAGATTTAGTACACCCTGATCAGGCAGGCTTCATGCTATGTAGCGCCACACTACGCAATATTCGCCGCGCACACAGTGCCATTGCGGCAGTAGATTCTCTTGGTGAGCCAGTGGTATTTTTACTGCCAGATATCGATCGGGCATTCGACTCGCAGCTGGACCTACCTCTTTGCGCTCCTGAGTCGGTTGAATTTTCGACCCCCACCTCCTTAAGTTTATTCAACTTCTCTACACGGACATTTCCGCCTCTGTCTGAGTTGCAGACTCAATCTCTGTCGGTCGGGGCATCTATTTGCACTGGCTATGGTGCTGCTGGCGGCTTGGATACGGGACTTCGAGTGGTCCCCAGAAGTCTCCGACCGGATAGCGCTGTATGAAGACGATGTCCTTTTCTTTGTTAGCCTAGTCAGTCGGGACCTCGACTGCTCCGGAGACTGCTGATCTTTGGTGAGACATTTGGGAAAGTGGACGGATGAGGTGACAGTGGCTTCCTGTAGGAGGGTGGATTCCTGACTATGGTTACCCCAGACGTTTTGCCTAGAGTTTAGCTGGTTTTCGACTTAGTTGGCCTGGGATCCTGCTAATCAGGGCCCCAGGCTATCTGCTCTCTCTTTAAATGGACTCCATGTACCCTAGGTACAAAACCAATTTGGTACTGGACACCTTATCAGCCCCTGTACAGTGCACTATAGGTACCCAGGGCATAGGTGCATCCAAGGCCTACCAGGGGCTGCAGCAAATCTTTTGCCACCTCTGGCTGGTACTTAAATCGACACAACTGGCTGATCCCTCAGCTGGGGCAAGGTGGTGTAATCACCCCTTGCTTAGATATAGTATACCTATATCTAAACTTATATCTGGACACATATATGCCTATCAGTCACTCCTATGGCAGGCCTTAACAATCCTGGAGGCAGAGTGCTTGGTTTTATGTGAGATGGTGCCTAGCATGAGCTGAGCCCATCTGCAGTGTTGGGACCAATTCCTTAATGCTGTTCCAGTTATACTGCCATACCATATTATTATTATTATTATTATTAAATTACACTTGTATAGCGCTATCTACCCGGAGGCCTCGTAGCGCTCATGACTGACACTTTATTAGCACGGGCTCAGGGCAGATCAGCGTACTTTCGCATACAAGTGTGTTTTAAGGGTTTTCCTGAAGGAAAGGTGGTTGGTGATTTCCCGGAGGGATAAGGGGAGGGCGTTCCAGAGCCTGGCCGCGGTATGTGAAAAAGAGCGGCCGCCCCATCGAGCCTTCTTGACTCTGACGGAGGTGGCCAGCTGGAGGGAGCCAGAGCGAAGGGAACGCGAAGGAACATAGGGGGTGACCAGGGTCTGCAGAATTGCGGGGCCAGTATGATGGAAGGCCTTGTGTAGAATACACATAGCCTTGAACTGTACTCTCGCTGCAATTGGGAGCCAATGGAGTTCTCTTAAGGCATTCCTAGCAGACTGCCAGCGCGGGAGATTGTAAAGAAGGCGGGCCGCACTGTTTTGGGTGACTTGGAGCTTTTGAATGACAAAGGAAGGGGCTCCCATAAAAAGAGCGTTCCCATAGTCCAGGCGCGATAATATCAGGGCCTGGACCAGGATCCTCCTGGCCTGAAAAGGAAGCAGGGGGAGCACCTTCCGAAGCATCCTCATCAACCCAAAACAGGTGGCTGCAATCTTAGTGGCTTGTACCGAGAAGTTCAAGGCTGGGTCGAACCAAATCCCCAGGCTCTTTATCTGGGGCTTGGGAGTGGGGGGCTCACCCAGACATGGTGGCCAGATGGATGCAAAAGCGGAGGGGGAAGAATTCCCCAGCAGAATGACGTCCGTTTTCTCCCCATTAAGTTTTAAGCAGGAGGATTGCATCCATCTGGCGACCGCCTCCAGACAGGGACCTAAGGTGTGGGGCGAACCCTCCGCGTGGTCTAAAGAGACCACCAGTTGGGTATCGTCCGCGTAGGTGACAATACGCACACCGAAGGGTTGGACTATCCTGTCTAGAGGCTCCATGTAAACATTAAACAGGGTGGGGCTCAGGGAGGAGCCCTGAGGAACCCCACACCTGAGAGAATGTTTAGGGGACACTGCCTCACCCTCAAAGACCTGGAAAAACCGGTCGGTTAAGAAGGACGTCAGCCATTCCAGGGCCACGCCCGACACGCCCATGTCCGTCAGTCGTTGCAACAACGTGACATGGTTAACCGTGTCGAACGCGGCACTCAGGTCCAATAGGATAATGGCGACTTTCCCACCCTGATCCAGCACAGCTCTTGCTTCTTCCGTGACCGCCAGAAGAGCAGTTTCTGTCCCATGTCGCGGACGAAACCCTGTCTGAGAGGCACGCAGGAGACTGTTTGACTCCAGATAGTTCGTTAGGGTGTTATTTACGTGCCTCTCAAGCAGTTTGCTCAACCAGGGGAGCAGGGAAATGGGGCGATAGTTTGCAAGGTTGCTTTGGTCAAGATTGGGCTTTTTCAGGAGCGCTCTTACCATTGCGCACTTCCATGGCGGGGGAACGGATTTGGAGGAGATGGAGGTGTTAAGGACATCCAACAAGATGGGGCGGATCGTATCCATAGCCAATTTAAGAGTTTGTGGGGGTGCTGGATCATTGGGAGATCCAGAAATGACTTTAGCAGTCAGTTTATCTAGTGCCGGAGCATCCAAGAGTGGGTTTTGAGCACCCTCAGTATCGGGGCATTCGACCGGAGGGGAGACGAGGGATTTCACAATTTTAAAAATTTCCCTAGGGGCATTGGCGGCTGCTTGAATTCTGCTGTCGTAAAAGGAGGTTTGCGCTAGTTTTATCTCCTGTTTATAGAGCCTAATATTGGCTCTATATTCATCCTTCTTAGTTTGGGAATAGTCCTGTCTCCAAGCTCTCTCCTGCTTACGACAGGCTAATTTCATGATCTTAAGTGCAGGTGTATACCATGGAGCAGCTTTTGGTTTTTTTGTAAGATTATTGTTTTGAACAGGAAGAACCATATCAAGTGAGGAGGTGATCCAGCCGTCGAAATTGTTGGCTGCTATATTGGCATGCATCACCTTCCCAGGGGGGTCTCTAGCCAAAGCATCTTCCCATGCAGGGAGGGAAAGAGAGGACCATTTCCTAGCTTGGTGTTTGGCGAGACAGTGGGCAGAGGGGAGGGTGTTTGTGCGCCAGATGAAAGGTATCACAAAATGATCCGTCCAAGGTAGGGGGATGGGGGGCTCCACTGTAATGTCGTTGATATTACTAAAGACAGTGTCAAGAAGATGACCTCTGTTGTGCGTTACATGAAATCCCTTTTGATAGAGGTCCAACGCTTGAAGATTAGCACGAAGCGAGTTAGCAGCAGTATCAAGAGGATTATCGAGGTGCAAGTTAAGATCCCCCAACAAGGTAAAATTAGGTGAAGATAAAACGACACTGGCAGCCAGCTCAGTGATCTTAGTAATAAAATCACTGAGGGCGCCAGGAGGGCGGTAGATCAGAATGCCGGAAAAAGTGATAGTGGGGGAGAGTTCTAGCGAAAATTGAAGACTTTCGCAAGTCGATGAGGTAATGGGGGTGATTCGGCACTTATAACTGTCCCGATAGACAATAGCCAGTCCACCGCCTCTCCCAGTTTGGCGGTCCAATCTTTTAAGAGTGAATCCTAGTGGAATAGCTCCGACAATGGCCGGGTCGTTGTCTGCCTGAAGCCATGTTTCTGTTAGGAAAAGGGCGTGGGGATTGAGCTCCTCAATCAATAGGCGAAATTCGGTGTGGTGTTTATTAAAGGACCTACAGTTTAGAAGGAACATTCTCCACTCCTGAACGGAGAGTGGACGTCGATTGACGCGGATTGAGGGACTCCAATTACAGTTTTTACAAATAAAATCAGAGAGAGTAGGCAGGACCAGGTGATCACAAGCCGGACTAGTAGCGTGACGTAGGGCATGGAGTGTGGCACAGTCATAGACCAGCGTGGGTGCAGCCACAGCCATGATAAGCAGATCTTACCACAGGTAGCAGGAAGCGTCTGGACGCGGACTGGCGCAGACTGGCTTCTCTCTGGCGCCTCTCCGGCGCGTCTACGGCGCTACCGCTGCGCGGATGAGCGAGAGACTAAGTAGGTTAGGCGGAGTGGGAGATTAGCGCGTCAACCCACCAAGTATGGCCGCCTCCAATGGAGCAACCAGGAAGTAGTGCTGCTTGCCTCCCTCCACAACAATCAGCACTGGTAGCTGCGGTGGACCGGGGAGTGAGCGAGCACACAGTAAGAAATTAATGACACAATGCACAAAGTTTTTAAAAACAGTCTAAAAACAGTTGTTAGCAGGAATACAAGAACACGCTTGTAGCAGTCCTACTTGCTACCAAGCGCCAGCGCGATAAATTTGTGAGTCAATTTCGAGCGCGCTTCTGGCAGGCCCTTAAGTGCATTATAATCCTTATGGTTTTTGCCACTCTGGTTTGGCTTTATCAAAACATGTCGTGTTTGGTGTCATACAACGTGGAATGCTACCCCCTCGCCAGTTCTGACGACGGGGGCAACATCCCACACCTCTAGGAGGGGAAGACATGTTACTTACTGCAAATGCGGTTAATCCTAACCAGAACCCCAGCATCACAAAATGGATGCTGCTGCCACAGACACGAGTCTGGCCCCCTGCTGCTGACCGAAACTCGACAGAGGAGGCTTGATCAAAGGATCTCCTGTCACAGGGAGGTGTCACACCACCCCAGACAGGAGATAGTGGATTGTAGCAGGGAGGGTTGAAAGAAACTAGACACTGCCTGGGGCGCACAAGGTGTCCCTGGGCAGATTCCAGTCAAACCGGTTCTGGGGCACTCCAGCCCCAGTCCTGGTGCGAAACTGGACAAAGGGAAAGGGGTGTAACCACCCCCTTCCCAGGTCCCACCCATAGGAGGGACCTAGCAGGTAATCCAGCCCCCAGATTTGGAATATAGGTGGGAGCAGTGCCAATGCACAGCAGATTATCCTGACTGAAACTTATGAAACGAAACTCTGGACCCTTCAACATCCCACTCGACGTGGAAGACTGAAGAATCTCCCTTGTGGTCAAGGAGTGACCACCCTGTGCAAACAGGCACCATCCAGCACCTTGACGTTTGCTTTGTTGCAGTTCCCGCCGGAACTCGAGCGACAGAGATCGACAAGAGCCAGCAATCCTGACTTTTAACAGCCCGATCCACAGTCTATGCAGAGCTGGGACCTGTGGAGGCGACCTGAAGCGTGGGAGCAGCCATCTTGGAAAAACCACGAGCGCTGACCGTGCAGCACCCGAGGCTCCCTCGAAGCTGTGCATTGGAGTTTGAGAAGCTCCAGCCCCGAGCAGCTTTTGCACCGAAGCTCACCCCTCCACACTCGACGAGTGCTGCATGGGGCCCTTTTGCATTTTCCTGGTCGGCGCGTCGGTCCGGTCGCTTGCCCGTTGGCTAGTGGCCCCAGAACCGACGAACCTTTGAATTTACACAGCTGGTCTGGTTGCTCCAGACTGGCACTCGCTCCCCTGAAAAGGAGCACCCGCTCTGACCTTGCCGGTCCGAGTATTAAGCCTTCTTCGAATCCTGCGTGGGTTGCCTTTGCCAAGGTTTGTTGACTCCGATCCGGAAGCCGACACCGCCGACAGCGAGAGCCTTCGTGGGACAGCTCATGATCCACTCCTGGACATCCTCGGTGCCCCAGAGTCCACGTGGCAGCGGAGACAAGCTTCACGACATCGACCTGATTGCGCCCAACATTGCCTGGTTCCTTCCTGGTCACTGGCTAGTGACCCAGACTCTGTCCCCTCTGCTCTCAGGTACCCTTCAAATTCGATCCACCCTTGGATCGCACCGGACACTTCTCTTCTGGACGCCTGCAGCATCTTCCTCTCTAGGCACCATAGAACTGCGTGACGAAACCCGACACATCTTTGCACCTGTGCACCCGCTTCCTGTGGGTGAGGTAACTCTTGAACGCCGATGCTCCTGTAGAGGTTTACACCTCTAGTGTCTAAGTCTAAAGTTTTGTCCTTCTAGTCCAGTCAGAAGACTCTTAAAACTGTAACACGATAACTTTTACGCACCATTGACTTTACATTGGTGCAAGCTTGTGCTTTAGGCACTGCACCCGAATCCCGCGGGCTACTCCCGTCCTAACTGTGGTTAGTCCAGTGTAGTCCCAGCGATTCACAAGGCCCTAGGCCTTACCCCCGATTGATTAGTGATTCTTATACCACTTTTTTGATATATGGTTTGAGTGGCCACCGGCCTCATCCAAAAACGTGCAACTTGTATATGTTATATTGTGCTTTTGTTTAAACGCTTGTGCTTCATTGCTCAAAAAGAGTAGTGGGGATTATTCTGAGAATAAATAAATATATTTTTATAATATATAACTTGTGTGGTGTCCTTTCATTTGGTATTACAGGATTGCATATGATAAAACAGCTGGCTTCACATGCCCTCTTGAGTTAAGCCTTTAAGGCTGCTTAGTCCTTGCTACCCCTAGGATAGCTTGTCTATAAGGTTGACTTACACCCATCACCATAAGGGATTGTTTGGACTGATCCAAGGTGCCCACAGAACTGTGGACATCATATACCAGGCCAACTTCTCACACTTCCGATGGGTTTAAATACCCTGGGGTTTTTCTGTCGTCCTCCCAGGGTCTGTCATGGGAGAAGAACTTGGCCCCACTGTGGGTACAGATTAAAACCCAGACCCGGTCATGGGCACTCCTGCCACTCTCTTTGCTAAGCAGATCAGCCATTTGCAAGATGGTCTCTCTACCCCGCCTGTTATATCAACTCCAAAATCATCCATACCTGATACCACACACCTGTTTTCAGCAACTGATTGCTACCCTTAGACATTTTCTCTGGGACGGGGGCTCCGCTCACGTAGCATTAAATGTTTCCAGTCTACATATTTCGGGGGCCTTGCAACCCCAGATGTCCAGTCCTACAATGCGGGCTCGCACCTCCTCATCCTAAATGGTTAATGGTATGGCAATTGAGGTGAACCTGCCTATTCAGTCGAATACTGGCTGATGGGCCCTGTATGACAACCAGACACTGAAGGTACTGCCACCTGTAACCACTACAGTATTTCGGATCTGGAATAAATTACTACAACAAATGGGGTGGTGGGATAGACTTACAAGAGAGGCACCTCTTTGGCATAATGGTCTACTTCCCCAGCTGTTGTGGTTAGTGGGGTTTTCCTTTTGGGCGGCTAGAGGTATATCTACAGTTGGAGATGTTCTCCACCATGGAGTCCTGAAGTCTTTTCAGGAACTCCCAACAGGAATATCAAATGCCCAGATTGCAGTTTTATAAATATCTCCAGTTCCACCATGCCTTTTCCCCCTGTCTTGCACGCCAAGAAACTATACCTGAGTTCAACCCTATCGAGGCCAAAGTATTTATGCGTGAGCTTGGAGAACATAAGATCACCAAGATATATCTGACATTGATTACGAACAATCTCACTACCCTTAGCAAAACACGCGCAGCCTGGCAGGAAGACTTGGGTCCCTTGAATGAGGAGGACTGGACCGAGGCACTCAAACCCCTCGGGTGCGGCCATTGTGGCACAACTGCAGCTAATACAATTTAAATACTTATCTAGGGTATACTATACTAGATACAGACTTTGGCGTACTTTGCTAATCGATTCTCCTCTCACCATGGATGGCACCTTTATTCATACTGAGTGGCAGTGCTCGGCGCTTCCTAAGTTTTGGCGGGGTGTACATACATGTATGTCAGAGGTCTTAGGATGGGATATCCCAAACTCACCACGAATGGCCTTGCTCCATATCACAGACGACATTGGGGGTAACATATACAAACAACATTTATTGCTCCTTGGTTTAACAATGGCAAAACACGATATAGCTAAAACATGGAAAGATGCCTCCCCACCACCAGTGGTAACATGGAAAAAGGGTCTTGACTTTTGTATGGGGTTGGAAATACCGGTGTATAAAGCTTGCGGATGCCCTCAAAAACATTCGAAGAAACGGGCGGACTACTGGGGTCTATATATGGAGCCCGTCCCAGATGCATCAATAGACTAGAGATAGACAAATGTCAAATGATGGGGAATACATATAATTGTAATTGTTCATCTACACGACCAGGGGGGTGTATGTACAGCTTGCATCTGAATTCCTATCAAATGTATGACACTATTGTTTATTGTTGGGGACATGTGTTTGATTATATTTGTTTTTCAATTATTTTATTTGAATTCCAAAATCGACATCACTTATGTTACTATTAATATTCTACTATCTGGAAATCTGGTTGTGTTAGACCAGCTGCGTCTGTCGACAATAACATTTGTTGTGGGAAAAAAACTGAGAGACATGTGGCAGGCAGGGAAGGAACATCTGAGAAAGCAAATAAGGATGATCACCTCATCCTTTCGAAAAGCACCACACTTCCCAGTGCTCAGAAGGTGCTTAAAATGAATAGAAGAAATGGTCTCCGAAAGTATATCCTTAATGCTATGAGGTTGGGACTCTAAAACATTCTCTTTAAAATAAATCGAGAAAGTGTACACCAACAGTGTTGAAAACAGCCTAAAATGTTGTTAATACTCCTCTAATTTGATTTGTAAAAAGGACTTGTGCTTTGCTGCATAGACCAGTGTAGAATAATTCTGTATACTCCTTTAATCTAGAATTTAGGTGAATGATTGCTTCCCATACTTGCATAGCTCCTAGTACTAAACGTACAATGAATATTTCCAGGCACAGGCGCAATTCAAAGCCTCATACAAGCCACCACAGTGATAGCATGAACCACATCCCTGACTTTCTACAACAGGCCCCCATGTTGTGTGAAGCATTAAAGTTAGAAATTGTGTAAAAATACTGGAGCGAAGGGGTAAAATGGGGAATGCAAAAATAAATGATAGCTCAGCACAGCTTCCCACCTCTCTTTTGTGCACTCTGTTTATGGTCAATGCGGAATTCTTGCCTGATAGCAGCTTCAGTGAAGTTTATGTAGGTAGTGACGGTCCTTCTTCATCCCCGAAGATCATCTTTAGTCTTTTGGTGGTTACAACTAACTTCATTGTTTTCATCTTTACCTTGAAAAGCGTCAGCCATTTTTGGCTTACATGCCGATATGTGCACAAACGTCTCCCCTCAATATCTTTTCTTGTCTTTTTGATTGTTCCTAAGTAAAATAGTGTTTTTTTGTGTTTGGGTTTCCTTAAGGTATGGAAATGAGAATTATCTGTTCTGCGATTTTCCTCTATGGATATTTAGAATTGTGACTCAATTAATGTAAACTTTAGTTACTCATCTTATATGAAAGCTTCAGTTGAGTTTGATGGTGTTGTTTTGTTGCTGAACGCCACCAACATTATTTATTGGTATGTCCTTTGGATACTACTAACCTCTTCCTGAACTATTGACTATGTTTCTTCACTAGAAAACACCGTAATAGCTAGTAGCTTTGTTCATGACTCGAAATATAGATTCAGATCCAAAATGTCCAACTGGATGCTTTCATACGAAATTTGAGATCCTGTGAGATTTTGGATGTTTAGATTGTGTAGTCAATTCAAATCTGAATTGACTACACAATCTAACTAAACAGTAGTCATTTTTAGGTCTTGAATGAACTGTGCTTTAAAACGTATTGTTTATATTCCGTGGATTTTGAACCCACCCACAGCATATCATTAGTTCATTGCAATCTTTTGATTGCTTAGCTCCGGTAGGCTTCTATTGCTTTCTTGTGTTAGGTCCTTCCTGGAGCATGGACCAAGTAAATGTGTTCTTTCTCGTCTTTGTATTTCCTCATCTTTTTGCAACTTACTATTTGCTATTTTAATTTATAAGGGTTTCAGTATTATTCGTTAACGTTCAATGTGCTTTCCTACTTTTAACTCAAGCACACTACTTATTTATGTTGCTTTTACTCTCTGCCGTCGCTATTGGCACTTTAGTTACCTGCACCCACAA
Organism: Lissotriton helveticus; assembly: GCF_964261635.1. NCBI lineage: Eukaryota > Metazoa > Chordata > Amphibia > Caudata > Salamandridae > Lissotriton > Lissotriton helveticus. Next base: position 918,863,824 of record NC_136069.1, read on the forward strand.
CTGTACTAGTCTATGCCACTGAACTCTTCACCGCTGTACAGAACTCCAAGCCACTCAACAGTACACCATTCTTCACTATGCATCTCTGCGCCACTCCCTTCTACTCCACCCCACTCTATTCCACGCCATTCTACTGCAGTCCAACCCACTCAATGCCACTGTAATCTACACCACTCTATGGCATTCCATACAGTGTGGTTCTATGCCACTCCACTCTTTGGCATTTTACTCTTCATCACTCTACTTTACTCCACTCTGTGCCTCTCTACTGCATGCTACTCAACTGCAGTCCACCACATTTTATGTCACTTTACTGTACGCCACTCTAATCTACACCACTCTACTCCCCTTTTTGCCACTCTAATCTGACAGAGACTTCGAGACGCAGATTCCTTACCTTAGAATTATTCCCAGGCATCAGACTGCATGCAGACATTTTTCATGAGCAGTACCCCTACATGCCGGTAGGTAGTGTTGTTTGGCTCCACGTGGTGTCCACTCCGGAAGTGACGTGCCAATATAGGCGCCACCACAGCGCGCTGACATCAGTTCTTTTCTTTCTGCGCCAGTCAGTGCAGATCCGGAGTGTGCTAACCCCTGTTATTTTTTGACTGACCTTTTTCGACTTTTTGTTGGAAGTTTTTTGAGATCTCTTCGCCTTCTTTGGCAGAGATGTCCACCAGGAAAGCTGGCTTCTAAACCTGTGGCGCCTGTCACCGAAAGATGTCCGTGATAACCCACATCTTGTTTCCCTCTGGTGTCCTAGAGCACACCACGACACAAATATTTTCGTCAGCTGTTGTTCCATGCACCCCAAGACCTTGAGGCCCCTCAAGCTCTGGGCACTCATCATGCTATGCCGCAACGGTATTGACCTGGTCGGGAGGAGGCACCAGAATAGGTTGCATCGATCATTGCAGTCAAAGTAGTCTGGACATTCGGGTATGTCCCATATGAAGAAAAAGAGTAAGAAGTCGAAGAGGTCTTCTTTTTCACCCCGTCCATCAAAGTAATCCGACGAGACTAGAGAATGTAGTCATTCAAGGCCTGGCTCCGTGGTTGAGCCTGTGCCTGGTCCAGCTCCGTGCCTCTCTGAGTTTCCCAGAATGACCCACGCCCAACTTCGCAAATTTTATGAGACCATGCAGCTCGTATTTGAGCGGCCCGTCCCTGCAAGCACGTCTGCATGCCCTGATGGTTCAAAAGGGGCTCCTACTGGTTCCCTGCTAGCAGGCCAGCTAACGCGTCAGCTGGGAAGCTTGGATCCACAGATGGATCTTGACCAGCACCGGTCGTACTACCTCTACCTTCCCTGATGCTGTCCCCGTTTTCATCCCCTATTCTGACACGTAGCTTGAAGGACGTCACCTGACTTCGGTGCCGACTGAAGCCTTTCCCTCCAGATTGGAGCCTGAGCCCTTTTCCTACAGGCTAGGACTTGGGGAAGAATGGGAGGAGAGCTGGACCCTGAAGAATACCAGCCCCTAGACCCTAACAAGGACTGGTGTGAGGAATTGCCGGATGCCAGTGGCCTGGACACCTACCCAGATACTGGCATGGTCTCTCCTACCGTGGCTTTGGAGGAAGGAGCATCTGTTGCTATGGTGGTGAGAAGAGCAGCCAAGGTCCTGGGTTTTAGCCTGCCCTCCGTGGCAGTCAAAACTAATGTCAAGACAGAGGCTTCAGTCAGGGGTGCCCCTTCAGAACAGCTTCTCCCTTTGCTGCACATAGGCTCCTGGGAACAGGACAATTGCCTGCTGCCATCACCCCGCCCTAGCGGACCCCAGTTTCCTCATCAACATCTTACCCCGGAGAGCTTGGTGGTCCAAGCCTCTACTTTCAATGCAAATCCTGGCTCATTCTCTACCTCCCCTTAGATAGGGAATCTTAAGAGGCTAAACACCTTAGGCAACAAAGTGTTTTCTTCGACCAGCCTGGCACTGCGGTCCGTGAACACTGCGTGTCTTTTTGACTGTTACTCCCATGCACTGTGAGATTTGGTTGTGCATGTGCTGCCCATGGTCCCAGAGTAGGTCCAGTCCATACTCTCCCAAGCTATGGCAGATGGCGGAGATATAGCCAAGTTCATGATCAGATGTGGGCTCGAGAGGACCAACTTTCTAGGCAGAGCGGGTTCCTTCCTCATTGGCCTTACGGCACCACACCTGGCTGAGGACGACTGGCTTTTCAGGGGGTGTCCAAGATTAGCCTAAGGACATCCCCTTTGATGTCTCCCGTCTCTTTGGAGACCAGGCAGGCTCAATGCTGAAGCGCTACAAGGACAGCAGAGCTACAGCCCGGTCCTTGGGCCTTTCCTTGACCCCTTGCCAACCCTAGTCTGCCTTTCCCTCCTTTTATGGCCTCATAAGTGTAGTGTAGTTCCTATATCCCTGATAGGCTCTGCGCATTGGAATAATATACACTATAGATTTGACATAGGACTGAGGTCAGTATGTCTCTATCGAGTACATTAAACTTAATTACTTGTGTATTCCAGCTAACTCAGAGTTCATTCGAAACTTCTCGAATGAACAAGAAGGGATTAGTCTGACAACCGCATAAACATGGCAACTTTGTTTCCCTTAGAATCGTAACAGTTCTCAGAATTGTGGAAACAATAGATAAGTTTCACTCAATCAATCGTGCATGCTTCGTTTCTACAGAGTTACATAGAAATAGGTAGACGGGTGTTTCAATAAAAAGGCTTTATTGAACAGTCTTATTTCTTGTGCAAGAGATATGAGCTGCTACAATCGAAAGACAGAATGCGAAGTATAATACGTACAGCATTAGCGTAAAATAATACTGCAATAGCATGGTTTGTAGCTACGACATATATTCATAAAAATACATACATAAATAACACAGGCTAAAATGTGAATACTCATCTGGTGCTTCTAAATAGTTGTATCCCAGTGTACCTAACCCAAGTGTAGTACGAGGTAAGAAGTAGGTGCTGTTTTCCAAAGTATAGCTAGCTATAGTTTAGTTTGGCAAGAGTTCCTCTAGGTTCTATTCTGCTCCATACCTTAGAATGAGAGAGGTTGGAATATCTTTCTGGGTCTCGATCTCGAACACCCCGCAAGGGTAGTCAGAAACACTGGTAACTGGATTGTCTGCGAGAAGGATGACAGCGTCTGGTCAGTGCGTCAGGCGGGGACTCTAATTCCTTCCGAACTTGCCGCGGCGAGCCGTATCGAGCTGTGTAGCCGAGCCATGGTTTGCCATGGCAATTGAAGATATATTTATACCTTGAAGGTGTTTATGAATGCCAGGATTGACATAAAAGTCGGGCAGAGGAACGTCCTGAATGAACCCCTAAGGAATAGATGTGCATGCATAATAAATAAGTTCTTGGAGAAATCAATAATCAAAGCAAGGAGCAGTCCTAAGGGGTTAAGAGTCTGGTTTTCCAAGAACTCAGTGTGACGTGGATGGACTGATGTAGGTGACCATGCCTGTATTTGGTTAGCATGGATAATGCCTAAATAAGGGTTGGATTTCTATGTCTAAATAAGGGCAATGTGAATTGTGCCTATATAAGGGCATACATCCAGAAACCTATATACGGTATCTAAATCGACACACAACATAAGGGCCTTGCAGCCACGTCTTTACCCCCCCCCCCCCCAGCCACCACAGCATGCAAACTACCTCCCCTTTGTGACTACCCCTTCACCCATGCCACCCTTTTGCAACAGGCTGACAGAGGAACATCTCTCCTTACTCCAACAGGATGTGGCAGCTCTCTTGGCCAAGGGAGCCATAGAGAGATGCTAACGCAAGAAGTACGTAGTTGTTGTTATTCCCACTACTTTTCTGGTGTTCAAAAAGGATAGAAGTCTTCGTTCTATACTAGACGTGTGCCCTCTAAATGTCTTCCTGTAAAAGTAGTAATTAAAAATGCTCAAATGTGCTCAAGTTCGGTCTGCCCTCGACCCAGGAGACTGTTTGGTAGAGTTGGTCTTGCAGGATGCATCTTTCCACATGCCTGTCTTGCCTGCCCACAGGTATTACCTGTGGTTCACGAGGACCACAACCACTTTTAGTTCCCAGTGCTCTCTTTTGGCCTTACTAGAGCCCCTTGGGTGTTCACCAAGGTGATGACGGTGGTTGCAGCTCATCTGTGGAGATCAGGTGTACCAGTCTTCCTGTATCTCAATGCCTTTGTGTTGAAGGTGGGTTCACTCAAGACGGTTGTGTCCCGCCTCCAGACTACGGCGGACCACCTGCACTTGCTGGGGTTCACTAGCTGAAAGAGACACGTTAGTGATAGATTCCTTACCTTAGAATATCCCCAGGCATCACCGAACGCTAATCATTACGGCCCTACAGATCCTCCACAAATACATTTTTCTGTTTCCTTCCCCATTACCTATCGTTTTAGGTGTACCCGCCTTGCCTCTTATGATAACAGTGTTGCGACTACTGTGCAAACTGCTTTCTTCTCTCCTCCCGGTTTAAGCTACACTTGATCAAAAACGAGGTAGGTTCTCCTCATGTGTTCGATGGTTCCTTTGTTCGACGAGTAGACCATCGAAATAAATATTTTTACCCTTATATAAAATCGGAAATTCATTTACATTCATTTAGACTCATCAGGTCTCATGAAGTTTCTGCAATACTTGTAGTGCTGAAAAAATCAGGAAACATGACTACATAACACGGCTAAACCGATGTGTTTATGCCCCTCACCCATGAGGGTGAGTTCACTTTTTTCATTAATTAGGTCGAGCAGACCTACTCTCAATGCGTGAGCATTGAGAGTGTCTGCTTCAGACCTTTTGTGGCCCGTATTTAGGAGAGTGGACAGCTACCAGACGCGCGCTTTGACGATGTCAGATTTCACCTCGGGAGCGAGCGTCTGGTAGCTGCGCATGTGCAGACACAGGCAGCCCCCACCCCTCTGCATGCACGCACACACACACAGGCGCGCGCATGCACACGCAGGCATACGGCACCCATCCAGGCACACATACAGGCACACTATCCCTACCTCGCATTCTCTCTCAATCACACAGTCACGCATGCGCACACACATTCCCTCGCGCACACACGCGCGCACACACTCCCCCCCTCTCCCCCCACCCCCAGGCATACACACAGGCACGCACGCACTTCACATCAGCCCTGGGCCCCACTCACCGACTGCGCTCTTCCGGCGGGGCTCCTCTCGCGCTCCGCTCCTCACGGCGCGGCGTGTCTCGTCTCCTCTTCTCAATCGGGGCTCCCTCAGGTCCGAGGAGCCCCGCAACAGGCGCCACACACCTCCTTCTCCCCGGCCCCCTCCTGGGGACCCGGGCTACCTCGGACCGGCACGGCGCTCCATGCGCCGGCAGCTCGCAGAGCTCGGGAGGCGGGACTTCCGGTCGGCCGCGACCGGATTGGCCGGCCGGCCAAGAGCTTCCGGGTCGCCGCGGGCAGCGCGGCGGCACCGTATAACATGAACTTGTTCTTTATTTTTATCGCACCAGTGTGAGCAAAATGTTTATCGGAAGATGTTGGTGTTTGCTATTTCGTAAGACTTTTCTTTATTTTATTTTATTTTACGAGCGATAAACACCCCAATTGTCCTTTATGAGAATTAATTTTATTGGCGCCTGTGAAACGTTTTAATATCCTATATCCCTTGAAATGGCTCTTCCAGTTCAGAAGAACATTACCCCGATTAGAGTTGCCGGAGTTATATGCCACGTTTCCATATTAGTGCTGACTGGCTGGCTGACTGAAAGAATGATGCGGAAGGAGTTTCCCCGTCCTTTAAGTGAGCGTATCCACCTGGAGTATTCATTATAGCAACTGTCGGTAGAGGGCGCCATTGCTGATGTAATGTGAAAGGTATTTTAGTAGATATAACGACACTGAGATGTGGGTTTCATGACCATAGCAGTCCTAGTATTCATTGAGGCGTAAAAGCCGGAGTGGTTTATCTCCCACTAAGAAAAATGATAATTTTCTGGCCAATATCCAAATTCGTCCACATGTCGCCTTTCTCGCTGTAAGGAAACAAGTGAAGCTTGTCAGTCTCCTTGGCATTACATAGTTCAACTCTATGTTGCCTAAAGATTAAGCCCAAGACTAAACCCCAAGTTGTCTCTTAGAAAGCATAAATGAACCTAGTGTGTAACTACTAGCCAGAGTGCGATATTAAATGTACTTTTCAAAAATGGGGGCACTTGGAATGAGAGTGAGGGGTTCCTAATACGACTGTAATTAGACCCTATCCGTCAGATGTCTTTGGGTTTTATTCTTTGAGAGAGAAGTTAAGTATATACGGTACTGAGTACCATTTCTGTGAGTGAGCAGCGAAGCGTCCAGTCCACATGCTGGCAACCTCCCATATGTAGGTTAACATCACTGCCCTTGGCAGGTTTCTTCGAAGAAGCTTAAGGTGCCTGGCTAACGCACCTTTGAGCAGAATGCCTGACCCGTTGTCAGCTGATATATTTGCCTTGTTCCAGGCCGCCATCTAATCGAGTCTGACAGATTGCCTTCCTTGAGATGTCCAGTGTGTGATTAAGACAGTCGCTCCTTCTGTGACAGGTGTCGCTGATCATTGCACTCAGAGCTTGAGCAGCCACCCTCCCAATGCATAAGTTGATGGACAGTGTCACAAGCCTCTTCAACGTGTAGAGCCTTGCTTTTTCTCTGGTGCCGTTTGTCTCCGTCACAACCTGAGGAGTCTTAATGCCCGACTCTTTCCTGACACTGAAAGCCAACTGCTGATTGTTAAGAGAAAGAGAGGGAGGTCAGAGCAAGCTTGCAAGTAGCCCCTTTGAATCCCATAGTGCTTTTGGCAAGATCACACACATTCCCAGACATACAAGGATGCATAAGAAACTAGTTTTTCTTATGCCCCCTGCCCCATCTATTCCCTCCCTAATGCCGTCGTCTCTTCCCCTCCGTGGTTTTCCCTACCAGACCTGCAAAAGCCCCTCATTCCTCCTTCCCTGGCGCTTTTTCCCATGTACCTTGCTCTTTCTCCAGCCAGTCACAGCCCTTATTCCTTCCCTCCATCACTCCTTATTTCCCCTTGTTTCCTCCTTATTCTATCTCCCTTCTCTCCCACGAGCTTCTCATTAGTGCCTCTGAGCCATGGTATATATTTTTTCGACTTACAAATACAAGGCTGTGTATACTGAAGGCTCCCTTGCTTCACCGCAGACCTCTTTGTTTCTATGTCTTATGAAGGACACCCCCTTACCCCCTCACACACCCTCTCACTCCCTCACACCCTCACCCTGTCAACCTCACACCCCCTCAACCTCACACAGCCTCAACCTCACCCTCACAACCCCACACCCTCACCCTCACACATCCCCTCACCCACCCCCTCACCCACACCCTCACCCACACACACCCTCACCCTCACACACCCTCACCCTCACACATACCCTCACTCTCACCCTCGCTCTAACACACCCTCTCGCCCTCACACACCTCACCCTCACACAACCCCTCACACACCCTCACCCTCACACACTCTCACCCTCTCACCTTCACACCCCCTCACCTTCACACCCTCTCACCCTCACACACCCTCACCCTCACATCCCCTCACATCCCCTCACCCCTGTTGCCCTCAACCCTGTCACCCTCACTCTCCCTCACACACCCTCCCTCACCCTCACACACCCTCGCCCCCCTCACCCTCACCTATGTTCACACACCCTCCCTCACCCTCACACACCCTCACCCTCACACCCCCTCACACCATCAAACCCCCTCACCATCACACCCCCTCACCATCACACCCCCTCACCATCACACCCCCTCACCATCACACCCCCTCACCATCACAACCCCTCACCATCACACCCTCACACCCACACCCACTCCCTCACAGCCCCTCACCCTCACACACCCTCACCCTCACACCCCCTCACCCTCACACCCCCTCACCCTCACAACCCTCTCACCCTCACAACCCTCTCACCCTCACAACCCTCTCACCCTCACAACCCCCTCACCATCATACACCCTACCCTCAAACACCCTCACCCTCACACACCCTCACCCTCCCACACCCTCACTCACCCTCATCAGCATAGCATAACAAAACATAGCATAGCATAACAATACACAGCATAGCATAACAAAAAAGCATAGGACAGCAAAACATAGCATAGCATAACAAAACTAAGCATATGATAGCAAAACAAAACACAGCATAGCATAGCATAACAAATCAAAACATAGGATAGCAAAACATAGCATAGCATAACAAAACAAAACATAGGATAGCAAAACAAAGCATAGCATACAGCATCACTCAGCACACCACAGCATCACTCAGGGGCACCACAACATCACTATGCGCTACCTCAGCATCACTGAACGCCACAGCATCACTCGTTCGACATCACAACATCACTCAGCGCCACCAAAGCATTAATCTGTGCAACCATTCAACAAAAACTGGTTCAAATATGTTCTCTCAATGTTTCAAGCTTTATTACAAATGTAACAAAAAGGTGGTAATATTTCACTTCTGTTCTTGGATTTTCGACATAATAAAATACACTGAACATAATCTTCACAAAAGTTATTTACAAACGTTTAAGCTATTGCCATTATAAATTGCAATAACTTTTATTTAAGTATTAATTATTTTAAAAAAAGTAAAAGACATTGTTATTTGTAATACTAATACAGGTAAGTCACATAAATACAACACATATTGCATTACAAATGCTATAGGTGTCACATTTGCAAAAGTTATAACTATTGGTATTGTAAATGACAAAACTATTAATTTTGCTATTTTCAAAAACAAAACATAAATAAAAAATTTGTCAATTACAATACCAATAGCTCAAACTTTCCTAATGCGAGACCTATTGCATTGCAAATGCTTGTTTTTCATTTCCTTTTTCTTGGACGTTGTTTCTTTTGATCGTTTATTTTTATTCAGATTATTAGTTTTCTATCCCCCATGCCTATTTTAAAGCACCGATGCTGCCTCTTTTCTCGGTTATTCTACCATTAAGGACCTCTCTTGTGAATAGCAGTACTAATATATAATAATAAAATATATATGCTTTAATTTTGAGACTGATCCTAATGTAGACAAAATAGAAATTAGATCCATTGGTCAACCAAATGATTACAACTGTTAACACGATCTCGCCCTCATTTTTTGGCCATACTGAAATCGGCTGATAAACAGCAAATACATGACCTTTTTGTAGACGGACCAAACTGAGAGCAATGAACAGAATAGTTTTGATTCCATCCCCTAAGACCAGTCAACTATAAAACTATATATGGAAAAACACTGTGATACAGATACAAACCGTCTAGTTTTCTCGCCGAATGTTTATGCTTAAATATCATTAAAAAATTGTTTTAGTATACACTATATTAGTCACTTGGGATTTCGTATTCTGTCTACACATTTCACTTTCTTTACACGTCACCAATAGCATTTCTTACGGCCTACATGCTCTTTGTCTACAGTTAGAAACAAAATAATCAGACAGAACTTAAATTTCACGAATGTCACTAAACCAATGCTCTCGAAGCACTTTGCCACATAGGCACATAATGGCATGCGTTTTCCACAATGGGTGACACCTTCAAGTCACCTTCTTATATAATTGTATCACAAACATGATCACAAATGCAAACCTTATGTTTCTATCCAGCCCTGAAGATTCGCAGTCTGTTTCCCTGCGATGAAACACGTGTTGGCCCTTATGTAGGAACAATAAACCGAATTATCACACCAACAACGGAACGCATTGACACCTCTATTTTGTCCAACTTTGATCACTTTATGTTGAAAGTGTCTACTAATTTTGATTTTTGGTGGTGCTCTAATGTTTGTTTGACTTACCAAACTAAGAACCGTTTGATCACATATTCATTTGTATAGTGCAGGGGCATTGTTGTTTTTTGCATGTTCCATATGGGCCAATCTTTGGTCCATTTCTGAACGGTTGTGAGGATTTACCGTTCGCCTCATTGCCTATACCACCACTTTGAAAAAATTTCTCATTTACTCTACGGATACTTTGGTAGTGCGCCTGGTAATTCTGGATAATCTAAATAACCTCATAGTTGCATATCATCAGACTGGATCCGGAGAGTTTTGCTTAGCAGTACCCCTGCTCGTCAGTTGGTGGCGTCCTGCAGCTCCGCATCCGACACTGGCGTCGTCAGCACCGTGATGACATCATGGAGAGTACTTAGGCGCCACCCATGCGCGCTGACTACAGTTCTTTCTTTTTCCGTGCCAGTAAGCGCAGATCCGGATTGAGCACGTACTTTGGTCGCTTTTTGACCACTGTGTTGAGACCTTTGTCTCCCCATTTTTTCCTCCTGGTGCACGTAGGGATGCCCCGCTTTAAGTCTTGTGGGGCCTGTCCTTGAAATATGTCGGTGGCGGATCCCCACGATGTTACCGCTACTGCCTGGAGACCAATCACGACTCCCGGGACTGCCGTGACTGTCGTGACTGTCGTGCCATGGCCCCCAAGGCTCTGCGGGAGCAGCACCGGAAGTTGCTGGAGGTCCAGCATTCGTCACGTCGCCGCTCCAGGTCTTGGGGCCGTTCCCGGGACCGCTTGCGGGACCGAACCCGTTGCTCCTCGGACTCCAAGTCTTTATCTTTGGATTCCGGTAAGAATCGCCATAAGAAGAAGACGAAGAAGAGTGTTCGCTCTCCGACGTCCCCCCGTCGCTCCTCAGAGGCAGACGAGAGGGACAGGGGCCTCGCCCCTGCGTCTCATCTGGAGCCTGGGAGTCCCATGGCCTACCCACCATACCCGGGTCCGTCGGCGATTCCCGACCAGGTGCAAGAGTTCCTTACTGCCTTGGACCGCCTTTACAGGCCTCGGGCTCCCGCGGGCACGCCTTCGGGCCCCGCGGTCCCGGGTCCAGATCCTGCTGGTCCGGCAGCTCCGCCACTGGCCCCAGCCCTGGCGCCACAGGATCCTGCGCCGCTGGCTCCGGCCCCAGCGCCACGAGGTGCGGCATTACCGGCCCCGCCGCCACCCGCGGCTCCAGCCCAGATCATGCTGGCCCAGCGACTCTGCCCCCGGCTACAGCCCCGGCGCCACAGGATCCTGCGCCACTGGCTCCGGCCCCTGCCCCACGAGGTGCGGCATTGCCGGCTCCAGCGCCACCCTCCAGCCCCAGCGCCACCCTCGGCTCCACCCCAGGTTCCGCACTGGGTGCCGTTTATCCCACCTTTGCCCCGGGCCGTACCCGACGCTTTCCATCACCTCTCCGGCTCTGCCGCCACGACCGGCCCACTCTACGCCAGAGGCGGATGGCGGCTGAGAAGGGTCCGAGGACCCCTTTGCTCGGCAATGTGACTCCGAGCAAGATTGGGTGGACGACTTGGAGGATGTGGGCAACCTCGATGTTTCCTCTGACCCGCGGTTCGTCTCTCCCCCACCCACGATGGAAGAGGGTGCCTCCTGCACAATGGTGCTCAGTCGGGCTGTTGAGGTCCTCAACCTTTACCTCCCCACGGTGGCCCTCAAGACCAACTCCTCATCGAGGTGCTCCAGACAGCATCTACTTCGTTGGAGCCCATGCTTCCCTTTCATGACGCTCTCACAGAGGTCCTCTTGGGCGCTTGGTCGAGGCCAGACAAAGGGGCCCCGGTGGACACAAACTTTGCCAGACGCCACCGACCGGTGCCTGGTGACCCCGCTTTCTTGACCACTCACCCTACGCCTCAAAGCCTGGTCGTTCAGGCCTCTACGTCGCAGAGTGCCTTTCCCACGGCCCGCTGGATAAGGACTCCAAGAGGCTTGGCCAGTTTGGGAAGCAGTTGTTCTCTTCGTCAGCCTGGGGCTGTGGTCGGTGAACACCGCCTGTTTTTTGGGCTGCTACTCCCACACGGTGTGGGATGCCGTTGCTCAGGTGTTGCTCCAGTGTCCTGAGGAGGTGCAGGCTGTCCTTTCTCAGGCAATTGCTGAGGGCAAGGGTGCGGCTAAGTTTGCCATTCGGTGTGGGTTGGACACCGCCGACTCATTGGGCAGGGCGATTTATATGTCTGTGACATTGTGGCGCCAAGCCTGGTTGCATTCGACTGGGTTCTCGCCAGAATGTCCAGAGCTCTTTCATGGACATGCCTGTTGATGGCACCTGCCTGTATGGTGACAAGGCTGACAGTGCGCTACGGCCAAGTCCTTGGGTCTGTCTACTAAGAACCCTCCACTCCTGGTTTTCATTCCTTTCGTGGCCAGGGTCGAGGGACCCAGGCACGCCCTTCCACCAGGCCTGTGCAGAACCAGCGGCTGTGGTCGCGGTTTCCACAGGGGCGGAGTGGGGAGCCAGCGTGCGGGTCCATCCACCTCCACCCCCGCTGCTTCCGTCTCCAAGCCCTCCTAATCAGAGTCACCGCATGTCGGGGGATCATTTGGTTCTTCTTCGACAGGAAGTCACGGCCCTCTTGGCCAAAGGGGCCGTCGAGTGCATTCCTGGGCCAGAAGTAGGGAGTGGTTGTTATTCCCACTACTTTCTGGTCCCCAAGTAGGACAAAGGGGGTCTGCGTCCTATCTTGGACCTTCGGGACGTCAATCGCTTCCTCCGGAAGGAGAAGTTGAAGATGCTAACTCTGGCTCAGGTCTTGACTGCCCTCGACCCTGGAGACTGGATGGTAGCGTTGGACTTGCAGGACGCATATTTTCACATCCTCTTCCTGCTGGCCCACCAGCGTTACCTGCGGTTCACGGTAGGCCAGGAGTATTTTCAGTTTACTGTGCTCCTCTTCGTTCTTACCAGCGCCCTTCGGGTGTTCACGAAAGTGATGGCAGTGGTCGCATCTCATCTGCGCAGATCAGGGGTGTCAGTCTCCCCCTATCTCAACAACTGGTTGTTGAAAGGGGGCTCGCCGCAGGCAGTCGTCACCCACCTTCAGACTGCGGCCGACCTCCTGCGTTTGCTGGGGTTCTCCATCTAAGTGCCGAAGTCGCACCTGAGTCCCTCTCAGAAGCTCCCCTTCATCGGAGCAGTTCTGGATTCGACGCAGTTCCAGGTTTATCCTCCCGAGCAGCGAGTCTGGGATATTCAGGCTAAGATTCCGATCTTTCAGTGTCTGTCAGAATGACCCTCCGGCTCCTGGGCCTGATGGCCTCCTGCATCCTGTTAGTGCAACATGCCAGGTGGCATATGCAGGCTCTGCAGTGGGACCCCGAAGTTCCAGTGGGCGCAGCATCAGGGCAACCTACCCGATCATGTCCAGATCTTGGAGGGCCCTGCACCACACTTGGGTGGTGGCTCACGAATAGCGATTGGGTCAATGGCAGATCCCTCTTCCTTCCCCAACCGGAGCACACAGTAGTGACGGATGCGTCCCTCCTGGGATGGGGAGGCCACTTGGGAGAGGCAGAGATCAGAGGCCTCTGGTCTCGGCAGAGTCCCGGCTCCATATCAGCCTTTAGGAGCTTCAGGTGCTCAGACTTGCACCGAAGGCATTCCTTCCCTCTGTCCGGGGAAGTGTAGTGCAGGTGTTCACGGACAACACCACCGCCATGTGGTATTGTAAGAAACAGGGCGGGTGGGGTCCTGGGCACTAGGTCAGGAGGCTCTGCGCCATGGCTGGAACATCAAGACATTACCTTGGTGGTTCAACACTGTCAGGTTCTCTGAACGCCAGGGCGGACGAACTGAGCCGCCGGTCCTTGATGGATCACGAATGGCGTCTGAACTTGGTCGTGGTGCAAGTTCTTTTTCAGCAGTGGGGAGAGCCTTGGTTAGATCTATTCGCCATCGAAGAGAACGCGCAATGTCATAATTTCTGAGCATTGGAATTTCCAAGACGGCACTCACTCAGAGACGCTTTTTGTCTTGAGAGGAGCTGCGGTCTGTTGTACGTTTTTCTGCCTATACCACTTCTGCCCAGAGTGCTGAAGAAGATCAGGTGCGACCAGGCCCAAGTCATTCTTGGGGCTCTGGACTGGGCTCGAAGAATATGGTATCCCGAGCTACTCAGTATGAGCATCAATCCCCCGATCTGACTGCCTTTCCAGGAGGATCTTTTGTCGCAGCAGCAGGAGATGGTCCTCCACCTGAACCTGTCCAGCTTCCACCTCCATGCGTGGAGATTAAGCGGTGCCAGTTGGCGGCTTTCGACCTTCCTCCCGAAGTCTGTAATGTCATTCTGGCAGCCAGGCGTCCCTCCACTAAAACGGTATATGCTTGCAGATGGACCAAATTTGTGGCATGGTGCACAGCAAAGGCTGTGGATCCTCTTTCTGCCCCCCTTTCTGAGGTTCTTCTGTTTCTTCTGTCTTTGGCCTAGCAGGGCTCTGCTCTGGGCACTATCAAAGGTTATCTTTCTGCCACCTCCGCCCTTCTCAGGCTTCCTGATCAGCCTTCTCTTTTTAAGTCCCCGGTTGGTAACCGTTTCCTCAAATGCATTACACACACGTTCACTCCTGTGCCTTTCATAATGCCTCAGTGGGACTTGACTTGTCTTGACTTTCCTCATGTGCGCTCCCTTTGAGCCCCTTCATAGCTGTACCCTACATCTTCTCACCTTAAAGACGGCTTTCCTGGTAGCTATCACCTCTGCCAGAAGAGTGAGTGAGCTCCAGGCTCTTTCTTCTAAACCTCCTTTCCTTTCAGTTCATCCGGACGAGGTGGTTTTATGGACTTGTCCTTCTTTCTTGCCAAAGGTTTTCACGCCCTTCCACATCGAGCAGACCAGCACGTTGCCCACCTTCTTTCCACCTCCACATCCTTCTAGGAAGGAGGAAATGCTCCACCGTCTGAACCCAAAACATGCTCTTGCTTTTTATCTGCAGCGTACACAACAGTTCCGGGTGGACGATCAACTCTTTGTTGGCTACGTGGGTGCCAAAAAAGGTTGGGAGGTGCACAAATGAACCATCTCTCGGTGGGTCGTTCTGTGCATTAAAGCATGTTACTCCTTGGCCAAGAAGGAGCCTCCAGTGGGGTTGCGTGCCCATTTGACCAGGGTAACTGCAGCCACTACTGCCTTGGGACGCGGTGGTCCCTTGCAGGACATTTGTCAGGGACCTACGTGGGCCTCGCTGCACACGTTTACCAAGCATTACTGCCTTGACCGACAAGTCCCGAGGGACGGCTTCTTTGGACGTTCTGTGCTCTGTGACTTTCTGGTGTAATCCTGTTCGCAGACCCACCTCCGGGGTTGGTATTGCTGGGGTATCTACTCTAAGGTAAGGAATCTATCACTAACGTGACTTTCAGATGCACAAGCTACTACTTGTGTAACAATATATCTGTAAGAGACATCCCCAGAGTTCTCAAGAAGATCAGGACCAACCAGATCCAAATAATCCCTGTGGCTCCGGACTGGGCTTGAAGAATTTGGCATCCTGAGCTGATGAGGATGGCCATCGGTCCTCAGACTGCCTCATGCATCTGTTGCTGCAGCAGAAGAGGGTTCTCCACCCGAACCTGTCAATGCTCCACCTTCATGCATGAAGATTGAGCAGCAGCAGTTGACAACGACTGCACTCCTATTTGCCTTGTTCTATATCCTCCTAGCTCCTCCTCCCTTCCCCTAGGTCCCCCACACCTCCCGTGGGGTGGATGCGCCCGCACCGGATTCTCTGCCCCCCTAATTACCGCCATTGGGGACACTACAGCCTGTCTAATGTGCCAAGAAACAATTTGACAATTAATATAAAGACTAAAATGGCACAATATTAAAGGGTGTTTAGGTGGACTCACAGAAATACGCTCTCACTCAGCTTTTCTGCCCTCTGAACCATGTTGCAGCAAGAAGGGATAACCCCCACACCCTTGCCTAAAATTCCCCGCTCATTGACCCTGCCCCTTGGCACTAGTGACCTATTCCAACTCAACAACTTGTGGCATGTGGCACTTGCACAAAGCCACCAGGGGAAGACAGAATAAAGCTGTGCTCCCCCCAGGTACCCTCATCGTGCAATAAAGAACCGCACACACACACAAGCCTGTTGTAACAGAAAGGGGCACTTTATTTGGACATGCTTGCAGTAACACAGCATAACACTATATACAACATACAACGGTATTGTTATTAAAGCATTATCCCATTGAAACCCTAATTTATACAAAATCCCCAAATCGAACACCCCAAACCCCACTAGACCATTAATTCCACTCAAACTAATCATTCACATTAACCATTCTCTTTCACCCAACCCGAACCATCCTCACCAAAAGCACTCCCCTTCCCCTTGCTTGCTCAGTGTCCTCCAAGCTCTTGTTCTCTTCCCTGGGTCTCCCTCCCCTCCCCCCCCCCCCGAGAGGTGGATACACCTGCACTTGGCTCTCAGCCAAGCCCCTACTTACTGCCACCCTGAAAAGGTGTTTTCCTGATGACCTCAACAGAAGAAAAAACCCATACTTCAGATGCACCAAGGCTGCTCGTTTCACACACATGCCAACACCTCTTGCAACTCCACAAAATAAAAAGCATACCCAAATTTGATTGAATGCACCCCATCAAGCTGAAACATATGCCCCTCTTCCTCCCTAATGTTTGAATAAGGAAGCACCATAACCCCCGTGGATTGGCAGAATAACCTCATTGCCTTCTAAATATTTACGTCTGGCCCTGTCCACCGCAGCATGTTTCAATGCCCCTCTCTATTTCCTTCGAGGAACAAACTCAGTCCATACAATGGTTGTCCCAGACAATAATAGTTTCAGCAAGGGCAAGACCCCCTTCATATGTTGCAGCAGTATCAGTCCTGAAAGAGTCACTAGAACGTTCTCTCCAATATGGATAAAATGTAAATCAGGACTACCCCTGGTGGATGACAACTGAGCCAACAGAGAAAGCAACCCTCCCAAACCACCGCATACCACTCTTGCTCCATAAAAATATTTTATGTTGGCTGCTAGCCAGGCCATGGTTTGTCCGGGTTAAGAATCAATCGAACCCTGAACTCCTCGTCGTACCTCAACCAGGCAAAATCCCCAAAGTGAATCAGCGCCTTACGAATGATGTCCATCTACTTCAAAGTAGCAATGGCCCTCTCCCCATACTTTTCACAGTAAATACTGGTAAAGATAAGGAAAGCTGGTGTCCAATTATTTACCATCACAGGCACTCTCTGTCTGCATGCCAACTCCAACTTCCCCTCCTTGGGCAATTCTTTAGACTGAATGTCACGATGCAGTAATTTAAAAACATCAATGTAATCATGTTTCCAGCTCTCATTCCGAGTTTTCTAAGATAAATGAGACCCCAGTGGTATTGCAAGCCCATGTGCGGCAATTTCTTCTTAGACTGTAAAGAATCATCCATAACCTCCCCTTTTCTCATCTTTTTTCTTGTTCTGCCTGATCCTTAAATTGGATTCCTTTATCACACATTAAAAACGACTCCAACTGTGTCCTATTAAGGACAGCCTCCATTTCCCCCAGCTGGAGGACCATCAAATTGTTGCTTAAAGCCAACAGAAATCACCCAGTCCCCTACCACCATCGATACTGAGTAAGGCTGCCCCTCCATGTCCCTTTTCACATCCCAAACAGACAACCAAGGAGCAATACCTTTTCGCAAACTGTGTCCTCCCACAGTTTGTCTGCCATCCAAGTGAATCTACTTGGAACTTCTGGGCACCTCCATCATCCCATCAGCACTTGACTTCTGAAAAGCACCAATCGCCATGCTCTTTTCTGTTAAATGCCCCTCAGCGCCCCTCCAAGCGAGCCTTGACCCACTGAAATAGCTTTATTATCATGCAGTTCCCCTTCCTCAAACTCATCACTATAGTCCAAAACCAATGCATCATCTTCCATCTGATCAGACACAGCACTAACACCGAATGTTCTCCATTCCCCACACCACCATCAATATTGGGGCAAGCGTGGTACAGACGAGGAATGTTGCTTACGCTGCAGTGGGAAAGCCATGACAGACTCTCCCATTTGCTCAGACAGACCTCCTGGAGACGCCCTCTGCTCCATCGGGAACAGCATCCTACTGCCAGTCATGAGGCTGAATATCCCACAGCTGCACCCAGAGACTCGCAGGAAGTCAGGGAGATGAGATCATCCTGCTCAGATGGCGCCGCACCAGCCCCCAAGTCAACATCTGCAGCCTCCATATTGGGTGCCCAAAACCACTTCCCAGTCTCCCCAGTAGCCCCGATGCAGTTCCAAAACCCCTGCCAAAGGACCCCTTGCTATGTCACCTCCTCACTAGAGCACAATTTACCACAGTCAGTAGGAGGATTCAAATCCCCTAATTGAGCATCCTGAACATTGTAAACTCCCTGTACCTCCTGCTCATAGCCTGCACCCTGCTCCAATCCAAGTGCCTCACCCGAGAAGCTGCTCGATCGCAGACATGCACCGCTAGCGATGTGATTCCCTGTCTAATGTCACCAGAAGCACCACCTGGCACGCAGGAGGCGTAACCCCAACCAACGAGTGTGCTTCTGCAGTTTTGCTTCGATAATTGGTGTGGCCGGCAGAAAAAACAGACTGCGTCCCTGTTAGAAATGGGATTTCTGGTTGGCTAGAGCTTGCGCCTAAGCCAGGCCGAAACCACCACTCTAGTCAGGGCAAGGGAGTTACACAGAAGATAACCCCTGCTCTCCCCCTTGGTAGCTTGGCATGAGCAGTCAGACTTATCCCAGAGGCAATGTGTAAAGCATTTGCGCAACACACACACTTATGTTTTACTTACCAATTGTCCAGGCAGGTCCACCTCCAAATTACCTCTGCTGCACCACCATCACTCACCTGGTGCCGAACCCAGGTTTTGAACCCTGGGTGTCTGGCTGGAAGTCAGAAACTTACCCACTGGACCACAATGGTTTCCATGTCAGTAGCCTATCAAATTGTCCCTATATCATGGCCATCCTTATCATGTGCAATGAAAGCCACAGGCAATAGTATCAGGGCCTGTATATTGCTGACAGTTACTACTGCACATGTATAGACCACCAAGGAGCTATATCTAAGTGCCTAGTCTGGTTCCTTTGGTGGCAAATGCTCTTACAGGACAGGGGTTCAAGTCCTGCCAATGCTATCAACACATCCCAAGGTTGTAACATTTCAAATTGTGCTTTTATTTTCATTTGCTAAGTTTATTTTCACTTTGAAAAATTAGAGGATCAAAGTGACCTCTCTTTTTGGAACTCTCGGCACCACAACATTTCAAATCTTGTCCCTCGTGACCTAAAACTAACCCCCTTTTTCTCAAGTAGTGGCAATAAAGCAAAAAAAATATCTTTCTTTCTCAATGTGTTCCTTCTTTCTCCTTTAAATTTGGTGTATTTTAGAGCACCCCCCCATTCGTCTGCTCCACTGCCCCCTTTATTTAGCAAATGTTAGTGCTCTCAGATTTCATATCGGGAATCTCTATACTGTTTGTTTGCAATAAACAATTCCCAAGGGTCCCTATTACATACTGCACGGAGGAGAGGAGAGGCAGTAAAATCTTGGGGAGCCCCACCTACAAAAATACCACCACATGCTCCTTGTTGCACCTTTCAATACCGTAGTAGGATTGTATGGTTCCCCCTAGTGTTTGGTAATTTAAACTGTCACAAACCTGTTCACCCCCCATCACCCTGTTGCCCATATACTTTTTTGGGGTGCACCCCATAAGGGAGGAGGGGAGCAATAAAATCTCAGGGTAGCCCCCCAAAATATCCCGGAAGCCATGTAATTCTGTGCCCTCTCACCCTCCATAGTGCACCCCCAAACCTCTTTTAATACTGCTCCCCCAAATGTGATTGGCCCCCGAAATCAGAAAGTGTAAGGGAGGTGCAGTAAAAAAATGGAGTACCCCTCTATAAGTCCTGATGTCTGCAATCACCCCCCTCTGTGTTCTGAGCACCCACTGCATGAGTGCCCACCTTTGCTCCCACTCTGCTCACTCCTCTCTTCCCTGCTGAGTGCCCCGGACCCTTCTCTATCAAGGACCACTTCTTAATCACTGGGGCCCCAAACACCATCCCTTGCTCTCCTCCCCTAAACCTTTTCCCCTGCACTCTGACTCCATGCAATCTGCCTAGGCTCCTCCTACACCCCCTCCTCACTTAACACATGCGACCCCTTTTCACCTGTCAATCTTCACAAGCCTTGCTCTCATCACACTCATTTTAATTACTGACCACTCTGCACTGCACCATTCGCCAGGGGAGACATCACTCTTATGCTATAAATGCACACACACTCATGTTTTACGTACCAATTGGCCAGGCAGGCCCACCTCCAATTTACCTCTGCTGCACCACCATCACTCACCTGGTGCCAGATCCGGGATTTGAACTCTGGGTATCTGGCAGGAAGTCAGAAACGTACCCACTGGACCACATTGTTTTCCATGTCAGTAGCTTATCAAATTGTCCCTATATCATGGTCATCCTTTTCATGTGCAATGGAAGCCACAGGCAATAGCACCAAGGCCTGTATGTTGCTGATATTTACTACTGCAAAGGTATACACCACCAAGGAGCTATATCTCAGTGTCAAGTCTGGTGCCTTTGGTGGCAAACGCTCTCACAGGACAAGGGTTCAAATCCTGCCAATGCTATCAACATATCCTAAGGTGGTAAAATGTCAAATTGTGCTTTTATTTTCATATGCTAAGTTTGTTTTCAATTTGAAAAATAGAGAAGAAAAGTGGCCTCTCTTTTAGGAACGTGCGGCACCCCAACATTTCAAATCTTTTCCCTTGTGACCTAAAACTAACCCCCTTTTTTTCAAGTAGGGGCAATAGAGAAAAAGCCTTATCTTTCTTTATCAATGTGTTCATTCTTTCGTTCTTTAAATGTGGTGTATTTTAAAGCACACATGTGACTTGAGGTGATAAAACTGAGCACAAGAATGTGGAGAAGGTGCTACACTGATAGTAAAATAAATTGTATGGTGGTGAGTTTTAATTTTGGTGTATGCCGATAT
Source organism: Lissotriton helveticus (assembly GCF_964261635.1). Taxonomy (NCBI): domain Eukaryota; kingdom Metazoa; phylum Chordata; class Amphibia; order Caudata; family Salamandridae; genus Lissotriton; species Lissotriton helveticus. The sequence continues at coordinate 918,884,683 of NC_136069.1, forward strand.
CTCAAATCAGAGGTTTAGTGTCTGTGAGGTTGGCTAGGAATAAAGGTCATGTACGAGCTTTGACTAATTAAATGATGACTAAGAAGTGGTCATTGATAGTGGAGGTGCCGGGGCACTCAGCGGGGAAGAGGAGTGAGCAGAGTGGGAGCAAAGGTGGGCACTCATGCAGTGGTTGCTAAGAACATAGATGGGATGATTATTATTATTATTATTATTAAATTTATAAGGCGCACAGCTACCCGGAGGTTTCCCGGTGCACAGGACAGATTGCAGACGAATCAGACAAGCTTTATTACTGGTTGAAAAGCCAGGTCTTGAGGCCTTTGCGGAAGCTTTTATGGCAAATTTCGTGACGAAGTGGGGAAGGTAGTGAGTTCCACAACATTGGGGCCAGGTACGAAAAGGAGAGTCCACCCATACGTGAAAGTTTGAATCTAGGGACTATGAAGTTAGCTTGGGATGCGGAGCGAAGTAGAAGGGGCGGAAGATATGTCTGAGCTAGGGAGCGTAGGTAATGGGGTGCTGTACCTAGCTTAATCTTATGCATATAGCATAAGGCCTTACATTTCTTCCGTTGCTCAATCCTGCACCACCTGCAGCTTGCGTACTAACTTCTTATTTGCTCCAAGATAAAGGACGTTGCCATAATCAAGCCTCGGCATGATTAGGGCCTGGATGACTGTTCTCTGAGTAGATTGCCAGCGCACTGACCTTGTCCTGAGCGGACCTCTTCATTTGGACCTCTTCGTTTGGATCTTTGAGTGGGCTGTTCCTCTGTTCTTTCCCTGTTCTACCCACCAACTGCTCGCCGGACCCGCTTCGAGGGTCCCGCATCGCCGTCAAAGCCAGTGGGGAACTTGTACTTTCTGTGGCGGTTGTGACATCAGGGGAGTGTTGGGGCATTGCAGCAGGGCTGCGAGCGGCACTGCGGGGACTCAATTTCCCAGGAGTCCCTGCCTGGCCAATTCGTTCCACCTGGCCCGCTCTCCCTGCTTGCCCCGCCCCCTTCGCACAGGTTGCATTGAAGAACGCCCCTGACTCTTGGCATTGTGGGATTGCCAGCACACTGACCTTGTCCTGAGCGGACCTCTTCGTTTGGACCTCTTCGTTTGGATCTTTGAGTGGGCTGTTCCTCTGTTCTTTCCCTGCTCTACCCACCAACTGCTTGCCGGACCCGCTTCGCGGGTCCCGCATCGCCGTCAAAGCCAGTGGGGAACTTGTACTTTCTGTGGTGGTTGTGACATCAGGGGAGTGTTGGGGCATTGCAGCAGGGCTGCGAGCGGCACTGCAGGGACTCAATTTCCCAGGAGTCCCTGCCTGGCCAATTCGTTCCACCTGGCCCGCTCTCCCTGCTTGCCCTGCCCCCTTCGCACAGGTTGCATTGAAGAACGCCCCTGACTCTTGGCATTGTGGGATTGCCAGCGCACTGACCTTGTCCTGAGCGGACCTCTTCGTTTGGACCTCTTCGTTTGGATCTTTGAGTGGGCTGTTCCTCTGTTCTTTCCCTGCTCTACCCACCAACTGCTCGCCGGACCCGCTTCGAGGGTCCCGCATCGCCGTCAAAGCCAGTGGGGAACTTGTACTTTCTGCGGCGGTTGTGACATCAGGGGAGTGTTGGGGCATTGCAGCAGGGCTGCGAGCGGCACTGCAGGGACTCAATTTCCCAGGAGTCCCTGCCTGGCCAATTCGTTCCACCTGGCCCGCTCTCCCTGCTTGCCCCGCCCCCTGCGCACCACATACTCTTATTAACGGCACCCACTTCCGCTGCGCGGGAGCGTCCCGGGAGAAGCCCGGGACAAGGGCGGGGCCGTCTGTGGCCGTCCGTGGTCGGACAAGGTTGGGTTGGGCCATACCCCCTGGTTTGTTCGTATCTATTGTCCTTCAAGGTCCAACTTATGAGGTTTCGTGATTCTCTTGGCTTGTTATAGATCCCTCCCCTCCCCTTTTCCATCTTTGTTGCTAGGCTGCATTAATCATGCCCCTACGTTCCGGGAAGGAACGAACTGTGCAGTTGCAAACCTCAAAGGGGGTGGTTTCCGGTCCTCTAGATGCCTTCCTTATCAAAGGCACTGGAATCCTGGAGAAGGAGATAGCTTTTGCCGAGAAACGGCTCTCACTAGATCTTGTTGGTGAGAAGCGTTCCTCGTTAGGCCCTATTGCCGCAGCACTTAGTCCAGAAGCATTATTAATAGGTGCTAATCGTTCCCTGGTCCCCGTATTGGTGGATGTTCACCGTGATGCAGCGGGGGCTTCTTTAGTTTCAAGTTGTAGTGACTTAAAGTCCAGTGACTCATCTGGTAGTGGGGTGGGGGGTAGTATGCACCTAGTAAGCCAATCCCATTTAGACTCATCCTCGGAAGAGGATTCCCCAAGGAATCATCCCTGCAAGAGGAAGCGAAACACGGGTCGACAAAGGGGAGTCGTTTAAAAAATATCCAAAACAGCTTATACACCACGATTAACTTCCAACCCCGTGGCTACAACTAGCTCGCAGCCTTCCTTGGTTTCTAGTGTCTATGGGCCTCCTTCTCAAGTTGCACCTGGGTCGCCAAACATCAGTCCTGCGAGTACTAGCAGTGACGATGGCCTCATGGTAAAGATGGAAGTATTAATTAAAACTCTTTTGCTGCCTATACTTGAAAGAACTAGACTTATGACCTCAAAATTAGATGCCCTTGAGAATCTTGTTAATATAAATACCTGCATGCTAAAAAAGATGGTTAATGCCCAGGCTGCACTGTCTAACTCCATTTCCAGTAGTATCCCCAAATCCCTGGGAGGAGCAATATTAAGTAATCAGTCCCAGCCAATAATTGCTAAGTCTACCTCAGCCCGGGCAGTTTTAAATAATCCCGATGGCATATGTCCTAGGGGCAGTATTCCAAATAATGTCCCCGTGCCCACTCTGGCAGCATTAGTACAGGCTACGAAACCCAAGAAGGCCAGTTTTAAATCAAATCTTGCTCCCCAGCCAAGTACATCCAAGAATACTGTTACTACTCTGGCACAGAATCCTGCGAAATGTGGTCCTAAACCTCCCACTCAGCCCAAAGCAAGTTTTAGAGCAGCTGGGAGTTTAAATAGTAATCCCGCCAACTCCCCTAGGAAGGGCAAAAAACGGGGTCCTCTTCGTACTGACCTACCCATTGACGCAACTCCTTACACAATTGTCCTAACGGGTGTTTCATCCATTAGGGAGGGCCAAACAGAATCCTATGGTGACCTCAAAAACAAAGTTGTTTTTTGGTTAAGCAGAAATCTACCCCTCCCACCCTCCTCCTCAACTGAGACACTGAATGTCAGAAGAGTGGATTGGTTGGGTTACTGTGAGAAGGATTTAGAAGGGGATTGCATCATCATAAACTTCAGGGATCCCTGGGTGTTTGATTACATACGTAGGGAGGCAAGGTTTGGGAGGATGGGGGATGTGCAGTCCCTGGGTTTGGGATACTTCTACCCTAAAAGAGTTGGTGCACCCCCTTCCAACTCCCTAATGCCCAGAAGACCCGTTGGTAGATCCCAGATGGATAGGATCCCTTACTCCCCATTCTATCCACCATTGTTTAACCGTTATGATTCCCTCTCTGGCCTGGAGGGTATTGATTGACTGCACCCCGCACCTAGTAGAGGGTGCCATCTGAGAAATCATGTACATGGCAATTATGGAGTCAGTAATATAAGTTTGAGTCATGTGGGAGGTAATTTGGAGAAGGCTGTGGAGAGGGTTGTTGAGACCAGTACACATGTAAACCAGTCATCCAGTACTCAATCATGCATGGCAAGTATTATTGGGGAGGAACTGTGTGTTCTGGATCAAGCCTCTCCAAATAATCAGGTTGAGCCGCTCAAAGTTGTTTCATGGAACATCGCAGGGTTAAAGGGACGAATAGGTTCGGAGGACTGGGCTGACTTTATTGATACTTTTGATATTGTAATCCTTCAAGAAAGTTGGGCCCCTGATCCTATATATCGGGTAGGGTTCCTAAACTTTTATAAGCCAGCAATCCAGGGTCCAAAAGGCAGAGCCTCAGGGGGCCTATTAATCTGGGTTAGGCAGTGTATTGGGTATAGACCTATCGAAATACTAGTGGATAACACCGATCTCCTGGGAATTAAACTCAGTAAGGCTGGCTCCCAGGACATTGTAGTTGTTAACATTTATGCCCGAGGTCGTCCAGGAGGGCGTTGTCCGGCTATTTTGGATGAACTGGACTCCTACCTTGAGCAGATAGGGAGAGACAGATTAATCCTCATTGCAGGGGACCTTAATTGCACCTTGGAACCCCTGTTTAGTGAGGGTGAGGATCTGGGGGCTGAGGAAGATGCAGTATGGAATATCCCGTCCCTATCTCTGACTAATTGTAAAAAGGCAACCGAGGCTGCTCTCCATTGGTTAGGGTTGTGTTTGGAGTGGGGCCTGAGAGCAGCAAATGGGCGTACGGCCTCGGACAAGGTTGGCCAACCAACTTTTGACAATGGGATTAGCAAAAGCCGAATAGATTATATTTTGGTCAAAATGGAATATTGGTCACTCGTGGTCGACATGGAAGTCGTGGCCCGCCCGGAGAGTGACCAGAACCCACTGTCTTTAAGTCTGAAGCTTCCAGGTGGCCCCGGCAGGCCCCAAACAACATCCTGCCTAACGGCAGAGGCAGTTTTGTCTAATGATAGAAGAAGGGTCAAATGGTGTAGGGTCGTGGAAGACCACACTTTGTTGGACAGCATAGCAAATGAAGTCCTGTTGACTCTCAGTGCCTTTCTAAATCTATCACCCACTATGGATGCTGCTACTCAGATTAGTGATCTCCACGATCAGTATTTTATTAAACTCAAAGCCCTTTTAACTTTGCCACTAAAATGCGGAAAAGTGATGGCCTTGGGTGCCCAGAAAAAATTGTATAATAAGAATTGTAGGATGGCACATAGTAGCCTAATAAAAGCCATTAAATCTAGGGTCTCTAGCGAAATTAAAATGGCCCGCCAAACGTATAAAAAGGTACAGTGGATTGCGAAACGAGAATGGGACGAGCGCCATTGGTCCGACCTCTTTGAGGCTTGCCAATCATCTAATCAAGTAAAGTTTTGGGAAATTGTAAAATGGGGTAGGAATCCGGATTCCCAAATTCCTGTAAATTATGTCCCAGCTGAGGTATGGGTGGATTTTTATTCTAGCCAGTTTAAAGATCCAGACTTAGAACCCCAAATCGGTCAGGTACTGCGTGCATCCCCGCTCGCTGTCCCTATTACTATGCTAGTTTTTACAACTTCGGATACCGAGTCTGCACTCAGTTCAGTACAATCAGGGAAAGCCCCAAGGATGGATTCTATCCCTGCTGACCTATTTAAAACACATTTTCAATTATGGGTTCCCTATATAACCCTACTTGCTAATGCCATCGCACAGGGTGCAAGGATCCCAGAGTCCTGGAAAGGGGCGGAAATCCTCCACATTTTAAAAAAAGTGTACCGTTCGGTTCCGGGAAACTACCGTCCCATAAGCTTAATTGACTCCCTACAAAAACTTGTCGCCAGGATGGTTCTAGCTAGAATCCAGGGGTGGATGGAGACGGAAAGTATTCTCTCCCCATTACAGGCTGGCTTTAGATCAGGCACTAGTACCATCAACCAGGTTTTCAGATTCACCATGATTTACTGGAAGGTGGTACTATTAGGCGGCGGTTCCATCTATGCCGCCTTTGTGGACCTTAAGTCGGCCTTCGACCTTGTGCCCAGGGCAAAATTGTGGGGTGTCCTAAGAAATCTGGCTCTACCGCCTGAGCTTATAGACCTCGTGGTTAGATTGCACGAGGACAATTTTGCCCGGGTAAGGTGGGGAGGTCAAGGGCAAGTGACGGCTAATTTTCCTGTAACGCGAGGGGTCCGTCAGGGATGTGTTCTGGCTCCTACCCTTTTTTTACTGTTTATTGATCAGGTTGTGAAGTTTTTTTGCCAACACCCCCACTGACGCACCCTCCTTAGGTGGGACCAAGTTCCCAATGGTTATATCTGCTGACGATACCTTACTCCTTTCAAAAACACGTAGGGGACTGCAAATTGCACTTAATCGGTTAGAGGAGTTTTGTAAATTAAACGATTTACAAATTAACGTAAGTAAGACCAAATTTATGGTCTTAACCAAAAATCGTCCCATGAAAAGTACAGTCAGCCTGAATGGCGTTAGTATTGAACAAGTTGAGATCATGACCTATCTCGGAGTGACCCTGGATTACCGCCTTCGTTGGAAACACCAGGTCGATGTACTCCAACTTAAATTGGCACGGCTTACGGGCTGTTTTGTTAAGGAGCAACAAATGTCACTAACCAAACGGGTTGCACCAGCTCTTAAGATTTATGAAGCCAAAATTAGGTCTGCCGTACTTTATGGGGCTGACCTTTGGGGCTACATGGATCTCTCACCACTAGCAACAGTCCAAAACAAATTTTTACGAAAATTAGTAGGATTGCCTCAATCCACACCGATTACACCCCTCTTGCTAGATATGGGCTGCAAGCCCATCAACAAAATGGCTCGCTAACGGATAGTTGCACTATGGAGACGTATCTGGACATCACCGGACCTAAGTCTTTTTGCCAATGAATTGGCAGAAGTCAGATCAGTATGGGGTTCTACTAATATTCCCTGGTTACGAGAGATCAAAATGGTACTGGAGGAGATGGGCCTTAATCAGTTATGGGTTTCCCCAGAGTCCTCCTCCTTCCCCTCCAAGCAAGACTTTAAAGCACTCTATTGGGCTTCTGTCAAAAACGTATCTGTGGCACGTTCAGATGCTACTCGCCTGACGGGGCGGATTTTTGGCTCACAAATTAGACCCCTCATTGGAGATCTACTGGGATGTGATCACTAAGACCCTAGATAAAAAACTTTACCATCAGTTTCGAGTAGGGTCCTTACCAGTAAGGTCATTTACTAAGAAATGGTCTGTTCATTATCATTCAAATGATTCTTGTCCCTGGTGTTTTGACCATAAGGAGAGTGTAGGCCATTTTATCTTTGCATGCCCCGCCTATCAAGCCCCAAGAAACAAATGGATTAGACCCATATGTCGTAGACTGGAAGTTAGAGGGAGTACGGAGGCCTTGAGGGTGCTACTTACCAACACTTCTGAGATGGTGGTTGTGGGTGTTGCTAAGTATTTGGGGTGGGCATGGGTTATTAGAACTAGACATCTAAATGTATTTTAAATTTTCAATATTAATTGGGTGTTTTCACATTAGGTCTTTAAATATACCATTTAATCTCTTTTTAACTGATGAAATGTGTTTTTATATATGATGGTTCAAATGTCTTTCTATGTATGTTTTATTCTGTTTTGACAACTGTCTTTTATGATGTGAAAAATCGAAATAAAGACCTATGAAACTGAAACTGAGTAGATTCAGGCATCACCCATAATATCTTGCGGAGCCAATCTAGAATAGTGAAGCAGATAGAAGTGGTCTTCGCTACTTGCTGGATTTTTCATTGGCGGATAGTGAAAAGAGAAGCTGGGTGTCATCCGCATAAGAGAAGATTGACAACCCAGCTTCTCCCGCGACGGAAGCTAAAGGCTGATATAAAAATTTAATAGCATGGGACTAAGTATCGATCCCTGAGGCACTCCATGAGGAAATGCATAGGTCTTGGAGCAAGCCGATGGAAAGAAGACCTGAAAAGTCCTGTTGGTGAGGAAGTTTTTAATCCACTCCAAAGCTGATCAATCAATCAATCAATCACTGCATTTCTAAAGCACGCTACATACCCATGATGGTCTCAAGGCGCTGCGGGGGGGGGATATGGGGGGCGCTACTGATCGAAGAGCCAGATCTTGAGAAGTCTTCTGAAGGCCAGCAGGTCCTGCGTCTGTCGTAGGCTGGTAGGGAGAGTGTTCCAGGTCTTGGCGGCGAGTTAGGCAAAGGATCTGCTGCCGGCAGTGGTTTTCCGGATACGAGGAACTGTGGCGAGGGCGAGGTTGGCTGAGCGGAGGCTTCGGTGGGGGTGTGGAAGCTGAGTCGGTTGTTGAGGTATGTAGGTCCGGTGTTGTGTAGTGCTTTGTGAGCGTGGATGAGGAGTTTGAAGGTGATCCTCTTGTTGACGGGGAGCCAGTGCAGGCCTGTCAGGTGGGGTGTGATGTGGCTGCGTCGGGGGATGTTGAGGATCAGTCGTGCCGAGGCATTCTGGATTTGTTGTAGTCATCTCAGGAGCTTGGTTGTTGTTCCTGAGTAGAGGGCGTTCCCATAGTCGAGTCTGCTGGTGATGAGGGCCGGGTGACGGTTTTTCTCGTGTCGGGAGGGATCCATTTGAAGATCCTGCAGGGCATTCGGAGGGTGTTGAAGCAGGACTAGGAGATGGCATTGACTTGCCGGGTCATGGAGAGGGTGGAGTCGAGGATGACCCCCAGGCTGCGTGCGTGGTCTGTGGGTTCCGGGGCTGTGCCTAGCGATGTGGGCCACCAAGAGTCGTCTCAGGCTGATGGGGTGGGTCCGAGAATGAGGACCTCCGTCTTGTCTGAATTCAGCTTCAGTCTGCTGTCCTTCATCCAGTCGGCTACGGCCTTCATTCCTCTGTGGAGTTTGGCTTTGGCGGTGTGTGGGGTCTTCGGTGACGGATATGATCAGCTGGGTGTCGTCGGCATAGGAGATGATGTTGAGGTTATGTTGTCGTGCGACGTGGGTGAGCGGTGCCATGTAAATATTGAACATTATCGGGCTGAGGGAGGATCCCTGTGGAACGCCGCAGATGATCTCTGTGGTTTTTAAGCGGAACGGTGGGAGGCGGACGCTCTGGGTTCTGCCGGCGAGGAAGGATGTGGTCCAGGCCAGGGCCTTCTCTTGAATTCCGGCGTCATGGAGGCGTGCTGATAGGGTGCGGTGGCAGACTTTGTCAAAGGATGCTGATAGGTCCAGGAGGATGAGGTCGGCTGATTCTCCGTTGTCCATCAGGATCCTGATGTCATCAGTGGCGGCGATGAGGGCGGTCTCGGTGCTGAGGTTGCTGCGAAAACCGGATTGGGAGGGGTCCAGGATGTTGTTGTCTTTGAGGTAGCGGGTTAGCTGTTTGTTGACAATCTTCTCTGTCACTTTTGCCGGGAACGGGAGCAGGGAGATGAGCCGGAAGTTCTTGAGGTCCTTGGGGTCCGCTTTGGGTTTCTTCAAAAGGGCGTTGATCTCGGCGTGCTTCCAGCTTTCCGGGAAGGTTGCTGTCTCGAAGGAACTGTTGATTGTTTTACGGAGGTAGGGCACAATAGTTGTGCTGGCTTTGTTGAAGACATGGTGAGGGCATGGGTCAGATGGGGATCCGGAGTGGATGGAGATCATGGTGTTGATGGTGTCTTCGTCGCTGATGTTGGAGCAGGCGGTCAGGCGACTGGTGCGGGTGGTGGTCCCAGGGGTGGTGGACTCGGTGGTGGGTGCGAGGGAGTCGGAGTTGAAGCTGTCGTGGATGTCGGTGATCTTGCGGTGAAAGAAGGTGGCCAGGGAGTCGCACAGGTCTTGTGATGGTGCGATGTCGTTGGTGTTGGAGCTGGGGTTGGAGAGGTCTCATGATGCTGAACAGCTCTTTGGTTTTGTGTGCGTTGTTCTCTAAGCGGTCCTTGAAGGCGGTCCTCTTGGCGATCCTGATGAGTTGGTGGTGTCTGCGGGTGGCGTTCTTGTGGGCTGTCTGGCTTTCTGGTGTTCGGTCGTGGAGCCATTTCTTCTCTAGCTTCCGACAGGTGTGCTTGGAGATCTGGAGGTCTTCGGTGAACCAGGCGGCTTTCTTGTTGGTGTGGTTGGTTGTGGAGGTCTTGAGTGGGGCGAATCGTTGATCCACTGTTTGAGGTTGGTCGCGGCGGTGTCTGGGTCGGTGGGGTCGGCGGGTTGTCTCAGGGCGAGGGTGGTGGTCAGTTGGTCCTTGGTGACCTTACCCCAGCAGCGGCGTGGCAGCTGTTGGGTGCGGTGGTGTGTGGTGGGTTTCCTGAAGTTGAAGTGGACGCATCTGTGGTCGGTCCAGTGGGGTTCGGTGGTGTGGTTGAAGGAGACGTGGGGGCTTGGGGAGAAGATGGGGTCCAGCGTGTGTCCAGCGGTGTGGGTGGGTGTCATCACGAGCTGTTCGAGTCCGAGGTTGGCGAGGTTGTCGAGGTTGTCGATCAGGGCGGTGGAGTTGGCATCATTGTTGTTCTCGAGGTGGAAGTTCAGGTCCCCGAGGAGGATGTAGTCCGTGGAGGCGAGAGCGTGGGTGCTGACGAGGTCGGCGATGGTGTCGCTTAACTTTGGTCATGGTCCGGGGGGTCTGTAGACGAGTGTTCCTCTGAGGGTGGTGTTGGGGTCGGTGTGGATCAGGAAGTGCATGTGCTCGGCAGTGGTGAGGGTGTCGTCGGTGTTGGTCGAGACTCTGATGCTGACCTTGTGGATGATGGCGATTACCCCTCCCACTCCGTTGGTGCGGTCTTTGTGGGAGATCTTGTAGCCCTGTGGGATGGCTATGGCGATGTCTGATGCTGAGGTGGCGTTCAGCCTGGTCTCCGTCAGGAAGGCGACGTCAGGGGCGGTTGAGTCAAGGAGGTCCCAGAGTTCGATGGCGTGTTTGCGAGCGGAGCGAGTGTTGAGGAGGATGCAGCGGAGGTGGTTGGGATCTTTGGTTGGTGGTTTGGTGGGCTGGATGCTGGTGAATCTGCAGTTCCAGCAGGCGAAGGGCCCTTGGGTGCGCTTCGGGGTGGCCCGGTAGCAGGGGTGGTCTCGTCCGGTGTTGAGTGTCTGGAGGGTGCTGGAGTTGTAGTACAGTCTGGCGTTGCGGGGGGCGCGGGGTCCAGGCGCAGACGGGCTTGCCTTTGGCACGCCAGCGGCGCAACCGCTGCGCGGCCTCCATAAGAGGTGAAGTGGGAGGGAGGAGCAGCTGGGAGGCGGGAGCGGGCGGCCAATAGGCGAGGGCACGGGATAACATAAGGCAAAAGGGGGCAAGCCGCAGGGGAGCAGCGGGGGGGGGCACAGAGGGCAGGGGCACAAAGGAGCGCCTAAAAAACACCTATCCAACAATTCCCGTGGACTGGAGTGCTATTAGAAGGGTAGAATGAGATACTGTATCAAAGGCGGCACTCAAATCTAATAGAATGAGTGCCACCTTTTTCCCTTTATCCAGAAGAAGGCGTATAGTCTCGGTAACTCCTAAGAGAGTAGACTCTGTGGAGTAACCATCTCTAAAGCCTGATTTGGGACCAGTGTAAGATGTTATTGGATGCAACAAAACGTGTAAGCTGTTGATTCACGTGTTTTTCAAGGATCTTAGAAAAAACAGGGAGTAGGGAAATTGGGCGGAAGTAAGAAGGCTCAGCTGGATCCGCATTTGGTTTCTTCAAAAGATGAAGAACCATTGCGTGTTTCCATTCTGCAGGTAAAATGGCTTCCCTTAGTGAGGCATTAAGTAGATCCATGATGATCCTTAATGAGGAGGAATTAAGAATTTGGAAGATATTGACAGCAAGTGGGTCATTAGGGGTCATTAGGGGAGCCTGATTAAAGACTATTTAAGATGGAACTGAAAGACAAAGGGTCTAAAGGTTGCCAGTTTGTTATTTTCATGATAGACGCCGAGTCAGAGAACCCAACTGGGCTATTACAGTCAGGAGTGAGGGATGGATTCATTAAGTGCAGTTTCTTTTTAGTAGTAGCCGACGCGAGTTCTGCATGGATCTTTTCTACTTTTTCGATGAAGAACTTCGCCACAATTTCACAGTGTGCTTCATCAAGTGCCGGGGGTACCGGTTGACAGGTTTCTCCCGAGAGATCCCAACTAATGTAAACAGGACTTTTGCATTATTTTGTGCTGATATGATAGATTTATTCACATACTCCGCCCATGCTGCTTTACATAGGGAAATATATTCTCTCTTAGCAGTTTTATAACACTGCTTGGATTCTGAGGCATAATCCTTCCTCCAACATCTTTCTAAAGCCTTACAGGAGGCCGGTGATTATTTAATTTGTTAAGTGTATGTGTACTGGTCTACATGTGTCAACCTTAGATGGGATATACCAGGTTTTCGTCAGGACCAAAAACAAGGAAGTGGACGGTCTGTGCCCCCTACAAGGCACACCCAATCCTGGTTCCTCGTGACCAAGTTAGCAAAACTCGCTAATGGTGAGAAGCTCTAACCTTAATGGGCGAGCATGTGAAATAAAAATCAAAAAGACCGGTTGGGGAGAAAAGAGAGAAACGAACATTCATCAGACGTGATCATAGTTACATGCCTGTTACGTAGTGCAGTATCGTGTCTCTGTGTCATCATGCTTCATGCCACTCTCATTAGGAAATAGTGTTGGTAACAGCGTGATATTGTCGTGCTGTTCGTTGGCCCACTAGGGGCATGCTATTTTGCCCACTCTCGCATACTTATCAAGAGGTGCGTGCTCTGTGGCATATAGTACTTTTATTCCAATCACGAGCACTCATAGTAATTATAGTGGCGTGTTATCTTACTCTCGCATCCCTGCTATTGTGGTGGCGAGGATCGTTTTTAGATGTGCATAGATTACCCGTAAAAATCAAAGGACACACAAGGACTTACTACCACATAACATGAAAACAAACAAACATATATTGGCGGCTTACTCCTAATCTAGTGTCTGTTGCATCGGAGGGCAGGGGGTGGTATCACCACTTGTAAAAACGTATTCTGCAATTATATAGAGGCAAACGTTACGCAAAGCGGTTTTCGATCAAGCTGGGCCAGACCAGTACACATACAGAGATACTTTTGGCCGTAACTACCCTCATAGTATCTCGCCACACTTTTTTAATATTGTACAGTTGCTTGTAAATAAAATGTATCTCCCCACTAAGTTAAACCAGGACAATATTTAACACACTTTCTGCACTTACAGTCACAACCTGCTCCACTGTATTTCAGGTGTTGTAGCACACCCTGGTGACGCTAGGCCACCAGGGTGGACCCCGATGATGAAGCATGTCACCACTAGGTTGGTGAGTGAGGGGTTTGTAACAAAAGGATAAATGATTTCCTTTTGTCAGCCACACACCACATTAGGAATTTTCTCGATTCTATATGGAGGTACTCCTCTCTTTGTATTCAAATATGCACATGCTCATCTAGGGTGCAAGTTATTTCTACTGCACATTGATTAGCGCATCATGTGGGAGGGTGGTCTGTAGAAAAATAAGCATGGTGTGGCACACCTTTAAGTATAATAAAGGTTCAACAGGGTAATCCTCAACTGAAAATTAAACGCGTTTCTGGGCGCCTCAGGAATAGTCCCTTCTGGCTGGTGAAGGACTCTTGTATAGAACAGATACCAAAAAGGTGTGGGAAATTCCCACACTGGGTCCTGTAGGTGCTCCTGTGGAGGCAGGTCAGGCCTCTGGGTTTTATCGTAATTACTCAAGCTCAAAAATCCAAGTAGTTCATCAAAATTTTATTCAAGAGGGTCATATATTATAATCATAATGACTCAAGTGATGAGGTTCAATGTTTTATCCATCATAAACATTTCAAGGTGCAAAAATCCCTATGCATTTCGGGACAGATGTCCCTTCATCAGGGGTCTCAAATAGATCTGTAGAGGAAACAAACACTGTTTCAGGGAGTGGACTTTACCGTAAAAAAAATTTGAAATATAACTGAAAGGTAGAACCAATGAACCATAGGAAAAAGCGGGATCCAGACAGGGTGGAGCCGGTTAATATGTGACCGTAAGCAACAAATAGTATAAAGTGATGTAAACGAGAAACCAAATAGAAAGTGGTGAAAAGAAAAGGGTTTACGAAGGTCGTGCCTGCGTGCATGCAGGAAAACGAGTGATGCAGAAATGTCTAAAATACAAGTCAGAATCACCCGATAGAGTACCCAACTGTGCGCATTAACTGATTTGGGGGACGCAATCTAAAACCGAGATGAAGGTTAGTAATTCTTACCCAGGTATTCAGGTTGCCGCATTCAGTAGCGAATACCGACGGAAGTCGTTGTGCGCGAAGGAGAGGGTGTGTTATGGTGCGACATAGAAAAAGGACAATAAAGTGTGGAAAAAATACGATGGGGTGCAACATGGCAAGGCGTGTGAAAAGTTCAAAACTAAGGAACGCCACGGGACAATGTGGGCGGTAGCCAATATAACAAACTAATTTACATGCTCAAAATATTTACATATAAGACCGTCACTAAACAAAACATTACATTGGTACATTGAGGTAGTAGTCGGTGAAGACACAAAGGTGTCGGCCATCTTAGATAGGGAATACTTGGAAGTGAAAGGCAGGAAAGAAGGTGAAAGAAGAAAGATTGGGAACAGACAAGTAAATGCGAATATGTTAGGGATAATAACATGTTCATAAACAGAATTGTCATCGCAGAATCTGAAAGAAAGGTCATGAAGGAAAAAGAGTGGGGAGAAAAAAAAGAAAGAAAAAAAAATTAGGTTCAAGAATAACAGTTGGGGATATAGTGAAAGTTATGAGCATTAGGATGAATATGGAAGAAAATGTGGTGAGAGTTTAAAGAAAACGAACAAAAGGAGGGAAATACATTCAATATACATAACAGATGGGGGATATGTCAGACAGAAAGCGAAAGCATGTTTAGAGGAAACAACTATATTCAATCTGTTCATTAAGTCCTTTTGGTTGGCACGAGTCCAACGATTTTATCCAGAAGAGTTTGCGTTGTAATAGCTTTTTGCGGTTGTCAATGCCAGGTCTCATCGGGACAACCTCCAGTACAAGGAACCTTAACTGGCTGATGTTGTGTTGGGATGAAGTGAAGTGAGCAGCTAGGGGAGATTTCAAATTCTTATTCCTTATTGTGCTCTTGTGCTCTGTTAGACGAACTTTGATTTTTCTTTCAGTTTTACCAATATAGGGCAAGCCACACGGGCACTTCAGTAGGTAAACCAGGTTCATAGAATCACAAGTGGCGTTAGTTCTTAATTTGATTTGTTTGCCCGATAGAGGATGGTTGATGGAGTTGCCTCTGATAATGTTGTTGCAGTGGCTGCAATTGTGACATGGTTTGGTGCCTGAAAAAGCGGTATCTAGTGGTTTAGGTTTGCGTTCCAACATGTTTTTCAAATTGTTCGCTCTTTGGTAAGCGAACAGTGGAGTGCAATTGAATATACCTTGAAAGTCTGGTTCAAATTGAATCATCTGCCAGTTACTTAAGATGATGTTTTTTATTTCCGGACTACTGAAAGAGTATCTAGACACAAATACTGGTCTCTCGCTTTTGGTGATGTTGATACGGGGGGTTAAGAGATCATTCCTGTTCTTGAGCATAATGCGGTCACGAGCAGCTTGTAAGGTAAATTCAGGATATTTTCTCTCCCTGTATTTTTGCAGAATTTTCTTTTCAGCGTGTTGATATTCTTCTGGTTCAGAACAAATTCTTTTGGCCCTCAACAACTGAGAAAAAGGTAGGTGCTTTTTCAAAGGAGTTGGATGACAGCTGGTGTACAAAAGAGCATTGTTCCGATCGGTAGCTTTTACGAACAGTGAAGTTTTTAAGTTCGCATTTTCGAGGGTGACTAGGATGTCCAAAAAGGATATGCTCTTGGTATCTGCACTGTAAGTGAATCGAATGTGATCATCCACACCATTGATGTGGGAAATGAATTCTGGTAACTCTTCAGGTGATCCTGCCCAAATTAAAAAGATATCGTCAATGTATCGCCAGTATGTCTCAATTTTTTTGGACTAATGGACGTTGTTCAAAATGTGGTCAATTTCAAGACGGTGCATGAACAGATTCGCGTAGCTGGGAGCTGCACAGTTACCCATTGAAGTGCCCACTAGATGCATATAAAACTCGTCATTCCAGGTGAAATAACTGTGGTATAACATGAATTGCATAAAGCTCAAGTAGTGGCACTTTCAAGTCATCTTTCATGGAGTTTGAGAAAAAAAGATTCCAAAGCTTCAATGCCCCTGTTGTGTGGTATTGATGTGTACAGGGCACACACGTCGATGGTAACCAAAGTGTATGGGATGGTTGGATTTAAAGTCACTTTTTTTAAATGGTTGAGGAAATCTGTTGAATCACGTATGTATGTGGACATGCCCCTCACAAAGGGCTGAAGGTACATGTCAACAAACTTCCCAGTGGGTTCGTGGATGGAATTCCTCGTAGACACTATAGGTCTGAACGGCGGTTGATGTAGATTTTTATGAATTTTAGGCAGCATATGGAGGCTGGGACATTTAGGGTGAGGATGGATCAAGTATTTCAAGTCTTTTTGGGTGATAGTCCCCATTTCCATGGCTTTTTCCAAAATGGTCTTCAGAATCTTCGAGAAAGTGTCAGTTGGATCAGAAATCAATTTCATGTAGAGTTGCTTGTCATTCACATGGACTGTTACATTTTCTTGATAGAACTCCTGGTCTAAAACAACCAGGGCTCCCCCTTTGTCAGCCTTACAACAGATGATTTTCTTATTGTTGGTGATTTCTCTAAGTGCTCTGGAGTCTCTAGCGTTAAAGTTGCTGGCTTTTGAAGAAGATTTTTTGAAATTCTCTTTCAGTGCTTTGAGAGTTATAGTCTCATACGAGTCAAAAATCTTATGATTTACAGGAGCCATAAAATAACTCTTGCTTCTCAGGTCCTTACAGGTGTGTTGTGTCGGCGAACCAGTCGGAGGGTTCACGTTGGTGAAAAAATGACGTAATCGTAGGTTACGCATGAATTTGAATAAACATATTTCCATCTCAAGTTCATTAGTGTGGTAGGTAGGGACGAAAGATATCCCTTTTTGTAAGACATTTAGTTGATTTTTAGACAAAGATGTTTTCGAGATGTTAATTACTAGGTTCTTTTGCTCCGGGTTGCTTGAACTATGGACGTTGTTGCTGCTGCGGCTGCGGTTTCTGCCCCTCCTGATTCTACGGTAACGGTTGGGCCTTTCTCTAAAAAAGGAACCTCAGAAGTTGTAGGGATGATCTGAGTGGTGCTTTCACCCCCTTTGCAATGGGGGGTCATTCTTTGTGGTCTACCCTGTGGTTGGCCACTTGTTTGGGCTGTTGATCCATCTGAAGAGCTGCCTTCATCAGATGAAGGATTGGTAAAGGGTCTTTGTTGTCTCCGTTGGGCGTAAACCTCTGCCCAACTGTAGACCTCTCCCAATTTGTAGTCCATAGTGTCTCTTTTATATTTCCTTATTTTTCTATCATTAATTTCTTTTGTGTACTTATCCAACTGGATGTTGATGTCCTCAAGAGCTTTATCGAGTTCATCTTTATTCATGTTCTTGTCCAGGTTCTGATGAATCTGGCCTATTTCTTTCTCAAGGTCATTAATCACTTTCGAAAGTTCTTCAACGATTAGAAGAATTAGGTCCAAGGAACAACGGTTTAGGATGGCATACCAGCATTGCGTGAACTTTGGGTTGTTCCTACAGAGAGTAGGCTTTAGGGCGATGCATAGTCCTCTAGGGATGTGTTGGTCTTTGTGATATCTAATCAATGTTCCAGCGTGCAAACGTTGATTAATGATCCTTTTAGACGTATATAGAAGTTGCCTTAACATGCTTGGATTTGAAAAAGTACTCGTAGAGGTTGGGTCCACCTCCTTAACAAGTGAATAGATCCTTTTAGTTTCCTCAGAGTCAAATCCGAAAGTGTCGGCGCGGTTCGCCGTAATACTTGGAATTTCTTCGTACGACATCTTTGTAGGGTGCTCACACTATGTAGCCAGAAACTTTGTAGAAAAATAAGGATGGTGTGGCACACCTTTAAGTATAATAAAGGTTCAACAGGGTAATCATCAACTGAAAATTAAACGCGTTTCTGGGCGCCTCAGGAATAGTCCCTTCAGGCTGGTGAAGGACTCTTGTATAGAACAGATACCAAGAAGGTGTGGGAAATTCCCACACTGGGTCCTGTAGGTGCTCCTGTGGAGGCAGGTCAGGCCTCTGGGTTTTATCGTAATTACTCAAATTCAAAAATCCAAGTAGTTCATCAAAAATGTTTTCGAGAGGGTCATATATTATAATCATAATGACTCCAGTGATGAGGTTCAATGTTTTATCCATCATAAACATTTCAAGGTGCAGAAATCCCTATGCATTTCGGGACAGATGTCCCTTCATCAGGGGACTCAAATAGATCTGTAGAGGAAACAAACACTGTTTCAGGGAGTGGACTTTACCCTAAAAAAAATTGCAATATAACTGAAAGGTAGAATATTGGAAATAGTCAACAACACCAGTATGTTGAAGTTCTTTATTCAGTAAGAACATAAGCAACGACATCCATAACCCCGCCAGTCATGTACTGACAAGAGTGCGTCTTGGAACGTTGACAGCACAAGGGGTCAGCCCAACCGGGGCAGAACAGAGGGGGGTTGGAATGTACAAACCTTACATTTTAGGTAAATACAACACATCTCCTACCCCTTAACAGAACAGCACATCAGGGTAACTGCACGAGATGTAAAATTTTAGTCTCCCAGACAACTTAGAACATCTCCTGTGAAAAGGTCTGAGTAACCAAACTTTACCTTGTCTGCACTCCTCCATGTCCCTTCCCAGACACTAGTCAGAGAGTACATATTAAATACAATCCCGAAAACCTTATTCTTCCAGCTTCTTCCCGTTGTCATCCTTCTCCTCCTCTTTTCCCTTAAGCCTTAATGTACCCATGTTAGTGCCTGGTCCTTTTACCTTTCCTGATTCAAATGGAGATGACCTCACCTTGCCGGATGGCATGGTTAGGTACAACCATCTTGTTGCCTCAAGTGCTTTTCTCACGTTAACCTTACTGTTGCTAACCACTTGTATAATCTCTTCGATCATCTGGTTTATTCTCTCGAATATTCCATTCACTCTAGGACAGTATAATGTTGGACCTTGATGAGATGCAACCAAGCCATTTGGTACCTCACTCATCTGCAATAGGACAATCTGGACCCCATTTTCCAACACCAATGTTCGAGAGGTTCCTTCATTCCTTGACTTTTCTTGCCAACATACTGTTACTAAGTTCATAATCCCCTTTTCTACAATCTTTCTTCCCACTCCACTGGAGTGAAAGCCACCCAGGGACTCGTTGCATCTAGCTTCCCCTTCCTTTGCCCCCGGGGGTCCTACAATGTCCTTTACTGATTTCTCCCCTGGTGCGGTTGGTACCTCAACTGCCCATATGCAGTCTTCCTTGCTTACTGTAGTCTTATCAGTACTAGTACAACTCCTGCACTGTCTGAGATACTCCCCTACCATGGGTTCCTCCATTGACCACCCGTAGTGTATTCTAACTTTGTTTACTATTAAATTGCAACCCAATTGACCACCATGGGTTTTAATCACAAAACGTCCTCTCATGATCTCCTATGGTACTGTTTCACTCACTCTATACAAATTCCTTCTTTTGAAGATTAGTTTGTTACTTTCCTCCTTAACCTCTTCCTCCTGCTCTCCTAGTTTAATTTCCTCTTCTTCCTCATCTACCTCTAGACTAGGGGTGATCCCTGTTCTCTTAGTGTTTATATCCAGCTCAACACCCGCTCGGTCCACAGACACGCCATTGAACTCTGGAACCTACTCGACACTACATCACCGGATGTCGCCTTCCTTACAGAAACCTGGATGAACGCATCATCAGCTCCCGACATCGCCATAGCCATCCCGGACAGCTACAAAATCATCCGAAAGGACCGCACCAACCAAACTGGAGGAGGCATCGCTATCGTCCATAAGAACACCATCCGCATCACGACCAGTTCAGATGGCAACCTCACAACCGCAGAACACCTTCACTTCCAGATCCTCATCGACCCCAAAACCACACTCAGAGGCCCCCTCATCTACAGACCACCAGGACCCCGCACACAATTCAGCGAAGACATCTCTGACTTCATCAGCCCACATGCCCTCCCTTCCGAGAACTACATTCTACTGGGAGACCTCAACTTCCACCTCGAAAAGAAAAACGACAGCAACACCACCTCCCTTCTGGACAACCTGGCCAATCTCGGACTCAAACAACTTGTTGACACCCCCACTCATTTAGCCGGACACACGCTCGACCCTATCTTCACCTCCAGCAAGCACATCTCCTTCGATCACACCACAGCGCTCCATTGGACGGACCACAGCTGCGTGCATTTCAACTACAAAAAGACCACGACTCACAACCCCCCACAACCTATTCCTCGAAGAAATTGGAACAAAATCACCACCGACCAGCTCTTCACATCGCTCCACCAAAACCCCCCTACCAAATCATCGGACCCAAACCAAGCAGCCACTAACCTCACACAATGGATCACCCACAGCGCCGACGAATTAGCCCCCTTGAAAAACCATCTAACCAAGCAAGGTAGCAAAAAAGCCCCCTGGTTCAACGATGACCTTAAGAAATCCAAGAAGTTCTGTCGTACTCTCGAAAAAACCTGGAGAAAAAACCCAACCACTGACAACCTAGCCACCTTCAAGAACGCCACCCGCAAACACCACCAACTAATCCGATCCACCAAGAAATCAGCAATCAAGGATCGACTTGACAACAATGCCCAAAACAGCAAGGAACTATTCAACATCGTCAAAGAATTTACTAACCCCACCGCCGGCACCAACGACATCACCCCCTCCCAAGACCTCTGCGACTCTCTATCTTCATTCTTCCACAACAAAATCGCTGAAATACATAACAGCTTTGAAAACCTGTCCGAAAACCAGTCCACTCCATCCACCTCCGAACCAAAACCACACTCTAACAACCTTTGCGCCTGGAACCCAATCACCACCGAAGACACCATCCGCCTGATGAACTCCATCCACTCAGGATCGCCAACCGACCCATGTCCCCACCACATTTTCAACAAAGCAGACTCCATCATCGCACCCCATCTCCGCGATGTCATCAACTGTTCCTTCAACTCCGCTACCTTCCCGGAAAACTGGAAACATGCCGAACTCAGCGCCCTTCTGAAGAAACCCACAGCAGACCCCACCGAGCTTAAGAACTACCGCCCCATCTCGCTCCTCCCATTCCCTGCCAAAGTCATCGAGAAGGCCGTCAACAGTCAGCTCGCCGCCTTCCTCAAATCCAACAAATCCCTTGACCCTTCGCAATCCGGCTTCCGAGCCCAACACAGCACCGAAACCGCCCTCATCGCAGCAACAGACGATATCCGAACACTACTGGACAACGGAGAAACAGTTGCCCTCATCTTACTTGACCTCTCCGCAGCCTTCGACACAGTCTGTCATAGCACCCTCATACTATGCCTCAGCAACGTCGGAATACAAGGAAAAGCATTGGAATGGATCATCTCGTTCCTCGCCGGAAGAACCCAGAGAGTCCGCCTCCCCCCTTTCAAATCAGAGGCCACCAAAGTCATCTGCGGCGTACCACAAGGATCCTCACTCAGTCCCACCCTCTTCAACGTATACATGAGTCCCCTCGCATCCATCGCGCGCCAACACAACCTCAACATCATCTCCTACGCAGACGACACCCAGCTGATCCTCTCCCTCACCAAAGACCCAAACACCGCCAAAACCAACCTACTCGAAGGGATGAAAGAAGTAGCAGAGTGGATGAAGAACAGCCGTTTAAAACTGAACTCGGACAAAACGGAAGTCCTCATCTTAGGATCATCCCCCTCCGCCTGGGACGACTCATGGTGGTCACCGGCCCTGGGAACCGCACCCATACCTACGGACCACGCACGTAACCTGGGCTTCATCCTTGACTCCACCCTCTCAATGACCAGACAAGTCAACGCCGTCTCATCATCATGCTTCAACATCCTACGCATGCTCAAAAAAATCTTCCGTTGGGTCCCCACCGAAACAAGAAAGACGGTCACCCACGCACTGGTCACAAGTCGACTGGATTACCTAAACACCCTTTACGCCGGAACCACAGACAAACTACAGAAAAAACTCCAACGCATCCAAAACGCCTCAGCCAGACTCATATTGGACATCCCTCGGCAAGCTCACATTTCCAGCCACCTGAAAGACCTCCATTGGCTCCCTGTCAACAAGAGAATTAGGTTCCGTCTCCTCACCCACGCACACAAAGCCCTCTACGACCTAGGACCCGAATGCCTCAACACGCGACCATCCTTCTACACCCCCTCCCGCCAACTACGATCGTCCAATCAAGCCCTCGCCGCAATTCCGCGCATCCACAGATCCACCATGGGGGGAAGATCTTTCTCCTACTTAGCGGCCAAAACCTGGAATTCTCTCCCCACTCATCTCCGCCTTACACAGAACCACCTCTCCTTCAGAAAGCAACTAAAAACTTGGATATTCGACAAGTAAAGCACACCCCCCCTCAAGCGCCTTGAGACCCTCTGGGTGAGTAGCACGCTATTCAAATTGATGAACTTGAACTTGAACTATCCATAGTCATGACCATGTCCCCTTCTGTGTCCAACTGGCCCAGGGGAAGAACATTCATTAATTTATGCTTCCCTTCCTCACGGTCTAGTCCCTTTTTGTTAGTGCCCCCTTAATTTTTTATTACTATGGGCACAACTCCTTCTGAGTTCTCTGAAGGTTCCATCTTTACCCGCCTTAAATACTTTTCTTGGTCATCTTCAGGGGTTCTCCTCCCCACCAATGAATTCTCATTGCACATTCCTTTTTTTCCTTCTATCACCTCTTCACCGCACACCCTTTTTCCTGATATCATAACTGGTTCTTCAACTGTGGAGTCTAGTATCATCCTTAAGTCTTTTGTTGGGCCCATCCCAGTAAGTTTAGACCGTCTGTCACCACAAAGACTTTTCCTAACGTACTTCTTCCCATAAAGGATATTCTTCCTGTGAACATTCCTTCTAACGGTATTCTCTCACTGTTGTAGCCAATCGGGCAAATATCTGGTTTCATCAACTGTATACCTCTTTTCTCAGATTTTTCCTTGTACGTCTTAAAATTGATGAAAGTAAATTGAGAACAAGAATCTGTAAATACTTCTATCACATCACCATTAAGATCAATAATACATTTTGGTAAATCTACCCTCTTGACAGAGTCGACATCTTTGTTGCCAATGCATAACACATAACGTTCTTCACACACATCACTATTGCTTACAAAATTCACAGATTTTTTAAAATTATCTTTGCATGCTCTTTCAAAATGCCCTTTCCTGTTACAATTCCTGCACGGAGCTGTTCTTGCCATGCATCTGGTACTGTTCGCTAAATGTCTTGAACTGCCGCATCTAAAACATTTCAATCTGTCTTCCTCCTTGTACCTCTCTTCGTTTTGTTCTCTATAGGACTCTTTCCACCTTGTGTTCTTTACAGCATACACTTCTTGGTTGTCCTCCCTACTGTCGCAAATTTCATTTACCTTGCTCCCCTCGACTATATTCATTTCTTTCACGCATTCTGCTGTGTGTTCTACACTCTTGGCTACATCTATGGCATTTTTCAAATCTGGATTACCTACCAACAACTTCTCCTGGATTTTCTTATTGTTGGTGCACCTCACCAGCTGATCTCTTATAAGTGATTCTGTTAAATCATTAAATTCACATGTGTTCGCTAATTATCTCAGGCATGCTATGTAGTTCCCTACCTTCTCATTTTTCCCTTGTACCCTTCCATAAAACTTGTGTCTTTCTAACACCACATTTATCTTGTCAGCATATTGCAATTCTTGTTTCTTTAAGCTTTTATCATAGATATCCATGTCCTCTTCTGCACCTACCCCTCCTTCCAAATCTGGTAGGCTGTCAAAAACTCTCCTTCCCTGAGTTCCTAGATTTATCAGGAGTATATTCTGCCTTCTAATAGCTGAAAACCCACTTGCACCTATTGCGACCACGTAAGATTCAAAACCCTTCCTCCAATCTTTCCATGGCAGGACTGGCTCCCCTTCTTCTGTTAAGAAAGGTGGCGGTTGATTCATGCTTGCTGCCGCCATTTCCAGGATGGCTACGGAGGTGTAAGTTCTCACTTCCTATTGTACTACACAACTAGTGCACTACCTACTAGTTTTATATAGCGAAGTGCCCTGTACCAAATTCTACCTCAGAGTTTAGCCTCTCCCCTTGGATTTGCTAAGTACCACTACACTTGTTTACTCACTGTTTTACTAACTTCTTCTTAACATTCATGAATAGCAGAAAATTACCCTTATGATTTCACAGCGTTACTCATCACTTCCTCTCTCTTCCAGTAGCTATAATTTTTTGTTTCCTAATTCTCCTCCTTTTACCACTTCTTTTCCTCAACATCAGCTCATGTACTAAGCTATTTCCTGTCACACTTATAATGGTGCTCCTCAAGCTATTGTGACCCCTCCCTTAGTTCTCTCACGTATTTCTACTTTTTTTTTTTTCAGAATCTGCTAATCGGTTTCACCAGCTGCTTTACAAGTAAGCCTCTTACTTCACAAAATTTCCATTATCCCCAAAACTTATACTACTGTGCCCCCAAACCTCAGAATGTCCTGGGGGAATATTTGCGGCTCAGTTAATTAATTCCCCCGACAACTCGTTCTGCTCTTTTATAGTTATTTTGAGGAATCTGCTGACGTGGTTCACCAGAGTCTCTTGGACAATCTGCCGCTGTCGAATTTTCTTTACTTCCCAATGCACCTCAATCGCCCTCACGCAGTTGCACACGGTACCTCCACTCTCCCGAGAGCATTCCTTTTCTCTTGAAGGCTCTTCACACGCACGAGGTGTCTCCACTCTGTCACCTCTTGACCAGCCACCATTACTCCGATCCCTCGAAGGCTCCCTTCCTCATAGGATTTTCTCCTCGTCTTTTCCCCCGCTGACCGCTGCCGCCGCTCGAAGTGCTGCCTCACCGTCACCTTCTGACCAGCCGCAGCTTGCTCCGATTCACGAGGGCTCGATTCCTCACAGGATTCCTCCTCACTCTCTCTTCGTTGACATGCCGCCGCCTGCTCCTGTCAGTACGATGATTCCACTCACCGTAGATTGCCTTCATAATCGCCTTGCCAGCCCCCAGCGGTTGCTCCGGCCACCACTATGGCTTTCTTCCGAATTATGCCGCCATGCAGTCGCCTCAAAACAACTCTCACTGGTCCCGTCACCTGTAAGTACCTTCCTTTTTTTTTCCTTTTGCTCCGGTCACCACTATGGCTCACTTCAGAATTTTTCCGCTACACGTCGTCTCAAGACAACTCCCGCTGGCACTTCACACTGTAAGTTTTCCTCTCAGTCACTGCCCATTCCTTCCAGCAGATCAGTTTCCTGGCAGCTGTTCTCTATTTCCCAGCTTGCCGATTTCCACGCACTTCTCTCTTCCTCTGTCTGCTATTTCACATGTCTATTGTTTATTTCACTACTGTCTTACTTGCAGGCTATTTAGCAGGGTACGTAAATCTTCTTCGTGTAGATCTCCACTAATTTCTTTTCGTTTACTTTCCTTCCTCTCTTCATTCCACTGGTCCTGAGTAACAAATGGAGGGAATGTCGTACGTTGGCCTCCTCCTAACAATCGTCGCCAGTATTGTAAATAGTCAACAACACCAGTATGTTGAAGTTCTTTATTCAGTAAGAACATAAGCAACGACATCCATAACCCCGCCAGTCATGTACTGACAAGAGTGCGTCTTGGAACGTTGACAGCACAATGGGTCAGCCCAACCGGGGCAGAACAGAGGGAAGTTGAAATGTACCAACCTTACATTTTAGGTAAATACAACATAGAACCAACGAACCATAGGAAAAAGCGGGATCCAGACAGGGTGGAGCCGGTTAATATGTGACCGTAAGCAACAAATAGTATAAAGTGATGTAAACGAGAAACCAAATAGAAAGTGGTTAAAGAAAAGGGATTTTCGAAGGTCATGCCTGCGTGCATGCAGGAAAACGAGTGATGCAGAAATGTCTAAAATACAAGTCAGAATCACCCGATAGAGCACCCAACTGTGCGCATTAACTGAGTTGTGGGACGCGGTCTAAAACCGAGATGAAGGTTAGCAATTCTTACCCAGGTATTCAGGTTGCCGCATTCAGTAGCGAATACTGACGGAAGTCGTTGTTCGCGAAGGAGAGGGTGTGTTATGAAAACGTATGGTGCGACATAGAAAAAGGACAATAAAGTGTGGAAAACGTACGATGGGGTGCAACATGGAGAAAGGACTGTGAAATGTACAACGCAAGGTGTGTGAAAATTTCAAAACTAAGGAACGCCACGGGACACTGTGGGCGGTAGCCAATATAACAAACTAATTTACATGCTCAAAGTAATTACATATAAGACCGTCACTAAACAAAACATTACATTGGTACATTGACGTAGTAGTCGGTGAAGACACAAAGGTGTCGGCCATCTTAGATAGGGAATGCTTGGAAGTGAAAGGCAGGAAAGAAGGTGAAAGAAGAAAGATTGGGAATAGACAAGTAAATGCGAATATGTTAGGGATAATAACATGTTCATAAACAGAATTGTCATTGCAGAATCTGAAAGAAAGGTCGTGAAGGAAAAAGAGTGGGGAGAAAAAAAAATTAGGTTCAAGAATAACAGTTGGGGATATAGGGAAAGTTATGAGCATTAGGATGAATATGGCAGAAAATGTGGTGAGAGTTTAAAGAAAACGAACAAAAGGAGGGAAATACATTCAATATACATAACAGATGGGGGATATGTCAGACAGAAAGGGAAAGCATGTTTAGAGGAAACAACTATATTCCATCCGTTCATTAAGTCCTTTTGGTTGGCCAATGGACCATTGACCATGAAAGATGACTTGAAAGTGCTACTACTTGAGCTTATGCAATTCATGTTATACCACAGTTACTTCACCTGGAATGACGAGTTTTATATGCAGCTAGTGGGCACTTCAATGGGTAACTGTGCAGCTCCCAGCTACGCGAATCTGTTCATGCACCGTCTTGAAATTGACCACATTTTGAACAACGTCCATTGGTCCAAAAAAATTGAGACATACTGGCGATACATTGACGATATCTTTTTAATTTGGGCAGGATCACCTGAAGAGATACCAGAATTCATTTCCCACATCAATGGTGTGGATGATCACATTCGATTCACTTACAGTGCAGATACCAAGAGCATATCCTTTTTGGACATCCTAGTCACCCTCGAAAATGCGAACTTAAAAACTTCACTGTTCGTAAAAGCTACTGATCGGAACAATGCTCTTTTGTACACCAGCTGTCATCCAACTCCTTTGAAAAAGCACCTACCTTTTTCTCAGTTGTTGAGGGCCAAAAGAATTTGTTCTGAACCAGAAGAATATCAACACGCTGAAAAGAACATTCTGAAAAAATACAGGGAAAGAAAATATCCTGAATTTACCTTACAAGCTGCTCGTGACCGCATTATGCTCAAGAACAGGAATGATCTCTTAACCCCCCGTACCAACATCACCAAAAGCGAGAGACCAGTATTTGTGCCTAGATACTCTTCCAGTAGTCCGGCAATAAAAAACATCATCTTAAGTAACTGGCAGATGATTCAATTTGAACCAGACTTTCAAGGTATATTCAATTGCACTCCACTGTTCGCTTACCAAAGAGCGAACAATTTGAAAAACATGTTGGAACGCAAACCTAAACCACTAGATACCGCTTTTTCAGGCACCAAACCATGTCACAATTGCAGCCACTGCAACAACATTATCAGAGGCAACTCCATCAACCATCCTCTATCCGGCAAACAAATCAAACTAAGAACTAACGCCACTTGTGATTCTAAGAACCTGGTTTACCTACTGAAGTGCCCGTGTGGCTTGCCCTATATTGGGAAAACTGAAAGAAAAATCAAAGTTCGCCTAACAGAGCACAAGAGCACAATAAGGAATACGAATTTGAAATCTCCCCTAGCTGCTCACTTCACTTCATCCCAACACAACATCAGCCAGTTAAGGTTCCTTACAACGCGAACTCTTCTGGATAAAATCGTTGGACTCGTGCCAACCAAAAGGACTTAATGAACGGATTGAATATAGTTGTTTCCTCTAAACATGCTTTCGCTTTCTGTCTGACATATCCCCATCTGTTATGTATATTGAATGTATTTCCCTCCTTTTGTTCATTTTCTTTAAACTCTCACCACATTTTCTTCCATATTCATCCTAATGCTCATAACTTTCACTATATCCCCAACTGTTATTCTTCACAACAAAATTTTATTGATCGGTCAGAGAGAAGCATACATGTGGCTCCACACAGGCAGGAGAGTGCCACCAAATATCAAGACATGTTTTTGCATCATCACAAATCTCAAACAATGATACGGGTCAAGCAAACCCCCCCCCCCTACCCTCCACCCCCATCCCCAACAACCCAACTTCCCAACTACCCACCCCTTATCCCTCCCTAACCCATTGCACGTGATTATAGGAAACCTTCATCACCTGGTCGTAACGTGCCAGGTACCGTGTATCTCCCTAGGTCTGTGGGCCACTCGCCTCCTGCCGTTCATCCTCCAGTTCTATCGGAGGGTCCAGGAGCAGTCCCCTATATTCCGCCCACCTCTTCCAGATCTTATAATGCTTACGGGGGGCATCCTCTGGCCTCGAATACCGGGCGCTCCAGCCCCATAAAGTAGTCTAAACCAGCCTTCCATGCACACAGTGGGGGGGCTCGCACCTCCTTCTATGCCCGTGCTAGGTCCCTCTTGGCCACCACCAGTCCCAGCAGTAGAAGATGACGCTTATATATATTCCCCCCTACACCCTCCAGTACATGAAGAATCCCTAATCGGGGGGTGCGGGGCAGATCCCATCCCAACACCTCAGACAAACAAGTCCAGACACCATTCCAAAATCCGGTAAGGCGAGCACAGGACCACACTGTATGCAACAACATACCCCTTTCAACCCCACAGCACAGGCCTTCTGGGGACACAATCAGACCCGCCTTCCACAGTCGCTCCCGGGTGTAGTAGGCTCTGTGTAGGTATTTGAATTGGATGAGACGGAGTCGCATCGCAATGGCTGTCCCTCGCGGGGACTCCAGAGCCTCCCTCCAATCATCTTCGTCCAAGGGTCCAATGTCTTTCTCCCAGGCGTCTTTAAGGGGAAGTAAGGAGGAGGAACAGTGAGTGACCAGGGTTTGATAGATGCGGGATACCTTCTTATCGACGAGGTCCCCCATAAAGATTTTCGCCTCCACTGGACTGAACTCCGGCAGTGACTCCAAGCCAGCAATATTAGGTGCCAGCGCATGGCGAAATTGAAGATAGCGATAGAATTGGGTCGTGGGCATATGCAACTCGGTCTGGAGCTCCTGGAACGATTTCAGGGTGACCCCGGACAGTACATGTCCTAGCGACGAGATTCCGATGGCATCCCATCCACCGAACCCGGTCAAAGAGGCCAACCCAGGAAGCCGTCCATTTTGCCACAGTGGAGTCTCCGCCGTAAGCCTACCCCACCAGCCCATGCGACGCAGCACCTGTCGCCATATAGCAAACACCACACGCGTGACACTCGGAAGCTTTCTTCGTAGTTTGGCCGAGTACAAAATCGTGTGCAAAGTGCTGTCGCCCATCAATGAGCGCTCCAGGGCATATGCCGGGTCTCCCCTGTCCCCATACCACCATTCATTGAGTATAAGCAGGTGTGAGGCCTGATAATAAGACAGGAGGTCCGACGTGGCCAAGCCACCACAATACGTGGACAGGAAGCAAGTCCGCAGTGCCACCCTGGCAGCACCCCCTGCCCACAGGAAGCGGCCCAAGACCGAATTAACCTGCCGAAACCACTGAGGAGCAATAAGATGCGGATGGTTCTGCAGTTGGTATAGAAGGCGCGGAAGCGGGACCATTTTGAAAATGGCGGAGCGACCGAAGATAGTGAGGGGCATCCGGGACCACATCTTAACATCCGTCTGGACCCTCTCCCACACCGGGACCACATTACGTTCCCAAGCAACAGCCGCGGAGTCGGAGAGGAACACTCCCAGATACTTCAAGCCCCCTACAGCCAACTGTAACTCCGAAGCCCAGGAGTCCGCCACACTTCTGCCACCCAACACCCACAAGGTGGATTTACGTGGGTTGAGATAGAGGCCCGAGACCTCCCCGAAGACATGCATAATCTCCAAGACTCGTGGGCCCGATCTGTCTAAATTTGTAAGGAAGAAGAGGACATCGTCTGCATACAGTGCAATTCTATCAGTGAGTGTACCGCCCCATTCAAAGCCCCGCATTTGTGCGTCGATACGCACCCAGGAATCCAGGGGCTCCATGGCGAGCGCGAACAAATATGGGGAGAGTGGGCACCCCTGCCGGGTCCCCCTGCCGATGGGGAATTTCTCGGATACCGCACCTGAGACACGTACAGATGCCGTGATGTCCGTGTATAGTAGTTTGATGTAGGAAATAAACACCGGGCCCAAGTTGAGGTGAGGCAGGAGAGCGAACAGGTACGTCCAGCTGACCGAGTCAAATGCTCTGTCAATATCCGCCAGTAGTAGTGCTGCCCTCTCCCCCGTGTCCCTCACCGCATCAATCGCCGCCTGTGCCCGCCTGATATTGTGCCGCGTCGCCCTATGTGGCATGAAACCGGCCTGATCCGGATGGACCAAGTCAGTCACATATGGGAGAAGGCGGTTCACCAAGGCCTTAGCCAGCAGCTTAGCCTCAATGTTGAGCAAGGATATCGGGCGATAGGAGTCCCGCCTGTCCGGGGGCCTGCCGGGTTTTTGGAAGACCACAACTTCGGCATGGCGCCAGTCAGCTGGCAGTCTGCCCCGCGATCGCGTTGCCTCCAGTGCACGCAGGTAATGGGGACCTAATTGAAGGTGGAAACGTTTATAAAATTCACACGGGAACCCACTTGGCCCCGGCGCCTTCCCTGCGTTGAGCTGTCCCAACGCTTCTCCCAGCTCCTCCGCTGTCAGGGGGAGGTCCAGCGTCGCCTTGGTCTCATCAGAAACCGCCTTCGGTGGCAGGTCTCCAATAAATTTATCAATTGCGTCCGCCGATAGGCGGTCCCGCGGGGCATAGAGGTCCATATAATACTGGGCGAAGTTCGCCGCCAGCACCGCTGGGTCCATGATCGCCACTCCTTCCCCATCGGTGAGACCCGGCAGCGAGCGCGGCTGGACAGTATATTGGCACAGCCTATGAAGCATGGTACAAGACTTATCCCCCCACTGATAGACTCTACTGCGCGTGGCCAGCCACGCTTGCCGAGCCTCATCCATCAGCACAGATGCATACGACCGCTGCGCCTGTAGGAGCAATCGCAACGCTACGTCATCGCCCCCTCCCCGGCACCGTTCTTCTAGAGTTTCCACCTGTGTGGCTGCCGCAGTGATGGCCCCTCTACGCTCCCGACGGGCCGCCGCACACCATGCAATATCTATACCTCTAATCGTGGGCTTCATGGCCTCCCAGACCACTATAGCGTCTTCGTCCTCCACTAAATTTTCCTGCCAATAATGTGCAAACGCACTCCGCAGGTGTTGGACGAAGCCGGCCTGCTGAAGGTGCCACGAAGACATTCTCCACCGGAATGGCTGACGCTTCGAAAGCAGTTTGATCCTGACGGCCACCGGAGAGTGGTCAGACAGCCCTCTAGGCAAGATCCCAGCCTCCCGCACTCTGTTCAAGGACGCATGGGGCACAAAGACGTAATCCAGGCGCGAAAAGGAACCATGTACAGCCGACACATAGGTGTATTCACGGGCCTTGGGATGCATATGACGCCACACATCCACCCAGCCCATTCCCTCCACCATCGCATTCAACCGGGTGGGGCAACAGCTGTCAATACCCCTTGCATTCGTCGACGATCCATACAAACATCCATTACCTCATTCCAATCACCCCCCAGCACCGCCAAGGACTCGGGGGTCTCGGCCCATACCGCAAACAGTTTCTCGGATAAGGACCACTGCAATGACGGAGGTGCGTAGACACTCCCAAAAACCACAGGTTCCCCAACTGTTATTCTTGAACCTAATTTTTTTTTTCTCCCCACTCTTTTTCCTTCATGACCTTTCTTTCAGATTCTGCGATGACAATTCTGTTTATGAACATGTTATTATCCCTAACATATTCGCATTTACTTGTCTGTTCCCAATCTTTCTTCTTTCACCTTCTTTCCTGCCTTTCACTTCCAAGCATTCCCTATCTAGGATGGCCGACACCTTTGTGTCTTCAACGACTACTACATCAATGTACCAATGTAATGTTTTGTTTAGTGACGGTCTTATATGTAATTATTTTGAGCATGTAAATTAGTTTGTTATATTGGCTACCGCCCACAGTGTCCCGTGGCGTTCCTTAGTTTTGAACTTTTCACACGCCTTGCGTTGTACATTTCACAGTCCTTTCTCCATGTTGCACCCCATCATATGTTTTCCACACTTTATTGTCCTTTTTCTATGTCGCACCTCACGTTTTCATAACACACCCTCTCCTTCGCGCACAACGACTTCCGTCGGTATTCGCTACTGAATGCGGCAACCTGAATACCTGGGTAAGAATTGCTAACCTTCATCTCGGCTTTAGACCGCGTCCCACAACTCAGTTAATGCGCACAGTTGGGTGCTCTATCGGGTGAGTCTGACTTGTATTTTAGACATTTTTTCATCACTCGTTTTCCTGCATGCACGCAGGCACGACCTTCGCAAAACACTTTTCTTTTCACCACTTTCTATTTGGTTTCTCGTTTACATCACCTTATACTATTTGTTGCTTACGGTCACATATTAACAGGCTCCACCCTGTCTGGATCCCGCTTTTTCCTATGGTTCGTTGGTTCTACCTTCCAGTTATATTTAAAAAAATTTTTAGGGTAAAGTCCACTCCCTGAAACAGTGTTTGTTTCCTCTACAGATCTATTTGAGAACCCTGATGAAGGGACATCTGTCCCGAAATGCATAGGGATTTCTGCACCTTGAAATGTCTATGATGGATAAAACATTGAACCTCATCACTTGAGTCATTATGATTATAATATATGACCCTCTCGAATAAAATTTTGATGAACTACTTGGATTTTTGAACTTGAGTAATTACGATAAAACCCAGAGGCCTGACCTGCCTCCACAGGAGCACCTACAGGACCCAGTGTGGGAATTTCCCACACCTTCTTGGACGGTGGTCTGTGACATGTGTTGTGACCTTTCATGCGCCATGACCTGTGCACTGTGTTAGGGCTTTACATTTGTTTGCACTGATGATGAGTCTCAACATAGGAGTGTGAGTTTTCATGCATGACCCATGTTGTGTTGTCAGACATGATGTACATTATTTCTAAGATATGCATAGTGCCATTACGGTTCTTAATGTTACAGTCAGCTCATTCCAGACCCACGGATCAGTGTGACCACCACAGTCCCCTGACTCACCCTGGCATCCTAATCATGTGTGTCATCCAACACTGTGCCCATTCTATGTGGTTTCAGCATGGGTCTGCCTCAGTGGCATTGGTCCCTGGCTTAGTTTGTATTTATCCTGTCTCTGCTACATTTTCCCACTGGACATGGATACAAAATTTGACTTGTGCATACTCACACTGGGCAGTGCCTGTGTGCCTATTCACAACAGTCTGTTGTTGGTTTTTTATGACTAATATGTATTGCCAGCCCCACAAGGTGAGCTTGGGTTACCTTTTACAATGTTGCTGCACAGTTTTTGTTACCCCGATTCAGTTCTTACTTCTTGAGCAGTGCTTTGATTTGGGGCTTGACAGCCTATGTCATTTCTTTCCAGAAATGATTGTGCCTAATTCATTTTTGCCGCATGTATGTAGTTCTGGTGCAACGCTCTTTTGTGTTATTGTGCACAGTTCTGTGTTGACATTTTGCATGGGGATCATGGCGTGTCCACGATGCTGCAAATATTTTGGGATTCACTATTGCAGGTCCATTAGCTTGAGCATTGTCCTGATTTGGGACATGTGGGCCACTTCACATGACAGCCAGTGGGTGGTATGTGCTAGCAACTGTATAGTCAGATAATAGATGCCCCTGTGAGGACTGACACATTTGAAGTTCACTCACATTGATGACTGTACCTTGGCACTCCCAAAACTTGTTAGGAGTTGTTTATGTTTTGAATGTGTTCATATGACAAAATGTGTAGATTCCACTTATGTGCCTGCATTATAGTTTGCTCACCAGGTAGTGCACACAAAACAACATTTGCAATTTTTCGGAAGAAGCAGGCAGCTTTTGAAGGAGGCCAGTGTTAGTGATTAATGGTGTGCCTTGATGTCCATAGACATGTCCCACAGTAGTCTTGAGTGCTTGAGACTCCTTTGTTGTCAATTGTACAAACTAATTTGTCTCAAGCCATCAAGACCTCCGTTGGACCTTCTGTATGGTATATGGTCCACGCCATTTATTTCTAACAGTGTTCCATCTTAAAGTGTGCCAACTGTTTCAATGAATGTGTTTATGTTTTGGTGTATATTTCCTTGTGAGATATGTTTAATGCAGGCACATATGTGTTATTTTCACAAGATGGCTACTTTACACATTCAATACATGTTGAAGGTGTGAAGTACGGTGAGTCCCAAGATGACAACAATTTGTGACATTAGTTTTGACCAAAATGTACTTACAGGGCTCTGAGTGTGGTGTAACCTTGAAGAGTGAGGTGTATTAGTGTGCCCTGAGGGACAACACAACTGTTTATTTCTTTGTGAACTTGAGGTGGCATCACTTCATTGTATAGATTGGCTCTCCTGTAAACAAACATAAGCTCCTCAGTGTGACTCTCATTCAGGCTGTGGCCTGGTCTGTTTTTTGGATCCTTGTGTCCAAGTAACATTGTGTCTATACCAACTGGGCAGGACTAGTCTCAAATATGTGCAGAGCTATCTGGCTGTTACTCATGATGCATGCCATGATTTGCAGTGTGACCAACTGATTTTGTGCTCATGTGTCAGATGTGTACAGGTGACTGATGCATTTTTGTTTCTTCTCCTTGCCCACAGCATCATCAAACCAACACAGGAGGAGACATGAGCACGGACCAGGAGGAGGGACCCAGCCGCAGTGCCACCAGCGCTGAGGAGTCGGAGGGAGCCAGTGGCACGGAGGGTGAGGGGAGTCAGGCGGCCGGACCTTTGGAAGGCGACACTTCTTACCATGTGGATGGCTCGGCTTCTGACTCCCAGGAGGAGGGGGAATACGCGGCGACGCCATCTTCCATCACTGTGTCTGTCCCCGCCTCCTCCAGACCCATCTCCACCCTCCCAGTTGCTAGAGTCCCTTCTGTCCGTGCTGCCCCCCATGTCTCCTTCGTCCCCGGCACCGCAGCCCCTGCCCCTGTCTCCCCTGCTGCCCTAAGTCCCGAGTCTGTGGACCTACTCCGACAGATTCATGTTGGCCATCAATGCTGACTGTCCTCCATGGCCACACTACAATACTGACACAGTTGTTGTCATTCATGGAGGGCATGTCAGCTACGATGTCTGCCCAACATCGGATTCTATCGTCCATGGACTCCTCACTGACGGCAGCAGTTGCCCTCCTGCAGCGGTCCGTCCCCCCCTCCTTCGGACCCATCCACACCCTCTCTCCCATACCTGTCCAGAGCACACCCAGACACACAAGATCACGCACACCATCAGACACAACCAGCACACCACCACAGAAGTGTAAGCGCAGATCTCCTGGCACGCAATCTCAGGGGGATGCAGGCACACCCACAGGGACTGGGGTCAGACGGCAGGCACACAGACACAGACAAAGTCCACAAGACTCAGAGCCCCCTCTACCTCCACTCCCATTGTGTCCCCGGGTGCAGGTGGTGGTCTGGCTGAACTGGCAGCAGCGTGCAGTGCTGAATATCTTTCCAGCTTTGGCACTGCACAAGCCACTGAGGAGGATTCCTCCCCCCTGCACCCACAACACCTACCCTTCCCTCTACTGTCCCTGTGGTGCCGGTCCCTGACCCAGATGATGCCCCCCACGGGTCAGCAACCCTTTAACTCCATCATGTGCAGGCAAGTTTGGAGTAGAGAACCTCCCAAACATCCCCCAAGCAGACTGTTATGTGGACTGGCCATTGGCCTTGTATGAGCCGGGACTCATTTTTCAAAACATTTTCCTTTGGAGCTGAATAAACCATTTTATTTTTCATTTTGAACTATTGCATTTCAGGTACTTGCTTTAGGTGCTGTGTGCTTAGGAGTTGGTGTCATGGTAATGTTTTGGGATTGTGGAAAATGTCTATTTTATGATGGTGATGAGTTGGACCATGGTATGTATGTGCCATCACAATGTTGCAGAAATTACTCTTTGTTTGTGTGTGTTCAGTTTGCATACAGACATTGTACCAAAGAGTGTCCCATCCTCAGTGACGCATGAGATCTTCACTACAGACAGTTGCACAATTGTTGTGCTGACATGTGTGCAGATTTCCTATTTTGTTGAACGTTCCCTTCAGCAATGGCCATGCCTGCTCACAGATAACTACTGCTCATTAGTCTGTGCCATCCATGCTACTCACTGTACTTGTGTTTTTAGTATGTAGAAATGCCTTCTTGGACACATCCACCCTTTTTCCCACTATGCAGATGTATATTCACAGCCTTACACTTATGTTTGTATTTGTTATGCAGGGTATTTGTGCACATGACTCACAATTTTGTGCTTTGTATCTAAGGGGTTTCAACCCTATTCCTTCCTTGAGAGACTACATCTTCGTGGTCTGTCCACCACCTGGACATTCATATCAGGCCAGGGATGTACATGACATTGTGTGTGTTCCCTTTTGCTCTATTTGTTTGATGATCTGTAACATGACTATACACTATTGTGTCATGATGGTAGAGAGTGTAGGTTTCCTGCAACCTCCATGGGTGGGTATGCATGTGGGATGTGACATCACACCCACATGTGGTGTGTCATTCAGTGTGTGACAGAAATCCTTCCTCCGTGTAGTGGGATACTGCTGTGAGTGATGTGTTGCTACGGCACTATCAGGACTCTCACAGGTTAGGGATGTAACCATACACCCATGTAGTTGTGGTATGCTGATGCTAATGCCCCCCCCCATTACTGAGCACTGCTGGGAGTCATATCCAGCCACCCCTCTTATGTCTAAGCACTGCTGGGAGTCATATCCACCCACCCCTCTTATGTCTGGGCACTGCTGGGAGTCATATCCACCCACCCCTCATATGTATGGGCACTGCTGGGAGTCCTCTGCACCCACTCTTCATATGTCTGAGCACTGCTGGGAGTCATATCCACATACCCCTCATATGTCTGGGCACTGCTGGGAGTCATATCCAGCCACCCTCTTATGTCTGGGCACTGCTGGGAGTCATATCCAGCCACCCCTCATATGTTTGGGCACTGCTGGGAGTCATATCCAGCCACCCATCTTATGCCTGGGAACTGCTGGAAGTCATATCCAGCCACCCCTCTTATGTCTGGGCACTGCTAGGAGTCCTCTGCACCCACCCCTCATATGTCTACGCACTGCTGGGAGTCATATCCAGCCACCCCTCTTATGTCTGGGCACTACTGTAGTCATATCCACACACTCCTCATATGTCTGGGCACTGCTGGCAGTCATATCCAGCCACCCCTCATATGTGTGGGCACTGCTAGGAGTCATATCCACACACCCCTCATATGTTTGGGCACTGGTGGGAGTCCTCTGCACCCACCCACCACATGTCTGGGCACTGCAGGGAGTCATATCCACACACCCCTCATATGTCTGGGCACTGCCGGGAGTCA
The DNA here is from genome assembly GCF_964261635.1 of Lissotriton helveticus. Lineage (NCBI taxonomy): Eukaryota > Metazoa > Chordata > Amphibia > Caudata > Salamandridae > Lissotriton > Lissotriton helveticus. Next base: position 918,922,280 of record NC_136069.1, read on the forward strand.
TATCCAGCCACCCCTCTTATGTCTGGGCACTGCTGGGAGACATATCCAGCCACCCCTCTTATGTCTGGGCGCACTGCTGGGAGTCATATCCAGCCACCCCTCTTATGTCTGGGCACTGCTTGGAGTCCTCTGCACCCACCCCTCATATGTCTGGGCACTGCTGGGAGTCATTTCCAGACACCTCTCTTATGTCTGGGCACTGCTGGGAGTCATATCCACCCACCCCTCAGATGTCTGGGCACTGCTGGGAGTCATATCCACACACCCCTCATATGTCTGGGCACTGCTGGGAGTCATATCCAGCCACCCCTCTTATGTATGGGCACTGCTGGGTGTCATATCCAGCCACCCCTCTTATGTCTGGGCACTGCTGGGAGTCATATCCACCCACCCCTCAGATGTCTGAGCACTGCTGGAAGTCATATCCAGCCACCCCTCTTATGTCTGGGCACTGCTGGGAGTCCTCTGCAACCACCCCTCATATGTCTGGGCACTGCTGGGAGTCATATCCAGCCACCCCTCTTATGTCTGGGCACTGCTGGGAGTCATATCCAGCCCCCCTCGTATGCCTGGGCACTGCTGGGAGTCCTCGCACCCACACCTCATATGTCTGGGCACTGCTGGGAGTCCTCTGCACCCACCCCTCATATGTCCGGGCACTGCTGGGAGTCATTTCCAGCCACCTCTCTTATGTCTGGGCACTGCTGGGAGTCATATCCACCCACCCCTCAGATGTCTGGGCACTGCTGGGAGTCATATCCAGCCACCCCTCTTATGTCTGGGCACTGCTGGGAGTCGTCTGCACCCACCCCTCATATGTCTGGGCACTGCTGGGTGTCATATCCAGCCACCCCTCTTATGTCTGGTCACTGCTGGGAGTCATATCCAGCCCCCCTCTTATGTCTAGGCACTGCTGGGAGTCCTCTGCAACCACCCCTCATATGTCTGGGCACTGCTGGGAGTCCTCTGCACCCAACCCTCGTATGTCTGGGCACTGCTGGGAGTCATATCCACACACCCCTTATATGTCTGGGCACTGCTAGGAGTCATATCCACCCACCCCTCATATGTCTGGGCACTGCTGGGACTCCTCTGCACCCACCCCTCATATGTCTGAACCCTGCTGGGAGTCATATCCACACACCCCTCATATGTCTGGGCACTGCTAGGAGTCATATCCACACACCACTCATATGTCTGGGGACTGCTGGGACTCCTCTGCACCCACCCCTCATATGTCTGGGCCCTGCTCGGAGTCATATCCAGACACCCCTCATATGTCTGGGCACTGCTGGGAGTCATATCCAGCCACCCCTCTTATGTCTGGGCACTGCTGGGAGTCCTCTGAACCTACCCCTCATATGTCTGGGCACTGCTGGGAGTCCTCTGCACCCACCCCTCTTATGTCTGGGCACTGCTGGGAGTCATATCCAGCCACCTCTCTTATGTCTGGGCACTGCTGGGAGTCATATCCACCCACCCCTCAGATGTCTGGGCACTGCTGGGAGTCATATCCAGCCACCCCTCTTATGTCTGGGCACTGCTGGGAGTCCTCTGCACCCACCCCTCATATGTCTGGGCACTGCTGGGAGTCATATCCAGCCACCCCTCCTATGTCTGGGCACTGCTGGTAGTCATATCCAGCCCCCCTCTTATGTCTGGGCCCTGCTGGGAGTCCTCAGCACCCACCCCTCATATGTCTGGGCACTGCCGGGAATCCTCTGCACCCACCCCTTATTTGTCTTGGCACTGCTGGGAGTCATATACACACACCCCTCATATGTCTGGACATTGCTAGGAGTCATATCCACCCACCCTTCATATGTCTGGGCACTGCTGGGACTCCTCTGCACCCACCCCTCATAATTCTGGGCCCTGCTGGGAGTCATATCCACACACCCCTCATATGTCTGGGCACTGCTAGCAGTCATATCCACACACCACTCATATGTCTGGGCACTGCTGGGACTCCTCTGCATCCACCAGTCATATGTCTGGGCACTGCTGGGGGTCAAATCCACACACCCCTCATATGTCTGGGCACTGCTGGGAGTCCTCTGCACCCACCCCTCATATGTCTGGGCACTGCTGGGAGTCATATCCAGCCACCCCTCTGATGTCTGGGCACTGCTAGGAGTCCTCTGCACCCACCCCTTATATGTCTGGGCACTGCCGGGAGTCATATCCACCCACCCCTTATATGTCTGGGCACTGCCGGGAGTTATATCCAGCCACCCCTCTTATGTCTGGGCACTGCTGGGAGTCATATCCAGACACCCCTCTTATGTCTGGGCACTGCTGTGAGTCATATCCACCCACCCCTCACATGTCTGGGCACTGCTGGGAGTCCTCTGCACCCACCCCCCTCATATGTCTGGGCATTGCTGGGAGTCCTATCCACACACCCCTCATATGTCTGGGCACTGCTGGCAGTCATATACAGCCCCCCTCTTATGTCTGGCCACTGCTGGGAGTCATATCCAGCCACCCCCTTAGGTCTGGGCACTGCTGGAAGTCCTCTGCACCCACCCCTAATATATCTGGGCACTGCTGGGAGTCCTCTGCACCCACCCCTCATATGTCTGGGCACTACTGGGAGTCATATCCAGCCACCTCTCTTATGTCTGGGCACTGCTGGGAGTCATATCCAGGCACCCCTCAGATGTCTGGGCACTGCTGGGAGTCATATCCAGCCACCCCTCTTATGTCTGGGCACTGCTGGGAGTCCTCTGCACCCACCCCTCATATGTCTGGGCACTGCTGGGAGTAATATCCAGCCACCCCTCATATGTATGGGCACTGCTGGGAGTCCTCGGCACCCACCCCTCATATGTCTGGGCACTGCTGGAAGTCATTTCCACACACCCCTCAAATATCTGGGCACTGCTAGGAGTCATATCCACCCACCCCTCCTATGTCTGGGCACTGCTGGGACTCCTCTGCACCCACCCCTCATATGGCTGGGCCCTGCTGGGAGTCATATCCACACACCCCTCGTATGTCTGGGCACTGCTAGGAGTCATATCCACACACCACTCATAGGTCTGGGCACTGCTGGGAGTCCTCTGCACCCACCCCTCATATGTCTGGGTACTGCTGGGAGTCATATCCAGCCACCCTCTTATTTCTGGGCACTGCTGGGAGTCATATCCACCCACCCTTCATATGTCTGGGCACTGCTGGGAGTACTGTGCACCCACCCCTCACATGTCTAGGCACTGATGGGAGTCACATCCACACACCCCTCATATGTCTGGGCACTTCTGGGAGTCCTCTGCACCCACCCCTCATATGTCTGGGCACTGCTGGGAGTCATATCCAGCCACCCCTCTTATGTCTGGGCACTGCTGGAAGTCATATCCACCCACCCCTCATATGTGTGGGCACTGCTGGGAGTCCTCTGGACCCATCCCTCATATGTCTGGGCACTGCTGGGAGTCCTCTGCACCCACCCCTCAAATGTCTGGGTACTGCTGGGAGTCATATCCAGCCACCCCTCTTATGTCTGGGCACTGCTGAGAGTCATATCCACCAACCCCTCATATGTCTGGGCACTGCTGGGGTCATATCCACCCACCCTTCAGATGTCATGCACCGTACCCCAACATTAATGGCGTGTGTGCAGCTCGTTCACTATTGCAATGGTGATATACGCGAGCGGGTGACGCACCGTACCCCAACATTAATGGTGTGTGTGCGGCTCGTATCACTATTGCAATGGTGAAATACGTGAGTGTGTGTCGCACCGTACCCCAACATTAATGGCGCGTGTGCGGTTCGTAGCACTATTGCAATGGTGCCATATGCAAGCGTGTGACGCACGGTACAGGTACACTTCCGTTGTTGCGTCACGTTGTTCTCACCATATGCGCCGTCATCTGTTTTTGTGCACCAGGTCGTAGGCGTACAGGGCTGGGATGACACGGCCGATGGGGTTCATGGCGTGTCTGTCGCGTACCGGGATGCGGGTCGGACCGGATCTGCTTTTACGGAGGTTTTCAGCTCCCATAGCAATAGGGTCGTACGGAGTGTTATCGACACGGATCGTACTTGCTGGGCTGGAGACTGCTGCCTGTTTACGTACTGACGGCGCGTACTGCGTGACCCGGATATGAATCGTATGTATTTTTTGTTCGTATGGTGGTTGGTACAATTCATACTTAGATATGCTTTGGGTTAGGATCGTACTTGATCGTACGTACGGGGACGTTGTAGGTGTACGAATCGTACGGAAAAAACGCTCCGAACGGCGAATCAGAGGGGATTTCACCAAATCGGAATCAACCCCTTAATGAAATCTTTGATGTTACCACTTCTGGAGAGCATAAAGCATATTAGTGAAAAATTGGGGGCCTTTGAACAAGTAACAACAGTCAGCTCTGATGCATTAAGGCAACTAGCAGATAGTATACATAATCAGAGCATAGCAGGACAAAATCCAATTAGAGATCCAATTAGAGACCATAATAATATGATCGCTATATCTCCACCTACTGCGATTTCAACTGTCCCGTTATCTAATGAAATTGGCCAGGTTGATAAACCTTCAGGGAATAGGACCATGATGATTTATGGGGAGGGCATGCAAGCTTGGATGAGCGAGGTGTTTAAGGTTCCAGGAGTCGCAGGACAGGCTAATAAAGCTGTACATCCAGCTAAGGAACCTATTACAGCTGTAAAACCAAAGAGAATATTCCCATGCATTGACCTGCCACCAGAATCCTCTCCATACAAAGTAGTATTATTTGGTGTCCCTGAGCTAAACAGTGAAAAAATAGAAACATATTGGGACCTAAAAAATAAGGTAACATTTTGGCTGAATAAGAATAGACCACTCCCGCCAAACATACACGGAGAAATCCTACATGTTCGAAGAGTAAGCTGGGTGGGTCACAGAGTAAAGGACCTACAGGGAGGCTGTATCATCGTTAACTTTAGGTATAGATGGGTGGTCAGCCACATCTGTGATTGGTATCATCAAAGAGGAGATGGTGGTATACATACCTGTGACCTAAGTTACTTTTATCCTCCAACCTTTTTTGTGCCACCAAATATACATCTGTTTGGGACTCAGCACAGAGGTACTATGGTTGGGCATAGAACCAGATTTAATATCCTCACGTTCAATCACTTTGACATGCTCTCAGATCTAGAGGGGGTAGATTGACTTAGTACAGAGAGCCCTATTGACAATCTGATGCCCAATTTTTCGAATGAGATACCTGTGATTGAGGGAACACATGAAGGAGTGAATAGTACAAGGGAGGTCATATGTATGAGATCTGGGGAACCTAACCTTGAAGAGCCTGGTGCTTTGAAGGGAAGTGTTATAGTGGGGAACACACTGTGTAGAAATCTAACTAAGAAGAGTGGTCTCTTTAGTTGTGTAGATCCATTAGCTAAAATGGGTAGATGGTCGATTATGTATTGGAACGTTGCAGGTTTAAAAACAAAATTCAAATATGGATTAATACCATAAATGATCATGAGATAGTGACCCTTCAAGAAACCTGGGCGACGGAGGCATATCATTTATGTGGTTTTAAAACCCTATTCTCACCGGCAATAAACTCTGCACATGGGAGGGCTAAAGGGGGATTGTGTACGTATGTATCGAACCTGTTTAAATATGAGAAAATAGAGATAGTGTTTAATAATAGATACTATCACATGGTTAAGATACATATTGATAAGCCACTCTGCTTGATAATTGTTAGTTTTTACAATAACGCTCCTATGGAGGCAATTGAAGAAATGTTGCATTGGGTACAGATATCAAATACTTGATGGGGGGGACCAAAGATGTCTTTGTTATATGGGGAGGGGATTTTAATTGTTCCATTGTAAAAGAGGAGAACAAGGGACACGTGGTATAATGCTGAATCACGATAACAGCTTAACGCATTTCGAACATACCACATGCGGGGACCTCTTGAATGATATTATCTTCTCCTGTGACATGGGCTTTGCAAATCGAATCTGTCAACCAGAGGTCCCATTTTCCTCACATTTAATGGTAGAGGGTTTTTTTTTTTGTCCTCATTTGCCATTGCCCCCGTGCAAGAAACCACCGACCTCCGCTATGTGTCTATTTGTCCGTGGCCGAGGTTTGAAAGATTGGCTAACAGACCGAGACACAGATACATTTTCTGGCAGAGGTGGGAAAACCAGCACAGAGCGGGCGACCTGCTATCCAACAGGGTATATAATAACCCGTTGGACCTCAATTTCACCGAGGAGAGCCATTGCGTTGAGGTCTTTGGAGCAGAGATCAGGCATAATCATAGGACCCGGGGGGGAAAAAAACAAAAAAAAACGGAGATCCTAGCTCCATTGTACCAGGAGGTCCCAAAATGCAAGCTTTTTCCTGCTCCCAGATCTAGTCGAGTCGATCTTTGAGACTTCATAGAGGGACGTCAACCATCCCGAGTATGTCGGGGGTTTAGTATCCACCCAAAACCTGCAAATCTGTCTCCTTGCCAAAAGATTGCAAAAAAAGAGGAAAGATCTGGCCTGCCCGGAAATTTTTTCATCGATCCCAAAGATGATTAGAGGGAGAGTAATACTCAGTGTGGTGTTAAGTATAGAGTTCAGGGCAACCTTCACTTCCTCCCAGAACTGGCTGATAGCAGGACAATCCTTAAACATGTGCACATCTGATGCCTCTAATAAGTCACATTTATTGCATTTTTTCCGGGACTAAACTTTGCCAGCTTTTGGGGTGAAAAGTATGCACGATGTAACGTGAAAAGGTGGTTTCGCCTCAACCATGCTGGCTTGACAGTCTTATACAATAAACTAAAAGAATCCAGCCACATCTTTTCACAGTTGGCACCCACCTCTCCTCCCCATAACTCCTCGGCTAGATTGAAGTCTCCGTCTATCTCTTCCAGGATTGCCCAGTACCAACAGGAGACCTCCTTTCCCCCCTTTGATCTTGTCATTAATTGATTGAGGTGCCTTTTTGACAATTGATTTTACATTGCTGTGAGCTAGACATGAAGGACAGGTTAAAAGTTTTAAAACTTCAGATATAGCACTTAGTGATCATTTCCCCCTAATTGTGTAAATTACAAATCCACATCACGATCATGGGGGAGTTACTATGTTAAGGCAGGCTATATGTTATGTCACTCTGAACAGACCAAATGGTTATTGCCTAAAGTGGAATAAGGTGGTCCCAGACGATTTTCTTTATAATTTAATTAAGAAATGTGAATCCAGCATTGACGCCTGCCTGGATGACAATTCAGATTATTCTATTATTATTAAAAATTCTGTATTTATTAATATATACATTAAAAATAGTTTATGGGTAGAAACGAAAAAACATAAAGGAAAAACAGTGAGTTGGTTTGACACAGCATGTACCAAGGCTCATTCTAATCTTAAGCATGCTCGGACTGCCCCCGTTAAGGATTTTACCTTAATTAGGGAGCTGCGGAAAGCTTATAAGATGACACTGAAAACAAGAAAATATGTAATAAAAAAGGAAGCCTGGGATTCTCTGTGTGAGGCTTTTTGGAAAGCGGTGAATGCCCCTTTTTTTAACGACAATACCAAGGCAAGGGAAGAAATAGCGATCTCAGAGGATGAATGGGTAAAGCACTATGCTGATTTATACAGCGCGTCGTGCGAACAGCCATCTCAATTGATTACGGATGAGAAGATCCCCGACATTAATTGGAAAATAGTTTTAGGCATTACCTTGGAAGAGGTAATTTTAAGTATAAAAGCCAGTCAGGGAGGAAAGGCATCAGGCCCCGACGGGGTGCCAGTTGACCTCTACAAAAGTAACATGGACCCATGGGGGACACTTCTCACGCAACTATTTAATGCATCCTGCTCTAACGGGCTGATCTCATCTTGGTTTGAGTCCATTATCTTACCTATATTTAAAAAGGGAGATAGAACAAGTTGCTCGTGCTATCGCCCCATATCATTGTTAGACTCATCCATTAAGATTTTTGGTCGAGTGATTTTAAACATTCTACAATCTTGGGCGGATGAACACTCAATTATAAGTGATCTACAATATTGATTCAGGAAGGGCCTTCGTACTATTGACCAGGGCCTTAATCTGCACATTCTTTTAGAAAAATATACCAAGGTTAAGGGGAACGCATTTTTTTAACTTTCGTTGACTTAACGTCAGCTTTTGACTGCGTTACCCACAGCAAGCTCTGGCTGATTCTGGAGAATTTGGGGGTGGAGAAAAACATTATTTATTTTCTCAGGGAGCTCTATTTGGGGGCTACAGCCTCAGTCCGTTTTGTCAGGAAAGGTGAGTGCACCAGGTCCTTTAGTGTTTCAAGAGGAGTGCGACAAGGTTCTGACCTTGCTCCTTTCTTATTTACAATTTACATCAATGACCTTTAAAGAACATTGCTGCAGGAGTGCAGGGACATGCCTATGATAGCAAAAAGATCTGTCCCTGCACTATAATACGCGGACGATGCAGTCTTGATGGCTCGGACTCCTCTCGCTATGCAGAGGATGGCTACATCTTTCACCTATTTTATGTCTAGTTTGGACTTGAGAATCAATTGTACAAAAATTTTCTGCATGAACTGCGGTTCTGGGGCAGACAAAAAGAAAAAACTATGTACATCAATTCAAAACCATTGGATTTTACTCCAACCTTTCCATACCTAGGTATATTGTTCGACCAATCTGGCCTATGGAAAAGTGCAATAAAGACAAGGAGGCTGATGTTCTGTAAATCTATAATGGCCTTAAAAAATGTTTGTAAGATGATGGGCAAAAAAACGATTGGGGAACTTTGAACCATTTATAGAACAACATGCGTAGCAATTGCCATTTATGGCGCAGATATATGGGGATATGTAAATGTGAAATGTCTCCAGGTGGTGGAAAACACCTTTATGAGATACCTTCTAGCTGTCCCGGAAAGTGTCTCTACATATATTTGCCATGCTGAACTTGGCCAGCCACATATTGAAGATATTATTAAGGTACAACCAGTTCTTCTGTGGCACAGGGTTTCGACCACCGAGGAGTGTGTTTTTAACCGTTCCATCTTAAAGGACGTGATGAATCTCGATAACGTTAGTAAGATGGGATGGTTATCGTATGTAAAGATGTTTTTAACAAACATAGGACATCATGATTATTATGATGACCCTTTTTTAATGTGTATGTTGCACTTGGGAGAACGTAGAATTAACGCTGAAATGACGAAAAAGACAGTGGCTGCTCATCAGTTAATAATGACCTCCAGTAAGATGCAATCATATGTAACGTTACACATGAGTGAATTTGAAAGGTTTTTATTAACGCGTTTCAGGCTAAATATTCTATTTCGAGTTTTTAGTTTCCCCAATATGAATAGTTGGTCTAGGCAACTTAACAAATGCCCATGTGATGATTTGTCAGAACAATCAGACATTCATATATTGTTATTTTGCAAGTTTTACACAATTCCAAGGAAGAGATGGATTGTGCCCATACTAAAGATCATGGAAGTTAATCAGTGACGTCCTGCTTTTTTAGCCATTCAGAAATTAAATAACATATTAACTGTTGTATCTGTTTCTGCTTTAAAAAAATATTTTTAGATCCCGGAAATCAATTTATGTATGAAATTGTGCCATGATTATTGTTTTTATATTTTAATTTTGATTGTACTTTTATGGTTGTTTTAATGACAATAACCGAATAAAGTTTCTAATGAATGAAGGAGTTCTGCCAGAGAGGAAGAAGCGGATCCAGTCCAAGGAAGTTCCCTGTACTCCAGCGTCGTGTAGTCTAGCAGTAAGTATGCAGTACGAGACAGTGTTGAAGGCTGCTGAGAGGTCTGGTAGGATGAGGGCTGCAGTGTGGCCTGGTTCAAGTAGTATGCAGATGTTGTCTTTGGTTGCTAGGAAGGCAGTTTTGGTGCTGTGGTTGCTGCAGAGTCCGGATTAAGTAGAGTTGAGGATGTAAATTGATTCTATGAAGTGCGTTGACAAATGTATCTGTGACTTTATTTATTTATTTATTTTTAAAGTTTTATAGAGTGCGAACAAGACCCTTGCATGTATCAGAGCGCTTTACAGTAAATACAGTTCTTATGACATTAAAACAGGCTAGATAAGGTATATATATATATATATGCAGTTTGTAAGGCTCAGTGGTGAGGTAATTTACAATAAATACAGATCTCTTGACATAAGTAAAGAGGCTGGTTAAAACACGTATACCGACCATTTGCAACGGCACAGTGGTATGGTACAGCTGGGTGTTATCCCTCGCGTCGGTTAAAAGGAAAATAAAATGTCTAGATTGCTTAGTTGGTCCTTGTCATCGTGAGGAGTCATGAGGGAAAATTAGGGAGTGATATGTCTTTGACCTTAAGTCAGGTGAATTTGGCCATGTGGATAGATTTTACCTCCTTTTTAGGTCTCGCCTAAGCCATCTCGTTAGGGATGCCTGGCGAGATATAAAGTAAGGGCTCTGAAAAATGCACCCAAAGGCGGATTGCCTACAGTGCATGTGAGCCGGGCGCGTGCAGATCGCACACCATCGGCATCAGATTTCAAAGGAAGCCGCTGCCCCGCCCCGCAACAAAATGCCGCTCCCCCGCCCCCACCACGCAATGCCGAGAGCTTGTTTAATTTTGGATGTCACCCTTAGCCCGTGCTGTACCATTCCCCCACTAACACTTCCCGGGGCACGCCACTCTTCGCTCCTCCTATGACAAGGGGGCAGCAGAGACAAACATTGCCCGACTTTTGGCCCGAGCAGTGCCCTTCCCCGCTAACACCTCCCGGGACACGCAACTCTTGTCTCCTCCCATGACAAGGGAGCAACAGAGACAAACTACACACTTAAATGCTGCCATACTGATCTTCCTCCACTACCACCACCAAGGGCACGCCAATCATAGCCCATGCTGTACTTTTCTCCGCTACCAACTCCTGGGGTACACCACTCTTGTTGCCTCCCATGATTACACAGCGTTTAAACTTAAAAGCTGGCATACTGACCGGCTTGTTTTTTTGTTTGTTGGATCACCACGGAGCTTCAAAGTGAGCGATCTCACCTTCCGATTGGTGTTGAGCCCTCCCCCACCCAACGAGCATGAATGCAACGTTTCCCTTTACCCACCCTTTCCCTGTGCATAGAGTGAGCAATCATCCATGTCCTTATCTGGAGGAGGGGGAACATTTAGGCCCTTTTCGATGGCATCACTGACCGGCTTGCAAAAGGCACTCATTAAGCTGGACAGGACCCTTTGCAATCAAACTTTTTTAGATAAAGATGTTTTTTTTATTGCTAAAGTACCCTGAGCAAAGTTTTATTTGCTATCTAGCACTCAATATTAGTGCATTCGCAGGCTGTTGTCTCTCCTCCTCTTCGATCTTTCCCGTCGTTCCTGGCTCCTCCCTAGTGCCTCCCCCATTTCATTTTTTCCTGTCTCTTCATTTCTCGCCCGTCCCCCAACCCCTCCTGCCTTAGTGCCTTGCTACGGTCTTCGGACTGCCGATTCTGCTGTGAAACCACTCTGTTTTGCCCTACTGTGTTGATGCTGCATGAGTTGTTTCTAACCCTGAATCAACATTAATTTTTGGGATTATATGCTGGTGTATGGTTGGTGCTTCTGGGCTAAATGTGTTTTCGGGCCGGCTCACTGTGATTAAAAAAAATATATTCTTTAAAAGGTAAATCATGCTGACTTATTTAAGCATTGGGTACAAAAATGTGCTTAATGTTTATATTAAAAATATCTCAAACTGGTTAATAATAATAATAATAAAAACATGTATTAAGCGCCTGAATACACAAAAACAGTGCGTCTACGCGCTAGGATGCGATCCAGCACAGTTAAGGAATCAAGGTAAGACCACGGAGAGGGGAGGGGACAGGGGAAGAGAGCCCTAAGTATGTACTAATCTTCAGGAAATAAATAGGTCTTCAATTTCTGCCGAAACCTAGTCTCTGACGGCGCCATCCGCAGCTCAACAGGGAGTTCATTCCATTGTTTGCTGGCCAGGAATCTAAAGGATCGCCCTCCCATCCGAGCTTAATATATGCGAGGTATCGAAAACTGCATACTGCCCATGGATCTCAAAAGACGCCTCGGACGGTAGATAGTTAGCAACTTGTGAAGATAGACCGGGCCTCTGCCATTGGCAATGCGGTGACTAATGCACATGATCTCAAACCTGATGCGTTCCCGCATGGGGAGTCAGTGCAGGCTCTGAAGCGCATGTCTACCTACCGACCTCCTCGGCAGCTTCAGAACAAGCCTGGCCGCCGCATTTTGGACACATTGCAACTGGGTCATTCCCCTTTTACTGAGGCCACAAAGCAAGGCATTCCCATAGTCAAGATGGGACGTAACCAGTATGTGGACCAGAGTTTTCCTGTCTCTGATAGGTAGGAGATCCAAGATTTTGCGCAGGACCTTCAATATGCCATAACATATCCCCGCCATCTTACCTATGTGTTGGGCGTATGTGAAATTGGAGTCCAAAAGAACACCCAAATTCTTCACTGTATCAGAGGGAATAGGTGTAGGACCCAGGTCGGTGGGCCACCAGGCTGATGACCAGATTGAAGGAGAGGAGCCAACCACAAGCAATTCCATCTTATTACCATTAAGGCGAAGGCAGTTACCCTTCATCCAATCTGCCAGTGCCACAAGGCACGCAGAGAAATTATCTGCCTTCTCAACTGGGTTGTGGGATAGAGTAACCACCAGTTGCGTATCATCCGCATATGATACGATATCCACCCCAAAAGATTCCACCAACCTGGCCAGGGGTTCCATATACAGATTAAACAGTACAGGACTTAAAATGGAACCCTGCGGTACCCCTTGATTTAAAGTTCGAGGCGTGGATATAAAGGGGGGGCAGTGTATTTGAAATTGTCTTCCCGCCAGGAAGGAGACCATCCATTCATGCGCCGAGCCAGCAACTCCTATTTCACTCAGACGGGCAAGCAGTCGAGAGTGCGATACGGTATCAAATGCCGCACTTAAGTCCAGCAATATCAGGGCGGCAGTCTGTCCTTCATCCACTTTCTGGCGAAGCAGTTCAGTGGAAAAAAGAAGGGCGGTTTCAGTCGAATGTTTCGCCCTAAAACCAGATTGGGAGGGGTGTAAAAGATGGTTATCTTCCACAAATTTAACCAACTGATTGGTGACCAATTTTTCCACCACTTTGGCACTGAACGGTAAGAGGGAGATGGGCCTGAGATTGTCCAAGTGAGAGATGCTCAGGTTAGCCTTCTTTTTGATCGGGACTACCTGTGCAAGTTTCCATTCCTCAGGCACTTGTCTTTCTTGGAAGGAAAGAAGAGCCAGATTGCCTATATAGCTCCATAGAAGGTGAACATGGTTCCTAAGAATTTTAGGGGGAGCAACATCCGTAGGAGAACCTGACTGGATGCTCATAATTATCTTTATCAATTCATCCCTCGGGGGGACCGTAAATTCTTTAAGACTTGCGTTCCCAGTCGGCTCTTTGCCAATATCCCTAGCCAATACTTCTTCCGTTGTCCCTTGCTGAAAAAATACGTATATCCGCTCTACCTTGTTTACAAAATGATCAGCGATGGATTCGCAAATTTCAGTGGAGACTTGGTCTTTGGTCTCAGTCCTAGTGAGTGCCGTGAGCTCCTTATAGATGGAAAAGAGCTCATTAGAGAAGTTTTCAGCAGATTCAATCCTCTCTTTAAAGAATAATCGTTTCGCCTTATTAATCCCCCATGGTACTCCTTCAGACTGTACTTGTATGACTCTCTCAGAAAGTCATCATAGTCTTTACGCCACAGATGTTTCAGTTTTTTACATTTGGCTTTAGCTATACGCAGTTCCTCATTGTACCAGGGGGCGGACTTAGTCCTGCGTGCTGGAGCTTTAAGGGTCCATGGGGCCACCTTATCTAACGCCTTTGATACCCATTCCTCATACTCCTTCCGTGCTTCCTTGAAGGTTTTACTGAGTGGAGGTTTCCCCAGCATAAGCATGGATTAAAATGTCTCCTGACTAAATATATTCCATTTCCTACCTTTAGGTAAAATAGGTTGCTTAGATATATCCCTTCTGGGTCTGCCCATTATTGTAAATGGGATAAGATAATGGTCAGACCACGGGATTCTGATAGGGGGAAGCACCCTAATTCCATTCCAGTTCGAGAATATGGGATCGAAAAGATGACCCGCCTGATGAGTTGGCATCTCAACCGAGAGAGTAAGCATCAGGGATTTCAGAGAGGAGATCATAGATTGTGCCTCTACGCATTTTGCATCCTCAAAGTGTAGGTTGAGATCACCTAGTATAAGGAATTTGTTATAGTGTAAGGCCGGTTGAGTCACCGATTCTAATAGGCTATCAGCGAACGTTGTAGAGCCCCCAGGGGGGCGGTAAATGAGATAGTCTATGATAGTATACTCAGGGGAGATTTTAATAGAGAAAAGACCAGCTTCGCAATTACTAATTTTTACTTGCTCCAATGAGCACTCAAGCTTAGTATTGTATATCATTGCAATACCTCCCCCTCTTTGGACCCCTCTTTCAATTCTCAGCAGACTATATGCTGGTGGGAGGGCCTCCAAAATCTCAGGTGCCGATGATTAGTCTAACCACGTCTCCATTAAGAACATCAAATCTACCTGATAATCGGTGAGGACATTATAGATGTCTCGGCTATGTTTTTTGAATGAGCGACAGTTGACTAAAAACCCCATTAATTGGTCCCCACCTTTGGTATTCGTCAGGGCTAAGGCAGGATTAAAATGACACATTCTGCACTTCAACTCCCCATTTCCCGGTAAAATACTATCAATGCAGGCGGCATTAACAGAAGGGCGGAAACTCAACAGTTGCTCACCCGTATACTTTATGTTTTTTACCGTTTTCCCATCGGTGGCAACAGGACTCCTGGCCCCTGGCCGCATTCGGTCGCGAAGGCGCGCAGCCTTCGGCGCGCACTCGGCGTGCCCGCTGCGTGCGTCCGCTGCGCGGTCGCGGCCCTAACGTCATTATATGGGGTCCAGAGAAGGAAAACTAGAGCGCTAACCTGCGCCCCGAGTATGCCGGAAGTGGTGTATTCCTCACCCTCCGCGCAAACGCCCACAATGGACGCGGCGGACCGGGGCGGGACCAAGGAGCAAGAACAATTAAGTAAGAGGCTGAGTAAGCAGTGCAAAACAATTTTAAAATTCTCAACAGATTTATAGCAGCATATTATTTATAAAACGATAGTGCAATTTATTAAAAATGCGGGTCCAATACTCCGCGTGAGCCTCCCCTACACCCCCCACACCGTGGTAGTCGTTAAGGATCAAGTGAAGGTATCTGTCCCTGCCACAGACAGAATTCGCATCCACCGCAAGGGCTCTCCCCTTCCTCCCTATATCAGATCAGCCTTGTGAAAACTAGAGCGCTAACCCGCGCGCCGAGTATGCCGGAAGTGGTGTATTCCTCACCCTCCACGCAAACGGCCACAATGGACGCGGCGGACCGGGGCGGGACCAAGGAGAAAGAACAATTAAGTAAGAGGCTGAGTAAGCAGTGCAAAACAATTTTACAATTCTCAACAGATTTATAGCAGCATATTATTTATAAAACGATAGTGCAATTTATTAAAAATGCGGGTCCAATACACCGCGTGAGCCTCCCCTTCACCCCCCACACCGTGGTAGTCGTTAAGGATCGAGTGAAGGTATCTGTCCCTCCCACAGACAGAATTCGCATCCTTCAGTAATTTCTTGAAGAAGTTCAATCACACGGTTATTAACATACCATTCACACAACATGAGCAGCACAAGACACTTCCCTCAGAACTCCTCCTTATGCAAATAATAAAGTTCCAATATGACCTTTGCACTTAGTAACGCTATGGTTGAAGACATGGGGCTTACACACAGGGCTTTAAATGAGACTCCACGTAGAGGCACATCTAATAATCTTCTGCACATACATCTAGACTATCACTCATGTTTTAGGGCTGTAGGGAGATTCAGAATAGGCACAACTTATCTAGTCTGTCTGTACGCTGCCTCATATTACACATGCAGGAACATCATTTAGGAAACGTTTTTATAGAAAGCATTGGCAAAGCAAAAGGTTTCATCAATGCAAAATCTATTAGCTTGTCCATTTTTTTATACTGTGCACAGCAGTTAAGCTTCTGAACAAAATGTAAAAAATAAAAAAAACATTTGCAATTCAATAGGTCTTTGTTGGACCTGCGATGGGCAAGCCCAGCACAAAGGGGGTAGCTTGGCTCAAGTGACAAGGCAAGTGAAGGCTGTAGTGTTAAGCCGGCTCTGACCCAATAATAACTCCTTGTACATCCACACCAAAAAGAAGGACACCACACCACTGCTGTAGAAAAATACGATTCCTTTATATAAAAGTTCTTTGTTGTAAATAGGATTGTCAGGGAAAGCGCATATACATTTCTTTTGGTCATACAGTTCTGGTATTAAATAGTATTAATAAATAGAATAACTTCAGGAATGAGTATCAGAATAAATATCAGAATAAATATCAGAATAAATATCAGAATAAATATCAGAATAAATATTGGTTCATTTAAATAAACAACTACATGTTTCTTCTGGTATCGCTGCCACCAATTAAATACTTTTGAATCATTACATCTGCAATACGTTTCAAATGGGAAAGATAACTCTTACAGTTTATGCTGTTTTCAATGACCAGGTATACGGCTTCTCTGAGCACAAAATAAGGTTTGGGACTCTTTAATAATCACTCAAGGCGTATGCGCGTATATCTAGAAGGCAAGGAAACACAGTAAATACATCATTTGCACTCGGCGGTCACCGGGATAGGATCTCTGCTTTGCCGGTGAAGTCTATGCGCGCCTACGGGCTTTAGCACCACTTGAGCACAGGCGGCACCAGTTCAAAGTCATTAGACTGACGAACGGGCTGCCGGAGAGGTCACACAACCTTCGCGCACAGTCAAATAAATGCCGGTTCACAGTTCCTTCACAACGCTGCATTCACTATGAGGAAACGGGCCCACCTCACATCGGCTGCAGTCAAGATACGATTCAGTCGGGCACAGCACCCCTCTCGTTAGCGACGGGGCTCTCAGGGGCTCCATGGACCTCCCTCCGACTTCCGCATACAGGGGGGTTCCCGCCCACAGCTACAGCTCCCGGGTCACTGGGGAGTGGCAGAGACGCTAGTCCCGCCCAACGAAGGCCGGCCTTTCCCCGCCCCGGCGCACCACCTCACCTTCTATCTGCGCAGGAAGCGCTCTACGCTGGTGGGGCTCGGAGACGTCCGAGCTCCCCTCTAGAGGCACCTGTCGCGAAGGGGGCACAGCTGACGATCGCGGCGAACTTGCTCTCGCCTCGCGACTCGATAAATCCATCACAGTTCACCACCGGGGGGGCGGGGAGGCACACGAATCTGGCCACAGTCTTTTGGGGGCAATGAGGTACTCGCTGGGCAGGCGCTGTAGGCGCTAGATCACTTCTCACGTAGCTGACTGGAACGCCAGTCAGACACAACGCCAGCAACCCTTTGCTGCTCTACTGCCTGCGCTACCAGCCACCTCAGGGGTCAACAGGGCAGGTGTCAATCTGGTGTCAAGTCTGGAATCTCTTCTCTAATCTGAACTTCATCATCATCTTCTAAAATGGCCGCCAGGGACTGGGCCTTATATAGCCAGTGCCCTGGGGTACTGGCACGAGCCAGAAGGTTCTAGAACCTTCTCTGGCTGTGACAATGACAAGGCACTCTTGAGGGGTATTTAGGACACTCACAGCCACCGTACTGTGGTTCTAGAGCAGCCATTTTGTGTACCTGAGGAAAATAAAGGAATTCCTGTCAGAAATGCACGCCAACCAAATGGCGCCAAAACCTCAAAAGGCCAGGGTTCATGAAGGCTCCAATGGGAGTCACTTCACATGAGGAAAAAGGGTGTCCACCATTTTAAGTTCATTTATACAGGTTGACAACCCCAGTTTGTAATGCCACAGGTTTGGGCCAGGCGCCTTGTAAATAGGTGCCACAAACCTTGTGAGCAACTGGGCATCAAGGAACATCTAACCCCATGAGACAACACATAAAAAGTCCTGGTAGACAAATAAAAAGCGACAAATTTTGGGAGGTACAGGGGAACAAAAGAAATCATAGTGGTGAGGGGACTCTCAGAAGCAGACGGGTCTAACAGTCTTGCATTACTGAAAGTTTGAGCTATTGACGTAGCAAATATTAATGCAAGGCCAATGGCTCAAACTTTCAGTGATGCGAGACCTATTGCATTGCAAATGCTTGTTAAAGGAGGCAGTCAAGGGGTTCAGTCTGGTTTCTGGGAGTAAAGCATTCCAAATTCTGGGTGCCATCCCTGAGAAAGTTCGGTTATATGTTTTCTTCTTCTTGAAACTTTGTGGTTTCAGCAGTAGGGCTTCCGCACTTCTTGAGGGTCTGATCTCACCAGAGATTGTCAGTTTCTGTGCTAGATAGCTGGGCATTTAGTGATGCAGGGCTTTGTGTGTCAAACATGCTATTTTCCAATTGATTCTGGCTTCCAGAGGTAGCCAGTTGAAGGAGTTTAGGTCCGGGGAGATGTGGGAATTTCTTTTAGAGCCAGTGATGAGTCTTGCTGCAGCATTGATGGAGGCTCTTAGCGGTGCCGTTGTGGTTTTGGGTAGGCCACAAAGAGAGATGCTTCCGTAATCGACTCTAGGGATAACTAGCGCTTGTACTGCCAGCTTAAAGTCATTGTGTGGCAGGAAGGGTTTAAGCTTCCTCAATGTATTTATCTGGAAATTTGCTCCTTTAGTAGCATTGCTGATGTGTTTTTGCATATTGAGGTTGCTGTCCAGAGTTATTCCCAACGATTTAGCCGAGTCCACGATGATTGATTGAACATTGAGCGCCGTGATGTGTTTAATTCATACTTGCATTGCGGGGACTTGGGCGGGTGGAGCTATTAGCAGGAATTCGGTTTTTAGGGCATTCAGTTTGAGATGGTTTTCTGCCCGCTATATCTGGGTATTCCTAAGCGTTGTGTTCAGTAGTTTGATGTCTTCAAAGGTGTGGATCTTAAGGTATAATTGTGTGTCATCCACGTACATGTGGTATTGCACATTAGATGCTTGAAGCATTTCTTTGAGAGGTTCCATAAAAAGGTTAAAAAGTATCGGGGATAAAGAGGATCCTTGCGATACTCCTAGCGATACTGGGATGGGTTTAGACATGGGGTTGTTGACCTTGAATTGTTGGGTTCGATTTTGGAGAAATGAGATAAACCAATTTATTACTGATCCTGATAATCCCATTCTGTGCTTCAGAAGATCTATCAGATTTTCGTGTTTGACCGTGTCAAAGGCTGAGGAGAGATCTAGTTGAATGAGTAGGCAGGATCTATTCTGATCAAGGATTCGTAATGCAGCATCAATTATATGAATCATAGCAGACTCAGTGCTGTGACCCGCTTGGAAGCCAGATTGGTGTTTGTTGAGGAGGTCAAAGTGGCCAATATGCCTTATTAGCCGGAGGTGAACACATTTTTCCAATAGTTTCGCCAGGGTAGGGATGTTGGAGATAGGGTTGTAGTTGTGTAGGTCTGTGGGGTCGGCCGTGGGTTTCTTTAGAATGGGAGAGACGTGTCCCATTTTGAGGGTGTCCAGGATGCAGCCTTGTTGAAGGGAGCTGTCTTAGTCCAGAGAGGTAGGAGCAGAGGAGTTAAATCTTTAACCGCGTTTGCGGGGAGAGGATCAGTGAAGTGATTAGCTGGGTTCAGGGCACTGAGAATTTTGCCTATGATGGCAAAAGAGAGGAGAGAGATGGGCCTGTAGTTCTTGAGGTCCATCAGTATGCAGAGGGCTTCTAGAGGAGGGGCTTGACTTTGGTGCCTTTCTAGTCATCGGGGAACATGCCTGTTTCGAGGGTGCCGTTGATTGTCTGTTGTAGTTCTCGTGCAAGGGCAGAGATGGCTCTGTGGAAGATATGCGGCAGCCAGGGGTCAGTGGGTGCTCCGGAGTGGATGCTCATCATAGTCTTTGCGGTGTCTTCTGTGGTGACAGGGGTCCAAGTGAGGAGGGTGGCTGGGTCGGCTGGGTGGCATTGCTGGTGGATGGTGTTAGGTTGGTGCCTTGGTCTTGGTCGTCAAAGTTGTCATAGAGTGTCCTGATCTAGTGGTGGAAGAAGGGGCTGAGTTTGTTGCAGTGGTCCTCGAGGGAGGGACGTCGGAGGTTTCGCTGTGGGGTCTGGTGAATTCTTGTATGATGGTGTAGAGTTCTTTGGAGTTGTGTGAGCTGGAGAAGACTATGTCCTGGATAAAATTCCTCTTTGTGTATCTGATGAGTTGGAGGTGTTTCATCTTGGTAGCCCTGTAGGCGGTGCGTGCTTCCAGGGTTTAGCTGTTCCTCCATGCTTTGTCCAGTCCTCGGCACAAGAACTTGGATTCTTGGAGGTCTGTGGTGAACCAGGTGGCTTTTGTATTGTGTCATCTGTTTGAGTTCCGGAGGGGGGGAAGCGTGCTGGCACAGTCAGCGATCCATTGGTGGAGGTTGTTGGCTGCAGAGTTGGCATCAGTTGTGGTGGTGGAGGGCAGCTGAGGGCAGAGGTGAGGTGCTCTTTGGTGATCTTCCTCCAGTTTCTGCATGGGAGGTGTGAGATTGGCTTGTGAGCTGTGGGTTTCAGGAAGGGGAAGTGGAAGCAGTGATGGTCTGTCCGGAGAGGTTGTGTGGTGTGACTGAAGTGAATGTTGTTTCCTCCAGCGAAGATGAGATTGAGAGTGTGTCCTGCCATGTGGGTGGGTGCAGTGACGAGTTGCTTCAGTCCGACATTGGCAAGGTTGTCTAGGATGGCAGTGGAGTTGGGGTCGATTAGGTTGCCAAGGTGAAAATGCAGCTCTCCGAGCAGTATGTAGTCTTTGGAGGCGAGAGCTTGAGGTTCGATGTAGTCTGCGATGGTGTTTGTGAAGGGGGAGCGAGGTCCGGTGGTCTGTAGGCGAGGGTCCCACGTAGAGTTGTTTTGGGGTTGGGCTGGATCTGAAGATGGATGTGTTCCATGGGGGGGGTGAGGTGTTGTTCAAGATGGAGGTAGTCAGTCGGAGGGAGCTATTGTGGACGATGGCGAGCCCTCCTTCAGGGTGGTTGGGGTCGTCTTTCTGCAAGATATTTTACCCGTAGGGAATGCTGTTGCGATGTCGGGAGCAGAGCTGACATTGGTCCAGGTCTCTGTGAGGAAGGGGACGTTGGGCGAGAGGGAGTTGAGGAGGTCCCAGATTTCTACTGCGTGTCTGTGCAGTGAGTATACGTTGAGAAGGATGCAGCTCAGGAGTTAGGGTGGTGTGGCTCACTGGTTAGAGGCGGCAGACCCGGAAGCAGAGAACGGCCCAGGACCAGGGTTCAATTCCCGACGCGGCAGGGTCGTGGACCAGGGTCAGCGACTCGACAATTCTCGCTTCGGTGCCTACTCTAACCAGGGATCATACTCGGTAACTCTGGGCATTAAGCTTGCCTCATCTCTACAACGGCCCCCCACAGACGCCGGGGATGCCTGGTTTCACCTTGGAGATACCCAGAAGGGACCATCTCACAGGGAAATCCAGGACGGGTTCCCCAGCGGTCTTCAGCGCCGGGACGCTCACGGGCAGCTGTGCGCTTTACAAGACAACATATTTACATTTACACATTAGCATTCGGTGGGTTGGCGGTAGCTGTCTGGGTCCAGAGGTGGGTGAAGGTGTGGTGGTAGTGTCAGCAGGATACCAGGCCTTAGGAGTTGCTTGACGTCGTATGCTGGGAGTTGTTGTTGCATCCAGGGTTGAGAGTGTTGAGAGTACTGGGGTTGTAGAAGTGGGAGGTCAGAGGACCAGGTCCATTGCGCTGGTCGGGGTCGGTTCGCAAACGGGCATAGACAGTATTTCCTTTGGCATGCCCGCTGCATGCGTCCGATGCATGGCTGTGCATCACTGCCATTAAGTAGGGGGAGGGGGGAGGGACAGCAGCTGGGAGCGGGAACACGCGAGGCAGGGACCTCTGGGGCAGCAGCGGCAGGATAAAAAGACAAACAGGGAAAGAAAAAACAGAGGAAAAGCAGTGAAAAAGTGTAAAAAAGGCAAAATGATAGTAGAAAGCAAATTAGGCAGAAGACACAGACAGAAAAATGGAAAAAGAGAGCAGACAGAAAAAAGACTGGTAGAGGGGATCATCAGAAGAGGGAGGCTCTGCTACTGGACCACCAGGGATGAGGCACAGGCAGGAGCCTGTGGGTGGTGGAGGGCCTAGAACACTAACCTGGAACCAGCAAGGTGCTAGGGGCAGCAGCTCAATGACAGAGCTGCCCAAGGGGAGAGCATGTTCCGTAACCAGGAGGTCAGAGGTCTTGCTCGCCCTGTCACCCAGTGGGCGCCATTAAGTAAGGGTCGGGGGTAGGCAGAGAAGCTGGGAGGGGGAGACCGAACATGCAGGGGGGGGAGGGGCTGCAGGAAGAAAGGCTGAAATTGAGGAAAACAGGAAAAGGAAAAACAGAAGAAAAGCAGTGAAGAAGAATATAAAGGCAAAAAGATAGTAAAAAGAAAATTCAGCAGAAGGTAAAGACAGTAAAATGGAAAAAGAGAGCAGACAGAAAAAGGCCGGCAGAGCGGACCAGCAGAAGAACAAGGCTCTCCCACTAGACCACCAGGGGTGAGGTGCAGGCAGGAGCCTGTGAGTGGAGGAGGGCCTCGATCACCTACCTGGAACCAGAAAGGCACTGGGGGCAGAGGCTCACCGATGGAGCTGTGTGAGGGAAGAGCAGTTTCCCTGACCAAGAGGTCAAAGGTCTTGCTCCCCACATAAATGAAGATTAAAACTCCTGCAATCATGAGGATGCCAGTGTGGGTAAACTTACGGGGTATACTCCTTACAAAGGATCCTAGGCTAGAAATGCTACAAACATCTGATAGGGCGGATACAGAGTTATAAAAATTCAGTAACAGATTGACAGACCCCTGCATGAGTAACAGAGCCTGCAAACAGGGATTATTAGTCGTCAGCACAGTCATACGGTAGCGAACTGCTAAGGAGACCAAGATTGTCAACCTGCCCTTAGGACTTTCCACACTTGATGGCGTGGGGGGCACAAAGAAAGTTTTGTATCTCTCACGAAAAAAGCTATTTGTGATAGACAAAGTGTCCTGGAAGCATATTACATCAAAGCCTTTTATGGAAGCACTCCACAACACAAGTTTACAGGCTTTGCCTTCTCCAGAGCCAATTGAGTGGGCGATGTCAGTTTTTGGTAAAGGGATGATAATAGTTCTACTGGTTTCCTCTCAGGAGTCCAGCGTTTCCAAGGGGGCAAATCTGTTGAAAAGAGAGGTGTCATGGGTTGTCATCTGTCTGGAAGGCTGGGGGCACACTGGATGAGCCAGAAGACTCCATTTTTTTACCACACCAAGTGTCCTCACACTGATCGAGGGATTGTAAAAATGCCCCAGAGGGAGGACTACTATTGTCGAGATGGAACCACTAATTTTGTTCACAATGACTGCATGCAGGACCCTATCTGCCAGGTGTCGTCTGTCAAAGTGGATGATAACACAGTCTCCTCCGGGATATTTTGCGGACCTTCCAACCCAGGAGACTCTACGCACCATATTGATAAATCTTTCCATCCTAAGACCCAGGATTGTGTTGAAATTCAGCCAATGCAGGACTTTGTTCTTTAATTGGTCAAAGTCTTCAATTCAAGGACCACTACATACGGGGTTGGCTCCAGGGGTAGATTTAAGACAGGTAACCTCTGCCTCTGACTTAGTCTCGTGAGGTCTGCTGCCTGACTCTCCAAGCAAGCCCTTCCCCCTCTCGATGATTCACCCTGTAATGTTTAAGCTGACCCGGAGCAAGGGCGGGCTTTTGGGCACTGAGATTCTGGTACGGATCACTGAAACAATATCGATGACACAAATATAGAACTACCAAAATATCGAGTAAAAAATATAGAATGCAAAAATATCGACTTCCTATCTCCAAACAAGAAAGTACAAAAATATTGAATCAAAAATATCGTTGTAAAAAATATAGTCAAAATATCGAATTTTTTTTAATGCTTTAAAGTAATTCAAAATTAATGCAATAATAAACATAATTAACTTAAACATACTTAAAATACTTAAATAACCTTAAAATTAATAAATAATGAATGTAAGTTAAAAAAACACATATAAATTGATTTATTAATACATATATATATAAACGTAATATTAATAAAAATATAAAATATTTTTACCGTAGGATAGCGGAAAGGGTAAAATTTACTATTACCCCTCCAGTGAGTGCAACAGTAGAGAAAGCGTTGGATAGCGTAGGGGTAAAAATTACTATTCCCACTCCAGATAGTGCAACAGTAGGGAAAGCGTTGGATAGCGTAGGGGTAAAAATTACTATTCCCACTCCAGAGAGTGCAACAGTAGGGAAAGTGTTGGATAGCAGGAGGGTAAAAATTACTATTCCCACTCCAGAGAGTGCAACAGTAGGGAAAGCATTGGATAGCGGGAGGGTAAAAATTACTATTCCCACTCCAGTAAGTGCAACAGTAGGGAAAGCATTGGATAGCGTAGGGGTAAAAATTACTATTCCCACTCCAGAGAGTGCAACAGTAGGGAAAGCATTGGATAGCGGGAGGATCAAAATTACTATTCCCACTCCAGTGAGTGCAACAGTAGGGAAAGTGTTGGATGGCGTAGGGGTCAAAATGACTATTCCCACTCCAGAGAGTGCAACAGTAGGGAAAGTGTTGGATAGCGTAGGGGGTCAAAATTACTATTCCCACTCCAGAGAGTGCAACAGTAGAGAAAGTGTAGGATAGCGTAGGGGTAAAAATGACTATTCCCACTCCAGTGAGTGCAACAGTAGGGAAAGTAAATACTTCAATTATTAATAAAAAAATTTAAATATTAATACCAATTACAAAATAATAAAACATAATTACAAATGTAATATTATATAATATTTAATCAAATACAAATACAAATAAAAATTATTTATTAAACATCATAAATAAAACAAATTAATTAATAACAATCAAATTACTTCCCACCCTATTCCCCTAGAAACCCACAAACAGCTACAGATTTTTTTTATAAAATTAACATAATTATGAATTAATCAATTAATACAAATTAATTACCAATTAAAAATTAATTAACAATTAATTCAAGATAAATACGAATAAATAAATTCAAACATTTAATCAATTATAATTAAATTACTTCCCACCCTATTCCCCTACAAACCCACAACCCGCTACAGAATTAAATTACGCAAAAATTAAATACCATAAAATTCATTACTTAAAATAAATTATAAAATAAATATGTATTTTTTTTTTTTTTTTTAGATTTGCATAGCGCCTTATCACCCAGAGGTCTCTAAGCGCTTGTCCAAAAGTACATACTGAATACTCACAGGGCCAGAGCACATTAGCATGAGCCCCAAGCCTCCCGGAAGAGCACGGTTTTAAGCATCTTCCTGAAGGGTAAGAGGCTCGGTTCCTTGCGCAGTTGTATTGGCAAGTTGTTCCAAGCCACTGGGATCGCAATGGAGAAAGCACGCCCTCCCATAGTTGATAGTCTGAAACGGGGGCGGACCAAAAGAGTGGCATCTGTCGAGCGGAGTGCCCTACTGGAGATATGGAACCAAGCGCGCCTTGATATATCTTGGCGCATTTCCATATAGGGCTTTGTGTGTAATGCAAAGGCCCTTAAACGTTATTTTTTGCCTGATTGGCAGCCAGTGGAGCTCGCGCAACAAAGGAGTAGCGTGTGTCCGCCTCGGTTTTTTAAAAACCAGTCTGGCTGCATCATTCATGACTGTTTGTAGCCTAGTCAGCTGTTGTTGGGGAAGGCCAGCATACAGCGAGTTACCATAGTCTAAGCGCGACAAAATCATGGCTGATACTGCACGTCTGAGGGTTGCCGGGGTCTGAAATTGAGAGATTCTCTGGAGTTGCCTCAAAAGGCCTACACAAGTTCCGACAACTGAAGAAACTTGTTTTATCATAGTCAATTTGCCATCTATATAGATACCCACACTTTTCACTGCCACTGCTGGTTCTGGAAAGGGTCCTAATTCCTTAGGCCAGAATAGATCATTCCAGGGGCTGCCAGAGATGGTAATCGGCAGCACCTCTGTTTTGTCTGGATTTATCTTTAAGGAATTAGCGGACATCCAGTTAACCGTGTATTTCAAGATGTTTTGCAGTCTCGCATGTGCCAAAGGTGAGTTGTCGATTTGGATGACAATCTGAGTGTCATCTGCATAATTATAAATTTGGCATTCCATCTGATTTAGTGCCGAAATCAGCAGTTGCAGATACACGTTAAAAAGGCAGGGTGAGAGTGCTGAGCCTTGGAGAACTCCACAAGAAATACTGGCTGACGATGACACCAGGTCTGCCAGTTGTTCTCTCTGGGAGCGATTTTGAAGAAAAGAGGTTAACCAGGCATGCGCAGTTCCCTGGATGCCAAAGTCCCCCAACCGCGACAACAGTTGTCCATGGTTAATCGTGTCAAATGCCGCAGAGAGGTCTAACAGCACCAGGGCACCCGGGATCTTTTTATCTGCTCTCAAGCATCTCAAATCATCAAGTACAGACAACATCACCAGCTCCGTACTATGATGAACTCGAAAACCCGCCTGACTCTGTTCTAACAGCGCGTTATTTTCAAGGTGGCAGGAAAGATGTGTGAGAACATGTTGTTCCAAACTTTTTGCTAAGAAAGGCAGCTGGGAGATGGTCCTAACATTTTTCAAGTTCTTAGCATCTGCACCCGGCTTCTTCAATAGTGGAATCAAGCGTGCCTCCTTAAAATTGGTGGGGACCTGTCCTGTTTCCAAGGAGCTATTAAGGAGGAAAAGGACATCGTCCTCTATTCCATGTAATGCTAGCTTGAATATCCTGGGGGGGGGCACGGATCCGCCAATGACCCTGACTTTTCTCGCTCCATTAGACTCGCCAGTAGTTCCTTTGTGATCGGGGGCAGTGTACTCAGGGGGTGGGCAATCAACGGGGCTGTCGGGGTGAATTGAACAGGACAATCACGTCTTGGGGTGTGAGATATTTCTGTTAGGAGATCTAATATTTTATTAGAGAAGAAAACCTGACATTTTTGACACTCATCCTGTGTGAACGAAGGACTTTGCTCTTTGTTTTTCCTTAGTTCTGTCAGGACTTTAAAGATTTCCTTCTGGGGATCTCTTGCCGCCGCAATTCTAGCCTCATAAAATTCCGCTTTCCTAGACATAATTGACTGTTTATATAGAGCAAATTCCTGCACATACAGAGCCTGTGCACTAGGTTCATACTCTTGACGCCAGGCTCTCTCAGTTTTACGCAAGGCTCGCTACCTTAACCTAAGCGTATCATTGAACCATGGGGCCCCTATTCCCTTATCCACAATTTTTACCCTCCGTGCCGGTGCAGTAACTTCAATAGCTCTCTCAAGTTTTATCGTCAAGTTGTGACAGATAGCCTCTAGATTGTCCTCAGGCTGCTTAGGAGAGGACAAGGTCTTCAAATTAGCTATCAAATCTCCTGCTCCGATCTTATTCCAGCTCCTTAAGACTTTCCATCCAGAAGATGGCTTTCCCCCTTGCCCTAGAACAGCAAAATGGTCCTGCAATAAATGGTGCTCTGACCATGAGCAAGGTGAAATAACAATTGGGCTCAACCCCGGAGCAGTCATCCAAATTAAATCTAAGGTATGGCCTTTCTCGTGTGTCGGGCCCACTACCTGTTGATCAAGGCCAAGTGAGGCCATCACCTCTTCTAGCTGGTTTGCCTGGCAGTCTTTATGAGATTTCTCCCAATGAAAGTTGAAATCTCCCATTACCATCAGTCTTTTATAATGTGACCAAAGGTCATGAACTAGTTCCAGGAAGGAGTCAACAAAGCCAGGTGAAGTACGTGGGAGGCGGTAGACTAGGAGTATTACCAAACATTCAGTAGCAGCATGGAATTTAACCCCTAGAATATCCGCACCCTCCAGACTTTCTGCACAGATCCTTTCTGCTTTAATGCGGCTGTTATATAAGAAAGCAACTCCCCCCCCTTCATGGTGCCAGATCGATTTTTATGAATGGCCACAAAATTTGGTGGTAAAGAAGCCACCAAGTCACGAGTAGAGGATTCTTCAAGCCATGTTTCAGTGACTCCTAAGATATCCAAATCCCCTTTCTGAAGTAGCGAAAAGATCTCCAGATTATGTTTTTGCAGAGAACGGGTGTTAAGCAATGCGAAATTATGCCTATCTGCTGGGGACTTTTTTTCTAATTTTCTAATAGGCCCACATTTCGGGGCGGTACATATAGGGTTAAGCAAACTTTCCCGCCGTAAGTCCGTGATAGTCTGATGGCTAGGCTTTAGTGCGCCCTGATTTAATGCCATGAGCTCTAACCTGGAGTACGAGATGTAAGGGCCAGGGGTTGTGGCCCCTGGTCCCGGCTGGGCGTGGCCGGGCGCAGACGGCCTTGCCTCTGGCGCGCCTCTGGCGGGCCCGCTGCGTGCGCTACGTGCTTGCATTGTCTGACTTAAATAGTTGACAAGCGTGGCCGCCTTGCCACTAGAGCGCTCCCAAGATTTCGCCCGCAAATGGCAAGTGGGGACAAATCAACAGGAACACACAAAATGTTTAAAACCAATGTTCAGCTGATAGCGATAGCGCGCATTTTCAATTGGCCCCCAAAGCAGTAGTAGCTTGTCATAGACCCGGCACGCCTGCAATACCTGGCTTAAATAGTTGACAAGCGTGGCCGCCTCACCACTAGAGCGCTCCCAAGATGGCGCCCGCAAATGGCAAGTCCTCCCCTAAGATGGCGCTCAAAATTGGGTGAAATGAACTGAAGATCTCGCTCAAGCAGCAGGTGAGAGTAGTATTTTTAAAATGCAAGTAAGAATCTAACAAAGTGGTGACAAATCAACAGGAACACACAAAATGTTCAAAACCAATGTTCAGCTGATAGCGATAGCGCGCGTTTTCAATTGGCCCCCAAAGCGGTAGTACCTTGTCATAGACCCGGCACGCCTGCAATACCTGGCTTAAATAGTTGACAAGCGTGGCTGCCTCGCCACTAGAGCGCTCCCAAGATGTCGCCCGCAAATGGCAAGTCCTCCCCTAAGAAGGCCCTCCAAATCGGGTGAAATGAACTGAAGATCCCGCTCAAGCAGCAGGTGAGAGTAGTATTTAAAAAATGCGAGTAAGAATCTAACAAAGTGGTGACAAATCAACAGGAACACACAAAGGGGTCGATTCCGATTTGGGAAAAAGCGCTCCGATTAGCTGTACGGAGCGTTTTTCCCTTACGAATCGTACACCTACAACGTCCCCGTGCAAACTAGCAAGTACGATCCTAACCCAAAGTGCTACTCCGTACGACTCGTACCAAACACCGTACAACTAGAAAGTACACACGGATTGTATCCGGGTGATGCGGTACGCTATGTCCGAATGTAAATAGGCCGCTCTTTCCGGACCAGGAAGTACGATTGGTGTTGACGACACTCCTTATGGCACTTTTGCTACGGGAGCTGAAAACAGCCGTAAAAGCAGAGTCCGGCCCAAACCCCATCCCGGTATGCAACATACTCGACATGAATCCCATTGTCCGTGTCATCCCAGTCCTGTACGCCTACGACCTTGTACATAGAAACCGACGATGGCGCAGACGGTGAGTACAACCTACCGCAACAACGGAAGTATACCTGTACGGTGCGCCACATGCGCACATCACCATTGCAACAGTGAAACGTGCCGCACATACACCATTAATGTCGGGATACGGTGCGCCACACGCTATCGCATATCACCATTGCAATAGTGATACGTGCAGCATATCAGGTGTGCCACACGCAGGCGCATATCTCCATTGCAATAGTGAAACGTGCCGCACATACGCCATTAATGTCGGGGTAAGGTAAGCCACACGCACGCGCATATCACCATTGCAATAGTGATACGTGCCGCACACACGTCTGTAATGTCTGGGTCCAGTGCAGCACACGCTATCGCATATCACCATTGCAATAGTGATACGTGCCGCACACACGTCTGTAATGTATGTGTACGGTGCATCACATCTGAGTGGTGGGTGGAAAAGACTCCCAGCAGTGCCTAACAATATTGGGGGGGGTGCTGAGGACTCCCAGCAGTACCTAACAGTTTTGGGGGTGGGTGCAGAGGACTCCCAGGAGTGCCCAGCAGTGCCTAACAGTATTGGGGGTGGGTGCACAGGACTCCCAGCAGTGCCCAGACATAGGAGAGGTGGGTGCACAGGACTCCCAGCAGTGTCCAGCAGTGCCCAACAGTATAGGGGGTGGGTGCAGAGGACTGCCAGCAGTGCCCAGACATAGGAGGGGTGGGTGCACAGGACTCCCGGCACTGCCCAGCAGTGCCTAACAGTATTGGGGGTGGGTGCAGAGGACTCCCAGCAGTGCCCAGACATAGGAGGGGTGGGTGCACAGGACTCCCAGCAGTGATCAGCAGTGCCTAACAGTATTGGGGGTGGGTGCAGAGGACTCCCAGCAGTGCCCAGTAGTGCCTGACAGTATTGGGGGTGGGTGCAGAGGACTCCCAGCAGTGCCCAACAGTGTAGGGGGTGGGTGAAGAGTACTCCCAGCAGTGCCCAGACATAGGAGGGGTGGGTGCACAGGACTCCCAGCAGTGCTCAGCAGTGCCTAACAGTATTTGGGGTGGGTGCAGAGAACTCCCAGCAGTGCCCAGACATAGGAGGGGTGGGTGCACAGGACTCCCAGCAGTGACCAGCAGTGCCTAACAGTATTGGGGGTGGGTGCACAGGACTCCCAGCAGTGCCTAACAGTATGGGGGGGTGCAGAGGACTCCCAGCAGTGCCCGGACATAGGAGGGGTGGGTGCACAGGACTCCCAGCAGTGACCAGCAGTGCCTAACAGTATTGGGGGTGAGTGCAGAGGACTCCCAGCAGTGCCCAGACATAGGAGAGGTGGGTGCACAGGACTCCCAGCAGTGTCCTAACAGTATAGGGGGTGGGTGCAGAGGACTCCCAGCAGTGCCCAGACATAGGAGGGGTGGGTGCACAGGACTCCCAGCAGTGCCCAGCAGTGCCTAACAGTATTGGGGGTGGGTGCACAGGACTCCCAGCAGTGCCCAGCAGTTCCTAACAGTATAGGGGTGGGTGCAGAGGACTCCCAGCAGTGCCCAGACATAGGAGGGGTGGGTGCACAGGACTCCCAGCAGTGCCCAGCAGTGCCTAACAGTATTGGGGGTGGGTGCACAGGACTCCCAGCAGTGCCCAGCAGTGCCTAACAGTATTGGGGGTGGGTGCAGAGGACTCCCAGCAGTGGCCAGACATAGGAGGGGTGGGTGCACAGGACTTCCAGCAGTGCCTAACAGTATTGGAGGTGGGTGCAGAGGACTCCCAGCAGTGCCCAGCAGTGCCTAACAGTATATGGGTGGGTGCAGAGGACTCCCAGCTGTGCCCAGCAGTGCCCAACAGTATAGGGGGTGGGTGCAGAGGACTCCCAGCAGTGCCCAGACATAGGAGGGGTGGGTGCACAGGAGTCCCAGCAGTGATCAGCAGTGCCTAACAGTATTGGGGTGGGTGCACAGGACTCCCAGCAGTGCCCAGCAGTGCCTAACAGTATAGGGGGTGGGTGCAGAGGACTCCCAGCAGTGCCCAGACATAGGAGGGGTGGGTGCACAGGACTCCCAGCAGTGCCTAACAGTATTGGGGGCAGGTGCAGAGGACGCCCAGCAGTGCCTAACAGTATAGGGGTGGGTGCAGAGGACTCCCAGCAGTGCCCAGCAGTGCCCAGCAGTGCCCAACAGTATAGGGGGTGGGTGCAGAGGACTCCCAGCAGTGCCCAGACATAGGAGGGGTGGGTGCACAGGAGTCCCAGCAGTGCCCAGCAGTGCCTAACAGTATTGGGGGTGGGTGCAGAGGACTCCCAGCAGTGCCCAGACATAGGAGGGGTGGGTGCACAGGACTCCCAGCAGTGATCAGCAGTGCCTAACAGTATTGGGGGTGGGTGCAGAGGACTCCCAGCAGTGCCCAGCAGTGCCTAACAGTATAGGGGGTGAGTGCAGAGGACTTCCAGCAGTGCCCAACAGTATAGGGGGTGGGTGCAGAGGACTCCCAGCAGTGCCCAGACATAGGAGGGGTGGGTGCACAGAACTCCCAGCAGTGATCAGCAGTGCTTAACAGTATTGGGGGTGGGTGCACAGGACTCCCAGCAGTGCCCAGACATAGGAGGGGTGGATGCACAGGACTCCCAACAGTGACCAGCAGTGCCCAACAGTATTGAGGGTGGGTGCACAGGACGCCCAGCAGTGCCCAGCAGTGCCTAACAGTATTGGGGGTCGGTGCAGAGGACCCCCAGCAGTGCCCAGCAGTGCCTAACAGTATTGGGGGTGGGTGCAGAGGACTCTCAGCAGTGCCCAACAGTATAGGGGGTGGGTGCAGAGGACTCCCAGCAGTGCCTAACAGTATTGGGGGTGGGTGCAGAGGACTCTCAGCAGTGCCCAACAGTAAAGGGGGTGGAGGACTCCCAGCATTGCCCAGCAGTGCCCAGCAGTGCCTAACAGTATTTGGGGTGGGTGCACAGGACTCCCAGCAGTGCTCAGTCATAGGGGTGTGCATTTCCAACATCATACAACAACTACATGCCTGTATGTGTACATCCCTAACCTGTAACACTCAAGATAGTTGCATATCAACACACCACTCACAGCAGTGACCTACTCCATGGAGAATGGTATCCTGTCACACACTGGGTGACACACCACATGTGGTTGTTTTGTCAGATCCCACATGCATATCCACCCATGTAGTTTGCTGGTACCGCCCCAACCCCCCCCCCCCCCCCCCCCCAACGGGTCCATCATGACTCAATAGTATGCAGTCATGTAACAAACCACCAAACAAATGAAGCACAAATGGACTAATAAAGTGTCATGTACATCCCGGACATGATGTGAATGTCCAGGTGGTGAAACATGTACTCCCTCATGGAAGGAACAGGGTTGAAAACCCCTAGATACAAAGCACCCAAATGTGTTTTGTGTGCACAAATGTCAAATTTTACAATCTGAATCATGAGGTCAAGGCCAATAAAATTGTCATGCATAGTGTGAAAAATTATGATGGACTCCCTGAAGGCATTACTACACACTACAAACCCAAGCACAGTGAGTAGCATGGACGGCACTGACCAATTATCAGATTTCATTTGTGAGCAGGCATGGCCATTGCCGAAGGGAATGTACAAATCTATGGGAAATCCATACAAAAGTCACCACAACAACTGTGCAACTGTCTGTAGTGAAGATCTCATGTGTCACTGAGGAATGGACACTCTTTCGGATAATGTCTGTATGCAAACTGCACACACACCAATCTAGATAAATTGCAGCAACATTGGGATAGCACAGAGATACCATGGTCCACCTCATTCCAATCTGAAAAATAGACATCTTTCACAATACCAAAACATCAACATTACACCAACTCGTAGGCACACAGCACCTAAAGCAATTTCATGAAATGCAATAGTTCAGAATGAAAAATAAAATGCTATATTCAGCACCATAATGTAAATGAATAAATAAATGAGTCCAGGCTCACAGAAGGCCAATGGCCAGTCCAAAATACTGTCCATAACAGTGGTGACTTTGTGGAGGTTGTCCGGCACCGCAGGGACAGGAGAGGGAAGGGTAGGTGTAGTGGGTGCAGGTGGGGAGGATTCCTCCACAGTGGCAGGTGCAGCGCAAAAGGTTGAAACATATTCAGCGCTACACACTGCTGCCAGTTCTGACAGGCTACCACAATGGGAGTGGAGGTAGAGGTCTGTGAGTCAGGTGTAGTGTGTCTGTGGGTGGGTGTGTGATGTCTGTCCCCTGTCCCTGTGAGTGTGCGTACATCCCCCTGAGATTGGGTGAATGGAGGTCTGCACTTAGACTTTCGTGTGGGTGTGCTGGGTGTCTCTGTTTTGGTGTGTGATCTGGTGCGTCTGCGTGTATGGTGTACAGGTATGGGAGAGGGGGATGTGGATGGGTCAGAAGGAGTGGGAGGGTTGACGCTGCAGGATAGCAAGTGCTGCTGTCAGTGTAGAGTCCATGGACGACAAACTCCGATGTTGATCAGACATGTCAGCTGACATGCCCTACATGAATGACAACAACTGTGTCATGATTTGTGTTTGGCCATGGAGGACAGTCAGCATTGACGTCTGACCAACTTGAATTTGACGGAGAAGGTCCACAGACTCAGCACTGAGGGCAGCAGGGGAGACAGGGGCAGGGGCTGCGGTGCCGGGGACGAAGGAGACACGGGGGCAGCACGGACCGAAGGGACCCTAGCAACTGGGAGGGTGATGATGGGTCTGGAGGAGGAGGGGACAGACATAGTGGGTGCAGATGCCGTTGCTGCGTATTCCCCCTCCTCCTGGGAGTCCGAAGCCAAGCCGTCTGCATGATATGATGTGTCTTGCTAATGAGGTCTGGCTGCCTGACTCCCCTCACCCTCTGTGCCACTGCCTCCCTCCGACACCTCAAAGCTGGTGGCACTGTGGCTGAGTCCCTCTGCCTGGTCCGTGCTCGTGTCTCCTACACTTTCGGGTGATGATGCTGTTGGCAAGAAGAAAGTAAAAATATATATCAGTCACCTGTACACATCAGACATATGAGCAACAAATCATTTGGGCCCTTTTCTAATCATGGCATGCATCATGAGTCACATGCCACATAACTCAGCACATATTTAAGTCTAGTACTGCGCAATTGTAAGAGACACAATGCTCCTTGTATACAAAGATACAAGTAACAGACCAGGCCACAACTTGAATGAGAGTCACAATGATGAGCCACTGTATGTCAACAGGTCAGGTGTTGATCCATCACTGTTCTGTTGCCCACTCTGCCACCCCAGTCCAGACATGGTCATGTTCAAATCTGTCTGACCCTGTGCCACATGTGAACAGTCCTGCCCAAACTGCCATGTAATGCCATCCCTGAACCTCAAACAAGCTTTCTATCACCTCTCACTGGCATCACAGCCATCTACAGCTAGGCTTGCGTGAAACACAGATGTGTATACAAACAAGCATGGCTGTAGACGGCTGTAATGCCAGAAATTGGTCCCAGGAACGTTGTTTCCAGTCCAGGGAAGGCATGGCTTGACATTTTTGGCTGGACTGTTCCCATGAGGCACATGGACAGACAGATTTGCACATGACCATCTTTGAACTTGGGGAGCAGAGTGTGCAACAGAAATGTGATGGATAAAACCCTGACCTGTTGACTGGGTGTGAGTATATGATTGGTACAGAGCCTCCCTCCATCACCACACACTATTGTGACACTCCTCACAGGGGCATCTATCACCAGATCTTACAGTTGCTAGCACATAACACACACTGGCTGTCAAGTGAAGTGGCCCACATGTCCAAAAGCCTGAAAATGCCTAAGCTAATGTGCCTGCAATTGTGAATATTACAAACATTGCTGCATTGTTGACACTCCCTCAACCACATGGGAAATGTGATTACAGTAGTGTGCACACCAAAACAAAACTGTGTTGCACCACTAATACATACATGTTGCACAACTCTATGTGTAACAATCATCTCTGTGAGCCAACAACATAGCCTCTAAATCCAACAATGACAGCATTATCCAGCATCACAGGGTAAGTGCATAGTGATGAGTTAACACCAGAAATTACATACACAGCTCACCACTGACATGGCTAAACAGGCAGGCCCATCACACCTCCCCTGACCAACACCCCCATCACTCCGTCAATGTGAGTGATACAGCTGAAGTAGTGAAAACTCGGTTTCAGGGTAACAATAACTGTGCAGCGAAATAAATTAACACAAGCTCACCTCGTGTGGCTGCCCATCCATATTAGTCACAAACAACCAGCAACATATTCTTGTGAATATGCACACACGGACTGCCCAGTGTGAGTATGCACAAGCCAAACATTGTATACATGGGCAGTGTGCACATGTAGCTAACACATGAGAAATACAAAGTGTACCAGGGACAAAGGCCACTGAGGCAGACCCGTGCTGAACTCCATGTTGAGACTCTTGGTCAGTGCCAAAAAATCATGAAGGGCAAACACAGTGCACAGGTCGTGGAGCAGGTAAGGTACCAACACGTGTCACAGACCTCCCTCCAACATGATGATGTGCTAAGCAATATGCATACTAATGTATTGCACCCTAGGAGTACATGCGCAAAAATGAAATACCCAAAGCAGGGGACACATGTGGAGGAGGGGAAGGGATGTAAAAGAGCATCAGCTGAATATGGGGCATTGATATGACAATGCATACATTGCCTGTCTGACCAGACCACCCCAACTGTGGGAGTGTTACCAGGCTTCTGAGCACTGCAGGTAGCATGTGACACACATGACAACAAACAGACATGTACCTACCCCCTCCTTGCTGCTGTCCCTCCTGTAACTGTCTATGGAGGTCAGGAAAAACCACTTCCAGGACACGGAGCATGTGGGGGGTGAGGTGACGGGTGCCGCCATGCCGGCGTGGAGCTTCAAGCTTCAGCTGGACCCGGGCAATACGGCGGGTCCAGCACCGGATGTCCTGCCACCTCTTTTGAATGTTCCGGATCCTTCGGCGAGGGCCCCCCACAGACCTGACAGCCCTGGCTATGTCCAGCCAGATCTCCCCCTTCTCATAGACAGTTACCTGTGAGGAAGGCAAAGTGAAACAACATCAGTACACCTGCTCCATGTCCCAAAGACACACACTTGCATCACATTGACGATGACAACAGAGCATAGGATGCTGACAGGACTTGCATCATTGTCCATGTGAATGTGGCCTGTAAGCAAACACCAATGCACTACATGCCTTAGAAAGGCAACAGATGCCATAAGGGGTGCAAACCACACACTGATCATGTCACACACTGAACAAGATATGCAACTTCAAGGGGGTGGACAGCACGTGACATGCTGTCACATATCAGACTACACCTAAGAACCCTCAGCAGACCACACATGCACACCCTGGCACATATCATTTGCTTCTCATTGTCAACAGTGTATACAACCTCACTTTGCACATGTCACACTTTACAAAGATGTGACACAGGCGTCATGCTAACTGTCCAAGTCATGCACTCGGCACTGCATACTTGGCACATCAGATGGGTACAGCTGTGGCATACGCCATGCATCAGTGTTGCCAAACATTACATACACAAAAAGCCAGGTGACAAAGAACATTCACACTCTTCAATGTCCATGACTTCAAAACATGCATTTGTCCAACATCCACACAGGTCACGAAAAACAAATAACAACAGTGAGTACATTCATCTGTCACTCGGGGGGAACACTGTTACACCTCAGTAAATCATGGCATAAAAAATGCAAGGTGTGGCACCGCAGAAAGTGTGATTCACATTGCATTGAATGTCACAGTTAGCACAATGCAGGTAAGCATGAAACACTATTTAACGATATCATTCACTGAAAGGGAGATACCACAATGTTGAAGAACCGGGTTTTTAGAACCCAGCGGCGCCAGGGAAAACGCCCGATGTCTCAGCATACAGAGATACGGGATACTTCTTGGTGACGTCAAAGATCAAATTTATTGGCTGCAACCAGAAACAGAGGTCCACGAAGTACAGTGACGTATAGTCGTAGGAGACTGCTCAACTTTACAAAGCTAGCCATCCCTTTTATACAAAATATTGCGCTTCAGGCAAACATTCCTTATTCACGATCAACCAATCCCATGTGTACACGACAAAAAGCATTGCATGACAAACCCATTTTTCATTGTCCAGCCCACCATCAATTACACGGGAAAGGCCCAACATTCTTGCTCGGACAGGCCGGACAGAAACCAGCAATAAAAGACCTCAACCCAAATCATAAATAAGTCATAAAAGAAGGAACAGAAACAGATTGGAGGCAAGATAGAAGGGCGTGTGTATGCACCATAAACTCAGCAATGTCCTGCTCTTTGATCTCTATCTTGACCAGCTGCCCAACAAGGAACTGGCTCAGCAAGTTTAGCTTCGGGCAACGGAGTCAGCTTTCCCAGGTCACACAAGAGTCAGCTAGAAGGTGTACGTGTCCCAAGGACTCGTTCGGCCGTAGTCATCGGCCTATGTGAGGGCAACCACAAAATGGCTGCCGTACACAAAATGGAACCCAAGGGTTCAGAACGGAATCCCTTATTTCATGGTGAATCCATCACTCGAACATGACGAAAACGCTTGTACATATTATACTCGTCATTCTCGTTCTGCTGTTGCCAAAATCGTCACGATACGACGACCTTTATTGAACGGGTTCAGAATCTCAGAACCTCAATGTACACACCCGGCACTCACTCAAAACAACATTGCATCTCTGTTCCATAAATACACAATGGCTGTAGTGACACTCACACATTCATCACTCACCTGATCCCCTGGTTTCCCATACAGCTTGCTGAAGTTTGGTAGGAGGATATCCAGCAGGGCCTTGTTCTCCTCCTCACTGAATGCAGGTGCCCTCTCCATGGTACGTGCCATACAGCTCCAGGGAATGCAGAGACAGCAGCAGTGTTGTCCACTCCAATGTTGTGCAGTCTAGTGCCCTCTCACAGCCACATGCAGCCTTAAATCAGTGCTGCTGAGGGGCTGTCGGTCCCAGGAGTACAGTGTGATAGGCCAGGTTACTTTGCATCCTATGTTTTGTCCAATCCCATTACACTTAAGGCCATGACACACATTTGCATGGTTTAAAAATGTAGCTTGTGCACCACAACAAATTTTGTAACATTGTATAGTTTTGGCCAACTGAATTTTTCAGAACACCTGTAGAACACACTGAAATCTCTGTTTCCTTGACAACTAGCCTGCATTCTGGGCATTCTAATCGTCCCCTAGATGTTCCCTATGTATTTTCTGGGATCCCCACACAAGTACGGTGCGTTTTTCATCGGGAATGCAACTTTTTCAATAGTGAAACGTCCTGCACACACACACGCAATGGCGGGGTCCGGTCCAATCGCGTATGGCTCGAATGCAATGTTGAAACGACCCGTACACAGGCACGTACTATAGGGGTACGGTCCAATCGCGTATGGCTCGAATGCAATGTTGAAACGACCCGTACACAGGCACGTACTATAGGGGTACGGTCCAATCGCGTATGGCTCGAATGCAATGTTGAAACGACCCGTACACAGGCACGTCCTATTGGGGTACTGGGCGTTTGACACGCTCTAGTGAATGCATGTGTACGGAGCGTTTTACAAGTTCGCGCATGGCACCATTACAATAGTGATACCAGGAAAACACATGGCATGGATGTAGGTGTAAGGTCATAATGAGGATGTCGATGTATGTATTGGCATGGCATCCTTACATCAGCAGGCCCTAGGTGTGGCAGACAGTGATATAGCACAGGGCATGTGATCATGTGTCACCGTTAATGTGTGATGAGCTGTTGAGACATGTCATTTGTGATGGGGCACTATGTGGTTCACATAACCTTTACACTTGTCACATAAGTAACTTCATAAACATGTTGTGAGGCACATCAACACTGGGATGGCACATGATTCAGTACGGGGCATCTGTCACATGATGCCAGGGACAGGAGTACTGTCTCACTTGTCAAATTGACGCCCAGCATGACCCTGTGTGACAATGTCATGTGTGTGCCATGTGAAAGATTAGGCATGCTGTTTGTATCCCGTTAACTTAATCTGCTGTAGGTGCATCTATGATGGGTTTGTGCCGTGATTGCAAGGGTTTCACATGTACGCACACCATGCCACAGGGGCATTTCAACTACTCATGTGTGTGATGGCATCATAGATCATTTGTCCCCAAACATACAGGTCTGCATTCTGAGAATGGCTGTGGTGTAGTTTTGTCAAATGCACACCTCATTCACAATATTGCAGATATGTGCAATAGATAGCACATGTGACGTGGGTGTGTGCCTTGCAGTCAGCTGTCTGGATGTGTTGACAACCTTCTCATGCAGGTCAAGTGATGTGTCACTGACGTGATACATTGTTATGCTCACTCAGACCAGCCCAGCAGGTCATTTGTGTGCATGTCATGTCCATTTCACAGACAACAGGTGTATCAGTTGTTATGGAGGAGTGCCAGCTAGCTGGGATGTGTGTCCTTGACGTATAGTATCAACAACAAGAGGGAGATTTGAAGGGCAATATTTAACGGGGTCAAGTGTACCGGTCCTAAAGCAACATGTGCAAACAAAAAAGAGATACACTGTTCCCCAGACAGGCGAAGAAAAAGAGGGGGAGAGAGTAACCAAGCGAAAAGGAGGGGGATATGGGGAATCCCCCTTTCGGAACTAAAACCCTCACACACCCAGCAAGCTAGGTGTCATGCTTCATCATCTGGGTTCTGCTCCTCGTCAGACTGGCGCTGCAATGTCTGACGGGCACCCGTAAAGGGGCTCTTTATCTGAGTTCTTTTGTTCCTGCCAGTTGGTGCATGCGGGTATGAGGGCTTTAGAAGGGGTGTAGACGAAAAAAGAGGTGCAAAGTTAAAAAAGGTTAGTGAATCCACGACAATCTTTATTGGTGTGGTACGCTACCTTACTAAAAACAGTGAGGTGACAGAACACGATTGGTGCAAAGATCGAGTGGTGTCTGTCTTACCTAAAGGTCGACATGGACATGTTTCATGCTGTAAAAGCAATTCGTCAGGACCAACAATATAAAAGAATGGTTCTACACAGTCTAGAAATGGAACTGCAGGCCAGAAGGTCCTGCTCAGTCCAAGTGGGACCTAGGAAAGGGGCGACAAAAGGGACAACAGTAAACCCAAGATAACGCACTCATGTTAAAATTAGGTCACCACCGCCTGGTTACAATATCAATGGCCAGTCAGCCCGGTGTGTGTAGATAGCCCAGTGATTACTGAGAGATCCACAGGAAAGGTAAGGAAAGAGTTAAAAACAATGGGAATAATTTGAGCAGAGGTTGGAAAGTGTCATTACAATTAGCCGTATTGGCAATAGGCAATCAAGTTAAAATTAAGTTAAAAATTAATGATTAACAATGGGTCACATTAGAACTACTGTATAACAATGCCTCACCCTATTGAGACCGACAGTGGCATCTCCGGTCTTCTCAGGTAAAGGAGGCACCAGGAGTTGGTACCTTAGAGTGAAGATGAGACATCGTAAGGAAAGGTAGTGGGGATCCAAGGGCTATACAGCAGACCGCCAGATCAGGTTCCAAGGTGTAATACCCAGGTTGCGTCTCAATTATTCTCACAGGCCGCTTGTTACGGGAATGGCGGATCACTCGCCAGCAATGTAATCCCGGGGGACGTGGACGAACAAGGGGATCCACGC
Source organism: Lissotriton helveticus (assembly GCF_964261635.1). Taxonomy (NCBI): domain Eukaryota; kingdom Metazoa; phylum Chordata; class Amphibia; order Caudata; family Salamandridae; genus Lissotriton; species Lissotriton helveticus. The sequence goes on from NC_136069.1 coordinate 918,963,616, forward strand.
ACTGAACATATCCGCCGATCCCGAAGGGTCAGTAGACTGCCGGAGCCAGGCAAACCGTTGGTCGCGTAGTCAAGCCCGGGAGTAACATAGAAGACAGGAGCATTTTGGACTATGCAGTGCAGAGAGAACCAGGGGGCTTACAACATGGAAGTATTTACTTAGGTACCCCGATGAATGGGAGCCTACGGTCAACAACATAAGTTGTGTGAGATCAGCTGTAGTGAAGTCTCTTACCTGTCCGTAGTACGGATCACGCGTTACACCTACCCAAAACGTCAGGGTCAAAGAGAAGCCGGGGCACCAATGTTTGTGAACATGGTGCTTTTAAACTCATAATACCGGAAGTCTCAGGAAGATCAATGTGACGTGAGGGGTGGGGCCAAAGGGTTCACGTATACGTCTAGGTGTAGTTCACATAGGCGTCCCTCCAAGTGGAGATCTAAGGGAGCGCAACAATGCGGCATCCATTATGGAGTGTGAAAATGACAAACTGAGATAAAAGAGTTAGCAGCAGGATAGTAGGCTAACTAAGGCCTAGTCAGGCTACCCCAGGGATTTGAGTCATTCAGGCCATTGGTATCAGTACCCAATCTATGCACCCACCTCTGTTCTATCCTGAACAGTGCTTGTTGTGTAATGTGTTGATGTGCTTCCAGGATAGTCCATCTAAGGCTGTCTGCAGGGTGGTTCATTTCCGTGTAGTGACTCTACAGTCCAGTATGTGTCTTGTGGCATCTGATGTTGCTCTTATGCTCAGTGATACGCAACTTTATCTGTCTCATGGTCATACCAATGTACTTTTTCCCGCAAGGGCAGGTGAGAAGATAAATGCATCTAGCAGTGTTGCAATTCGTGTGGCGCATTTGTTTCCAGGTAAAGGTTTCAGTGAGTTTTAGCTGCATGCTAGGGCTGGTCTGATTGCATATCACACATCCATAACAGGGAAAATGACCCACCACAGGCGGAAGATTCCAGAGGGTCAATTGCGTGATTGCCTCTTTTTTCTTGGGCCTGGTGTGTACCAGTTGATCTTTTAGATTCGCTGTACGCTTGAAAGCGAACCTAGGCCGGGGAAGAGAGAGGTCGCCAGAGTTGATGATACCCCAATGTTTAATTTTAGTTTTTTTGATGTGTCTCGAGTTTCTAGTGAAGGAAGTCACACAGGTGATAGTTTCTGACTGTTCCTTTGATCTTATCTCTAAGAGAGACTCTCTGGGGTTGTTCTTCACCCTTTTTGTAAGAGTTGTTTACCTGTCTCTTCGGGTACCCCCTGTCAAGGAGCTTGTGTTTCAGTACAGTGGCCTCTGTTTTGAAATCTGTTATAGAAGAGCAGTTTCTCCTGACACAGAGAAACTGCCCAAAGGGCAAATTATCCCTAAGGGATTGCGGGTGGTGGCTATTGTATAGAAGGAGTGGTAGGTGATAATGGGGTAAACCCTGTGTTCACCGACCTGGGTCAGTAAGTAGTTACAAAAAGGAGTGGTCGGTTACCAAACATAATCATAGTATTCATTTCATCACTAAATGGTTCAAAGGTACACATTAACCATGTCAGAATGAAACTGAGTTTAATTCAGCTGTAAGCGGTGGTATTCAATTTATACACAGTTATTTAGTATTCAATTCATACATTACATAACATGACGGTGAATATGGTCATTATTCACATTAGTGCTCAGTGGGTGTCAAAAAAGGGGGGGTTCCAGATTCAGAAGGGTAGGGGGTGGTTGGAATAGATGGAGGGACAAAAGAAAAGGAATTGTGTCCTGTAGACAATTCAAAATTAATCTTGAGACATTTCCTGTCTATAACAGATCACGTTGTTCCCTGTACAAACTTTACACGAAAACCAAATATGGCAAATCCTAGCGTGACGTGTATGTTGTAGAGTAATGTTGTCGACATTTCGACCCCAATAGTAAGGGCGGGTGGTTCCTCAGTTTAGGGTCTTCATCAGGACAGTGAAGAAAGTGTTTGGTGAGCACCTACGGAAATGGATACATATATCACTCAGTAGGGTGAAATTAAAAACCGCTAAAAGAACTTAAAAAAAAGGGGGCATCATTAAATGATTCCTAAACTTGTGTACCTACATTGATAACGACGTCACCAGGAGTCCCACCTCAGTTGGAGACAAGCGTCGTTGTCGGTGTTCTGTGAAAGAACAATTGACACTTAGGGAAGGTTTGAGTCGGACAGGTCAGGGTGGAGACAGCCCACATAGGAGAAGTCTCTACTTACTAGATTCTTTCAGGTTGTCTGCCTAGGATTGATGATGGCAGTCCCAGTTAGAAGAATGATGCGCGATCTGTGGATAAAAATGTATATATATCCATGTATCTCTGGGCCAATGACAGGAGTGCACAGTGTTCTGAAAGTGCAGTTGCAATATGTGGGATTCAGAAAAGGAGAACTTAGTTGAAAATGTTCCTTAATTTCATATAGGTAGGTGTGATATCAGTCCAACACCAACTTGAGAGGATTAGTCTGTCAAGAGTTTCTCACATCATCTGTAAATACCAAAATATACATTGAGAAACTTGGCCCGAATGATTGTATGGAGGTTGTTAATGGGGCGACATAAATGTTGCCATTAGGGCGCTCACTTAATAACCCCCCTCTATCCCGCAGGGAAAATTCGGTTGTGAATCGCGCCCCTGTATCCTCGGGAACAGGTCGAGACTTCTCAATGCAGGAGAAGAACTCAGGAGCGGGGGCATAATTACCGCTTGTGAGGAACGGCGTTGCTAGGATACCAGAAACGCCGTGCGTCTAAAGAAAGACCGGGGTTTACAATCTCGAGTGCGTGGCCCCCTGGTAAAATAGTTTAGACATCCCTGAGGTGGAGTCTAGTAGCGCTCATAGAGACCGAGCCATGTAAAGCGAAAAAGACTGCCTCTGAGTCTCACGTACCTAGGATGTGCTGGAGTTGATCCGCAGCATGTAAGAACGGCGGCCACAGAGAATCACTCTGAAAAGAGCTCGGCGCTGGGGGTGTGTCTCGAGGGGCGTGTCCGAGTCCCTCGCGGTGCCGGCGCTGGATGCTGCTGCTGCCGGAGTGGCTGTACTGCGCATGGGCGCTGGTAGAGTCACTTTCCTATCCGTGTGCGCGAATGTATGAATCCAATAATCGCCACATATGCTCCTTGTTGTGAAACTGGTGCAAACATGGTCTATGCACAAAAACGGGCTATCAAAAACTTCCTATTATTGAAACGGAACACATACCGGAAGACAAATTGCTGATTATTAATAAGCATCGTGAGGCTGATCTAAATACCCTATGTGATTCAAGGATCTAGAGATCGATAGTCCGATAGGCTATCCGCACATGCACGCAAAACATTCAAAGTAATATTATGGAGGATTGTCCAGGGCGAAAAATTTTCCATTGGTCCTACTGGCAGCATGATAGAAAAATATGGCATAGAGAGATTAATTCTAAACTTATACAATATCTCTGTAAAAAAACAAACATAGTCAACGTCAGTGTCCACAGTAATACACCAAGTATTCTTTGATGCTAGTGTTAAACATTATCTGAGTGTTAAACAGTTTTAAACACATTATTCTTAGACGGTATTGGTTGGCTTTGTCAAGTTGGATTATGAGTTAATAAAAATAACCTGGGGTGCCCTTCCTGTACATAAAGTATTGTCCAAGCAATCAGGGATCAGCTGTTAACCCTGCTAGCTGGGAGTAAGTAGCATCAAGTTCATTAAGCCCATTGTCCACAGTGTCCAGAGTGTACATCCATTTGCATTCTCGCAAGTTCAGTAGCGAATTTAAATCACCCCCTCTAGGTCCAATCTCAATTTTCTCAATCACCAGCCATTTGAAAGATTCTGGAGTGTGGGCTTTAGACATGAAATGTTCGACCAAGGGGGAGCCCGTTGTCTGACACCTTATCCGACTACAGTGTTGGAGAATCCGCTTCTTTACATGTTGTTTTGTCTGTCCAATATATACAAGATCACACGGACATATAATGGCGTAGATAACACCACTTGTGTTACAATTAGTCATTGTTTTCAGATTTACTTTATGGTTCCGATATTCCCATACCTTGGTCTCTACGGTGAGTGGGCAGGCTTTACACTTGGTGCATCTAAAGTGACCTACTACTTGGGGAAGATTCCAGATACTTTGTAGGGTCGGAGGAGCTGGTGTTTCTAGAAGTGAACAGACCACCTTGTCCCTGATATTTTTCGCTTTTTTGAAGGCGTGCATCGGAAGGTCTTTGTGGTTGATGACATCTGCTACCATCTCCCAGTGTTTATTGACTGCCTTCTTGATCAAATTGCTTTTTGTGCAGAATGTGGTGACACAGACAATCCTGTCTGGATTGACAAGGCGTTCCTTAGGTTGGAGCAAATCTTCCCTTGGACTGAACCAGGCCCTCTTTCTCGCCCTCGTCACCAGTCGTCGCGGGTATCCCCTTTCCATCAGTCTCTCAATCAGACAATCCGATTCTGAAAAATAATCTTCTTTGAAGGAGCAATTCCTCCTCACTCGGAGGAACTGGCCGAATGGTAGATTGTCACGGAGACTACGTGTGTGGTGGCTTGAATATCGTAGTAGACTGTTCCTTTCCGTAGGTTTTCGGTAGAGGGTGGTGTGGAGATGGTCATTTTGAACTTTGATGCTGATATCTAAGAAATCAATCGAAGTTCTACTCATGTTCATGGTAAATTGAATGTCTTGGGATTGGGTGTTAAGCCATGTGAAGAAAGAATTCAATTCATCTTCTTCTCCTGTCCACAACATCAGCACATCATCAATATACCGTCGCCACATCCAAATGTTATTTTCATATGGATTGTTAGGTGATAGGATGTGTCGTGGAGCGACAGAGATCAACAAGACCCAGCTTTCCTGCCTTCCAACAGCTCAATCCACAGTCTATGCAGAGCTGAGACCCGTGTAGGCGACCTGAAGCGTTGGAGTGGCCATCTTGGATAAACAACGAAGCGCTGACCGTGCAGCACCCGAGGCTTCCTCGAAGCTGTGCATTGGAGTTTGAGAATCTCCAGCCCCGAGCAGCTTTTGCACCAAAGCTCACCCCGCCACACTCACCAAGTGCTGTGTGGGGCCCTTTTGCATTTTCCTGCTCGACGCATTGGTCCAGTCATTTGCCCGTTGGCTAGTGGCCACAGACCCGACGAACCTTAGAATTTACACAGCTGGTCTGGTTGCCCCAGACTGGCCCTCGCGCCCCTGAAAAGGAGCACCCGATCTGACCTTCCTGGTCCGGTCAAGAAGCGATCTTTGAATCCTGCGTGGGTTGCCTTTGCCAAGGCAAGTTGACTCCGATCCGGAAGCCGACACCGCCGACAGCGAGAGCCTTTATGGGACAGCTCGTGATCCACTCCTGGACATCCTCGGTGCCCCAGAGTCCACGTGGCAGTGGAGACAAGCTTCACGACATCAACCTGATTGCGCCCGACATCGCCTGGTTCCTTCCTGGTTCCTTCCTGGTCACTGGCTAGTGACCCAGACTCTGTCCCCTCTGCTTTCAGATACTCTACATCTTCGATCCACCCTTGGATCGCACCGGACACTTCTCTTCTGGACGCCTGCAGCATCTTCATCTTCAGGCACCATAGAACTGCGTGACGAAACCCGACACATCTTTGCACCTGTGCACCCGCTTCCTGTGGGTGAGGTAACTCTTGAACGCCGGTGCTCCTGTAGTGATTTACACCTCTAGTGTCTAAGTCTAAAGTTTTGTCCTTCTAGTCCAGTCGGAAGACTCTTAAAACTGTAACTCGATAACTTTTACGCACCATTGACTTTGCATTGGTGCATGCGTGTGCTTTCTGCACTGCACCCGAATCCTGCGGGCTACTCCCGTCCTAACTGCTGTTAGTCCAGTATAGTCCCAGCGATTCCCAAGGCCCTAGGCCTTACCACTGATCGATTAGTGATTATTATACCACTTTTTTGATATATGGTTTGAGTGGCCACCGGCCTCATCCATAATTGTGCAACTTTCATATGTAATATTGTGCTTTTGTTTAAACGCTTGTGCTTCATTGCTCATAAAGAGTAGTGGGGATTATTCTTAGAATAAATACATATATTTTTATAATATATAACTTGTGTGGTGTCCTTTCATTTGATATTACAGAATTGCATATGGTAAAACAGCTGGCTTCACATGCCCTCTTGAGTTAAGCCTTTAAGGCTGCTTAGTCCATGCTACCCCTAGGATAGCTTGTCTATAAGGTTGACTTACAACCACCACCATAAGGGATTGTTTGGACTGATACAAGGTGCCCACAGAACTGTGGACATCATATACCAGGCCAACTTCTCACAGTTACTCTCTCCCCCTCTTTTTCTCTGCCTCTCTGGGGAACAGTGTATCTCTTTTTTGTTTGCACATCCTTGACGTATAGCCCACGCCAGACTCAATAGTGATTTGATGTGTTGAAGCAGTGTTGCTTGTGCTATGTACATTGTAATTGTCGTTGGCTGACAGTTGTACACCTTTTTGCCCAAATATGTTGTGCAGGGCACTCCCTCTGCCAAGGCCATTGCCAGCCTTGGATGCCATGAGGGAACAGGATTGCATCCGCTGTTACCGATTCACTCAACAGTTGATTCAGGACTTGATGGACAGACTCGAACCACATCTCCAACCACGACACAGGTATCCAACTGCGCTGACACCCAAGGTAAAGGTAATGGCAGCCCTACATTTCTTTGCCACAGGTACGTTCCAATTTACCATAGCGGATGTCACAGACCATGTTCAGCCGTGTACTACGTGATGTCTTAGCTGCTATGTTGAGGCACATTGATGAATTCATCAAATTCCCTACTCCAGCCGAGTTGACAGATGTCAAGGGTGATTTCTATGCCCTGGGACACATGCCACATGTAATTGGGTCCATTGATGGAACACATGTTTCTTTGGTGCCACCTCAAGCTCAGGAGCAGGCCTACCGCAACAGGAAACATTACCACTCTATAAATGCCCTGGTGGTGTGTCTTGCTAACATGCTGATTTCCCATGTTTATGCACGTTTTCCAGGATCGTGCCATGATGCATTCATCATGAGGCATAGCAGGGTACCACAGATGATGCTGCAGCTGTGCAACCATCGGGCATGTCTTGTTGGTGGGTAAACTCAGACGCAGGATATCCCAACATGCCGTGGCTCATGACTCCGCTCCGCAAACCCAGAACAGCTGCAGACCAGCGGTACAATAATGCACACGGGCAGACCAGGCGAGTGATCGAGCGAACTTTTGGACTCCTGAATTGCCGGTTCAGGTGCCTTGACAAGACTGGCGCATCCCTCCCATACGCCCTGCTCAAGGTGTGTGACATCTTCACCGTGTGCTGCATGCTGCACAACATGGCAATTGAGGAGGCAGTCCCACTCATTCTGGATCCTGATGAGCTGGAACATCCACCCGTTGAGGATGAAGGCCTTGGCCAGGATGCTAGCGATGGATTAGGAGGAGGATGATATTTGGAGTCAGCTCATACGCAACTTCTTCTCATAATGGTGAGTCCTAGGAAATAATTGTGCAAGCTGGTACCATAGAGTGGCATGTGTAGCATACTGTGTGTCCAGCTGACTGTATGCAATGTAATTTTGATGTTTGTTGTGCAGTGTCACACAAGTGCTGATGCAATGCCACACACATACGTGCAATGTGTGAACTTGGAATGTACAAGTGTACTACATTCTTAGTGTATTATACATGACCATGTCTGAATGAAATTATACTGAACGTGACCCCTTGTGTGCCTGTCATTCCCAGGTCGCCCTGCCTATTGTCCGTTTGTGTCATCTTAGTCCTCCTGCTAATCCTCATGATGACAGCAACGTCAGCCGAATCAGCGGTACATGCACAGACATGTTGAAATGTCATTTTGGGTAAGGATTCCAAACAGGCTGTTTTGTGTTGGTATGGTTTCACTTGTGTGGTAAATGTTCATGCGCATGTTTTAGGACCATACATACATGTCACATTACCATGTATCAAATTTCATGTTGCCCCACTCCCATGACAGGACAGTCACCCTTCTTAACAGTCCTCTGTAGTTGAGTTTTGACTCAGGTGAATGCATCAATGTGTGTAAACCATCACCCTGACACATTGCAGATACCACGGTTTGACATTGTGTGGGACATCACAGCCACGGCCTCTGTGGGGAATTGCAGCCTCACTGTGTGCGACAGGATGTGTCTGGATAATTCCCTCAACCTTGTTGGCCAGTACAGTTTGATTTACCAAAAACCATGTTGTGTAGGTGTGGGCCTGTGTATATCCCACATGTTCAGTCAACTGTCCTGTGAGTCTGTTTGCATGGATGCATTGCCCCTTGTGCCTGTATGTCATGTCACTACCTCAGTGCCGGTGGAGAACACTGCTTCGCTAGCCTTCTCTGTGAGTTGATGTTAACTTTCCATTCCCATGATGCCAGGTATGTTGCGCTGATGACATCACAACGTTTGGCTGTAGCAAATGTTAAATCTCCGTGGCACCAGTCGAGTGAGGTTATTCACAGGATTATCTTGTGCCTTGCAGCATCTCATGGTCACGGTAGGGTTTTTTTTGTGGCTTTGTTCCTCATTACTCGCTGTTGAGTTTGGTTCCACCTGCTTGCCATGTTTAGCATAGTGAGGCACAGTTGCAAGAGCCAATGACTGGCTCCTGCGGGGCTTCCTTGTGTTTAGGTCATTCCCTTCCTCATTGGAGGAGCTGCTTACGGCTTTTGTGGGTGATGTCCACTTTCCATTCATGGCCCTTACCAATCAATCAATCAATCAATCAAGGCATTTATATAGCGCGCTACTCACCCAGAGGGTCTCAAGGCGCTTGGGGGGGGGGGGGTCCGCTACTGCTCGAACAGCCAGGTCTTGAGCTGCTTCCTGAAGGAGAGGTGGTCCTGGGTGAGGCGAAGGTGGGTGGGGAGGGAGTTCCATGTCTTGGCGGCCAGGTAGGAGAAGGACCTTCCTCCTGTGGTGGCTCTTCGGATGCGGGGGACGGCGGCGAGGGCGTGGTTGGTCGATCGAAGCTGGCGGGTCGGAGTGGAAAAGTTGAGTCGGTTGTTGAGGTATTCTGGGCCTTGGTTGTGCAGGGCTTTGTGTGCGTGGGTGAGGAGTCGGAACGTGATTCTCTTGTTGATCGGGAGCCAGTGCAGGTCTCTCAGGTGTCCGGAGATGTGGCTGTGTCGGGGGATGTCCAGGATGAGTCTTGCTGAGGCGTTCTGGATCCGCTGGAGTCTCTTCTGGAGTTTGGCAGTGGTTCCGGCGTAGAGGGAGTTGCCGTAGTCCAGTCGGCTGGTGACGAGGGCCTGAATGACCGCTCTCCTAGTCTCGGTGGGGATCCACCGGAAGATCTTTCGTAGCATGCGCAGGGTGTTGAAGCATGACGAGAAGACGGCGTTGACTTGTCTAGTCATGGAGAGGGAGGAGTCCAGGATGAAGCCCAGGTTTCGTGCGTGGTCTGTTGGTTTGGGTGCGCTGCCCAGGGCAGGGGGCCACCAGGAGTCGTCCCAGGCGGAGGGCGAAGATCCCAGGATGAGGACTTCCGTCTTATCTGAGTTCAGTTTCAGGCGGCTGTTCATCATCCACTCGGCTACGTCTTTCATCCCTTCGTGTAGGTTGGCTCTGGCGGGGTCGTTGGTGAGGGAGAGGATCAGCTGGGTGTCATCGGCGTAAGAGATGATGTTGAGATTGTGCTGGCGTGCGATGGCTGCAAGGGGGCTCATGTAGACATTGAAGAGGGTGGGGCTGAGCGATGAGCCTTGGGGGACTCCGCAGATGACTTCGGTGGCCTCTGATTTGAACGGGGAGAGGCGGACTCTCTGTGTCCTTCCGGAGAGGAAGGAGGTGATCCATTCTAGTGCCTTCTCTTGGATTCCGACATTGCTGAGGCGCTGTACTAGGGTGCGGTGGCAGACAGTGTTGAATGCTGCGGAGAGGTCCAGAAGGATGAGGGCCGCTGTTTCCCCGTTGTCGAGCAGGGCTTGGATGTCGTCAGTGGCGGCAATGAGGCCGTCTCGGTGCTGTGGTTGGCCCGGAAGCCAGACTGCGAGGGGTCGAGGGATCCATTTGTCTCGAGGAAGGCGGCCAGCTGTTTGTTGATGGTCTTCTCGATGACTTTGGCCGGAAACGGGAGGAGCGAGATGGGGCGGTAATTTTTTAGTTCGGTGGGGTCCGCTGATGGTTTCTTCAGTAGAGCGCTGAGTTCGGCGTGCTTCCAGCTCTCCGGGAAGGTTGCGGTGGCAAAGGAGGTGTTGATGACATCCCGTAGGTGGGGTGCGATGATGGAGTCGTCCTTGTTGAAGACGTGGTGAGGGCAGGGGTCGGTTGGAGATCCGGAGTGGATGGAGTTCATCGTGCGTTGGGTTTCTTCGGTGTTGATCGGGGTCCAGGCGCGGAGGGTGGTGGTGGGGGGCGCTGGTGCCGTCGTGGGGAGCGTTGACTGTGTGCTGAAGCTGTTGTGTATGTGTGCAATCTTGTTGTGGAAGTAGGAGGCGAGGGAGTTGCAGAGGTCTTGCGATGGGGTGATGTCGTTGTTTCCGGCGCTGGGGTTGGAGAGCTCTTTGACGATTTTGAAGAGTTCTTTGCTGTTGTGTGCATTGTTGTCTAGTCGCTCCTTGAATGCGGTTTTCTTGGTGGTGTGGATCAGTTGGTGGTGTTTTCGGGTGGCGAGCTTGAGGGTGGTCATGTTGTCTGGTGTTGGGTCTCTGCGCCAGGCTCTCTCGAGGGCTCTGCAGTTCTTCTTGGAGCTCTTGAGTTCGTCGGTGAACCATGGTGCTTTCTGACTGCTGGGTCTGCTGGGCGGGGTCCTCAGTGGGGCGAGGTCATCTGCGCAGTTGCTGATCCACCTCGTGAGGTTGTTGGCGGCCTGGCTGGGGTTCGCTGAGCTGGCGGGGGGGTCCTGGCTCAGGGATGCGACGAGCTGGTCGGCTGTGATCTTGTTCCAGCTTCTGCGTGCAACCTGTTGCTGGTGGTGGTGGATCGTGTTCTTTTTGAAGCTGAAGTGGACGCAGCTGTGGTCCGTCCAGTGGATTCACAGGGCAAACTACGGATTGTTGGCTTTGTGTCAGTAGCACTGCTATACATTACATTTTCTGAGATTAGGACCCTCAATCATACACTGTGACTTAGTTGATGGCCGCATGGATCTAATTGCATAGTAGCAGCCTTGTGAGCGTTACACATGCTTAATTTAGGTGACAAACTTTGCTACCTTTTATGTGTCCGTGTTCAAGCATCTGATCTTGTCTCATTGCAAAATCTGTGATCACACATAGAGTACAGTTTCAGTGGTTAAACTTCACAGGTGTGACTGGTACAGTGTAGGTCCGGAGCTATTCTGTGAATCTGTGACAAAAGTATGGAATCCTTATGCTTGTTTTCCTTTGTTTCAGATCTCCCTCCCTGCAGTTCACATCCTCTCCTTCCCTCGCCTGATCTCCCTTTTGTGTCTGCCATTTTTACTCAGACCAAGGGGCTATTTGGAGATGGAACCCTTTCAGCATCGCACCACTCTGATGATCAAATGTACGGACAGTCCCTGGCAGTCGTGTGGACATACTATTACCAGCATTACAGGTAACCTCATTGCATGACTGTTATTGTCTTCAGAGCAATGCCACTGGACATGTACATTGGCTAATGCAGCATGGCCTCACAACCAACTTTATCCTATTGTGTAGGAAGTGTGTTTCACATAGTACATTGTGCCTCATTGCTATCACCGCAGATCTCTTGCAAGTCTGCATGCGTTCAATATGGCATTGTTTACGATGATTGTTCATATGTGGTTAAGTGTGCAGTGACAACATGCATGCTGTTGGTAATGGCAAATGTACCATATTGTGCGTGACGTACATGGTTGTGTATGTGTTGTTTAGCTTGCTACCCACACCGTGCAGGCTACACCGGCTTATGCTGTGCGTCCTGTGCCCCGCTTGGCCTTAGGGTGCATAATCCTGTGCCCATGATCTTTGGTGATTGTTCACCCATTTTGCTCGCAGTGACCCATGGGTAACCAGACACTCCTGCCTTCACATACACATGTCACATTGTGCCTTGCAAGAATCCTTGGATGTGTGTGCTTGTTTAAGCATGTTGTCTCACCCCTTCTGCCGTCACGTGTTCACTCATTCCTGCTGCTGCATCCCCAGCCACAACGCAGCACCGAGTGGCCAGATCCTGCACCACGCACACCTACAAGATACTCCTCCATCCATCCATTCTTGAAACATGCCGCAGCTTGTCTGTGCCACTGTAGCACAACCTCCATGACAAAGGCAGGTCCATCAGCACCTGCAACATGCACACTGCAAGACACTCAGCTCATTTCATGACTCATGTGACACAACAGACTCATGCTCCAGCCACCATCCACACAGTGAACACCATACAATCATCCACCTGGTATCACGCTACCACAAACACACCCATGACAGCTTCTCAGCATGTGTGTGCAACTCATACTGCCAACACGATGCAGTCCCACATAAAAGTGCGTCTACGTACAACCATGTCATGTGCCTCGTACAGCACACACACAACTTCCAGCAGCACCACATTATACTGTGTTACCTCGTCAACACAACAGCACCACACATCGCCTTCATTACTGTAACGTGGTAGTATGCTACCGCAGCACACCACTTCTACATAGCCATCGCATACGGATACTCCAAAACCCACAGGGACCACACACCAAAACCAGGATTATGATTGGTCTAACTTAACGAGGTAGACCCTCAGAGTCACATACAACACCAAGGACACGCTCCGCAATGTCAAACATCTGCACATCCGGTATCACACCAACAGCCTGACCACCCTCATTGTAACTATAATCTACAGCTCTCCAATCATACACACACAATTTGGCTAAGCCATCTATCAATCAATCAATCAATCAATTCATTTGTTGAGCGCCTACCTACCCGTGAGGGTCTCAATGCGTGGGGGGGCTGCTACAGACTGAAAATTCAGGTCTTGAGAAGTCTTCTGAAGGCCAGCAGGTCCTGGGTCTGTCATAGCCTTGTAGGGAGGGTGTTCCAGGTCTTTGAGGTGAGGTAGGAGAAGGATCTGTCACTGCTGGTGTTTTTCCAGATGTGAGGGACTGTGGCAAGTGCAAGGTTTGTAGAGCGGAGTCTGCGGGTGGGTGTGTAGAAGCTGAGTCGGTCGTTGTGGTATGCTGGTCCGGCGTGGTTAGGAGCTTTGTGTGCGTGAATGATGAGTTTGAAGGTGATCCTGTTGTTGACAGGGAGCCAGTGCAGGCCTCTCAGGTGTGGTGTGATGTGGCCATGTTGGGGACATCGACGTTCAGACGTGGCGAGGTGTTCTGGATGCGTTGCAGCTGTCTCAGGATTTTGGTTGTTGTAGCTGCATAGGGGGCGTTCCTGTAATCCAGTGAGCATGTGTTGGAGGTGATCCATTTGAAGATCCTGCGGGGCATCCAGAGGGTGTTAAAGCAGGAAGCTGCGATGGCATTGTCCTGCTTGGTCATGGAGAGGGAGGATTTGAGGATGACCCCCAGGTTGCGTGCGTGGTTGGTGGGTTCTGGGGCTGTTCCTAGCGATGTTGGCCACCAGGAGTCGTCACAGGCTGAGGTGGTGGGGCCGGGGATGAGGACCTCCGTTTAGTCAGAATTTTGCTTCAGCCTGCTATCCTTCATCCATTTGGCTATGGCCTTCCTTCCTCTGTGGAGGTTGCCTTTGGCAGTGTGTGGTTCTTCGGTGAGGGATATGATCAACTGGGTGTAATTGGCGTAGGAGATGATGTTGAGGCTATTTTGTTGTGCAACATGGGTGAGTGGTGCCATGTGGATATTGATCAACGTTGGGCTGAGAAATGATCCCTGTGGGACGCTGCGGATGGTCTCAGTGGTCTTGGAACGGAAGTGTGGGAGGCAGGCGCTCTGGGCTATGCCGGAGAGGGAGGATGTGGCCCAGGCCAGGGCAATCTCTTGGATTCCGGCGTAATGGATGCGTGCTGTTAGGGTGTCTTGGCAGATCGTGTGGAAGGCTGGTGATAGGTCCAGAAGGATGAGGGCGGCTGTTTCTCCTTTGTCCATGAGGATGCTGATGTCGTCGTTGGCGGTGATGAGGGGGGTCTCCGTGCTGTGGTTGCTGCGGAATCCAGACTGGGATGGTCCCATGATGTTCTTGTGTTTGAGGTAGCGGGTCAGCAGTCTGTTGATGATCTTCTACGTGACTTTTTCTGGGAAGGGGAGCAGGGAGATGGCCCTGAAGTTCTTCAGGTATTTGGGGTCCGCCTTTTGTTTAATCACTAAGGCGTTGATCTCAGCATTCTCCCAGCTCCCAGGGAAGGTAGCTGTCTCGAAGGAGATGTTGATTGTTTTTTGGAGAAGGGGTGCGCTGGCTTAGCTGAGTTTGTAGTTAATGTGGAGAAGCCATGTGTCAGATGGGGATCCGGAGTGGATGGAGTCCATGGTCCTGATGGTGTCTTCGTCGCTGATGTTGTACCAGGCGGTCAGGTTATTTGTGTGGGTGTTGGTCTAAGGGGGGGTGGACTCGCTTGTGGGTGTGGGGGTAGCGGAGTGGAAGCTGTTGTGGATGTCTATGATCTTACGGTATAAGAGGTGGCCAGTGAGTCACACAGGTCTTGTGATGGTGGTATGTCGTTGGTGTTGTAGGTGGGAGATGAGAGTTCAATCACGATGTTGATGTGCTGTTTGCTGTTGTGTGCATTGCTGTCTAGGCTGTTCTGTTGGCGGTCCTGATGAGTTGGTGGTGTTTGCGGGTGGTGCTCTTGTGTGCGGCGTAGGTGTCTGGTGTTTGGTTGCGGAGCCGGCTCCTCTACAGCTTCCGACAGGTGCATTTGGAGGTCCTGAGCTCTTCGGTGAACCATGTGGCTATCTTGTTGTTGTGATAGGTGACGGAGGTCTTGAGTGTGGCGAGGGTGTTGGTGCAGTCATTGATCCACTGTTTGCGGTTGATGGCAGCGGTGTCGGAGTAGGTGTGGTCAGCAGGTGGGCCCAGGGCGAGGGTGGCGGTCAGTTAGTCCACGGTGGCCTTGCACCAGCAGCGGCGTGGCATGTGCTGTGTGCGGGGGGGGTGCTGGGTTTACTGAAGATGAAGTGGAGGCATCTGTGGTCTGTCCAGTGGTGTTCGGTGGTGTGGTTGAAGGAGACGTGTGGAGTTGCGGAGAAGATGGGGTCCTGTGTGTGTCCAGCGGTGTGGGTGGGTGTCATCATGAGTAGTTTAAATCCGAGGTTGACGATCAGGGCAGTGGAGTTTGCATCGTTGTTTTTCTCAAAATGGAAGTTCATGTCCCCAAGGAGGATGTAATCCGTGTAGCCGAGGGCGTGCGTGCTGATGAGGTCATCGATGGAGTTGATGAATTGTGATCGGGGTCCAGGTGGTCTGTCGATGAGTGTTCCTCTGAGGGTGTTGTTGGTGTCAGTGCGGATCTGTAAGTGCATGTGCTAGGCGGTGGGGAGGGTGTTGTTGGTGTTGGTAGTGACTCTGGGAGTGTTCATGTGGATGATGGCGATTCCTCCTCCCACTCTGTTGGTGCGGTGTCTGCGGGAGATCTTATAGCCTTCTGGGATGGCTATGGCGATGTCTGTTGATGAGGTGGTGTTCAGCCTGGTCGCCGTCAACAACACCAGCCAGCCCAACTACAGCAACAACCTCTACACAGGTACAAGAACCAGACTCAAGGAGTACTTGTGCAAATCCTGGGTGCATGCACACAACTCATCCTCAACATCCCCTGCTACTGCCACATGACCGTCCACCTGAGATACCTACAATAGTCCCACAGTCAACTGCAGGTTCACCTTCATACTCGTCAGTCACACTCAGTAGGCACTCCACAGGCCCAGGCCAATAAACTAATATGTACGTCTACCATCCAACACCCCGTTTCCCACAGTCCGACCTGCCACCCTTGGCCTGGGCACCATTCATCACATCCACAGTACAACTTCATGCAGCTGATAGTTCTCATACCTCAGAAAACAGATCCTGGTACTCCCTCCGTGGACACCTACATATTACCCATGATCTGTACACCTTCAAGTGACTCTTCTGTACCTGTCTGTAATTGCAGTATTGCAAGCCAACCCCCCTTCAGCATTTTGTAACCATCACGGGTGTGTATTGACATCCATGTATGTAGTTGTTGGAATATTGTGACCTATGTGTGTCCTCAACCGGACTCAGATCCCAGTGTGTGGATGGCTGCAGTTTGTTCAACACTCTTGCATTTTATACTTATCCCCACACATATGTTTTTGACTCTGGGTACAAAACTTCTACAGCAATGCGTATTGTGTTATTTTGATTTATTTTCTGATCTTGTGCGGGAAACGTGAGTAGGTGAATTTAAAAAAGGGGGGAATCCAAAGTTCACAGCTGGAGATGTGATGCCTTACAGTTCGAGTCAACAGAGTCCAGCCCACAGTGCTTGGCATCATTGGGCACACTGCAACCAGCAAGTCCATGTGGGAGAGTCAGACAGTCAATAAGGTGATGGCCCACTGCCTCTCACTGTCTTTTGCGTGGATGACCCACCTTCCTTGTGGGACCCTCATGTGCAGGCCTTGACGATGCCTGGGACGCTCCGTCAGACAATTCCTCCTCCTCCCTCCCTGTGGCTGTTGTTGCTCTTTGCCTTGATGTTTCTGGCCTGGTGACACAGGGAGGGTACTGCATGTTGACAGCAATCTGACGGAGTGATTGGCTTATTTCCCTATGCACCGTCAAGAGCTCATCCAGTCTTGCCTCCATCCGTCCCTGGTGTCGTCGTTGACTGGCATGTTGCTCGGCCTGATGATTTTGAATTTTGTTGAGGGCCTCCACTACCTGGGGGAACCCTCTGGTGTCACGCCGGTATGCCTCCATGATGTTTCTGAGTTCACACATACCGGGCCCTGCAGCTTGCTGGTCAGGTTCTCGCCTCCTCCGTGCGCCACTCCCACCACCCCTGCTCACACGAGCCTGGCCTGCGCTTGTGGGCACATCGGATCGACGGGACCCATGAGGGATGGCAGTGGTGGTGTCGTCTGCCACCTCCTAGGTGCCCGGCGAACCTTGTCCCTCATTGTCAGACTGGCTCTGTTGTGGATTATGGGCAGGGCTCCGAGCTGTCTGCTGGGATGTGGCGGGAATGGGTGTGGTGGTTGGCACTAATGTATCTGATCCAGCTGCTACACTGGTTTGGGATCCAGAGCGGCCAGGTTGGTTGGAGTCATCCACGGTGTGGTGAGAGGGGTCGCTGTCGGTGGGGTCAGGGTCCTGCTGAGCCTGGGACTGGGATCCATCTCCTCCCTGGTTGGGGGTAGGTTCCACACGTTGCCCTGTTGGTGTGAGAGACAGACACTGTTAATGCACTATCATGCAACATCCAATTTTGATACCAATTGTCGTTAGCACTGTTCCACCTTCTTTGGATTGTTGTCATTGTTCACTTGTGTATGGGTATGTTGTGGGATCAGATTGACATGTGCTCAGGGGTCATTGACATGTTGTGTACTGTTTACGATGACAGGCACAGCCATTGCTGTGGCTTCTGTTGCCAGCACGACACAGATCCAGCTGTGCTCTGTGTGGCCCAATCTGTACAGTGCAGCATCAATCCTTATGCCTGGTTCAAGCATGCACAGCGTTTAAATGCAGCCTATTTATGATAGAGACTGAGTGAAATTTTTCTGATTTCAGTCAGCAACTTTTGAGGGGTGTTGCTGTGCCGTGACGGCCACCCACTGCCAACCCCCCTGGACCAGTACACCTACTTCTGGCACAGGGCTTTAGAACGTGGCACTTCTCCAAGATGCATCACCTTGTCAATAACCAGGTCCATGGTGCTACTTAAGTGCATCCACAGCGTCCAAAAGCTGCGGAAACAGCATTGTGTGAGAGGCACAATGTACTTGTGATTCAGCACTGTGCATTTTTTGCTTGGATGCGTCATCAGATCAGTATTTTCTTGGTTGTGTTACATGACGATTGTGACAGTGGTGCACTCCATTGCCTGTCCCCAGAGGCTCTGTTTCTGTAACGGGTGTGTGTGACAGGCCATGCTAGTAGTTTGAGTGTGATTTGCAAGTGGGCGTCCCTCGTGGTGTGTCTGTCCCCCCATGAAGCATGCTGCCATGATAGTGGTTGTGAGTTCCTATGCAGGATATCTGACCTTGTCCTGGTGTTAGTGTTTGCACTGGTCACAGGAGGGCCTTGTGCTGCCTACACCAGGGCCCAGTGTCAGCTATCTTGTCAGTACTTTCACACTCCCTGTGCATTGAGCATGGTGCATGGGTGTGTACCTGGGCCATATGGGATGAGTGCAGCCTCCCACCCTACACTTTGCACTCTCTCCCCCTCCCCCTTGCAGCCTTCTGGCACTCCCCTTGCACCCACCCCCATACTGTTAGCCACTGCTGGGAGTCATGGCCACCCACCCACATACTGTTAGGCACTGCTGGGAGTCATGGCCACCCACCCCCATACTGTTAGGCACTGCTGGGAGTCATGGCCACCCACCCACATACCACCCCCATACTGTTAGGCACTGCTGGGAGTCATAGCCACCTACCACCATACTGTTAGGCACTGCTGGGAGTCATGGCCACCCACATACCACCCCATACTGTTAGGCACTGCTGGCAATCATAGCCACCCACCCCCATACTGTTAGGTACTGCTGGGAGTCATGGCCACCCACATACTGTTAGGCACTGCTGAGAGTCATGGCCACCCACACCCATACTGTTGGGCACTGCTGGGAGTCATGGCCACCCACCCACATACCACCCTCATACTGTTAGGCACTGTGGGAGTCATAGCAACCCACCCCCATACTGTTAGGCACTGCTGGGAGTCATGGCCACCCACCCACATACTGTTAGGCACTGCTGGGAGTCATGGCCACCCACCCCCATACTGTTAAGCACTGCTGGGAGTCATGGCCACCCACCCACATACCACCCCCATACTGTTAGGCACTGATGGGAGTCATAGTCACCCACCCACATACCACCCCATACTGTTAGGCACTGCTGGGAGTCCCCCCATGTTACATGAGTTGTTTGTATACTCACCAGGCTCCAGGGCTCCTTCGATTCCATGAACTCCCACCGGTGGTAGCAGGGCCATGACTTTCTCCTCCCAGGGATGGTATTGTGCAGGTCTGCGGGGACCACCACCTCCAGTGTGGTGTGCATTGGCGTAGTCTTCATCCATCTTCCTCTTGACCATCCTCCGCAGATCGTACCACCTGGCCTGGCAATCCCTCTTGATGCGCCTGATGGGTGCAACAGCATTTACCTTATCGACGATCCTCTCCCACAGGCGTGTTTTTTGAGCTATGCTGGTCTGTCTGACCAATGCACCAAACATCTGTGGCTCAACTCTTATGACTTCATCTGTAAGGATCTCCATCTCTGGGTTAGTGAACTTTGGATTCTTTGGTGTGGTCATGGTGTGGGGTGTATGTGAATGGGGGGTGATGGTGTGTATGGATGAGGGTGTGTTGGTTTGATTGTGAAGGGGTGGTGTGGGTGTGAATGAGATAGGGTGTATGTGTGAATGTGTATGGGTGCAGTTGTTGGTGATCTGTCAGTGTCTTTGCGCAAATAGGTATGTTGCAAAGGATGATGGGTTGTCTGTGTGGGCCCTTTTATTGGCCCATTTGTGGGTGTGGCTTATTTTTAGTTTTTTGGTGGGTGTGTTATAAGGGGTGGGTGTGACTTGGGCCCTCTGTTTGCCTGTTTGGATGTGGCCAGGACATTGTTTTCCAATGGTGTTTACACAGGAGACATGTTTTGTGGGGTTGTGCGACTCGTTTGCACCCTCCTTGTGCTGCTTTCGGGCTTCGCGTGCGCTTTATTAGTGGGGGCGTGCGGTTCATATTTGTTGGTGCTGCTGGCTCATATGGGATGTTTTTGGGGTGTTCGCGTACGCTTTATTGAGTGGTGTGCAGTTCGTATTTGTTGGTGCGGCAGGCTGATACGGGCCGTTTTCAGAGTGGTGGTTCACGTACGCTTTATTGAGTGGTGTGCGGTTCGTATTTGTTGGTGCGGCAGGCTGATACGGGCCGTTTTCGGGGTTGGGGTTCGCATATGCTTTATTGAGGGGTGTGTGGTTCGTATTTGGTGGTGCGGCTGACTGATATGGGTCGTTTTCGGGGTGGGGGTTCGCGTACGCTTTATTGAGGGGTGTGCGGTTCATATTTGGTGGTGCGGCAGGCTGATACGGGCCATTTTCGGAGTGGTGGTTCGCGTACGCTTTATTGAGTGGTGTGCGGTTCGTATTTGTTGGTGCGGCTGGCTGATACGGGCCATTTTCGGGGTGGGGGTTCGCGTACGCTTCATTGAGGGGTGTGCGGTTCGTATTTGGTAGTGCGGCTGGCTGATAAGGGCCGTTGTCGGGGTGGGGCTTCGCATACGCTTTATTGAGGGGTGTGCGGTTCGTATTTGGTGGTGCAGCTCGCTCATACGCGATGTTTTGCGTATGAATCATGCTTCATGCGTGACTACGTTTGCCCATATAAATCGCGTACTCGGTCCCCGGTCTGGATGATACTTGTTTGGTCGTACGGCATGTTTACAAATCGTACGGTTTGAATTCCGACGCCATTTCGTACGGATCTTCAATTATGGTTCGTACGGTTCGCTGATATTCGGACATATTTTAGGGATATGGATCGTACTACGCAGTTCGGACGGTCTTTTTTCATTCGTACGGAGACAGCTACGAATACGAATCGTGCAACGTTTTTTTCTTCCCAATCGGAATCGGCCCCAAAATGTTTAAAACCAATGTTCAGCTGTTAGCGATAGCGCGCGTTTTCAATTGGCCCCCAAAGCAGTAGTACCTTGTCATAGGTACTTGAATATACACTTTTCACACATATTCTAACATAAAAAACACTTTAAAAAATTCGATATTATTAAAACATCGATATATTTAACATCTATATTATATACTCCGATATTTTGACTTTCTATATTTATGTAAATCGATATTAACTTACTTACCTCAAATTCAATATTTTTGTTGTCTATATTCTGTCCGTTCCATATTTTGTCCATTACATTCGATATTTTTGTTGTCTATATTCTGTCCATTCGATATTCTGTCCATTCTATATTTTTAACTCAATATTAATGTAATTGTATATTTTTTACTCAATATTTTGACTGTATACCTTCTGGTACCGGTGATACAACCAAAGAGTCTACCATCATTCACCTGTGGCCAGCAAGGGCGGGGGTTCGCTACTTTGCACAACATTTGAACAGGATGAAGGCATCTGACCATTGGACCCATGTGCACTGGCTCTATCCTGTCGAGGGCAGGACGCTCCCCCAGGACTACACTGTTTTGTTTGATCCTCCGCAGAGTGTGCTGGCCTATCCTCCGGAGCTCCGATTCTATTGTAGCTAGTCATTGCCTGATGGGGTCTAATTCAAGGTCTATGCTTGCCAGTAATGTTCCCTGCCATCCTTCCATCATTGCTGCCAAATCTTCCTGGTTACAATTAGCGGATTGTCTGCACTTTGTGCCACTACCTTCACCCATGGGAGTTTAGCTTTGCACGCAGTTAGGATACCTTTCCTTTTGGCTCCTACAACTGCCCCTGCTTGAGTGCTCCTGGTCTGAGTAGTAAACTCTGCGCTCTTGCCAAGAATGATCGAACAAGATGATTTGGACTACAGGCTCTGGACGGGCTCTCCACCGGGACCAGATCCTACATCCGGCCCTAGAAGACTTGATCTTACACATGAGGTTGTGGAGCCTGGTTCTGCGTCTTGCTAAGCAGGCCTAGCAAGCTCTTCATACTCTACAGGCTGGTCAGCACTAGCCATTGATGTACTTGATTAACTAAATTGCGGATATGGAACAGGGAAATGAGAGAGCTGGTGGTCCACCAGCTCAATCTCCTTATCAATGATCCCTGCAGCTCTTGAGAGAAATGAGTCCATAGTGGAAGCTGGAGGCGCTGGTGCAACTACAGCCGCTCCTTTGTGTTTCCCCTTACTTTCAGGGGGGAGCTCACAATGAGTAGAACAATCCCCAAGGATTAAACAGGTTTGCTCTATAGCTGTGTAGTTCAGGCCGGACCAGGACACTCCCTGGCCAACATCCAAACTGACGTGAATCCTTCTCCTACCTGCTTGCACTGGGAGGGGGTGATGATATACCGCAGGGTCCTTTTGCACATGGCCCCCACTTGCCAAATCTCCACTAGGTCTACACTAAGCATGGGCGTAAAATCCGTTCCGCTCGCGGAATTTGCGGATTTTCGGTAAATTCGCAATCCGCGAACTCTAGCGAATTTGCCGAAAATCCGTCAATTCGCACGCGGCGGATTTTTTTGCTTGGTGATACAATATTGCGGCACGCGGAGTGGCGCACGGCGTTCACTTTCCGTCATTCAGCGTTTGCCGAGTTATTTTTCTCGATATTTTGCGAGTGCTGCGCCATTTTGGATCTTGCTGCGGGATCCCGCGGGAGTTGGCGCCCGCGAATACGTAATCGCGGCTTGCCACCTTACCTTGCACAGCACGCATCGCGAGAGTTCGCAATTGCGAACACGTAGGTGCGGCGGGCAGGAACAATCTCGCACTCGCGAAATAACGATTTTGCAATTCTCTACAAGAAATCCACCAGCAAACAGCATAAACCTTCAGAAAATGATGATTTTTATCAGAATCACTCCTCAGGTTGACATTTGCATGCACTTTTTTTTGCAAGGAGTCCATTTTTGGGGGGGGGGAAGGAAGTGCCCCACAGTCTCCAACTTCCTGTTCCTGTCCAGCAGGCTCCTCCCAGTGCTTTCTTCATGTGCTGGTCACTTTCATTTGGACCTTGACCTGGAAGGATTACTTTTTGTGGGTGCTGCTAGATATTTGGATTTGAGGCCTTTTTGACTTTCTTTGGATCACTTTTGGATTAGAAATCAACTTTCACAAGTAAGTTTGTTTGGGGCATTACAGTTGCTGCAACTACAATTTTGGAACTTTTTCAGAAAATTAAATAAAATATATTGTGGGTAGCCACAGTATCCAGTAGGACCAGGGTTGGTTATGGGTGCATGATACAACTGTTTTGTTGAATTTAAACATCATTGAGGCCATGGATGGGCTGGGATTGTGCTGAATTTTGTGTTTTTTGTCGATTTTTTGGGGCTGCTGTTGGGGCCTTTTGCCCAGGGGTAGTGAGTGGTGCATGGACTGAGTCTGCCTGTGGGGTCTCACTCTCTTTAATGTAAACATCCTGGATGGCATTGGATTGTGGTGATTTTTGTGTGTTTTTCGTTTTTTTTGGGGTGTACTGTTGATTTGGACTGGCCATGTGGGTGGTGGTGGTGGCCATCTTGAGTGCTGGTACAGGCAACATGTGCTTGGGGTGCAAGGGGCCATTTTGAAGAGAGGCAGTGTCTGAGGCCTGCACTTATTTTGCCTACTTTTCATCCATTATGCCCAGGGGTAGTGAGTGTTGCATGTGCCTAGTCTTTCTGTGGGGTGTCTTCTTGAATTTAAACACCATTCAGGCCATGGATGGGCTGGGATTGTGTTGAATTTTGTGTTTTTTGTCATTTTTTTGGGGCTGCTGGTGGGGCCCTTTGCCCAGGGGTGGTGAGTGTTGCATGGGCCTAGTCTTTGTGTGGGGTGTCTTTTTGAATTTAAACACCATTCAGGCCATGGATGGGCTGGGATTGTGCTGCATTTTGTGTTTTTTGTCGTTTTTTTGGGGCTGCTGGTGGGGCCCTTTGCCCAGGGGTGGTGGTGCATGGACTGAGTCTGCTTGTGGGGTCTCACTCTCTTTAATGTAAACATCCTGGATGGCATTGGATTGTGGTGATTTTTGTGTGTTTTTCGTTTTATTTTGGGGTGTACTGTTGATGTGGACTGGCCATGTGGTTGGTGGTGGTGGGTGGCCATCTTGAGTGCTGCTGGTACAGGCAACATGTGCTTGGGGTGCAAGGGGCCATTTTGAAGAGAGGCAGTGTCTGAGGCCTGCACTTATTTTACCTACTTTTCATTCATTATGCCCAGGGGTGGTGAGTGTTGCTTGGGCCTAGTCTTTCTGTGGGGTGTCTTCTTGCATTTAAACACCATTCAGGCCATGGATGGGCTGGGATTGTGCTGAATTTTGTGGTTTTTGTCGTTTTTTTGGGGCTGCTGGTGGGGCCCTTTGCCCGGGGGTGGTGGTGCATGGACTGAGTCTGCTTGTGGGGTCTCACTCTCTTTAATGTAAACATCCTGGATGGCATTGGATTGTGGTGATTTTTGTGTGTTTTTCGTTTTTTTTGGGGTGTACTGTTGATTTGGACTGGCCATGTGGGTGGTGGTGGTGGCCATCTTGAGTGCTGGTACAGGCAACATGTGCTTGGGGTGCAAGGGGCCATTTTGAAGAGAGGCAGTGTCTGAGGCCTGCACTTATTTTGCCTACTTTTCATCCATTATGCCCAGGGGTAGTGAGTGTTGCATGGGCCTAGTCTTTCTGTGGGGTGTCTTCTTGAATTTAAACACCATTCAGGCCATGGATGGGCTGGGATTGTGTTGAATTTTGTGGTTTTTGCCGTTTTTTTGGGGCTGCTGGTGGGGCCCTTTGCCCAGGGGTGGTGAGTGTTGCATGGGCCTAGTCTTTGTGTGGGGTGTCTTTTTGAATTTAAACACAATTCAGGCCATGGATGGGCTGGGATTGTGCTGAATTTTGTGTTTTTTGTCGTTTTTTTGGGGCTGCTGGTGGGGCTCTTTGCCCAGGGGTGGTGGTGCATGGACTGAGTCTGCTTGTGGGGTCTCACTCTCTTTAATGTAAACATCCTGGATGGCCTTGGATTGTGGTGATTTTTGTGTGTTTTTCGTTTTATTTTGGGGTGTACTGTTGATGTGGACTGGCCATGTGGTTGGTGGTGGTGGGTGGCCATCTTGAGTGCTGCTGGTACAGGCAACATGTGCTTGGGGTGCAAGGGGCCATTTTGAAGAGAGGCAGTGTCTGAGGCCTGCACTTATTTTGCCTACTTTTCATCCATTATGCCCAGGGGTGGTGAGTGTTGCATGGGCCTAGTCTTTCTGTGGGGTGTCTTCTTGCATTTAAACACCATTCAGGCCATGGATGGGCTGGGATTGTGCTGAATTTTGTGGTTTTGTCATTTTTTCGGGGCTGCTGGTGGGGCCCTTTGCCCAGGGGTGGTGAGTGTTGCATGGGCCTAGTCTTTGTGTGGGGTGTCTTTTTGAATTTAAACACCATTGAGGCCATGGATGGGCTGGGATTGTGCTGAATTTTGTGTTTTTTGTCGTTTTTTTGGGGCTGCTGGTGGGGCCCTTTGCCCAGGGGTGGAGAGTGTTGCATGGGCCTAGTCTTTCTGTGGGGTGTCTTCTTGAATTTAAACACCATTCAGGCCATGGATGGTCTGGGATTGTGCTGAATTTTGTGGTTTTTGTCGCTTTTTTGGGGCGTATAACTGATGTTCCTCTGTCTTCCATTGCTTGTAGGTGCACAAGAGAACCACCAGTGCCAGGAAGAAGTCCTGCTGCGGTGTGTGCAGCACATTGTCACGTGTGGCCACAGACAACTCTGCAACTTGTGCAACTGCGGCCTGCTGTTCAGAGTGACATCTGAAGAAGATGGCCCCAAAAAAAGTTGCCCGTAGCTCCTCTACCAAGAAAGTTGCCAGTAAGGAGCAGAAGAAGGAAGTGGCGCCACTTACCAAGGAGAGTGGTGTGATGACGACCGCCAAATTTTTTGGGATAAAAAAAGTACGCCTGCAGCAGCAGCGGGATCTGCTGGGGACCAAGCTGGGAGCAGCATCTCAGCTCCATTGGGCTCAGTGCCACCACCACGCCAACTTAGGTCCAAGCCCTTGAGTGCTTCAGAGGCAGCCACTATAGTTCTTCAATCCCCATCGACCAGTGATGTTGGCTCATCGCAAGAAAGCAGCAGCAATGTCCCTCAATCAACACAGGTTGTTGTAGCTCATCTGACGAGTGTTGAACAACCACAGCCGCAACAACAATCACATGTGCAAGTACAAGCCCAAGTACATGTGGAAGGAGAGGCGGCGCAAGGAGAGGAGCAAGCAGAGGTGCATGGAGGGGCACAACAAGTGGCCACAATAGTTGTTCCTCCAGAAGTAGGGGCACATCTGGAAATCGACAATCAAGCCGAGGTATCATTCGAGGAAGCCACTCCTCCTGATGATGATCATTCATTGTCTTCCACATCCCGAGCAAGGAAAAGATCAAGGGTGTTGGTGTCTACATCTTCTTCAAGCCCACCTCCTTCTGATGATCTGGATCTTACTTGGGAACCAGCACCACTGCCGTCTGAGAGTGAGGTTGAGGAGGCACACCATGATCTGACAAAGGTAGCTAAGCGTAAAAGGAAGGTCGTCGAAACTCTCAGTTATGGAGTGTGATGATGACGCTCAACAAGAAGTGGCGTATACTCCTGCTGCTGAAGACTCTCACGACGATGACGCAGTCATCATCACTAACGTCACTGAAGCCCCAGCGGGCATGCAGCAAACAGACATTTTGACCCTGGCCCGACAAGCTGCTGAGCGTGATGATGAAGTCGACGAGGAGGCAATGGGAACACCAGAATCATTGATGTTAACTAGTACACCACAACGTACCGCTTCCATATTTCTTACTCGCCAGAAGGGACCTCCATCCACCTCGACCTCAATTAGTGGTGGTGAAAGTGCACAACATAGTAAAGTTCAGCAACACACATCCTCCACTTCATCTGGCATTAGCAGCACGGCCACCACCAGTATCGCCTCCTCCGGCCCCCACAGACATTTCAAGTCCGCAGTTTGGGACTTCTTTAGTGTTTCCACAAAAAGGGAAAACATAGCCATTTGTAGCCATTTGTAGCATTTGTAAGCTTGCAGTTAGTCGTGGTAAGCTTGGTACCAACTATGGTACCGGAGGCCAGAGAGGTCATCTTAGGAGACAGCACACTGTAGAATGGTTTGCGCACCTAAAGCAGATCAAGGAAGCCCGAAAGTCGAGAAAACGTTGATGTTCCATCTGATGATGATGACGAGGAGGAAGACACTTCACTTACACCCAGTACCCCTGGGAGCCACACTAAGAGTGTGGGACAGAGTGAGACACCAATGCGAAAAAGTTCATCAGCGAGCGTAACTGGGTCGAAGAAGTCATCATCGGCCCGTAAAATGGTCCAGGGCAACGTTAAAACAATGTTGTTTTCAGGCGCGCCATATGACCGCAACCACCCAATGGTGCGTCTGTATAACACTAAGCTGGCTAAAATGCTAGCGCTGGATCTTCTCCCTTTTTCTTTTGTCGAAGGGGTTGGTTTTCTCGAATTAGTGGCAGCGCTCTGCCCTAAATGGAAGGTTCCTAGCCGGTACTATTTTGCCCGAGTTGCGGTTCCAGCACTACATGAAGATGTGCTGGAGGTGATTGGGGCAGCTTTGCAGAAGAGTGCTGTTCACACTATACATCTCACAACAGACATGTGGACCAGTGGCGCAGGCACTGATTACATGTGCATCACTGCACACTGGGTCTCTTTTTCAGGGGTTAAAGCAAAGCTAAACGCAGGTGCTGACCTGGACCAAGTTTTTAAAGCTGCTCGGAAACATGCAACACTAGCCATGTTTGGCTTGGAGAGACGTCATACAGCAGAAAACATTTTGGATGAGTTCAACACAAAGGTCTTTCACTGGCTGTCTCCAAAAAAACGCGCCATTGGTTATGTTTCCACGGATAATGGCGCCAATGTAGTTAAGGCCATGGAACTGGGTGACTATTTCAGAGTGCCATGTTTGGCGCACTGTATAAACCTGGTTGTTAAAAAATTCTTGGAGAAAGAAAGTCCAGCATGCCAGTTAGTGGCCACCTGCCGAAAAATGTGCAACCATTTCAGCCATTCTTTTAAGGCCCGGAAGCATCTGAGGAGCCTGCTACATGAACGTCGAATGCCAGTGAAAGCACTCATCCAGGAGGTGCCAACACGTTGGAACTCAACCTTCTACATGCTTGAGCGTCTGTATGAGCAGTTTGTTGTACTCGATCAGTATTTCTTAACAATGGGTACAGCTGTGAAGGAGGACCTGAGGTTAAATGCGGCGCAATGGGAGCTAGTTAAAAGCCTGACAGACATGCTTCGTCCTTTTGAGTTCTTCACGCGTGCAGTCAGCAGGGAGGACTGTAATTTGGGAAAAGCTATCCCATTGTTGCGCATGCTGGAGCACAAACTGAAGGCGGTGTCTTCAAAGTTTCAAAACCATAAAGACAAGCAAGACGCTTTTCTTTTGGCGGAGAAATTATTAGAGCGTCTACGTGGCGATGAACGTCTTCAAAAGATCCACTCAGAACAGCATTACATTTGTGCTAGTATTCTGCATCCACGCTACAAAAAGGCGCTAGCAGGCTCTGCATTATTTCCTTTTAGTGATGAAGATGCTACAAAGTACAAACGTTGGGTAGCCTGGTCAGCCATCAGGTTTGAAAGAGAACGGAAGCAAATTGAAGGAAAAGGCAGTACATCAGCATCAGCAGGCCATCCCCAGTCAGAAGACTCCACTTCTGCACCTGTGGCTGTGGCAGAAGTGACCTCTCAGCCGTTAAAGACACCGGCAACCGCATCATCTGCACCAAACACAACAGAAATATCGGGTGATGAAGAGGATTGGCTAGCTGAGATTGGTTATGGTTCTGAAAAGGTCCGAGCGAAAATTCAGCAAAGTGGAGGAAACGTGGAGAACTTTGAGTCGATGGTGCAGGACTATCTGAATGACTCAACAGAGGTCTATGTTAATGCTGACCCATTGGTGTATTGGCATGGGAAAAAAGAATTGTGGCCAGAGATCTCCCGCCTGGCTATACATTACTTGTCTTGCCCACTCGCAAGTGTGTCTTCTGAACGTGTTTTCAGTGCTGCTGGTGGCATTGTAACTTGCAAACGGACCCGCCTCTCGCCCAAAAATGTGGAGATATTGACAATGATCAAGATGAATGAGCACCTCATACCACCAGATTTCAAAGTACCAGATCGCACGACGCAAGAAGACGAGGAGGACAGCAACTTAGATGAGGGAATTTCTTCTGCGTTAGGTGACACTGACCTATTCCTGCCTGATGATTTCGCAGAGTATGAGGACGAACTCTTCTTTCCTGACACCGAGGCCTGGAAGTGAGCCAATGAATTCAGACATTTTCTTTTTCGTACTTATTGACTTTTATTCCTGTATTTCTGTCTTTCTTTGTTTTGCACAAGTTAATATAATTAAAACTTTAATCACTTGTACTTTTGCTTTTTGGCTGTTTGGGGGTCTTCTACTTGTTTTCGCCTGGGTTGACGGCTCTGGGGCCATTGCTGGGAAGGTCTAATACCGGATAAAACTGCTTTTAACAACACCCATGATGAAAAAGGTTTTGCATTTTCTGACATTTTGCTCACTGTAGCGTTTTTGGGGGCCTGTTTGGGGACCTCCCTGGTGTTTGTGGGTGGGTTTCGGGGCCTGGGAGCACTACTGGGTATGGATAGTTTAGATAGCAAGAGGTTTGAAGGAAATCCATGGAGGCAGAGGGGAGTTAGGGCCTAGCTGCAGAGCGCGCGCTGAGTGATTTTGGAAATGTTCACAAAAGTGACAAAGTCCACATTTTTGTACTTTTGCTTTTTGGCTGTTTGGGGGTCTTCTACTTATTTTCGCCTGGGTTGACGGCTCTGGGGCCATTGCTGGGAAGATCTAATACCGGATAAACTGCTTTTAACAACATCCATGATGAAAAAGGTTTTGCATTTTCTGACATTTTGCTCACTGTAGCGTTTTGGGGGGCCTGTTTAGGGGCCTTCCTGGTGTTTGTGGGTGGGTTTCGGGGCCTGGGAGCACTACTGGGTATGGATAGTTTAGATAGCAAGAGGTTTGAAGGAAATCCATGGAGGCAGAGGGGAGTTAGGGCCTAGCTGCAGAGCGCGCGCTGAGTTATTTTGGAAATGTTCACAAAAGTGACAAAGTCCACATTTTTGTACTTTTGCTTTTTGGCTGTTTGGGGGTCTTCTACTTGTTTTCGCCTGGGTTGACGGCTCTGGGGCCATTGCTGGGAAGGTCTAATACCGGATTAAACTGCTTTTAACAACACCCATGATGAATAAGGTTTTGGTACTTTTTGTAACTTAGGGTTCGTTAGGGTTAGCCTTAGCAGCAGGATTGCATGTGTTTCGGGGTGTTCTTGGTTTTTGCAACAGAGTTCTGGGGTTTTTGAGCACTCGTGGGAATGTGTAATTTTTGTTGCAAGCGACTTGAAGAAAATCCATGGTGGGAAAGGGGGGATCACTTACTCTGTGAGAGGCACTTAGTGTTGAAAAGATTTAGCCATTTACACTTAAAGGAAGAAAATGACACAGACTTAAGTTTCAGGGAAACAAACTTACTGTTAAACCACCACCCACCAGATTCAAAAGCAGTAGTATGGTGGGAAAGGGGGGATTTGGCATAGTTAAAGAAAGCCTTTGCCACTATTCTTAACTTAGGGCTCGTTAGGCCGGGTTTCAGTCTGTGCAATGGGGAAAAAAGGATGGAGTCAGGCTTCACATTAGCGAGCCGCAATTCAGCATCCGCCAGGCAGGCAGTGGACAGGGTGTCTTCTGGTCACCAACATTGCTGGACGCAGCGTCAGCTGGAATGGAGGAGTGCCGCTAATAAGAGGAATTGTTTGCTGCATGCAACTTACTTACCAAATTCAACAGGACTACTACCACAACACAACAGACAGATACTGTATCCATTGATTTCTTCTATGAGTGTGACTGCATTTCTTGGATCTCTCTCTGCTTCTAAATTGATCCCTACAGCCATTCTATAGGTTTTACTTCGTCTAATTTTTAAACCTAAGTTAATGTAAGAAGTGTTTCTCTGAGTGCAGAGATAGGCAAGTGAAAACGCTGCAGCCCTGTACTGTCGCATTCTAGTACTACTTACTTTTCAGTAACAATGCATGCAGTAGGGCATGCACTTCATTTATGTCACTTAAAAGATTTATAGTTAGCTTTGTACCCAAAGATTTCTTTATCTTCAATTCTTGTTTGTCAATGCTGTGCTTTTTTTTTCTCTCAACAAAACCTACCCAAAAAGAAACTCCCATTCCCATCCATTTTCCAAACCCTAACCGTCTCCCCCCGGGCTGTGTGGTTTTGCTTGATGCGTGACTAAATTACATCAATAATTCCACACACTTGCTGGGGAGGATAAGGTCATAGCAACAGGCTGGTGAAGGAATCCGAGGATATATTCTAGACTTACTCAGCTAGCTTCAGTACTATTTCTTGTAGTAGTAGCCAATGTCAAAGAAATTCAACACAAGTACTAGTTATACTTTCTACTTTACCATTTGTTAGGCTCTGTGTGGCACTGTTCTAGTGAACTGTCACCTCCTATATTCTCTATCGTACCGTTGTAATGCTATAGTAAGGACAAACCAGGTTTCATTTTCTTTTTTTCCATATGCATGCAACTGCCACTGTGTCACACCACTAGTACCACCGCAATGAGGAAATTTAATCCGCCCAGGATTGCCAACCTTAATCGCCATTTCCTGTGGAGCCAGCCCTGGGACTAGCCCTACTTTCAAACACAAATTACAGGTAAGATAAGCGTTTTGTGGGAGGTAGTATAATGGAGTATTAGGAATAGACGAGAGATTGACGGTAGTACTACTAAAGTCCTAGGACTCCTCAGGAAAACAAACTTACTGTTAAACCCCCACCCACCAGACTCAAAAGCAGTAAAAAACAGGTATGGTCAGATAAAGTTTCAAAAAGTATATTTTAGTAGCCCTAACAAAATAATCTCCCGCAAGACCCTCCCTAACCCCAACGATTGTCCTTGAAAAGTCCCACAACCCAACTCCCAATTCCCACCCCCCAAAAGTCTCTAAAAAAGGGGCAAGGGACACTACACTATGGGAGGGTGCTGTTGACTTTAGCGGCCAGGGCATCATACTCCTTGCGGAGGGTGGAATGGTCGAAGCGGAGGCCCTCCACCAAGTTCTTGTAGGTATGGACCTCCTGCTCCAGGTAGGACACTCTTAGGGATAGGCGGCGCTGGCGTGCCTTGCAACTCCTGTGGGGGGCAGCTGCTGTTTTTGCTGCTTGGCGGTGGCGGTTGGCTTTGGTAGCCCGGCTCCGTACCGCTGGAGCACTGCGCTGGCTGGCAGCCCGTGGGTGCACGGAGGAGGATGCAGCTGTACCAGTGGATGTTGTACCGGTTGACTGCGTGTCCTCCTCCTCCAGGGCCACCAGCCGCCGATATTCGGCGACAGTGGCATCCAGCCTCCGTTGCCGGGCCATTCGAGCCTGCTCCCTCCGTGATGGTCTAGTTGATTTGCAAGGAGCAACTATATGAAGAAAGAAAGACATAGTCTGTAACCAATGCTCCTTAAGATTAAAAACACAAAGTGATTGAGCACAAAGTTGTGTCACAGTACAAGTAGCAAATTGAAAGCACAGTACATAACTATTGAGGACAGTATCTATCTAACCTCCCACTTCTTCATCCTTGCTCTAACATTAGTGGGAGTTTAAGGAACTAATGCTACGAGCACTATGGACTTCCATTACAGTCGACTATGACAGTCCACCAGTCTTATTCTTCTTCTTCTCTCTTGTTTAGGAAAATTGGTACGTTATCTTATGCAAGCCGGCATAATGCCAGCGTAGTGAACTTGCACCCGAGAAAAACAGACGCACACCATGATGAGTGAGACAGACTTGCGTTACTGTACCGGTCCAGTACATGCAGGTGGTGAAGCTCTTCCTTTTCTATTACGGGTGGCACTGAGAATACTCTGTTACAAGGGCTACTGCTTAATTAATTTAGCTTTCACCCTGCATTGCAAATGAGTACTAGAAAAGGAAAATGAAGAAGCTAAATAATTTGATTATCTATCACTTCACATGGGATGTATTTGATGACATATGGGATGACTTTAGGTGCTTTGCTTATTATTGAGTGAACAGTGATACACCCACACATGAATGACGTACTACTACTAAACTAAAGTTATTAAGAGAGGTAGGGAGGGAGTGTCCACCGTAAGAACCGGATATATGCTGTGCTTGCAGTTGCAATACAAACTACTGCTACTATTCATGGTAGTATTTGGACAAAATTACAACTTCTTTTCCTTGCCTTTCTTACACTGGAACGTACATGCGGGTGCGGTGTTACATGCTCTTCAAGGTAACACTTAGTTCATCCAGTGACCGTCTACTCGCTCTAGATACACATATGCTATCTAAGAGTCAGATAATACCATGATCCAGGCATCTATCCATTCAAAGTATATGCACACATACAGTTTCTGTTTCACCCACCCAGGCTGTTCTCCTTCCACCCATCCTTGCTTCATCATTCACCCAGCCATGCACCATACCATTTTCTTTCCTTCCCAGCCACCTCGGGGACCAAGCAAACACATATCATTCTTCTTTGCCAGCCATCATTAAATTTCTCGTCCTTCCACACTTACTTACACCCTTCTTTCGCTTTTCGTTCATCCCATCCATCAAGTTCATCTCAGATCTTATTGGGATTCTTCTCGCCAAAAACTTCACAGCTAAGTCGAAGTACATTTAGAGGAGGCTACTACCTGGTTGATTTATAATACACCTGTGCAGAAAGCACACTATGCAGTCTTCAATCTCAATAAGTAAGGAATATATAGCTTACCTCTTCCCGCCACCACCGTGTGAACCCTCACAGGAACGTCCGGCACTTGCACCGCCTCCTCCCCAGAGTCCTCGTCCAACACCACCACCTCCGCGCTGGCCCCGCCACCAGATGTTCCACCTACAAAGTACATTTAAGAATGTCAGAATAAACCACTCACTACTATATAATATTTGGTCTAGGAGGAATAAAGAAATGTGAAAAAAACGAAATACAATGTAATAATTTATTGCATTATTTCGTGTCCATAGTTCTGTTTGTGCAGATTTGTCCCTGCAACAGTAGTAGAATGGATTGTCCTAGTATCCAAAACAAAAGTAAAGTAGTATCTTATTCTTTCTTGGTGGTCATTCACCTTTTTATTGTTGGCAATTGTCAAAGCATAAACATTTCGAAGACTTGAAAAGACATTATGGACAATCCCAGAGGACTGCAGTCAGTGCATAGAGCTATTGCTGACTAGAATGGGAGTCCAATGGAATTGCCAAATGTGCAATCTTAGTTAGCTACACAGACAGACTAATAAGAATAATCTAGTAATACTACAGGGAGTCATAGTCGAGGCAGGATAAGAATTTAGATCCAGTCTACAAGAAGATCAAAGACGATTTAGAAAAAATCGAATGAGGAACGCTAGGAAAAAATAGGTACTCTATATTAAAATTAAAACTTACTGGGGCCAGCAAAGGAGCCCTCGCCTGCCCGATCCTGGCCCGCATCCTGAACAGCACCCTCCTCCTCCTCCTGTGTCCTCCTCTTGCCCCTGGGGGAAGCTGATGTACAACATGAAAGAAAGAAAGACCAGAAAACATGGATGATATTTGTCAACCAAATCAAACATTTCAAAATAACAATACAAAATATTTTGGCGAAATAGCAAATAGATAGACAACTATTCCAAGGGATATATTGACCGATCTCATGTGGTATACTACGTTATTAGTATTGCTTGATTTGCGGACCGTTGACTTTGAAAGTTCCTATGTAACTCACTAAACAGACTACTAAAAAGGTTTACCTTGGCCTGGCAGGCAGCAGTCCGCAGCACGCGAAGTGACAGACAAAGTCCATCGTGCTTGCAGATCAGTGAATACTCAAACTATAAATCCACCGACCACCACCACTATTTCTTCTTATAGCCATGTGTCTAAAGGAAGGACTGGACTTGAGTCTGTAGGGGCTGATTTTGAAGCCCCTTGCGGCTCTTTTGCTCCATTGTTGCGTGACTTTTCTGACGCAGCGGCAGAACAAAAGAGGCGCCACGGTGCGGCGTATATTAACAAAGTGACGCATATGGGAGATGCATCACGTTGTAAAGCCCTGCGCCATCAGGGGGCGTTCCGGCGCAAGGGAGGGCGTTCCTGCGCAGGAACGAATCCTAAAAGTGGCTGAGGGAAATCTACAAGATGTCAATCAGTCACTTTTAGGACAATGATGCGTGACTCAAACCCTGCGCCTGCTTGAAGCCGACGTACGGCTTGATGCAGCATTGGGGAGATAGGGCACCCCAGAGCATTGCTGGAGCTGCGCCATCGTTGGCACGCAACTCCAGCAATGCGCCGCCTTTACGGCACAGATGCGTAAGGCTTCTGTGACGTTTTGGGCCCATGGGTGGTGGTGGCATGGCGCACAATTACTGGCGCATCCCTGCTACTTTGCAGGGATGCGCCGGTAATTGAAAATATGACCCTTAGTGTCTAGCATTACGCAGTTCTTTACACTACACTCATACATAATTTCTCAGGCCAATGAAATGAACACAAAGTACAAAACAAATAAGCATAGTAGCAAGGCTACTGAGAAGGAGAGCAGTGCACCTGAAATGCATAGAAGATTTTGAAATATAATTTACCTACAATGTAATCGGCAGCATTATTGCTCTTGGTAAAAAACAAACATTTGCAAATAACAGAGCCGGATAAAACAGAGTAGTGATGAAATAGCTAGAAATAGCTACTACTACTCACCAAGCCCAGGGATCTCGATGCCGAGCACATCCAGCAAGTCGCGTTCCCGGTCCATGACATCTGTCCAGCGGTGGGTGGCCTGGTTATAAGTGCGCCGGACCCCAGAGAGTTTAAACATGGCCCGGCACACCTTCTCCCACCGCTTCCGGCGCTCCCGGATGCCGTAGCCGGTTGCGATCTTGCCGCCTCCCATGATGGTCTTGGGGAGGCGGCGCTGGACGTGAAATATTAGTGCGGCCACCTCCTCCGCACTAAAAATCTCCCGAGCTGTCACTGTCTCCCCCCTCAAACGCCCGCACGGGAGCCGGGCACGGGGTGCGGGACCCTTCCCCTTTGCGGGCTTCTTCCCGGCTCCCTTTACCATGGTCTGGGCAGAAAGGAAGCAAAATAAGAAAGAAGAAATAGAACAAGGAAGAAGAAAATAAAAGCGTTCAAAAAAGTAGTTCAAAATTAACAGAAAGTAGCAGAAAACACAAAAATATAGAGCTAGAAAAATAGAGGGATAGATAATAAGTAAAATAGATTAAAAAAAACTTCAAAAAAGCAAAGGATGGCAGAGATTAAGAAAGGATACAGAGAGCATGCCCAGAACCATAGCAATGAATGAGAAACAAGATGGCCGCGCCCGTTCACAACCTCGTGGGTAAGTTCGCGCAAGATTTTCCTCGCGATCACGCGCGAAATTGTACTAGCGAGCCGCACACTTTGCGAGATTACACATAGCGGCCGGAAACGGAATTACGTCACGCAAACAAGATGGCCGCGCCCATGTACGACCGCTAGGGTAACTTCGCAAACGTAGCGCTACAAGCGCCTTGCGAACACGCACAAAATCACACGAACATACATGCCGCAAAAAAACAAAATTGTGTATTCGCATGAATTCGCGGCTTCCGAAATGATCTCGCACGGATTCGCGCCCCGCAAATCGCGCAAAATTGCAGAAAAACGATTTTTGCAGAACTGAAAGCAATCAGCAGGTGCAAAAGTTCAATCTTAACATTAGTAACCATTCACTCTAGTGCTTCCTGAGGGGCCCCTCCAGAGTTCAGTTGCCTATTTGCAACTATTCTATGACCCTGCTCTGACCCAAACACCAGGCTCATAGAATAGCTACAAGTAGGCCATAAAGGTCCTGTGAAACAAAATTGCACTGCAACAGAAAGCAAATTACAGATAAGGAAGGAAGCAGGTGCCAGCCAGACTGGAAGTTTCAAAATCACTGACACATTAATCAACCCCAAATTAATTCATGGCAGTTGAAGCAGGGCAGGTGTGCTTGCTTTTTTTCACCCCCATAATTTACAGTGATAAACCAACCAGAGGGTGGCAGTGAGGGTGTACCAGAGGGTGGCATGGGTGTACCAGAGGGTGGCATGGGTGTACCAGAGGGTGGCAGTGGTGAAACAGAGGGTGCTGTGAACCTGTGATGATGAACCAGACGTAGAAACAACATAGTCGCGGCCGTTGCGAGACGACAAGTAAGTTCGCAATTGCGAACTGGTACAAAAATCACGGATCTTGCGGATTGCGAATCCGTAAATACGCAAGTTCGCGTACGCCAGATTCGCTAAATCCGCCCATGCTTAGTCTACACCAAGAGGCACTGCACAGCAGCCCTCCCAACATTCCAATTCCAACTTCAGGTTTCAGACCTCTGCTTGAGGACCAAGAGGGTGGCCCAGCCCAGCCTTCTCCAGGCTCTGAGGGGCGCGGACGGGCCGCCCTTGGCCCGGCCTTCACCTGGGCACGTCCTGCGCTCGTTTGCGCTGCCTAAGCAGACAGCACTTTTCAGCGCGTGTGGATAAGGCGTGTCCCTGGGCTCCTCCTTCTCAAACATTTTTGGGGGACACCGTGTGGAGGAGAGTAGGCTCGGTCTCTTATGGTTACCCCCACTTTTCGCTGATGTAGCACTGTTTTTGACTTAGACTGACTGGGATCCCACTATTCAGGACCCCAATCTATCTGCTTTCTCCTCTAAATGGATTGCATGTACTTTAGGTACACTCCAGATTGGATTCTGTGGTTACCTTATCAGTCCCTAGTATATGGTACACCATATAACCAGGGCATAGGTATTTCAGAGGTCTCCCAGGGGCTGAAGCATGTTTTGTGCCACCCCTGAGAGGCCATTCAAAATGACACCACAGGTCTGCTACTTCAGCCTGTGTAAGTTGTGCATGCCCCCTTACTTAGATATAGGTTACGTATATCTATTCTAAATAACCGCACATATAAACCTATCAGTCACCCCTATGGCAGGCCTTATCAATCCTGAAGGCAGGGTACTGGGTTTTATGTGAGAGCGTGCCCCGGCATGAGTAGGGCTCCTCTGCAGCCTTCGGAACCTATTTTCCGGGGTTGTCTGTGATGCAGCCAACCATATATATTTAAGTGCATTATAACCCTGCGGTAATTGCTAACTTTAAAATGGCTGCTTAGAGACATGTTGTGTTTGGTGTCAAACACCTTGGAATCATACCTCCCTGTCAGTAACTGACGGGGAGGTATGATTCCACCCTCCTTGAGGGACTTATGTGGAACACCGGTATACCAGGTACCAACTTTTTCAAACCTGTGCATCACAAAATGGATGCTGCCAGCCACAGACACAAGTCTGCCCTCCTGCTGCTGAGCTAAGCTCGAGCAGAGGATGGCCTGACAATAGGTTTCCTGCCATAGGGAGGTGTGAGCACCTCCCAGAAAGGCCTTAGTGTATTGGGGCTGAGTGGGTGCACTCTTAGAGTGCCAGAAAGTCTGCACTGGGGGCACATTTGGTGATCCCATGCATAGTCCAGCTCAAACCAGTTCCAGGAGTCATTTACTCCTACTCTGGCACGAAACTGGACAAAGGACATGGTTGTAGCCACCCCTCTGTCCTACCCCTCCCCTAGGAGGGTCCCCAGAGTTAGTCCAACCCCTTCCTTGGCTATAAAGTAGGAAACCTGTACTTCAATGGTCTACACTTCGCTGGACGACAGAAGAATCTCCCTTGGAGTGAAGGAGTTACTCCCCTGCAGCAGCAGGCACCTAAATGCAACTGACCGGTTTGCATCTCCCGAGCTCGTGAGGACTCTGAAGATTTCTGCAACACAGGAGGTAGGTTGCTGAGTGTCTCTGCAGTCGATCTGCTCTCTCAGCAATCCTGAGACCAGTATGCCTCCTGCGGACCGTGCAACCAGAACTCCTGTGCACCGTGTACTTATGCAGCAGCATATGCTTTTTGGCGATCCCTGAGGCTGTGCTTTGGACTATGTGTAGTCCCAACTCCGAGCAGTATTTCCACTGAAGATCTCCGGCCTCCACTCCATGAGTGCTCTTGTGGTAAATAATTTAATATTACCTTATCTTAGAATTTCTATATTAGTAAAATACTTTAAATTAAGTAAGGGTTTGTTCAATAACTCGAGTTAAGGGAGAGCTCCTTCACCAAGCGGGTTCAGGAGTGGTCTGATGTTTTATTCATACAGCAGGGTATTTATACAGTTCAGGCAGTAGGCAGAAAGAAGAAGAAGGGGAAAAATAAGGAAGTGACAAACAGTAATTTCCAACCAGATGTGTCAAGGTATGGGCGTCTCTTGTGTCTCGTGAGAGTGCATGCGGTGTGTCGAAATGTGCTCCCTTCAGTTGAAGGTCCTTCCTCAGTGTCGAAATGCTCTTTTCAGTTGAAGGTCCTTTCTCAACCGGGTGTTATTTCTGGCTTAGAGTCAAGAACAGGAACTGTCTTTTAAAACAGGAACTATCTCGTTGGTTCTCGGAATTGGCCGAGCCACAAGAATGTGTGGTCAATGAACGGAGGGGCCAGGTGCAGGGTGTCTTGCTCGTGGGTTTGGAGACAAAATGGATGACACACGCAAAAATGGGTGCTGTCTGAATCAAAATGGCAGACAGGCGGAAAAGGGAAACGATGGGGCACAACTGCCAATTTTATTTCCTCACTCTGTGGGCTAGTGCTTTGTGATTTCTCTCGAGGTCCCTACGCGTTCCCTGGTCTGTTGGCCTGTGAGTCCTGGTGAGGGACTCTTTGATTTTCCTTGGGCTTCCCTGGTTGCTCAAGATGTGCCCTGACTCCCCATAGGTTGGAGAGTCTCCTGGTCCTTGCTGGTCCTCATCGTAACCTGTTTCCTCTGCCTGCATGGGTTGCTTTTGCCAAAGCTTGTTGGTGTTAATTCCAGACACTGACCCCTCAGCACTCAACATCCTTTGTGGGACAGATCCCCTCCAGACTTTGGTCATTGTCGATGTCTCCTGGTCCCAGTGGCTGCAGAGTCAAGCATTCTATTTTCACACCTGAAGCACCCGACATCGTAGGCATTCGTCTATCGAGCCCCTTGTCACCCTGAAGTGACCCAGACTCTGCCCCCTCTGCTTTAAGGTTCTTCTCACCTCAGATCCAGGCTTGGATTCCACCAGACACTTTTCATCTTCCTGGCAGCAGTACTTCATCGCATCACGCCATTGAAAACAAAAAGCGTTTCCGACACCACTTGACCCCTATGCACCGGCTCCTCAGGGATAGGTAACACCGGTACCTCGGTACTCACAAGGGTGCTGGCCTTAGAACCTTCTATGTTCCAAAGTGTTTTCTTGAAGTCATCTCCGAAGTGCCCATGAACTGTAAATTTCTAACCGCGACTTTTCCATAGAGTAGTATGGAGCACATGTCTGTGTTCCCACACTGCACCAGTCCTCTGTGGGCTCCCTATGTCACTCCTTTGGGGGGTTCCTTGGGGTCCCAGAGATTCTACGTGCTCTAGGCACTGTGTCTAGTGAAGTCGTTGTTGTTATACCATTTTTAGGTCTCGCCTAGCGCTGCAGCGCATGTGATACTCGCTCTGGGATATCTATTGTCGTCGAGGAGACTTCGGAAGTGGACTTGAAGCCCCGCCCATCCTTCCCATTGGCCGGTGTCATTATTTATGTTAAACGCTGGCCTGGATTGAAAATGAGGCTTCTTGGTAAATGCCCTGTCTCCTTCTCGGCGAGCCCATCCTGACTGGATCGTGTGCTGGCGGCGTTATCCTGTCTCCTTCAATTTAGTCAGTAAGCACTTTGTTACGCTATGCTCTTTGATTTGATCACACTCTCTACTCTGCTGACGAGCTGCGGCCCGGCACCACAGGCCTGGGCCGCCGTCAAGCAGGAGCCCAAATGGTGCAATGGCGACCTCTCCTCGTTCCTGCCCTCGTAGATTGCCACCTGTGCCCAGACGGCAGTGCTGCTTACCGAGGGCAACCCACGCCGCCGACCTCCCAGGAGCACAGCTCATCCTGCTCCAGCAGCCGCTTGCCCAGTTTGTTTAAACTATGATTGCACAGGTTTGAGCTAGACTCATTTATTTTGTTTAGTGTCAGGGTGTTAATGATAAATTAGAATCAGGGGAAGGTCAAAAGTACAGCAAAGCCCCAACTTCCCATCGAGACTGCAAGCTTGGGGGAAGGGTTCAATTGAGGGATTAGGTGTC
The DNA here is from genome assembly GCF_964261635.1 of Lissotriton helveticus. Taxonomy (NCBI): domain Eukaryota; kingdom Metazoa; phylum Chordata; class Amphibia; order Caudata; family Salamandridae; genus Lissotriton; species Lissotriton helveticus. The sequence continues at coordinate 919,004,727 of NC_136069.1, forward strand.
ACTAAAAGGCTTTCTTTACATGTAGGCAATAGCAGGAGAAAGGACAAAGCGGCGTTATAGTGAAATATCTCCTTGGGTTTCATTTCCCAAAATAAAAGTATTTCTCAGTTAATTAGTGGCCACTGAATCAATTCCTATGGGGTGGAACTAACATCAGTGCTAAGTTTATGAAAAACACACTTCAAGCATAGGCTGGGACTTGGTTTGTGGAAGTTTAAAAACAGCGTGTGAAGAAATAAATAACACAAAGTCAGATCCGCAAACAGATTGTCCAGGCGGCTGTGTGCTCATTAGTGGGGAGCAGGCCTTCGGAATATAGAACCGCAGCTCCCTGTTACATCCGCACACACATCTGAGCATAAAAACCGCAGATCCCTTTTATATCATGCACAAACCCACACACACCTTCGGAATATAAAACCCACAGCCCCCTTTAATATTACACACACATACATACATACACCCTTTTGTAATATAAACCACGCAGCTCCCTTTAACAATCACCCCTATTTCGGAATATTAAACCTGCTGCCCCCTTTAATATTACACACAGCCTCTTTTGGAATTTAAAACATGCAGCTTCATTTTATATTGCGCACAAACCCACACACCTTTGGAATATAAATCCTGCAGCAACCTTTGATACCACACACAACCCCCTTCGGAATATAAAACCCACAGCTCCCTGTAATATTACACACATACCCCCTTCCGGAACATAAGACCCATTATCCTTTTTATATCATACACACGCCCACTTTCAGAATAAAACCCACAGCTCGTTGTATATCACACACACCCCTTCAGAGTATAAAACCCACAGCTCCCTTTAAATTCACAAACACACTCACTCCTTCGGAATATAAAACCTGCAGCTCCATTTTATGTCGCACAAAATCCCACACACCTTCGGAATATAAATCTTGCAGCTCCCTGTAATATTACATACACACACCCCTCCGGAATATAAAACCCACTATCCTTTTTATATCATACACACGCCCACTTTCAGAATAACACCCACAGCTCGTTTTATATCACACACACCCCTTCGGAGTATAAAACCCACAGCTCCCTTTAAATTCACAAACACACACACTCCTTCGGAATATAAAACCTGCAGCTCCTTTTAAGATCACACACGGCCCCTTCGGAATATGAAACCCCCAGCTCGCTGTTATATCTCACACACACCCTTTTTTGGGATTTAAAACATACAGCTCCTTTTTATATCACACACAGCCCCCTCAGAATATAAAACCCGCAGCTACCTTAAATATCACACACCCTATTTCAAAATACAACACTAACAGCTAGCTCCCTTTTATCACACACACACACACACAGCCCCCCTCCGAAATATAAAACCCATAGCTCCTTCTTATAGGTCACACATACCCAGGGCCCAAGTCCTAAAAAAAGAAGTGCGGGGACGCTGTCACCGGAAGTGACGTCACAACAGGAAGTGACGTCACGAAAGGTGGCTTGCACCATCGGACTCATTGCCTCCCCTCGCCCACCCCTTAGGTGCGGTTGCATCTGAGAAGTCAGCGCGTGAGCAGCGTGCTGTGAGCTCCGATCTCATCCCAGAGAGGCCAAAGAGTGAAGTCCAGCTGTTTGGCAGGGGGGACGGCATCCACCTGGTAAAATAAGTGGGGGGACGCCGTCCACCCGCGTGGTACCCCGACTCGAGCCCTGCACATACCCCTTCGGAATCCGAGACGTTTTAAGGTATGGGAAAAGTGGGCTCTGGCCCAGGCCCCCAACCTTTCAGGGGGCCCACTTATTGATCCTGCTCTGTTCTGCAAAGAGTCTTGCCTGGATTACCTTTAATATTTCTTAAACATAGATTGCTTTGAATGCCATTTGCCTTTAATGTATTTTTAATATGAGTGATGTGTGGGAGTCTATTGCAAACATGTTGCATAGAAATGTTGTGCCATGCAACGTCCACTAAAAAGTTACTTTTAGATGCCTCGATGAACGTGTGCCTAGGAATACACCTCACCGGGAGGTGTTCACACGGCAGCATATATATGTATGTCTTCTTGGTACCCTCAAAAAACCGACAGGAGATGAGAGTGATATGTGTGGAGGAAGCAGGAAATCCCGTGGTCTGTACTAACCAAGGGTCCTGCCAGGATGCAGGCCTCATTGTGGTGTGTATCTATGTATGTTTCCTGTGTGTGTGACACCCAACGGATCCAGAAACTCGGACTACTTCCTTACTGCGAATTAAATTGAGCTTCTTCAGGGGCACAAGCTGCACCCATGTGGGCGGAGAATTACGGCCATTAACCAATTTTATACAGAGTTAAATGTAAGTGCCAATACCTCGCAATCCGTTACCCCTTATGCAGTAAGAAGCACTTCCACACATGCATATGTATCTCTTGGGTCCTTAAATAAAAAAAGAATCAACACAGGTAGAGTACGTTTGTAAAGTAGGCAATGATTTATGGTAAATGCCGGAGTCCTCAAATCAGTAGCTAGTTTAGGAGGAGCAGACTTGAGTGTGCACACACTGCCTGCATTCGAAGGTCCGCACGGCTGGGATTGCTTTCGGAACCGTGAAGATGCGTTAAACGACTCAAATCAGGCACATGCATCAATGTTGGTTTTTGCGATTCCTTAATTGCGATTTTTAAGGAATCGCAATTAAGGAATCGCAAAATTCTGTGCATGTAGAAATCGCTTAAAAATAGCGATTTCTAAACATTCCTTAATTGCGACTTGCAAATTGCGAATCGCAATTAAGGAATACCTCCCCATTCATTCCTATGGGCCTAGAGGTCCATAGGAATGAATGGGAAGACATTCTCAATTTGCGATTCTCAATTAGAGAATCGCAAATTGAGAATGCAATTTCAAGGGTGCCAGGGTGTCAAAAGGACACCATGTTGCACCCCTGAAATTGATCTGTGCACATATGTTGCGAACACACAAGCCCTAAGGGCATGTGTGCGCGCAACATGAAACTTTGAAAAATGCACAAAAGTGCATTTTTCAAAGTTTTTGCAAATTACCATGAAGTTCAACTTCATGGTAATTTGCTCCCCCTATTTGCGAAATCGCAGATTTTTTTAACTTTAATGCATTGCATTTAAGGAATCGCAAAATGCTATTCCTTAAATGCAATCGCAATTTGAGAACTCGCAATTAATTGCGAATTCTCAAATTGCGAGGGCCTTGACCCTTGATGCATCGCAAAAGCTAATTTTGCGATCGCATACAGCCGATTTTTGCGATTCGCACTGTTTGCGATCGCAAAAGGCTTTGATGCATGTGCCTGAATGTTTCTAATATTCGCTGCCTCGTCTCATAGAACTGTCCGTAATAAATTATTAACTATAAGGGCCGCATTTATGAGACCTTGCGGCAGTTTTGCGCTTCCGATGCGTCTCTTTTTGTGACGCATCAGCGACGTAAAACATGCCTCCTGTTGCACACTATTTACAAAGTGACGCATCTAAGCAGATGCGTAACTTTGCAAACCCCTGCGCTACATTATACCTGCGTCAGGTATAATGTATGCAGGGGGGGCGTTCCCCCGCAAAAAGTCTATGCGCCACTTCTCACAGCACGTCACTTCTCACAGCAGGCGTAAACTGACACAGGCCCTTTCACATGGGGCTTGCCCCATGTGAAAGACATGGACGCATTGCTGAAGTTGCGTCACTTTTGTGACACACTCCAGCAATGTGTCACTTTTGCGCTTACAGATACGTCAGAAATACTGACGTATCGGTAACTCCTTGCGACATGATGCGTCATACATTAAATATGACGCATCAGGTATGTCGCAAGCAGTGCGCACTGAGAAGTGACGCATCACTGCTTTCACGCAGTGATGCGTCATTTCTCATAATGAGGCCCTAGATCTGTGATACATAAATAAACACTAAAGTAGTCAGTGGTGTAGCAAGGTCAGGTGGTACCCGGTGCAGAAAATTTCTTGTCAACCCCGGCTTCACAAAATGGCAAAAATATTTGTTTATAACACATATTTTTGCCATTTTGTCACCCCCTTCAGTGATGACACTCGGGGCGGCCCGCACCCACCACACCCCCTTCCTACGTCATTGGAAGTAGTTTGACCCATCCCCCAGCTCCCACTTTCTTTCGGTGGCGATTGCTGTGTTAGGGGAATCTGGTTTCCTTCGTTCCTTTGATGGTTTGGTGGTTACGGTTAGGAAATTTTGCAATGATGCACACGTGTATTAAAAAATAAAATAACTTTCAAGCACTGAAATATAAATCTTCGATGTGCACAATGACGTAAGGTTAACAAGTAGCAAAGCCAACAGGAATAGGGATCTAGTGTACAAAAAAAAGACACGCACAAAATGCGCTGGAAGGAAAACTGTCCAAAAAGGAACTCAGAAAGACAAACAATCACCATCTCACAGGGCACCGTCTCCACGGCCCACAAAAGCAAGCAAGGTAGCAAAACAAAACCAGACTTCTACAAATGGCTTTGTAACACAGGGTGGCCTTTACGAAAACACAGCAACGCACATAAAGTACACAGTAAAACAACAAAGGACACAGTAACACAACATGACCACACAGCAGAGGACAGTGGAAAAACACAGTCACACAAGCCCTCACACAAACTGCAAATTACAAGTGCCTTTCCGCAAAGGAAACTGTTGAACTTGGCCTTTTTGGCAGGTTCACCCCTAAACTTTTTGCCTTTTAATGTGACCTGATACTAGTAGTTTTTGGCTTCTGCGCACTTTAGCACTGTGTCGCAGTGTAAAGTGCGGGCGCACTCTGAGTGAGTGTGGTGAGATTGGCCTGCCCTCCCATAGGAATGCATGGGGGACATGTGTGTCCATGGTAATTCCTGGTGTGAGACGATAGCAGGGGTGAGTTTGGTATGTGCAAACTCGTGCGAATAAATGCTGCGCAATGGTGTGCGCAGATTTATAGTGACTGGTGGAGAAGTGCCACTTTTAGAAGTTGGAACTTCTATGTGATGTGTGTCTGCCTGCCTAATGTGGAGTGCATGTCTGGCTTGTGATTGACAGGGGCTGGATGGTGTGCCTGGCTCCAGGAGCCAGGATGAGTCTGCCCAGTGGTGAATAGGGAGATCTGCATGTAGATGGGAGGGAGGAGTTGCACCAGGGACCTGAATAAGGCTGTCCCTTCATCCACAATGCTAGCTCTGCTCCCTGTGGTGCGTCTGAGCACCTAGCCCCCTCCTGACAGAGGGGAGAGGAGCTGAGCACAACAAAGGGCTCCAAAGCTCCCCAAAACCAGTTTCATCTGTTTTTCCCCTTGCCCTGCACTTTTGTGACAAAGAGGAAAAGTGTATTTAAGAAGGGGCTGTGATCCCATGAAAAATGTTCTCTCTGCTGTTCCTGATTTGAGGGGGGCCTGCTGCTGGGCGCCAGCAGGAACCGCCACTGGGGACTGCCTCCCTGCTGGAGGGCCCTGTGAGCTGGCCCCTGGGCCCAGCCGTTGCACCCCCTTCATTCTAAAAAAAGACTTTCCCTGGACTTGGGGCTTCACTGCTGGCCTTGGGAGCGCTGTATTTTGGCCAAGGAGGACTGCTGGGATCTTACAGCGCGAGGCTGCGATCATTTGGAAAGGGGAATCCCCGGCGTGGAGATTCCCCACAAGTTCACTTATTTACGGCATGGGAGCCCACCCCGTCAGGGACTTTGTGACATTTTTATACCCCTAGCGGGTGCCCACCCCACCAGGGACTTTGTGCTTACAAAGATGGGAGCCTACCCCTTAGTGGAGTGGCATCCTTCGCGAGTGCCCACCCCGCATTGAGGGAATAAATCGACAAGCAGGTGCCCACCCCGTCTTGTCACACACGAAGGAAAAGGAAAAGATGAGCCCAAGCCGGCGCCCCGCCTGACGGTGGGCGGGGCGGCTGAGACAAAGAGGAGCCTTGCAGTCTCCATAACCGCTTCCCCCGGCTGGGAGGAAGCTGTTCCTGGCAATGTGGGCGTCCCTGCGCAGTCCCGGTCCCAGTAAGGAGGGCCGGGCCACGGGAGATAGGCAGCACCGAGCGAGAAGCAAAGCGAGGCTCCCATTTGATGAGGAGAGCCCCGCTTACCGCCCAGAGCAGCCCCGAGAGCCCTGTGTGTTGCAGCCTGGAAGAAAGGAGAGCCCCGCGTCCTGCAGTAGTTGTGCACCTAAGGCAGAGGGGGCCCGAGGCACATTGCCGTTGCCTGCCCCTGCCGTGGTTGAAAGAGACACGCTGCCCCCGGAGGTCAAAAGAGCCCGGTGAGTAGGGCTCCTTTGTTCATTATTGTAAGAGGGGGCGCCCAGGCACATTGTGGGTGCCCGCCCCTCCCACCTGCCGGTATTATCTTCTTTGGGGGGCGCATTGTCTGTAGAAGTCCCAGGGGACTTGGGGCCAATCCAATTTGAGAATCCTCATGTGGACTTCTAGAGCCCCCGCAGTACCCAGACTATCTTCATCAGCTGGCCCACCTGGCTTGGGGCAGCTGCAACGGTGGCCATACTTTGTTCAAAGGGCCCCAGTGAGGGGTCAGGGGCACAGTGGTGCCCGTAGTAAAATTTCTACTTTCATATGCCCTGTGAGAGCACAGGCAGCTGCAACACTTGGGACTGTGTATCTTCTGCTAGGGTCCCAGAGAGTGGCTCTGAGGGCACAGTGGTGCCATGGCTTATTTTACGGCTGCCCACTAATTGCAATTAGTGGTCAGCTGCCACGTTTAGGCCTAAACTCTTTCGCACCTCTGCTTTCGCTGCCTGGGCAGAGCGCCATGACTGTTGTTGGACATAGGGCATTGGAGCCCTGTAAAAGGCCAGTGAGCCTGGCGACAGTTTTTCTGTGTCGTGCCCCCGCCTGGAGCACACTGTGTTTATGATGGTAAATACTTAATGTATTTATACTGTGATGCCTTGTGCGTAATGAGATTTAGGCTTAAGGCCACTCTTGTGCAAGGTGATTTGTGTATACTGTTATTGATGTAGGTGCGCAGGACATGTGAGTTATGTGCTGTATTTATGCTCCGACTGCGTGAAGTGCAAGAAACTGATTTGTTTTGCGGAGCAGTCTGTGGAAGCAGTTTGTGCTGCGCAACGGAACCATCGTTGCTGTTTTTTTGTTTGCTTTGTTTTTTTGGTAAAGAAAACTAATTCCTGAAGTTTCCTGTTTTTTTCAATCTTTTTTTGTTGAAAAAACACCCCAAAAATAAAAAAATTCAGAAAAATAAAAAAATATAAAAGACAAAAAGAAGAAAAAAAAGTTCTTATCAGAACTACCTAATCTGGTTAAAGAAAGAACCCTAATTGTATGGTAATGTGTAAAAGTTTGGTTGAATAAATGTGTAGAGTATGAATTACTGAAAGATTGTATAAGTAGTGTATGGTGAATTTATAAGTGAAGATGTATGAGGAAGTACTGCAGCGTTACAGTGCAAGCTCTTTAACTGCATTGCGCTGTGGCACTTCCAAAGCAGAGAGATGTGACATATGTACATAAATATGTTGCAACTCTATGCTTCCCTCTGCACTGCTGCACAAACTGCAGCCATGCAGTGACACAGGTCTCCTTGCACCATGGTGTAAGGATGTCTGTGTCATGGGGAGATTGTATTTATACAGGAAGTTACACCTTCCAGCACAAAAGCAATCAGTAAAGGCATTTTCCTCTTTCAATGTATGCTGTGAAACGCAGCATTCATTGATTGAGGAAAAAATGAGGAGAAATGAAAACAATTCTCCTTGTTGTGCCTTGCTACACCAACTCTAGGATGGCACAGCATTCACACACATCTCCAGATTTAAGATTTCTCATAAATCTAGAGATGTGTCTTGTCATCATCATCATCATCAAAAACTTTATCGCGGCTATTACAGCCATAAAAGTACATTTAAATTTGCATTTGCAACACAGTAAAATATAATCCATAGCAATGAAAAAAAGAATACAATATCATTATAAACGTTGGTATATAGAAGTATGATAGTACATGGACCACAATAATTAGGGGAAGCCAGACATCAGAAAAAGAAAAAAACTCATAAAATTAAAACTTACGTCAAAAATATAATTTAAGAATAAAAACATATAAAAACATTTCTAGACAAATCCTAGAACTTTTTAAAACATCCATTGCCAGTAAGCCTGCGGACTAGGGAGTGCTCTGTCTCTCACACATAACAAATGGAAAATCACAATTAACTAGGTGCCAGTCTTTAACAAATACCTTCTTTTAAGCCACATAGCAAGAAGAAATTTTGAGATTACAGCAACATAGACTGGATTTGTGTCGGATTTTAGGATCCTAAAGAGTTCACAGTGATTCCTAATACCCACATTTCTGTACAGTTGAATAATCCATTTAAGCCTGGCCTGTTTATATACCGAGCGAAAGAACAATACATGAGTTACCGTTTCCTCCTCCACTAGGCTTCCAGGACAAAGGCAATGGGTATCCCCCGCCCACTTATTTGTTGTTGCAAAGAGCGGGAGCGTCCCGTATCTAAATTGCTGAAACAACTTCCTTGCTAGCGGGGGCTGTATTAAATCTAGCACCTGCTCAAATTGGTAATGTGACTTAAAATCCAAAAACCCATATGTTAGGCTCGAAGTTTTGACTGCCTGGATTAGGCTAGTTAATTTAAACTCTTTCACTGCTTTAGCTAGTTTTTTTGGGGGGATAGCTACACAAGATTCTTCAGTGGTAATCCATAAATCCTCCCTGCCCCTAGCACAAAAAGAATCCCTAACAAAATACAGCTAAGGTATACTACCCACAGCCCCCAGTGATGACATTACCGCTTTTAGTTCCTCTCTAAAGTGTCTCAGCTCAGGTGTACTCCACAGCCGTTGCCAAAAAAGCAATGGTTGTGTCGAGATTAAGTCCACCATTGGGAAGATACCCAGATCCATCCGTAATGGTACTAGGGGTATGTTTATTGGCAAAGCCAGGATTTGTCTAATGAACTTATTTTCAGTAAGAGTCAGGGCATTGGATGGGCTATGCCCCCAGAGTTCGTCCCTGTATAAAGAAGCCGACCTGGCTTGTACTCTATAGACCTCTAACGGTGGGCTTATAACCTATGAAACACAACTCTTCTGGACTTTCAATATTCCCACTATTGCCTGGGTTAACTTAAAATTGGCCTTATTAATTAGGGGGCCCCAGCCCATCTTATCATTTAGCGATAGGCCTAAGTAGTCAAAAGTATGTACCCGCTCAAGCGGCCTGTCATCCATCAATGGGTGTGGGCAATTAGTGGAGTTGGCTTTGAAGACCATATATTTTGTTTTGTTGATATTAACGACAAGGTTCCTCTTTTTACAGAACTGACTGAATTCCTTTAACACTCACTGCATCCCCATTGGTGACTTCGAGAGGAGCAGGGTGTCATCCGCAAACATTAATGCGGGAAATTTGCGGGATGATATTCTAGGGGAATCCAGATCCTTTACGGCAAGCAAATCTTCAATTAGACCATTTAGGAAGAGGGAAAAAAAGGTTGACGCTAACACGCAACCTTGCCTTACCCCCTTTCCAACAGGGAAGGGCGGTGTTAATTGGCCATTCTTGCCGTATCTTACTGTGGCAAATGTGCCCTCGTGGAGGCGTTTAAGTTGGAAACAAAGAAACGGTGGAACTTCCATGTCCAGCAGGATACTCCACAGCTGGTCACGGTCCACCATATCGAACGCAAATTTCAAATCCACGAAGGTAAGATACAGGCTCCCACCTTCCAAAACTACATGCTTCCAGTAAATTAACTGGAGCCTAAACAATTGACCTACAGTTGAAATGTTGGCTCTAAAACCTGCTTGCAACGGAGTTAATACCTCGCGGTCTTCCATCCAATCCTGTAGCCTACCTAATAATACCCTCCCAAAGATTTTTTGGGTAACATCAATAAGGCTGATTGGCCTATAATAAGCAGGCTCAATCGGGGACCCTTTTTTATAGATCGGGACGATCTCCGCGCCTGCCCACGTGGGCGGTGCTGGGAGGCCATGAAGAATTGCATTAAAGAGTGATAATAAATATGGGGCCCACACTGTCTGCTCATTTTTAAACAGGTCCCCAGGGATTCTATCCAATCCTGGTGCTTTGTTGTGTTGTAGCTTTGCTAAAGCAGATAATACCTCAGCCATAGTACATGGGGGTATATCCCATGTAGGTTCAGGGGTAAAATGACACACCAGAGCCTTGGTAGTACTTGAATCAACGGACGGGCTAGAGTATAATTCCTTAAACTGTAGATGCCAGGCTTCCTCGTCAATATTTGGGTCAATAGAGGTCCTGGTCTTAGTCTTTCCTGAGTGAACCAAATTCCAAAAACTTCTACTATCTTTTAGGTCCAATGCATTCTTGATAGCCTCACATCTATCTGCTTCCCAACCAGTTTTAGCTTTTGCAATTATGTTCTTGAATGCAGCCCTACTTTCCCGGATACAGTCACTGTCACCCCCCCTTAAGTGAGGACAACAGGGCTTTTTTTGCTTCGCTACAATTTATGATATACCAGGATTTTTTATCACTGCCAGGTTTATAACTATTGGGCCCGCTATTAAAAAAGAAGTTTGCCAGCATCTGGACCATTTCTTGGTGGATTTTTCCTAAATCACTATTAGGACCTACCTTCAATATATTATCTGATAATAGACTAGCTTTCTTTAGCAGGGTTAAAATACTCATGTACAATTCTGACATGGTTTCCGGTGATCGATTTATTTTAGCCCATCAAATTCGTCTCCCTCCTTCAACAACAACCAAATTATTTTGCTGCCGGTTGTCAGGAGCTCGACTCGCTCCCCCATCTGGAAATCTAGCACAGCGACCAAATGATTGTGGTCACTTTCACTGCGTACATCAACGCTAAAGTCCACCACATAATGCCAGATCTCCACACTAAGGAGGAGGTAGTCAATTGTTGAGCCTTGGCCGAGTCTCTCAAAAGTAGGGCGCCCCGGGTTGTCACCCGGGAGCCGTCCATTACAGGCCCGAAGGGAAAAAGTTAGGGTTAAAGAAGTTAATTGGAGGACTAAAGGTGTCCACCCCCTGGTTGGATAAATATTTGGAGCCGGAATTGACCATATGGCGTCCTCATCACTGGTTATTGATTGTGTAAGGGCGTTAAGGGGCTCAAAATGACAATTAAAGTCCCCACCAATTAAAAGGCACATATTCCCCGCAAGTGTATTAAGGGAGTTTGCCAGAGAATCTAGCGTCAAAGAGATCCCGCCATACTGAACTGGCCTAGAATAGACATTAATAATGGCTAGTTTCGGGAGATTATTTTGTGACAGGAAGATACATGTAATATCTGGGGAATGTGTATCTATTCGCTTTATCTTACAACCTAGGTGGGAACCCACCCATATACATAACCCCCCCGATGGTCTGCCCTTTGGTCCTTTAACTGCCGCCTCACGGTATGCCACAAATCCCACTCTGTATTGGGGGTCTAGGGCCCAGGTTTCCTGGAATAAGCAGATCTCGTGGGACTCAATGTAGTCCCCCCAATCAGGTTGGTCTAGTTTAGCCACGAGGCCAGCAATATTCCATGATAAAATTCTTGAGCCACCAATGGGCAATTGTTTACCACACCTTGAATTAACCTCAAGTCTGTCAGCCAATTCCTGGATGCCAGTTCCATTAATGACTGGCAATAATCCCTCTAAAGGTTGATCTGCAACGCCACTACCGTGGTTTATTACGTCTGGGACATTGGAGTTTTCCGCCTCCCCCACTGTATCAACCAAGCGTAGTTTTCCATCAGTAATAACCCCCATTTCATTGTTAGGGCACGGATGAGGGATTGAATGCCCACCCCCTGTATCCCTTGGAATGGCACATTGTTTGGACAATGTGTCCAGACTGATAGCGGTGGGTGTCAGTCAATCCACAAGATCCAGTGCACTAAATCTGTTGCTAAGTGGTACGGCTGACAGTTGCCCGCTACTCCTCTTCCTACTATTTCGGTCGATATAGCCGACCATCTAGACCTACAACTCGTTAATTCATACTGGCCATGATTGGGCATATGATCTGGTGGGATGTAAAAGTAGCTTAGGTCCCTGTTCTGAATGGCAGAACGCGGGTATTTCAAGTCACCTCCACAAACATTTCCCACTGCTCTGGGATCCTTAAAATTAATAACAATACAATCCCCTACAATATTTTTGGGTCTACGTCATACCCAGCTCACTCTTCTCACAAATAAGATCTGGAATTGTGCATCTCTGGAAAGAGGTCTATTGTTCTTCAACCAATTAATCGTTTTGTTTTTTAATTGGACATAGGATTCAGTCTTTCCATGTTCCAATTCTGGGACACCAGTCAAAACGGCGACATAGGGTGAACAATCAGGCGGTAGATCTAAATGGGGATAAGAGTTCTTTGCGTCTATCCCAGTATAATTCCTCTTGGGAGCTGCATCCACTTTCTCTGACTGGCACTCTCCCAACGACGGTTCTCCATAATTACGGTGCCTGTCGCACTGTGCCTCTGGGCCCACTGAATTAATCTTGCCCAGTGCTTCATCCCTTGGTGCTGTTAGGTCCATCAGTTGCACAGCCAGGCTTGAAATCAATGGAATATTGGAGCTAACAAGTGCCACAGAGCCCCTTAATACCTCCCTTGCTAAGTCATGGGGTTGACCGCGATTCACCATTTTATTCTTAATACCACCCAAGGTGATCGCCGTCAGTTCTTCAAATTGTTCAAGCCTATTCTCAATTCGTAAAAGTCTTTCTAGTAGAGGCTGTAAGGACAGTGTTATAAGACCACCTATTTTTTGCCAGTAAATGTCCTCTGGCTGGGGCAATCCAATGAAAGTGTCGGCCCCATTCATACTATTAGCGGCTGAGGGGCTCTCCTAGGGTGTTTCAATAATAGGGGACTCCGTAATTTCCATATTACTATGCTTGTTTGGTTTAAAGATTTTAGACTTTTTCCCCTCTGCTGGGCACCCCTTCGCTTCCTCTTGGGGATCGCACCCTGCATCTGCTCCAGAGATTGTGGGACATCTTTATGGCCATCCGTGTCACGCGTAGCTGAGCCACATGTCAGATTTGATAGTGAATTGTTCAACAATGGTTCTGATTCAGAAGACTCTCCATCTAGATGAAAAGACCCAGTAACTGTAGCTTGGGGTTGACAAATACTCTGGCTTGATAGCCCAGGGGCGAGAGCAGTTTGAGGATGTTTTTCTGGGGTACGTACATTCAATAGACCCCGCAAAGATGAGCGTTTAGTGAAGACAGGGTCCATAGAGAGATGCCGCTCTGTGATGGCTATCTCATGGATCAGAACAGATGTAGCCCTCATTATAAATGGATTAAGAGTTCCGGCTACATAACCAACCCCTGCTGCTCTCTTCCCCCTGCCCTCACATCCAGACATTTCTCTGTCAATTAAATGCAGGATAATAACCAGATTTGGTTGAGTAGCCACTTAGTTATTGGGAGCCCAGGTCGTCTATTATTGGAGGCATCAGAGGGGGAGCTCAGCCTCCCCTGGTCTCCAACGGGCTCAAACGGGCCCACCCTTGGCACGGGCTTTGCCCGGTGCCCCCCGCGCGCGTCCCGCGACGCGGGAGCCCTGCTCTCCTTAAAACGCCTCCTGGCGCTTCAGGGACGCGTTGGTGGTGTGTGCGCTGGGGGCTGTAGTCCCACTATGACTGTGGTGGCAAAGTGGCAGTGAGTGGTAATGTTGAGCAAAGTGCCCTGCTGTTACTCCAGACGAAAAAGGCAGGCAGTGTAATCGTTCCAAGCAGGGCTCCCGCTCCACTGGAGCCCTGCTCTCCTTAAAACGCCTCCTGGCGCTTCAGGGACACGTTGGTGGTGTGTGCGCTGGGGGCTGTAGTCCCACTATGACTGTGGTGGCAAAGTGGCAGTGAGTGGTAACGTTGAGCAAAGTGCCCTGCTGTTACTCCAGATGAAAAAGGCAGGCAGTGTAATCATTCCAAGCAGGGCTCCCGCTCCACTGGAGCCCCGCTCTCCTTAAAACGCCTCCTGGTGCTTCAGGAACACGTTGCCGGCGTGTGCGCCGTGTTTGCTGCTGGGGGCTGTAGTCCCACTATGACTGTGGCGGCAAAGTGGCAGTGAGCGGTAACGTTGAGCAAAGTGCCCCGCTGTTACTCCAGACGAAAAAGGCAGGCAGTGTAATCGTTCCAAGCATGGCTCCTGCTCCCCCGGAGCCCCGCTCTCCTTAAAACGCCTCCTGGCGCTTCAGGGACGCGTTGGCGGCGTGTGTGCCACGTGTGCTGCTGGGGACTGTAGCCCCACTATGACTGTGGCGGCAAAGTGGCAGAGAGCGGTAACATTGAGCAAAGTGCCCCGTTGTTACTCCAGACGAAAAAGGCAGGCAGTGTAATCGTTCCAAGCATGGCTCCCACACAAGATGTGTCTTGTTCTATGAGTGTTTCATGGGAACACCCACAGCAACACCTATGGAACGCCCTTACAATGCAAAGTGCTGTGTATAAAGGGGTTGCATTTACAAGGAGAAGAAAAGCTACGCAGGATGGCTTTTCCTCTCCTTGTAAATATGAAGGAGTGTCTGGCGCCATCAGTACGTTACAAAACGTGAAGTACTGGTGGTGCAGGGTGCTTGTAAATCTGCCCCATAAGTGCTTAGGTATTGCAGACTGATACAATAAGAACATAGTGCTGGTTGGGAGATTGAAGAATTGCATGAGAGTGACAGGAGGTATCCTATGCTGCATGGGTACTACTTCAGTATTTAATAAAGTGGATCAATAGTATGTATCTACTTGGAGATTTGAAGGAATTATACACTTCATATTGTATGTGTACTTGTGTTTGTGCCTAAGTCATTTTATAAGAATACCACTAGTAACTGGAATGATGATATTGCTGTAAACAGAGTGAATACTTCATTTATAAGTGCTTACGTATTGGTGGATTAATAGGATAAGTAGATACTGGTAGATAAGTGATTAAAGAAGTGCATAGGATAGACTGGATGATTCCTATACTATATAAGTACTAAGTGGGCATTTAGAAGAGTGTATCGATAATAACTAACTATTTAGAGATCTGTTTGAATAGTGCACAAGTTATTATAGCTGTACTTGTGTTACTAGCAAGGCCATCCCATAAATTAATACCTAGTAACTACAATAATTACAGTATTACAAAGAGAGTATATAATGAATTTAAAAGTGCTTGAGTATTGGTGGAGTAATAGAATAAATAGATAAAGGAGGATGGGTGAATGGAAAAGTGTGTGAAATAAAGAGAAGGATTCCTAATAAAAAAAACACCAAAATATATGATGAAATAAGGGTTCTTGAAAGCTGTCAGGAGACACTGCATTGCCTCGACCTTTTGTTCGGTTAGGCATAGAAGAGTGCGAGTGACAGTGAAACCCAGCACTGTAAACATTTGGCATTACTGTAAACAGTAATGCCTCCTCCTTAAGATGGCCGCCGTTAGGGACAGTGTTCAGGATCAGGGGACCGCACCTGCACTATCTAGTGTTCGTGTGAAGTGCGTGAGATTCTATCTGCGCACTTTAACTAACCTTTTAGAGAGAAAGCAGCTTGGCGCCGTATCTCCGTGCTTATATCCATAGCAGGAGTTTACGGTAGTTCAGGAGACCCAGAAACTCTTTCGCTGCTATAATCAGGCCGGGAAGAGTCATTGCTGTGAAGGAGAAGTTCCAGAAGAGAAGTTAGAGTAGCGGAGGTTCAGAGTTGGCCGTTCCCTCCGTGAAGGTACTTCAGGACCCGGCAGTGTGCAGAGTCAGAGACGGTAGTGCGGAGGTCTTAGCCTTCGTTCGTCTCTTCAAGTTTGACATTTCAGAGAGAGAGAGAGCGCGAGAATTTCCGAACTATGGACTGAGACGCAGAGAGCAGCGGACTACGTATTTACAGTAAGACTACATTCGCCTGCGCTGTGGAGACAAACTCATTGTGGCTTAACATTCCTCCCTATCACTTGCGCTTTACCTGTTCTCCTTTCCCGCTTTTCCTTCCTTATCCCTTTTTGCGCGCAACAGAGGAATCACCATTGGCCACTATTTTCTGCTGTAAATAGTTCAAAAATGCAATTGACTGAACAGAGATAAAATCATCATTTGCGGAATCACCAGGAGGAATCCAGGTAGTGTGTCAGAGCCTTTAGTACCAGATATCTAGTCACAGTTAAGAGCGAAAAGATATTAAGTAGTTATTCTTTCCTTCTAGATAGTGTACTTCCTCCTGGAACTCATAAAATAGAAGAGAGGCGAAAGCTCTGAAGAAAGCTAGGATAAGATACATTTAGAGTATTAAGTATATGTTGAGGAGAATACTGGTTGTGGTATGTTATTCTTCCCCTTCCCTTCTTCTGTGTATTAGGCACCTTAAACTACGAAGTAAAGAATCCATTAGAAGATTCCAGAAACTAACGAGGGTGCCCAGCAGACGGAGTGTCTCTTCTCTAATTCACTTCCCCTTTTCCCCCCGTTGGTTACGTGGCTTTCATTAGCAGCGGCACCGATAGGTGGGCGATTGGGACCAGCATCAGTTCTGCCTCTGCAAAGAATCTAGGAGCTGTGACAAAAGCACAGAGATATCTCTCCAAAGATGCTCCAACAAGAATGATTGAAATGGGTGGGGTCCTTCAATAGTTACAACGGGAAATGTTATGAACCAATCAAATCTTTTTTTTTCAGGTCACATGGGACCCTATAAAAGAGGGATTTCATCCCTGCATAGGTATTAACTAGGTATTTAGAAGAGTGTATTAATAGTATGTAGCTTGTTGCAGGTCTGCTTGGATAGTATATAAAGAAATTCACCTGTACTTGGGGTAGTGGCTAGTCCACTCCTTAAGTATATGACTAAAACTAGAATAATTTCAGTACTGCAAAGAGAGTGCAAGCTAAATGTATAAATGCTTAGGTTTTGGCAAAGTGATAGGATACATACATAGGGCTAGATGGGTGAATGGACAAACGCATGGGACAGGCAGAAGGTTTCCTAGACTCCATAAGTACTAACTGAGTATTTAAAAGACTGTATCAATACTTTGTAGCTGATTAGAGGTCTGCGTACATAGTGCACAGAATATTGTAGGTGTATTAGTTTTTCTGATTAGGTCAATCCTTAGGTACTTGACTAGTTACTAGAATAATTTCACTGTTATAAAGAGAATACATGCTGAATTTATAAGCGCTTAGGTTTTGGCATAATGATAGGATACATCGATAGTGCTGGATGGGTAATTGAAGAAATGCATGGGATAGACAGAAGGATTCCTAGATTGCATAGGTAGTACTTTACTTAGTAGTTGGCTAGAGGTTTATATACATAGTGCACAGCTGAATGTAGTAGTGCCTTGACAGTAGTACATATAAAAAAATACTTAACATTTTTTCAGTTGTTTTTTACAATTTAAATTTCTTAAAATTTCATACTTTAGAATTAGGATCTTTGAAAGAGAAGAAAAAATACAGTTATAATATATAATATTATACTTTTTACAACACAACATAATTTTATCATTATATGAATTATTTTGTTTGCATTTTTTGCTGTTCTCAGAATATATTGAATTTCACTACAAACAGTGATTTCAATGTTACTTATCACATAACAGCGGGCAAAAAAACAACCAATCAATAAGATTGTTTCAAAAAACCCTAATCTATGTCAAAAATATGTTCAATATAGTGAACTATTTCTCAACATTCCATAAAAACAACATCCTCAATAACATACCATATAGTACAAATCACACATATATAAAATGCTTCTTTCTAAGAGAATTTTCTTACTTCAATATGAAAGCACTGAAATAATAATTCAATGAACAATTCCTTAAAATTTTCATATACTCTAAGTGATGTTCTTAAAAAATATATTCTGTGAGAATATCCTAGAAAAAGTCCTTAAGTGAAATTAATACCCTTCCTCTAGGCCAAATGGTATTCCTGAAATCCTTTATACTGAAATTGTCCAATAGTAGTCGGATTAATACATGTTAACATATTCCCAATAGGCGGAATAATGTTCTTAGAACTTTGGCTTTAAAAATATTAGGTAGGAAATTGGTAATTCGTTAGGCAAACGATATTTAAACACCAAATGAGTATCATTACAATAGGTCCATCCTTTATTGCATTTTAAATAGACAGTGTAATGTCCAGATGTGGTAGAAGTATCATCGAGGAAAATAATTGCTACTTCTACAAAAGTTCTTCCTGATATTGATAGTTGACTTGCTACAAAATGTTTAATTAAAGTTTCCAATTTTCTTCCATCAGCAGTACAACGTTGTATCATTAAAATTATATATTGTCCAAATCTTTGTATAAATATTGTTGATAACATTTCTGATTTGCATTTGCTACCCCAATAGAATAATAGAATAATTCTTTATTGTTTGATTATTTAAAATCTTACAATATTTCCAATACAAAAACATAATTTTTAAAATACAGTAAAAAAGACAATTATATTCTAAAAAGTTTTCTATAAAAAATTCTTTTAAAAACAAATTTTCTGAGTCATTCTCCCAGTTTAGTAGATGCTATCTTTAGGAACTTTACAAAGGCAGCGTTCATGACAAAATCATTTGAATGAAGAGAGATTTTTAAAGCCCGCCTACATGTCCTTATTCCACGCATAATAAAGTGAGGTTTCAGTAATGCGCATCTTTCATTACGAAGTCCAGGGCAGATACATAGAAGGTGAATAATATTCTCTTCTCCACCGTTACATAGTCTACACCATGTGTTGCTGTTGGTCTTTTTCCACGGTGGGACATGACTGAGGCCTGGTAGTATTCCGAATCTTGCTCTTAAGAGACATTGTTTGCTTTTTTCGGACCAGGGTGTCTCCAGATATTCTTGTACTTTCTTTTTTTCGTATCCATTTATCACTGACCATGAATGCTTTCTTCTTGCCAAAGTATCTTTGTCCTTTACTAGTGATAGGTGATTTGTTGTTCGATTTACTATTTTTTTTAAATGATCCATTGCTTATCATATTTATCCAGATTGGCATTAGTGCAAACTCTTCTAATGCCTCATTGAGATATTTCCATGCAACTGTTTTCGTGTTCTTATTTATTTCTTGCCAAAGTAATTGAGATAGATGATTATCATGGTCATTTTTAATCCTATACCAAGTTTTAATAAATTGGCCTTTTCTTGCAAATTCTTGATTGTTTAAACCGAACTCCAGTCTAATTTGTGCCGGTGAAGCGTTATTTGGGAGATAAAAAAGAGATTTATACGTTTTGGAAAGAACCTTGTTTATCTTTTCCGCATCCATCCCCATTAATGCTTCGCTACCATATGTTATAGTTGGGAGCAATTTGGCCCCTATAATTTTCAAGAGCGGTTGATAGGTCAGATTTCCGAGCGATTTCTATGCATTTGCTACCCTCCATGTATTGATTTGCTGCTTTAACTAGTTTGTTGAAAGACACTGTTTTACAATCTGGTAATGTCAAATATATAAATATTTCAGTGTCTATGTTAGTGCTAGATCTAAACTTACAATTTTCACATTCATGTTCCCATTTATAACGTAGGCCAAAAAGATTTTCAATTTCTATTGCTTCATTTTCCAATCCTGTAAGCATATACATTAGAAATTCCTGACCATTTTGTTGAATATTCTGCGTAAATTGTGTAGAACCAGAACATATATCCAAAAGATTATGAATATCAGAAACACTTTGTATTTTTCTTTTATCAGTTCTCAATTTTTCATAAATACAATGCAACAAGGAACAGCATTTTTTTTTACGATTCTCCATAATATGCTGTTGCAAACTTTCTAGAAAAAAAGACAACATTGACCACTACATTAGCATAGCAGTTGATACCTGAAGTATTTTCTAACTGATACCTCTTCAATAGTGACATTTTTCTTTTTGCTTGCAATCTCAACATTATCTTGATTTTCTTCCTTCTCTATAGCTTCACTACAACTAATCTCATATCTTCTTTTTCAACCTACTACACGCTTTTCATATACAGGATATTCACCTAAATTGGGAGCATACACTCTTCTTAACTGATTATACTCTTTTACACAGTTTGCATCTGCACTAATCGTTCCCTCATCAAAATCAATCAAATATAATCTAGATAACTTTCTGACTCGGGACAAAGCAATATATGCCATACCCTCTTTAAAAACGGTATTTCCAATATTTACCAAAGCATTATCTACACTTGAATATTGAGATTTATGAATAGTCACTGCATATGCCAGAGAGAGAAGAAACTGTTTTCTACGAACATATAAATCTTTAGCTAGCAAAAAATGAACTGAACAACGACCAATTGGTTTTACTTTTTCAATCTGATCAAATTTGATTTTCAAAAATTCAATTCCATCTCTATTTTGATAGTTAACAAAATCAACAACTTTACCTATTGCTCCATTTACTAAACCTTTTTCCACATCCAAATTACGCCGTAAAATTACCCGACAGTTGACACATACATATAAATTCTTTTCTAAACCAGCAGTTTTAGATATAGATTTTTCCAAAGAATCCAATTTTGTTTTCAATGTTTCCATCAAAATAATAGTAATTCGTTCATGCTCTATTTTATCAATGGCTTCCATTTTTATTATTTGTTCATTTTCTAGCTTCAAAAGTTCTTAATTGAATATAGAACACTCGCGCAGTGTTGGCATTAAGCAGATTATAGATTTATTTTCTGCTATTTTTTTATATATTTTTCCAGGAACTATATTTTTATTTGGAAACAAGTTGGTAAGTAGTCAACTTTGCAAAGCTTGTTTGCCATGTTCTGTCAGTATTCCAATTCTTATATCTTGAAGAATAGTTCCATAATCAACATCATTTGCCTGTCGCATATTTTTAATGAGTTCATTGTATTCAAAATATGGCCAAATGTTAACGTTTCCAACACTTCCCAAAGACTTTTTGGTGTCTTCATGTGCAAGTGTTTTAAATACTAGTTGTCCTTTTACGGGAGTAAGTTGCAGTAGACCTCCAAAACTATCACATGTTTTCCTCCAAATAAGACATCGTACTCTGTTTTAAGAATTTGCTGCATTCTTCAATGCACAAAAGCAAGTATTAAGTTTGAGACCATGCTCACCTCATCAATATTCAAAAGTTTCATTTTCTTTAGCACTCTTGAAACTTCATAGAAAGGTTCTCCAGATAGTTTGTTATATTCCAATTTATTTTCATGCTCTACAGATAGCATGAGTAAACGATGTAATGTAATTACTTCCATGTTGTGTGCTGCCAACCCAGTTGGAGCAGTTACAACACAAGACAAATGTGAGTCAGTTGTTTTCCGTCGATAACTGGTCAATACTTTAATTAAGAAACGTTCTCCTGTTCCAGCTTGACCACTAATATACATCCGGATAGGTTGAAATGATGTGCAGGTGCATTCTTTCTTTTCATGAAGAAATCCATGGTCGATCTGTTGTCTCACTTGCTGATATATTTCTTTCTGTTCAAAATTTAGTTGTTCTTCCAAGTTTCCTAAGTCCATAATATTTTCTTGAGCTTGATGCATGGCTGTTTCCACTACATTCATGGTGATTGCCGCTTCATTTTCAAGAATTGGTTGTCCTAGTGGATCTTGACTTAGTGGAGCAGAACCTTGACTGTCTTGAGAACTGTCTCTAGTAATCTCAGCTGCAATAGTAGCTTCTTCATCGTTCAACATTTTGCGGTAATTTGCAAAAACTGTACATTCTATGGTATCTTTACAAGCCTAGAAGGATTCTTCATAGCTCTGAAAATCGCCAAGTAATTCCAATTCTGTACGCCACGGTTTGAAGAGTTGAAAACATGCTAAATAGTAAAATTCCCTTTTATCAGGAGTATCACAACTCAGTTTTCTGTGATTAATCAAATTTCCTTTCCTTTGTTTCACCAAACTTCCTTCAGAACCAATCACTACATATTTTCCTTCCTTTATGTTTTCTGTAGTATTCCTTTTAAAAGTGTAATATTGCAGCACTTCATAGAGACATGTGTTCTCAAGATGATGACTTCTATTTGGATAATATGTGTCCAACATGTTTGTTTTCACAATATCTGTACTTTCCAGTTCTTTTTCTGCTAAATATTCAATTTCTCATACAGATTTAAGTACTTGATTTCGCGTTACAGCAAGACCTAGAATCACCCACATGATTCTTCTGGATTTTGAGTATAAACTTGCAGATGATAACCGATCTGAGCATTCACACGCTCCAATTTCTCGATGGGATAACATCTTCAAACCGAAACTGTAGAATTTCTTACTAAGACTCTTCTCGTGAGAAAATTCTTTTAAGTCCGTCTTTTCAGATTTTTTTATACAAGATGTCACATACCGGGCAACAGCAATGGAATTATCCGCAACATACTGAATATCCATATTAGCATTCCACATTGAGAGAATAACTGGATTATAATCATTGATATATTTTGATTCTTCACTTCTTCTCAAATTGTATGTATTTTTGGGAGATTTTCTAGTGATGGTTTGTCTCACAGCTGACATAAAACTGTTTACTCTTCCTTTGGATATTGCAGGACGTGGAAATCCAAAACAACATTTGGTATAACATTTTTCCTTAGACTTATACTTTCGTGGACAGTATTTGCCACATCATTGACTTTGGAATCGTAAGACTTGTTGCCTTAAGGTGTTTTCTTCTGTTCGTTTTGGTATAGCACATGTGGCATATTCTTCAATAAAAGACGAAACAGTGTCATCCAAATCAGTTCCGAATTTGGGTGCCTCCTTGATCCATAACAGCATATGTATATGAGGAGCACCTCTAGCTTGATACTCCTTTCTCCAAACGAAATCCACAACTTCTCTAAGAGGAGGATTCTTTTTACTGAAGATAAAATACATCATAGCTTCAAACCTATGATTGAAATATCTGCATACATTAACAGGATCCAAAGAGCACAATTCTCCAGGTGTCTTGTATTCAATATTTTTTATATTCGAATTTGCTTCTCAAAGAAATTCAAGTAAATCTTCCCAAGCGTATTCAGCACAGCTTAGGGTAACAAACCACGTAGGAGTTCCTAAGTTACTTAGCATACATTTAAGTTCTCCATGACAACAATACCAATACTCATTGGTACCATGCTGACATGCCATCAAATTAATCAGTTGAGATTCTAAATGACCGTCTCTCTGATGTACTTTATCCATAAATTCCTTTGCAGAAACCTTTTGAAGATGTACTGCTGTTTTTAATATGTGGTTAACTGCATATGAAAGCCCAGACAAGTCACTCTCAAACAAAAGAAGAAATATATGTGGGATACATTGTCGAAATCTTGCATCTTCTGCATACAACCTTGTTGTTAGATATTCTGATGCAGGAATCTGCACTGATTGTTCGTCATATTGTCCACCTTTTCAAGTTGGAAACAGCTGCGAAAAACAACGAGCTTCCAAACTTTTTCCCTTACACTCATGATAGTCCCCTTTGCTTTCTTCATTTGGAATAATTCAATAGTATTCCCCATCACTTCTTTTGAATGTAGATGTACACTATAATGTTCATAGATTTCTTCACTTTGGACATGTCCACCTTTTCAATTTGACCACTTGACATTTCACTATCATTGTCAGACTCCTTAGTAGATCCTTACTACACAGGAACAGAGATGCTAATTCCCAAATCCACCCCTAACAGCAACCTAGAGCTTGATGTTACAAGTCTCTAGAGAGGCTATTATGGGGGAAGGGGGAAATTGGATAAAATAACAAAAGAGAGAGAGAAGAGATTGTCCTGGCGGTTTTCTTCTGTAGTCCGTCCTGCAGACTTCTATTAATTGAAGAAAAACCTGTGGGCAAGAATTATACCAACATGAATCACCAACTACACTACTCTTTCCTACCTATCAGTTACTTTTATCTCTCAGGATCTTACCCTATGACTTCCAGAACTTGACTTCTCTTCTATTTCTATTTGGCGCTCTTTTAAGATGTGCTGTTTTATCCTAGACTGGAGACTTCCTTCTGAAAAGTTAGAAAAGAACACTCTGTTTAAGGCACTATCCTTCCTTTTACCTGTCTAGACCCCTCCCTGTTCTATCTCACTTACTTTTGCTTTTTTCTTGTTTATTTCTCCTCTTATGTTCTTTATTCTTTGCCTTATTCTCTCAGGGTTCTTGTTTGGCGCACCTGAAATATATTTACATTCTTTTATTGAACCTTACTCCCTTACTATTCCCTAATTATTTGTCTAACTGATATCCACTTACTGTGTTTTCTTTTGACCTTCTCCTATGGGTAATTATCCTTGTTTTTTCTTTCTCTTTTCAAGTTCTTCTCTTGAGTTCAGTTAATTGCTTGTGCACTCATTGATTAACTTCCTGACATTGGTGAGTCCTTCCTGGCATCTGTAAGTGTCTTCTCTATTTTCTCCACTAATATTTCCGCTACTGTTGTACAGCTCTTAAAACATTTACTGTGCCTCCTCCTTATTTACTCTGACTGAATTTAGCTTGCATTTCATTCTGACTGAATACTAGAACGTTAAACTTCTTTACACTGTCTTTTCATGCTAACATTTCAGTAATGGCATTCCTCTCGACAATATTTTGACTTTAGTCACTTAGCTCGTTGTCTTCCTGAGGCGCTCTGCTGTATACGTGACTTGAACCTCCTCACGAACTCAGAGACGTTAATCTCCCCTCTGACTCTGAGACGCTTCTTCATCAGTTCCGCATTGCCGGTAATGCCTTCAGATACTCGGCTTTGAACTCCGCTTGAAACTTGAGGGCAAATACCTTAACTAAGAACTTTTACTAAGAATTTACACGGAACACTACGGAAATGTCTCTCGACGCTGTCAGATCCTCGGTGAAGTGCGCAGTTCCCAAGCAGCGCACGCCTCACCAGGATTCTGTAGCGCGCGATGCTGGGACTAGAACGCTAACAACAAACCGAGTCTGGCGACCTATTCAGGCGCCATCTTCGAATTAGTTCTGACCAGCCCAATTTATTAACATGGGTTTCCTTGTTCATGAGTTCTCCCTGCGCTATTAAGCCTATCAGCGTTTTTGGAGTCCTGACAATCATCTCCTAAAAGTATTTCTTCTTCTTCTACATACAGATTTTTGCAGTAATCAATGTTTTTTTATCAGATATAATGTTGCCTTTTGCACTTTCCTAACATCCACTAATTCTTGCCAGATTTTCTTACTCTTAATAGGAGCACCATTAACTAGAATAACTAGTGCTTCACTTTCTACATTCTCTACACCAATAGTTTCAATATTTTTCTTTAAATCTAGAGGTAAATATACAACTCTTCCTTTTAATCCTCTCTATAAATCTGTAGGAGGCAATTTACCTGTTTTAGCCTCCATACGAACAATAGCCTGAAATGGGTGCACACATTGAATCAGAATAGACTCATACGTGTTTAAATCTATCAGTACTGGAGAAATAGTTACCAACTCCGAGTTATTACAGACAGCTCTAGCAGGCATTTTATTCTCGTCTAATTTGCTATAGCAATATTTACAAATACACTGATCAGGCCCCAAATCAAAGCAATTGTCTACCAGCAAATAAGTTGCAAATTCCCTTCACTTATCATTATTTTCTCTTTTACTTTTTAAATATAAATCAACAGTCCTACCTAGTCTGATTATTATAGTGAGTTCATCGGCAACAAATCCAAGAATAATTTGGCCTTTCACCTGAAATCAACTTAAACTTTGTAATTCGTTCTTCAAATTTTTTTGTAGTAGTATGTTCCACATTCTGTTGAACATCTTCTTCTATTAATGTGTCAGTTTCTGTACTCTCTTGTTCAGGACCAAAGTAACAAAACTCAATTTCATCACAAACCATCTTCACATCGGATACTGACCCACACAAAAGAGCACTGTTCAACTCATTTAACATTAGTGCTGGACTTTTTGCGTAATACAATCTTTTGAAAATTTCCGCATTTGAGAATGATGTACTGCTAACATTCTGAAATGATGAAAACACTTTGACATACTTTCCTTGCAAGACAAGCTAGAGAATTACCTTGCAGATCCAGTTTTGTTTCTCACTCTACAAGGATTTAGTCCTTGCAACATCTTAATCTTTTGTTTAACACTTTTTGTACTATACTCTCGTAAGAAATTGATATTGCAGTGGTATACTACAAATACTACTGCATTCCCAAGTATACACTGGGGCTTTATGAATCCCTCGAACTTCATCAGCTATTAGTTCTTCTACAGTTCTAGAAACCATCTTTTCTTTCTCAATAGGACAACCATTTTTAACCTCATAAGCTCAACCACTGGTATCAACTGCAAGCAACAAAGTATTGGTCTGAAAATAACTCTTCAGTAAAGAAAGGCTCTGAACTTAAACTGTGTTTCCATTCACCCCAAAAAAATCACAAAACTTAGTCCTGTTAATTACTCTTTTCTTCTTACTTTTGGCCTTCGTAAAATGGATTGGTTTATCTAGTGATCAAATTATGTTTAAAACTAAAATGAATAATTTCCTTTTTAATTCAAAAGTCTTCTCAACAATAATTTCAATTTCCTTCTTCTTTTTATAAAATGGTGCTCTTCTTTTGAATTTCTTCACTTCTTTCAACAAATAAAGACAACTCTATTGTAAAACATATTCTTTCTTATTTTTTTATACTGACTCTGCCTTCTTTTACCATACATTGTGTCTTTTGAATGTAATTTCCCATTTTTGTCATTTTTTTATTCATATTCTTTTTTCTGGTTGAGGCATTCCCTGTACTTTCCAGAAACTGCAAACTGTTTATAGCCTTTGACAGTTTCTTAATAAATTGTTTTGTTCTCTTACCAGAATACTTCTTCTTTTTCCCCACATGTTGTTGGTCATGTTGTTGGTGAATATTCTTCAAATAATAATTTCTGTTCTTTTACCTTTTTTGTTTCTTTAGTCATGATAAGTTTATTTTAACGATGATGAACAATATCTGTAAAAATAAATATATATATAAAATTATTTTAATGAATCTATAACATATACTTTCCTATTACTAAACAAACACATTGTATATAAAAACTATTTAAACACTTCCTTTTGTAATCACAATTAATTTACTGAAGTACACAGGTACTAACTTGAATAATTATTACAATGAATAAGTTTTTTACAAATGCATAGACAGTAAACGAGTACCTAGAGTACTAGTAGTTCACAGCAAAGTGTACCATTGCTTGTATGAATGCCTGACTCATTCTCCAAGAGCATAGACAGTGACCAGGTTCCCAGGCTGGTACTAGTTATCATCAGGATAAGTTTATAAACACTTATATGTCTGCAGAGAGATTAAATAAGCACATGCTTCTGTCAGGATGATTCTAAGACTGGACACAGACTCCCAGTGTGATTTCAGATAGGCAAGACTTTAGTAGGAGAGACTAAGTTGTCTGGAAGGGGTCAGGGGACTGTATACATTGTGCTCATTTGACTGTACCACTGCTTTTTTGAATGCCTGACTCATTCTCCAAGGGCATAAAGAGTGACAGGGTTCTCTTACTGATAATAGTTATCATCAGGATACGTTTATAAGCACTTATGTATCTGCAAAGAGATTAAATAAGCACATTCTTCTGTCAGGATGATTCTAAGACTTGACACAGACTCACAGTGTGATTTCAGACAGGCAAGACTATTCCCTGGACTTTACTAGGAGAGACTCAGTAGCCTGGAAGGGGTTAGGGGACCGCATACATTGTGCTCATTTGACTGTTCCACTGCTTTTCTGAATGCCTGACTCATTCTTCAAGTGCATAAACAGTATAGGTTCCCATTCTGCTAACAGTTATCATTAGGATAAGTTTATAAGCACATATATGTCTGCAGAGAGATTTAAATAAGCACATGCTTCTGTCGGGATGATTCTAAGACTGGACACAGACTCACGATGTGATTCCATACAAACAAGCCTATTCCCTGGACTTTAGTAGGAGAGACTCAGTAGTCCGGAAGGGGTTAGGGGGCTGCATACATTGTGATCATTTCACTAATCCACTGCTTTTCTGGATGCCTGACTCATTCTGCAGGTGCATAAACAATGACTGGGTTCTCATACTGCTAACAGCTATCATCAGGATAGGTTTATAAGCACTTATATGTCTGCAAAGAGATTACATAAGCACATGCTTCTGTCAGGATGATTCTAAGACTGGACACAGATTCACAGTGTAATTCCAGACAGGCAAGACTATTCCCTGGACTTTAGTAGGAGAGACTCGGTAATCTGGGTTCTCAGTATGAGAACGCAGTGCACATTTCACTGTACACAAACACAGTCATAGAGAAGTTTTAAGTACATAGGTATGACTACACTAAAATAATTAGTATATGGTGCTCAATGGGTGATTGGAGTAGTGTTTCACTACTTACAAGGCAATAACTGCTCAGCAAACACACTCTTTATAGAATAAAACTACTGCATAAATCTCTACTGCTACATTACGTTTCTACAACTACGTTTAATATCACATGTAGCCAAATACAAACTCACAAACCTTTCACATTTCTCTGCTATAACTCTCACCATATCACTGAACAACATAAATGAGTATGTCTATACAGAACTCTATGTAAACCACATAAATTCTCAATACAATCTTCAATTTGAAACCAAACACCAAAAATTATGTCACATGTTTTAACTATACCTCTGTGGACACTTATAAAAACGACTCTCATCACTAATACCTTAACTCAACATATACATTTCCAATTTAAAACCAACACCTAAAATTATGCACTATAATACCAATGTACATATGCACACATTAAAACAATCAGTCATAATCAGCAATCCCCATTGCAAAAGACACATAATAATATACAAACTGTATATTTAACAACATTTACATACATTACAAAAAACTGCAATAAGTATTTCTTCAATAGAAAATATATCACTAGCTCCAAATTTTAAGATTTATAATTTATGATTAAAAACAAAGGCACCGCATAGAACACCAAACAAATTAATACCTCACCTTTCAAATTGATTTGTAGATTATGAAGTATCTGAATCACACACCAGATTTTCTCATGCACACAATGAATGTACTGCACTCCTCTCAGCAAAACCAAAAAATGGCAAACGTTCCCTCTCATTCTGCACACATATACATGTAAATATCAAATCACATTACTTCCCAGATTAATTCAAACTCTAACACACATTACTATTGGTTACACATATCAACCCTTGCCAACTGACCTCTAACTGAACCAAAATTGCTTCTGGAATATTCTGGAGTCACGCCTGGTCCGTGCACCATAAGCAACGGAACCGTGGATCCAGAAGAGACCTCAAAAGTATTTGACATAGGTTTTTTTTTGATAACACACTACTTTTAACTATACCAGTGACTTGGAAAATATCACTGCAATTACATATTACTGTAATATTAATAAGAAATACACATTGTAATGCCACACATTACTTCCAACCCTACCCCCATTCTACCCATAGTAACAGTTCATGGAACACTCAACTGAACACACAGGTCACAAGTTCAGCACACGGTGTTGCACATTCAAACAGCAAGTGTGCTAGACTTTCCAAACTACAAGCTTATCTTATCTAATGCACCTTTCAAACAGTTTTTACTAACCAATAAGAAACATTCTTTGTAAACACAAAAATATGCACCCTATTTTTCAGTGTATAATGTTCTAAATCAGCCAACCATTTCTCTTCTTTTGTTAAAACTGCATCATGTCCACCATTTTAGAAACATCTTATTTTACAAACTGCCTACTTCACCTACAGACATCTGAGTGCATGCAGACTTCGCTTCAAGATGCTTAGAGTGTGGATTGTGGGATACAGCTATATTTTCTGGTGCAAAATGTATGCTGAAAACAGAGGTATTGACAAAGATCTAGCTTTGCAAAATGACAGAGGGAATTAAAGTGGCACCAATTGATGCCATTGGTTAAATCCTTTTTGCATCTCCAACACCCTGACCTCATAATTGTGCACTGTGGTGGCAATGACCTAGGCACTTTAACTGGGGTAGGTCTGGAAATGCTAATGAAGTACACCTTTGCAGAATTTATGTTACTTTTCCCCCAAACTGCCTTTGTCAAAAACAGAAATGGAACTGGTCTAATCAATTTTGTCCACAGATTTAGAAAGCTAAGAAACATGTTAATAAAGCTGTTTCTGCTGATCTCAGATATTATAGGATGGGGTCCATTTACAGCAACAATCTGCGTTTTAATATGGATAGCATCTATAGGAGAGATGGTGTACATTTCACAGATGAGCGTAACAGAGTCTTTCTCAATAACTTTAGACTCTGCATAGGTATTTACTTGTAGGTACCAAAATCTCCCAATAAACACAAGGGCTCTTTTAAGAGCCACCCAAGATCTAAACATATAAGCTTGATTTATATTTTAAAAATATTATATTTTTTTGCTTGGAGTCGTGCAGCCAGTGCGTTTTTGAGCCGCGCACACAGCGCATTCACACCAAGGGGCAACCCTGGGAGTCGCGCACCCATCGCGTTCACACCAGGGGGCCGCGCTGAGAGTCAAGTACCCATCACATTCACACCAGGGAGCCACGCTGAGCACTGCGCTGAAGTTGCGACTCCAAATTTTACTGTAAAAAAATTGGCTCCTTCCACTAATTACTATTCTCCACGGGGACCCCATCCCCCGGAGCCTAGACACAATGATGGGGACTGTGGGGGGAGCCCCAATGCCCCCACGGTCCCGCCGGCTCCCTGCATCCTTCTGGAGCCGGCATTGCTTTTTCACATGGGGAGCTGCTAACATGCAGCTCCCCGTGTGGAAAAGCAATTCTGCTTTGGATTTTGGAAGAGAGAGCAGGTTTCCTGCTCTCTCTTCCAAACCCAAACCAGAGTTTGCTACAGTAGGGAGGGAGACGTGCTCCCACCCTACCATAGCAAACAGCAGTGTCCCAGGGTGGGCACCCCGGGACACTGCGGGGTGGCGCTCCCCAGGGCCATCGAAGGCTCCAGGAGAGGGCCCTGCAATAACTACACGCTAAAGGGCATACTAATTTACAGACCCCCAGGCCCCATAGCCAGGTTCGAGGAGAGTCTGGTTGAAGGAATCATAGAAACCGCACTGTGCAATTACAAGTTTCTGGTACTCGGGGATCTCAATCTACATCTCGATAACCCCTCAGACAACGTCAGTAAGAATTTTGGTCAGGCACTGAAAGCCCTCCAACTTACCCAAATTGTAAGAGGCCCTACCCATCAACTGGGTCATTTGCTGGACCCCATATTTGTCAACTGGGGGGAAGCAGAAGCTATGACCCCAATTCCCATTCCCTGGTCGGACCACTATTTTGTCCCTTTTTCCATTCGAATCCCTGGAAGCAGACCCCCACAGCCACCAGTCATGTACCATCTCAAACGGAAATGGGCTACATTCTCTCAGTCTAAATTCTGTGCAGAACTAACGAAAGGAGGAAGCCCAGGAGGGAAGGATGCTGACACGGCCAATGCTAACCTCTGCACACGCATTAATCAGGCACTAGACTGCACAGCCCCTTTGCGAAAAACCACACCTGGGGGACGCATAAACAAAACTGCCCCGTGGTTCAACGCGGAACTAAGAGTTCAGAAAACCGCACTGAAAAGAACCGAAAGAGAATGGCGCAAGACTTTCTCGGAAGAAACCAGAACCAATTATCTAACCGAGAGACGAACCTACCATAGACTAATCAGAAAGACGAAAACAGCATACTATACGACTAGGATCAGTGAGGCTGGTAACTCGACGAAAGAGCTGTTTTCACTCTACAAAACTCTTTCAAGCGGAAACTCAGCTACTGTCCCCGATGACTGCTCACCAGAATTGTGTGACAAAATCGCAGATTTTTTCTCTGAAAAAATAACAAAAATCTACTCAGCATTCCCGACGCAGCCTAAAACCGGGGCAGACTTTGTTGAAAGCCCAAGGGAGTGGGGAGATAAACCAAGACTTACCAACTTTGTTACCCCTCCCACGGAAGATCTTCTAAAAATCTGTAGGTCGGTGAAGTCGGGCTCTCCTCGAGACCCACCCACACCCAAACGCCTGACGGACAGTCTAAGGGTACTAGAACCATACATCAGACATCTACTTGATGTATCTTTTAGCACCAGGACAGTACCTAGGGATTGGAAAAAGGCGGTTGTTCTGCCCCTCAGGAAGAAACCTACCATCAGTTTTGAGAAACTTGACAATCTCCGCCCTATCTCACTCCTGCCCTACCTGGCCAAGGTGGCTGAAAAAACGGTCAATATACAACTAATGGACTTCGTGGAAAAGGCTGCCCTATTGCATGACACCCAATTCGGATTCCGCCCCCGCCACTCTACAGAGTCCGCACTGCTGACTGCAGTTGAGACCCTATGTCAGGGGGTGGATGAGGGACATACCATGGCCCTCATCCTATTGGACCTGAGTGCAGCTTTCGACACTGTGGCGCACGACAACTTGCTACAGTGTCTGAACAACGGAGGAATATCCGAAGCTGCACTCCAATGGTTACAATCCTTCCTGACAGGAAGAAGCTTCCAGGTTCACCAGGGTGACCACTACTCGAGAGACATAGGTTTGGGACAGGGCGTTCCCCAGGGTTCGTCTCTGAGCCCAACCTTGTTTAATCCCTATGTCTCTCCAGTGGCCACAATTGCCGTGAGTCACGGATTGAGCATTGTGTCATACGCCGATGACACGCAGCTGGCTATCTCCCTATCGCGTGCACCCGGTCTTGCGATGGACAGTTTCAGGGATTGCATGCAAGAACTTGCAACCTGGATGTCCACCAACTGCCTTAAATTAAACGGCAACAAGACCAAGGTGCTCGTTGTGGGG
Source organism: Lissotriton helveticus (assembly GCF_964261635.1). Taxonomy (NCBI): domain Eukaryota; kingdom Metazoa; phylum Chordata; class Amphibia; order Caudata; family Salamandridae; genus Lissotriton; species Lissotriton helveticus. The sequence continues at coordinate 919,037,549 of NC_136069.1, forward strand.
AGGAACCCATCTGCTTGGTCATCGGCGTGGTGGCCACCATGCCTGGGTGAAGCTCCCATACCCCGCCAGGGAGTAAAAAACCTTGGCGTATGGCTCGACGCTGACCTATCTTTTGGACCCCAGATAGACCGAGTTGCAGGTGTCTGTTTTAGTGTCCTAAAAATCATAAGGAAGGTCCTTGACCTCCTTCCTATGTCAGCACGGAAAACACTGGTACACGCCCTTGTGACATCACGCCTAGACTACGGCAATCTACTCTACCTGGGTACCACCTGCAAAGCTATGAAGCGCCTTCAGGTAATACAGAACGCGGCAGCCCGTCTCATCCTAAAAATCCCCAAACGATCAGACACCAAAGCCGCTCTCAAAACCCTCCACTGGTTGCCAGTAAAAAGCAGAGTAGAATTCAAAGCCCTCTGTACATGCCACCGCATCCTAGCGAAGAAATCACCTATCCCACTCCTGAACTTAGTGACAAGGTATACACCTGCACGCGATTTGCGCTCCTCTTATGGGGGCCTACTTCAGGTTCCTAGGGTCAAAAGGGCCCGTATGGGCGGACGTTCCTTCCGTCATCTGGCAGCGAAAAGCTGGAATTCCCTCCCTCTCCATCTCCGTCTGGATCCTTCCGAAGCCAGCTTCCGCAAGAACCTAAAAACATACCTGTTCTCCAGATAACTGATCACTGGTCTCCAACCTCGCACAGAGTTCTTCAGTTGTAGCGCGGGGACACGCGTCTGCGTAACCAAGCGCTTTATAAGCTACCCTTATTATTATTATTATTATTGCAGCCCCCCTGACAACACTTTAAAAGCCACAGGGGGTTGCGGTCCTCAGGGCTTGGGGGACCTTGGAGGCCCCCCACCCATTTTTAAAAAAAAAGCCCCGGGGCTGGCAGACCCTGGGGCTGGGGGGGAGTGTCCGCCCCCAAAATATTTTTAGAAAGCCCCGGGGGTGGCAGTCCCCAGGGCTGTGGGGGTCCCCTTGGGCCCCCGCACAAATATTTTTGGAATGCCCCCGGGACTTGGCCCACCCGGGGGCTAATTAATAAAGAAGCGCGGGAGCACGTGCTTCGTTTTGTTCTTTTTTGCAGCTGGATCCACACACCCAGCGCGCATTTCGTTGTATAAAAAAATATATATGTTTTTTTAGCCCTGGAGGTCCTTTAAGGACCCCCTAAGGAGACCTAGGGGGTCAGGGTGTTTCAACCCTCCCCCTCTTCTTGTTTTCTGCCTTCATTTTACTGCCATCTTGTGCCTTCTACCGAGGCACAAGTGGCTGCCAACAGTTCCTGGTTTGGAGTGTTCACAGTCAATTAGAATGCAGCTCAGGATCATCAGGGTGCGCGGATCCTAATATGCAGGGTGCCCGGATCCTGCAATTCCGTTCAGCAGTTGAGGCTGTAGCATTGTCTAAAGTTTCCTATGGAAAATTGCATGGGGAAAACACGTTTTGGGAACCCCCTTTTTTCTTAGCCCCGCTTCCCAAATCACCCTGAAACTTTCAAGATAGGAGCGGACCGGAGCACCACACGAGTTTCGAAAATTTCGCGAAGATTCGTCAATAGGCACCAAAGTTATTGGAAATAGAATGTTGCGATTTTCCTATGGTAACTAGGTACTAACTATAACTACCTACTGGTGACTGCCAGTAGGTAATACATACATATATATATATATATATATATATATATATATATATACACGCTCCTTTGCCTGACACCAAAGATTGAGCAGCACCCGAACACAGGACCAAGGTGGCAAGCCTTTGTTTCGGAGTACAAGTGGCACGCTGCAGGCAGTTTCGATCTGACAGCCACAAACGCGACCTAGCCTGACGCGTTTCGAGGGTGTGTCCCTCTTCCTCAGAGGCAATCGCGGTTGCATGTGTGCTCCGGTTCCTGTCCCAACATGCCTATTTAACGCCCAGGATGGGCGGGTCAAGTGTCCCACGGCATCATGGAACTTGTGGTCCCGGCAAATCCAACACTGATGGTGCTCTAATGTTTTGTTCTTTTCAAGCCCACAGATGGGCCACCGCTCACAGCGTCCACTTTAAGCCCCGGTCTGTGCTCCACAAAGACGGTGTAGGCATATATCCTGCCGTGTGGCCCCCGCTCTTTAGACAGGGTGCTGCCGCTCGACGGCTGGGCTGCCGCCAAAAAATACACGCTCCTTTGCCTGACACCAAAGATTGAGCAGCACCCGAACACAGGACCAAGGTGGCAAGCCTTTGTTTCGGAGTACAAGTGGCACGCTGCAGCCAGTTTCGATCTGAGAGCCACAAACGTGACCTAGCCTGATGCTTTTCGAGGGTGTGTACCTCTTCCTCAGAGGCAATCACGGTTGCAGGTGTGCTCCGGTTCCTGTCCCAACATGCCTATTTAACGCACAGGATGGGCGGGTTAAGTGTCCCACGGCATCATGGAACATGTGGTCCCGGCAAATCCAACCACTGATGGTGCACTAATGTTCTATCCTTTTCAAGCCCACAGATGGGCCACCGCTCACAGCGTCCACTTTAAGCCCCGGTCTGTGCTCCACAGAGACGGTGTAGGCATATATCCTGCCGTGTGGCCCCCGCTCTTTAGACAGGGTGGTGCCGCTCGACGGCTGGGCTGCCGACAAAAAATACACGCTCCTTTGCCTGACACCAAAGATTGAGCAGCACCCGAACACAGGACCAAGGTGGCAAGCCTTTGTTTCGGAGTACAAGTGGCACGCTGCAGGCAGTTTCGATCTGACAGCCACAAACGCGACCTAGCCTGACGCGTTTCAAGGGTGTGTCCCTCTTCCTCAGAGGCAATCGCGGTTGCAGGTGTGCTCCGGTTCCTGTCCCAACATGCCTCTTTAACACCCAGGATGGGCGGGTCAAGTGTCCCACGGCATCATGGAACTTGTGGTCCCGGCAAATCCAACCACTGATGGTGCACTAATGTTCTATCCTTTTCAAGCCCACAGATGGGCCACCGCTCACAGCGTCCACTTTAAGCCCCGGTCTGTGCTCCACAGAGACGGTGTAGGCATATATCCTGCCGTGTGGCCCCCGCTCTTTAGACAGGGTGGTGCCGCTCGACGGCTGGGCTGCCGCCAAAAAATACACGCTCCGTTGCCTGACACCAAAGATTGAGCAGCACCCGAACACAGGACCAAGGTGGCAAGCCTTTGTTTCGGAGTACAAGTGGCACGCTGCATGCAGTTTTGATCTGACAGCCACAAACGCGACCTAGCCTGACGCGTTTCGAGGGCGTGTCCCTCTTCCTCAGAGGAAATCGCGGTTGCAGGTGTGCTCCGGTTCCTGACCCAACATGCCTATTTAACACCCAGGATGGGCGGGTCAAGTGTCCCACGGCATCATGGAACTTGTGGTCCCGGCAAATCCAACCACTGATGGTGCACTAATGTTCTGTCCTTTTCAAGCCCACAGATGGGCCACCGCTCACAGCATGATTCTGTGTGCTCTCTACCCTCATATATCAGAGATACTACAGACTTCTTGAATAAAATAGATAACATCAGATGGGTGGAGGGATCTCTGCTCATTACCATGGACGTGAACGCCCTGTATACCATTAATGATCATATCCAGGGTATGGAAGCCAGTTACCATTTCCTTAAAAACAGAGAAATAGGCCTTACAGACCACACATGTATGCTCATAGAAATGATGAAACTTTGTCTGAGGAATAATGTCTTTATGTTCGATGGAGCCATGTATAAACAAGTCCGTGGCGCGGCCATGGGTTCAGCATTTGCTCCTAGTTTCGCGAATCTTTTTCTGGGTAAGTGGGAAGAGGAAATCAGAATGGACAATAATCTTACGGATGATTTTGCTAAAGTTGAATCTTGGATCAGATACATCGACGATCTGTTTGTTGTGTGGCGAGGGACAGAGGAGGTAGCAATAAAGTTCATTGAGAAACTCAATAACAATGGGTACAATATACATCTTACTTATAACATCAGTAATAAGTGTATAGAATTTTTGGACACCGAAATTGAAGTTATCAATGGTAACCTTGTTTCTAAACTCCATAGAAAAGATACCTCCGGGAACAGCTTACTTCAATCCCTCAGTGCTCATCCAGATCCACTTAAATGGAGTATTCCATATGGTGAGCTACTGAGGGCCAGAAGGAACTGCAGCAGTGACCAAGGTTTCGCTCCTGAACAGGAAACCATGTTGGCCAGATTCAGAGGAAGGGGTTACCCAGAATGGGTTCTAAAGAAAGCTGTGAAGAAAGTTACAGACGTCAAAAGATCAGAAACCCTCACTCCTAAAGCCCAGACTAACTCAGACAATACCACTACCCGAGTCATTACCACCTTTAACCAGAAATCAGGCAAAATACAAAAAAAATTCTTGCTAACAATTGGAAAATACTGAAAGCGGGCAATATAATAGGCCCACTCCTAAAGGAAAGACCTCAAATCACATATAGAAGAGGCAGAAACTTAAGAGATATTTTGATTAAAGGAGACATATCTGAAAAAAGAAAAGAGCACATACAAGGTCTCAAAGGCTTTTATCCATGTGGACACTGCAGGGCATGCAAAACTAGCTTCATGGTAAAGGAAGTTGAAATCCCGGGGAATCAGGAACTTAGAAAAATAAAGCAGTTTTTGACATGTAATACCAATTATGTTATCTACGTCCTTGAATGTTCATGCAAACATAGATATGTGGGCAGCACTATCTGCATGGTTAAAAAACGCATACAAGAACACCTTAGAGCTATTATACATGTAGACAACCGATACCCCATTGCGAGGCACTTCCATGAGTTCCATCAATCAAATACCGCTCTCCTGAGATACTTTGCAGTCGAACAAGTTCACATAGGGAGATGGGGTGGCAATCGTGAACTTGCCCTTAGAAAAAGAGAATCTAGATGGATTATGGAGCTCGAGACGAGATTCCCTGGTGGACATAATTTAGTCGAGGAACTGGAAACTTACCTCCATGATGAATAATGTAGAGAATAATTAGTTTGACAAGAAGTCTGTAGCATAGTTTTACTACAATGTAGGCACAGTATAAGATGTGAATGCCTGTTTTGAAACTGTTACTGATAATATGTGCATAACACTGATAATAATTCTGTGTTAATATTTTAAATATTTTAAATGTACATTTTTGTATGTTTCTTTCAGGAATAAAGGAAGGGAGAATTCACTTTTTTCACCAACACTGCACGATTTCCCTACCCTTTTCTTCACTTGGATGGAAGACACCTATTCACTTTTGAGAGATAAGAAACATCACTTTTTCTGCACTGGTATCTGACCACTCTCGACATGTTATACATATTAATTTTTGTAGGAGATGAGATTTTTTGGGTGTCACTTTTTTAGAAAATATAACCAACAATGGACTGGTTAGTGGTCATAGTAATAGACTGTTTTTTAAATAAGAATCCACATTATAGAAATATATGATGTTCTGTTGTACACTTGGAACTTTCTATAGTATGCATTAGTTGGCCTTCAGACTGTGTCGGCACTAGACCGAGCATACAGATAAGTCTGATTTTCGAGTGGGTAGTTTGGGGCACTAGACCGAGATAAATCAAATGCTAACCCTCATACTACAGCAATGATATCCACAGTCAAGTGGGTCGTATTTATAATTGCTTCTTATTTTGTAGTTTTATTTTTCAAAATGTTTTGTTTTCTGTACCACGAGAAAATGATTCTTTTTATAGACAGTAATTGCATGTCTGAGATATGATCAGGTTGAAGTGAACGACAAACACTGTTGCTTTAGTTCAAACATTACTAGTACAAGATGGTGGAATAGTTACTGTTGAAAGTCACATGACCTTTCCCATGACATCATCAATGTTTACTTCCTTTTGTACTTAACATGTCGTCAGGGGCAGTGGGGTTAACGTGTGATCAAGGCACAGATAGTGCTGAAACGCATAGCGTGATCTTGGAATAAAGAAAGTTTGCTGCTTACTCCCGAGTGCGCGTTTTGCTTAGAAGCAATTTGTGGAGTCATTGGAATCTTCGGCTGTAAGGTCCGCCGATTTTACGCGCCACCCGATGAAGGGAGAAAGGATACAGGAAGGACCCTTCCTGTGTGTGTGTGTGTGTGTGTGTGTATATATATATATATGTATATATATATTCGCTGAAAAAACCATAGGTTATAGACCATATATAGTTAGGAATTAGCATTTATAAAACCTTGAAAATTCACTGAAATAACCATAGGTTATAGACCATATATAGTTAGGAATTAGCATTTACAAAACCTTATTTTACTCACACAAAACCATTGAAATTCCATATATAGTTAGTTGCACTAACTATATATCGCGCACCCGCAATCCACTGCTGATGATGTCACATATTACATCATTCATGACATGGTCAGTGACATCACTGATGACATCACTGATGACATCTCAAATGACATCACTGATGACATCACTGATGACATCTCAAATGACATCACTGATGACATCACTGATGACATCTCAAATGACATCACTGATGACATCACTGATGACATCTCATTTGACATTACTGATCACATCACTGATGACATCTCATTTGACATTACTGATCACATCACTGTTGACATCATTCATGTGATAATACGATGAACCTCTTCAGACTCTAATATAACCTTAGATACACTCAGTGTAAACAGACACTCACAGACTGTCACTCATCCATGGAGTTACTCACACACCTAGTCAGTCATGCAAAGAATCAATCACACCTCCATTTCCTCAACTATACAGTTATACACACCTTACTTATTCAAACATATACTAACACATATTTACTCTCTTATACAATCCCTGATACAAGTTCACAATGATCCATACAGCCACTCACACATTCACTGGCTCTTATGCACAGTTATTTATATATGTCAACTCTCACATGTACTGTGTTTTACATATGTACTTACTTTGACATGTAGCACTGAGATATCCATTCACTCACCAATACACTCATGCACACAGTCAACCACCCATACAGCTGTTTCCACATGCACTTTTGAACCTATACATCTAGTGAATCAACTGCTCACACATCTATGCACAGAGTCATACACCTCCCAGCCACCCACACACTCACTCAGTCTCCCATAAAAATACTTGGTCAACCAATCAATAACCCATATAGTTACTCATATAGCTACTGATCAACACATGCAGCAGTTTACAGAACAACAGACATAATGATGCACAAATTAAGACAGTTTAGTCACTAACCCATGCACTCAGTGAGACACATTTAATCACTCACTCATACAGTCAGTCATGCACCTACTAAATCCTTCGTCCAGACACTTATACATCCACTCATTCTTCAATATGTAAGACATATTTAAACTTTACAGAAACATAAAATCACTGGATATTGTTATCAGTGATGTCATCAGTGATGTCATTTGAGATGTCATCAGTGATGTCATCAGTGATGTCACTGACCATGTCATGAATGATGTAATATGTGACATCATCAGCAGTGGATTGCGGGTGCGCGATATATAGTTAGTGCAACTAACTATATATGGAATTTCAATGGTTTTGTGTGAGTAAAATAAGGTTTTGTAAATGCTAATTCCTAACTATATATGGTATATAACCTATGGTTTTTTCAGTGAATTTTCAAGGTTTTGTAAATGCTAATTCCTAACTATATATGGTCTATAACCTATGGTTTTTTCAGTGAATTTCAATGGTTTTTTAATAGCAAATATCAAAAGCTTTAAAATGTATTCTTCTTTAAATCGAAAAATATATTTTATATGTTTTTAATACAATTTATGTATGTATTTTTTTTTAAATAATTTTTTTTGATTCGCTCCCAGTCCGCGAACCGGGCAGCTTCCCGTTAGCTCAATTTGGTGCCGCGACTCGGTCCGCGAACCGGTAAACGTTCCGTTTGCGCAACTGCCGCGTTAGAAAACAACATCGTGACGTGTCGCGCAAGCGCGACGTATCGCGTTGTCGCGTAATGCGTCATATGACGCGCCGCGTTAGCGCACCCTGAAGTGCTCCGGTGCGCGAAGCAAGGCGCGAAGCGCAGCTTCCCGGAAGCGATCCGGGACGCGGCGTGGATCGCGTAACGTAAGCGTAACAAGTCATGTGACCTGTAAATAACACTTTCCATTGGTTCATTTCACTTTCAGTTTCCTAATGATGTAAGGCTAGGTCATGTGACCTAAAAATAACACTTTTCATTGGTTTAGAACTATTTTTTTTCCCAAATGATGAAAACCCATCCCTGTTTCCTCACTCTGACTTTCATCTTTGTGAGAGGAAGACCTTTTTCCATCACTTAGCGATGGCAAGTGTTGTAGCTTCAGCTGGTGCACCCCCACCACCACCACCACCTCATAGGAAGAGAGGACCACCTCCTCAGGTTATGGTTGAGCAAGAGGAGGAAGAAGAGGAACAAGAGGAAGAGGAAGAAGAGGTGCATTTTTTACCAGAAGAGCCTAGGAGGTCCCGAGTGAAAGAGAATTTTATTTGGCAATTTTTTAAATATCCCCAAGGCCAAAAAAAAGTGAATGCCCGCTACGTAATTTGCCTTATATGTAAAAATGATCTGTCCAGAGGGACAGATAAAAAATATAGTTATGGCAATTATACGATGCATCGCCATATGGAGAGGTGGCACCCTAACAACTACAGTGCTGCACAAGTACGTGACCTGCTCGATAACCCCCGTCCTGTGGCCAGTACATCTCATCAACAGGCACTGACGGGACCAGAGGCGAGGGAGACGGTCCCAAATATTCAGCTGAAGTTTGGGGAAGTGAAATTTGTATGCATTTATTGCCAAAAATTGATTTGCTACAGAGAGAGTAGCGTAAATTTAATAAATGCTGAAATTGACAATCACAACTGTCCAAAACGCCCCAGAAAATAAATTATCTTTTTTTTTTGCTCCTGTTGAGCCCTTTATAATGAATCATTTTTGTTCCCCCCCCCAAAAAACCAAAAAAATATAAAATCGTTCAAAAAATACAAAAAAAGTAAAAAAATGTTCAGAAAAATAATAAAAAAAATATAAAACAACAAAAACAATAAAATAAAAAGTTCTTTTCAGAACTACCTCCCCTTTATAAAAAAATTGCTAGAATGTTTAGCACTCTGGCAACCTCTATTTCTTTTGGTTCGCTTCCCGGTTCGCTCGCCGGTACGCGAACCGGAAGCGAACCAAAAAAAATAATGAAAGAAAAAGAAGAGTAAGTATAAGGGAAGGAAACAGAGAGTAATGTTAAAAGAAAGACAGCTATAGGGAGTAAACCAGAGATACTGTTTAATAGATCTATTTACCGAAGAAAAGATGGAAGAGGGTATAATTGTGAAAAACAAAATAGATAAGGAAGTGAAAGAAAAAAAGGAGAGTAGAAGAATAATAAACAAGAGTTTCTTAGAGAATGTGAGTGAATGTTCAAAATAAGATTAAAACATGTGGAATAACAGAGAGAAAAAACAGAAAGCAGAAAAGAAGAAGTAACAGAAAAGGAATGATTGAAACAGCAAAGAAATGTAAATAACATAGGGGCATATTATCAACATAGGCGATACAATTATCGCTGCTTTTATCGGCAGAAATCTGCCGCTAAAGCCGCTTTTGCGGCAATTTTATGCCAATAAAAGCAGCGATAATTTTATTGCCTGTGTTGATAATATGCCCCTTAGTGTGCTTGAACTACAGGGAGAAAGCATAATGAACAAGTAGTGAAAGAGTGATCAGTCAGAGACAGTGAGAGTAATAGAGACGGAGTGAGTGAAGAAGAGTGAGGAACTATGAGAACAGAGGGACTGAGAAAAGGAGTGGAAGGAGTAGAGTAAGTAAGTAATAGAGAAAGGAATGAGGGAAGTAGCAAAGGCAGGAAACTGAGGGTTAAAGAAATGAAACAGTGGAACTAATAGAAGTTAAATGTGATAGAAATGTAACGAAAAGAGTACAAAACACTTACCTTATAATTGTCGTTAACTTAGTCACTTGTTATTTTTATACTTTCAATCTGTGAAAGAAACAACAAAAATTTGAAAAATATTAAAACATGTATTTAAAAATTAGAAAAGACAAGGGAAAAGATTGACAATCATCCAATTTTACAAAGAAATAAAGTTAGAGATAAACATGCAGAAAAAAAAGAAAAAGAAACGGTGATAGACAGTCAGAGACAAAAAGAAATTTAAATAGAGTAAATTACTTAGAAAGAAAAAAAGAAGATACTTTCAGTGACAGAAAAGAAGGATAGAAGAGTAAACTAAATTGAAGTTGTGTAAGCTACTAAAAGAAAGTGAGTAAGGTAAACTATATAAGGAAAGGGTGAATAATGAAAAGAGAGTGAGAGAGAGAGGAGACAGAGGAAGTGAAGGAAAGAGTGTCAGATACAGACTGAGTGAGGCATCTACACAATGTGATTCGTAATGTTAGGAAACACAGGTAATGTATTTGAAAAACGTGCAATTTTTTTTGCTCAATCCACAATCACATCACTTGTGTTTCCTTTGCTTAGGTATCTCATTGTGCAGAAGTAGTCTAGCATATGAATGAGTACGCAGAAGGTGAGCACTGTATGCAACAACTTTGACACTTACAGAAGCCTCAGCTTCTCCATGCCCCCTACACAGTCCTAAATATATACATTTTAAACTGACGGTATCTTGTTGCAGATGAAGTGAGGCCAATCTTGCAACATGGTGCATCTTTTTGCACCGCCGCTGCGTCACAAAAGTGACGCACAGCGGCGCAAAAGAGACACACGGCTATCATAAATCTGTCCCTAACATTTTAAATCATTGATTCAGGATGACGATAAGGTGTGGACTATCCAGAGGTTTGTTTGAGGTGAGGCCTACTCAGGGTTGCAGATGAAATTTACGTTTGTTGAAGAGTACAGAGGAGATAATAAATGTGCAGGCCTACCAATGAAGTGAGTCATGTCCACTGCACTCTTGAACAAAGGCCAGACCTCTTCTGTGTCCCTGGACAGGCCTAAACCTCATCTGCACAATGTGATTCATAATGTTAGGAAACACAGGTGATGTAATTGAAAAATGTGGAATTCTTTTCCTCATTTTACAATCACATCACCTGTGTTTCCTTTGCTTAGGTATCTCATTGTGCAGATGGAGTCTAGCATATCAAAGACTACGCAGAAGGTGAGCACTGTATGGAACAATTTTGACATTTACAGAAGATTCAGCTTCTCCATGCCCCCTACACAGTCCTAAATGTTTACAGTTTAAACTGACGGTATCTTGTTGGAGATGAAGTGAGGCCTATCTTGCAACATGGTGCATCTTTTGTATCACTGCTGCATCACAAAAGTGACGCAACAGCGGCACAAAAGAGGCGCACGGCCATCATAAATCTGCCCCTAACATTTTAAATGATTGATTCAGGATGATGATAAGGTGTGGACTATCCAGAGGTTTGTTTGAGGTGAGGCCTACTCAGCGTTGCAGATGAAATTTAGGCTTGTTGAAGAGTACAGAGGAGATAATACATGTGCAGGCCTACCAATGAAGTGAGTCATGTCCACTGCACTCTTGAACAAAGGCCAGACCTCTTCTGTGTCCCTGGACAAGCCTAAACCTCATCTGCACAATGTGATTCGTAATGTTAGGAAACACAGGTAGTGTAATTGAAAAATGTGCAATTTTTTTTGCTCATTCCACAATCACATCACCTGTATTCCCTCAGCTTAGGTATCTCATTGTGCAGATGTAGTCTAGCATATCCAAGAGTACGGAGAAGGTGAGGACTGTATGCAACAGAGCAATGTACATTACTCACCTCCCTTGACACTTACAGAAGCCTCAGTTTCTCCATGCCTCCTGCACAGTTCTCAATGTATATCATAAATACAAAAAGTACAGAATTAATTATACATGTTAAATGGTTTATTTTTGCTGTTCTCAAAATGTATCAAATTTCACTAAAAACAGTGAGTTGAAGGTATTCATCATATAACAGCGGGGAAAAAAACCCACAATCAAAATGATTGTGTTTAAAAAAACCCATATAACATAACCAATCAGAAATCAGAACTCCTTAAAAGTAACTTACTTTCCATGACGTCAAAGGATGTCCTATGAACAGCTTATACTCTGTTGTGCTGCTATTATTTTCAGGCCGCCACTTTCTGAAAGAAAAGCTCCATCGTTTTGACAAATATGTTACATACAATAAATGACTTCTCGCTCTCTACCGTACATTTCCTCAAGGCCAAATCGTGTAAGAGCCATTTATAACTCTTGGAATTCTTCTAAGCAAATCCCGTCATTTTCTTTTTCCGCAACTTTTAGAAAGAAAACGTTCAAGATCACTTTCACAATCCTGTACTAGTAATATCTCATCCTTCTTGCTCACTCATGTTCCACATTTCCACATTTAACTTTTGGCTCTGTACTACACTTATCCTCAAGGCCAAATAGTGTAGGAGCCATTAGAACCTCTTGAAATTCCTCAGAGCAGATCCCGAGATTCTTTCCCTAAAAGTTTGGTTTTAAAAACACCAGGTAAGAATTTTTAAGGTCAAAAGGCAATTTTATTTTGAAAGTTAAAACAGAATCATTGTAGAATGACCAGCCGTTTCTAGACTTTAAATAAGCTGTGTAATGTCCTGATGTTGTTAAAGGACCGTCATGATATATAATTGCTGCAGTTACAAACGTCCTTCCTGATATTGACAACTGCGAAGCCACAACATTTTTAATTAAAGTTGTCAATTTTGTTCCATCAGGCCTACATCGTTGGAACATTAAAATGACATACTGGCCATATGTTCGAATAAATAATGTGGACAGCATTGCTGACTTACATTGGCTACACTCCATGTTGTGTTGGGCTGATTTTACTAGCTTATTAAAGGACACTGATTTACTGTCTGGCAAAGTTAAATATATAAATCTTTCTGAGTCTACACTGGTAGTACTTGATACCCTACAGTTCTCGCAGTCATGCTGCCATTGATAAGAAAGGCCAAACAGATGATCTACATCTACACCTTCATCTTGCAATACATCAAGAATATACATTAAAAACTCCTGACAATCTTGCTGAATATTTTGAGAGAATTGCGTTTGACCTGAACATTTGTCTAACAGATTTCGAATTTCAGACACACTTTCTATTTTTGTTCTATCAGTGCTACATTTCTCTAACACAGAATTCAGCAAGCAGCAAAAACTTTGATCCAAATTGATCACAATCTGTTGTTTTAAAGTTTCTAGAGAAAAGACAACATTAACCACTACATTAGCATAGCAGTTGACACCAGAACTATTTTCAAATTGAAAACCAACAACATCTTAAACAGAATCCTTTTTCTTTCTGCTTATAATTTCAGGTTCATCGACATTTCGTCTTTTTGCTACAACCTGCCTACTATTGGTCACATTTCTTCGTTTCCGGCCTACCACACGTTTCTCAAACAAAGGATATTGAGGCAAATGTGGCGCATACTCTCTTCTTTACCCTCTTGTATTCCTTAACACAATCTAGATCCGCACAAGTGTTTGTGACATCACACTCAATCAAGTACAATCCCGATAAAGTTCTGACTCGTGACAATGCCACATATGCCATACCCTCCTTGAACACAGAACTGCCAATATTCACCAATGCACTGTCTACACTTAAACCTTGTGATTTATGGATTGTCACCGCATATGCCAAGCAAACAGGAAACTGCTTACGGCGAACATATAAGTCTTTTACAAGCAAAAACCTAGCAGAGCAACGACCAATTAGCTGTACTTCCTCAATGCCATCAAATTGAATTTTTTTAAATTCAATTCCATCTCTATTTCTGTATTTCACAAAATCAACAACATTACCCATTGATCCATTTACCAGACCTCTTTCAACATGTAAATTCCTTCTTAAAATTATACGGCAATTTAAGCACACATTCAGTGTCTTTTCAAAACCTGCAGTTTTAGATATAGTCTTCTCTAATGAATCCAATTTTGATTTCAAATTCTCAGACAAAATAATTGTTGATCCCATATGCTCTACTCTGTCAATAGCTTCCAGTTTCACAATCTCTTGGTTTTCTAAATGCAACATTTTGTTGTTGAAGATGGCACATTCTGCAAGAGTTGGCATCAAACATATTCCAGATTTCTTCTCAGTAATTTTCGGAAAAATATTCTCAGGCACAACGTCTTGTTCTGGATACAAATTTGACAGTAATCGTGCATGTAAAGCTTCTTTCCCATGCTCGGTCACTTTTCCGATTCTAACATCTTGTAGAATATTCTTGTAATCTTCATCCTTCGCCTGACGCATATTTTCACGCAGTTCAGCATAATTGAAGTTTAACCATATATTGACGTTGCCAATGCTCCCTATGCACTTCCTGGTATCTTCATGCGTGAGCGTTTTGAACACAGGTTGTCCTTTCACTGGTGTCAGCTGCAGAAGATCACCGAAAACAATGATGTGTTTGCCACCAAATAACACATCATACTCTGTTTTGAGAACTTCTTGCATTCTCAAATGCACAAAGGCAAGCATGACATTGAAAACCATGCTTACTTCGTCAATGATAAGAAGTTTCATTTTCCTCAAGACTCTTGAAACTTCACAACAAGCATCTCCAGATAACTTGTGGTATTGTAATTTGTTATCATGCTCCACTGGCAGCATCAGTAGACGATGCAGAATAATACCTTTAATGTTATGTGCTGCCAGTCCAGTTGGAGCGGTGACAACACAAGACAGCGATGACTCAGTCCTTTTCTGCAAATAACATGAAATTGCTTTAATGAGGAAACTTTTTCCAGTTCCCGCTTCTCCACTCGCGTACAGTCGGACAGACTTCAACGACGTACATGAGCACTCTTTCTTCTCATGACTTAATCCATGATCAATTTGGTTGGTAACTTCGTCATATATTTTCCTCTGCTCAACATTGAGTTGTCTTTCCAAGTCTTCTAAGTTAACCGCATCCTCCTGAGCATGTGCCATGGCTCTTTCCACTTCAATCATGGCAGTGGCAGCTTCATTTTCGATAACTGGTCCTCCTAGTGGATCCTGACTCAATGAAACAGAACTCTGACTGTCCTGAGAACTGTCTCTAGCAATCTCGGCTGCAATCGTTGCTTCCTGCTCGATTTCCGCATTCAACATTTCTAGATATTTGGGAAAAACAGGACATTCTATGGTCTCCTTGGCGGCATTGAAAGAGTCTTCGTAACAGAGGAAATCTCCAAGCAGTTCCTCTTCTGCACGCCAAGGCTTGAAAAGTTGCAAAAGTGCTAAATAGAAAAACTCTTTTCTTTCAGGAGATTCGCCACTCGATTTTTGATGGTTTACCAAGTGGCATTTTCTTTGCTTGACCAGACATCCCTCACTTCCAATTACAGCATACACTCCTTTATCAATATCTTCTTTGATGTTCCTCTTGAATATGTAATTTTGTAGAACCTCATACAGACAAACATTCTCGAGGTGACTGCTTCTATTTGGATAATATGTATCCAACATGTTGGTCTTCAAAATATCTGTACTGTTTGGCTCCTTTTCCGCCAAATACTCAATTTCCCGTACAGGTTTCAGAACTCGATTACGCGTTGCAGCAAGACCAAGACTCGCCCAAATGATACTCCTGGATTTGGCATAGAGACTTGCTGAAGACAACCGGTCAGAACATTTGTAAGCTCCTATTTCTCGATGCGACAACATCTTCAGACTGAAACTGTACAACTTCTTACTGAGGCTCTTTTCATGGGAAATGTCCTCCCACATATCCTTCAATTCTGTCTTTTCTTTTTTGGTGATGTAAGATGTCACATACCGAGCCACAGCCATACAGTTATCAGCCACAAACTGTATATCCATGTTAGCATTCCACATGGACAAAATCACTGGGTTGTAGTCGTTGATGTACTTGGACTCTTCGTTCCTTTTCAAATTGTACGTATTTTTGGGTGATTTCTTCATCACATTATGTCGCAGCGAAGACATCAAACTGTTCACTCTTCCTTTAGAAATCACCGGTCGTGGAAAGGCGAAACGACATTTTGTGTAGAACTTGTCCTTGTTTCTGAATTTACGACGACAGTACTTTCCGCAACGATGGCTTTGGAAGCGTAAAACTTGTTCTCTTAGGCTTTTGTCTTCCTTTGCCTTTGGAACAGCACATGTAGAATACTGTTCTATGAAACTTATCACTAAGTCATCCGGATCTGTTCCAAATTTGGGTGCATCTTTGATCCACAGCAGCATATGTATATGAGGAGCACCTCTTGCTTGGTACTCCTTTCTCCAGAAGAAATCCAACACCTCTCCAAGAGGTGGATTTTTCTTGTTCATGATGAAAGACATCATAGCTTCAAATCTATGATTGAAGTACCTGCATACATTCACTGGATCCAAAGAGCACAGTTCTCCGGGTGTCTTGAATTCGATATTTTCAATGTTTCCATTTGCCTCTCGTAGAAATTCAAGTAAGTCTTCCCAGCCATACTCGGCACAGCTGAGAGTGAGGAACCATGTGGGAGTTCCTAAGTTCCTCAGCATACATTTTAAATCACCATGACGACGGTACCAGTACTCATTAGTACCACGCTGACACGCCATGAGATTAATCAGGTGGGAATCCAAAATACTGTCTTGCACATTGACTTTATCCATAAAGTCACTTGCCGAGATGTTTTGCATCTGTACACCACTTTTCAAGATGTGGTTCACTGCATATGACAGTCCAGACAGATCGCTTTCAAACAGTAGATGAAACAAATAGGGAATGCATTGACGAAACCTAGGATCTTCTGCATACAATCGTAAAGTCCGGTATTCAGAAGCAGGAATTTGATCAGGTCGCTCATCATATCTTCCTCCTTGACCTGTTGGAAATAGCTGTGGGAAACACCGAGCTTCCAAACTTTCCTCCCAAACACTAATGGGACTTCCTTTGGCTTGTTTCATTTGAAACAACTCAATAGCATTCCCCATGACTTCCTTGGAATGCAAAGGATGAACACTATAATGTTCATATATTTCTTCATTTTTAGAGGCTTCTACTTTCTCAATTTGACCAGCACACAAATCGCTATCCTCTTCTTCACTTACTTCCTCTTCTGCAACATATACATTCTTGTAGTACTTATTGTTTTTCTTCAAATACAATGTTGCCTTTTTGACTTTCCTAACATCCACTAAATCTTGCCATATTGTCTTACTCTTTGTCGGAACCCCATTAACTAAGATAACCAGAGGTTCCTCTTCCACTTTCTCTACTCCAATTGTATTAATGTTTTTCTTCAAATCTAGAGGCAAATAAACAACTCTTCCCTTTAATCCTCTCTGTAAATCTGATGGAGGCAATTTCCCTGTCTTTGGCTCCATTCTTACAATCACCTGAAAGGGATGGATACTTTGAATCAAAATAGATTCATAAGTATTTAAATCCTTCAATTCAGAAGGAATCTCAACCAATTCCAGATTATTATGAACCGCTCTAGCAGGCACCCGGTTTTGATTTAATTTGTTACAACAATAAGTACACACACGTTGACCCGATCCCAAATCAAAACAATTTTCTATCATCAAGTATGTTGCGAAATCCTTCCATTCACTATTATTTTCCCTTTCACTTTTCGCATATAAATCCACTAACTTAGTCTGATTCTTATAATAAGTGCGTCGACAACACACACAAGTGAAAATAGGCCTCTCACTTGATTTCACCTGAAACGTGGCAATTTCCTTCTGAAAATAATCTGTACTGGAAACCTGTACACTATCTTCCACATTACCTTCTTCTTCTGGGTCAATTTCAACATTCTCCTCTTTACTTGCAAAATAACAAAACTCAATTTCTTCACAAATATTCTTCACATCTACTTCAGAACCATGCAAAAGAGCAGTGCATAATTGTTTAAGCATAATTGCTGGACTCTTAGCATAATACAACATTCTAACTAATTTCCTCACTTTATAATGATGCACTGCTAGCATCCTGAAATGATGAAAAACACTCTGGCATACTCTCCTGGAAAGACAAGCCAATGAATGACCATGCAAACCTGTCAGTTCTCTCAATCTGCAAGGATCTAAGTCTTGCAACAACTTAATTTTTTGTTTCAGACTTTTCTTACTATATGTACGTAAGAAATTACAAAACAAATCAATTGATTCCTGTCGCACACTGCAAATACTACTACACTTCCAGGTGTACACTGGACCCTTAGGACGTCTCCCTAAAACTTCATCACCTAACACCTCTTCTGCCTCTGTTGTCACAAGTTTTTCTTTTTCAACCACACATCCATCTTTCACCTCATATGCTCGACCACTGGTGTCAACTGCATGCACCAAATCATTATCCTGGAAATAACTCTCCTCATTAAAAAATGCCTCACAACTTGAACTATGCATCCATTCTCCTGTAAAAACTTCACAAAAATTACTACGATTAACTGTTCTCTTCCATCTACTATTTGATTTGAAATCATAAATTGCCTTGTTTAGTTTCCTAATTCTATTGATTATCAAAATAAATAACTTTCGCTTAATTTCGAATGCCTGATCAATAATTTTCTCAACTTTTTTTTTCTCTTATAAAAAAACACTTTCTGTTGACCTTTCTTAACATTTTTTAACAAATTGCCAATTATCCCGTTGCGGAACATTCGTCTACGAATGTCCCTAAACTGATTTTTCCTTCTACTACCTTGCACAGAGTTATCTCCTGCTCTAGCAGTAACATTTTTGATTGGCCTTTCCTTTCCGTTTAAATTGGCTCTCTTTTCTGGACTAAAACATGTTCTGTAGTTAAACTTTTTTTTCTACAAATGTTTCTAAGGAATGATTTCGTTCTCTTACCCGGAGCTTTCTTGGTGACTTGACGAGATTTTATTGTAGAGGACTGCTGCAAGCATTTAGTAATCTGCTGTCTTTGACGTTTTGTAGCCTTTCGGCTTCTTTCCTTAGACGGCATTCTCTAATTTTGAAATGATCTGCAGTTGAATCTGTGGTAAAATATAATAAAAAATGTTATTAACCACTATTACCAAACAGTAAATCAATAACAGTCGTCAAAAATTTAACACACTACTTGTCAATTTTACATACAATAATTTTTAGTGCATTGGCAAATTTAGTAGTCACAAATAGTAGCAAAGAAATGGAATGCTTCTACATTTGACCTGTGCTCTTTTATATGTGAATCTAAACTAATTTTATGAGCATATTTGACTATTTTATTAAAGACACTACACACAAGCTGTTTTTGAAGTTGTGTTTAATTTTAAATGAAACGGTTTACATGTTTACTTTTCATTTCCAGTAACTTTTAAAAATAAATGTTTATAGTTCCACAGGCTCAAGCAGGTCAGCTTCCCACCCTATGTCATACAATTCTGACACATCAGCATCCTCATCATGTTCTTCATCATCCTCAGGATTTAAATCATCCAAGGGATCCACTTCCACTGATGTTTCAATCACAATTTCAATGATAATATCGAGATCAACAGATTGCTCATTATCACTCATGCTTGATGTTGTCGTTATCTTTAAAGAAAGAGAACAACAATGAGATGTTGCAGAGTAAGAGACAAATCTCAGAGACTATAATTGTAAACTTGTTTAACAAGAGTAACATTTTGCAGATATTATTTACCCATGTCCAGCGATGCTGTTTCAAACAGGCGTAAGGATTTGATTCAGCAATGCCATAAATGTGACTCAGTGAAATCCTCTTAATTTTACTGTGTTAGTTTTACAGGGCTTTCATGCAAATGACTGGCCATCCTACAACAAAACGCTCACATGAAATCTGACGCAGGTTTCATGTGGCACAGGACTTTACAGCATGACACATCTGCAGGCCTACCAATGAAGTGAGTCATGTCCACTTCAGTCTTGAACAAAGGCCAGACCTCTTCTGTGTCCGTGGACAGGCCTAAACCTCATCTGCACAATGTGATTCGTAAAGTTAGGAAACACAGGTGATGTAATTGAAAAATGTGGAATTTCTTTTCCTCATTTCACAATCACATCACCTGTGTTTCCTTTGCTTAGGTATGTCATTGTGCAGATGGAGTCTAGCATATCAAAGAGTACACAGAAGTTGAGCACTGTATACAACAATTTTGACATTTACAGAAGATTCAGCTTCTCCATGCCCCCTAAACAGTCCTAAATGTTTACAGTTTAAACTGACGGTATCTTGTTGGAGATGAAGTGAGGCCTGTCTTGCAACATGGTGCATCTTTTGCATCACTGCTGCATCGGTTTCATGTGGCACAGGACTTTACAGCATGACACATCTGCCTAGATGCATCAAGTTGTAAATATGTCGCAACATAGCAAATCTTTTGCACCGCCGCTGCGTCACAAAAGTGACACACAGCGGCGCAAAAGAGGCACGCGGCTATCATAAATCTGTCCCTAACATTTTAAATGATTGATTTTGGATGACGATAAGGTGTGGCCTATCCAGAGGTTTGTTTGAGGTGAGGCCTACTCAGGGTTGCAGATGAAATTTAGGCTTGTTGAAGAGTACAGAGGAGATAATACATGTGCAGGCCTACCAATGAAGTGAGTCATGTCCACTTCACTCTTGAACAAAGGCCAGACCTCTTCTGTGTCCGTGGACAGGCCTAAACCTCATCTGCACAATGTGATTCATAAAGTTAGGAAACACAGGTGATGTAATTGAAAAATATGGAATTTCTTTTCCTCATTTCACAATCACATCACCTGTGTTTCCTTTGCTTAGGTATCTCATAGTGCAGATGGAGTCTAGCATATCAAAGAGTACACAGAAGTTGAGCACTGTATACAACAATTTTGACATTTACAGAATATTCAGCTTCTCCATGCCCCCTACACAGTCCTAAATGTTTACAGTTTAAACTGACGGTATCTTGTTGGAGAAGAAGTGAGGCCTGTCTTGCAACATGGTGCATCTTTTGCATCACTGCTGCATCGGTTTCATGTGGCACAGGACTTTACAGCATGACACATCTGACCAGATGCATCAAGTTGTAAATATGTCGCAACATAGCAAATCTTTTGCACCGCCGCTGCGTCACAAAAGTGACGCACAGTGGCGCAAAAGAGGCACACGGCCATAATAAATCATCCCCTAACATTTTAAATGATTGATTCAGGATGACGATAAGCTGTGGCCTATCCAGAGGTTTGTTTGAGGTGAGGCCTACTCAGGGTTGCAGATGAAAGTTAGGCTTGTTGAAGAGTACAGAGGAGATAATACATGTGCAGGCCTACCAATGAAGTGAGTCATGTCCACTTCACTCTTGAACAAAGGCCAGACCTCTTCTGTGTCCGTGGACAGGCCTCAACCTCATCTGCACAATGTGATTTGTAAAGTTAGGAAACACAGGTGATGTAATTGAAAAATGTGGAATTTCTTTTCCTCATTTCACAATCACATCACCTGTGTTTCCTTTGCTTAGGTATCTCATTGTGCAGATGGAGTCTAGCATATCAAAGAGTACACAGAAGTTGAGCACTGTATACAACAATTTTGACATTTACAGAAGATTCAGCTTCTCCATGCCCCCTACACAGTCCGAAATGTTTACAGTTTAAACTGACGGTATCTTGTTGGAGATGAAGTGAGGCCTGTCTTGCAACATGGTGCATCTTTTGCATCACTGCTGCATTGGTTTCATGTGGCACAGGACTTTACAGCATGACACATCTGCCTAGATGCATCAAGTTGTAAATATGTCGCAACATAGCAAATCTTTTGCACCGCCGCAGCGTCACAAAAGTGACGCACAGTGGCGCAAAAGAGGCACACGGCCATCATAAATCTGCCCCTAACATTTTAAATGATTGATTCAGGATGACGATAAGGTGTGGCCTATCCAGAGGTTTGTTTGAGGTGAGGCCTACTCAGGTTTGCAGATGAAATTTAGGCTTGTTGAAGAGTACAGAGGAGATAATACATGTGCAGGCCTACCAATGAAGTGAGTCATGTCCACTTCACTCTTGAACAAAGGCCAGACCTCTTCTGTGTCCGTGGACAGGCCTAAACCTCCTCTGCACAATGTGATTCGTAAAGTTAGGAAACACAGGTGATGTAATTGAAAAATGTGGAATTTCTTTTCCTCATTTCAGAATCACATAACCTGTGTTTCCTCAGCTTAGTTATCTCATTGAGCAGATTTAGTCTAGCATATCCAAGAGTACGCAGAGGATGAGGACTGTATCCAACAGAGCAATGTACATTACTCACCTCCTTTGACACTTACAGAAGCCTCAGTTTAATATTTCTCAGTTCAATATTTATTTAAAGAAGCACACAAAATATGACCTTCTCATAAATGTGAAAAGCGTTTTTTAAAAAAAACAAACCGATTTTCTGGTCATAATTTGAAATTACAACACAGGTCCTATGTAGAAGCACATCCTATCAGTACTTAAATTAGCCAAGCACACATGGGGGCGTATTTACAAGGACCTTACACCACAGGGACATAACTTAAATTAAAATGGGGAAAATAACATCAAAGGGACTCAAAGGCCTTTTAAATATGCCCCAAGCAGCCTATGAAACTCTAGCAGTACATATCAAGAAACTTAAATGACTTCAATAAACGTTTTTAAACACATCAACTAAAGCAGTTATTCAACTACATTCAAGGGGAAGTGACTTAAAATGCCCTAACACACATGAAAGCGTATTTTGAAGGCCCTTGCACCATTTTTCCATCACTTTTAACATGGCTATGTAACTCAAAGAAACAAAATCTAAATTTGCCAAGCACACATTGGGGCGTATTTACAAGGACCTTGCACCACGGGGAAATGACTTAAATTAAAATGGGGAAAATAACATCAAAGGGACTCAAAGGCCTTGTAAATATGCCCCAAGCAGCCTATGAAGCTTTAGCAGTACATATCAAGAAACTTAAATGACTTCAATAAACGTTTTTAAACATATCAACTAAAGCAGTTATTCAACTACATTCAAGGGGAAGTGACTTAAAATGCCCTAACACACATGAAAGCGTATTTTGAAGGCCCTTGCACCATTTTTCCATCACTTTTAACATGGCTATGTAACTCAAAGAAACAAAATCTAAATTTGCCAAGCACACATGGGGGCGTATTTACAAGGGCCTTGCACCACGGGGAAATGAATTAAATTAAAATGGGGAAAATAACATCAAAGGGACTCAAAGGCCTTGTAAATATGCCCCAAGCAACCTATGAAACGAAGCAACATTTTAAATACACAACTTTCTTCATAATTTTCTCCTTAAAGCATACTATTCTCTATCTAAATTAAATGAATTTTTTCTCACCTTAGCAAATACTTTTTGAGTTTCAAAACAGACTCAGACACACACCAATTTGTCTTCAGAAGAGCAAAGGGTATGCACTCCAGAGGCTGCAGCCAAAAAAAGCACAGAAATGCTGTAATTCATCACACATATCTCTCATGTCACCCAATCAAAACTCTTCCCTCACTTTTTTCAAATCAACACCCTTCCCCCTCTGCCCTTTCTGCCTTTTTTGCATAGCAACCACCTCCTGAAAGACCTCTCATGTTTGCAACTTCACACAACAATGTTTCAATTGAACTCTGAACTCTCAGTACACCTGCGTATCCAGTGCAATCTTTCATAAAATGATTTTTTCTTGACTGGGGTAGGTCTGGAAATGCTTTTAAAGGACACCTTTGAGCAATTGATGGCACTATTTCCTCAAACTGCCTTGGTATATTCAAATATATGCCAAAGACAGAAATGGAAGTGGTCCAACCAATTTTGTCCACAAATTGAGAAATCGAGGAAGCATGTAAATAAGTCTGTTTCAGCTTACATGAAAGACCATGGAATGGGCTCCATCTACAACAATAACTTGCGTTACTACATGCAAGATATCTACAGAGCAGATGGAGTTCACTTCTCAGATGAGGGGAACAGAATTTTCATCCTCAATTTAAGACTGTGCATTGGTACCTACTTGTAGGTACCTACATCAGCCACAGGACCCAAAAGCTCTTTTCAGAGCTACCCTACATCTGATCACTCACAATTATTATTTTACTCTAACTTTTTTCACTAATTTTCACCAAAGTACGCTCCCCGGAGCGCTACCCGGTACGCGCACCGGACGCTAACCGCGCGAAAATTTGAAAAAAAATGTGTTTTTTTTTCGCACATATGGGCCTCCTCAGCCAACCTCAGAAAACCTAGGGGGTCAGGATACGTCTACCGTGCCCCCTTCTACCCATTCTGAACATTATTTGCCCTCCATCTTGTATCTCAATTCTACCGAAACACAAAATGGAGGACTCCCGTAACGCTGCCGGTTCGCGTACCGGGGCGCGCACCGGGAAGCGCTCGCTCAAAAAAGGTGGGAAAGTAATATACAGAAAAACCACTGGAGACACTTTCACCAAATATAGATTAGCTCATACTACATACCAATCCCTACCATTTTCATAAATTTGATTGGAATTCCATTTAGCCATTTAGCCTGTAGACCTCTCTAAATACCCTGAGGTAAATTACTTCACAAAACACATCTGAAGTGTTGGAATTGACAACCAATTAAAATGTTACTTTCATTTTTTACTTTTTTTACCTGACATTTGATTGGTTATGTACCTGAATATATATAAAGAAAGAGAGAGAAACACAGCCATTTTGACTACTACTTCCTGAACTACATTGCAAGATCATTTTCACTGACAACTTAAACTTGTTTTTAAAAGGTAAGATGTTATTTTATAAATTTGAAAACATTTTCAGATAGTTATATACTATCCCTCTGTAAGAGTTAGACATTGAGAAAGGCTTGTTTATTATAATTATGGATTGATTTAGGTTTCTGCGGTATAATTATGAATTTACTTAGGCTTTTTCACAGGCACTTTTTAATAGTACTACTTCACGCCTGAAAAGTACCTGTCTGAACTTAAACCCAACAGTGCCCTATCTCTACTGATATATTTATTTTGTATGCAAATTTCAGCACAAAAATGAAAGGAGAACAGAACGTTTCCTTTGAAATTGTCCTAGAGATGAACAATGAGGAAATCATTGAACCCATTGACTTGGAATTCATGGATGAATCACGAGACCATGAACTTCTACAATGTGTAGAATCTGTGGATTTCTTACTTCAATATGAGGACGGTCAAATGTGGGAAGTTATGTTCAGTCAAAAAGAAGACATATCGGACAGTCAAATGTTAGACGTTCTATTAAATTTTGAAAAAGAATCAGAAAAATAAAATTATATTTAATAATAAAAAATTGTTTGAGTCTTTAATCATTTTTATATGTAATTCATAAACTAGTACCAAATTGATTATAATGTAAAGTCAGACTTATAGTATACTGTGCACAATCACAAAAATAAATGTATATTTAATAATCATAAATACTGCTACTTAAATAAAAAAAACAAAAAAAAACAACAAAAAGAACAATCAATAAACATACAATATTTCAAAATATCATAGTCTATCATTCTTTTTTCCTTATAGTACGCTCCCCAGACCGCTTCCCGGTGCGCGTACCGGGCGCTCCCCACGCAAATTTTTTTTGCCCCGCGGGGCCCTTTTAAAGCCTCCACATCAAACCTAGGGGGTCAGGGAGGATCTACTATGCCCCCTTATGGTCATTTCCCCCTTTGTTTTGGCCTCCTCTTGTCTCTCGATCCTACCGAGAGACAAGATGGCGGCCGCTCCGGACTGTTTAGAATGTTGACAGACACCGGAGAGCCAATCAGCTTCGCTTCGCGAAGTTCCGTTACGCGTCAGGTACGCGAACCGGTGCGCTGCCCGGAGCGCGCTTACAGATATATATATTTTTTTGAAGGTTAATTTCTCAAAATCCACTGGAGCACATATATTGAGACCTAGCAAAGGCACATCGGGCTACCAGTCCCTACAATTTTGCCAAGTTTCGTGAAAATCCATTCAGCCGTTCGAGCTAAAAGTGAGGCCAACCGCCCTATGGAAACTTGCATGGGAAAAACATGTTTTGGGACCCCCTTTTTTCTCTGCCCCCCCTTGACGAAACCCCCCCAAATTTTGAAGGGCTGCTCAGAAACAAACTGTGCCATTTTCCTGAAAATTTCAGCCAATTCCGTCCTCAAACGCCAAAGTTATTCGACATAGAATTTTCAAAAATCCCATAGGAAAAAATCATAACTATATATACCTACTGGCGACCGCCAGTAGGTAATATATATATATATATATATATATATTCACCACTTTGAGGAAGCCCACACAAAGGTTTACTCTATCAGGTAAGTGATGGCACAAGGTATGTTCAATGCCTCCAAACATCGTTTTCAGCTCAATGAGTTTCAAACTTTCGTTCTTTGACAAGAGCCTAGCACGAGAAACAAAGCAACCATGATGCGGAACACATTTGCATTTTATTCTCTTTTAGCCCCAGTGGGCGTGTCCTTTTTGCCGCTAAGCATTCTGGTAATAGCAGTGTTCTTGCAAACAATTAAATCTCAGTGGATATTACTGCATTCAAATGTCAGGCAAATTCAAATCCCAAGTGGGTTGTCGAAAAGCTGAAACTATGCTTGTTGCCAATTCTTGCACACTTACTCATGAGCCCCTTTGTTCTCATCCGGTGCTCATACCTCCGAGCACCTGACATCCGCCTTCCAGCAGCGGTTCATCCTCGCGACCTGGAGAGAGCCACTCATTTCCACAACAAAGAAGTTCGCCACTTTGAGGACGCCCACATGAAGGTTGACTCTATCAGGTAAGTGATGGCACAAGGTATGTTCAATCCCTCCAAACATTGATTTTTGACTCAACGCGTTTCAAACTTTTGTTTCCTTGTCAAGAGCCAGCACAAGAAACACAGCAACCATGATGCGGAACACATTTGCATTTTATTCTCTTTCAGCCTCAGTGGGCGTGTCCTTTTTGCCGCTAAGCATTCTGGTAACAGCAGTGTTCTCGCAAACAATTAAGTTTCAGTGGATGTTACTGCATTCAAATGTCATGCAAATTCAAATCCCAAGTGGGTTGTCGAAAGGCTGAAACTATGCCTGTTGCCAATTCTTGCACACTTACTCATGAGCCCCTTTGTTCTCATCCGGTGCTCAGACCATCGCGCACCCGAGATTGGTCTTCCAGCAGCGGTTCGTCCTTGCGACCTGGAGAGAGCTGCTCATATCCACAACAAAGAATGTCACCACTTTGAGGACGCCCACATAAAGGTAATAGATGCATTACCACAAGGCATTGAACATACCTTGTGACATCACTTACCTGATACAAATGCAAAAACAACAGTTGATGGACAGAATGCTGAACAATGTCATACATTCCCCCCAGTACAGAGATCTGGGCCTAAATCCATCGATTTTCTGCTCACCACACCACCCCAGTTAAGACATGGTCATATGCAAATCAGCCTTGACCCTGTGCCTCATGGGAACAGTCCAGCCCGAACTGCCAAGCCATTTCTTCCCTGGACCGTTGATGTACTTGGACTCTTCGTTCCTTTTCAAATTGTACGTATTTTTGGGTGATTTCTTCATCACATTATGTCGCAGCGAAGACATCAAACTGTTCACTCTTCCTTTAGAAATCACCGATCGTGGAAAGGCGAAACGACATTTTGTGTAGAACTTGTCCTTGTTTCTGAATTTACGACGACAGTACTTTCCGCAACGATGGCTTTGGAAGCGTAAAACTTGTTCTCTTAGGCTTTTGTCTTCCTTTGCCTTTGGAACAGCACATGTAGAATACTGTTCTATGAAACTTATCACTAAGTCATCCGGATCTGTTCCAAATTTGGGTGCATCTTTGATCCACAGCAGCATATGTATATGAGGAGCACCTCTTGCTTGGTACTCCTTTCTCCAGAAGAAATCCAACACCTCTCCAAGAGGTGGATTTTTCTTGTTCATGATGAAAGACATCATAGCTTCAAATCTATGATTGAAGTACCTGCATACATTCACTGGATCCAAAGAGCACAGTTCTCCGGGTGTCTTGAATTCGATATTTTCAATGTTTCCATTTGCCTCTCGTAGAAATTCAAGTAAGTCTTCCCAGCCATACTCGGCACAGCTGAGAGTGAGGAACCATGTGGGAGTTCCTAAGTTCCTCAGCATACATTTTAAATCACCATGACGACGGTACCAGTACTCATTAGTACCACGCTGACACGCCATGAGATTAATCAGGTGGGAATCCAAAATACTGTCTTGCACATTGACTTTATCCATAAAGTCACTTGCCGAGATGTTTTGCATCTGTACACCACTTTTCAAGATGTGGTTCACTGCATATGACAGTCCAGACAGATCGCTTTCAAACAGTAGATGAAACAAATAGGGAATGCATTGACGAAACCTAGGATCTTCTGCATACAATCGTAAAGTCCGGTATTCAGAAGCAGGAATTTGATCAGGTCGCTCATCATATCTTCCTCCTTGACCTGTTGGAAATAGCTGTGGGAAACACCGAGCTTCCAAACTTTCCTCCCAAACACTAATGGGACTTCCTTTGGCTTGTTTCATTTGAAACAACTCAATAGCATTCCCCATGACTTCCTTGGAATGCAAAGGATGAACACTATAATGTTCATATATTTCTTGATTTTTAGAGGCTTCTACTTTCTCAATTTGACCAGCACACAAATCGCTATCCTCTTCTTCACTTACTTCCTCTTCTGCAACATATACATTCTTGTAGTACTTATTGTTTTTCTTCAAATACAATGTTGCCTTTTTGACTTTCCTAACATCCACTAAATCTTGCCATATTGTCTTACTCTTTGTCGGAACCCCATTAACTAAGATAACCAGAGGTTCCTCTTCCACTTTCTCTACTCCAATTGTATTAATGTTTTTCTTCAAATCTAGAGGCAAATAAACAACTCTTCCCTTTAATCCTCTCTGTAAATCTGATGGAGGCAATTTCCCTGTCTTTGGCTCCATTCTTACAATCACCTGAAAGGGATGGATACTTTGAATCAAAATAGATTCATAAGTATTTAAATCCTTCAATTCAGAAGGAATCTCAACCAATTCCAGATTATTATGAACCGCTCTAGCAGGCATCCGGTTTTGATTTAATTTGTTACAACAATAAGTACACACACGTTGATCCGATCCCAAATCAAAACAATTTTCTATCATCAAGTATGTTGCGAAATCCTTCCATTCACTATTATTTTCCCTTTCACTTTTCGCATATAAATCCACTAACTTAGTCTGATTCTTATAATAAGTGCGTCGACAACACACACAAGTGAAAATAGGCCTCTCACTTGATTTCACCTGAAACGTGGCAATTTCCTTCTGAAAATTATCTGTACTGGAAACCTGTACACTATCTTCCACATTACCTTCTTCTTCTGGGTCAATTTCAACATTCTCCTCTTTACTTGCAAAATAACAAAACTCAATTTCTTCACAAATATTCTTCACATCTACTTCAGAACCATGCAAAAGAGCAGTGCATAATTGTTTAAGCATAATTGCTGGACTCTTAGCATAATACAACATTCTAACTAATTTCCTCACTTTATAATGATGCACTGCTAGCATCCTGAAATGATGAAAAACACTCTGGCATACTCTCCTGGAAAGACAAGCCAATGAATGACCATGCAAACCTGTCAGTTCTCTCAATCTGCAAGGATCTAAGTCTTGCAACAACTTAATTTTTTGTTTCAGACTTTTCTTACTATATGTACGTAAGAAATTACAAAACAAATCAATTGATTCCTGTCGCACACTGCAAATACTACTACACTTCCAGGTGTACACTGGACCCTTAGGACGTCTCCCTAAAACTTCATCACCTAACACCTCTTCTGCCTCTGTTGTCACAAGTTTTTCTTTTTCAACCACACATCCATCTTTCACCTCATATGCTCGACCACTGGTGTCAACTGCATGCACCAAATCATTATCCTGGAAATAACTCTCCTCATTAAAAAATGCCTCACAACTTGAACTATGCATCCATTCTCCTGTAAAAACTTCACAAAAATTACTACGATTAACTGTTCTCTTCCATCTACTATTTGATTTGAAATCATAAATTGCCTTGTTTAGTTTCCTAATTCTATTGATTATCAAAATAAATAACTTTCGCTTAATTTCGAATGCCTGATCAATAATTTTCTCAACTTTTTTTTTCTCTTATAAAAAACCACTTTCTGTTGACCTTTCTTAACATTTTTTAACAAATTACCAATTATCCTGTTGCGGAACATTCGTCTACGAATGTCCCTAAACTGATTTTTCCTTCTACTACCTTGCACAGAGTTATCTCCTGCTCTAGCAGTAACATTTTTGATTGGCCTTTCCTTTCCGTTTAAATTGGCTCTCTTTTCTGGACTAAAACATGTTCTGTAGTTAAACTTTTTTTTCTACAAATGTTTCTAAGGAATGATTTCGTTCTCTTACCCGGAGCTTTCTTGGTGACTTGACGAGATTTTATTGTAGAGGACTGCTGCAAGCATTTAGTAATTTGCTGTCTTTGACGTTTTGTAGCCTTTCGGCTTCTTTCCTTAGATGGCATTCTCTAATTTTGAAATGATCTGCAGTTGAATCTGTGGTAAAATATAATAAAAAATGTTATTAACCACTATTACCAAACAGTAAATCAATAACAGTCGTCAAAAATTTAACACACTACTTGTCAATTTTACATACAATAATTTTTAGTGCATTGGCAAATTTAGTAGTCACAAATAGTAGCAAAGAAATGGAATGCTTCTACATTTGACCTGTGCTCTTTTATATGTGAATCTGAACTAATTTTATGAGCATATTTGACTATTTTATTAAAGACACTACACACAAGCTGTTTTTGAAGTTGTGTTTAATTTTAAATGAAACGGTTTACATGTTTACTTTTCATTTCCAGTAACTTTTAAAAATAAATGTTTATAGTTCCATAGGCTCAAGCAGGTCAGCTTCCCACCCTATGTCATACAATTCTGACACATCAGCATCCTCATCATGTTCTTCATCATCCTCAGGATTTAAATCATCCAAGGGATCTACTTCCACTGATGTTTCAATCACAATTTCAATGATAATATCGAGATCAACAGATTGCTCATTATCACTCATGCTTGATGTTGTCGTTATCTTTAAAGAAAGAGAACAACAATGAGATGTTGCAGAGTAAGAGACAAATCTCAGAGACTATAATTGTAAAATTGTTTAACAAGAGTAACATTTTGCAGATATTATTTACCCATGTCCAGCGATGCTGTTTCAAACAGGCGTAAGGATTTGATTCAGCAATGCCATAAATGTGACTCAGTGAAATCCTCTTAATTTTACTGTGTTAGTTTTACAGGGCTTTCATGCAAATGACTGGCCATCCTACAACAAAACGCTCACATGAAATCTGACGCAGGTTTCATGTGGCACAGGACTTTACAGCATGACACATCTGCAGGCCTACCAATGAAGTGAGTCATGTCCACTTCAGTCTTGAACAAAGGCCAGACCTCTTCTGTGTCCGTGGACAGGCCTAAACCTCATCTGCACAATGTGATTCGTAAAGTTAGGAAACACAGGTGATGTAATTGAAAAATGTGGAATTTCTTTTCCTCATTTCACAATCACATCACCTGTGTTTCCTTTGCTTAGGTATGTCATTGTGCAGATGGAGTCTAGCATATCAAAGAGTACACAGAAGTTGAGCACTGTATACAACAATTTTGACATTTACAGAAGATTCAGCTTCTCCATGCCCCCTAAACAGTCCTAAATGTTTACAGTTTAAACTGACGGTATCTTGTTGGAGATGAAGTGAGGCCTGTCTTGCAACATGGTGCATCTTTTGCATCACTGCTGCATCGGTTTCATGTGGCACAGGACTTTACAGCATGACACATCTGCCTAGATGCATCAAGTTGTAAATATGTCGCAACATAGCAAATCTTTTGCACCGCCGCTGCGTCACAAAAGTGACGCACAGTGGCGCAAAAGAGGCACACGGCTATCATAAATCTGTCCCTAACATTTTAAATGATTGATTCAGGATGACGATAAGGTGTGGCCTATCCAGAGGTTTGTTTGAGGTGAGGCCTACTCAGGGTTGCAGATGAAATTTAGGCTTGTTGAAGAGTACAGAGGAGATAATACATGTGCAGGCCTACCAATGAAGTGAGTCATGTCCACTTCACTCTTGAACAAAGGCCAGACCTCTTCTGTGTCCGTGGACAGGCCTAAACCTCATCTGCACAATGTGATTCGTAAAGTTAGGAAACACAGGTGATGTAATTGAAAAATATGGAATTTCTTTTCCTCATTTCACAATCACATCACCTGTGTTTCCTTTGCTTAGGTATCTCATAGTGCAGATGGAGTCTAGCATATCAAAGAGTACACAGAAGTTGAGCACTGTATACAACAATTTTGACATTTACAGAATATTCAGCTTCTCCATGCCCCCTACACAGTCCTAAATGTTTACAGTTTAAACTGACGGTATCTTGTTGGAGAAGAAGTGAGGCCTGTCTTGCAACATGGTGCATCTTTTGCATCACTGCTGCATCGGTTTCATGTGGCACAGGACTTTACAGCATGACACATCTGACCAGATGCATCAAGTTGTAAATATGTCGCAACATAGCAAATCTTTTGCACCGCCGCTGCGTCACAAAAGTGACGCACAGTGGCACAAAAGAGGCACACGGCCATCATAAATCTGCCCCTAACATTTTAAATGATTGATTCAGGATGACGATAAGGTGTGGCCTATCCAGAGGTTTGTTTGAGGTGAGGCCTACTCAGGGTTGCAGATGAAATTTAGGCTTGTTGAAGAGTACAGAGGAGATAATACATGTGCAGGCCTACCAATGAAGTGAGTCATGTCCACTTCACTCTTGAACAAAGGCCAGACCTCTTCTGTGTCCGTGGACAGGCCTAAACCTCCTCTGCACAATGTGATTCGTAAAGTTAGGAAACACAGGTGATTTAATTGAAAAATGTGGAATTTCTTTTCCTCATTTCAGAATCACATAACCTGTGTTTCCTCAGCTTAGTTATCTCATTGAGCAGATTTAGTCTAGCATATCCAAGAGTACGCAGAGGATGAGGACTGTATCCAACAGAGCAATGTACATTACTCACCTCCTTTGACACTTACAGAAGCCTCAGTTTAATATTTCTCAGTTCAATATTTATTTAAAGAAGCACACAAAATATGACCTTCTCATAAATGTGAAAAGCGTTTTTTTTTAAAAAAAAACCGATTTTCTGGTCATAATTTGAAAACACAACACAGGTCCTATGTAGAAGCACATCCTATCAGTACTTAAATTAGCCAAGCACACATGGGGGCGTATTTACAAGGACCTTACACCACAGGGACATAACTTAAATTAAAATGGGGAAAATAACATCAAAGGGACTCAAAGGCCTTTTAAATATGCCCCAAGCAGCCTATGAAACTCTCAGGATTCAAGCAAGCCGGGCCGAAGACGGCTGTAATGCCAGAAACCGGTCCCCGGAAGCTTGTTTCCTTTCCAGTGAAGAATTGGCTTGGTAGTTTGGTCTGCCCTGTTCCCATGATGCACTGGGCCAGGGACAGACTAATTTGCATATAGCCAGGTTCTGAACTGGGATGGTGCAGTGAGCTAAAAAACGGTGATGGATCAAGCCCTGATCTGTTGACTGGGTAAGAGTGTTCTGATTAACTCATATACTCTGTCCATCACCACCCCCTTTTTGTAATTATTTTGGCCACCATGAGTGTGGAAGGGTATGCTCAGACATGAGTCCCTTGCTCATTGCACCATCAGGATTCAAGCAAGCCGGGCCGAAGACGGCTGTAATGCCAGAAACCGGTCCCCGGAAGCTTGTTTCCTTTCCAGTGAAGAATTGGCTTGGTAGTTTGGTCTGCCCTGTTCCCATGATGCACTGGGCCAGGGACAGACTAATTTGCATATAGCCAGGTTCTGAACTGGGATGGTGCAGTGAGCTAAAAAACGGTGATGGATCAAGCCCTGATCTGTTGACTGGGTAAGAGTGTTCTGATTAACTCAGATACTCTGTCCATCACCACCCCCTTTTTGTAATTATTTTGGCCACCATGAGTGTGGAAGGGTATGCTCAGACATGAGTCCCTTGCTCATTGCACCATCAGGATTCAAGCAAGCCGGGCCGAAGACGGCTGTAATGCCAGAAACCGGTCCCCGGAAGCTTGTTTCCTTTCCAGTGAAGAATTGGCTTGGTAGTTTGGTCTGCCCTGTTCCCATGATGCACTGGGCCAGGGACAGACTAATTTGCATATAGCCAGGTTCTGAACTGGGATGGTGCAGTGAGCTAAAAACGGTGATGGATCAAGCCCTGATCTGTTGACTGGGTAAGAGTGTTCTGATTAACTCAGATACTCTGTCCATCACCACCCCCTTTTTGTAATTATTTTGGCCACCATGAGTGTGGAAGGGTATGCTCAGACATGAGTCCCTTGCTCATTGCACCATCAGGATTCAAGCAAGCCGGGCCGAAGACGGCTGTAATGCCAGAAACCGGTCCCCGGAAGCTTGTTTCCTTTCCAGTGAAGAATTGGCTTGGTAGTTTGGTCTGCCCTGTTCCCATGATGCACTGGGCCAGGGACAGACTAATTTGCATATAGCCAGGTTCTGAACTGGGATGGTGCAGTGAGCTAAAAAACGGTGATGGATCAAGCCCTGATCTGTTGACTGGGTAAGAGTGTTCTGATTAAC
The DNA here is from genome assembly GCF_964261635.1 of Lissotriton helveticus. Lineage (NCBI taxonomy): Eukaryota > Metazoa > Chordata > Amphibia > Caudata > Salamandridae > Lissotriton > Lissotriton helveticus. The sequence continues at coordinate 919,072,242 of NC_136069.1, forward strand.
TCAGATACTCTGTCCATCACCACCCCCTTTTTGTAATTATGAAACTCTAGCAGTACATATCAAGAAACTTAAATGACTTCAATAAACGTTTTTAAACACATCAACTAAAGCAGTTATTCAACTACATTCAAGGGGAAGTGACTTAAAATGCCCTAACACACATGAAAGCGTATTTTGAAGGCCCTTGCACCATTTTTCCATCACTTTTAACATGGCTATGTAACTCAAAGAAACAAAATCTAAATTTGCCAAGCACACATTGGGGCGTATTTACAAGGACCTTGCACCACGGGGAAATGACTTAAATTAAAATGGGGAAAATAACATCAAAGGGACTCAAAGGCCTTGTAAATATGCCCCAAGCAGCCTATGAAACTTTAGCAGTACATATCAAGAAACTTAAATGACTTCAATAAACGTTTTTAAACACATCAACTAAAGCAGTTATTCAACTACATTCAAGGGGAAGTGACTTAAAATGTCCTAACACACATGAAAGCGTATTTTGAAGGCCCTTGCACCATTTTTCCATCACTTTTAACATGGCTATGTAACTCAAAGAAACAAAATCTAAATTTGCCAAGCACACATGGGGGCGTATTTACAAGGGCCTTGCACCACGGGGAAATGAATTAAATTAAAATGGGGAAAATAACATCAAAGGGACTCAAAGGCCTTGTAAATATGCCCCAAGCAACCTATGAAACGAAGCAACATTTTAAATACACAACTTTCTTCATAATTTTCTCCTTAAAGCATACTATTCTCTATCTAAATTAAATGAATTTTTTCTCACCTTAGCAAATACTTTTTGAGTTTCAAAACAGACTCAGACACACACCAATTTGTCTTCAGAAGAGCAAAGGGTATGCACTCCAGAGGCTGCAGCCAAAAAAAGCACAGAAATGCTGTAATTCATCACACATATCTCTCATGTCACCCAATCAAAACTCTTCCCTCACTTTTTTCAAATCAACACCCTTCCCCCCTCTGCCCTTTCTGCCTTTTTTGCATAGCAACCACCTCCTGAAAGACCTCTCATGTTTGCAACTTCACACAACAATGTTTCAATTGAACTCTGAACTCTCAGTACACCTGCGTATCCAGTGCAATCTTTCATAAAATGATTTTTTCTTGACTGGGGTAGGTCTGGAAATGCTTTTAAAGGACACCTTTGAGCAATTGATGGCACTATTTCCTCAAACTGCCTTGGTATATTCAAATATATGCCAAAGACAGAAATGGAAGTGGTCCAACCAATTTTGTCCACAAATTGAGAAATCGAGGAAGCATGTAAATAAGTCTGTTTCAGCTTACATGAAAGACCATGGAATGGGCTCCATCTACAACAATAACTTGCGTTACTACATGCAAGATATCTACAGAGCAGATGGAGTTCACTTCTCAGATGAGGGGAACAGAATTTTCATCCTCAATTTAAGACTGTGCATTGGTACCTACTTGTAGGTACCTACATCAGCCACAGGACCCAAAAGCTCTTTTCAGAGCTACCCTACATCTGATCACTCACAATTATTATTTTACTCTAACTTTTTTCACTAATTTTCACCAAAGTACGCTCCCCGGAGCGCTACCCGGTACGCGCACCGGACGCTAACCGCGCGAAAATTTGAAAAAAAATGTGTTTTTTTCGCACATATGGGCCTCCTCAGCCACCCTCAGAAAACCTAGGGGGTCAGGATACGTCTACGTGCCCCCTTCTACCCTTTCTGAACATTATTTGCCCTCCATCTTGTATCTCAATTCTACTGAAACACAAAATGGAGGACTCCCGTAACGCTGCCGGTTCGCGTACCGGGGCGCGCACCGGGAAGCGCTCGCTCAAAAGAGGTGGGAAAGTAATATACAGAAAAACCACTGGAGACACTTTCACCAAATATAGATTAGCTCATACTACATACCAATCCCTACCATTTTCACAAATTTGATTGGAATTCCATTTAGCCATTTAGCCTGTAGACCTCTCTAAATACCCTGAGGTAAATTACTTCACAAAACACATCTGAAGTGTTGGAATTGACAACCAATTAAAATGTTACTTTCATTTTTTACTTTTTTTACCTGACATTTGATTGGTTATGTACCTGAATATATATAAAGAAAGAGAGAGAAACACAGCCATTTTGACTACTACTTCCTGAACTACATTGCAAGATCATTTTCACTGACAACTTAAACTTGTTTTTAAAAGGTAAGATGTTATTTTATAAATTTGAAAACATTTTCAGATAGTTATATACTATCCCTCTGTAAGAGTTAGACATTGAGAAAGGCTTGTTTATTATAATTATGGATTGATTTAGGTTTCTGCGGTATAATTATGAATTTACTTAGGCTTTTTCACAGGCACTTTTTAATAGTACTACTTCACGCCTGAAAAGTACCTGTCTGAACTTAAACCCAACAGTGCCCTATCTCTACTGATATATTTATTTTGTATGCAAATTTCAGCACAAAAATGAAAGGAGAACAGAACGTTTCCTTTGAAATTGTCCTAGAGATGAACAATGAGGAAATCATTGAACCCATTGACTTGGAATTCATGGATGAATCACGAGACCATGAACTTCTACAATGTGTAGAATCTGTGGATTTCTTACTTCAATATGAGGACGGTCAAATGTGGGAAGTTATGTTCAGTCAAAAAGAAGACATATCGGACAGTCAAATGTTAGACGTTCTATTAAATTTTGAAAAAGAATCAGAAAAATAAAATTATATTTAATAATAAAAAATTGTTTGAGTCTTTAATCATTTTTATATGTAATTCATAAACTAGTACCAAATTGATTATAATGTAAAGTCAGACTTATAGTATACTGTGCACAATCACAAAAATAAATGTATATTTAATAATCATAAATACTGCTACTTAAATAAAAAAAACAAAAAAAAACAACAAAAAGAACAATCAATAAACATACAATATTTCAAAATATCATAGTCTATCATTCTTTTTTCCTTATAGTACGCTCCCCAGACCGCTTCCCGGTGCGCATACCGGGCGCTCCCCACGCAAATTTTTTTTGCCCCGCGGGGCCCTTTTAAAGCCTCCACATCAAACCTAGGGGGTCAGGGAGGATCTACTATGCCCCCTTATGGTCATTTCCCCCTTTGTTTTGGCCTCCTCTTGTCTCTCGATCCTACCGAGAGACAAGATGGCGGCCGCTCCGGACTGTTTAGAATGTTGACAGACACCGGAGAGCCAATCAGCTTCGCTTCGCGAAGTTCCGTTACGCGTCAGGTACGCGAACCGGTGCGCTGCCCGGAGCGCGCTTACAGATATATATATTTTTTTGAACGTTAATTTCTCAAAATCCACTGGAGCACATATATTGAGACCTAGCAAAGGCACATCGGGCTACCAGTCCCTACAATTTTGCCAAGTTTCGTGAAAATCCATTCAGCCGTTCGAGCTAAAAGTGAGGCCAACCGCCCTATGGAAACTTGCATGGGAAAAACATGTTTTGGGACCCCCTTTTTTCTCGACCCCCCCTTGACGAAACCCCCCCAAATTTTGAAGGGCTGCTCAGAAACAAAATGTGCCATTTTCCTGAAAATTTCAGCCAATTCCGTCCTCAAACGCCAAAGTTATTCGACATAGAATTTTCAAAAATCCCATAGGAAAAAATCATAACTATATATACCTACTGGCGACCGCCAGTAGGTAATATATATATATATATATATTCACCACTTTGAGGAAGCCCACACAAAGGTTTACTCTATCAGGTAAGTGATGGCACAAGGTATGTTCAATGCCTCCAAACATCGTTTTCAGCTCAATGAGTTTCAAACTTTCGTTCTTTGACAAGAGCCTAGCACGAGAAACAAAGCAACCATGATGCGGAACACATTCGCATTTTATTCTCTTTCAGCCCCAGTGGGCGTGTCCTTTTTGCCGCTAAGCATTCTGGTAATAGCAGTGTTCTTGCAAACAATTAAATCTCAGTGGATATTACTGCATTCAAATGTCAGGCAAATTCAAATCCCAAGTGGGTTGTCGAAAAGCTGAAACTATGCTTGTTGCCAATTCTTGCACACTTACTCATGAGCCCCTTTGTTCTCATCCGGTGCTCATACCTCCGAGCACCTGACATCCGCCTTCCAGCAGCGGTTCATCCTCGCGACCTGGAGAGAGCCACTCATATCCACAACAAAGAAGTTCGCCACTTTGAGGACGCCCACACGAAGGTTGACTCTATCAGGTAAGTGATGGCACAAGGTATGTTCAATCCCTCCAAACATTGATTTTTGACTCAACGCGTTTCAAACTTTTGTTTCCTTGTCAAGAGCCAGCACAAGAAACACAGCAACCATGATGCGGAACACATTTGCATTTTATTCTCTTTCAGCCTCAGTGGGCGTGTCCTTTTTGCCGCTAAGCATTCTGGTAACAGCAGTGTTCTCGCAAACAATTACGTTTCAGTGGATGTTACTGCATTCAAATGTCATGCAAATTCAAATCCCAAGTGGGTTGTCGAAAGGCTGAAACTATGCCTGTTGCCAATTCTTGCACACTTACTCATGAGCCCCTTTGTTCTCATCCGGTGCTCAGACCATCGCGCACCCGAGATTGGTCTTCCAGCAGCGGTTCGTCCTTGCGACCTGGAGAGAGCTGCTCATATCCACAACAAAGAATGTCACCACTTTGAGGACGCCCACATAAAGGTAATAGAGGCATTACCACAAGGCATTGAACATACCTTGTGACATCACTTACCTGATACAAATGCAAAAACAACAGTTGATGGACAGAATGCTGAACAATGTCATACATTCCCCCCAGTACAGAGATCTGGGCCTAAATCCATCGATTTTCTGCTCACCACACCACCCCAGTTAAGACATGGTCATATGCAAATCAGCCTTGACCCTGTGCCTCATGGGAACAGTCCAGCCCGAACTGCCAAGCCATTTCTTCCCTGGACCGAAATCAAGCATCCTAGGACCGGTTTCTGGCTATCAGCCGTCTTCAGCCAGGATAGCTTGACTCTAGTGGCATGGAGAGCACGGGACTCATGTCTGAGCATACCCGTCCCACTCGGGGTGACAAATGCAAAAACAACAGTTGATGGACAGAAGGCAGAACAATGTCATACATTCACCCCATAACAGACATCTGGGCCTAAATCCATCGTTTTTTGCTCACCACACCACCCCAGTTCAGACATGGCCATATGCAATACAGCCTTGACCCTGTGCCTCATGGGAAGTGTCCAGCCCGAACTGCCAAGCCATGTCTTCCCTGGACCGGAATCAAGCATCCTAGGACCGGTTTCTGGCGATCAGCCGTCTTCAGCCAGGATAGCTTGACTCCAGTGGTGTGGAGAGCACGGGACTCACGTCTGAGCATACCCGTCCCACTCGGGGTGACAAATGCAAAAACAAAAGTTGATGGACAGAATGCAGAACAATGTCATACATTCACCCCAGTACAGAGATCTGGGCCTAAATCCATCGTTTTTTTGCTCACCACACCACCCCAGTATGATATTGTTCTGCATTCTGTCCAGCAATAGTTGTTTTTGCATTTGTCACCCCAAGTGGGACGGGTATGCTCAGACGTGAGTCCCGTTCTCTCCACGCCACTGGAGTCAATCTATCCTGGCTGAAGATGGCTGATAGCCAGAAACCGGTCCTAGGATGCTTGATTCTGGTCCAGGGAAGACATGGCTTGGCAGTTCGGGCTGGACTGTTCCCATGAGGCACATGGTCAAGGCTGATTTGCATATGGCCAGTCAGAGTTCCGCAGCAACCACAGCACCGAGACCACCCTCATCGCCACCACCGACAACATCAGGACCCTACTGGACAACAGCGAGACCGCAGCACTCTTCCTCCTAGACCTCTCTGCTGCCTTCGACACCGTTTGCCACTTCACACTACGCGCACGCCTCCATGCTGCAGGGATCCTAGACAAGGCTCTGGATTGGACCACCTCCTTCCTCTCCGGCAGAACCCAGAGCGTCCGCCTCGCCCCATTCCGTTCCAAAGTCTCCGAGATCATTTGCGGCGTACCCCAGGGATCCACCCTCAGCCCGACGCAGTTTAACATTTACATGGCCCTGCTCGCACACGTTGCCCGACAGCACGACCTCAACATAATCTCCTACGCCGATGACACTCAACTGATCCTCTCCCTCACCAAGGACCCCATCACCGCCACAGCCAAACTCCATGAAGGAATGAAGGCCGTTGCCGACTGGATGAAGATCAGCCGTCTGAAGCTGAACTCGAACAAGACGGAGGTCCTCATCCTCGGCTCCAACCTGTCAGCCTGGGATGACTCCTGGTGGCCAACAGCACTGGTGGCAGCCCCGACACCCACCGACCATGCACACAACCTGGGAATCACCCTCAACTCAAAGCTCTCAATGACCAAGCAAGTCAACGCCGTCTCCTCCTCCTGCTTCAACACCCTCTGCATGCTCCGCAATATCTACATATGGATCCCGACCGATACAAGAAAAACAGTAACCCAGGCCCTCGTCAGCAGCAGACTCGACTACGGAAATGCCCTCTATGCTGGAGCCCGACCAAGCTCATCAATCGACTACAACGCATCCAAAACGCCTCGACGCGACTGATCCTCGATGTACCATGACACGGCCACATCACCCCCCACCTGAGAAACCTGAACTGGCTCCCCGTCAACAAGAGGATATCCTTCAATCCCCTCATCCATGCACACAAGGCCCTCCACTAGACCGGCCCAGCCTACCTCAACAGACGGCTCTCCTTCTACACCCCCAACCGCCAGCTACGCTCCGCCATCCTCTCACTGGCCACCATCCCGTGAATCCGAAGAACAACCACCAGCGAGAGATCCTTCTCTCACCTTGCCGCCAAGACATAGAAAACCTTCCCACTGACCCTACGACAGACAGAAGACCGGCTGACCTTCAGGCTGATAGTAAAGACCTGGCTGTTCGATCAGTAGCGGCCCCAACCTCACCCCCCAGTGCCTTGAGATCCTCGCGGGTATGTAGTGCGCTTAACAAATGACTGATTGATTGATTGATTGATTGAACTGGGGTGGTGTGGTGAGCAAAAAAAATATGGATTTAGGGCCATATCTCTGTACTGGGGTCAATGTATGACATTGTTCTGCATTCTGTCCATCAACTGTTGTTTTTGCATTCATCACTTACCTGATGGCACAAAGTGAGTAAGTGGGCAAGAATTGGCAACAGGCATAGTTTCAGCCTTTCGACAACCCACTTGGGATTTGAATTTCCATGACATTTGAATGCAGTAACATCCACTGAGATTTAATTGTTTGTGAGAACACTGCTATTACCAGAATGCTTAGCGGCAAAAAGGACACACCCACTGGGGCTGAAAGTGAAAAAAATGCAAATGTGTTCCGCATCATGGTTGCTGTGTTTCTTGTGCTAGGCTCTTGACAAAGAACGAACGTTTGAAACGCGTTGAGCCGAAAATCGAAGTTTGGAGGCATTGAACATACCTTGTGCCATCACGTACCTGATAAAGTAAACCTTTGTGTGGGCGTCCTCAAAGTGGTGAACTACTTTGTTATGGATATAACAGTCGCTCTCCAGGTCGCGAGGACGAACCGCTGCTGGAAGGCGGATCTCGGGTGCTCGGAGGTCTGAGCACTGGATGAGAACATTGGGGCTCATGAGTAAGTGTGCAAGAATTGGCAGCAGAAATAGTTTCAGCTTTCGACAAACCACTTGGGATTTGAATTTGCATGACATTTGAATGCAGTAACATCCACTGAGATTTAATTGTTTGCGAGAACACTGCTGTTACCAGAATGCTTAGCGGCAAAAAGGAGACGCCCACTGGGGCTGAAAGAGAATAAAATGCAAATGTGTTCCGCATCATGGTTGCTGTGTTTCTTGTGCTAGGCTCTTGACAAAGAACGAAAGTTTGAAACACATTGAGCCGAAAATCGATGTTTGGAGGCATTGAACATACCTTGTGCCATCACTTACCTGATAGAGTAAATCTTCATGTGGGCGTTCTCAAAGTGGTGAACTTCTTTGTTGTGGATGTGAGCGGCTCTCTCCAGGTCACGAGGACGAACTGCTGCTGGAAAGCAGTTCTCGGGTGCTCGGAGGTCTGAGCACCGGATGAGAACAAACGGGGTCATGAGTAAGTGTGCAAGAATTGGCTACAGGCATAGTTTCAACCTTTCGACAACCCACTTGGGATTTGAATTTGCGCGACATTTGAATGCAGTAACATCCACTGAGATTTAATTGTTTGCGAGAATACTGCTATTACCAGAATGCTAAGCGGCAAAAAGGATACGCCCACTGGGGCTGAAACAGAATAAAATGCAAATGTGTTCCGCATCATTGTTGCTGTGTTTCTTGTGCTAGGCTCTTGACAAAGAACGAAAGTTTGAAACGTATTGAGCCGATAATCGAAGTTTGGAGGCATTGAACATACCTTGGGCCATCACTTACCTGATAGAGTAAATCTTCATGTGGGCGTCCTCAAAGTGGTGAACTTCTTTGTTGTGGATGTGAGCGGCTCTCTCCACGTCACGAGGACGAACCGCTGCTGGAAGGCAGATCTCGGGTGCTCGGAGGTCTGAGCACCGGATGAGAACAAACGGGGTCATGAGTAAGTGTGCAAGAATTGGCAACAGGCATAGTTTCAGCCGTTTGACAACCCACTTGGGATTTGAATGTGCGTGACATTTGAATGCAGTAACATCCACTGAGATTTATTTGTTTGAGAGAACACTGCTGTTCCACATCATGGTTGCTGTGTTTCTTGTGCTAGGCTCTTGACAAAGAACGAAAGTTTGAAACGCGTTGAGCCGAAAATTGATGTTTGGAGGAATTAAACATACCTTGTGCCATCACTTACCTGATAGAGTAAACCTTCGTGTGGGCGTCCTCAAAGTGGGGGACTTCCTTGTTGTTGATATGAGCGGCTCTCTCCTGGTCGCGAGGACGAACCGCTGCTGGAAGGCGGATCTCGGGTGCTCGGAGGTCTGAGCACCGGATGAGAGCAAAGGGGCTCAGGAGTAAGTGTGCAAGAATTGGCAACAGGCAGAGGTGGGAGGAGTAAGATGGCAGATTGACGCCGTCTCTTGGAAGCCTGTAGATGTGGCTGCTGAGAAGCTCGACTCTTGTGCTTTTTTTCCGCTAATGCGGCGAAGCGCTAAAGTCTAGATGGAGTGATAAGGAAAGAAGAGATTAAATGTGAAATGATGAAAGATTGAAAAGACGGGAGCTGAGCAGAGCGGAGCTGTTGGAGCGTGATGAAAGGAGAGAACACATGGTTTGTCTAGAGCCTCGGAGCAGCCGAGTTCATCGAGCTTTTGGAAATTCATTAACAAGCCCTGCACTGGATTAACAAAACAAACAACTTGGTTTCATTTTACCATTTTGATTTGGGCTGCTTGATAGTGGCTCTGCAGTGCCTTGCAGGATATTTCAGACACTTTGGTTACGGCTGAGAGGCCTTAAGCGCTGCATGCTGGTGCAGAGTGCAGACTCTGGTGAGGATTGGAATCAGCTGTGTGCCTCGAGCCCGACTGCTGCTTACTTACGTGGCAGTGCGATTAGCAACGCGGCGTGTCTCGAGTTATACTCACTTAAGGTCAATCTCGAGGACTGGATACCTTTCTTTTTTTCTGAGATGGCCCAATTGAAGAATCCAGTGAGAGGCACCCGAGCTACGAGCCGTTTGCTGGTGAGTTCAGAGACACCAGGGGGTGCAAAGGCAGCAGGGAAAGCTGAAGTTGTCGGGGGAGAGAATGCGAAGCAGGCTGTGAACTTGGGACAGCCGGTCCTGAGTTATTTGCATTCCAAAAAATCAGCAGAGCTGCTTGAAACTGAAAGCGCTGCTGATTGTCTCCAAAGTGAAGATTTTGTGGAAATAATTACTAAAGCAATTAGCTTGGAGCAGCCAAACGCTAATGCCAATACCAGTACCATTGGATCCAATGACTCTAATGAAAGCTTAACCCCTGAAGCAGCACACCAATAGGGCTTGCCCTCTTTAAAAGACAAATCAGTAATAAAACAGAATTTAGAAGAGTCACAGAGGGCAGCGTTAACACCAAATGCTGTAACAAGTGGGTATCCCATGCAAATAAGTCAAGGTGTGTTGGAGGAGGCTGGTGAAGTGAAAACAGGCAGCACGTTATTAGCAGACAACACAGATAAAATAGACAGCATAGCTGACGAACACTCAGCTGTGGCAACAGTTACAGATGATACTGCCTTATCTACTGCTTCAGCCGATATAGCTGCTACTACTAAGGCTGCCACAGTGGTGGCAATTGTTGCAATGGATATATCGGATGATACGGAGCATGACTCCCATGTAGTTCATGGAGAGGCTGACCAGGGAAACTCACCTGTACCAGTGCAAATGACCTCTCCTGTACTGGCGCTAAGAAAATAGAAGAGCCCTAATGCCAAAATTGGAAAGAACATCAATAGAAGTCAGAGTAGCTCCAGTGCCGGGTCTGCTAACAAGAGGAAGAAGGAACAGAGTATGGGGCTGTCTACTAATAGCCCTATGCAGAGATGGGTTCAATCAAAAGGAGGGATAAAAACTGTTATGTCTAGGCAATCAGATGTAGGGCTGATTGCTAAGGCTACTAATGTCACCAGTGTATGTGTGGCAAGCAGTACAGAAACAGACCAAGATCCAGAACTCTGCATAACACCGGAGAGGAGTGGTGATCCAAGCCAAAAGGGATTACCTACATTATCTGGCTCATGTGGATCTTTTCAATCATCACACTCAATGAGTCCAGGGGAGGGCTCACAAAGAAGGTTCTCAGAGGGAAACAATGCTCCAATATGATATTACAAGCCCTAAATGATCAGAGTGAGGAAACGCCAGAGTTCTTTGCCCAGATTTGGGAAGACCATCGTAGTACTCAAGCATCAATTGAAAGAAGTCGCAGGGAAAGTAAGGGAAATGACTGGCGAGTTAACAGAGCTGCAGCAGAGAGTGGTCTCTACTGAGGAAGCTACTGCTAAAGTAGTAGATCTAACACAACGGCATGACAGCCAGATAGCCAGTCTCGAACTTAAAGTAGAGGAGTTAGAAAACAGACAGAGGAGGCAAAATTTAAAATTATTTGGGATTCCTGAGGGGGAAGAGGGCTCAGACGCCAGATCATTTATTGTTCAAGTGATGCAGAAGGCTTTTCCGTATCTGGTGTACTGGGACTGGGATTGCCAGATCCAGAGGGCTCACAAACTCCCTCTTGTTCAACGCCGAAAGGATGATCGCTATTCTAGGCCATTCTTAATATATTTTGGAAATTATTTACTGAGACAAGCTGTTTCTTTGAAAGCGAGCCCTCGTACCTCGGTCACTGCAGGATCTTATTCAATATTTTGCCGTTCTGATGTTTGTAAGGCAACCATGGACAGGAGATGGCGGCTGAGACAATTAATTGACCCCCTAAAAGCCATAGGGGCACAAGCTTTCTTACAGGAGCCAGCCCGCTTAAAGATCATTAGGAGTGGTCAAGTGTTATCTTTTACGTCTGAGCTTGAGGCAAAAGAGGTGTTATTAAAATGGCTGAAAGAGGGGGTGGCTAAAGATTGAGAAAGGTTCAGTAGCTCTAATATTAATAGTAAAGGCTAAGGGCTCATACTGGTGAAAGAGGATAAGCTAGCTCCTATTTTGTTAGGGATAGCTAACCAAATTATGTTTGATGTACTAAAACAGGTAAATTTGGCCCTGTTTTCTCTTTCTTTTTCTTCTTCTTTTCTTTTCTTTTCTTTTCTTTTCCTCTCTCTAGACTTACACTTCTTTTCTTTTTCCTTTTTACTTTCTCCTCAGGTTAGCTGAACTAGGGGGTTGTTACTTCTTGGCGGCCACAGGGGCTGCAGGCTTCCAGTCAGCTGCCATACCATCGGCAGCATCAGGAAGGGGTTGATTCCTCCTTTAGTTTATGGGTGGGAGGTATGGGGTTTAGAGGGGCTAGAAGCAGGGTGGGGGAGGGATGGGGACGGGAGTCCAGGGGCGAGGCAGGGTGTACGGGGGGCAAAAAAAACACAAAAACCAACATGAAAATATCACAAAATAAGAGGATGGAAACTAGGACTTTAAAAAGATTAATTAATAAAAAGGAAGCAAGAGTTGTATTATTTTTTTTTTAAATAGATGGATCTAGTGAAGTGTTTAGCATGGAATGTTGCAGGGCTTAACAACAGAAACAAGAGACAGCTCGTAGCAGAAGAATTACGGATGTATAATCCACAGCTAGTGCTGTTGTCAGAAACGCATATTTCTTACATAGATCGAGGCCTATTAAAACAGTTGGGATACGAGGTGTTTGTTAGTTCGGATCAAAATACTTCAACCAGAGGGGTTGCCATTTCAAAACATAAATATTTTAAAGTCAAGCTTGATAAAACATTAACAGATAAAAGTGGCAGATGGGCTATAGTACAGATGGAATTAGAGGGCCGAAAATAGGTATTTTGCGTAATATATGGCTCAAATATTGATGATCCTTCAGTTATAGATAGATTAATCATGGAATTGCTACACTGGGAGGGCGATAGGGTGGTGATGGGCGATTTTAATTGCATATGAACTATGGGATAGACACCACCAGGCGAGGCGCTATCCAAAGGATGAGAAAAACACGGGCTGCGATCAAAGAGCTTGGTTGACTGCATTCTATCAGAGATGTTTGGCGGGCATTATATCCGAATAGAACGGGCTATACTTATTACTCAGCTGCACATAAACTGTCCCCTCGGATAGATATGGCCTGGGTTTCAGACGAAGTTTTAGATTCGAGCATAATGGAGATATGCCCATGGGTCACTTCCGATCACAACCCCATTCTTCTCTCATTTAAAATTTCAGCTGAGAGAAAGCGAATGAGGATCTTCTTGTTTCCTACATATCTTCTTCTAGATGAAACCTTCATAGTATGTATTAAGAGACATCTGAAAGCATTTTTTCGAAATAAATATTGATTCTGCAGCACCTACTGTAGTATGGGATTCATGTAAGGCCAGTATCAGAGGATTCTCCCAACAATATATTTGGAGACAAAACAGGGAACATAAGAAAGAAACAGAAAAGATAATTAAAGATATTCTCATGGCCGAGAACCATCAAGCGGTAGCATTATTAAGGGGTCTTCCGAATGTAGATGCTTTAGGGTATGCATTAATCGACATAAAATCTGCTCTTAAAAAGGTTTTTAGAGAAAAAAGCGCAGCCAAACTGAATAAGTACCGGATATCTTAATATGAAAGCAGTGAAAAAATTGGAAAACTTCTAGCATATAGGGTGGCAGATGATAAAACTAAGACACACATAAAGCTAATTAAAGGGCCTAATAATGTGGTGTATGAGCATCCAAACCAGATATTAGGGCAGTTTGCCGATTATTATCAAAAATTATATACCCCGAAGGCTCAACCAGAAATAGATGATATACATAAATACATGCAGACATACTTAACGAAAAGTGTGTGTGCCGAAGTATCTGATTTACTATCATCTGATATCACGAATGAAGAAGTTAAGCTTGCGATAGCTGCTTTGCCTTCGGGTAAAGCATCTGGTGAAGACTTTATCCCTCTAAAAATATACAAGCTCTGTATGGATGTTCTACTTCCACTTTTCATTCAGCTGATTAGATCTATCGGGGCAGGTGGAAACGCCCCTGACTCTTGGAGTGTCACTCAGATTGTCTTTTTTTTTAAAGAAGAACAAACTCCCAGAGGAATGTGGGTCATATCGACCGATATCGCTCATAAACACAGATGCAAAAATCTTTGCTAAAATTCTTGCGACTCGCCTTGCCCCGATAATGCCGGAACTGGTATCCCCTCAACAACATGGATTCATCTCAGGGAGGGACACTACGGCCCATGCCAACATGGCGATAACAGCATTTGATGTGGCAAAGATAAAGTCCACCCCACTCGAGATGATTTTATTAGATGCTGAGAAAGCTTTTGACCGAGTGAGGTGGGACTTTCTCTGGGCCATATTAACAGCATATGGCATTATGTTATGTTATGTTATGTTATCTGCACTTATACCGCGCTCAGCTGCCCCAGCAAAGGGGCGTCCCGGCGCTTTGCAAGGTACACAAAACACAACTCAGTCAATAGGCCAGAAAAATGAAACAACAACAGAGTAAAATAATACAGGCTAAGCGAATAGAAAAGTCTTGATGGCGTGCCTGAACAGCAAGAGATCATCAAGGGCCCGAATGTAGGGGGGGAGAGAGTTCCACATATTCGCCGCCAGCACCCGGAAAGAGCGGCCACCGGCTCTGCTCAGCCTAAAGCGCGGAACAACTGCCAGATTTTGGCCCAAGGATCTGAGGGTTCGCGAGGGTGCATATGGCACCAGCAGATTCTCAAGTATTTGAGGAGAAGAACCCTTGAGGATTTTAAAGGCAAGGCATAGTACTTTGAATTTTATCCTCTGGTTCAGCGGAAGCCAGTGAAGAGAGCGCAGCGTGTTTGATACAGAGCACTGCCTCGGCAGACCAGTCACCACTCTGGCTGCAGCATTTTGAACTCGCTGCAGCCGGATGACTTCGGCTTGATTGATCCCCACCAAAAGCGAACTAGCATAATCCAGCCGGGATAACACTGACGCCTGAACCACTAGCTGCCTGGTGGGCGCGTCGAAAAATTTCAGGATAGGTCTTAGACCTCGGATAATGCTGTAGCAAGTAGCCGCCACCTTCTTGGTGTGGCAGATGAAACGAAGGGTCGGATCCAGCCATACCCCTAGATTTTTTATCTCCGACGCTGGGGTTGGAGTCACACCCATTAAAGGCAAGTTTCTGCATTCAATTAAATCTTTGTATTGCCATCCTAGTGCTAAATTAGCTTACGCAGGCCTACAATCTGCTTTTTTTCATATATCTCTCGGCACCCGTCAGGGGTGCCCTTTGTCACCGCTATTATTTGCACTGTCAATGTAACCATTTATTTTAGCTTTGCAATGCCAATCTCAGATTATTCCTTTTACATATGGTGCGAATAGTCTTAAAGTTACGGCATACGCTGACGATATCGCTGTATATTCGACTAATGCTAAGGGAGTACTGAAGGTTGTTGTTGAAGAGGCAAAGAAATATGTTGCAATATCGGGTTATAGACTTAACACTAATGAGACTCAAGTCTTATTAAATTATAAATCTTCTGAACCAGTATCTGGAGTCTGTATTGTGGCAACTTATTTAGGGATCAGAATTTCGGCTAAAATAGACAAGATTATTGTATTAAATTATGAGGAACTTTTGAAGGTAACTGCTAAATCTCTTAAGAAATGGCATAAAGTACCTATTAGTATCAGCGGACGCATAAATATAATTAAATTGAAAATCTTGCCAAAATTTCTATACTTGTTTCGCTCTATCCCTCTATGACTAAATGCTTCTTTCTTCAAGCGCCTAGATGGAGTCTGTAGTGTGTGTATCTGGGGCTATAAGAAGGCGTGCAGAGCTATTGATTTACTAAAACTTCCATTCAATCAAGGGGGATTAGACTTCCCAGATTTCAAATTGTATCACTGGGCAGCTTTTTTGGGCTGTCTCCGTAGTTTAATAAATCCTACAAATAATACTTTTTTTTTTTAGATTTATGCTAGGAAAAGACCATAATATGTTTCTTTTTAGAAACAATGACCCGAATTATTTCAAGCGGGTTAAATTTAAGACCGCACGCGACATGGTAAATATTTGGCGCTATCATGCTTAAATGTAATACACTGTTTTATCACTATAAACTCCCTTTGTGGGGTAACCCGGGCTTACCAGAGATCTTTCAAGATTCAGAGGGCAGACGATGGACTAGCTCTGGGATAAAATGTCTAGGGGACTTATATGACTATAATGGGTTTATCTCGTTCAAAAGGCTGAGTAGTTTACATAATCTGACATCAGACATGCAATTTAAATATTATCAGATTCGAGATTATTTTATACGTCGTATGAAATTGATAAATGTTTTGGATTATGATATATGGGAATGCCTGTACGAGATAAACGAAAAATCTATGATCAGCATCGGATATAAAACCCTATGTACTTATAAGGAAGACGACTGTGCTAGATTAGCTGAGCGCTGGAGTCGCAGTATAGGGACACCTATCTCAGCTAACACTATATCACGTGCCTTTATCAGTATTAACAATTCAGTATATTCTTCTAGTCTGAGTATGCAATAGTATAAAACAATTTGTGAATTATATTACACACCGGAAAGATTATCGAAATGGTCTTCTTGTGATTCTCCTTCAGTGATCGAACTAAATGCCCGAAGTGTGATTTTAATGCAGCTGATTTGAAACACATGCTTTTCTTATGTCCTGTATTAGCAGAATTTTGGAAGAAAGTGACCCAAATAATATCTCAGAAACTTGGGAGACTGTGTTCTCAACAATAGATGTACTGATGGGTGGGCAGAATATAGTAATCAATCAGGCGGATTTAATTGCTGTTTTATTGGTTTGTGCTAGGCTTACAATTGCCTCACATGTATCTCCGTCCGCTCTTGAATGGTGGGGACTGGTTAAAGAAACATACGATATGAACTCGCAGTGGCTAAAATAAGAGGGAATCGTGCATTTGGCAAACTCAAGAAAATTTGGGGACTATTGTTCTGAGGAATTTATGAAATAGTGTTGAATGTTTCAGTTTGATGAGCTCTGTGTTCTTTTTGTTTTTCTCTTCCCCCTAGCGTAAAAGTTTAAATTTGCATTAATGATTGTTTATGTTAAATGTATATCTTGCTATTTGTTCTTTCTAAAAATCCTATTTTCTTTGTTCATGTTGGTAAATAAAAACATTAAAAAACATAAATAAAAACAAAGAATTGGCAACAGGCATAGTTTCAGCCTTTCGACAACCCACTTGGGATTTGATTTTGCACGACATTTGAATGCAGTAACATCCACTGAGAATTAATTGTTTGCGAGGACATTGCTATTACCAGAATGCTTAGCGGCAAAAAGGACACGCCCACTGGGGCTGAAAGAGAATAAAATGCAAATGTGTTCCGCATCATGGATGCTGTGTTTCTTGTGCTAGGCTCTTGACAAAGAACGAAGGTTTGAAACGCTTTGAGCCGAAAATCGATGTTTGGAGGCTTTGAACATACCTTGTGCCATCACTTACCTGATAGAGTAAACCTTTGTCTGGGCGTCCTCAAAGTGGTGAACTTCTTTGTTGTGGATATGAGCGGCTCTCTCCAGGTCTTGAGGACGAACCGCTGCTGGAAGGCAGATCTCGGGTGCCCGGAGGTCTGAGCACTGGATGAGAAAAATGGGGCTCATGAGTAAGTGTGCAAGAATTGGCAACAGGCATAGTTTCAGCCTTTCGACAACCCACTTGGGATTTGAATTTACGTGACATTTGAATGCAGTAACATCCACTGAGTTTAATTGTTTGTGAGAACACTGATTTGACCAGAATGCTTAGCGGCAAAAAGGACTTGCCCACTGGGGGTGAAAGAGAATAAAATCCAAATCTGTTCCGCATCATGGTTGCTGTGTTTCATGTGCTAGGCTCTTGACAAAGAACGAAAGTTTGAAACGTGTTGAACCGAAAATCAATGTTTGGAGGCATTGAAGATACCTTGTGCCATCACTTACCTGATAGAGTAAACCTTTGTGTGGGCGTCCTCAAAGTGGTGACATTCTTTGTTGTGGATATGAGCGGCTCTCTTCAGGTCGCGAGGACGAACCGCTGCTGGAAGGCAGATCTCGGGTGCCCGGAGGTTTGAGCACTGGATGAGAACAAAGGGGCTCATGAGTAAGTGTGCAAGAATTGGCAACAGGCATAGTTTCAGCCTTTCGACAACCCACTTGGGATTTGAATTTACGTGACATTTGAATGCAGTAACATCCACTGAGATTTAATTGTTTGTGAGAACACTGCTTTTACCAGAATGCTTAGCGGCAAAAAGGACTTGCCCACTGGGGCTGAAAGGGAATAAAATCCAAATGTGCCATCACTTACCTGATAGAGTTAACCTTCATGTGGGTGTCCTCAAAGTGGGGAACTTCTTTGTTGTGGATATGAGCAGCTCTCTCCAGGTCGCAAGGACGATCCGCTGCTGGAAGGCGGAACTCGGGTGCTCGGAGGTCTGAGCACTGGATGAGAACAAAGGGGCTCATGAGTAAGTGTGCAAGAATTGGCAACAAGCATAATTTCAGCCTTTCGACAACGCACTTGGGATTTGAATTTGCATGACATTTGAATGCAGTAGCATCCAGTGAGATTTATTTGTTTGCGAGAAACTGCTATTACCAGAATGCTTAGCGGCAAAAAGGACACACCCACTGGGGCTGAAGAGAATAAAATGCAAATGTGTTCTGCATCATGGTTGCTGTGTTTCTTGTGCTAGGCTCTTGACAAAGAACGAAAGTTTGTTTGGAGGCATTGAACATACCTTGTGCCATCACTTACCTGATAGAGTAAACCTTTTTGTGGGCGTCCTCAAAGTGGTGAACTTCTTTGTTGTGAATATGAGCAGCTCTCTCCAGGTCGCGAGGACAAACCAATGCTGGAAGGCGGATCTCGGGTGCTCCGAGGTCTGAGCACTGGATGAGAACAAAGGCGCTCATAAGTAAGTGTGCAAGATTCAGCAAGAGGCATAGTTTCAACCTTTCGACAACCCACTTGGGATTTGAATTTGCATGACAATTGAATACAGTAACATCCACTGAGATTTCATTATTTGCAAGAACACTGCTATTACCAGAATGCTTAGCGGCAAAAAGGACACGCCCACTGGGGCTGCAAGAGAATAAAATGCAAATGTGTTCCGCATCATGGTTGCTGTATTTCTTGTGCTAGGCTCTTGACAAAGAACGAAAGTTTGAAACGCGTTGAGCCACAAATCGGTGTTTGGGGACATTGATAATACCTTGTGCCATCACTTATCTGATAGAGTAAACCTTCCTGTGGGCGTCCTCAAAATGGTGAACTTCTCTGTTGTGAATATGAGCAGCGCCCTCCAGGTCGCGAGCACAAACCAATGCTGGAAGGCGGATCTCGGGTGCTCGGAGGTCTGAGCACCGGATGAGAACAAAGGCGCTCATGAGTAAGTGTGCAAGATTCGGCAACAGGCATACTTTCAACCTTTCGACAACCCACTTGGGATTTGAATTTGCATGACATTCAATTGCAGTAACATCCACTGAGATTTCATTATTTGCGAGAACACTGCTATTACCAGATTGCTTAGCAGCAAAAAGGACACGCCCACTGGGGCTGAAAGAGAATAAAATGCAAATGTGTTCCGCATCATGGTTGCTGTGTTTCTTGTGCTGGGCTCTTGACAAAGAACAAAAGTTTGAAACTCGTTGAGCCAAAAATCAGTGTTTGGAGGCATTGAACATACCTTGTGCCATCACTTACCTGATAGAGTAAACCTTCCTGTGGGTGTCCTCAAAGTGGTGAACTTCTTTGTTGTGGATATGAGCGGCTCTCTCCAGGTCGTGAGGACAAACCGATGCTGGAAGGCGGATCTCGGGTGCTCGGAGGTCTGAGCACCGGATGAGAACAAAGGGGGTCCTGAGTAAGTGTGCAAGAATTGGAAACAGTCATAGTTTCAGCTTTTCGACAACCGACTTGGGATTTGAATTTGCATGACATTTGCAGTAACATCCACTGAGATTTAATTGTTTGCGAGAACACTGGGCCCGATTCACAGAATGAACCAAATCCTAAACTTACTACAATTTGGTATTCACAGAATGCACTTACTAATATTTGGTATTCACAGAATGCACTTACTACTTTCGGGATTCACAGAATGAACTTACTACTTTCGGGATTCACAGAATAGACTTCCGACTACTAACTTTACGCCCGCAGCCGGGCTGTAGTTTCCGCCACCGGGCCGTATTTTACAGCACTTTGGCGGAATTAACGGCATATTATCGCAAAATCCGATTACGGGCCGTAATTTACGATCATGGGCCGTAATTTACGATTACGGGCCGCATTTTACGATCACGGGCCGTAATTTACGATTGCTGGCCGCTGGTCATGTTAGCCAAGGGGAAACACCTGGCCAAGGTCCACCCATCCCCCAACATGGATCAGCTGACACACAGCAGCCAATCCCAGCCAACAGCTCCATTTTGCCATGGTGTATGCTGCCACTGCCTACCATCCCCCACCACGCTCCAGCTGAAGCCAATTAACACTAATTGACCAGTACCACAAAACACATAAAAGCAGCACACAGTGAAGGAACAGGTTTGGCCACAGAGAGACTGTTACTACAACGCTTCCAGTGCCAGAGAACATGGAGATGAGAAGAAAAAAAAATTCACAGCAGAGGAGACCACCATGCTTGTGGAATACATAGTAAGACACCACAAGCGCCTATATGGGCTACCACCATACTGCACCAGTAGGGCACAGAAGCAAGAACTATGGCAGCAGATAGCCACTGCTGTCTCAGCCCTGGGGGTGGAGAGGCGATTTGTACAGGACATTAAAAAAAAGTGGCAGGACGAAAAGCAGAGGGTGAAGGAGAAATACTCCAGGATAGAACTGAGCAGAGTCCTCCCTGCTGCATGCCCTGGACCCCGCATCCGGCTCACCCCACTGGAGGAGGATATCCTGACAACAATACACCCCCACTTGGTCCATGGGCTGCCTGTCAGTGACGTCCGCTACGTGGTACCAGGTAAGTGGAATGAAAAGAAAAAGTGCATGAAGAGATTGTCTGTGTTACACTGTCATAGTGATCATGGAAATTGTCCAAAGTGCATATAAATATATGGTTAGTCAGAGACTCATGTGTCACCCACTATGTAGCACCACATGTCCCAGAATCCTTTGCATCAGAGAAGGCTAATACCCCCCCCACCCTATTAAAAATATGTGCACAGTACTGATGCCATACATACACAACCCAGCTAATTCAATAACTGTACCTATTGACTGAAAATGTCTAATGACAAATGGAAATTTAAAATTAAGTTAAATAAATAAATTAGCTAAAGACAAACATTAGCAGGGAAGCGCCAGTACCAATGTGACATGCAATTCAACCCTTGCGCAAACACGGATGTGTCGTGTACATATGGTGGTGCACTGTGGTGCAGGGATAGACAGATGTGTGTTGAATCTGATGGTGTCTAGGGGGGGCTTTGCTGAAGTTGTGTCGCAAGAGCGTTGCAACTCCAAAAATGTCCATGCACTGCCCATACCTAATGTGCTGTGCCACTCCTTACGTCTGCTTCAAGCAGGCGTAAGGTTGCGTCGCAGCGGCCTCTGATAAGTGATACTGTGAAATCATGTAGATTACACTGACTCACTTGGACGCGGCATATCCCAAAGGAGTGCACACCCTGCCTACCTCCAAGCTGACGTTGCGCAGGGCCTCACAACATGACGATTCACCATAGTAGCGTCACGTTGCGAATAATCCTAAATGTGTTGTCTGTTGTACACCACCGTTGTGTCACAGAAGTGATGCAACAACAGTGTAAATTCTTTTTCTAGGGGGTTGTAAACTTGCCACAAAATCTCCAAAAAGTACATCACCCTGTGCCAGCCTAAATCACAAAGCAGATGGTGAGAGTATCCTCTGATGTAAATATGTCCAACACATATCCTGTTGTCCAATTTCCACTTTGACACGTCATTACATCCCCAACACACCACTGCTCCTACATGCCCCGTCTGCGGCAGTTCCGCGCAATACTGTTATCACACCGATGATGTGGGCAAATCCCCGAAACGTTACACAAGCACATTTCCCATTTGTCTACTTTTCTCTCTTCTCACCCATTGACACATCCAGCCAGAGCACAGATAACTGCAGTAGCAGAGGTCACCGCATCGCATAGGATGAATCGGCAACGTACCGAGGAAGGCATGTCAACCACACAAACTGGTAAGTCAAAGTGGACAGGAGATGGTCAAAATGCATACATCGTCAGAAGACGACAGAGGGACAAATAGTTCCCAGCTATGTAAGTCAACCATTTATGCTACATTTGCTGCATTACAATTGGAGTTGTCAATGGACATTCACCTTTAACATATGACATTTGTGAACAGCGAAAGACAAATCATAAAATGTCTTGGCTCCTCATACCTTTTTTAAATGTGGTACACAACATGTATTACACCAACAGACCCAGAACGGGGAAAGCAATCCTGTAATCGAGGGCCACAACAAGTCAAAAGGGTGTACACACCATATTGTAATAGTGTTTGTAGACCTAATCAAGAAATAGCATTTGCACCGATACGGAAATGAAGACCAAACAGTGAGATACCAGTCTCTGTAGTATTGACAATGCATACACTGTCCAACTTCTAATCTTTCATACATACTTTATTCAGCAGAGTCCACATAGCTGATCATGTACTGCGTACATTGGATGGATAATTTCCGGACATCAACAAAACACGATAGTGGACTTTCCCTCTGGATTCGTAGGCATGTCATTGTGACATAGGTAGCATCAAGGTAGTGGGCCCAATCTAAGTTATATGTGGGATCACTCATTACATAATGTATGACACACTTCTGCAACGGTGGTGACCATGACGGCTTGTGCCCGTCCTGTGCCAGAAATTGAATGCATCACATGTGGCAGCAGGAATGTAAAGTTGCTAAACAAACTTATCATTGTAGGTACAATGCGGTCCTCCCAGAACCCCAGACGCCCACTGACTTCTGCTACTAGGTTGGACTTGACATCTGTCCAGGGACCACATACTGCTCCGGTGCTGGGCCACGGTAAGTCAAGCTTGCTGAATGCTTATTAATTGTGCCTTTCACCTCCACCGTATGTGTTGTACAACACTGTTATCCTGCATCACAATATGCTCACATAGGGCATTTGAACACATGGCCGATCAGACCCTGGTGGCAAATGAGACGCTGACACAAAATGTATGCCAAGTGTGTGCACAATGGACATACAATAGAACAATGTGTCATAAGAAATGTCCACAACACAACAGGCTTGCAATTCAATGATATGCTAAATCCCTAGCAAAATTAACATGGTCAAATCAATATGAAATTGGTATGGCTGAGGCACACACTGGTGCCAGTTGTGTACCTGTGAGATGGGTGTAGGGGCTGCTAAGGTGATTCTTCATGCAGTTACACCGGCAAAATGATTTGGCTGAAGAGCAACAGGATAATCCAGTGCAGGTGGGAAGATTTAAAGCTTCTCACCTCATCTGCAATGTGTGATCTAAACCAAATGTTTTCTTCTGCTTGCCTCCCTTCTACCATATTCACATGTATAGGTGAGTGTATGAAATATGAGGTTTGGATGTCTGCTGCACAAGACACTATCTGTTGTCATGTAAGTAGTACCATGATGTTGGAAATGAAGCATGGGAACAGAGAACACTCAAAGGATGGACATTAGTAATCTGTGTTCTCTCATTCAAAAATGAGCTGTGTGACCTCATGGGTAGGGAAGCACAAATGGGCAACATCAGGCCCCTGACAACTGCACATCTCACACATGAACTCCTTTCTGACTTGTCAACAGACAACATTACACCCATGAAAAAAGTCAGTCACAATGGTACGGGTGAAATCAGTAACCTTCTCATACAAGTTCGTCAGTTGATGTGTCATCTTATTGATGTCAGTGCTGCATGGCTGTAAGCTTGCAAATGCTGCTTGCGAGCAGGTGCCCACATGTTAAGTCAATGAGCTACACATGCTGCATATCGTCCTTGATTATCCACAAATGGCTAATGAGAATGTAATTTGATCTCATAGCTACAATCTGTTGTACTAAAATATGGACATGTATTTCTCATCACAGGTGCTGACAGGATGAGACCACTGCAGCGGACACCATCCCGGGGGATGCATGACATCCTGGCTGCAGCTGTGAAACTGTCGCGCACCTGTCCCTTAGGTAAATCGGGCATGAGGAGTGTCAACTGCTTAGATTACAAAGCCATTACAGAGATCGAGATCCCCTTCTATGTGGAATCAACAGTTGTTGATTACAAAGTGAAATACAGACCAGGAGTGACACATATGCATGTCTGTCATTTGGTGAGGCAGATCGTTGAGAATGTTGTTTCTACCCTCTACAGCTATGTCTACAACAACTATGATGAGACAGGTGCAGCAGGATACACCAGGAGGGAACGCAAAGGGACAGAGAGTTGTGGATGGAGCTGGTGAGTTTGCTAGTATCATGTAGATCTCCATGTAACATCTCAGGGCTATGGTGTGAGCGGCCATTTGTGGTGGTACCCTAACCTGATCACAGGATCCTCATCTGCTGATGCAAAGTGCAGTAAATACAACCCTGGTGTTACTGCACATGTAATACCTGGTCAATCACCAATACAGTTGCAACCTCTGTGTTTCAGATGATGCTGACGGAGAGGCTGACAGACCGACAACCAGTGCTGGCCGACGGGAAATCCGAGGGGAGAATCCCCTGATCCTCCAGGCAGCAATGTCGGCTGCAACTCATGCCCAAGAGGAGGAGGATCAAGATCAAGAGGACGTTGACTTTGAGGAGGATGATGAGTACATTTCCATTGACTACGGGGATGACAATACTGACGTCCCTGCCTCACATCCTCTGACAAGCAACGCCCATCTGTCTCCTCTCAAACCTTCAATACCACGGCATACATCAAACCAGCCACGGCTCCCACACATCCACTCACAGACATCACTCACTCACAGCCCTCACGTCCGGGATCGACATGGTGGTTCCCCTACCCACTCTTCCCTACGCAGTGTATCCCTGCCATTCTCTCCACCAACTGTGGGAAGTACCAGCCCTGTTGTGGACCAGGTATCCCCTGGGCACCCTTCTCCTGCCCACAGACTTCTACCTGCCACCCCCCCTGTTGTTGGACCTGCTCATCTCATCCCTGGCAGACACCAGCAGAGGGGGCCTGCACGTGACGATGGTGGCCAGTGGGAGCAGGACTTCTTCCGACAGCAGGCAGATGTGAGGCAGGACATTCGGACCATAGGGTCTACCCTGTCCGACATTTCTGGGTCCCTGCAGGGCATGGCACAATTCCCTCAGGTGGTGGACAGGGCGGGCCAAGCTTTGGATAGGATGGATAGCACTTGGCAGGAAATGTCTAGAAATATGAGAGACCTGATATCCATCCAAAGGGAAGAGAGTGCAAGACACCATACCTTGGCCATGAAGATGATGGAGGGCATGGTGAGAGTGATCCAAAGTCTACCTTCACGGCCAACGCAGGGAGGGGAACAATCATGTCGGCCTGTAGGACAGCACATCCCCACACCTGTAACACCAACTGCACAGCACCACAGCCAAGGTACACAAACACACCCGCACCCTGAACAGGCACGCCCACCACCCCCACTATCTGGTCAAACACCACAAACCTCTGGATTGTCACTCCCCCCAACCCCCACTACCTGGCCAAACTCCACCAACCACTGGACTGTCACTCCCACCACCCCCACTACCTGCCCAAACACTACCAACCACTGGACTGTCACTCCCACCACCCCCACTACCTGCCCAAACACCACCAACCTCTGGACTGTCACTCCCACCACCCCCACTACCTGCCCAAACACCACCAACCTCTGAACTGTCACTCCCACCACCCCCACTACCTGCCCAAACACCACCAACCTCTGCACAGTCACTTCAACTACCTGAACAACCAGCCCTTGTCCAGCCACAGACACCTAATGTGCAGACACCATCGGCACCTGCACCTCTTGATCAGCCTGGACAACACCCACAGACACGAAGGCGACAACCTCAACCTCACCCCTCACCACGTCCCCCCCCCCCACTATTGCGGAAACGCAAACATGACCGCCATTGACATGGCCAATTTGTTTTGGGCTCCTTAGGAGTATTTTGACAATAAATATCTACTAAAGTAATATCCTGTTGTGTACCGTGTCCCTTCTGACGATGTAGGCATGTGTGTGTGTGTGTGTGAGACAGGTACAAGTGTAACACATCATAGCAACACGTTGTAATGTGCATAGCATATGACTTACTAAATATGTGTCTATATTTGGGAATAGACATTCAAAATGAAGTCAAACTAGTCAGACAAAGTATAATTCTGCAAAGTTATTTATGTAGGAACACAAACAAACCATCCGTTTGGAAGGGAGAAAGGAAAACAAATGATGATCTTAATGCAGAAGGAGAAGGGAACTTGGATTTGGGTGGGGCAAAACAAACATAATACGTCAGGTAGCGTCATGGGAACCAGTCTATTCACAAGGGGAAAAAGAAATCTTCGTCCAAAACAATGTCTCAGTCCAACAGTCAAGTGTCTTTCTGGTCATCCTCCAGGACCACAATGTCTATATCCTCAGGGTCGGACACATCCACACGGCTGGCTGATGCAGGAACAGGCACCACACGGGAACGTGACACACGAGGAGTATGGGGGGAAACAGTGTGGGGCAACGGACAGGGGGACACATTGACGGTGGTATGGGAAGGCACTTGGGAGATGAAAGACGTAATGGCTGTGTTCAGGGACTGGACTTGGGTGCCGAGGTTGTCCATAGATCGGACTAGGTCCGTGTTCAGGGACTGGAGTTGGGTGCCGAGGTTGTCCATATATCGGACTAGGTGCGCTTGCTTCGAGCGTATCTCCAGACACACCTGTAGCAAGATGCGAGCGGACATGTCAGGTTGACCCTCGACCATCCAACTCAAGTCCCCTGGCACAGCCACAGGAGGAACAGCACCGGCACTGGGGGGGTACACAGAAGGGATGTGGTGCCTCAGGTCCGGAGCGGATGGGTTCAGCTTGGCGGCTACGAGGAGGGGGACAGGTATCAATGGATTGGGCTGGAGCCCCCGATGGCATGGGGGACTCTAGAGGTAGGGAGGGGCAGATGGCAGGCCCAGATTGAATGTTGGCCTGCCTCGGGGACACCTCTTCGTGACCCACTGGTGATGTATGTGTGGGTGAGTGGCTATCCCCCACATCATGGTCCGAGGTGTCCGGTCCTTCACCCTCCTTCAATGTCCACAGCCTCCACCCGGGACATAGTACCAGTGTCATGTTCTTCTTCATCCAAGGTGGGTGAAACCCCCTGGCCTGCAGATGTTGAGTGCCCCTCCTCCTCCTCTCCTTCATCGCTGGTGGAAAGAGGGTTTAGCCGCCGCCGAACTGATGGTCTCCTTCTCCGGACTTGTTCCTGCGGCTCTCCTGTCTCACCAACCGTGCCTGCAGAAGTGTAAGCAAAATCCTGATGTGGTGGTTGTTCCATGCATGACGCTACACATACATAGAATAGCCTAGGTCCGAATTTGTTTGCCTCTGATCACACTGTACAGTTATCAGGGGCCGATTTACAACTTCTGGCGCATCTCCGCTAATCAGCAGAGGTGTGTCTGATGAGTTGCAACGCATCAGCCCACCCGTGCGTCACCCCTGATGGACCGCATGTACAAAGCGGCACACCGTGGCGCTTGGGTGGGCAGATGTGTGATGCATCCCCGGTGGAATAGCCGGGCTTTGCTGGAGTGGCGTGGCAAGTGCGAACCCGCCTCCAGCAAGGCTCGGTGGTGCACGATCGCTAACATGCTGCAGCAATCCTTACACCTGCTTCAAGCAGGTGCGTAGATTTGACTCCGCTTGGCCCTAATAGTGACTGAGTGAAATCTTGTAGTTTCACTCAGCCACTTTTAGGATGCGATCCTGCACCGTATGCGTCACGTTGTAATAATCCAGCAGCATGGCGCTTTGTGTGCTCCGCCGCCGCGTCACTAAAGTAACCCAATGGCGGTGCAAAGAGGCGCAAGTGCCTTGTTGATCTGCCCATCAGTCCTTATGGACTTAATGGTGGTTGGGAGCACACTGCCTCACAGTCCCAGCACAGTTTGCCCCTTTGCATCCGGGTAAATGCTGTGTACAGTACTAACTAACTCCTGAATCATCTGTGTTTGCTGGGAATGCTGCCAAGTTCCTCTCAGGTCACAGTAACACTCACAGGCACACAGCAAACCCAGATGATTTACTTTGCTCTCTGAAACTGCTGCTCTCTACTGATGAAGCGCTCATTCCAGGAACACGTGTCTAGAGATATACAGCAAAGTCAGCAGCAAATTTGGTGTATGACTCCAGATTATTCCAAAGTAAGTTTGAACTGTGTACTGCATTTACCAGGATGCAAAGGGACAAACCGTGCTGGGACTGTGAGGCAGTGTGCTCCCAACCCCCATTCTGTCCATGCACTTACATTACATGTATGCACACTGTCATATACTGATTTGAGTTTGACATGGACATCTCATGTGTATTATTGTGGCTTGCGCAACTGCATTATCCAAACCTCAACCTTGGCATTGTTGTGATCTGTGTGTCGTGTCACTGCTGCATGTGCCAGTTCAACTACAAGTCCACCAGAGGAGAACATGAAGAGTCCAGATATAATAGATATTGGCCATTGATATGGATTTGCAGCTATTTAACGTCTGGACAAGTGTCATCTGCTTTGTAGCATTGTATGGGACAAGACAAATGTGGGTCACACATCCACGTGGGGTCTGGAGTACTCCTCTAGCTACATTGTGTGTCTAGCCTTTTGATGTCCCCCACACATCTTCGGACAATCCAGTGCCACATAGTGGCTTACTTGACTAACAAGGTAGTGCAGTACACCACTGAACAGTGGTGGGCGGTTGTGACAGCTACCTGTACATGTAAAATGTCATACAGGCCACTGAGGGTGAGACGTCTGTCAGTGGACACACCTTGCAAACCTATGAAAACTTGTGAGTGATGCAAGCATCTCAAAATCTGTCTTGACTCCAAGGCACATGATGATCTGTCTCAATTGGAACACAACGCTACAGGTGCAATGCTAATCACAACATCCAATCCCCTATGGCCTGCCATGTGCAGACTGGACAGTCTCTGTACCATCGCTCATCCAATGCACACATCCGTTATGATTGACTTGGTTCAATTGTAGTGGTGCTGGCAGAGCAGAATTCAATATGGATGCATGAGTGTGGCTCATTTACCCAGTTGTCATGAGAAAACTACAACTCCCAAAATGCACTCTGGCCTGTATAGTCCATATGCCACATTGTGCCTCTTGAAACTTGGCGACTGCTGCTTGGACATGGAATTGGCTAATGGAGGCATGGGACACATAATGGTACAGCACTGTTTCACTCACATCATACTCCCAGACTCATATTGCATATGATGCACTTACTAGGTCCATGCTGCTTGTGCTCCTCCAGCTGAGCATGGAGGGTCGGCCAAGCTGCTCGCAGGACCCTCCTGTACAGTGGTGAGAGGCGAGGACGATGTACATGGTGCTAGGAGGACAGGCCAGTCAGCTCCGTAGCCTTGTGACGGGCCCACCGCTTCAGGTCCTCCCAGCGCTTGCGGCACGCCCTAGCCCTCCTGGTGGCCACTCCCACTGCACTGCAGCACTCGGCGATGTTGGCCCATAGCCTGCCCCGGGCTGCAGTGCTCAGCTGATGCTCAGGGTCCCCATATAGCTGAGGGAATTTCACCAGCACCCCCTCCACCAAGATGTCCAATTCCCTGTCTGAGAAAGGGGGGGCTCTCTCCTCATATTCCTCAGCCATTATGGGGAAATAGGTCAGATGAGAGCAGCAGGATGCCTGAGAATCTGATCAGTGATAGAGGATGACTCAGAATGACCACAAAATGGCTGCCAACTACTTCCTGTGATGTATTTCCTGTCTCCCACTTCATGTATTACCTTGCCTGTATGAAATGATGTGTTCTAGTTTATTTTCGTAATTTACGGCCCGAATTCGTAGTTTCCGGTTCCGGGGCGTCGTTTACGCGCACGCGCATTACGATGCGATACCGGAAATTACGATTTTGCGCCGTAACTTACGAAAATGACCCGGAACACATTATATCATACAGGAAATGTTATACAGGTAGTAGGAGACAGGAAATACATCACAGGAAGTATTTTGCAGCCATTTTGTATTCATCCTGGGCCATGCACATTCAGTAAACAAATCCACTGCCATCCTGTTGTTCTGATGTAGGGGAAAGTGAAATGACAATGCAGGTGTGATTCATGAATATGTATCAAAAGGGGGAACAGATCATTTCATGTAATTTATGCACTGACAGGGGGTAGGGGGCTGACAACTTCCATCCCACTTTCCTATTCTCATACTTTGCATTATGGGACATGTAGTTCATATTGAGTACTCAGTATCAGAGTTGAATGAAGTGTTATGTAACATTGGTGTGGAGAAGTGTGGATATGTCAGATACATATGGGGGCAGCTATACGAGCCCTGTGTGCCCCAATTGCGCCACAGTAGTGTAACTTTAGTGGCGCAGCAGCGCTACGCCAACTCCATGCCGTGGGGTATCTTCAACATGACGCATCTGTGAAATGTGTCATATTGTAAGGCCCTGCACCGCAGTTGTGCGTTCTTGCACAGGGGGGGGGGGGCGTTCCAGCACACAAACGCCTCCGAACAGTGGCAGCGTGAAATGTACAAAATTACACTCAGTCATTTTCATGGCCATGCTGCGTCACAACCCTGCGCCTGCTTGTAGGAGGCCTAAGAATTGATGCAGCATGTTAGGCATTGGCTCGCCGCTTGCCTTGCTGGAGCTGCGTTGCGCTTGAGACCCAACTCCAGTGGTGCTTCACCTTTATGACAGCATATGCTTCACGCTTCTGTCTATACTTGGCCCACAGCGCACAGCTTTGTAAATGCAGCACAGCCATGATGGCGCAAGGGATGTCTGCTGTGAGGCACAATTACTGGGGCATCCCTACTGATATCTAGAGATGCAACTCCTATTGTAAATCCGACCCATGGTGCATGATTCTCCCATGACATCATTGATCACATTCTTGGCCCATCTTTTGTGGGGGAGTCAATTCTGTAGTGGTCATAGGCCTGAGTATGCAACCTTTTGTGATTTGGTGACCCATCCTTATGAGGTCCAGGTATGTCTCTCAGGACATGCATTGTTTGTCATCAGCGTGAATAGTTTGTTTAAGGGATGTCCACTACGCTGATCGCTGACATGGGCACATGACCTGAGGCACAATCCACCTTTTGACTTCTCTCAGCAGCTGTGACTTGCATGCAGTCAGTGTGGTTTGCAAAGTCGTCTCAGGGTGGGATTTATGGACACTGTTGTGTCTGTCCACATTTCATCATTGACAACAGACAGCAAACCACATGTTGTCCGTGACAATACAGGTTGCTCATGCGAAATACGTGGCAACGAGCTGATCACGGACTTGCATGCCCTGACGTCGGTCATGTGCAATAGCCCGGTCTCCCACATTCAGAGCTAGTCGAGGTTCGAGAGGCATGTGTAAGCCATGCATTAGAGCAATGTTGTGCAAAACACAACAGGCTAGTATGATTTTGCACACAACTATTGGGGAGTACAGAAGCACACCCCCTGTACGGTCGAGACATCTGAATCGCGACTTCAACAGACCAAATGTGCGCTCGATGATGGCTCGAGTACGTATGTGTGCCCTATTGTACCTACGCTGAGGTACAGTGTTAGCACGCCTGTAAGGGGTGAGGAGATGTGGAGAGAGTGCATACCCAGCATCGCCTGAGGAGGGAAGAAAGGGCAGTTGTTAACATTTCACTCTTTCACTTTCACAGAACATGATCTATACGTTCATACATGCAGTGTCTGTTGGGCCATGTTTCTTATTGTACAATCGTTACTATTGGGGGGCATTCAGACATTTCAATGACGCATATCACTCATTTTCAGTGCTTGGTACTTACCCAGTAGCCACATGTTACCAAATTCTCCAGCAGCCATACGCCGAGCAAGAGGTGACATGCGGAATATGAAGCTGTCATGTGTACTGCCTGGGAACACTGCATGCACATTGATGAACCTTCCACTGGCATCACAGACTGCTTGAACATTGATGGAAGACCATCTGTGTCTGTTGCAGAAGATGTGTGCAATGTGGCGGGGTTGCTGAAGGGCCACCTGGGTGCAATCAATTGCACCCAGCACACGTGGCAATTGTGCAAGAAGATAAAAATCTCTTGCTGCCCTTTGTCTCATGGCCAGTATATATGGCATTTTGATGTAGTTGAGGGCTCTATCAGTGATGCATCTCAGTACCTGATGCAGGCACCGCGACTGGCTCGCCTTGGAAATGCTCACATGGTCACTGGTGACCCTTTGGAAGGACCCAGTAGCAAAGAAGTGGAGGGCAGACAGGATCTTGAGGTATGCTGGAATTGCATGTGAGCAGCAGGTCACAGAGTCAAGTTCCTGCTCCCACTCACATACCATATCCAAGATGACTTCAGGTGGGAAACGGTACCTGGCCCTTACATCCTGGCTGGACATTCCAAATAGGTTGATCCTCTGCCTGTAGATCCTCTCTGCTCTCCTCCTCCTGCTCAAGTAGTTTTGCCGCATGGAAAGGGGTAGTGCTACAAACACGTTCAGTGACATCCTGAAAAGGGATTGTTTGTGTCTGCTCTGCATTCATACATGCTGCAGGGCTGGGATTGGCTGCTGTGTGTCAGCTGATCCATGTTGGGGGATGGGTGGACCTTGGCCAGGTGTTTCCCCTTGGCTAACAGGACCAACGGCCAGCAATCGTAAATTACGGCCCGTGATCGTAAAATGCGGCCCGTAATCGTAAATTACGGCCCGTAATTGTACATTATGGCCCGTAATCGGATTTTGCGATAATATGCCGTTAATTCCGCCAAAGTGCCGTAAAATATGGCCCAGTGGCGGAAATTACGGCCCGGCAGCGGACGTAAAGTTAGTAGTCGTAAGTCTATTCTGTGAATACCGAAAGTAGTAAGTTCATTCTGTGAATCCCGGAAGTAGTAAGTTCATTCTGTGAATCCCGAAAGTAGTAAGTGCATTCTGTGAATACCAAATAGTAGTAAGTGCATTCTGTGAATACCAAATTGTAGTAAGTTTAGGATTTAGTCTTAAGTTCATTCTGTGATTCGGGCCCACTGCTATTACCATAATTCTTAGCGGCAAAAAGGATACGCCCACTGGGGCTGAAAGAGAATAAAATGCAAATGTGTTCAGCATCATGGTTGCTGTGTTTCTTGTGCTGGGCTCTTGACAAAGAACGAAAGTTTGAAACGCGTTGAGCCAAAAATCGGTGTTTGGAGGCATTGAACATTTCTTGTGCCATCACTTATCTGATAGAGTAAACCTTCGTGTGGGTGTCCTCAAAGTAGTGAACTTCTTTGTTGTGGATATGAGCGGCTCTCTCCAGGTCGCGAGGACGAACCGCTGCTGTAAGGCGGATCTCGGGTGCTTGGAGGTCAGAGCATTGGATGAGAACAAAGGGGCTCATGAGTAAGTGTGCAAGAATTGGCAACAGGCATAGTTTCAGCTTTTCGACAACCGACTTGGGATTTGAATTTGCATGACATTTGAAATGCAGTAACATCCACTGAGATTTAATTGTTTGCGAGAACACTGCTATTACCAGAATGCTTAGCGGCAAAAAGGACACGCCCACTGGGGCTGAAAGAGAATAAAATGCAAATGTGTTCCGCATCATGGTTACTGTGTTTCTTGTACTAGGCTCTTGACAAAGAAATAAAGTTTGAAACGCGTAAAGCCGAAAATCTATGTTTGGAGGCATTGAACAAACCTTGTGCCATCACTTACCTGATAGAGTAAACCTTTGTGTGGGCGTCCTCAAAGTGGTGAACTTCTTTGTTGTGGATATGAGCGGCTCTCTCCAGGTCGTGAGGAAAAAAACGATGCTGGAAGGCGGATCTCGGGTGCTCGGAGGTCTGAGCACCGGATGAGAACAAAGGGGGTCCTGAGTAAGTGTGCAAGAATTGGAAACAGTCATAGTTTCAGCCTTCCGACAGCCCACTTTGGATTTGAATTTGCGTGACATTTGCAGTAACATCCACTGAGATTTAATTGTTTGCGGGAACACTGCTATTACCATAATTCTTAGCGGCAAAAAGGATACGCCCACTGGGGCTGAAAGAGAATAAAATGCAAATGTGTTCTGCATCATGGTTGCTGTGTTTCTTGTGCTGGGTTCTTGACAAAGAACGAAAGTTTGAAACTCGTTGAGCCAAAAATCAGTGTTTGGAGGCATTGTACATACCTTGTGCCATCACTTACCTGATAGAGTAAACCTTCCTGTGGGTGTCCTCAAAGTGGTGAACTTCTTTGTTGTGGATATGAGCGGCTCTCTCCAGGTCGCGAGGACGAACCGCTGCTGTAAGGCGGATCTCGGGTGCTTGGAGGTCAGAGCACTGGATGAGAACAAAGGGGCTCATGAGTAAGTGTGCAAGAATTGGCAACAGGCATAGTTTCAGCTTTTCGACAACCGACTTGGGATTTGAATTTGCATGACATTTGAAATGCAGTAACATCCACTGAGATTTAATTGTTTGCGAGAACACTGCTATTACCAGAATGCTTAGCGGCAAAAAGGACACGCCCACTGGGGCTGAAAGAGAATAAAATGCAAATGTGTTCCGCATCATGGTTACTGTGTTTCTTGTACTAGGCTCTTGACAAAGAAATAAAGTTTGAAACGCGTAAAGCCGAAAATCTATGTTTGGAGGCATTGAACAAACCTTGTGCCATCACTTACCTGATAGAGTAAACCTTTGTGTGGGTGTTCTCAAAGTGGTGAACTTCTTTGTTGTGGATATGAGCGGCTCTCTCCAGGTCGTGAGGAAAAAAACAATGCTGGAAGGCGGATCTCGGGTGCTCGGAGGTCTGAGCACCGGATGAGAACAAAGGGGGTCCTGAGTAAGTGTGCAAGAATTGGAAACAGTCATAGTTTCAGCCTTCCGACAGCCCACTTTGGATTTGAATTTGCGTGACATTTGCAGTAACATCCACTGAGATTTAATTGTTTGCGGGAACACTGCTATTACCATAATTCTTAGCGGCAAAAAGGATACGCCCACTGGGGCTGAAAGAGAATAAAATGCAAATGTGTTCCGCATCATGGTTGCTGTGTTTCTTGTGCTGGGCTCTTGACAAAGAACGAAAGTTTGAAACGCGTTGAGCCAAAAATCGGTGTTTGGAGGCATTGAACATTTCTTGTGCCATCACTTATCTGATAGAGTAAACCTTCGTGTGGGTGTCCTCAAAGTGGTGAACTTCTTTGTTGTGGATATGAGCGGCTCTCTCCAGGTCGCGAGGACGAACCGCTGTTGTAAGGCGGATCTCGGGTGCTTGGAGGTCAGAGCACTGGATGAGAACAAAGGGGCTCATGAGTAAGTGTGCAAGAATTGGCAACAGGCATAGTTTCAGCTTTTCGACAACCGACTTGGGATTTGAATTTGCATGACATTTGAAATGCAGTAACATCCACTGAGATTTAATTGTTTGCGAGAACACTGCTATTACCAGAATGCTTAGCGGCAAAAAGGACACGCCCACTGGGGCTGAAAGAGAATAAAATGCAAATGTGTTCCGCATCATGGTTACTGTGTTTCTTGTACTAGGCTCTTGACAAAGAAATAAAGTTTGAAACGCGTAAAGCCGAAAATCTATGTTTGGAGGCATCTAACAAACCTTGTGCCATCACTTACCTGATAGAGTAAACCTTTGTGTGGGCGTCCTCAAAGTGGTGAACTTCTTTGTTGTGGATATGAGCGGCTCTCTCCAGGTCGTGAGGAAAAAACCGATGCTGGAAGGCGGATCTCGGGTGCTCGGAGGTCTGAGCACCGGATGAGAACAAAGGGGGTCCTGAGTAAGTGTGCAAGAATTGGAAACAGTCATAGTTTCAGCCTTCCGACAGCCCACTTTGGATTTGAATTTGCGTGACATTTGCAGTAACATCCACTGAGATTTAATTGTTTGCGGGAACACTGCTATTACCATCGTTCTTAGCGGCAAAAAGGATACGCCCACTGGGGCTGAAAGAGAATAAAATGCAAATGTGTTCCGCATCATGGTTGCTGTGTTTCTTGTGCTGGGCTCTTGACAAAGAACGAAAGTTTGAAACTCGTTGAGCCAAAAATCAGTGTTTGGAGGCATTGAACATACCTTGTGCCATCACTTACCTGATAGAGTAAACCTTCCTGTGGGTGTCCTCAAAGTGGTGAACTTCTTTGTTGTGGATATGAGCGTCTCTCTCCAGGTCGCGAGGACGAACCGCTGCTGTAAGGTGGATCTCGGGTGCTTGGAAGTTTGAGCACCGGATGAGAACAAAGGGGCTCATGAGTAAGTGTGCAAGAATTGGCAACAGGCATAGTTTCAGCTTTTCGACAACCGACTTGGGATTTGAATTTGCATGACATTTGAATGTAGTAACATCCACTGAGATTTAAATGTTTGCGAGAACACTGCTATTACCAGAATGCTTAGCGGCAAAAAGGACACGACCACTGGGGCTGAAAGACAATAAAATGCAAATGTGTTCCGCATCATGGTTGCTGTGTTTCTTGTACTAGGCTCTTGACAAAGAAATAAAGTTTGAAACGAGTAAAGCCGAAAATCTATGTTTGGAGGCATTGAACAAACCTTGTGCCATCACTTACCTGATAGAGTAAACCTTTGTGTGGGCGTCCTCAAAGTGGTGAACTTCTTTGTTGTGGATATGAGCGGCTCTCTCCAGGTCGTGAGGACAAACCGATGCTGGAAGGCGGATCTCGGGTGCTCGGAGGTCTGAGCACCGGATGAGAACAAAGGGGGTCCTGAGTAAGTGTGCAAGAATTGGAAACAGTCATAGTTTCAGCCTTCCGACAGCCCACTTTGGATTTGAATTTGCGTGACATTTGCAGTAACATCCACTGAGATTTAATTGTTTGCGGGAACACTGCTATTACCATCATTCTTAGCGGCAAAAAGGACACGCCCACTGGGGCTGAAAGAGAATTAAATGCAAATGTGTTCTGCATCATGGTTGCTGTGTTTCTTGTGCTAGGCTGTTGACAAAGAACGAAAGTTTGAAACGCGTTGAGTCGAAAATTGATGTTCGGAGGCATTAAACATACCTTGTGCCATCACTTACCTGATAGAGTAAACCTTCGTGTGGGCGTCCTCAAAGTGGGGGACTTCCTTCTTGTTGATATGAGCAGCTCTCTCTAGGTCGCGAGGACGAACCGCTGCTGGAAGGCGGATCTCGGGTGCTCGGAGGTCTGAGCACCGGATGAGAACAAAGGGGCTCAGGAGTAAGTGTGCAAGAATTGGCAACAGGCATAGTTTCAGCCTTTCGACAACCCACTTGGGATTTGAATTTGCGTGACATTTGAATGCAGTAACATCCACTGAGATTTAATTATTTGCGAGAACACTGCTATTACCAGAATGCTTAGCGGCAAAAAGGACACGCCCACTGTGGCTGAAAGAGAATAAAATGCAAATGTGTTCCGCGTCATGGTAGCTGTGTTTCTTGTGCTAGGTTCTTGACAAAGAACGAAAGTTTGAAACGTGTTGGGCCGAAAATCAATGTTTGGAGGCATTGAGCATACCTTAGGCCATCACTTACCTGATAGAGTAAACCTTCGTGTGGGTGTCCTCAAAGTGGTGAACTTCTTTGTTGTGGATATGAGCGGCTCTCTCCAGGTCGCGAGGACAACCGCTGCTGGAAGGCGAATCTCGGGTGCTTGGAGGTCTGAGCACTGGATGAGAACAAAGGGGCTCATGAGTAAGTGTGCAAGAATTGGCAACAGGCAGAGGTGGGAGGAGTAAGATTGCGGATTGACGCCGTCTGTTGGAAGCCGCTGAGAAACTCGACTCCTGTGCTTTATTTTTACGCTAATGCGGAGATGCGCTAAAGTCTAGATTGAGTGATAAGGAAAGAAGAGATTAAATGTGAAATAATAAAAGATTGAAAAGACAGGAGCTAAGCGGAGCTATTGGAACTTGATGAAAGGAGAGAACACATGGTTTGTCTAGAGCCTCGGAACAGCCGAGTTCATGGAGCTTTTGGAAATTCATTAACGAGCCCTGCACTGGATTAACAAAACA
Organism: Lissotriton helveticus; assembly: GCF_964261635.1. NCBI lineage: Eukaryota > Metazoa > Chordata > Amphibia > Caudata > Salamandridae > Lissotriton > Lissotriton helveticus. Next base: position 919,110,169 of record NC_136069.1, read on the forward strand.
AAAAAGTTTCATTTTACCGTTTTGATTTGGGCTGCCTGATAGTGGCTCTGCAGTGCCTTGCAGGATATTTCAGATACTTTGGTTACGGCTGAGAGGCCTTAAGCGCTGCATGCTGGTGCAGAGTGCAGACTCTGGTGAGGATTGGAATCAACTGTGTGCCTCGAGCTCGACTGCTGCTTACTTACGTGGCAGTGCGATTAGCAACGCGGCGTGTCTCGAGTTATACTCACTTAGGATTAATCTCGAGGACAGGGATACCTTTCTTTTTTTCTGAGATGGCCCCATTGAAGAATCCAGTGAGAGGCACCCGAGCTACGAGCCGTTTGCTGCTGAGTTCAGAGACACCGGGGTGCAAAGGCAGCAGGGAAAGCTGAAATTGTCGGGGGAGAGAATGCGAAGCAGGCGGTGAACTTGGGACAGCCGGTCCTGAGTTATTTGCATTCCAAAAAATCAGCAGAGCTGCTGGAAACTGAATGCGCTGCTGATTGTCTCCAAAGTGAAGATTTAGTGGAAATAATTACTAAAGCAATTAGCTTGGAGCAGCCAAACGCTAATCCCAATACCAGTACCAGTATCATTGGATCCAATGACTAATGAAAGCTTAACCCCTGAAGCAGCACACCAACAGGGCTTGCCCTCTTTAAAAGACAAATCAGTAATAAAACTGAATTTAGAAGAGTCACGGAGGGCAGCGTTACGACCAAATGCTGTAACAAGTGGGTACCCCATGCAGATAAGTCAGTCAGTCAGTCAAAACACTTTATTTCGATTAATTAAAATCATAAAAGGACATAAAATACAAGTTAAAAAACACAGTGCCTCATGGTTACAGCAGAGTTCAGTGCATGAAATGTAAGGAATAAAAGTTATTGTTTTTTAAAATTTACAAGATAGACATAAGTACATATATATATACACAGGTAAAAAAAAAAAAAGAAGACCCTACTTAACCCACTAGCACTCAACACATCTGCACAATGGGGTGGCTTACATTGTTTATAAATAATTGCTCCGTCTTTTGTTTAGCCGAGCGGCACCGACCAAAAAACTGGCCACACCAAAAATATCTCTTGTGCTTCTAAGCATTTGCAAGTGCATCAGGGCAAGTCTTACCTGGGCAAAACCTGCCTCCCTTAAAATAGGTACTAGGAATTTTCGCCTTGCATCTGAATAGCGTTCACAGAACATGACCAAATGCATGGTGTCTTGCATTGTGAAATTATCGCAGTTACACGGTCTCGAGTTCTCAGGTTTTCCCCAGGTAGGAAAAATGCCCAAATTAAGATGTATCAAGTTCATGCGGAATCTGACTAACAAATAGCGGTGAAATGGCTTCGTTAGAATGGTAAGGTATGGTTCTAAAGAGGGAGATGTTAAAAGAAGGTAGTTGGCTCTAACATAAGGCTTCACTAACTCCTGGTTCTCCCTTTCTGATTCCAACACAAGCCGATAGTTTTGCTTGATCCAGACTAGGTCCTCTTTCCTCATCTGATCTGGTGTGCTGTACAGTTCAGGGCGCCCTAGCTTGTTGCACACCGCTCTAATGTACATCAGCCACTGGATTCTGCTCACCATGTCTAATTTAGTGCAATCCCTAATGATCTGGTGATTTAGGGTAAGCTCATCATTTAGCCATGTTTTTACCCATGCTATTACCGGGGACAGTTTTAAATCATCTGTAATGTATCTCACCCCCAGTTCAGTATGCACGGAATAAGTCGGGGTTGATTGGGGAACTGCCAAAAGGGATCTGAGGAACCTGTTCTCTACCACCTGGATTTTGTTAGTTGGCGAGTACCCCCATATTGCGGCACCATAGGAGGTGATAGCTACGCACTTAGAGTTATAAATCTTTAATAGCGCCTCCATAGGTCTAGCACCCAGCCGCTTGGAGAACCCCAGGAGCGCCGCCGTTGACCCAGCGTTACTCTTGATCTTAAGTTGGGGTCCCCAGGCACCTTTTTCATCAAAGAGAACACCCAGGTAGGTGAAGACGGGGACTTTCAATAATTCGGGTCCATTACAGGTGAAAACCTTTGCCTTGGCAGACCTCCCCCGTGACCCAGCCACCATTACGTGGGACTTCTTAGCATTAACCTTTAAGTCTAAGGAGGCCATAAAGCTACCAAAGTGGTCCAGAAGCCTCTGGAGGCCCAAGCCCGTGCGTGATATTAAAAGGAGGATGGGAATTACCGAATCCCCTATACGCGGTGCGTCCGGTGTTGCTGCCCCCAGAGTCTTTTCTAGACCATTGATATAAATTGTGAAAAGGAGAGGTGCCAAGATGCACCCTTGTCTGACTCCGCTTCTTGGGCTAAAATGACAAGTGCACCGACCTTCTCTAGTCACCCTAATGGTGGATAGGAGCTCACTATGTAGATCACTTAAATAATTGACCAGTGGTGGGTCCATGCCTATTTCCATTAAAATAGACCACAATTTGGTGCGGTTGACTAAGTCGAACGCGGACGAAAGGTCCATAAATGCCAAGTATAGCGTGCCTTCTTTTGCTCGTGTATACTTACTTATGAGAAGATGTAAGTTCAGGCATTGATCAAGGGTATTCCTACGTGCTCTAAAACCGTATTGAAGGTTTGACAGAATCTCCTTATCTTCTAACCAGTCCCTTAGCCTATCTAAGACCACCCTCCCCAGAATTTTCACCGCTGAATCCAGCAGGGAGATTGGCCTATAGCAGGCGGGGTCCCCTCTATCTCCTTTTTAAATATTGGGACGATGATTGATCTAGCCCACGAGGAGGGGAAACCTGCTGTGGTAGTGGCATTGAAGACGTTGGTTAGGATTTTAGACCAAAAACCAGGGTTGGATCCATAAAAATCAGCAGGTACCCCGTCAGGGCCTGGCGCTTTCTTTTTTTACATCTCCCTTATTGCCTTCTCTACTTCACTAATTGTGAATGTTACGGGACACAAACCATGGGCAACCATGATACCATTGTCCGTGGTATCGGAGTGCCCTCCCTTATACACTGTTTTGAAATGACTGACCCAAAGCTCATCGGGGATAATGCAGGTCCATGACGCTATTTTCTTGGTCCGAAAAAAAGGGTTGATTAATTGTTTCCCAGAAGATTTTGCTGTCACGCAGCACATCTATTGAAAGGAGATTCTCCAAGGCCTCTGCTTTTATATATTTTTTCCTGGTTTCAATAGCTGTCTTATAGTTCTTACGGGCCTTAGCAACCAGTATCCTGTTACTTGGCTTAGACTTTAGGGCTTCCAAAAGGGCCCCATGGGCCTTGGTACAGCCCCTATCAAACCACCTATGCTCCTTGTGTGGATGTGTTTTAAAATCTGCCTCTAGCTTTTTCATGATCTGACCACATAGTGTTACATATGCCCCAATAATCTCTGTATCGGGGGATGAGCTGTCCAGACAGATAGCCAAATTGGCATCTGCCTCACAAGCTAGCTCCTGGAAGAAGAGTTCCGGGACCACCCTGTACCATTTGATTCTTCTTCCTTGGTCAGTAGCGACCAGGTTATCTGCCTTCCCCCTCACGGCCCTATTTAATCTACCCACATCTCCCATGTTCACCTCTAGTAAGATCGGGTTATGATTGCTAAATGTTGAGAGGATTGTTTTATAGACTATGGTCTTGACCAGAACCCCAGTTGTCGTAAAAATATAATCAATCACAGTAGAGCTCCCTCTTCCTACAAATGTGGGAACTCTCTCGGCTTTTTCCTGGCCACCTGACTCGAAGAGATTCATAATTGCTAGGAATTCTTCCAATGCCTCCCCCTGGGGAGTATGTTCAAAATGGGGTACCACTGCACTAGGTGGCCCGCATAAATCCCCATGTTACACTCCCATTTACATGGGTGGATGTTAAATTCTCCCATAAAAATTATTTCGAAAGTAGTGTTTTGGGTAAGTCTATAGACTGACAGAAAATCTGCCCATAGGCCCAAATGATCTTGTCCTTGAGGGCCTACTTGGGAATTATAAAAATGTATTAGGAGATATTTACATAAATTTGTTCTACTCCATTCTAAAATTAAAAGATTACTGGACTCCACAGAGAGCCTCCTCATCGTACCTTTAAGATTTAAGGAAATCAGGGAGACTAGGCCGCCCTTAGGTCTTCCCATGGGCCCTGCCACTGCTGGGATGGAGAAGCTTAAATAACCATCCATATTAAAACTGCTGGCCACGTCCCAGGTTTCCTGCAACCCGATTATATCAAATTGTTTTACAAAATTTACCCACAGGACATCATGCCTCTTGTTCCTGACACCCTCCACGTTCCAACTAAGGAATGTAGACGATGATTTGGGGTTTGCTCCCTCCTCTGAACCCCCCTGGGTATTTGCATCATGTCAGTCAATACAATCAAGGTGTGTCAGTGAATTGAATCGATTTGAAAGACCAATATCCGTAGTTATCTGGGGGTATAAGGTTCTGGAAACAAGCAGGGTTGATGGTGTTGTATTTCTTTTTTGCCCAGGCCTCCTCAACTGAGTTATAGGTGTATGAGCATCCTGATAGGGGGATTTAGCGGCCAAACGGCCATGATATTGTGCCACTTGGGTAAGGATAGGGTCACAAACTGCAGAAATTCTCACTGGTGGGTAGAAGTAGCCCAGGGGGACTGGTCTTATACCTGAGTTATCAAGTGGTGATGCGTCCCAAAAAAGTCTTTCCGCTATATGGAGTGAATTAAAGTTCACAACCACGCAGTCCCCTGGGATATTTTTCGGCCTACGTCCAACCCACCCGACTCTTCTTGCCATTATCATAGAATTAGATACGTCTTGCCCCCCACTGCCTAGGAGTGAACACAAATGACTAGCATATCTCATGAGGTCGTTGGTTGATTCATTAATTCCTTCCCCAAGTGATGGGACCCCATTAAAGACTGAAACATAGGGGCAGCCTCTGATGGCAGGTCCAAGATTGGACCAGGAGGCCCCCTCTCATTGGAAATATTCGCAGTCCTGATAATCTGCCCCTTATCTGCCTTGTTGGCGTCACCCCTTGCTTTCTTAGCCTCTAACTTCGATCTAACTTCATTGTTGGGGCGGCCTCGGCCTCTTACTGTCTGACTCCCTCATCATTTCTGGCTGTGGAGCTTCTACATTAGTGCAGTTCAATGTGTTACCCCTCTGCTGACTGATATGCCAGTCGATTTTTTCACATTTTTTCAGTAACCCCGCAACACATTCATTAAGAGTATCTACAATGTCTCTTGCAATTGCTGTTAGAACGGGTTCCAGATGGACTGTAAACATTTTCTCCACCACTTGTTCCACCAGGTGCATGCTTATGGTGTCAGGGTTCTGCAATGTTGTTGGTGGCCTGTGTCTCTTATGGGGTTTCTTAATCAGCCTGCGCTTGTGTGAAGGCAAGTGGGGTGGCGACGGCACCACCACCGATAAGGCCTCGTTTTCCTCCACCCCTCCCCCCCTCCCTGGCAGTCAATGGGTGATGCAAATGCGGTTCCGGCTCTGTAGGGGGACTCAGGATAAGAATCTCTGGCTCAAATGGGATGCCTACCGGCCTTTCCAAACCGTGATTTTCCAGTTCTCTGCCGGTGGGAGATGCGCCCAAACCAAGTTCCAGTTCAGCACTTGCAATCTCTTTAAAAAGTACCCCTACAGCAGAAGTCAAATATGAGATGATAGATTCAGTTCTCTTTGGGACCTTAGCTTTCTTCCCCCCTTGCTCATCAGTTTGCAGCTGCTTTCGCTTACCCATTACTGAAGATTGGTGGGGTGGCCCAGCCCAGCCTCCTCTGGCCTCTGATGGCCGTAGATGGCCCCACCCTTGTCCCAGGCTTCTCCCGGATGCTCCCGCGCGCGACTCGCGTGGCAAGAGGTGCTCTGTTCCTTTCAAGCGCCTCCGGGCGCGTCTGCTGTGTCACTGGTGCACCTGGTCAGCCGGGGCAGCTGGGAGCTGATAAGTCAAGGTGTGTTGGAGGAGGCTGGTAAAGCGAACACAGGCAGCACGCTATTAGCAGACAACACAGATAAAATAGACAGCATAGCTAACGAACACTCATCTGTGGCAGCGGTTACAGATGATACTGCCTTATCTACTGCTTCAGCCGATATAGCTGCTACTACTAAGGCTGCCACAGTGGTGGCAATTGTTGCAACGGATATAACGGATGACACGGAGCATGACTCCCATGTAGTCCATGGAGAGGCTGACCAGGGAAACTCACCTGTACCAGTGCAAATGACCTCTCCTGTACTGGCGCTAAGAAAATAGAAGAGCCCTAAGGCCAAAATTGGAAAGAACATCAATAGAAGTCAGAGTAACTCCAGTGCCGGGTCTGCTAACAAGAGGAAGAAGGAACAGATTATGGGGCTGTCCGCTAAAAGCCCAATGCAGAGATGAGTTCAATTAAAAGGAGGGATAAAAACTGTTATGTCTAGGCGATCAGATGTAGGGCTGATTGATAAGGCTACTAATGTCACCAGTGTATGTGCGGCAAGCAGTACAGAAACAGACCAAGATCCAGAACTCTGCATCACACCGGAGAGGAGTGGTGATCCAAGCCAAAAGGGATTACCTACGTTATCTGGCTCATGTGGATCTTTTTAATCATCACACTCGATGAGTCCATGGGAGGGCTCACAAAGAAGGTTCTCAGAGGGAAACAATGCTCCAATCCTCTCCCTGATATTACAAGCCCTAAAAGATCAGAGGGAGGAAACGCGAGAGTTCTTTGCCCAGATTCGGGCAGACAATCGTAGTACTCAAGCATCATTGAAAGAAGTCGCAGGGAAAGTAGGGGAAATGACTGGCGAGTTAACAGAGCTGCAGCAGAGAGTGGTCTCTACTGAGGAATCTACTGCTAAAGTAGTAGATCTAACACAATAGCATGACAGCCAGATAGCAAGTCTCGAACTTAAAGAAGAGGAGTTAGAAAACAGACAGAGGAGGCAAAATGTAAAAATATTTGGGATTCCACAGGGGGAAGAGGGCTCAGACGCCAGATCATTTATTGTTCAAGTGATGCAGAAGGCTTTTCCGAATCTGGTGGACTGGGTTTGCCAGATCCAGAGGGCTCACAGACTCCCTCTTGTTCAACGCCAAAAGGATGATCGCTATTCTAGGCCATTCTTAATATATTTTGGAAATTATTTACTGAGACAAGCTGTTTCTCTGAAAGCGATCCCTCGTACCCCGGTCACTGTAGGATCTTATTCGATTTTTTGCCGTTCTGATTTTTATACGGCAACCACGGACAGGAGATAGCGGCTGAGACAATTAATTGACCCCCTAAAAGCCATAGGGGCACAAGCTTTCTTACAGGAGCCAGCCCGCTTAAAGATCATTAGGAGTGGTCAAGTGTTATCTTTTACGTCTGAGCTTGAGACAAAAGAGGTGTTATTAAAATGGCAGAAAGAGGGGCGGCTAAAGATTGAGAAAGGTTCAGTAGCTCTAATATTAATACTAAAGGCTAAGGGCTCATACTGGTGAAAGAGGATAAGCTAGCTCCTACTTTGTTGGGGCTAGCTAACCAAATTATGTTTGATGTACTAAAACAGGTACATTTGGCCCTGTTTTCTCTTTCTTTTTCTTCTTCTTTTCTTTTCTTTTCTTTTCCTTGCTCTAGACTTACACTTCTTTTCTTTTTTATTTTTACTTTCTCCTCTGGTTAGCTGAACTAGGGGGTTGTTACTTCTTGGCGGCCACAGGGGCTGCAGGCTTCCAGTTAGCTGCCATAACATTGGCAGCATCAGGAAGGGGTTGATTCCTCCTTTAGTTTATGGGTGGGAGGTATGGGGGTTTAGAGGGGCTAGAAGCAGGGTGGGGGGAGGGATGGAGTCCAGGGGCGGGGGAGGGTGTACGGGGTGGCAAAAAACCCAAAAAACCAACATGAAAATATCACAAAATAAGAGGATGGGAACTAGGACTTTAAAAAGATTCATTAATAAAAAGGAAGCAAGAGTTGTATTATTATTATTTTTTAATTAGATGGAGCTAGTGAAGTGTTTAGCGTGGAATGTTGCAGAGCTTAACAACAGAAACAAGAGACGGCTGGTAGCAGAAGAATTACAGATGTACAATCCACAGCTAGTGCTGTTGTCAGAAACGCATATTTCTTACAAAGATCGAGGCCTATTAAAACAGTTGGGATACAAGGTGGTTGTTAGTTCAGATCAAAATACTTCAACCAGAGGGGTTGCCATTTCAAAACATAAATATTTTAAAGTCAAGCTTGATGAAACATTAACAGATAAAAGTGGCAGATGGGCTATAGTACAGATGGAATTAGAGGGCCCAAAATAGGTATTTTACTTAATATATGGCTCAAATATTGATGATCCTTCAGTTATAGATAGATTAATCATGGAATTGCTAAACTGGGAGGGCGATAGTGTGGTGATGGGCGATTCTAATTGCATTATGAACTATGGGATAGACACCACCAGGTGAGGCGCTATCCAAAGGATGAGAAAAACACGGGCTGCGATCAAAGAGCTTGTTCGACTGCATGCTATCAGAGATGTTTGGCGGACATTATATCCGAATATACCGGGCTATACTTATTACTCAGCTGCACATAAACTATGCTCTCGGATAGATATGGCCTGGGTTTCAGACAAAGTTTTAGATTCGAGCATAATGGAGATACGCCCAAGGGTCACTTCCGATCACAACCCCATTCTTCTCTCATTTAAAATTTCAGCTGAGAGAAAGCGAATGAGAATCTTATTGTTTCCTAGATATCTTCTTCTAGATGAAACCTTCATAGTATGTATTAAGAGACATCTGAAAGCATTTCTTGAAATAAATATTGATCCTGCAGTGATAGAGCGCGCAGGTCACCCGACTATTATTTTACCAATAGGCACATTTGGGCCCATAAAACCATTTAAACGCACTTACTTAATCGGGTAACCTACACTCTACTACCAGTAATTGAGTTTCTAACTTATTCCTATACCTTAGACTTACCAATCCTTGTCACCGGTACCTATGACCACAATGGATCAGGGAGCTAGCTGAAAAGATGAGCAGTCAACAAATACCATAATATTTATAACAATTGCACTCATGTAATAACCACAAACTCAGGAAGTTTTGAAAACCTTTATCTATTCTTCTTCAAGACTTGAAATCATAAGGTTTACAGCAAGCAAACTATCAATAATCAGAATCATGAAAAGCGTATAACCATGTAAAAGATAGATTATGCCAACCATTTAGAAGTCTAAAGGGAAGGTAAGAACAGGGAACATACTGAAATAAGACAGACTTGAAATAGTATTTTCCTAAAGGACGGGGAAAAGAAGGAACGTGCTAGAATATCACAGTTTATTGTTCCCTACAGGATGGGGAAAAAAGGGAACATGAAACTATAATGACGAAACTACGTTTACCATGTAGTAAAGGAAAGGAAAAAATTAAACACGCTAATAATTCAGAATGACTTCTTTAGTTCTGTAAAGGGAGGGTAAAGAAAAGGAACATCTACTTATGCAAATGGATACGGTATTTAATACTCAGCTATAGGGAAAAGAGAAAATGGATCAAACTAATAATGCAAAGTTTACGACTTTTCAGGTTTGATAAGGGGAAGGGAAGAAAGGAACATATGCACTTATAACTCCAGCAAGATTTATGGAAGGGGAAGGAAAAGGATGCAATTAGATTACCCTCGCAGATTTATATTTACCTAGAATGGTGCAGAGACCCACCCTTGCCACGGGTCAGTAAGGACAGAAGAAACCCCAAGGAAAGCGATTGCCAGTAGGCCAGCAGGTGCAGTATGGAAAACTAGGACAGGGAAACCAGATTTGGATCAGAACCGGACCACCAAAGTTGAGACCAGCACCCGCAGTTCAGTTGCAACGCCTGCGCTACACCCTCTCTGCAGCTATCAGTCAGAACCCCGATTGGGTTATCGAATTCCCCAGCAAAGTGCTCCGCCAGCACTTAAGGTTCCCAAAACCCCGATTGGGTCTGTGGACATTTCAGACAGAGTGCTCCGCAGCACCTCTGTTCTTGAACAGCTATTGAGTGCTTTGGGTCAGTGACAGGTCAGCTATTCGGACAAGTCAGACAAATTCTCTAGCTAGACCTAAGCTAGTTATACTGTTTTTCGGGTCAGTGTACCACCCCCCAAATGTTGCAAGTGTAAGGATCCCCAATTTTGATTGGACAAAAAGACAGGACAGGTCATCACACTACCCAGGATTCGAGCTTTCTCAAGCCCCTTATTAGAATTTTTATACCCGCCCATCGAATTTCGGGTTCCCATGACATAGGCTTTACATATAACAATGGTGAATGTATCTATACTACTATTATAAAGCAAGAACTTTGGACCTTTGAGGCAGGTAAACTCGGGAACCACAGCGCCAATCCACACACCCGATACATCATTGTAATCGTCAGGGTATGCAGATGGACATAGGCTATATAAATAAAAAATATACGTTATTTCAAAAATTGACGATAAAAAAAAGTAGTCCCTTGCAGGTAGCGCCGGCCTCGACCTGCGTGGTGACATCAGGAGCGCGGGGAGGAGCGGCGTGCAGAAGCGGAAGAGGAGCGCCGGACATCAGCGCGGGGAGGAGCGGCGGACAGGCTGGAAGGAGCGGTGAGGAGCTGCGGACAGGCGGGGAGGAGCGGTGAGGAGCGGTGGACAGGCGGTGAGGAGCGGCAAGGAGCGGCGGGGAGGAGCGGTGAGCGGCGGATGAGGTAGGTTATTTATTTATTTATTAAGAAGCGGGGAGCGGCGGATGAGAACATGAGAACATTACAAGTGAGCAAAAAACAAAAGCAAACGTTACATTAAATGAAGCAAGCGGATGAGGTAGGTTATTTATTTATTTATTAAGGAGCGGGGAGTGGCCGATGAGAACATGAGAACATTACAAGTGAGCAAAAAACAAAAGCAAGCGTTACATTAAATGAAGCAAAAGCAAAAATGACAATCGTGAGGCAAAAAAATACAAGAGGTAGCAAACAGTGCATTACAAAAGTGACAATCGTGAGCGTAGCAAACGGTGCATTACAGGAGGAAAAAGTGACGTGTGCAGGTTACAAAAGCTTACAAAGTAAACATAGAGGTATAATACTGCAATATATGGAGGAAGGCTCCGGGGGACCCACGGACAACGTCGGGGCAGCAGGGGGCCTGAAGCCTAATTGCTCCCGGACAATGTCGGGAAGGGCTGCTAGTTAACATATACATTGTATTAAATTGAGCACATTTCAGTCTCTTCGACTAGGTGAGAGGTTTTCTCCCAGGCACATCTTGCACATCCAGGCATATCAAGCCGCCCCAGGACACACCCACGGATCCTTCACCTGCCACTCCTGCAAGTTCGACTGCATCAGGACACACTCCAAATCCACGAACTCCAAACAGAGCTCCGAAACTAACCACCTGAAGTGCATCCTGCTCAACACCCGCTCGGTCCACAGACACGCCATTGAACTTTGGAACCTACTTGACACCACATCGCCGGACGTCGCCTTTCTTACAGAAACCTGGATGAACACCTCATCAACGCCCGACATCGCCATAGCCATCCCGGACGGCTACAAAATCATCTGTAAGGACCGCATCAACCAAACAGGAGGAGGAATCGCCATCGTTCATAAGAACACCATCCGCATCACAACCAGCTCCGATGACAACCTCACAACCGCCGAACACATTAACTTCCAGATCCACACCGACCCTAAGACCACACTCAGAGGCACCCTCATCTATAGACCACCCAGACCCCGCACACAATTCAGCAAAGACATCACTGACTTCATCAGCCCACACGCCCTCCCCTCTGAGGACTACATTCTACTGGGAGACCTCAACTTCCACCTGGAAAAGAACAACGACAGCAACACCACCACCCTTTTGGACAACCTCGCCAATCTCGGACTCAAACAACTTGTTGACACCCCCACCCACTATGCCGGGCACACGCTCGACCCAATCTTCACCTCCAGCAAGCACATCTCCTTTAATCACACCACAACTCTCCATTGGACGGACCACAGCTGCGTTCACTTCAACTACAAAAAGACTACGACCCACAACCACCCACAACCAATTCCCTGGAGAAACTGGAACAAAATTACCACCGACCAGCTCTTCACATCGCTTCACCAAAACCCTCCTGCAAAATCATCGGACCCAAACCAAGCAGCCACCAACCTCACACAATGGATCACCCACAGCGCTGACGAATTAGCACCCTTGAAAAACCATCAAATCAAGCAAGGCAGCAAAAAAGCCCCCTGGTTTAATGATGACCTTAAGAAATCCAAGAAGATCTGTCGCACCCTCGAGAAAGCCTGGCGAAAAAACCCAACCACTGACAACCTGGCCACCTTCAAGAACGCCACCCGCAAACACCACCAACTGATCCGATCCACCAAGAAATCAACATTCAAGGATTGACTCGACAACAACGCCCACAACAGCAAAGAACTATTCAACATCGTCAAAGAGTTTACCAACCCCACCGCCGGCACCAACGACATCACTCCCTCCCAAGACCTCTGCGACTCTCTAGCATCGTTCTTCCACAACAAAATCGCTGACATACATAACAGCTTTGGAGACCAGTCCACCCCACCCACCTCCGAACTCAAACCCCCCTCCAACAACCTTTGCGGCTGGAACCCAATCACCACTAAAGACACCATCCGCCTGATGAACACTATTCACTCAGGATCGCCGACCGACCCATGTCCCCACCACATTTTCAACAAAGCAGACTCCATTATCGCACCCCATCTCCGAGACGTCATCAATTGCTCCCTCAACTCCGCTACCTTCCCGGAAAGCTGGAAACATGCCAAACTCAGCGCCCTCTTGAAGAAACCTACAGCAAACCCCACTGAACTTAAGAACTACCGCCCCATTTCGCTCCTCCCATTCCCTGCCAAAGTCATTGAGAAAGCCGTCAACAGTCAACTCGCCGCCTTCCTCAAATCCAACAAATCCCTCGACCCTTCACAGTCCGGCTTCCGAGCCAAACACAGCACCGAGACCGCCCTCATCGCAGCAACAGACGACATTCGAACTCTACTGGACAACGGGAGAAACAGCTCCCCTCATCCTACTTGACCTCTCCGCAGCCTTCGACACAGTCTGTCATAGCACCCTTATACAACGCCTCAGCAATGTCGGAATACAAGGAAAAGCTTTGGACTGGATAATCTCGTTCCTCGCCGGAAGAACCCAGAGAGTGCGCCTCGCCCCTTTTAGACCAGAGGCCACCGAAGTCATCTGCGGCGTACCCCAAGGATCTTCACTTAGTCCCACCCTCTTCAACGTATACATGAGTCCCCTTGCATCCATTGCGCGCCAACACAACCTCAACATTATCTCCTACGCAGACGACACCCAGCTGATCCTCTCCCTCACCAAAGACCCAAACACCGCCAAAACCAACCTACACGAAGGGATGAAAGAAGTAGCCGAGTGGATGAAGAACAGCCGTTTAAAACTGAACTTGGACAAAACAGAAGTCCTCATCTTAGGATCATCCCCCTCCGCCTGGGACGACTCATGGTGGCCACCGGCCCTGGGAGCCGCACCCATACCAACGGACCACGCACGTAACCTGGGCTTCATTCTGGACTCCTCCCTCACGATGACAAGACAAGTCAACGCCGTCTCATCATCATGCTTCAACATCCTACGCATGCTCAAAAAAGTCTTCCATTGGATCCCCACCGAAACAAGAAAGACAGTGACCCATGCACTGATCACAAGCCGACTGGACTACGGAAACACCCTTTACACCGGAACCACAGCCAAACTACAGAAAAAACTCCAACGCATCCAAAACGCCTCAGCCAGACTCATCCTAGACATCCCCCGCCAAGCTCACATTTCTGGTCACTTGAAAGACCTCCACTGGCTCCCCGCCAACAAGAGAATAACGTTCCGCCTCCTAACCCACTCACACAAAGCCCTCTACGACCTAGGACCCGAATACCTCAACACGCGCTTGTCCTTTTACACCCCCACCCGCCAACTTCGATCGTCCAATCAAGCCCTCGCCACAATTCCACGCATCCAAAGATCCACCTTGGGAGGAAAATCCTTCTCCTACTTAGCGGCCAAGACCTGGAATTCTCTCCCCACCCACCTCCGCCTTACACAGAACCACCTCTCCTTCAGGAAACAACTAAAAACTTGGATATTTGACAAGTAAAGCTCCCCCCCTCCCTCAAGCGCCTTGAGACCCTCTGGGTGAGTAGTGCGCTATACAAATTTAAACTTGACTTGACTTGACTTGGCTTGGGTTGCCATCTGGCTTCTTTCCAAAGGTAACTTCTGTGGAGACTCGCAGATCTCGTGCAGACTCAGTTTCACACAAGATGGAGTATAGCGTAATGGGACAGGCCAAGTTTTCGAAATGTAACATGAAATGGAAAAGAAACAGCTTTAGAACACAGAATAAATTATTTCACTGTATACCATGAATCTCTACACTAATCCCATAACTTTATAATAAACTATAGCATTAGATTTAGGCAGAACAAACAGCTTAGCAGAAGCAGCAACGCAAGCTTCAGGCATGTGAGAACACAAAGCAGCCATCTTGGTTCTACTGAGCAAGTGCAAAGAGTTTCCCACCAAGACTGCGAGTACGTCACGTCACATGGGTATGACCAACGCATGCGCAGAAGAAATTCCCGCGTAGCAGCAGCCATTTTAATCTGCAAGCATATTACTATTAGTAAACACATAAGCAAGCGTCACTGGGACACCCAAATGTCGGAAAAGGGGCAAATTAATAAGACAAACAGGTTGATTTAGTTAAATTAACGTTAATCGAGGTTCATGAATACAAGCAAGGCGCTTTACGTGCGAATCCTTGCTCCATCAATCCCCTCTTTGATGATATTTTATATCATTACAATTAATGGAACCAGATGCCAACTTTTCACATTTCACCCAATTCAATTTCTTCAAACTTTTTATTCAGCTTTTTCTCAGGATCTCTATTAGGATGAGAATTTTTCACCCTTTGTAAATCTTATTATTCAATTCTTCTAATTCGAGCTCATCGACATTCCTTTTCACTCCTCGCCTATTCACAGTATATTTCTCTTTGTGCTTTCGACATTTGCATCAAATTATTATTATCAACACTAATAAACTTATTCCCGCTATTGGCATCAGTATTTTGCTCACAAGACTTTTACCTAGGTTTGAAAACCAACTACCTACGGCGGAGAGACCATCAGTAAGTCTCTTCCAGCCACTATCAACCTCCAGTGGTATGAGCTCTTTTTCCAAATTCGTAATGTTTCTCACATACCCTTTAATTTCCACACTTTTTGTCAGGTATGTAAGTGCAACAATGTTGCGCTTTCAACATTCTGCAGACTCCGCCCTCTTTTGCCAATAAGGTGTCAAGAGCAAGTCGATTTTGTAAAACCATTGATCTAACCGCAACCAATTTGGTATTGACCATCAGGAAACCTCCAGCAGTGTCAGTTGATAACCGATCTACTACTGTGGACAATTTGCAAATTCTGTGTGTATTCAGAGCCACTCCCACTGTAGGTATCAATGCACTAAAAATATCACCTACTATTTCACCAACACTTTCTCTTTTAGTACGTACTAATTCATTAGTTTTTTCAGTGATTTTCCCCACATGGTATATCTTTGGGAAGACAATACCAAAATAACAGCTTCCGTACCAATGGTCGGGCAATTTGAAATAAGCCTTGTTCCCGCATATATAATAAATTCCCGGAAACACAGGCTCTGACCCATCTTTGAAACCCCAACCCCCAATTACCTTGTAATTGTGTTCGCACTTACTGGAACCAATGAATATATTGTTATAATAACTAGTTCTTTCTCTTTGAAGACAAAGTTTCCCCTTCTTTTCGAAATCCAGTAACATAGCAGCATTAGCCCCACCATTTGAGGTGCTCCCTATGCTTTCAGCCCATTTATGAGTTTTCTGATTCTTGTCTTTTGCTTTCTTTTGGAAACGTTCTCTTCTTTTCGCTACCATGTTTAGAAACATTTTCTCCTTTTCGTGCAACGAACAGGTCAAGTTATCTTTGTGTGCGTCATCTATATTTATTTTACCTACAGTTAGAAAATATTCACTCATTTATTTAGCTACATCTCTAGTTGTATGTACCGGTTCAGGTTCCTTTGCACAGGAAGTTCAGAAAATATCACATTAAAGTTTGAGTAATAATACTGTAAAGGTCCTCTTCTATAGAATAAACTAGGTTAGTGGCAAATGGTGGTATGTCACACCCTCAGCTACTGAAGTGGGCAATTTCATGCAGACATAACAGTCATCTGTTTCCATAGCTTCTACATAATGTACTAACAGGTTTGCAAACACATTTAAATGAGTTTTATTCTTGATTTTGTTATAGTGTAATTCTTCCTCATCTGATGCTTCTAAATCTACGCTTGTTTGTTTCAGACTAAGTGCTTTCTCTGATGTATCTACTCTTTGTGGTGTATTTCTAGTGTGTGATTCTACAGTGTCTTTTGGCAGGTGATTATTTGGGCACAGGATTGTGTCTTTACTCATCATAGAAGGAATAGCTATTGTTAGTCCTATCCAAAGTATCAGTACTATTGCTACACTGCATAAACATACTTTACAGCATGTTTTTAAACAACCTCGTCTCGGTCTCCCATTCACAGAGGAATCCGACATTTTGGCTCAAAAGAAGTTTCAACCCCTCTTTGTATACTTTGCACAGTTTGCTTACTCGGAGCAACTTTCAGGTAGGTTTCACTTCTTCGTCAGTCTGGTCAGCAATCAATTCTGTATCACTTTTGTCACTTATTTCCAAGTTCTCAAAGTCCTCCAACACAAAGTACGTCCATTCAGGACACTGATACTTGTTATTCAGTCTTTTAATTCGGGCACTTCGTCTCTTAGCTTGTATTTCAGACGGACCAGCTTGACTTGAGACTTCGTTCGCCTGCTCAGGTTCTTCGTTAATTGTCTTTAGTCGCAGTCTCAGTCTTTTGACAAATCTAGGTACCTTGTCTCCTTTTTTGAGTCTTTTAACTGGCACTGTGTCTTGGCTTTCTTCAAATGCTCTTTTATTTTCATTCAGTTGTGGCACATGATGAACTGATGAACTGATGAAAGACCTGGACTAGGTCCAGGTCTTTCATCAGTTTCTTCTGCCTGGTCACTAGACTGGCCTTGTTCAGGTGTATGCTGAGTTTGGCTTTGATCTTTTTCGTTTTCTTCTTCCTGAACACAATTGTCTAGTCCTATCTGATCCTGTTCAAGCACTTCGAACCCTTGATTTTCTTCCGCTTGAACTTCTGCCCTAATTTCTATCTGTCCCTCTTCTGGTTCAGGAGTTCTTGGGGGAATGTCAATAACCTGTTCTCTCCCTATCTGGTCCTCCTCAGAATCAGATTTGATTTGGATTTCGATGATCTGATTATCTTCTTCTATACCTGTCTCATCCTCACTATCCACTGTCTATCTAAATGAATTTGTCCTCTTGTTCTCATAGGATCTATAGTCAGGTCGATTATTGGGACCCAATCATCTTTACTGGAGCTCGGTCGTTCTTCTTCAGCTACTTCAGGACCGATATCTTGGGACCCCTCAGCTGCACAACCTTCAGCCTCAGCTTCCTCAGGTTCAGTCACTTTCTTCGTATGGCTGGCATGGATCCAACGTGGCACTCCTGCACACTTCACAGCTGTGGTGGTAACCAGAATTACTTGTCGTGGTTTTCCCCACCTTGGTGCAAGGCAATTTTTCCGAGTATGTTTCTTTATTACGACCCAATCACCAGGATCCAGGTCATGTGCTGGAGTTGTTGGTCTGGCGACAGCGTCATTCCCCAACCTGGTGAGAGATAGAACGCACTTGGTCAGCCAGTTCTTTGCAGTATTCTAGTACCAAATCATCAGATTTGCTTATCAGTTTGTATCCTGGTACCCATGCTTGCTGCATTGCTCTTCCCATCAGTATCTCATGGGGACTCAAGCCCGTGTTCCGGTCTGGAATACTTCTGAGTCCCATCAACACAAGAGGCAAAGCATCAGGCCATTCCAATTGAGTGTATTCACACATCTTTCCCAATCTTGATTTGATTTGATTGTGCCATTCAGTTGTTCTACCACTCCAGAAGCCTCTGGGCGATATGCACAGTGCAGTTCTTGCGTGATTTTGAATGCTTCACAAATCTGTTTTATTATTTCACTTTGGAAATGCCCTCCTCTGTCTCATTCAATTGTGACTGGAAAACCGTACCTAGGTATGAGTTCCCTAAGTAACAGTTTGACTACCATGATGCTGTCATTTCTACGTGCAGGGTAAGCTTCCACCCATTTTGAAAACAGGCAGACAATGACAAGAATGTACTTCATTCGTTGACAAGGGGGTAATTGAATAAAGTCAAGTTGCAATCGTATGAAAGGGCCCTCTGCCTTCCCAATCTTTCCTGGCAAAACTATTGTTTTCTTCCCTGGGTTAAATTGCTGACAAACAAACACCTTTGGCAGAGTGCCTCTGCTATGTTTCTGAACTTCGAGTTGAACCATGTCTGCCTAAAGATGCGAATCATGGCATCTCTTCCCACATGTGTGTCTCCATGTATCAGCCTAGCCATAGGAGCAAGCAGACAGTCTGGCATCACAGGATTGCCATCAAGGTAAACAATGACACCATCTTCATTCCTCCTCTGACAACCAAATGTTTTCCAATCTTCCTTTTCTTTTGCCTATGCTGCTTCCTTCAGATCTCTCACTTCCTCCCATGTGTTTATTCCTTCCAGCATCATAAGTTGGCAGCTGTTTCCGTTTCCCCCAACCTTTTTATTAATAGCCATTTTGTACTTTGCACAATGTTGGGCTAACTGGTCAGCATACCGATTACCTGCTGTCACTTTGTCATTGCCAGATTTGTGAGCAGCATACTTGACCACAGCCAATTCTTTTGGTAACTGGATTGCTTCCAGTTGCATCCATAGCTGTCCAAAGTCATGCACAACCCCATAACCATACTGGCTATCAGTGTATATGGTTATTTTCAAGTTCTTCCCAAATTTACAGGCTCTTGTTAATGCAACCAATTCAGCTATTTGTGCTGACTTGACTTCATGTAAATAGGATGCTTCCATTGGACCTCCCAAAGTACATACCGAATAAGCAGCGCTTAGGCCTCTTCATGTCTCATGCACGAGCAATCTACAAATAGCTCATAATCTTCATCAATTAAGGGCTCTTCCTTTATGTCTGGGCGTGGTTTTGTACTAAATTCAGCCAAATCAACGCAGTCATGTTCAACTTCTCCCTTCACTTCTGCTGAGAGTGAATTAGGTAGTAAGGTAGCAGGATTCATAATATTACATCGGGCAATGGTTACATTTCCTGCACCAACAAGGATTCTCTCATACTTAGTCAGCCGACTAGGTGTGAGATACTGGGTTTTCGTTCTTGTCAGTAAATTTACAACTGTATGTGGAACATACACTGTTACAGGATGTCCCATAACAATGGACTCGCTCTGCTCAAGACTCATGCATGTTGCAGCTACTGCTTTCAAGCATCTGGGTAATCCAGCTGCCACTGGGTCCAATGTGGAAGAAAAATATGCCACTGGACGTCTGGTTAAACCATGGATTTGGGCGAGGACTGAAAGTGAACAATTGTCTCTTGTGTCACAAAACAGTGCAAACTCCTTTGAGTAGTCAGGCATTCCCAATGCTGGAGCTGTACACAGACATTCTCGCAATTTTACAAAAGCTGACATGCTTTCGTCATCCCATTCTACTAGATCTTTTGCTCCTTTCTTTGCAATTTTTATCAATGGTCTTGCTAGGACTGCAAATCCCACAATCCACTGCCTACAGTATCCTAAAACTCCAAGAAACATTCTGATTTTTTTCTGGGTATTGGGCAGCTCCATATTTCAAATTATTCTAATTCTTTCTGTGGTAACTTTCCTGACACCTCTCTCTATCTGGTGCCCCAGATATTTCACAGACGAGGTGCAAAACTGCAATTAGTCTTGTGATACTTTATGTCCTCCCTCACCTAAATGGTTTAGCAAGGCAATCGTGTGAACAACACAGTCTTTTCGACTCTTAGACGCCACCAAGAGGTCGTCTATGTATTGCACCAGGACTGATTTTCCAGGCAATACCAAAGATTCAAGGCATTTTTCAAAATGTTATTAAAAATCGAAGGACTCTCTGTGTACCCCCGAGGAACACGATTCCAGACGCATACATGACTGTCGAATTCAAATGAGAAAAGAAATTTGCTGTCTGGATGTAATGGAATCGAAAAGAATGCATGACATAGGTCAATGACGGTAAACCATCCAGCATTCCATGGTATTTGGTACAAAATCACTGCAGGGTTTGGCACAACAGGACAGCAAGGAATAACAATTTTATTAACCTTGCGCAGGTCCTGTACTACCCTGTACTTACCACTTGGTTTCTTTATGCCAATTATGGGTGAGTTTCAAGGACTGCTCAATACTTCTTGCAAAATGCCTGCCTCTAGCAACCGTTTGATTTCAATAGCAACTCCTGCCTTTACTTCTACACTCATTTTATACTGTTGAGTATTTGGGTAAACTGCATCTCCTTTAATTGCAATTTTAATTGGGTCTACATTTGCAATTAATCCTACATCTTTTCCAGTGAAATCCCATACTTCCGGTTTCAATGTCTGTTGGAGTTCTTCAAGTAAGTCTTGTAGTGTCAGTCTTTTAATTTCTGTGTCGGGTCTTGCTAACATTAATTTGCAAATTCCGTCTTCATCTGGGGTCAGAATTTCGACGCCATTTGGAGTGCAAAAGATGGTACAATTCATTTTGCACAAGAAATCACGTCCTAGCAGATTTACAGGACTCGAATCACAAACAAGAAATCTATGCATTTCTTTAAAATTTCCAATTTTAATCTCCATAGGTTCTGTAACTGGGGTACTCATTAATTGATTAGAAACGCCCACTACTTGGATCGCTTCTCCCGAGAGGGGTAGGTTTGGAACGTCTGCTGTTCTCACAGTGGAACGGGTAGCACCAATGTCCAACAGAAAGGTGACTTCATTTCCTTCAACCTTTCCTTCAATGTATGGCCCTGACTGGTCCACCAGCAAGGATGCACCAGGCACGCAATCCTCGTCCTCCCCCCTCAGGCACCGTCAGTAAGTATCATCACAGAGGAATGTGTCATTTAACAGAAATTGTGAAGTTGCTGCATTTCTATACTCCCTTCCTTCCCAAACTTCGGTGTCTTCACCCTATGTTGCTTTGCTCCTATAATTTGGCCTAGGTGCACGAGGCAACTGATTCTGTTTTACCTGCTGCTGGGTCTTCCGTGGTGTCTCATTCTGCGTCTGTGGATTTAAATCCTTAATTTGCACATTACCACTCTGCACAGCCTTACACTCGTCCCTCCAGTGTCCTATCTTTCCGCGCCCGTGGCAGGGGAGCTTCTTTCTTGCCTCTTCTCTACTCATTTTTACCCTCGGCTTTCCCCCACACCCGGAGCCCTGATTCTGATTATTAGTCATTTTGTTCAGCTGCTGTTCTTGGTGCTCTGCTAATTTTACCTGTGCCGACATGACCTTTTCTTTTAACTCTTTTAGTTTATTTTCTTGCTCATCTTCACAGTATTTAGCATACTTCAGGACTTCATCAATCGGTTTAGCCTGCCAGCAGATTTTATTGTCTTTGATCCACTGTGAGATCTCAGGCCTTAACCCTAACACAAATCGATAAATGAAGTGGGTCATGTCCTTCATTTCTATATTGTCCAAGCCACTGTACGTCTTGAACACCTGTAACAGTCGTTCATAGTATGAATGTACAGTTTCATCTCGATTCTGGGTAATTCTATCTATTCAGGTCCAGTCTGTCTCTTTTGCAGGCACCTTTCCTTTCAGGTACAACATCACCTGATTGTACTTCCTCATCACGTCCCCTGAAGGAGCCCCTGTCTTTGGGTCTCTGGCGTATTCTTCACTTGGCCAATCAACAGCAATTTTACATTCTGTCCACAAATCTAACGGAACTACAATGTCAAAGAACCCATCTAGATCTTTCAGAAGGCGTTTTTGAACTTTCACAAATCTCTCGACCTGTCTGTACCATTCTACAGGTTTTTCTCGTAATTTTGGGAAGTCATTTATAAAGGACACAATATCCTGTCAGGACCATGGATCATTTACATATCCTCCACCTGGCACTTCTCGCATAGGATATAATTTTTCCACCTTTTCTGTTTGTTTTAAAACATATTCAGAGGTTATTTGCTTTGATCTACTATCTTCCTTTTTCTTGGCCCACCTGGCTTTCCATTTTTCTAAGTCTCCCCATTTTTGCAACAGGTTTAGTAATTCTCTTATCTGTACCTTTTTCCAAGACACATTCATATTTTCCAAATCTTTGTCTGAGAACTCTGCTCTGTAGGGTTTTTGTAATACTTTAGATCTGCTAATGTAGTAGTATTTACTTTATTCGATAAAAAATGTCATAATAAAAGTATACAATTTATGCAATACATTAAAAAGGTAAAAGAGTAGGGACCCACCAATCCAATATATACATACATCATCACATACTACTCAGTTTTAAAAACTCTAAAATAAACATTAAAATCAATAACGTATGGACCGTAAAAAGCACTTCCTGCCATAGGGCCATCTGGCGGTTAGGGTAAATAGGGGGTAGGCTTGGCCCTCCTTGTACGTGTCTGCCATGCACTACCCAAATATTTGGCTACCTCACACACCATAGCG
This sequence comes from Lissotriton helveticus, assembly GCF_964261635.1. Classification (NCBI taxonomy): domain Eukaryota; kingdom Metazoa; phylum Chordata; class Amphibia; order Caudata; family Salamandridae; genus Lissotriton; species Lissotriton helveticus. The sequence goes on from NC_136069.1 coordinate 919,132,904, forward strand.
ATAGAAGACGTATCAGTGCAGAGGACCCGTAGGGCCATTTTGTGACATCTAAGGCCCAGCCCCATGCATAGTGGTTTTAACCATATCTTCCTGGCAACCCTATATGTCGGACAGGCAAAAAGAAAATGCGCCACAGACTCATTAGGGGCTGCACATCCAGGACAGGTTTTAGATAGAACGCCCAGGTTTTTCCACCCGGAAGAAATATTATTCACCGGTAAAGTCCCGAGCCTGAGTTTTAGGTAAAGTGATCTGTCCAGAGGTTTCTCTATGAAGTCTAAAAAGGGTTCAAGTTTTCTTATCCATTTGATCTCAAGGAATCGCTGTGAGAGAGGGCCCCCTTCACTTCTGCGTACGGCCATCTCCTGTACCCAGTCCCAATAGAGCTTCTTGATCACTGGCTTGGGAGGCGGTGTTTGGCTCGACCATGATTCATTTAAGCCCAGTTGCACATCAGCTGTCTCAGGTTGCACAACCACTTAATCTTGTTACCAGTGTTGAGCAAGATAAGTTCATCTAGAACTGCAGCATAATTATGGAGCTCCCGGGTCCTTCTTAGACGCACCCAAAAAAATAGTGGGCGCGGACACACTATGTCTTTGAGGGGGCGCCTACCCAGGTCAAGCCGTAGTGGGATTAATGGGGTGGAGACTGGGAGGGCCACCAGTTCTCTCATAAACTTGTTTTCAGATGTTACTAACTCCGTTATGTTCTCGAACCCCCACAGCTCGGATCCATATAGGGCTGCCGGCAATACTTGGCCATCGTATATTGCAAGAGTTGGTGCCACAGGTTTGCTCCTCGACTCCCGCTGTTCCCTTAAAACCACCCCTGAGACTCGTTTGTGGTTTAATAGCATTTTGGCCAAGTGATCTTTCCATTTCATGCGGCTGTTTACCCTAACACCCAAATAATCGAAGGAATCCACCAACTCAAAGGGGACACCATTTAGCGAAACATTGTTCCTGAATCTCTTGGAAGGTGAAATAGCCATAAGCTTTGTTTTAGAGGTGTTGATGGTGAGACCTCTATCAGTGCAAAACACACTTAAGCGGTCCAAGAGTTTTTGAAGACCATAGGGGGATTTAGAGATCAAGATGGTATCGTCCGCAAAGAGGAGGGTAGGTGTTTTTTCCCTCGCCAGGGATGGCGCATCTGCCGCTTCCTCCCTCAGATGATCCACCACTCCATTCACAAAGAGGGAGAACAGGGTCGGTGCCATAACACATCCCTGGCGGACTCCATTCCTCACGGGCACCCTCTCTGTCAGTTGTCCCTGGCTGCCCCATCTGATCCTCGCATAATTCCCCTCATGTGGCTTCGCAATAAAGCCCAAAAGTGGCCTTGGAAAGCCCATCTTCTCCAGAATATCCCAGAGCGTTGCCCGAGGGACCAGGTCGAACGCCGTTTTGAGATCTATGAATGCCAGATAGAGGCTACCCTTGTTGATGCAGAAAAGGGGGTGGTGATGAACAGAGTGCCTGAATTAAGCAGACCACTCTTACCCAGTCCAAAGATCAGGGCTTGATCCATCACCGTTTTTTAGCTCACTGCACCATCCCAGCTCAGAACTTGGCTATATGCAAATTAGTCTGTTCCTGTCCCAGTGCATGATGGGAATAGGGCAAACCAAACTACCACTGTTCCCATGATGCACTGGGCCAGGGACAGACTAATTTGCATATAGCCAGGTTCTGAGCTGGGATGGGGCAGTGAGCTAAATAACGGTGATGGATCAAGCCCTGATCTTTGGACTGGGTAAGAGTGGTCTGCTTAATTCAGACACTCTGTTCATCACCACCCCCTTTTCTGAATCGTACCCTTGTTGATGGTCACAGCCTTCCAATAGATCGCAAAAAAATGGAAGACCTGGTCCATCGTGCCCACCTTCTGGCGAAACCCTGCTTGGAAGTGGGAGAGGACATGCTCCTCTTCCATCCAGACACCCACCCTAGAGATGATGACCCTGCCAACCACCTTCTGGATCACGTCAATCAGACTGATCGGTCTGCAATTGGCAGGGTCATCTCTGGCGCCCTTTCTATACACTGTTACCACCTCTGCTCCCTTCCATGAATCTGGCACAGGGTAACCCTTGGAGATCAAATTCATTATTAAGGCAATAAGTTTGGCCCAGGCATCAGGATCATTCAAAAGAAGGTCCCCTGGTATCCCGTCCGGGCCAGCTGCCTTCCTAGGGGTCAGATGTCTAATGGCCAATATTACTTCAGAGGGCAGAAATGGTTCTTCGAACACCGATGGAGATTGGGTCCTAATACCTTGGTCTGGGGGGGGGGTTAACCTATTGCTTCTCTCCCACCATACAGTGCAGAGAAGTGGGAGTGCCATTGATGTTCCGTTATATGGTTAGCAATAGGTGGTGTACTTTGCTGCCTAGCTTTGTTGATCAGATCCCAGAACAGCATGCCATTCTTCTCATTGGCAGCAGATTTAAGATCCTGCCAATGTTGTTCCTCCCACTCTCGTTTAGCCAACACTAGCACCCTCACGTAATCCTTCCTAGCCACTCTAACTAGTGAGGGAATCTTTTTAAGCAGGACGATTGTTAGCTCCTTCCGTTTCGCCTTACACTGGTCTGAATACCACGGGTTACTGGATGTAACTGGTTTATTGTTCACTCTGCCCCTTTTGCCCTGGACTACAAAATATTGTCCTACTTCCTCTATCGTGTTTTTATAAGCCGAGGAGAAGGACGGCCCCTGGGCACTACCATTTCCCAGTTCAAGGTCCTCCAGCTCTACTGTCAAATCTGCTACATGCGCCCTAATCCTCTCAAGATTCCCTTCCTGCAATTGAACCTTATCCCATTTCAACCTACGATTACCTTTATAAGGGATGACCTCATTGGTTATCCTCAGGGGGGCTTTGTTCCCACTACCCTTTAGTTTACCCCACCTTAGCTTCGTACATAAGGGGTTATGGTCGCTATCCTGCGAAGGTACGACCTCCATATCTATTAGGTCACACCACAGTGTGACATCCAATAGGATATAATCAATTCTGGATGGGCCATTAGCCTATTAAAGGTCATTGCTCCAGCACGGTCAGAAGTTGTCCTACCATTTAACGCTCTTAAATTAAATTCCATGGTCAGGGCATTGATCTGAATTGCCCTTGCTGACCATTTTCTAATTGGAGCTAATGACAGGGCTGGGATAGACCATCTAGAGTCCTCCTCCTCTGTACCCAGGGGATCATCCCTAACTAGGGGTTCAAATGTACAGTTGAAGTCCCCTCCCACTATGATTTTAGAGGTTGGGGGGCAATTAGCTAGTACCTGTTCTAAGATTGCCAATGTACATGAGGTTGTGTCCCCCGGAATCCCTCTAGAATAGATATTAAATAGGTCTATCCTACTCCCCTTAATATGTCCTTCAAATGAAATATGTAAGATATCTCTATTCGCTGATTCGTGGATGGCAATATCCCAGTTCAATCCAATTTTTACCCAGATGTGTAGCCCGCCCGCCGGTCTGCCCTTGCCACAGCTTGTTGCGGGCACAAAAAAGGTTGCATAACCGGATTTGTGCACTGGGAGCAGGCTCCAGGTTTCTTGGAACATGCATACATCGAACTTCTCGATGAACGCATTCCATTCTGGTAAAATCATCTTTTTTTTAACCCAGTCACGTTCCAAGATAGCAAATGGATAACCCTGTGGCCTGCAGCAGACGTGTCAGGAGTTACTCCATTATACCCACCTTGCGCACAGGAAGTAGGCTCACTGATTTCTTCTAAGGGATTAGCTAATTTCAGGGGTAAATTGGTGTCCCCGATACCCCTCGGAAACTTTGTTTGTATGATCGCTGCAGTCCCGCTGCTATCGTGGAAGTTGGCAGCTATAGGGTCTACTTTCCCAGTAACGCAATTGGTCGCAGCTATAGGAACCATATTCCCCCTATTTAAGAGACTTGGTGATACTGCGTGTCAATCCACCATGGCCAGGCAGCTAAACCTATTCATAATTGGGAAGCCACCCCAATTATCCCTAAAAACTGGCTCTGTAAATGGCTGCTCCCGCCAAGGCTCCTGGTTCCAACCCTAATCTCGATGCCCCACTCTGTACCAGTTGCTATTAGCTCTAGGATTCCGAGTGGGCCCACTCATTGGGGGATAAAAAAAAGAAAGTCGCCTAGTAGCTATACCCTCGGACCTATCTTGTGTGTCCCATGAGCAGACTTGAGTGGCAGTGTGTGGATCCGCAAAATTAATCAACACACAATCTCCCTGGACAGTTTTCCTCTGATGCCCCAGCCATGCCACCCTCCGCACTGTCAAGATCTTGCTTATACGATGTGGGGGTAAAGGTCGGTTTTGGTTAAGCCAATGACGGACCTTGTTAAGTAGCGACCAGTTGGTTTCCTCATGGGGATCCTCCAATTCTGGGACCCCCCTCATAACCACCACATATGGTATAGCCTCCGGGGGGAGGTTCACCACTCTACCTCTGTCTGTTACTCTGCCATTTTTGTTTCCCTTTGGCTGCGTGGTGTATTCCCTAGGTGGGATGGCCCCTTAGCGAGGAAGGTTGGGACATATATTGGATGTACCTTCCTTTTCAACTCTCTTCTCAGCAACTGGGGCTGGGTTGGGATTGGTGTTTACTGCTATGGGTGGGGGGTTTTTAGGAGCTGGTACTGTAGCTTTGTTACAGCTTGATTTGTTACTCCCTGCTTTTAGAGCCCCAGATGGTTTTTGGTTATTGGGCTTGGTACAGAGATCGGCTAGTTGTTTTTCCATATGGGATAATCTTTTCTCGATAGGAGAGAGGTAACGTTTAAAGAGCTCTTCTACCTTCATTAAAAATTGGATGTCAGCCGCTTCCCCACTGACGATTTTCCCAACCAAGCTAGTTGGACCTTCTAAATTCCCTGTACTCCCGGTCTCTATTATAACATCACCGCCCTGAGGGTCATGATTTATATTTGGTTTTAGAGCAACGACCCCAGTAGTCTTTTTCTGGTGTCGTCCCCTTCCCCTCGCTTTTTTTTTACTTCTGTAATTTAGGGATGGCGCCCTCCCTCCTGCCTCTCAGTGTAGTATGGCTTGTGTCTTCCTGTGTGGTACTGATAGCTAAATCCGGGTTGTTTTCCAAATCGGTGCTTAGTTGCGAGGCACATGATAAATGAGACACTGAGAGGTCTACCGTATTGGGCAAGCTACATCTAGCAACATGTACATTTGCCTGGATATCAATAAGACTCACAGCCTTAGATTGATCGGGAGTTCTGGCCGTTCCAAATGGTCCCATCCATGATCTTTTCCTTGCCAAGGCAAGGTCTTGGGACACCCTGCGCTCCATTAATGTGATCCCTTGGTCTATAAAGGTATTGGCCCTTATGATGAAGTTATCCAAGGTGCCCGTTGTTAGGGTCCCTCCTGCAGCTGTTTTACTTCTGCTCCCTCGGGTGGACATTATTTCAGGGACAGATCACCAGACTATGCAATGTGTTGCTGTATAGAAATGTATAAAAAGTTTACAATACATACATACTGCAACTCAGCAACCGAGGTGGAGAATAATTGTTAGAGGACTGGCCCAGCCCGGCCTCCACTGGTCTCTAACGGGCTTCAACGGGCCCGCCCTTGGCCCGGGCTTCGCCCGGCATTCGCCCGCGCACGTCCGGCGACGCGGGAGGGCTGATTTGTTTTTAAGCGCCTCCGGGCGCTGGCTGGATGTGGGCGGCGTCAGCCACAAAGGCTCTTGGGGGCTGTAGTCCCCCCCTCCCGGCGGCCGTGACGCGTGATGGTTTAGTGTCTCCGGCTGCTGAGGGGGACCTGGGCAGATGTCAGGAGCCCACACGAGCAGCAGCAGACCAGGGCGTATAGCGAGAGCCCAATGCAGGAGCCCCAGAGGTGAGCAGGAAAGTCCGTGGTTTAGGCAGAGTAATCCCGCTCTGCCGAAGGGCTGATTTGTTTTAAGCGCCTCCGGGCGCTGGCTGGATGTGGGCGTCGTCGTCCGCAAAGGCTCTTGGGGGCTGTAGTCCCCCCCTCCCGGCGGCCATGACGCGTGATGGTTTAGCGTCTTCGGCAGCTGGGGGGGACCTGGGCGAATGTCAGGAGCCCCTTTGAGCAGCAGCAGACCAGGGCGTAAAGCGAGAGCCCAATGCAGGAGCCCCAGAGGTGAGCAGGAAAGTCCGTGGTTTAGGCAGAGTAATCCCTAATGTCTATTCCCATACTAGCTGCGGTGTCCACTAATTTCTCATAGTACACCCTGGTATTTCGGGTAAGGCTTTTGCAAATGAATAACAACTCCTCATCACTAAGGGTGTTTAGCCTGTCCAATCCCACATTCCCAGCCATCAGTTCTTCTATTTCTATTCTTAACTTGTAAATATCTAAAGGTTTTGGCTGGGGATTCATTTTCTCTAATTCTCGGGTCCATCGATCTATTTCTTCAGGAGTCACTACCGTGGCACTTCTAGTACCAGAAGATGACTCAATCTGAACTTCTCAAGCACTAAAAGGAGTGTTCTTTCTCTGTGAACTGCCTTCTGGTTCTCTTATGGGTAAATCCATCAGAGAAATTACAGACTCGCATTCACTTGCCTGGTCATCTACTATCAAGGGCTCTTTTCTCGGCTGCACTACAGATGTGGTTATAACTGGAGCTTTTGGGCTACCTTGCTTATTCTCGTACAATGGAACAACTAGGCCAATAGTTACTGGGATTGTCAATGCTTCAGGACTTGTATTTAATTGGGAGATTTTCTGGATTAGCTCAGTTCTCTGTTTGGCTAATGCCTCTCGCTCTCTATCCTGTAACACCTTTTCCATGGAGGTTTCATGTACTATTTGCGGAATCAAGGGAGGGTTATATGTCAGAGCAATTGGATTTGCCATACTTGGTCCCTCATCATAATTTGGTTTCAGGAATGGGTTTCTCGTACTTAGGGATCTGGGTTCCTCATTATAAGGTGGCGGATTTTTCATTAACAAATCCTCCAGATAACCATCATCTGAATCACCACTGGTCATTAAATGTTTTGTTTTCTCTGTCCTTTTCCCTCCCATGGGCTCCTCTACAGTTAATACAAGGTACAGTCCTTCTACCATCATATTCTGTCTCCATTCTTTCATTCTTTTTTCTCGGGTCTCTTTCTGTACTTTTGGGTAAAATTTAGCTAACCCTTTGTCAATTCGGGCTCTGTCTCTCTCAAAAGCCTCTGTTTCCCATTCTTCTAAGGCCTCATATTGCGTTAGTCTGGGTCTGGGATGCAAATCATTCATTCGAGTCCTCAAATTAAACAAAATCCTATCATTAAATGTACCTTCTAAGGGAAATGCTAAAATTCTGTCATCAATAGTATATTCCACCCAATTTTCCAACCATACACAAGCATGGTAACCTCTGTCAAATAACATAAATGATGCGGGAGTATTAGGTGGTGGAATAATAACTCGTTCTCTAGTTTTGATTGGCTTGTCTTTCTTGAAGTAGTTCTTAACTCTGTCTACAAGTGTCATTTTTCTCTTGCCTCCGTACATGATGCGATTTCTAGCTGTTCTCCACTGATCTCTTACAAAACCTTGATATTTTGGATCAGGTCGAATTTCTGGATGACTTGAATACCACATATACTTTTCGCAAATTACTTTTGTTTACAAAAATCACTTCCAATACTAGCGCATCTTTTATTTTTCTGTAACCAACCAACAATGCGATTTCAAAATAATTCAGCCAATGGGTGCGCGGCTTTTCTCGTGAGACAAGTTCCCGCTCTCCTATGCTCACCCCTCCTTTACAATGCTGTCTCAGCTACCCGCCCGCTGTCTCGACCAATACCAGCGCGGAACTATGTGACATCAGCGCAGCTCCGCAACTCACTCCCTTCTTCACAAGGTAACGGAAAACTCAATTTCTACCCTTTAAAGTGCAAGTGCTTTATTTAATTTACAACGCAAAAACATTTGCCACTGTACTCGAGTTTCTAGAAAGAAAAGATTTTATTTCCCTGCAAGTAAATCCCTCCTGTTTACCTTTCATATACTGCGGATAGATCCCTTCTGCCTATCCTTCACACAAGAAATAGAGAACCTGCTACTCCTTGAGACTCATCCACTCAGGGATATATACTAAGTCCAAAGTTTCACCAGCGAACCTTTTGCTATCAATCAAGCTCAGACGAACCTGCTACTCCTTCCGGGTGACCCTTACTAGGTTATATCACAATAGAAGTTTTGTCAGCGAACTCTTTGCTATCATTTATTCAATTATTCATACAGAAACCCTAATTAGTGCTTCCAGTTCTGCCCAACCTTGCACTATTTTTCCTCGAGCCACTGACCTCACTGCGATGTGGATTCTCCTCACCACCTGCTATTCTACCCCCGGGGATTCCAGACAAACATATAACAGTCACAAACGGGTTTTGTTAATACATATATCAATATAGCAGCATTTCAATAAAATTTCAAAACATCTAATAACATTTCAAAGCATTTTTATATTTGATCGATCAATACTTTTAGCAGCAATAAAATGTTCACAGTTAGCAGCAATTAACCTACCTACCTATCTTAACTAGTCCCTAACCTTAGCTCTGCTACCAGAAAATTACTGATAGAGCGCGCAGGTCACCCGACTATTATTTTACCAATAAGCACACTTGGGCCCATAAAACCATTTAAACGCACTTACTTAATCGGGTAACCTACACTCTACTACCAGCAATTGAGTTTCTAACTTATTCCTATACCTTAGACTTACCAATCCTTGTCACTGGTACCTATGACCACAATGGATCAGGGAGCTAGCTGAAAAGATAAGCAGTCAACAAATACCATAATATTTATAACAATTGCACTCATGTAATAACCACAAACTCAGGAAGTTTTGAAAACCTTTATCTATTCTTCTTCAAGACTTGAAATCATAAGGTTTACAGCAAGCAAACTATCGATAATCAGAATCATGAAAAGCGTATAACCATGTAAAAGATAGATTATGCCAACCATTTAGAAGTCTAAAGGGAAGGTAAGAACAGGGAACATACTGAAATAAGACGGACTTGAAATAGTATTTTCCTAAAGGACGGGGAAAAGAAGGAAAGTGCAAGAATATCACAGTTTATTGTACCATGTAGTAAAGGAAAGGAACAAATGGAACACGCTAATAATTCAGAATGACTTCTTTAGTTCCGTAAAGGGAGGGTAAAGAAAAGGAACTTCTACTTATGCAAATGGATACGGTATTTAATACTCAGCTATAGGGAAAGGAGAAAATGGATCAAACTAATAATGCAAAGTTTAGGACTTTTCAGGTATGATAAGGGGAAGGGAAGAAAGGAACATATGCACTTATAACTCCAGCAAGATTTAGGGAAGGGGAAGGAAAAGGATGCAATTAGATTACCCTCGCAGATTTATATTTACCTAGAATGGTGCAGAGACCAACCCTGGCCACGGGTCAGTAGGACAGAAGAAACCCCAAGGAAAGCGATTGCCAGTAGGCCAGCAGGTGCAGTATGGAAAACCAGGACAGGGAAACCAGATTTGGATCAGAACAGGACCACCAAAGTTGAGACGAGCACCCGCAGTTCAGTTGCAACGCCTGGGCTACACCCTCTCTGCAGCTATCAGTCAGAACCCTGATTGGGTTATCGAATTCCCCAGCAAAGTGCTCCACCAGCACTTAAGGTTCCCAAAACCCCGATTGGGTCTGTGGAAATTTCGGACAGAGTGCTCCGCAGCACCTCTGTTTTTGATCAGCTATTGAGTGCGTTGGGTCAGTGACAGGTCAGCTATTCGGACAAGTCGGATAAATTCTCTAGCTAAACCTAAGCTAGTTATACTGTTTTACGGGTCAGTGTACCACCTCCCAAATGTTGCAAGTGTAAGGATCCCCAATTTTGATTGGACAAAAAGACAGAACAGTTCATCACACCTCCCAGGATTCGAGCTTTCTCAAGCCCCTTATTAGAATTTTTATACCCGCCCTTCGAATTTCGGGTGCCCATGACATAGGCTTTACATATAACAATGGTGAATGTATTAACATATACATTGTATTTAATTGAGCACATTTCAGTCTCTTCGACTAGGTGAGAGGTTTTCTCCCAGGCACATCTTGGCTTGGGCTGCCATCTGGCTTCTTTCCAAAGGTCACTTCTGTGGAGACTAGCAGATCTCGCGCAGACTCAGTTTCACACAAGATGGAGTACAGCGTAATGGGACAGGCCAAGTTTTTGAAATGTAACATGAAATGGAAAAGAAACAGTTTTAGAACACAGAATAAATGATTTCACTGTATACCACGAATCTCTACACTAATCCCATAACTTTATAATAAAATATAGCATTAGATTTAGGCAGAACAAACAGCTTGGGAGAAGCAGCAATGCAAGCTTCAGGCATGTGAGAACACAAAGCAGCCATCTTGGTTCTACTGTGCAAGTGCAAAGAGTTTCTCACCAAGACTGCGAGTACGTCACGTCACATGGGTATGACCGACGCATGCGCAGAAGAAATTCCCGCGTAGCAGCAGCTATTTTAATCTGAAAGCGTATTACTATTAGTAAACACATAAGCAAGCATCACTGGGACATCCAAATGTCGGAAAAGGGGCAAATTAATAAGACAAACAGGTTGATTTAGTTAAATTAACGTTAATCGAGGTTCATGAATACAAGCAAGGCGCTTTACGTACGAATCCTTGCTCCATCAGCAGCACCTATTGTAGTATGGGATTTATGTAAGGCCAGTATCAGAGGATTCTCCCAACAATATATTTGGAGACAAAACAGGGAACATAATAAAGAAACAGAAAAGATAATTAAAGATATTCTCATGGCCGAGAACCAACAAGCGGAAGCATTATTAAGGGGTCTTCCGAATGTAGATGCTTTAGGGTATGCATTAATCGACTTAAAATCTGCGCTTAAAAAGGTTTTTAAAGAAAAAAGCGTAGTCAAACTGAATAAGTACCGGATATCTCAATATGAAAGCAATGAAAAAATTGGGAAACTTCTAGCATATAGGGTGGCATATGATAAAGCTAAGACACACATAAAGCTAATTAAAGGGCCTAATAATGTGGCGTATGAGCATCCAAACCAGATATTAGGGCAGTTTGCCGATTATTATCAAAAATGATATACCCCGGAGGCTCAACCAGAAATAGCTGATATACATAAATAGTTGCAGACTTACTTAACGAAAAGTGTGCGCGCCGAAGTATCTGATTTACTATCATCTGATATCACAAATGAAGAAGTTAAGCTTGCGATAGCTGCTTTGCCTTCGGGTAAAGCATCTGGTGAGGACTCTATCCCTCTAGAAATATACAAGCTCTGTATGGATGTTCTACTTCCACTTTTCATTCAGCTGATTAGATCTATCAGGGCAGGTGGAAACGCCCCTGACTCTTGGAGTGTCACTCAGATTGATTTTTTTTAAAGAAGAACAAACCCCCAGAGGAATGTGGGTCATATCGACCGATATCGCTCATAAACACCGATGCAAAAATCTTTGCTAAAATTCTTGTGACTCGCCTTGCCCCGATAATGCCCGAACTGGTATCCCCTCAACAACATAGATTCATCTCAGGGAGGGACACTACGGCCCATGCGAACATGGCGATAACAGCATTTGATGTGGCAAAGATAAAGTCCACCCCACTCGGGATGTTTTTATTAGATGCTGAGAAAAGCTTTTGACCGAGTGGGGTGGGACTTTCTCTGGGCCACATTATCAGCATATGGCATTAAAGGCAAGTTTCTGCATTCAATTAAATATTTGTATTGCCATCCTAGTGCTAAATTAGCGTACGCTGGCCTACAATCTGCTACTTTTCCAATATCTCGCGGCACCCGTCAAGGGTGCCCTTTGTCACCGCTATTATTTGCACTGTCAATTGTACCATTTATTTTGGCTTTGCAATGCCAATCTCAGAATATTCCTTTTACATATGGTGCGAATAGTCTTAAAGTTACGGCATACAATGACGATATCGCTTTATATTCGACTAATGATAAGGGAGCACTGAAGGCTGTTGTTGAAGAGGCAGACAAATATGGTGCAATATCGGGTTATAGACTTAACACTAATGAGACTCAAGTCTTATTAAATTATAAATCTTCTGAACCAGTATCTGGAGTCTGTAGTGTGGCAACTTATTTAGGGATCAGAATTTCGGCTAAAATAGATAAGATTATTGTATTAAATTATGAGGAACTTTTGAAGGAAACTGCTAAATCTCTTAAGAAATGGCATAAAGTACCTATTAGTATCAGCGGACGCATAAATATAATTAAAATGAAAATCTTGCCAAAATTTCTATACTTGTTTCGCTCTATCCCTCTACGACTAAATGCTTCTTTCTTCAAGCGCCTAGATGGAGTCTGTAGCGGGTTTATCTGGGGCTATAGGAAGGCGTGCAGAGCTATCGATTTACTTAAAACCTCCATTCAATAAAGGGGGATTGGACTTCCCAGATTTCAAATTGTATTACTGTGCAGCTTTTTTGGGCCGTCTCCGTAGTTTAATAAATCCTACAAATAATACCTTTTTTTTTAGATTTATGCTAGCAAAAGACCATAATATGTTTCTTTTTAGAACCAATGACCCGAATTATTTCAAGCGTGTTAAATTTAAGACCACACGCGACATGGTAAATATTTGGCGCGCTATCATGCTTAAATGTAATACACTGTTTTATCACTATAAACTCCCTCTGTGGGGTAATGCGGGCTTACCGGAGATCTTTCAAGATGCAGAGGGCAGACGATGGACTGGCTCTGGGATAAAATGTCTAGGGGACTTATATGACTATAATGGGTTTATCTCGTTCAAAAGGCTGAGTAGTTTACATAATCTGATATCAGACATGCAATTTAAATATTATCAGATTCGAGATTATTTTATACGTCGTATGAAATTGATAAATATTTTGGATTCTGATATATGGGAATGCCTGTACGAGATAAACGAAAAATCTATGATCAGCATCGGATATAAAACCCTATGTACTTATAAGGAAGACGACTGTGCTAGATTAGCTGAGCGCTGGAGTCGCAGTAAAGGGACACCTATCTCAGCTAACACTATATCACGTGCCTTTATCAGTATTAACAATTCAGTACATTCTTCTAGTCTGAGGATACAACAGTATAAAACAATTTGTGAATTATCTTACACACCGGAAAGGATATAGAAATGTTCTTCTTGTGATTCTCTCAGTGATCGAATTACATGCCCGAAGTGTGATTTGAATGCAGCTGATTTGAAACACATGCTTGTCATATGTCCTGTATTAGCAGAATTTTGGCAGAAGGTGACCAAAATTATATCTCAGAAACTTGGGAGACTGTTTGTGTTCTCAACAATAGATGTACTGATGGGTGGGCAGAATATAGTAATCAGTCAGGCGGATTTAATTACTGTTTTATTGGTTTGTGCTATGCTTACAATTGCCCGGGTCTGGATCTCACGTGTATCTCCGTCCGCTCTTGAATGGTGGGGATTGGTTAAAGAAACATACGATATGGAACTCGCAGTGTCTAAAATAAGAGGGAATTTTGCTTTAAGCAAACTCAAGAAAGTTTGGGGACTATTGTTCTGAGGAATTTATGAAATAGTGTTGAATGTTTCAGTTTGATGAGCTCTGTGTTCTTTTTTTTTCTCTTCCCCCTAGCGTAAAAGTGTAAATTTGCATTAATGATTGTTTATGTTAAATGTATATCTTGCTATTTGTTCTTTCTAAAAATCATATTTTCTTTGTTCATGTTGGTAAATAAAAACGAAAAAAAAAGAATTGACAACAGGCATAGTTTCAGCCTTTCGACAACCCACTTGGGATTTGATTTTGCACGACATTTGAATGCAGTAACATCCACTGAGAATTGATTGTTTGCGAGGCCATTGCTATTACCAGAATGCTTAGCGGCAAAAAGGACACGCCCACTGGGGCTGAAAGAGAATAAAATGCAAATGTGTTCCGCATCATGGTTGCTGTGTTTCTTGTGCTAGGCTCTTGACAAAGAACGAAGGTTTGAAACGCGTTGAGCCGAAAATCGATGTTTGGAGGCTTTGAACATACCTTGTGCCATCACTTACCTGATAGAGTAAACCTTTGTCTGGGCATCCTCAAAGTTGTGAACTTCTTTGTTGTGGATATGAGCGGCTCTCTCCAGGTCCCGAGGACGAACCGCTGCTGGAAGGCAGATCTCGGGTGCCCGGAGGTCTGAGCACTGGATGAGAACAAAGGGGCTCATGAGTAAGTGTGCAAGAATTGGCAACAGGCATAGTTTCAGCCTTTCGGCAACCCACTTGGGATTTGAATTTACGTGACATTTGAATGCAGTAACATCCACTGACATTTAATTGATTGCGAAAACACTGCTTTTACCAGAATGCTTAGTGGCAAAAAGGACTTGCCCACTGGGGCTGAAAGAGAATAAAATGCAGATGTGTTCCGCATCATGGTTGCTGTGTTTCTTGTGCTAGGCTCTTGACAAAGAACGAAAGTTTAAAATGCGTTGAGCTGAAAATCAATGTTTGGAGGCATTGAAGATACCTTGTGCCATCACTTACCTGATAGAGTAAACCTTTTTGTGAGCGTCCTCAAAGTGGTGAACTTCTTTGTTGTGGATATGAGCGGCTCTCTTCAGTTCGAGAGCACAAACCGCTGCTGGAACGCGGATCTCGGGTGCCCGGAGGTCTGAGCACTGGATGAGAACATTGGGGCTCATCAGTAAGTGTGCAAGAATTGGCCACAGGCATAGTTTCAGCCTTTCGACTACCCACTTGGGATTTTAATTTGCGTGACATTTGAATGCAGTAACATCCACTGAGATTTAATTGTTTGCGAGAACACTGCTGTTACCAGAATGCTTAGTGGCAAAAAGGAGATGCCCACTGGGGCTGAAAGAGGATAAAATACAAATGTGTTCCGCATCATGGTTGCTGTGTTTCTTGTGCTAGGCTCTTGACAAAAAACTAAAGTTTGAAACGGGTTGAACCGAAAATCGATGTTTGGAAGCATTGAACATACCTTGTGCCATCACTTACCTGATAGAGTCAACCTTCATGTGGGTGTCCTCAAAGTGGTGAACTTCTTTAATGTGGATATGAGCAGCTCTCTCCAGGTCGCAAGGACGAACCGCTGCTGGAAGGCGGATCTTGGGTGCTCGGAGGTCTGGGCACTGGATGAGAACAAAGGGGCTCATGCGTAAGGGTGCAAGAATTGGCAACAGGCATAATTTCAGCCTTTCGACAACGCACTTGGGATTTGAATTTGCATGACATTTGAATGCAGTAGCATCCACTGAGATTTATTTGTTTGCGATAAACTGCTATTACCAGAATGCTTAGCGGCAAAAAGGACACACCCACTGGGGCTGTAAGAGAATAAAATGCAAATGTGTTCTGCATCATTGTTGCTGTGTTTCCTGTGCTAGGCTCTTGACAAAGAACAAAAGTTTGAAACGCGTTGAGCCAAAAATCGATGTTTGGAGGCATTGAACATACCTTGTGCCATCACTTACCTGATAGAGTAAACCTACCTGTGGGTGTCCTCAAAGTGGTGAACTTCTTTGTTGTGGATATGAGCGGCTCTCTGCATGTCGTGAGGATGAACTGCTGCTGTAAGGCGGATCTCGGGTGCTTGGAGGTCTGTACACCGGATGAGAACAAAGGGGCTCATGAGTAAGTGTGCAAGAATTGGCAACAGGCATAGTTTAGCCTTTCAACAACCCACTTGGGATTTGAATTTGCGTGACATTTGAATGCAGTAGCATCCACTGAGATTTATTTGTTTGCGATAAACTGCTATTACCAGAATGCTTAGCGGCAAAAAGGATACACCCACTGGGGCTGTAAGAGAATAAAATGCAAATGTGTTCTGCATCATGGTTGCTGTGTTTCTTGTGCTAGGCTCTTGACAAAGAATGAAAGTTTGAAAGGTGTTGACCCGAAAATCGGTGTTTGGAGGCATTGAACATACCTTGTGCCATCACTTACCTGATAGAGTAAACCTTTGTCTGGGCATCCTCAAAGTTGTGAACTTCTTTGTTGTGGATATTAGCGGCTCTCTCCAGGTCGCTAGGACGAACCGCTGCTGGAAGGCAGATCTCGGGTGCCCGGAGGTCTGAGCACTGGATGAGAACAAAGGGGCTCATGAGTAAGTGTGCAAGAATTGGCAACAGGCATAGTTTCAGCCTTTCGGCAACCCACTTGGGATTTGAATTTACGTGACATTTGAATGCAGTAACATCCACTGACATTTAATTGATTGCGAGAACACTGCTTTTACCAGAATGCTTAGCGGCAAAAAGGACACGCCCACTGGGGCTGAAAGAGAATAAAATGCAAATGTGTTCCGCATCATGGTTGCTGTGTTTCTTGTGCTAGGCTCTTGACAAAGAACAAAGGTTTGAAACGCGTTGAGCCGAAAATCGATGTTTGGAGGCTTTGAACATACCTTGTGCCATCACTTACCTGATAGAGTAAACCTTTGTCTGGGCATCCTCAAAGTTGTGAACTTCTTTGTTGTGGATATGAGCGGCTCTCTCTAGGTCGCGAGGAGGAAACGCTGCTGGAAGGCAGATCTCGGGTGCCCGGAGGTCTGAGCACTGGATGAGAACAAAGGGGCTCATGAGTAAGTGTGCAAGAATTGGCAACAGGCATAGTTTCAGCCTTTCGGCAACCCACTTGGGATTTGAATTTACGTGACATTTGAATGCAGTAACATCCACTGACATTTAATTGATTGCGAGAACACTGCTGTTACCAGAATGCTCAGTGGCAAAAAGGAGATGCCCACTGGGGCTGAAAGAGAATAAACCGCATTATTGTTGCTGTGTTTCTTGTGCTAGGCTCTTGACAAAGAACAAAAGTTTGAAACGCGTTGAGCCAAAAATCGATGTTTGGAGGCATTGAACATACCTTGTGCCATCACTTACCTGATAGAGTAAACCTTCCTGTGGGTGTCCTCAAAGTGGTGAACTCCTTTGTTGTGGATATGAGCGGCTCTCTGCAGGTCGCGAGGACGAACTGCTGCTGTAAGGCGGATCTCGGGTGCGGATCTCGGGTGCTTGGTGGTCTGTGCACCGGATGAGAACAAAGGGGCTCATGAGTAAGTGTGCAAGAATTGGCAACAGGCATAGTTTCGCCTTGCGACTACCCACTTGGGATTTTAATTTGCGTGACATTTGAATGCAGTAACATCCACTGATATTTAATTGTTTGTGAGAACACTGCTGTTACCAGAATGCTTAGTGGCAAAAAGGAGATGCCCACTGGGGCTGAAAGAGGATAAAATATAAATGTGTTCCGCATCATGGTTGCTGTGTTTCTTGTGCTAGGCTCTTGACAACAAACGAAAGTTTGAAACGGGTTGAACCAAAAATCGATGTTTGGAAGCATTGAACATACCTTGTGCCATCACTTACCTGATAGAGTCAACCTTCGTGTGGGTGTCCTCAAAGTGGTGAACTTCTTTGTTGTGGATATGATCAGCTCTCTCCAGGTCGCAAGGACGAACCGCTGCTGGAAGGCGGATCTCGGGTGCTCGGAGGTCTGGGCACTGGATGAGAACAAAGGGGCTCATGCGTAAGGGTGCAAGAATTGGCAACAGGCATAATTTCAGCCTTTCGACAACGCACTTGGGATTCGAATTTGCATGACATTTGAATGCAGTAGCATCCACTGAGATTTATTTGTTTGCGATAAACTGCTATTACCAGAATGCTTAGCGGCAAAAAGGACACACCCACTGGGGCTGTAAGAGAATAAAATGCAAATGTGTTCTGCATCATGGTTGCTGTGTTTCTTGTGCTAGGCTCTTGACAAAGAATGAAAGTTTGAAAGGTGTTGACCCGAAAATCGGTGTTTGGAGGCATTGAACATACCTTGTGCCATCACTTACCTGATAGAGTAAACCTTTTTGTGGGCATCCTCAAAGTGGTGAACTTCTTTGTTGTGGATATGAGTGGCTCGCTCCAGGTCGCGAGGACGAACTGCTGCTGTAAGGCGGATCTCGGGTGCTCGGAGGTCTAAGCACTGGATGAGAACAAAGGCGTTCATGAGTAAGTGTGCAAGATTCGGCAACAGGCACAGTTTCAACCTTTCGACAACCCACTTGGGATTTGAATTTGCATGACAATTTAATGCAGTAACATCCACTGAGATCTAATTGTTTGCGAGAACACTGCTATTACCAGAATGCTTAGCGGCAAAAAGGACACGCCCACTGGGGCTGAAAGAGAATAAAATGCAAATGTGTTCCGCATCATTGTTGCTGTGTTTCCTGTGCTAGGCTCTTGACAAAGAACAAAAGTTTGAAACGCGTTGAGCCAAAAATCGATGTTTGGAGGCATTGAACATACCTTGTGCCATCACTTACCTGATAGAGTAAACCTACCTGTGGGTGTCCTCAAAGTGGTGAACTTCTTTGTTGTGGATATGAGCGGCTCTCTGCATGTCGTGAGGATGAACTGCTGCTGTAAGGCGGATCTCGGGTGCTTGGAGGTCTGTACACCGGATGAGAACAAAGGGGCTCATGAGTAAGTGTGCAAGAATTGGCAACAGGCATAGTTTAGCCTTTCAACAACCCACTTGGGATTTGAATTTGCGTGACATTTGAATGCAGTAGCATCCACTGAGATTTATTTGTTTGCGATAAACTGCTATTACCAGAATGCTTAGCGGCAAAAAGGACACACCCACTGGGGCTGTAAGAGAATAAAATGCAAATGTGTTCTGCATCATGGTTGCTGTGTTTCTTGTGCTAGGCTCTTGGCAAAGAATGAAAGTTTGAAATGTGTTGACCCGAAAATCGGTGTTTGGAGGCATTGAACATACCTTGTGCCATCACTTACCTGATAGAGTAAACCTTCCTGTGGGTGTCCTCAAAGTGGTGAACTTCTTTGTTGTGAATATGAGCAGCTCTCTGCATGTCGCGAGGACGAACTGCTGCTGTAAGGCGGATCTCGGGTGCTTGGAGGTCTGAGCACCGGATGAGTACAAAGGGGCTCATGAGTAAGTGTGCAAGAATTGGCAACAGGCGTAGTTTCAGCCTTTCGACAACCCACTTGGGATTTGAATTTGCGTGACATTTGAATGCAGTAACATCCACTGAGATGTAATTGTTTGCGAGAACACTGCTATTACCAGAATGCTTAGCGGCTAAAAGGACATGCCCACTGGGGCTGAAAGAGAATAAACCGCATCATTGTTGCTGTGTTTCTTGTGCTAGGCTCTTGACAAAGAACAAAAGTTTGAAACGCGTTGAGCCAAAAATCGATGTTTGGAGGCATTGAACATAATTTGTGCCATCACTTACCTGATAGAGTAAACCTTCCTGTGGGTGTCCTCAAAGTGGTGAACTCCTTTGTTGTGGATATGAGCGGCTCTCTGCAGATCGCGAGGACGAACTGCTGCTGTAAGGCGGATCTCGGGTGCGGATCTCGGGTGCTTGGTGGTCTGTGCACCGGATGAGAACAAAGGGGCTCATGAGTAAGTGTGCAAGAATTGGCAGCAGGCATAGTTTCGCCTTTCGACAACCCACTTGGGATTTGAATTTGCGTGACATTTGATCGCTGGAACATCCACTGAGATTTAATTGTTTGCGAGAACACTGCTATTACCAGAATGCTTAGCGGCAAAAACGACACGCCCACTGGGGCTGAAAGAGAATAAAATCCAAACGTGTTCCGCATCATGGTTGCTGTGTTTCATGTGCTAGGCTCTTGACAAAGAACGAAAGTTTGAAACATGTTGAACCGAAAATCGATGTTTGGAAGCATTGAACATACCTTGTGCCATCACTTACCTGATAGAGTCAACCTTCGTGTGAGTGTCCTCAAAGTGGTAAACTTCTTTGTTGTGGATATGAGCAGCTCTCTCCAGGTCGCAAGGACGAACCGCTGCTGGAAGGCGGATCTCGGGTGCTCGGAGGTTTGAGCACTGGATGAGAGCAAAGGGGCTCATGCGTAAGTGTGCAAGAATTGGCAACAGGCATCATTTCAGCCTTTCGACAACGCACTTGGGATTTGAATTTGCATGACATTTGAATGCAGTAGCATCCACTGAGATTTATTTGTTTGCAGGAAACTGCTATTACCAGAATGCTTAGCGGCAAAAAGGACACTCCCACTGGGGCTGAAAGAGAATAAAATGCAAATATGTTCTGCATCATGGTTGCTGTGTTTCTTGTGCTAGGCTCTTGACAAAGAACGAAAGTTTGAAACGTGTTGAACCAAAAATTGATGTTTGCAAGCATTGAACATACCTTGTGCCATCACTTACCTGATAGAGTCAACCTTCGTGTGGGTGTCCTCAAAGTGGTGAACTTCTTTGTTGTGGATATGAGCAGCTCTCTCCAGGTCGCAAGGACGAACCGCTGCTGGAAGGCGGATCTTGGGTGCTCGGAGGTCTAAGCACTGGATGAGAACAAAGGGGCTCATGAGTAAGTGTGCAAGAATTGGCAACAGGCATAATTTCAGCCTTTCGACAACGCACTTGGGATTTGAGTTTGCATGACATTTGAATGCAGTAGCATCCACTGAGATTTATTTGTTTGCGAGAAACTGCTATTACCAGAATGGTTAGCGGCAAAAAGGACACACCCACAGGGGCTGAAAGAGAATAAAATGCAAATATGTTCTGCATCATGGTTGCTGTGTTTCTTGTGCTAGGCTCTTGACAAAGAACGAAAGTTTGAAATGCGTTGACCCAAAAATCGGTGTTTGGAGGCATTGAACATACCTTGTGCCATCACTTACCTGATAGAGTAAATCTTTTTGTGGGCGTCCTCAAATTGGTGAACTTCTTTGCTCTGGATATGAGCGGCTCTCTCCAGGTCGCAAGGACGAACTGCTGCTGTAAGGCGGATCTCGGGTGCTTGGAGGTCTGTGCACCGGATGAGAACAAAGGGGCTCATGAGTAAGTGTACAAGAATTGGCAACAGGCATAGTTTCAGCCTTTCGACAACGCACTTGGGATTTGAATTTGCATTACATTTGAATGCAGTAGCATCCACTGAGATTTATTTGTTTGCGATAAACTGCTATTACCAGAATGCTTAGCGGCAAAAAGGACACACCCACTGGGGCTGTAAGAGAATACAAAAAAACACATGTGTTCTGCATCATGGTTGCTGTGTTTCTTGTGCTAGGCTCCTGACAAAGAATGAAAGTTTGAAACGCGTTGACCCGAAAATTGGTGTTTGGAGGCATTGAACATTCCTTGTGCTATCACTTACCTGATAGAGTAAACCTTCCTGTGGGTGTCCTCAAAGTGGTGAACTTCTTTGTTGTGAATATGAGCAGCTCTCTGCATGTCGCGAGGACGAACTGCTGCTGTAAGGCGGATCTCGGGTGCTTGGAGGTCTGTGGACTGGATGAGAACAAAGGGGCTCATGAGTAAGTGTGCAAGAATTGGCAACAGGCATAGTTTAAGCATTTCGACAACCCACTTGGGATTTAAGTTTGCGTGACATTTGAATGCTTTAACATACACTGATAATTATTTGTTTGTGAGAAATGCTGTTACCAGAAGGCTTAGCGGCAAAAAGAACACGCCCACTGGGGCTGAAAGAGAATAAAATGCAAAAGTGTTCTGCATCATGGTTGCTGTGTTTTGTCATATAGATACGGCTTACCTATATACCGTGTTAAGTTAGCATGAGCTTATTAATGTGTTTAAACGCCATTTTTTCCTTTAGCTGCTTTTGCACACGACACATAATTGTTATTTTAGCTTTCAACCCAGAAGAGCGGTGTGATTTAGATGAGAATAATATGTTATTGCTCTGATATCAGCTTTGTTTGGTAAAACGTGTCTGCACAGTGAGTGCTGAAGTTTCCCAGGATAAATTGACACAGTGTTGTTGTAAGGTCTGATCTTCGCACCTTTCTAGACATAACATGAATGCAGCTGCTGCCAAGATCTGGCTTTACGCGCGTTTTATATTGCTTTGCTGAGAGCACACGTTACACACTTGATGGTGCTTCGCTTACAGAGAGCTGGTGGAAGATGATGTGATCCTATGCCACTGAGATTTTGAGGTATGGGCCTGCCCTGCTAAAACCCAATGAGACCTTCATAGATAATAATAATATTCTATGCTAGTTAGGGAGGGTGAGATACAGGTGTTGCTAAAGCCTATTCATTTAATCCAATTAGCATGCTATCACCTTTCGCATTTTATGGACTGTTAACTATGCTGATAACTTTGCTTGTGATAATATGTTTACTAGTATTATCTAAGATACTGCGCTTGAGAACCCTGCATTAGTAAATAAATATTTCAAATGTGCACGTGTCCTCTTTTACTCCACGTTCTGGTTTTGAAATGATTGCATAACGAAAGAGTGTTCATGTGTTCCACGATGCCTGAGGTATTCTAAGTTCATGTTCTGGTCTGTCTAATCATTGGGGAGTCATACTGACCAATGAGACACTGTGGCTAGCTCGGTAAGGGGATTTTGGGTACTGAGGTGAGTTTTGGGGCACCCTAATTCACTGAGGTTCCGAATCTCTATGCACAGTTCTGTAGGAGAACGGAATTCCCGCTACATGGCGCCCAACATTGTCGGTCTTATATCATGACACTCGAGTAGTATATTATTCAATCCTTAACCCCTTCGTTGTCGTTTCCGGAAAACGGCGGTGTTGGAAAAACCTACCTATTTTTGAAATAGGTCTTTTCAAGCTTGAATCTTTCTAAAACGGTTTCCTTGAATTACTACCCAGTTGTGCTACAAAGTTTACTTTGTTTTTCAACGTTCCTGTGCCGTAATGGCTCAGCCAGTTGACATTCCGCAGCATAGTCGAGTTGCGGTGCGCACTCATTTCCAGATGTACCACGTACCCTTGGAGGGCTTGGCTGTAATAATGGTGGTGAGTGCGGATGCTGCTTACCCATATGAACTGTTCTATTCATGGGTGACGTTTCCGGCTGTGGACGCGAACTCTGGTTTGTTCCACACTTACACTCCCTCGCCAGTGCCAGCTGAATATACGCTGTACAGAGCACAGGAAGTTCCTATTGATCATTGGCAGCATCGAGTTTGGTTTGGTGGCGCCCTACCCCATTCTTTATCCGCTCCGAGGTTAGGTCCTTTATCCATTCTTGGCGCTAATTGGCCTATTTTGGGTGGATTTACTCCTCATCCTCAGCACGGCAATTGTACCCTGGCGGAAGTTCGTAGACTACACGTAGTCTCTATTGCCGTGATTCGTGCTTTGGTTCAATAGATAGGTCGTCATCTTCCGGGTGGACCCCCGGGTGGTGCGGCTCTTCCAGGCGGACAAGGCGAACTGAAGCTCAGTCCCGTGATGGTCAATGCCGTGATGGGCAAGCGTCCCCAGGAAAAGGATGATTTTCCTTTCTGGCTTGCTGAGAAATTTGACCAGCTGGAAGCAGTATTTCCTAATACAACTCCAGGTGACAAACACCGGATTTTAACAATTAGTTTACCATAGGATTTATCTCCTGAGCTCGCTGACTGTGTGACCTGGGGTAAAACTTTTGCGGCAGTCTACGCGAGGTGCTATGGCACTCCGTCAATGTCTGTCCTGCCTACGATCATTAAACGTGTTCAAGATGATCACGGACCGGAGGCAGCAGTTGAATTGGGTATGCGCCTATGTGGCTCCTTTGAAATAGTTTGCAATCTCATTCTTGCTAATGTCAAGGGGGATGCAGTGAACTTTCAGGTGGCCAATGCTTTGGCGGCGATTCCCGATGCGGATAAACCCCATCAGTTAGCAAAGATTGTTGTGGCTGCGTATAAAACCGTGGGTCGCAATATCAAGGGTCTAAAACCTTTTTCTGTCAAAGAGAAAAAGCAACCACAGACTTCAGAAAGGGAAGTTCAGCCCAAGTCCAAGAAGACAAATTGGCCTAAAAAACAAAAACAGGGAAAGCAACAGCAACAACAAACACAGGATTCAGGTCCTGCGTCTCAATTGCCTGCGCAAACAGAGCGTGTTTATGACTTGCGCGATCGCACGACGATTAAATTACCTGATCGATTTCAGGTTTCTGATCAACGCTCTCCTCGTTCCTTCCAGGACTCACCGGCCGCGGCGACCGGTGGTGGAGGAGGCGGAAGAGGTCGAGGTGGTCAGCAGGGACGCGACCAGCCCCGCCCAAAAGAAGGTGCAGGAAAACAAGATGGCTCAACGCCGAAGAGACCGCAGTTTGCCAAAAAGAAAGTCGCAACCTTAACAGCGCATCGATATGCCACAGATAGTGAGAACGCGGCTTCGGAATCTGACTTGGGCTCTGACCTTGCTGGACAGCGCGGTGGAGATTACGATAGTGAGAGAGGCCCTGCGTCCACTACTGAGGGTGACAGCGACTGACATTTATGTTGTGATAGAAACAGCTGACACCAGAGTTGCTCCCCCTGATAGACTTTATGAAATTGTCCTGTTAATCGAAGGTGACATACAACGTACCATAAAAGGGGTATTTTGGGAAAATCTGTCTTCTACCTATGACATTTTGCTTTCGGAGGCTGACTGGCCCCCACCTTTTGTCCTTGCAGCACCGCGAGGGGAGGAGGTAATCCTCCCCTGTTTCGCAGACGCGGTCTCGCGAGACGACGCGCTTCATTTTGCAGAAGAGTGGGCTCTGGCTCTCGCACCGGCTCTGTACCGTAATCAATGTGGTTGGGATAAATTGTCCCCATGCCACGAGATTCCTTTACGGTCTCAGCCGCAGCCTCAACCTCAATATCCCATACGACGTGAAGCCAAGGCTTCCGTCGCAGCAATCCTTGAACATTTGGAATATCAAGGTGTAATTGAAACTTGCGTGTCTCCGATGAATAACCCCCTTTTCACGGTGACCAAGCCTGACGGTTCATATCGTTTGGTATTGGATTACCGGCATTTAAACTCACATTGTCGTAACTGTGCAGTACAGAATACTCACGGCTCTGGATTAGTAAATAGTCTTGTGCGTAAGCGTTTTAAAACCACGCTTGACATTTCTAACGGTTTTTATGCCCACAGATTGGATAGTCTTAGTTCCCAATGGACCAGCTTAGTTGCGGCGGTGTCCAAAAACAGTTTCTGCGTCTCCCGATGGGCTACAAAAATAGTCCTGGGATTTTTACCGCCCGCATAGTCTCTCTGTTAGAGAGGATCGACCCAGATGCATGCTCATATGTGGATGACATATATCTCACAGACGACGAACTTTGGGAGCATCTGTGTCGAGTAAACAGCATAATTTGTAACTTTGCAGACATGGGTTACAAGTTTAACTTTGCAAAATCGCACATTGCAGAGTACACAGTGTTGTTCCTGGGTTATGAGCTCAACAATGAAGGTAGAGGTTTGGCTCCTCACTTCCTGGAGAAATACGCACAACTCCGCGCTCCGACAACACTGAAAAAATTACAGTCTTTACTGGGTTTCTTGAATTTCGGAAGGACATACATTCCGGATTATGCCCAGCGTATCAAGCCTTTGTATGCTTTGATACAACCAACTTTTTCCAAATCATGCTGGCTGCCTGAGCACTCCGCCATTTTGCAATCCTTGCAGGCTGATCTGCTCGCTTCTAAATTCTTACTGACTCGTGATAACCACACCAACCTGGTGGTAAGAATCATCCCTGGGACGGTGGGTTTCACGTACCTAACTTTTAATGAAGGAGACGCAGTACCTATTGCTTACAAATCACACTTGTACACATCGGCTGAAATGCGATTTTCCACTGTGGAGAAAGTTTTAACGGCTGTGCAGATGGCGATTCTTAAAGAACGTGCCCTGGCACAGGGAAAACGCATGTTGGTTGTAACACCGTGTCCTGCCTTGGAGGCAGTTACGAAAGCCAGTGTACCTAACTCTAAAGCTTTGCACCCTCAGTGGATTCAATGGGCTGCATCCTTGACATCTCAGGATGTCACGTTTATTTTTGACGTCACGTTACGGTCGCAGGAGTATTTGCAGTATGAATTCGTTCATCCGGCTCCTTTAGCAATGCGACCTTTGGAGGATTTCCATTGCATCATTTACACTGATGGCTCGGCGCAGGTTGCGCATGGCTCTAAACACGCCTACGTTTCCGCATGCGCCATTGTGGTCAGTGCCATGGTAAACGATGAGTTCAAGTCCAGGGTCGTGCACACGCAGACTCTAGGGGACTGCACCGCACAATTAGCAGAGCTTCGTGCTCTTTTACTAGCGTTGGAGTACGCAGATCCTAGTGTGACTACTCTTATTGTGAGTGATTCCTATTACTGTGTCCAGTCTTACAATGAGAACTTGTTCTTTTGGATTCAGAATGACTTTCGTGATTCCAAGGGTAGCACAATAAAACATAAATTGATCTGGGTTCGAGTGGCTGAGCTCAAAGAGCAGTTGCCACTCGTTTTTGTTATTCATACTCTCGGCCATCAGCGTGTGGGAGTTCACGCTGTCGGTAACTCGCTTGCTGATGAAGGGGCGAAATCAGCGGTATCTACATATTTAGTTGCAGCAGTTACACGGTCCAAAAGTAAGATTGATAATGATATCTTGGCGGCAGTAGCTGCCACTGAGAAGGGAAGTAAACATCCTACGGGATTCCCTTCGAAGTACACATACCACTTAAGTCCCGATAAGGTTCCTTTTGTGAAAATTCCTGTTGTTGGAGAACGTTTGATTCCCAACTCTGATCGCAGGGCAAGCTTGATTACAGCGGCGCATGAAGGTGTGGCGTCTGCGCATGCGGGCGTTTCGGCCACTGTAACTCAATTACAACTACGGTTCTGGTGGCGGGGACTGTACAAACAGGCGCGCGACTATGTCCTTCAATGTGACATTTGCCAGCAGATTAAACCTTCGACTGCTGCGCGTCCGCCACAGACACAGTTGTACATATCTAATAAACCACTAGGCTGTGTTTACTTAGATCACTGCGGACCTTTTTCTTCTGATACTGCGTATAAGTACATCTTAGTAGCAGTTGATTCATGCACACGCTTTGTGTGGGTATGGCCCCATCGCAGCGATGGCTAACTGACTGTCATAAGAGATTTGCGTGTCTTTGTAGGGATTTTTGCCTGTGGTACCTTCCATTCGGATCAGGGTCCGTCTTTCGCCTCTAAGGCGTATAAGGATTCCATGACTTCGATGGGGGTCCAAGTCAAGTTTTCGTCTCCCTACAGACCTGAGGGTAACAGTGTAGTGGAGCGAATGAACCGTGATTTAAAGCAATCTTTGACAGCACAAGTTATAGGCACTGGCAGAAACTGGCTCGCCCACCTCAATGGCGTGCAGCGTGCTCTTAATAATCTCCCTAGAAGGTCTCTGGGTGGGCGGACCCCGTACGAAATGCTCTTTGGTATCAAGATGTTTGTTCCGGACCTTGACAGTCTAAACGGCGTGTCCCGCGCCACAACCTTTGACGTAGATGAACATTTCAATGTTTTACAGGATCTACAAAAGACCAGAGACAGTCTTGCAAAGGAACATTTGCCCTCCACATCGGATGATGCGTTGCAGATCCCGGTAGTTGGCTGGCTACCCCAAGTTGGAGAACTGGTTTGGGAGAAGATCGATAACCAGAAAGAATTTGGTCCTTCATATCGAACTCCGGTTCCTGTGCTTGGAGTGAAGGGCACAAGAACAGTCCTTTTACCACCACTACCTGGTCGTAAGGAAAACAGGTTTATCTCTATTGATAATGTCAAGATACACAGAGTGGCCGATTCTTCATAGTATAACTCCGGCAGTCTCCTGTCCTTTGATTGTGAGACATTCTGTTATGGCCTCTTCTTCTAATCCTTTGCCTGAGGTGACCCTTGAGATGTCTGCCGTTTCCAGTCCTTTATTGAGTACTTTACCAATTGATCACTTTGATGAACTTGATTACACTTACCCTACTGACTTATCGATGCCGGATTTGCAAACACGTTTGGCCACAGAATCCAGGTTCTCGTTTGACTCTGTTTCACAAAATTCAAAAAAGCCCTCACGTTTTGCAGTTTATGCCACGTTATTTAAAAAACATTTTTTGATCCCTCCTTGGACTTATATTTGGCTGGTGCTTGTTCTTGTATACCTTTTTATGTCAGTTGGTTTTGTGTTTTATTTTTTCCGCCTTATCGAAGGACACTATGTTGAAGAAAGATCATGCATTCGACATCTTAATGGAACTTTGGCCCCCCTTTCCTCGTCCCATGCAGCACATTGACTGAAGAGAGACTTACATTTTGTTAACATCGCAGCTTGGCCTGTTCTTGATGGGATTGTGTGGGATGCGGTTAAATTTCTGATACATGGCCCTACTGAAGTGGGTAATGTCCCCAATGTACTGAGAGTTAACATGGGGGATGTAGTGAAACAAAACATAAGCTCTGATGATTGGGATGTTCAGGCCGTTGAAACGTTATTTTCTGATTTGAAATATTACGCTGCCTTTGATGCTGAGGATTTATACTTAGATTCTGTTAATTATGGTGAATTGTTTCGCTTCCAACATTTTGGCAACCATTTTCTACATAAAGCAAATTCCAGGAGGGATACTGTAAATTACACGCAGTGGGAACATTGCCCAGCCCCTATACAAGGCAGTTCAATTACTTTTTTGAAAAAGTACACTTATTTTACCGACTTTAATCAGTCCAATCCAGAGTCTTTTTATTACAAAATGACACAGAATCCCATGTCCACTTACCGATACCAAATTATTGTATTCGAAGTCCTTTCTAGACGATTTGGCTGTAGAAGGCTATGAGCTATGGAAGGAAACCATTGACATTAAATCAGTTTGGAGTTCTAAAAGTTGGCAGGTACAAGGCAGTGAGGCTTTGCACAGAGCATGTCTCATCCCAAATCATATGTTGTTTTTGAATTCTAGTATTTCACAGACTACATGCTTTGGATTGGCTACTTCTAAAAAATTAAATGCACCTACGGTCCCTAATTTAGAGGAATATTCCGGTTGGAATAATGTTACGCGCTTTTCCATTAATGAGTTGCAGGCCTTATTGCAAAATGAGTCCTTTAACATTTCCGGTTTGGATCCAAATGGTTGGCTGATGTGGCACCGGAGTTCGGATTCGTGCCAACGTCATTTTCTGGGTTTAGCTGATGGGTTTACACATGTCAGACTTGACCCACGCTTTGATACTGACCATTCTGTCACCACTTATTCTGTAGGAAAATTATGTCAGAATTGGCTGAAATATTCTACCTTGCCTGCGGTTAAATTGCATCTCTCCAAGCTCACTGATGATGTGGATTTAAACGATTTCATTAAAGGCCCGGCTAGTGGTAGATCTAAAAGAATGATATATGCAATTTACAATGAAATCTGTAAGACTTCACAAATTGAGGCTGCTACACGCCTTAGAGCTATTGATCAAGCAAATTTAGAAAAAGTACTTGCAGCTGTGGATAATAGTATTAACATGCTTTCTTCCCGCATTTACACGTTGAATAACATTGTGTCTTCTGTTGTTGATATTGTGCAAGATGAGGTGTCTGTATTATACCATGATAAAAATCAGTTGCGTTCTATTATGCAATTTGCATGGACCCTGCAAACACTGAAGGCTGGGCGTGTGCCTTGGTGTTACATGAATGTTTCCTCTCTCTTTGCCCCTTTTAATTAAACTGACAAGCAGCACTTGCTTTCAATGCGAGGTGCATCTTTTTCCATGTTACACATTGAGAAGTTGGAGTCCTTGCCGTTCTCTGTGGCAGAAGCCACTGCTGCGACGTGGCTTATCCACGGGTTAATTACATTACCATTTGCATTATATAAATTTACCAATTGTATACGTTATATTGCTATAGGTAGATATGAGCAGTTGGGAAGTTCATTTCTCCATGAGGTGTGGTCCCTTCCATTCACATACCGTTGCCTAAAAGACGAGAAAGAGGTTTATCTTAAAGGGGAGGAGTGCACAGAATCACCAGATCACTCATTGATATGTAGACACATTCAGTTGCACGGTTCATGTAACCAGGACCGGCCTAATTTAGCCTGTGTTTTGAAAGGCACTCCTGTTCCCGCAATTGTTCCTACTTTCACATTACTGGCAAATGGCAGTTATTTACTTTTAAATAACGAAGACTGTTGTGGGTTAATTAAAGGTGTCGGTTATGTGGTAACCGTATCAGAACGTGTGGTGTGTTGCAAAAACGTTCTGTATCCTCCTACACATGGGAATTCAGATGTTTCCATCTGGCCGCGTATCCCAACCTTGAAAACAGAGTTCAATGGTATGAGTAGAATAAGAGCCCTTTTGTCTCAAAAAGAGGTGGCCCTGAGTTCGGCACGAGAAACATTTGTCCTTCACATAGCTAACACGCGCACAGAGGTGCAAGCGTTATTGAATACTGATTTGCCATTGCATTTCAGCGAGTTGGTCCATCAAATCTTTAATGCCTCCTCCACGTCTGGCCTGCCACATTTTTTTAAATTAGTTAGCAGTGGTCTCGTGACTTCTTTTGAAGAGATTTTTGGGGTCATCCCTGCGTTCTTTCACAGTATCTTTTCAAGCTTGTTTGGAGGGTTTCCTGTTTTGCTGGCGCTGGCTGCAGGCGTTCTGGTGATATTTTGTTTTATTAAAAATGGATGCCCCTCGTGTGTTAGAAGCCGCTCAGCCCCACCTGGCACTGTTTCGCAACCGGATGCTTGAATACTATGGCACACTGCCGCTTGCGACTTTAAGCATGGCATTTGGATTGTATTTTCGATTTTCCTATTTCACATGTGTTCAGCCTGTGTTACATTGCCTGAGCTGCGATTTCGACTGGGCCATTGATTTGTGTCTCTGCAAGATTGTATCTCCTGACATCGACTTTAATCACCTGATGGGTCCCGTAGTTACTCACCAGTTGGTTTGTCCTGGCTAAAGGATTATGGCCTTGGCAACGATGCATGGACTAATGGGTCAATGGAACGTACTTGCAGCGGCGCAAGACTTCTTGGCGCAGAGCTATATCGAGAACCCACCGAGTTGTCCTCTGATGATGCTAGAGGTTCCGGTGCTGGAGGAGCATGTATGTTCTTTCCCACTACTGAATTGGATGGCTGAACTGTTCTCGGATGATGACAGTGATTTCATGCTGGAGGCTGTTGCTGCATATTTTGCATATTCAGTACTGTCCTGAAAAACATTCCAGACTTTGGATGAAAGCCCCTTCAAATTTCAAAATTTTATTACACACCCAGACCTATTGACTTGAGTAATAATAAACTTTAACTTTTTGCAAATTTATTACAAATTGACCTGACTAGTTATTATTGAACTCTGTTTTCATGTAGTGCCCTATTCTGGTCTTCGGACTTCCAGCGACATTGGCTACATTCCTTATTTTGTCCGTGCTCGGATCATTGGGGGGGTGTCATATAGATACTGCTTACCTATATACCGTGTTAAGTTAGCATGAGCTTATTAATGTGTTTAAGCGCCATTTTTCTTTAGCTGATTTTGCACACCACACATAATTGTTATTTTAGCTTTCAACCCAGAAGAGCGGTGTGATTTAGATGAGAATAATATGTTATTGCTCTGATATCAGCTTTGTTTGGTAAAACATGTCTGCACAGTGAGCGCTGAAGTTTCCCAGGATAACTTGACACAGTGTTGTTGTAAGGTCTGATCTTCGCACCTTTCTAGACATAACATGAATGCAGCTGCTGCCAACATCTGGCTTTACGTGCGTTTTATATTGCTTTGCTGAGAGCACATGTTACACACTTGATGGTGCTTCGCTTACAGAGAGCTGATGGAAGATGATGGGATCCTCTGCCACTGAGATTTTGAGGTATGGGCCCGCCCTGCTAAAACCCAATGAGACCTTCATAGATAATAATAATATTCTATGCTAGTTAGGGAGGGTGAGATACAGGTGTTGCTAAAGCCTATTCATTTAAACCAATTAGCATGCTATCACCTTTCGCATTTTATGGACTGTTAACTATGCTGATAACTTTGCTTGTGATAATATGTTTGCTAGTATTATCTAAGATACTGCGCTTGAGAACCCTGCATTAGTAAATAAATATTTCAAATGTGCACGTGTCCTCTTTTACTCCACGTTCTGGTTTTGAAATGATTGCATAACGAAAGAGTGTTCATGTGTTCCACGATGCCTGAGGTATTCTAAGTTCATGTTCTGGTCTGTCTAATCATTGGGGAGTCATACTGACCAATGACACACTGTAGCTAGCTCGGTAAGGGGATTTTGGGTACTGAGGTGAGTTTTGGGGCACCCTAATTCACTGAGGTTCCGAATCTCTATGCACAGTTCTGTAGGAGAACGGAATTCCCGCTACAGATTTTTGTGCTAGGCTCTTGACAAAGAACGAAAGTTTGAAATGCGTTGAGCCAAAAATCGGTGTTTGGAGGCATTGAACATACCTTGAGCCATCACTTACCTGATAGAGTAAACCTTTTTGTGGGTGTCCTCAAAGTGGTGAACTTTTTTGTTGTGGATATGAGTGGCTCTCTCCAGGTCTCCAGGACGAACCGATGCTGGAAGACAGATCTCGGGTGCTCGGAGGTCTGAGCACCGGATGAGAACAAAGGGGCTCATGAGTAAGTGTGCAAGATTTGGCAACAGGCATAGCTTCAGCCTTTCGACAACCCACTTGGGATTTGAATTTGCGTGACATTTGAATGCTGTAACATCCACTGAGATTTAATTGTTTGCAAGAACACTGCTATTACCAGAATACTTAGCAGCAAAAAGGACCCGGCCACTGGGGCTGAAAGAGAATAAAATGCAAATGTGTTCCGCATCATGGTTGCTGTGTTTCTTGTGCTAGGCTCTTGATAAAGAACGAAAGTTTGAAACGTGTTGAACCAAAAATCGATGTTTGGAAGCATTGAACATACCTTGTGCCATCTCTTACCTGATAGAGTCAACCTTCGTGTGGGTGTCCTCAAAGTGGTGAACTTCTTTGTTGTGGATATGAGCAGCTCTCTCCAGGTCGCAAGGACGAACCGCTGCTGGAAGGCGGATCTCGGGTGCTCGGATGTCTGAGCACTGGATGAGAACAAAGGGGCTCATGAGTAAGTGTGCAAGAATTGGCAACAGGCGTAGTTTCAGCCTTTCGACAACCCACTTGGGATTTGAATTTGCGTGACATTTGAATGCAGTAACATCCACTGAGATTTAATTGTTTGCAAGAACACTGCTATTACCAGAATGCTTAGCAGCAAAAAGGACCCGACCACTGGGGCTGAAAGAGAATAAAATGCAAATGTGTTCCGCATCATGGTTGCTGTGTTTCTTGTGCTAGGCTCTTGACAAAGAATGAAAGTTTGAAATGCATTGACCCGAAAATCGGTATTTGGAGGCATTGAACATACCTTGTGCCATCACTTACCTGATAGAGTAAACCTTTTTTACTGGAAGGCGGATCTCGGGTGCTCGGAGGTCTGAGCACCGGATGAGAACAAAGGCGCTCATGAGTAAGTGTGCAAGAATTGGCAACAGGCATAGCTCCAGCCTTACGACAACCCACTTGGGAATTGAGTTTGCATGACATTTGAATGCCGTAACATCCACTGATATTTAATTGTTTTCGACAACACTGCTATTACCAGAATGCTTAGTGGCAAAAAGGACACGCCCACTGGGGCTGAAAGAGAATAAAATCCAAATGTGTTCCGCATCATTGTTGCTGTGTTTCTTGTGCTAGGCTCTTGACAAAGAACAAAAGTTTGAAACGTGTTGAGCCGAAAATTGATGTTTGGAAGCATTGAACATACCTTGTACCATCACTTGCCTGATAGAGTAAACCTTCGTTAGCGTGTCCTCAAAGTGGTGAACTTATTTGTTGTGGATATGAGCAGCTCTCTCCAGGTTGTGAGTACGAACCGCTGCTGGAAGGCGGATCTCGAATGCTCTGAGGTCTGAGCACCGGATGAGAACAAAGAGGCTCATGAGTAAGTGTGCAAGAATTGGCAACAGGCATAGTTTCAGCATTTTAACAACCTACTTGGGATTTGAGTTTGCGTGACATTTGAATGCATTAACATCCACTGATAATTAATTGTTTGTGAGAAATGCTATTACCAGAATGCTTAGCGGCAAAAAGAACACGCCCGCTTGAGCCACATAAATGCGTTTCATACTTACATATCCGACGATTTTTAGCACAATAACGTGTACCATAAGCACATCCACATTGCGTTTACTTATCTTTAAGCTGTGCATTAGTTCACAACACAATAACAATACAAATTAGTTAATTATTTTGTTCATGCATGCAAAATTAGTTATCCCCAAATGTTCGTGTGCTGTACATCTTGTACTATGGTTGGTTATTTTACCACAACACACCATTAGTAAATATTAACGTTATGGAACATTGATTTCACAAGGGGTACACAAAATTTTGTTTTGCCACCTTGCTCCATCATTGCCACTGCCTACCATTAAGCTTGATTCTATGCCTCATCATTGCCCTCCTCCTTAGCCTCAGATGGCTTCCACCTGTCCCTGCCACCTCCACCATGCCTGTCTAAGTTCCATGCCCCCTCCCCTCTCTCCTATCCTCCATGCTGTTTTGCTGCCACTCCCTTCTGCCTGCCCTGTGTGGTCTGCTGTGAAGCCCCTTCCCCTGTCCTCTTTTAAGTATGCCCAGCACCTAGCGCTCCCTTTTGTTCTCCATGGCCATTGTGCTGCCATTAATCCTCCTGCTAGCCATGCATGGTATTCTGTGCTGCCACATCCCTTCCCATCTGCCCGTGTAGTCAGTTTGCTGCCCCTGACCTCCCCTACCACCTTTCCTCCAATGTCTGTGCGTATGCCATTATAGTCATTCCTCCTGCCCCCCATGGTCAGCTTGCTGCTCCTTCCCTGCCCCCTTGCTCCCGGCCCCTGTTTTAAATATGCAGACCCCTTTCCTTCCCCTCCTGCCTTGTCTGGTCCTTTATCATGCCCCTGCCCCACTCCCTCCTCCCTTCATGGTCCGTTATACTGTAACTGTCCCTCCTTTCTGTCTGGTATGGTCAGCTTGCTGCCCTTGCCTTCTTCCCCTCTGCTCTATGTGCATGGGCCTGTCCCCCCTATTGCTTTCCATGGTCCGTTGTGCTGCACTGACTTCTCATTTGCCCTGTGTGGTATATTGTGCTGCTACATCCCCTGATATCTGCTCTGTAAGTTCAGTTTGGTGTGCCCCTGCCCACCTAGCTCGACAAGTTGCGGCAGCTCACGCGGTAACTGTGTGTTCTTGCTGTTCCCCGCTGTCGCTGAACTCTCTCCCACGCCTGGTCTGCATTGCTCTCCCTCAGTAAGGACACTGATTCCTGCTGCCCTGCCTTTGAGTGACTTCACCTGGTGTAGGCCAAGCCTCTGTCCTCCTCCGGAGATCCTTCCTTGCAGTAAACTCTGGCCTGCTGTCTCCCAGGTCACCGAGCATCATGGGCCACAAAGACCCGAAACAAAGAACTCTCCCGTTTGAGGAACTAGCGGAGACGGCTCTGGAGACAGGTGCCGACATGGCAGAGGGTGGGCAAGATGCGCTGCCTGCTGGAGACTCCAAGAGTCTGGATGGCTTGTTACTTCAGGAGATGAGGGCGTGATTCAAGGCCCTAGATGGTAGGTTTGATGCATTAGACAAGAACCTTGTAGACCTCAGTGTTCAAATCCAGGTGCACGATCATCGGATCAATGTCGCAGAAGCCCACATATCCGACATTGAACACAGCATAGCGCAATCTCTCAAGAGGCTGGCGAGAGTTTGAGCGTATCCTCAAAGACGTGGCAATAAAAAACGAGGACTTGGAGCAGCACAGTCGACGGAACAATCTATGCATATTGGGGGTACCAGAATCCGCTGCCACAGCTCGTATGGACACTATTGTCGAGTCACTGCTGGCCGATATGTCATTCAAATAAAAACATGATGAATTCAAGTGAATATGAATTTAATTATGACTCATGATTTTTGAAGACAGCATAAATGTCAGTATATTTAAAAAGAGGTGCTCGGAGAAGGTAATATATTGCTCAGGGAAGAATCTGTGCTGGTGAGGGTTGTAGGAACGGCAATGTGCAATATATACAGTGGATGGAGCTGAAACCTACCCAGCCTAATGAAAGCAAACTAATACCACAAACTTAGCAAAATATAGCCACAGATAATTACTCTCTGTCGTCTATGCCTGCAAAGTAACATAAGCCTGTTGACATTTCAACCCCTATACACAATCCAGGTAATTTAATCCTTATCATGTGGTCTCCATCTGGATAAAAAGGATGTGAGAGAAAGGCACCATTTGGAGGCAGCAAGAAAAATCAGGCCGCAGGCTAAGAAAGGATAGGCACTAAGGCTCTTAAAGATATGTAGTTTGATCGCCGACAGACTTGAAATTGTGATGGGCACCAGGGCCTCCTACTGCGGGTAAAGGTGGGTCAGGACTTTCACGCATCCAACAGAGGATGGTCAGTAATCTCCTAACGACATTAATGTTCAATGTATCAGTAGGTTTTTGGGGTACCGGATAGTTTTATTTTTAAATTTGAATATCTCTTAAACTACTGAATGGATTAGCACTAAATTACATAAAGCACGCTTTCTGGATGAATATCTAGCTTTCTGACAAATCTGGTGTAATTCCATTCAGCTGTTCAGTCTGTAGTCGTGTTTTTTTCTTGGCACCCGCTTGATGGATCACCTCGAAACTTTCAATATAGCAGCTGAACCAAAAACAGGGAAACATTGTGAAGATTCGTCAGGTGGCGCCAAAGTTATTGACAACACAAAAAATGCTTTTCTATTGGTAACTTTGGTGCTAACATATATATAATGTTTTTTTAGGATCTAGGGTGGGTATGGTTAAAGGGTTGTGGGAATTGTAGCCTTTGGGGTTTTGGATGGTAAGTGAATTTTTAGGCTTTAGTTTGAGCACAGGTTATTGTGTGGCCACATAATTTTTAGTATTTACTAGGGTGGGAATGGATTTTTTAGTAGTAAGGACATTTTCTGGGTTGTGGGTTGGCTTGGAGTTTTGGGGATAAGGGAATATTTAGGGTTTATGAATGGGTTTTGAGTGTGAAGGGTAATTTTAGGATGGCTATTGTTTTTTCGATCGCAAGGGAGTGTTTAGGATTTAGGGCGGGTTTGGGTTTTTGGGTGATAAGGAATTTTTAGGGTTTAGGGTGGGTATGGGTTTTGGGTGTTTTGTTTGGGGGCTTTTAGTGTTTCGGGTGGGTATGGGTTTTTGGGTGCAAGGATATTTTTAGAGTTTAGGGTGGGTATTTTTTTTTGGGTGGCAAGGGAAACTTTTAGGATTTAGAGTTTATAGTGGGTATGGGTTTTTGGGTGGTAAGGGTGTTTAGGGTAGGTATGGGTTGTGGATGGTAAGGGGAGTTCAGGGTTTAGGGTGGGTGGGGTTTGGGTCAACAAAGGTATTTTTAGGGTTTAAGGCGGGTATGGGTTTTTGGGTTGTAAGGGTATTTTTAGGGTTTAGGGTGGGTATGGGTTTTGGTGTGGCAAGGGTGTATATACGTGTGTGTATATATATATATATATATATATTACCTACTGGCGGTCGCCAGTAGGTATATATAGTTAGGATTTTTTTTAATAGGGATTTCTGAAAATTCTATGTTGAATAACTTTGGCGTTGATAGACGGAATTGGCTGAAATTTTCAGGAAAATGGCACATTTTGTTTCTGAGCGTCCCCTGAAAGTTTGGGGGGGTTTCGTCAAGCGGGGGCCGAGAAAAAAGGGGGGTCCCAAAACGTATCGGATACCGCGAAACCCAAAACTTGATCTAAGATGAGAAAGCACTCTCAGAATGATCGAAAATCAATACCTTCACTTCGGTGATGAACTGTTTTGAAATAAGCAGCATATCTGTATTTGAATATAGAGACCATAGATGTGTAGGTGTTATCTGTGATTTAGTCTCAGTCCTATGTTTATCCTTGAGTAAAATGTCTAGCAGCTCAGAGTGCCAACAGAGCAGCATAAATTTGTGAGATAAAGGTGCTTTACATCAGTGCTAAAAAAGTACGTTGCCGTAGAGGCCCGTTGTGTACACAAGGTTCTCTCTCTATAACGGGCCATTTCTGTTTTTCCTTGAAAGCAGCCATGCATTGCCTAGCTAAATGCAAATATTCATAAACTGTTCGTTCTTTATTTTAGCTATACAAGTGTAATTTAATAAATAATTTTTTTTTGTTTTTGCGAGCCAGCAATTGCTTATTTATACTCTTTGTGTGAAAAGTGTGGTCCCTAGTTAATGGTGGCTGGTGGTTTGGCAGGGGACAAGTCTTTGATTATTCGCTGGAGCTGGACCCTGGAGTTCTGCTCTACTCACTTATATTTAATAAAGCAGTTAGTGTTGCAGTATGTTCACCACGTCCCTGTGGTGATCAACACGTTCAGCAGATACTGCTCTTTGCTTATGCTTTTTATATTGTTTTTAGAACATGATATATTGGTGGCTACTGGATTCCTTGGTAGATACGTCAGTGCGCACCGAATATGTTAGAATGGATGTCTATAAAATGTCCAAAACTCCAAGGTTTCCTCCTGTCAAATGTCATGGCTCATTTAGGGATCTATGGCATGAGATCTTCCTGTACGCTTCCTCTTGAATTCTAATTTCGATTTCACTTCCATGTCAACCTGCTCGTTGCCACAGCCCCACTTGACATGGATGTTTTTCCATGCGCATGCTATAGTCTGTGCTTGAGACCATACAGCCATGGTCGGGCCTGCCTGCAACACTTCCATGGACCTGCTCATGAATTTCTACTTTTCTATTTAACTTCTGTCACCAGCACGCTTGGATGGCAACATGCCTTTATGATTCCTTGCTATCTAGACTGGTCACTGGATTCCTAGCACAGCAGGGCTCTAGTTGGCAGCGTTTTACTGGCCCTTTAGACTCAGGGCCATGTTACGAGTTTTACGATCTGACTGCCAGAGGACTGTGTCTGCCCCCTCCCCCCCCCCCCACAGCAGGCCACTGCG
The DNA here is from genome assembly GCF_964261635.1 of Lissotriton helveticus. Classification (NCBI taxonomy): domain Eukaryota; kingdom Metazoa; phylum Chordata; class Amphibia; order Caudata; family Salamandridae; genus Lissotriton; species Lissotriton helveticus. The sequence goes on from NC_136069.1 coordinate 919,171,825, forward strand.
TTGGCGATCCCATGACCACCATATTACGAGTTGACCAGAGGTGCAGGGGTTTGGAGGCAGGGCTCTTGCAACTGTGGTATTTTTTTTACAAATATATTGATGCCTGTGTGTGCATTTCAACTGCAGATTTGATGGATCCACACATATTCATGATATATGTGGAAAAATACTATCTACCCATTACCTGGGTTCAGCCTATATGTGGGCAGTCCTGACAATGGGTATATGGTATAGGATTCACCTGTAGATCACCACAAATAGGGTTGTAATCCTCGGTGTGAAGAACCAGCTGTGAAGGGGGACCTGGAGAAAGAGATCCATGTTGGAATCTGCCTGGAAGATGAAGAAAGGGGTGAGTATGAACCCTAAATATTTTCCACCTTGAAGCAGGTGGTTGGATCGCTTGGTCATCTTATGGAACTGGAAAACTCGTAATACGGGAGCGGTTCAGCTCTCCTCTATTGCTCTATGGTGGCTGCCTATCCCCATTCACGACCCCGGGAGTCGGTGTTCTGCTGGCGGTCTAAGCGGTCCAGCAGCAGTCTTTGCAAGCTGATCCTCCAAACTCTGATTATGGAGATCAGACCACTGAGCTCACCGAGCTCAGACCGTCACCATCAATACAGCGGTCCAAAAGACCACAAAACTTGTAATAAGGTCCTCAGTGTTGCTCCAGCTCTTTGGCATGGTTCCCTTACACAATATTGGAACCATAAATATTGTGATACAAAAATATCATGACAAAAATATCGAACACGAAATATAGTTTTTCTATACATACAATGGCGTGTAAAAATATATATTTTTAATATACTTTTGCACTAATATAAAAATATATAGCATGTAGTTTAAATAACTAAAACTTAATTATTTTGACATATCACTTTAATAGAATGTAAATTAATATATTTAAATAAAATATAAATATTTACTAGTTTAAACAAACACACACATATGTAATAAAGTGTGTATGTTCATAAACACATATATAATGTAAAACTATTAAAAAAATATTAATTTTAAAACGTATATTATTCTTTAATAAATGTTTTAAAATTTAAGTATATCAATATACATACATGTGTATATATATATATATATATATATATATATATATATATATATATATATATATATTATATATATATATATATATAATGTTTTTCTCATATATATATATATATATATATATACATATATATATATATATATATACTCCACTAGCGCTGGTAAAGAAATCAGGCTGTCTCGGGCGGTTCTGTTGTAGCTACCAGCAGGCTTGTAAATTCACTCCACAAATCTCCAAGATCTTGAATAGAAACAGCCAATACGGCTTGGTCCAAGCCGTATTGGCGAAACGCGCCGTGGATTTTTCATCTGCCAAATAAATTCTTAAACTGGAGCTCTGGGTGTCCTGTTTTTCTTCAAGATCTTGGAGATTTGTGGAGTGAAAAAAAAAATATATATATATATATATTACCTACTGGCGGTCGCCAGTAGGTATATATAGTTAGGATTTTTTTGAATAGGGATTTCTGAAAATTCTATGTTGAATAACTTTGGCGTTGATGGACGGAATTGGCTGAAATTTTCAGGAAAATGGCACATTTTGTTTCTGAGCGTCCCCTGAGAGTTTGGGGGGGGGGTTTCGTCAAGCGGGAGCCGAGAAAAAAGGGGGGTCCCAAAACGTGTTTTTAACATTGAGTTTTCCATAGGGCGGTTGGACTCACTTTTAGCTCGAACGGCTAAATGGATTTCCACAAAACTTGGCAAAATTGTAGGGACTGGTAGCCCGATGTGCCTTTGCTATGTCTCAAGATATATGCTCCAGTGGTTTTTATGAAAATTAACTTTGAAAAATATATATTGGGCTACATAGGGCTATATATATGTTAGAGCACAAATGTAGCCCAATGTAGCCCAATGTAGCCCAAAGATGGCCACCAGAGACAAAAAAAAACAAATGTAGCCCAAATATCAGCCAGATGTAGCCCAACTATAGCCCAATGACAGAATGTCCCAGAGTGTTCTAAAGAACAACTAGAACGCTAACAGTCTTACTTATGACAAAAGTATGGCACACCTGAAGTCATCTTGATTGGAATAAAGTGGTAACACTTAATACATTTAATTTGAAAAGGAACAAAATGAGGGGTTTCATTTTGCCATAGAAATGTTATATATATATATATATATATATATATATATATATATATATATTACCTACTGGCGGTCGCCAGTAGGTATATATAGTTAGGATTTTTTGGAATAGGGATTTCTGAAAATTCTATGTTGAATAACTTTGGCGTTTATGGACGGAATTGGCTGAAATTTTCAGGAAAATGGCACATTTTGTTTCCGAGCGTCCCCTAAAAGTTTGGGGGGGTTTCGTCAAGCGGGGGCCGAGAAAAAAGGGGGGTCCCAAAACGTGTTTTTAACATTGAGTTTTCCATAGGGCGGTTGGACTCACTTTTAGCTCGAACGGCTGAATGGATTTCTATGAAACTTGGCAAAATTGTAGTGACTGTTTGCCCGATGTGCCTTTGCTAGGTCTCAAGATATGTGCTCCAGTGGATTTTGTTAAATTAACGTTAAAAAAAATATAGGAACACCTCCTTTTTGGAAAGAGAGAAGCCACAACGGGGGATCAGGTTGGAGGAAACTTTAATGGAACACACTCGGCAAATGCATTTCGGCAAGTTTTTGCCTTCCTCAGTGCCAGGTGAGTGTTTACCAGGAGGCAAGTCCCTTCTCCCTTTCATTTGTCCTCCTCACCGCTGATTAGTTACACCCTTGCACCCTATCCCATGTGAGTAGGTGTGTCCTTGTTGGATTTGGCCCACCGTGTCGCAGCAGACCACAAGTCCCAGCATGCCCCTGGATGGTACTGGGCTAAGCTGGAATCAGGTGCAAATCAGGCAAGGCATCCGGACCTTGGGGAAATTGGAATTACAGCCACTGTCCTGAATATAGTTCACCAAAGACCTCCTTGTGTCCCCACACCGCATAAACCATGCCGCCTGGAATCAATTGCACGAGGGTCCGAATGACAGTGCAGCAGACCCGGTGTGAGGAAAAATTCCCTCAGCATCGCGTTTCTTTCTTCCTGGATGGCAGGTGGGCTCCAGTCTTCCGATAACTCGGATCAAACAGAAGAGCAGCCGCAGCCGCCCACGCCAGTGGAGATGGAGCCTCTTGAGAATGCGGGGGCTTCTTTAACGCGGCACAGGCAACCGCGTTGTAGAAATACAGGAACACCTCCTTTTTGGAAAGAGAGAAGCCACAACGGGGGATCAGGTTGGAGGAAACTTTGATGGAACACACTCGGCAAATGCATTTCGGCAAGTTTTTGCCTTCCTCAGTGCCAGGTGAGTGTTTACCAGGAGGCAAGTCCCTTCTCCCTTTCATTTGTCCTCCTCACCGCTGATTAGTTACACCCTTGCACCCTATCCCATGTGAGTAGGTGTGTCCTTGTTGGATTTGGCCCACCGTGTCGCAGCAGACCACAAGTCCCAGCATGCCCCTGGATGGTACTGGGCTAAGCTGGAATCAGGTGCAAATCAGGCAAGGCATCCGGACCTTGGGGAAATTGGAATTACAGCCACTGTCCTGAATATAGTTCACCAAAGACCTCCTTGTGTCCCCACACCGCATAAACCATGCCGCCTGGAATCAATTGCACGAGGGTCCGAATGACAGTGCACCAGACCCGGTGTGAGGAAAAATTCCCTCAGCATCGCGTTTCTTTCTTCCTGGATGGCAGGTGGGCTCCAGTCTTCCGATAACTCGGATCAAACAGAAGAGCAGCCGCAGCCGCCCACGCCAGTGGAGATGGAGCCTCTTGAGAATGCGGGGGCTTCTTTAACGCGGCACAGGCAACCGCGTTGTAGAAATACAGGAACACCTCCTTTTTGGAAAGAGAGAAGCCACAACGGGGGATCAGGTTGGAGGAAACTTTAATGGAACACACTCGGCAAATGCATTTCGGCAAGTTTTTGCCTTCCTCAGTGCCAGGTGAGTGTTTACCAGGAGGCAAGTCCCTTCTCCCTTTCATTTGTCCTCCTCACCGCTGATTAGTTACACCCTTGCACCCTATCCCATGTGAGTAGGTGTGTCCTTGTTGGATTTGGCCCACCGTGTCGCAGCAGACCACAAGTCCCAGCATGCCCCTGGATGGTACTGGGCTAAGCTGGAATCAGGTGCAAATCAGGCAAGGCATCCGGACCTTGGGGAAATTGGAATTACAGCCACTGTCCTGAATATAGTTCACCAAAGACCTCCTTGTGTCCCCACACCGCATAAACCATGCCGCCTGGAATCAATTGCACGAGGGTCCGAATGACAGTGCACCAGACCCGGTGTGAGGAAAAATTCCCTCAGCATCGCGTTTCTTTCTTCCTGGATGGCAGGTGGGCTCCAGTCTTCCGGTAACTCGGATCAAACAGAAGAGCAGCCGCAGCCGCCCACGCCAGTGGAGATGGAGCCTCTTGAGAATGCGGGGGCTTCTTTAACGCGGCACAGGCAACCGCGTTGTAGAAATACAGGAACACCTCCTTTTTGGAAAGAGAGAAGCCACAACGGGGGATCAGGTTGGAGGAAACTTTAATGGAACACACTCGGCAAATGCATTTCGGCAAGTTTTTGCCTTCCTCAGTGCCAGGTGAGTGTTTACCAGGAGGCAAGTCCCTTCTCCCTTTCATTTGTCCTCCTCACCGCTGATTAGTTACACCCTTGCACCCTATCCCATGTGAGTAGGTGTGTCCTTGTTGGATTTGGCCCACCGTGTCGCAGCAGACCACAAGTCCCAGCATGCCCCTGGATGGTACTGGGCTAAGCTGGAATCAGGTGCAAATCAGGCAAGGCATCCGGACCTTGGGGAAATTGGAATTACAGCCACTGTCCTGAATATAGTTCACCAAAGACCTCCTTGTGTCCCCACACCGCATAAACCATGCCGCCTGGAATCAATTGCACGAGGGTCCGAATGACAGTGCACCAGACCCGGTGTGAGGAAAAATTCCCTCAGCATCGCGTTTCTTTCTTCCTGGATGGCAGGTGGGCTCCAGTCTTCCGGTAACTCGGATCAAACAGAAGAGCAGCCGCAGCCGCCCACGCCAGTGGAGATGGAGCCTCTTGAGAATGCGGGGGCTTCTTTAACGCGGCACAGGCAACCGCGTTGTAGAAATACAGGAACACCTCCTTTTTGGAAAGAGAGAAGCCACAACGGGGGATCAGGTTGGAGGAAACTTTAATGGAACACACTCGGCAAATGCATTTCGGCAAGTTTTTGCCTTCCTCAGTGCCAGGTGAGTGTTTACCAGGAGGCAAGTCCCTTCTCCCTTTCATTTGTCTTCCTCACCGCTGATTAGTTACACCCTTGCACCCTATCCCATGTGAGTAGGTGTGTCCTTGTTGGATTTGGCCCACCGTGTCGCAGCAGACCACAAGTCCCAGCATGCCCCTGGATGGTACTGGGCTAAGCTGGAATCAGGTGCAAATCAGGCAAGGCATCCGGACCTTGGGGAAATTGGAATTACAGCCACTGTCCTGAATATAGTTCACCAAAGACCTCCTTGTGTCCCCACACCGCATAAACCATGCCGCCTGGAATCAATTGCACGAGGGTCCGAATGACAGTGCACCAGACCCGGTGTGAGGAAAAATTCCCTCAGCATCGCGTTTCTTTCTTCCTGGATGGCAGGTGGGCTCCAGTCTTCCGATAACTCGGATCAAACAGAAGAGCAGCCGCAGCCGCCCACGCCAGTGGAGATGGAGCCTCTTGAGAATGCGGGGGCTTCTTTAACGCGGCACAGGCAACCGCGTTGTAGAAATACAGGAACACCTCCTTTTTGGAAAGAGAGAAGCCACAACGGGGGATCAGGTTGGAGGAGACTTTAATGGAACACACTCGGCAAATGCATTTCGGCAAGTTTTTGCCTTCCTCAGTGCCAGGTGAGTGTTTACCAGGAGGCAAGTCCCTTCTCCCTTTCATTTGTCCTCCTCACCGCTGATTAGTTACACCCTTGCACCCTATCCCATGTGAGTAGGTGTGTCCTTGTTGGATTTGGCCCACCGTGTCGCAGCAGACCACAAGTCCCAGCATGCCCCTGGATGGTACTGGGCTAAGCTGGAATCAGGTGCAAATCAGGCAAGGCATCCGGACCTTGGGGAAATTGGAATTACAGCCACTGTCCTGAATATAGTTCACCAAAGACCTCCTTGTGTCCCCACACCGCATAAACCATGCCGCCTGGAATCAATTGCACGAGGGTCCGAATGACAGTGCACCAGACCCGGTGTGAGGAAAAATTCCCTCAGCATCGCGTTTCTTTCTTCCTGGATGGCAGGTGGGCTCCAGTCTTCCGATAACTCGGATCAAACAGAAGAGCAGCCGCAGCCGCCCACGCCAGTGGAGATGGAGCCTCTTGAGAATGCGGGGGCTTCTTTAACGCGGCACAGGCAACCGCGTTGTAGAAATACAGGAACACCTCCTTTTTGGAAAGAGAGAAGCCACAACGGGGGATCAGGTTGGAGGAAACTTTAATGGAACACACTCGGCAAATGCATTTCGGCAAGTTTTTGCCTTCCTCAGTGCCAGGTGAGTGTTTACCAGGAGGCAAGTCCCTTCTCCCTTTCATTTGTCCTCCTCACCGCTGATTAGTTACACCCTTGCACCCTATCCCATGTGAGTAGGTGTGTCCTTGTTGGATTTGGCCCACCGTGTCGCAGCAGACCACAAGTCCCAGTATGCCCCTGGATGGTACTGGGCTAAGCTGGAATCAGGTGCAAATCAGGCAAGGCATCAATATATATATCTGTGACAGCGTCCCGGTTAGCGCCCCGGTTCGCGTACCAGACGCGTAACGGAACTTCGCGAGGAGAAGCGGATTGGCTCTCCGGTGACTGTCAACATTCTAAACAGTCCGGAGCGGCCGCCATCTTGTCTCTCGGTAGGATCGAGAGACAAGAGGTGGAAATAAACGAAGGGGGAAATGAATGAAAGGGGGCAAGGTAGACCCCTCCTGACCCCCTAGGATTGATGTGGGGGCTAAAGGGCCCCGTGGGGCAAAAAAATAAAATACATTTTTTTTCGATTTTTCGCGGTGGAAGCGCTACCCGGTACGTGAACCGGGTAGCTCACCGGTAGCATAACGGGAGTCCGCCATCTTGTGTTTTGGACGAATTTAGTCACAAGATGGAGGATAAACAATGTTGGGAATGGGTATAAGGGGGCACCGGAGACATATCCTGACCCCCTAGGTTTTCTGAGGGTGGCTGAGGAGGCCCATATATGTAAAAAAAACCCTTTTTTTCAAATTTTCGCACGGTTAGCGCCCGGTCCGCGCACCGGGTAGCGTTCCGGATAGCGTAACAAGGGGAAAACCATGGGAAATAGTAAAATAATATTTTAGAGTGCTTTGAGGTAGGGTAGCTCTGAATAGAGCTGTTGTGTTGTGTGGGTGATGTAAGTACCAACATGTAGGTACCAATGAAGAGTCTAAAATTCAATGTACACCGTCTCCTCTGTAGATATTTTGTATGTTCTAATATGGGTTATTTAAATGTAAATGTGTGGAAAAGTACTTCATGCTTTAAAGCAATTGTATTTTTGAACTGATTGTTCTTTCCTCTTAGTCCTCCTCTTTGTTTTTTTTCCCCCACACTCTTCTTCAGCATGATAGTTGATAAATTCGTTACCTCAAAAAATTTATATACATAAAAAAATTATATTAAATACATATAAAATATATTTTTCCTTTAAAAGAAGAATACATTTTACAGCTTTTGATATTTGCTATTAAAAAACCATTGAAATTCACTGAAAAAACCATAGGTTATAGACCATATATAGTTAGGAATTAGCATTTACAAAACCTTATTTTACTCACACAAAACCATTGAAATTCACATATATAGTTTGTTGCACTAACTATATATCGCGCACCCGCAATCCACTGCTGATCATGTCACATATTACATCATTCATGACATGGTCAGTGACATCACTGATGACATCACTGATGACATCTCAAATGACATCACTGATGACATCACTGATGACAACATCCAGTGACTGTATGTTTCTGTAAAGTTAAAATATGTCTTACATATTGAAGAATGAGTGGATGTATAAGTGTCTGGATGAAGGATTTAGTAGGTGCATGACTGACTGTATGAGTGTATGAATATAGAAGGGGTAGGCCCTAAAAACTCAGGACCTGGGTCCGTAGGTCAGTACAAAAGAGTCGGTCTGAGTTACAAGTATGTTTGTGTCACACAATTCTGTACATTTTAGTTAGACACACGATCACCATTAAATTTGAAAAAGTTTGAAAAGAAGTTGCATATTTTACCATTTCATTCTTATTGGCATTTATTCAAGCAAAGTCAAGACGATCAAATTGCAGCCAATGTTACTTGATAGAAAGTTGAAGTATACACTTGTATTTGTAAAATCATTACATTCGGTATTCGAATTAGGTGCTCTCAGTGAAGGGGGGGGTGTAAGTGAAAAAGGTGAGGGGGACAGGGTAAAGGTGTTGTGACAAAATTGTTACATCAAGTTTGAGAATAGCAAAACCTCTACAAACAAATTAATGAGCAAAGGTTCCCGAAGTTACATCACACATAGACAAGGAGAATTAATCTCATATTTGAATCCTATGGTGTGTGGAAGGCAGCGTAGTTCTACGTTTCGACCCCGGTTACGCTAAAGGGTGGTTTGCGGCCTCATGTTGGGGTCTTCATCAGGAAGGAGTGGAGAGCCTAGGCGGTAATGTAAATATAAGTTAAGAATTTGGGCGGTGAGATCGCGTGATTGTATAAAGGGGGGGATGTGGATGGTTACCTACATCGTGAGACGGTCATCTCTTGTTCCGTCTGAGAAAGGGCTCACATCAAGCTCCAAAGAATGCTGGAAAAAATAAATACAGGTGCCATCAGGGCCCTGAAACAGATTGAGTCTAAAATACCCGGGGGTGGAGGAAAGAGACTTACTTTTGTTACGTGCTAGTAATCACTCGGCCATAGCGCACAGGCAGTTCAATCCTCTCAAGGGGGTCAGGAAGGATTTCTTACTGTAATTGCAAAAAAAGGGGTGGGATGCTTCATTTAGACTATATTTACAAACGTCTGGACACACTGAAAAAAGAAACTGTGTCAAAGTACGTCTCGGAAGCCACCTGGTAGGCTGTCTCTACAGCGGGGCGGCTTGCCGAGGGTTCGGAATGTATTTTCCTTGCGTTTGTAAAGTCCCCGGAGGGATACTGCTTTGTCGGCGTCCTGCATCCGAGTGTGCTCGCGGTGCAGGCGCTCAATGCCTGTGAATGCAGAAAGGGCTCGGCACACGGAACCAATCAGATCAGGGACATGACTCATGCGCTCCTTGGCTGGAGGGAGCGTCTCTAAAGCTACTGACGGGCCAGAGGAGAAAGATTAAGGGGTTGTGCGTCCCTGGCGCTAGCGAGGGATCACAAAGTTAACCCAAACGAGACCGGGAGTAAAAACCTGTCTCCGGATTCAGAATGTATGTAAATGAAAGCATGATTAGCAACACAGTTCAATATATATACATGTAGATTGCCCAGCCCAGGATGAAACGGTCACTGATCTCGGAAGTAATAAAATATACAAGAGCATTTTCATCAGATCTCATTAAGTGCATGTAGCAAGCAAAAAGTAGAGGTCCATGTGGTCCCTACATTTGTCTAGGGGGCATGTTTGGGAGGATACACGCAAACCCCAGAAGTATCAACATGTTACTTATACTCAGGTACAATTACACAACGAATGGTCTCATTTGAGACAAAGCAAGTGGATAGTGTTACAGATACACATAGTCTATTCCGGATTGAGTCCCGCCATCTGTGAAAAACTGGCATCAAGTTCATTCAATCCCTTGCTTATTGTTTGAAATTTCTGCATCCATTTACATTCTCTTGTATTGAGAACGGAGTTCAAATTTCCCCCCCGGGGGCCGAGGGAGATTTTTTCAATTATGAGCCAGCGGATGGACTCTGGTGTGTGGTTTTTTTCTGTAAAATGGTCTACCAAAGGGGCCCCTGGTGTGGTGCAGCGGATCCTGCTGCAATGTTGAAATATGCGGTTTTTAGCTTTTTGCTGTGTTTGTCCAATGTACATGAGGTCACACGGACACAGAATCGCATAAATCACCCCACTTGAATTGCAATTGGTCAGAGACTTGAGGTCTACTGTGAGGTTGTTGTACCGTACTTGCTTGGTCTCCAAGCACATCGGGCAGGCTTTACATTTTGTGCATTTGAAGTGGCCCACCAGCTCAGGTAGATTCCATAGATTCCGAATCGTTGGTGTTGGGGGGGTATCTAACAAGGACCGCACCACAGAGTCTCTGACATTCCTAGATCTTTTGAAGGTGTGCATGGGTGGGTCGGGGACTTTGAGGATGTCCGCTACCAACCCCCAGTGTTTATTTACAATTTTGCGTATGGCATTGCTTTCAGTGCAGAAGGTCGTCACACATATCATTCGGTCTTGTGCTGTGGTTCTTATCCTCGGTTCGAGTAGGGTTGATCTGTCCTGGAACCATGCTCTTTTCCTTGATCTTTTAACCAGTCGTTTGGGGTAGCCTCTATCTATTAGTCGAATGATGAGGTCATCTGATTCCTTAAAGAAATCCTCTTTGAGGGAGCAGTTTCTCCGGAGGCGGAGGAACTGCCCAAAGGGCAGATTGTCCCTTAATCCTCTGGTGTGGTGACTGGTGTACCGTAATAGGGAGTTTCTTTCCGATGGCTTGCGGTAGAGGGTAGTGTAGAGGTGTCCCTCCAGCTCCTTAATACTAATGTCCAGGAAGTCGATCGATTCTCTGTTTAGTTGCATGGTGAACTTGATGTCTTCCGATTGATTATTCAGCCAGGTTAGGAATGCGTGGAGAGATTCCTCTTGACCTGTCCATACCATGAGGACATCATCGATGTATCGATGCCATGATGTGATCATCTCTCTATATGGATTGTTGTGTGAGAGGATACAGTCCTGTTCCAATTCTGACATATAGAGAATTGCCAAGTCTGGAGCAAAGGCAGCGCCCATCGCTACTCCTTTGCTCTGTTCGAAAAAGTTATTTTGAAAGATGAAGAAATTCTTGGTCATTGCAATTTCTAATAATGCCACCAAGAATTCTGTTGGTACTGAAGTGGGTTGCTCGCGACCATCAAGTACTCTCCTCATACAATCCAGTGCTGGTCTCTGGGGAATGCTGGTGTATAAGGAGACAATGTCCATGGTTACCAGAATCTGCTCCTGTTTGTTAAATGCTTTTTGATCAATGAAATTGATAACTTGCATGGTGTCTCTTAGGTAGGTAGGGGTGGCCTCTGCTAGAGGTTTCAAGAAGACGTCGATGTATTTACAGAGTGGTTCCAACAAAGAGCCACACCCGGAGATGATGGGTCTGCCCGGTGGTTTGGCTGGATTCTTGTGGACTTTCGGTAAGACATATATAGTTGGTGTTCGGGGTTGATCCACATTGAGATATTCAAACTCTTTCTTGGAAAGGAAGCCCATCTCTAGTGCCTTGGTTGTGATGGCTGTGATGTCAGTGCGTATTTCTCTGGTGGGGTCTCGCCTCAAAGGTCTGTAGCTGACACCATCGGATAGTTGAGATTGTATCTCCGCCTTGTAGTCGTCCACATCTAGTACCACTATGGACCCGCCTTTGTCAGCTGGCTTGATCACTACCGCCCTGTTATTCTTTAATGATTCCAATGCGTTTCTCTCGCCAATGCTGATGTTGTGTCTGACGTAATGTTTTTTATCGATGGTTCTGAGGACGTCTTTCATGACTACACTTTCATATGTTAAAATTTCCGGAGCCACTGATGACATTGTAGGCATGAAGGTTGACGGAGGTCGTAGGTTCGTAAATGTCGTCATTGGTGTCGTAGGTTTGTTCCTGAAGAAATATTTCAACCTCAATTTTCTGAAAAACCTAGTCAGTTCCGTCTGTACCAACCGGCTTTTTTAGGGGAAAGCCAGTGGAGAACACCGAGAGGGCGAGGCCGCGGAGGAGCATGGAACAACCGTTCGAACCGAGGCCACAACCAACAGAACTGGGACAATGGGAGACAGCAAGGCAACACCCCCAAGCAAGTACGCTTTCAACAAGAAGACCACGGGGAGAGGAGCACCCGGAGGAAGACCTACAGATGGTAACTGACATATCCGGCAAGACTAATCCAATCCTGAATCTATCCAAATATACACTCACAAAGGATGAGAGCAGTATACTATGTAAAGGGTTATCCTATGTGCCAACTTCCTTCCCCAACAAATTCAACATACAGACGGAACTGACTAGGTTTTTCAGAAAATTGAGGTTGAAATATTTCTTCAGGAACAAACCTACGACACCAATGACGACATTTACGAACCTACGACCTCCGTCAACCTTCATGCCTACAATGTCATCAGTGGCTCATGAAATTTTAACATATGAAAGTGTAGTCATGAAAGACGTCCTCAGAACCATCGATAAAAACATTACGTCAGACACAACATCAGCATTGGCGAGAGAAACGCATTGGAATCATTAAAGAATAACAGGGCGGTAGTGATCAAGCCAGCTGACAAAGGCGGGTCCATAGTGGTACTAGATGTGGACGACTACAAGGCGGAGATACAATCTCAACTATCCGATGGTGTCAGCTACAGACCTTTGAGGCGAGACCCCACCAGAGAAATACGCACTGACATCACAGCCATCACAACCAAGGCACTAGAGATGGGCTTCCTTTCCAAGAAAGAGTTTGAATATCTCAATGTGGATCAACCCCGAACACCAACTATATATGTCTTACCGAAAGTCCACACGAATCCAGCCAAACCACCGGGCAGACCCATCATCTCCGGGTGTGGCTCTTTGTTGGAACCACTCTGTAAATACATCGACGTCTTCTTGAAACCTCTAGCAGAGGCCATCCCTACCTACCTAAGAGACACCATGCAAGTTATCAATTTCATTGATCAAAAAGCATTTAACAAACAGGAGCAGATTCTGGTAACCATGGACATTGTCTCCTTATACACCAGCATTCCCCAGAGACCAGCACTGGATTGTATGAGGAGAGTACTTGATGGTCGCGAGCAACCCACTTCAGTACCAACAGAATTCTTGGTGGCATTATTAGAAATTGCAATGACCAAGAATTTCTTCATCTTTCAAAATAACTTTTTCGAACAGAGCAAAGGAGTAGCGATGGGCGCTGCCTTTGCTCCAGACTTGGCAATTCTCTATATGTCAGAATTGGAACAGGACTGTATCCTCTCACACAACAATCCATATAGAGAGATGATCACATCATGGCATCGATACATCGATGATGTCCTCATGGTATGGACAGGTCAAGAGGAATCTCTCCACGCATTCCTAACCTGGCTGAATAATCAATCGGAAGACATCAAGTTCACCATGCAACTAAACAGAGAATCGATCGACTTCCTGGACATTAGTATTAAGGAGCTGGAGGGACACCTCTACACTACCCTCTACCGCAAGCCATCGGAAAGAAACTCCCTATTACGGTACACCAGTCACCACACCAGAGGATTAAGGGACAATCTGCCCTTTGGGCAGTTCCTCCGCCTCCGGAGAAACTGCTCCCTCAAAGAGGATTTCTTTAAGGAATCAGATGACCTCATCATTCGACTAATAGATAGAGGCTACCCCAAACGACTGGTTAAAAGATCAAGGAAAAGAGCATGGTTCCAGGACAGATCAACCCTACTCGAACCGAGGATAAGAACCACAGCACAAGACCGAATGATATGTGTGATGACCTTCTGCACTGAAAGCAATGCCATACGCAAAATTGTAAATAAACACTGGGGGTTGGTAGCGGACATCCTCAAAGTCCCCGACCCACCCATGCACGCCTTCAAAAGATCTAGGAATGTCAGAGACTCTGTGGTGCGGTCCTTGTTAGATACCCCCCCAACACCAACGATTCGGAATCTATGGAATCTACCTGAGCTGGTGGGCCACTTCAAATGCACAAAATGTAAAGCCTGCCCGATGTGCTTGGAGACCAAGCAAGTACGGTACAACAACCTCACAGTAGACCTCAAGTCTCTGACCAATTGCAATTCAAGTGGGGTGATTTATGCGATTCTGTGTCCGTGTGACCTCATGTACATTGGACAAACACAGCAAAAAGCTAAAAAACGCATATTTCAACATTGCAGCAGGATCCGCTGCACCACACCAGGGGCCCCTTTGGTAGACCATTTTACAGAAAAAAACCACACACCAGAGTCCATCCGCTGGCTCATAATTGAAAAAATCTCCCTCGGCCCCCGGGGGGGAAATTTGAACTCCGTTCTCAATACAAGAGAATGTAAATGGATGCAGAAATTTCAAACAATAAGCAAGGGATTGAATGAACTTGATGCCAGTTTTTCACAGATGGCGGGACTCAATCCGGAATAGACTATGTGTATCTGTAACACTATCCACTTGCTTTGTCTCAAATGAGACCATTCGTTGTGTAATTGTACCTGAGTATAAGTAACATGTTGATACTTCTGGGGTTTGCGTGTATCCTCCCAAACATGCCCCCTGGACAAATGTAGGGACCACATGGACCTCTACTTTTTGCTTGCTACATGCACTTAATGAGATCTGATGAAAATGCTCTTGTATATTTTATTACTTCCGAGATCAGTGACCGTTTCATCCTGGGCTGGGCAATCTACATGTATATATATTGAACTGTGTTGCTAATCATGCTTTCATTTACATACATTCTGAATCCGGAGACAGGTTTTTACTCCCGGCCTCGTTTGGGTTAACTTTGTGATCCCTTGCTAGCGCCAGGGACGCACAACCCCTTAATCTTTCTCCTCTGGCCCGTCAGTAGCTTTAGAGACGCTCCCTCCAGCCAAGGAGCGCATGAGTCATGTCCCTGATCTGATTGGTTCCGTGTGCCGAGCCCTTTCTGCATTCACAGGCATTGAGCGCCTGCACCGCGAGCACACTCGGATGCAGGACGCCGACAAAGCAGTATCCCTCCGGGGACTTTACAAACGCAAGGTAAATACATTCCGAACCCTCGGCAAGCCGCCCCGCTGTAGAGACAGCCTACCAGGTGGCTTCCGAGACGTACTTTGACACAGTTTCTTTTTTCAGTGTGTCCAGACGTTTGTAAATGTAGTCTAAATGAAGCATCCCACCCCTTTTTTTGCAATTACAGTAAGAAATCCTTCCTGACCCCCTTGAGAGGATTGAACTGCCTGTGCGCTATGGCCGAGTGATTACTAGCACGTAACAAAAGTAAGTCTCTTTCCTCCACCCCCGGGTATTTTAGACTCAATCTGTTTCAGGGCCCTGATGGCACCTGTATTTATTTTTTCCAGCATTCTTTGGAGCTTGATGTGAGCCCTTTCTCAGACGGAACAAGAGATGACCGTCTCACGATGTAGGTAACCATCCACATCCCCCCCTTTATACAATCACGCGATCTCACCGCCCAAATTCTTAACTTATATTTACATTACCCCCTAGGCTCTCCACTCCTTCCTGATGAAGACCCCAACATGAGGCCGCAAACCACCCTTTAGCGTAACCGGGGTCGAAACGTAGAACTACGCTGCCTTCCACACACCATAGGATTCAAATATGAGATTAATTCTCCTTGTCTATGTGTGATGTAACTTCGGGAACCTTTGCTCATTAATTTGTTTGTAGAGGTGTTGCTATTCTCAAACTTGATGTAACAATTTTGTCACAACACCTTTACCCTGTCCCCCTCACCTTTTTCACTTACACCCCCCTTCACTGAGAGCACCTAATTCGAATACCGAATGTAATGATTTTACAATTACATGTGTATACTTCAACTTTCTATCAAGTAACATTGGCTGCAATTTGATCGTCTTGACTTTGCTTGAATAAATGCCAATAAGAATGAAATGGTAAAATATGCAACTTCTTTTCAAACTTTTTCAAATTTAATGGTGATCGTGTGTCTAACTAAAATGTACAGAATTGTGTGACACAAACATACTTGTAACTCAGACCGACTCTTTTGTACTGACTGTATGAGTGAGTGATTAAATGTGTCTCACTGAGTGCATGGGTTAGTGACTAAACTGTCCTAATTTGTGCATCATTATGTCTGTTGTTCTGTAAACCGCTGCATGTGTTGATCAGTAGCTATATGAGTAACTATATGGGTTATTGATTGGTTGCCCAAGTATTTTTATGGGAGACTGAGTGAGTGTGTGGGTGGCTGGGAGGTGTATGACTCTGTGCATAGATGTGTGAGCAGTTGATTCACTAGATGTATGGGTTCAAATGTGCATGTGGACACAGCTGTATGGGCGGTTGACTGTGTGCATGAGTGTATTGGTGAGTGAATGGATATCTCAGTGCTACATGTCAAAGTAAGTACATATGTAAAACACAGTACATGTGAGAGTTGACATATATAAATAACTGTGCATAAGAGCCAGTCAATGTGTGAGTGGCTGTATGGATCATTGTGAACTTGTATCAGGGATTGTATAAGAGAGTAAATATGTGTTAGTATATGTTTGAATAAGTAAGGTGTGTATAACTGTATAGTTGAGGAAATGGAGGTGTGATTGATTCTTTGCATGACTGACTATGTGTGTGAGTAACTCCATAGATGAGTGACAGTCTGTGAGTGTCTGTTTACACTGAGTGTATCTAAGGTTATATTAGAGTCTGAAGAGGTTCATCGTATTATCACATGAATGATGTCAACAGTGATGTGATCAGTAATGTCAAATGAGATGTCATCGGTGATGTGATCAGTAATGTCAAATGAGATGTCATCAGTGATGTCATCAGTGATGTCATTTGAGATGTCATCAGTGATGTCATCAGTGATGTCATTTGAGATGTCATCAGTGATGTCATTTGAGATGTCATCAGTGATGTCACTGACCATGTCATAAATGATGTAATATGTGACATGATCAGCAGTGGATTGCGGGTGCGCGATATATAGTTAGTGCAACAAACTATATATGCGAATTTCAATGGTTTTGTGTGAGTAAAATAAGGTTTTGTAAATGCTAATTCCTAACTATATATGGTCTATAACCTATGGTTTTTTCAGTGAATATATATATATATATATATATATACATATATATACATATACATATAATTATATATATCGCAGCCCGTATCAACTAAATACAGTTGAAAAGATGGCAAGCACGCTGGTATCCGATTTCATGAATGTTTTATTGCAAACCCCCCTTCACCCCAGACAGACGCGTTTCGCTATACAAGCTTCGTCAGTGTCAGTTTGTGTTAAAGAATAATCGCCATTTTAAACCCCACCAATCATTACTTTTTTCATCAACATAGAAGATGGTATACATGGTGAAAGCGGTGGCCATCTTACAATTTATATAACTCCATCCAATTCATTGGTTTTAAACGGCGAATAATAAAGTGCTTAAGTGCTTACTATTAAAAACTTTGAAAAAACAAACAATTCATTATTCAAGTACATTCCAGAATGAAATTATTCATATGTGTTAATGAACAAAATCAGCATGACATTGATTGTACATTCCTTGATTGTAAGGGGTGTATCCCCCATGTACAGTCTTTTCACATTTCCAATTCAAAATTAAGTCATTTACCATTTATTCATATGAGTTGTGTCGCCCTGTATGGGCAATGATTTATTTTTAAATTACCTGAGCTATATTGTCTTATGTTATATTCACAGGTGCTTGGAGAATACAGTTATTGTTATTGATTTCACTTAAAGTTATTCTACAGGTTGGACGGGCTTATGGTACACATGATCCCATGTGTCAATTTACAGGTGAACCCACATCTCCTCGTCGTTATTAAGGCCCCATGGTGTCCTTGTTTTGAGGTAAATAATATACCTGGACTCTAAAATTCGGAGTGCCTTTTCTCTGTCTCCCCCTCGATCTAATCAGGTCACTTGATCTATGCAATAAAAACTTAGGAGATCCCTATTGCTCTGGTTGTATTCAGAAAAATGGCGAGCAACCGGATAAGATTTGTCCTTATTTGCGATTGTTCGCATATGTTCGAGAATCCTAAGTTTGGTAGAATTAATAGTGCTACCTATGTACCGTTTTTTGCAGGGACATTCTAGGCAATAGATCGTGTAGTCCGAATTACAATTTAGGAGTTTTTTTATTTTTCTGTTAGGTCCACCTATTCCCGTTCTACCTGGATATTCAGAGACTTTTTTACTGTATTTACACGCTTTGCAGCGGAGACACGGAAAGAACCCCTTCGTGCATGTTAAATTCGGGGGCTGTATTTTAGATGAAAAATGACTGCGGACTAAATGGTCCGACAATGACTGGCAGCGACGGTATGTAATTAAAGGTCTATCTGGAAGATGTTTTTTCAGGACGTTGTCAGTGGCTAGAATATGACAGTTTTTCTTAAAGCTTTGGACCAGCTCACCAGATTTTGTGTTAAAGTTGGCGACCTTTTCTAGTTAACTTTTTTAGTTACCTGATCCTCGTCTTTTTGGACATTTTTGACCATCAGGAGATCCCTCCTATTTACTATTGACACTTTTTCAGCAGCCAGTTTCAGTATGTTATTGGAGTACCCCCTACTATGGAACCTCATGTTTGCATCAGCTTGAGCATGTTGAAAATCTGTATCTGCTGAGCAGTTTCTCTTTAAACATAGAAGTTTACCATAGGGTACATTTTTGATTAGACTCTTCGGATGATAACTTGCCGCATGTAATACGGCATTTCCCGCCGTGGGTTTCCTATAGAGTCTCGTCTGGAGAGTATTGTTTTGTATGAATACCTCCAGATCCAAATAACATACATTGGTCGCACTTATTGTGCTGGTAAATATCAAATTTTGGTCGGTATTATTTAGAATGGCGATGTACTCCTCAGCCGAGGTTTGGTCGCCACGCCACACAATAAACAAATCGTCTATATATCTAGTCCACAATAGAATCCTGTCGCTCCATCTGTCATTAGTTCCTCCCCATGCCTCGTGCTTCTCCCACCAGCCCACAAACAAGTTCGCGTAGCTGGGGGAGAAGCACGAACCCATAGAGGTACCCCTGATCTGTTTATACAACTGGCCTGAAAAAATAAAGATGTTATTATACAGGCAAAACCGCATCATGTTCAACAGCATACAACTATGTGCCATATATTTGTCTGGTTTCTTGTCCAGAAACCACTTGGTAGCCGTCAAACCGTCTTCATGGGCTATACAGGTATAAAGATTTACCACATCTAACGTTATCAAAAGCATGGCCGGTTCCCAGGAAATATTGTCCATCATACGGAGGAAATCTTGTTTGTCCCTCACATATGAGGGTAGGTCTTTAACAAACGGAGCAAGATGTGAGTCAATGAAGCGGGACGTATTCTCCAAAAGACTACCAATTGCCGACACAATAGGCCTCCCTGGTGGTCTCTTGGCGTTTTTATGGATTTTCGGCAGGTGGTAAAAGGTGGGAAGTATTGGTGATTCGCATTGGAGAAACAAAAATTTATCCATACTAAGCATGCCTTCTTCTTTCCATTTTATCAGCATTGTTTGATATTCCGTCATGCTCTTGACATACTCAGCTCTCTTTATGACAGTATAACACTCTCTGTCTTTCAATTGTCTTATGCTAGTTCATAATTCTCTTTGCAAAAAATCACTATATTCACACCTTTATTCGAAGGTTTTATTTCAATTGATTTGTCATTTTTAAGGGACTTTATTGCCTCCCATTCCCTTCTCGTGATGTTAGACGTACTCATATCCATCTTCTCTTTTGCCATTTTTTCCAAATCTGAAAACACCGCTTCACTGAAAACATCGATAGCATCGTGAAAAGCATTTGGCAGTTTTTTTGATTTATTCCTCAGGTTGCTCGGATCCCGTACTTGTGTTGTAGATACAATGCCGTTTTCCTCAGTTTGTGACCCTCTTATTTGAAGTTCTTGTGTGGGAGTCATTAATACGTTCAGGAGGGTATTTGAATGTTCTTCTAGGCATTCCTCCATGGCGGTTTCCAAATACGTTCCCACTGTCGTATTTTTAGGGTTTAGAAGAAAGATTTTTTTGAACTTCAGTTAGCGAATGTATCTAAACAGATCTATTTTAGTGTCAACAAGGTTGAATTCACTTGCAGGACAGAAGCTTAATCCCTTCTTTAATACTTTGATTTCATCCCCTGTTAGTGTTCTTTTAGACAGGTTGATGATATTATTGTCATCCAACACACTTATCTTCTCTTGCGGTTTGATGCACTCCGCGTTACCATTGGTGAAGTGGTGTGTTGTGTGCCTACCTTTGGCCCTTCTGCCCCGCCTTGTCCTTCTTTTTGACTTGATTGGGGAGGGTGGTTCCTCTGTTGCGGCCTCTGGCGGGGCAGGTTGTTTAGCTGTTTTTCCTTTTGTTGCAGGGGCTGGGGGTTGTTCCCCGTCTGACGCATCAACCTCCGATTCTTCGGTGTCTACGACATTCGCCCCTACATTTCCTTGGGCAAGTTGTTTCCTTGTTGCGTCGAATCTGCGAGAAAAAGTTAGAATTCTGCCTGATAGATAGTCCTGCTCATCCCGTAGAAACTTCGTTTGTTTTCTTTTCCTGATACCCAGTTCATATTCTTTTATTCTCATTGCCATGGTGGTTCTTAAGTCTTCACTTGTCTTTGTGTCTTTGTCTTTAGCAATTAGGTCCTCCAGGTCCATTATTTCTTTCATGCACTTATCCCGATCACTCCATGCATATTGGATTAGCATGCGGACCATCCCTTTTGAAGATACCGCTGTGTACTCCGCCCAATCCTTCAGAAGCGCTGGGTCAGGATTCTCGTAAGATGGTATAATGAATATCCGGAGTCCTCTGGGGATTCTGTTGCATTCTATATCGCGCTGCAGAGAGGTGGCCTCCAACCATTTCCTAACCTCTCTCTCTTTTAGCTTCTCCAGTTTAGAATACAGTGTTTTTAAATTATTGTTCACTACAGACATTGTCCCGACGTTCTCTGTGCTCATAGATCTGTCTGTAGCGGACCTAAACATTGCCTCTCTCTCGCCCGTTATATCTTCCGTGTTTGACATTTTAGTTCAATATGGAAAGTACTTCTTCACTAGTGTTTTACTTTGGGTGGTGGTTTTACCACTCGCTTTGGGGGTGTGCAATATTTTCACGATACCAAACGGGACAGAGGCATATCGTGTAATTGAAATTATGGATACGGTGAAGCTTCACTCACCGCGACCGGTGCTGGCGCTTGGCAGATGTCAGCCGACGTCTTCCCTGCAGCCGCTCCTGTGCGGCGGGTAAAAGCTCCGTTTCCTTCACGTTTCTCGGAGACCGGTATTCGTCTCTCCCGTAACAATATTTGCTCACAACGCCTCAGGGCAAACGGCCATATTAACTTCTGGCACAGGTTCTTCACCGCCGTTGCTCCTCCTATTTCCCGGGTGCTCTCAACCTGCGTTGGTGAAACGCTTACAGACCGCAGTACGTATCAACTAAATACAGTTGAAAAGATGGCAAGCACGCTGGTATCCGATTTCATGAATGTTTTATTGCAAACTGCCCTTCACCCCAGACAGACGCATTTCGCTATACAAGCTTCGTCAGTGTCAGTTTGTATATATATATATATATTCACTGAAAAAACCATAGGTTATAGACCATATATAGTTAGGAATTAGCATTTACAAAACCTTGAAAATTCACTGAAAAAACCATAGGTTATAGACCATATATAGTTAGGAATTAGCATTTACAAAACCTTGAAAATTCACTGAAAAAACCATAGGTTATAGACCATATATCGTTAGGAATTAGCATTTAAAAAACCTTATTTTACTCACACAAAACCATTGAAATTCCATATATAGTTAGTTGCACTAACTATATATCGCGCACCCGCAATCCACTGCTGATGATGTCACATATTACATCATTCATGACATGGTCAGTGACATCACTGATGACATCACTGATGACATCTCAAATGACATCACTGATGACATCACTGATGACATCTCATTTGACATCAATGACCACATCACTGATGATATCATTCATGTGACAATACAATGCATCTCCTCACATTTTAATATAACCTCTGTTTCACCCAGTGTTAAATACAGAATATAATTTTTGAAACCATTGACACACCAATACTAGTTACTACATACGCACTCACTGATTCCTACGTCTACACACACCTTCACTCATTCACCCATACAATCATTCATACATACAATCACTCATCTTTACAACACTATCATATGCACTCATACACCTATACAGACACTCACAGTCTGCCACTCATCCATGGAGTTACTCACACACCTAGTCAGTCCTGGAAAGAATCAATGACACTTCCATTTTCTTGTCTATACAGTTAAACATAGAGCACCTTACATTTTCAAACATATACTAACACATACTTACCTTGTTATACAATCATTGATACAAGTACACATTGATCTGCACAGAGTCACACACCTCCCAGCCAGCCACACACACACTCAGTCTCCCGTACAAATACTTGGACAATCAATCAGTAACCCATATAGTTAATCATATAGCTACTGATCAACACATGCAGCAGTTTACAGAACAACAGACATAATGATGCACAAATTAAGACACTTTAGTCACTAACCCATGCACTCAGTGAGACACATTTAATCACTCACTCATACATTCAGTCATGCACCTACTAAATCCTTTGTCCAGACACTTATACTTCCACTCATTCTTCAATATGTAAGACACATTTTAACTTTACAGAAACATACAGTCACTGGATGTTGTCATCAGTGATGTCATCAGTGATGTCATTTGAGATGTCATCAGTGATGTCATCAGTGATGTCACTGACCATGTCATGAATGATGTAATATGTGACATCATCAGCAGTGGATTGCGGGTGCGCGATATATAGTTAGTGCAACTAACTATATATGGAATTTCAATGGTTTTGTGTGAGTAAAATAAGGTTTTTTAAATGCTAATTCCTAACGATATATGGTCTATAACCTATGGTTTTTTCAGTGAATTTTCAAGGTTTTGTAAATGCTAATTCCTAACTATATATGGTCTATAACCTATGGTTTTTTCAGTGAATTTTCAAGGTTTTGTAAATGCTAATTCCTAACTATATATGGTCTATAACCTATGGTTTTTTCAGTGAATTTCAATGGTTTTTTAATAGCAAATATCATAAGCTGTCGAATGTCAAGTACGTGGTAAGTAAAAACATTTTCGTGTTTATGCACACTGATCTGCTTTGAATGCTGCCCCCCACCCCTCATTTCTATTAGGAGTACTCTCTCTTTGCAGATAGTGAAGGGTAGTTAACGCAGGCCTTTGCCCCCGTTGTAATCCGTCGTGCCTGCTTCTCTCTCCATTTGATTGATTGTTCTCTTTGGTTCATTCTCTATTTAAAAACAAGCATAGAGTCGCAATACTCTGTTTAGTCTTTGCAGATAGCGAAAAATCGTGTAAAAAAACAAAAGGAATCGAGCAAAATCAGTAGGCCACTAATGGGATCTCTTTTTAACCTCGCTAAAATAGAAACATTAGGAACAACCTGTTGAAAATAGCAATGTGTATGTACATAAGCGGCGTTCATTTGTGTTCACAGTACCCCTTGTTGATTGTTTGAATCGAGCATTGAATTGTTCGAAGTTGGTTCTCTTAAGGATCTTCTCTGCCTGCAAACGAGGAAGAATAGGAATATTCTCTCTCCCTTTGCAGATAGTGAAGGGTAGGTAACGCAAGCCTTTAACACGTCGTACCTATTTCATTCCTCATTGATTGATTGATTGTCCGAACATTGACTGTTTGGGAATTAGTTCTTTTTTGAGGTATTCCCTGTTTGCAAATAAACGTAGGAAAATCTTTGCAAGTAGTGAAAGGGTACGTAATGCGGACCTTTCTCCCCGTTGTAATCTGTCATGCCTATCTACTCCCCACTGATTGATGCACCTGTTTCACCCGGACCATTTACTAGAGATAGGTCATCTGGCCCGACCAGAGAGCACCCCTAGTGAAAAGGACATATGCAATAATAACGAAGTGATCACTGTATCCTGTTAACAGAAACTTTAGCATGAAACAACCTGGAAAGAAAAGAATAGGCAAACGAAAATCAGTAGGCCACTGATGAACTTTTTATTAAATAACAAACAAAGAAACGATAACAATACGTAATGATAAAACCTATTATTGTCCTAGAAACAAGAAACGTTAGAAGTAAGCCCGTAATAAGAAACCTGAAAACATCGCCCCTCACTGCCCCAAAACGTGTCTGTCCCACCGCCTGCCACGGCCAAATAACGGCAAACTGGGAAAGATAGAAGTCAGCAGACATCCGCCCCATTCTAGAAACTTCCAAAGGGCAACAGGTTTTCGGCTACGCCCAGCCGGAAGCAACACATATAAGGCGGGTCCTGCTGCCACGCCTCGGCCAGGAGATCATCACGTAGGGTGTAGCCGGAGGAGAGGCCGAGGCCAGCGGGACCCGGCCAGGGGGATTGACAACACTGTAGAGTTTCAGGGGGGGGAATGTCCGTGTCCTCGACCCTCCCCTCTCTCTCCCAGTCCGGCCGCGGTGGCCCTTGAGAGTTGCAGGTTGTCCCTCCACACTCTCTCCCGGTCCGGCCACCAACGGCCGGGGGCTGGGGCCGATGGGATCCGGCTGCAGCCGATGAGCCAAGGAACCCGTTCATGGGGCCAGAGCAAAGGGCGTCCGGCCGCCATCCACCGGAGGTCCGGCCCAAAGACGGACGGGACATTTCTTCTTTCTTGAATAATTGCTGCAACAACCCTGGGGGGGGGGATGTCTTGCACATGCCTCCAACCCCCCCCCCCCCTCTCGTCCTCATCGCCTGGTCCGGCCATAACAAATCTCAAGCGAGACGCCGTGGGGTGCACTGGGAGGGAGAGACGGTGCGAACAGGCCTCTCCCGCCTCCCCAGGTGGAGGCTTCCCAGCTGCACCCTCAGCAACCCGGAAAAGGGTTCTTCCACTGTGGCGATGCTGCAACGTCTCGCCCGGCAGGGTGGAGCCCGTCCACTCATTTGACCCCGCGATCGCCAGTAGCTACCGAACTCTCAAAATGGCGGTCGACCTGGCAAGAGCGGGCCCAGCATAAAGAAATGGCCCGGTCACTGGTTGACTCCACCACCGTAGTCCTCCACGACCTTGAAGATTCTAGAGGAGCCGCGGGAGTCCCCGACCCCCGCAGACACCCCCGATGGGGAATGACTGCCATGATCGCCCGTGGAGTGACGAAACTGTAGCCGCGGTACGTCGGCGCTCCCATGCTGGCGCCAGCCTCAGTTTGAATGACTAGAATCCTGCAGACCTCAGTTCCGGTGAAAGCACAGTGTGACCCGGTAGGAAAAATTGTTGCACCCCCTCCCCTTTTTGACTGATGGTTCAAACCACCGATCCTTTCCTTTGCCCTTTTAACGGAACTTTGGACTGCCTCCCCCCCCCCCCCGCGGCGCCCCACGCCGTTATTTGCTGGGCGGCAACTTACTAGACATCACCTTCGTGACATCCAGATTTCAGCGCGTTCTGCTGCCTTGGAACTATTCGCACAACAGACCGCTACTGACAACCCACCCCCCGGGACGCCCCACGCCGGATACCCAAATCAGTGCGGCACCCAGGCAACATCTTCTGAATTTTCATAATTTGAAAGAACTAGTAACATGTCCTCATCAGGAATTTCCTCTTCAATTATCTCATCTGGAATCTCCTCATGAAAAGTCTGCAATGATGATTCTTGTAACTCTATGGTCTCCAAACATTCGATAAATTCGCCATCAAGACATTGATCAAAAAAATCATTCAAGTCATCTCCTCCTTGTGAGAATATTTCATTATTGGTGCTGTCAATTTCAATAAATGTAGTGGATAATTCAAAAGAAATTGCCACGGTCTCTTCGTTGTTTAAATGTTTTTACTGTTTTTGTTTTGTTGTATATATTTATAAGTTATTAAAGTTTTATATTCCTACTACTTTGTTGGAGTGCTATATATTTTTAATGTGACACATAATTGTAAAAACTTTGATGTACAAAGAGTCATCCCTGGAATCTTCCGCTTCAGGCTCGGTCCCCTCCCCAATCACAATACAGGATGGTTTTCAGATAGTATGAACACGTGTGGTGTGACAGATCTCATCGGGTGTGGGCCTTGATCTACTATAACTCCTTTGAAGAGGGGTGATTCTTTACAGCTGGGGCCATAAACTACATCTGCAGGGCTAGCTGATAGCCTAGGACCGGCCTGGACAATCGGACACAGAGGAAGAGGAGTGTCAGAGGGTGCGGTAGTGAATAGGGCGAAAGGGAGGTGTCGGGCGGGCACAGAGTGTGATTCTCAGGGAAGAGCAGCGCAGATGGGGGGAGGTTTATTGCCCATGCATAAGACAGAGAGCGGGGGTGAGCAGTGCCTGGGGAAGATGCTTGCGAGGGTGGGGAGCCATGCTACGAATCGACAGCGTGCAGAGAGTGGGTCTGGTCAAGGCATCTAAAATGGCTGCCGTGCACAACAAAAGTTTGGCATTTCAAAAAAGGCAAGATGGCGCAGACAATGTTTTTCAACACTTCCTCATTTCCTTCAAATCGAACGTTAACAGACGTTGGTGCATATTGCCAAAGTTAAGCGATATTTATCGCTAACGATGCTTAGCAACAAATTTTTTACCGCTAAGCATCGTCAGAAATTATCGAAGATAAACCTTGCTATTATCAAGGTTTATCGCAAATGCGATAAAAAACTGCCGCAATGCATGAATATCGCTAAAAAGTCAGCGATATTCATGCATTACCGAGCTAATGCTCTTAGCCATGTTATCCACCTCCCATTGGATAACATGGCTAAGAACTGCTCAGGGCAGGTGTTAGTTTTTGGAGATATTCGCGCTTAGCGCGAATATCTCCAAAAGTTGGTAATAGGAGATAGATATCTTGCATGTTGTAATGCAAGTTATTGTGGTATATGGAACTCATACCATAATCTCTCAGGAAAGCAGAAACTGATCCTTTTGGGACCGCCTGAGAAGGCCTAGGGGGTGAGGGGTACTCTACTTTGCCCCCTTTTCACGTTCCGAACTATTTTATTTTACTCTCTTCTGTAATTACACAAAATGGCAGCGATAAGATGCATCAGAGACAGACAGTGAGAGAAAGGAGGCCGGAGATGAAGAAGAGATGTCAAATACACATTGGAGATAATATAGTGGGAGAAGGGAAGTAAATATGAGTAAACTTACCATGTAACATAAAAATGTTCCACTCTATACTATAAGTCTCATTTTATACTACAATCACTTCGCTACAACCTCATAAATTAAAAATAAAAATGAATAATGTCTCAAACAATTTTTGTATTTCTAAATATAAATTTATTCTTCTCAATTTTCAAAATTTGAAAGAACTAGTAACATGTCCTCATCAGGAATTTCCTCTTCAATTATCTCATCTGGAATCTCCTCATGAAAAGTCTGCAATGATGATTCTTGTAACTCTATGGTCTCCAAACATTCGATAAATTCGCCATCAAGAGATTGATCCAAAAAATAATTCAAGTCATCTCCTCCTTGTGAGAATACTTCATTATTGGTGCTGTCAATTTCAATAAATGTAGTGGATAATTCAAAAGAAATTGCCACGGTCTCTTCATTGTGAGCCATTTTATTTTGAAATTGCTTGCTGTAAATTGCAGAAAAAAATAATCACTTTCATTTATCGTTTTTAGTATTTAGTATAACAGAAGGACTGTAAATAAATAACAGAAAACATTTTTCAAATTATCTTAAAGTGTACAACATAGTTCCCCTTACAAATTAACAACTCACCTTTTTAAAAGTAGGAGAAGTGTTAGTACTGTGTAAACCAAACACCAGAAATTGAGCACCAAAAATTCCTCACAAATGTACCTCAGACAGTAGTATCACAAAATGGCTGTGGTTTCCTCTCATTTTAGATATATACATAACCAATTAACTTTCATCACACACAAATACAAAACCAAAGTAACATTTTAATTGGTTCTAAATTTCAACACTTTCAAATGTGTTTTCCCCATGCAATTTTCCATAGGACATTTAGATACGTCTACAGCCTGAATGGCTGAACGGAATTACACCAAACTTGGCAAAATGGTACATCAAACCTAAGAGGTCAGGGAGGATCTACTATGCCCCCTTATGGTCATTTGCCCCTTCGCTTTGGCCTCCTCTTGTCTCTCAATCCTACCGAGAGACAAGATGGCGGCCGCTACGGACTGTTTGGAATGTTTACAGACGCCGGAGAACCAATCACCTTCGCAAAGCTCCGTAACGTGAAAAGTACGCGAAGCGGAGCGCTGTTACAGATATATAAAAAAAATTTTGAACGTTAATTTCTCAAAATCCACTGGAGCACATATATTGAAACCTAGCAAAGGCACATCGGGCTACCAGTCCCTAATATTTTGCCAAGTTTCGTACAAATCCATTCAGCCGTTCGATTATTATTATTATTTTTTTTTTTTGCCCCGCGGGGCCCTTTTAAAACCTCCACATGAAACCTAGGGGGTCAGCGAGGATCTACTATGCCCCCTTATGGTCATTTGCCCCTTCGCTTTGGCCTCCTCTTGTCTCTCGATCCTACCGAGAGACAAGATGGCGGCCGCTACGGACTGTTTGGAATGTTTACAGACGCCGGAGAACCAATCAGCTTCGCTTCACAAAGCTCCGTAACGCGAAAAGTACGCAAACTGGAGCGCTGCCCGGTCCGCTGTTACAGATATATATCTTTTTTTGAACGTTAATTTCTCAAAATCCACTGGAGCACATATATTGAGACCTAGCAAAGGCACATCGGGCTACCAGTCCCTACAATTTTGCCAAGTTTCGTGCAAATCCATTCAGCCGTTCGGGCTAAAAGTGAGGCCAACCGCCCTATGGAAAACTCAATGTTAAAAACACGTTTTGGGACCCCCCTTTTTTCTCGGCCCCCCCTTGACGAAACCCCCCCAAATTTTCAGGGGCTGCTCAGAAACAAAATGTTCCATTTTCCTGAAAATTTCAGCCAATTCCGTCCACAAACGCCAAAGTTATTAGACATAGAATTTTCAAAAATCCCATAGAGAAAAAATCCTAACTATATTATACCTACTGGCGACCGCCAGTAGGTAATATATATATATATGCATACATGATGAGGATATATACATACATATGTATGTAAATATATAAAAGTATATAAATATAATAAAATTTGGGGTTATGCTTACCTGGTAAGTTTTTACCACACATATGCCTTTACCATACATGCTTTAACAATGCAAATTCTGTTGTAAAGGCATGGGCTTGGTAAAGACTTGCGTGGTAGTGTCACGGTTGTTGTAATGACTGTATTGTAAAGCCATGCATGGTAATGGCTTGCATGGTTCCGTCATACATCTGCTATACCTGACAAAGAGCTCTGGGAAAGGCAGTTTACTTGCAGACAACCCTGGTCCACTATGTAATCCCTTGTGTAGCCTGGTTTGGAATTAAAGGTGACCCCCTCCCCAACCTTCAAACACTGCCTTTTCAACCATGGGTGTCAATTGTAACAAACCATTTCTAGTACCTAGAAGTACCTCAAAGCTGCCTGTCTCACTTCTCAGAGAGGGAAGGAGAGAGCTGAGTGCCTGCCTTTGCAGGAGGAGAGACTGTCCAGGAGGAGAATCATTTTTCTAGTTCTTTTTATGAAAAACTTGAAAACCACACAAAAGAAGCTGACTACCAGAAGGAGAGTATCCAGGAGTCAACCTGCGATGTGAGGGATTTTCTGTGTATCTGAGCGGTTCCCATAGTGAACTGCAGCAAGACATTCAACTAAAGAGCAACATTTTTTTCCCTGCATCCATGTTACATGCTAAAAGATGGGTGCTCCGCTACCTGACGCTGGGGCTACCATGCAAGTTGAGGCACTGTAGCCACCGATGCATTAGCCCTGATCCGTCCTGGGAGGCTGTAGCTGTTGAAGATGAACATCCACTTGGAATCCAGCCCATGGGTTGCGACTGCTAGAATCAAGCACATGTCTGCATCCAGTACATTTGTGGCTGCCATAACAGTCCTAATGATGACAATAAAAGATAAATATTTGAAAAATGTTGGTTTCTACTATTGAACATCATATTTTCGACAGCTGGTGATGATATAGCTGGATATGAATGTCACATCAACTATTTTGATACATGTGTCCTTCAAGAATCCAATTTAATAGACTGAACACATATCCTAATATCAAACATTATAGTATTAACCTTTTGTTTGGAAAGTAGTTACAATATTTCACTATATAATATTGACTGCCATAATAATAGCATAAGTGGGAATTCGGGGAGCAGCAGAGGTCAGTCTCACTCACAATGGTTGCAGTTTTTGTGTCACTCATCATCGCAGTTCCACCAAACAGAAAAGCAAATGGATGGAGTAGTTAGAGGACACACGATTGTTCAGTTCATCACACTGGAACATAGGAATAGCTGGAGAAACTAACCTGGTATGGTGGAATAGCACTTCCAAGCCATGCAGATGGCTTTTCTCAAAATAATTTTGTTACATTTTTTTTTTACTTGGGAGTACAATAGAATAATAAAATACCGGGGGCGGAGCTTGCCGGCAACCGTGATGGCTGCTTGAGCCCACAGCTCCGCCGTGCCTGACCAAATATCCTTCTTTATCCTGCACCTGGGCGTGCATACTGATTCCCCCACCCCTTCCCCGGAGTCCGCTCACCATCAGAGAGCCCACGGTGCCCTTTTTTGCTGCGCTGCGGTGCGGCTGGTGACGGCACCAGAGCGGCGACTAGGGACGAGGCGAGAGGCCTGGAATCCTCGGTCCACAGTAGCTGCCCACCCCGGGCGATGTAACACGACATGCGGCCAGGGGCAGAGGTATCCGGACGGCCCGGACCGGTGGGGACGCGACGTGCCCTGAAGATCTGCGTAGCTGGTGAAGTGGCGGATAGAAGGGGACCAGAAGTGACGACATCGGGGGCCGGGGGAGTGCGCTCCGGCCCTGCTCCTCGGCGACGGTGCCCCCTACGCTTTGTCGGGCACCACAGAAGAGGGCCGCACAGCGGCGCCCGGAGGCGGGCGAGACGACCTGGACCCCCGATCAGCGGCCCCCGACATCCCTGGATTGTGGACGGCGGCCTGCGGGAGGCAGAAGCAGACTCTCCACGATCTGACACTCGGCGGGGGCGGCAGGCCCTTGGAGATCCGCGGACTTTGCGCGGCGGAGAGCGGATGGATGTGAGGGGGCACAAAGTGACGAGACTGGGGTTCCCTGCCCTGATTGTTGGCTGTGGCGCCTGCGGGGGCTCAGTGGAGGAGCGATTTGCAGTGTTCCTCGATCCCGCATAGTGAAGTGAGCCGGATCAAAACGTAGTCCCCCCATCACTACGGGGAAGTGCCGCCTACGCCTGCCGGATGCTGCGAAGTGCGGCTGTCATACCCCAGTCTGACGTTCAGCGGAGCCGCCAAGACCCGGTAGGTGTGCTTCTTACTGCTCCCTGGGTAGGGGCAGACGTCTAGAGACCCGGCGGCTGCAGCGACATAGTGGGCCTGGTGCGGAGCGCCCCCCCCTACAGCAAGTGGGTGAGGACAGTATTGGGGGTGTAAGATAGTGCAGATGTGAGACCCTACCAGGGTTGGTCATTGAGGAGGAGCGGCGAGTACGCGACCAGCGGAGGCCGATGTATCTGAGCCGGGAAGGGACTATCTGCCACGTGCAACGGACATATCTGGGTTCCCCACTTGGCGACGCCGTAAGCCAATGAGGTGGCGATTGAGCAAGATCTAGATCTGGGAACTGATCCGCTACAGCGTTCGACGGTGAAGTTTGGCGGGTCAGAGACTCTTGCCGTTCTATCCCGATCGGCTGGCGAACACTGCTCTTTGACGCTGCACGAGTCCCGCTGCCGATGAAGCCTGAGAAAATGGGGAAAGGAGAAAAAACCCAAAGTAAGCTTCCTTTTTCGCAAAGGCGCTCACAACTACAGGGAGCGCCGGCAGTGGACCAAGCGACGGCGCCACCGGAATACGAGCCGACGGCTGGATCAGACATCAAGACTCTCCTACTGTCAATAGAGAAGGGAATACAGACGAGTATTTCCTCATTGGGCTCAAAGATCGACGCCCTAACCTACAGGATGGACCGCATGGCAGAACGAATAGACAAGCATGCGGAAAGACTCGACATGTCGGAGCGCAGAATCACGGAAGTCAAAGAGGCACAGATGGATCTTGATACGGGCCACAAAAACTGGACAAGCTCATGCAAATACTCCAAGACAAGACGGAGGATTTGGAGGCCCGCTCCCGGCGCTGTAATCTCAGAATCACGGGGCTGCCGGAGTCCACCTCAACGGGTCCCATGGAAGCGTTAGTGGAAAAACTCCTCACAACTCTCCTGGGTGAAGGGGCATTCTCGGCGATGTTCGTGGTGGAAAGGGCGCATCGCTCATTGGGGCCGAAACCGCAACCGGGGGCTCCCCCCCCGCCCTATCATCGCAAAGTTGCTCAATTACCGCGACAGGGACACCGCTTTACGGCTGGCAAGATCTAAACCTTCTCTACAATACGAGGGATCGTCCATTTCCTTGTATCCGGATTTCACTGCATGGGTAGAGGAGGCACGCAAGCACTTCATCCCGTACAAGAAGCAGCTTAGAGACCTTGGCTTGGACTATGCGATGCTATACCCGGCGAAACTCAGGGTCAATCGGCAGGGTCACTCACACATATTCACGGACACCACCGCACTACAGCGAGCAATGAAGAGTTGGGCCAGGGAACGGTCTAACAATGCAAACGGCTCGAATGAGGCGGGAGAAGATCGCAGTCGGCTGGACGAGCAGGAGTGACTGAACTACTGACAGGGCAGTAGGACTTGCCTGAGTTGCTCTGTTTCACACGTTGGTGTTGGCTTGGCTCACCCCCCCTTTTTTTTCTTCTTCCCTTGTTCCCTCTCCTACCCCCCCCTTATCACTACCCTTTTCTATTCACATTTTCCCTTTGGCGGGGG
Organism: Lissotriton helveticus; assembly: GCF_964261635.1. Taxonomy (NCBI): domain Eukaryota; kingdom Metazoa; phylum Chordata; class Amphibia; order Caudata; family Salamandridae; genus Lissotriton; species Lissotriton helveticus. Next base: position 919,204,917 of record NC_136069.1, read on the forward strand.
GAGGCGCATTCACAGCCTTATTGCATGTTCTAGCTACGGATGGGGAGCATGGGAGACACTGTCAAACAGATGTATATTTTTGCTCGGTGGGGGGGCAGATACGGCTGAGCATGGGGCGGCACTTATGCTGTAAAAGTTGTTGAGCGAGGATTTGATCTCTGGGCTTCGGGGGGGTGGATTGGTACATGAAGTTGTTAGGCAATTGTTTGGTTACTACGCTCATTAGGTGCTGGATGCATGGCGCGGCGGCAGTGGGGACGCGGTCCCAGAAATACAATGTGCACGGATACCATGCTAAGGATGCTAGGTGACCTTGGCCCCAGCGCGCAACGCACCATAGGGTTTTTCTTATTCCAGTTGGCTATGGGAGAGGAGGGGGAGGTGGGGAGGGAAGGAGGTCGGCCAGGCCAGGTTGTTGGAGGTCTGCTGTGGGAGGGGGAGGGGTCTTTTTCTGAAGTTTGGTTGCTCACTGTTTGGGGGGGAGGGAATCGGGATGCCTATCGCACACACGGCCATTACCTGAAACACATCCTGACTTACCTTATGTAGGGATGTCTGCAAATAGTACAACGGGTCTTCAAGATCCGGCGACCACGCTGCGTGTCCTCTCATGGAACGTTAGGGGCCTCAACGACCACCGTAAACTTAGAAGGGTGCTGAGCTATCTTCAGCACCATAGGGTGGATCTGGCACTACCTCAGGAGACTCACTTGCCGTCAGCTAGCAAAATGCTCCTTTCGAGGGGGTTGGCGGGTAACTTCGCCGCAGCTGGTTTTACAACACATGCTAGGGGAGTTCTGACCTGGGTTAACCCGAGAACCACGCTAACTCTGACCCTTCTGAAAGCTGATCCGGAGGGGAGATATGTTATCTCCAGGTGCTACTCGAAGGGGTTGGATTTTGTGGTAGTCAATGTCTATGGCCCTAATTTTGACTCATAGACTAGACAATTTGAAAAGAGGGTCCAAGGGCAAGTTTAACGACTAACCAGGTACATGCCCCAAACGATATATCAATACACTAACTAGTACCTAGGAGTCAAAACATCAAATGGGTCATTCACCATGGACAACAAACCTAATACCATACAAATAACACCAGTGGGAACACACCATGCAGACCTTAGTGTGATAATAGCCGAGTAAAGACTCAAGGGCATATGGAAAAGTTCCCATCAGAAGCCACACTGTACTGCCCTCTTTTGCATCATTTGGGTTCTCCTAGCCCAGGAGACAAAACAAAACGGCCGGTCAGTTGTTAACGTGACCGATTGTAAATGAAAAGAATGTTGGAGGGAAGTGTTATATGAATTTACAAGTGTTTATATGGCAACTGAAAAAAGCAGTGTAAGGTGAGGAAAGTGAATAGTGAAGGATATTAAAATTAGATGAACTGGGTAGAAGCAAGTAATTTATTAGTATCTCCCAGTCCCCCAAAGCTAAAAGACAGGTGCAAACACAGACTTGAAATAATATCCGCGGTCAGTAGTGGTCAACATGTTTCTGCATATATAGAAAAAAGGTTTCATGCATTCTTCAGGACCCGTTGTTTATAAACTACTGCTTTTCGTGAAAAAATTGATAAAAGATATCACCTGAAATATCCAGGTCATGTGCTCAACCACGTACTGTTACCGCACCGTACCAAGGAAAAGATGTCCACAGGAACAACATAGATGAACAACTGAGAAATATGTCATAATCCATGAGGTTTTAATCTTTTGTTTTAGATATAACCTTTCATTCATAGCGTCCCAGTCGCACACACTAGGGATTAAATTCAATCCAAGTCACTCACCCATTTGTGGTGGTTGAGGCGCTTCACCCCACCTGGCTACGGCTCAGGTATAAGGAGCACCGCTCTAAAGCAGAAAAATTAGAAAAAATAGAAAAAGGAGGATGACAATCATGGCTTAGTTGTTAATCTCCATACAGCTGTATTGGGTGCTGATTGGATTGTATCTCAAGGCTTATTTGTAATGTTCACTGCTTTTACTGATATATAAACTAGATTAACCTATGTAGTCATAAGTTTTGTGCCAAAAGGGGGGTCTTGATCACATCAAAACTTATGGTATTTGTAGCGCTCGCCTTCGTGTTACAGAGCGCAGCCAAATTACACCCAGAGCAGAGGAAACAATTGTGCTTCTTCCTGCATCTCTGCTATACATGTGTTTAGTCAATAACCATTCAAGGCTCTACATATAATATAGCGCGTATGAGCAGACTTCAGCATTAGGCAAAACCTGAATAGCTCAGCCCATGGTGTAAGAAGGGCAAAGCACGCGATCTGCAGCGCTCAAACTCGCCCGTATGTGCTATTCTGAGCAGTGACCTCCCCCCACTCGATATGATCTTTTAGTGCGGAAAGGCCGCATCCCAGTGTGTTAGGGGCACAAATCTTTCGACGGGGCTTACCTCTCCGTCGGTGTCTCCCGGCAGTCGTCCGAACTGTCTGGGGGGGCACCGGCTGAAGAGCTCACGCCGTGTTTATGCGGCTGTTAGAGGATTCAGTCACGTGATCGGCGCTACGTCGGTCACGTGATTGATATGCTTATCGGGATTTGTAGTTCTACTCCCGTAATTTTGTAGTTCTACAAGATGTAAATCGCCACAGCCCCATGTTTGATGTTGTTATATCAACACGCTCAATACGCAAAATACAAAAAACATATTTTCCGCAATCTATCTTTTCGTTCGTTGTTTTCATGTTAATTATTAAAAAAGGTCTATCGTACCTGTCTGCATCTAAACATATAACCATTTACCACCTTATGCAATACCTATTGTACCACTCATGTGTGTAAATTGGATATAATACGAATTCATATTTATATCCATTAGATCCAATATTTATTATTTGTTAATTTACTCGCGCTCATTCTATGCATCAAGTGTATTGGCCTCATGTCGATATATATATACAATCCGTTCTCAAAGTATGGATGTAGATAGGGTATGTATAAGATGTCACTAAGTCCTAATACCCAAGTCTATAATATGTTAAGATTTGTTATTAGGAAGCCTAATTAACTGTGAAGATAGCGTCAGCTGTTAACATCACTAGAGTGGCTCTGGTCTTTTTATCAGCAATCGCCAGAATCAGTACTCTGTCTAGATACTCTGTTGTACATGCTGACAAGTATCCATGCCTTCTGTCTTAGATTGGTTATGTTGTGATGTTAAGGGTAAAAAGGTATATATGTTTGAGATTCACATAATGTAGAGTATTAATGCCATGAACAAACAACTGGTGTGTTAGATAATCGGGCTATGTTTTGTTCAGTGATCTCACTACGTTTTAGAGGGACATCCACGGTATTGGCTCGTTAAGCCCAGCCTTATCACTGTTCAGTCTGTAAACCCATTTCTGTTCAATTTTGAACAGAAAACGACCAGTGTCGGGGCAGAATTCAGGTATACGTGGTTGTTCCAAAACAGTCCAATGTAAATCATTGGGGCCATGTCCAACCTCCAGGAAGTGTGCTGTCAGGCGGGTGGCTTGTTTGCGGCACCGCACTGTGCTCTTATGTTCTTGTATCCTCGTCCTTACTTTCCTCGTCGTCATACCTACATATTGTAGCTGACAGGGGCATGTTATCAAGTAAATGAGGTTGCTGCTATTGCAGTTTGTGAACCTAGTTTGTGTCCACGGTCTATTTGTCCCAATGTCTATACTGGTGGACTTGCAAGTTTGGGGGCAAACTGAACAAGCCCCACATGGATGGTGACCTTGTACAGGCGGCAAATCCCACAATCTGCCCACCTGTCTTGGTTCTTTGTTTCTTGGACGTGTGTGGACTAACTGATCTTTTAGATTCTGTCCTCTTTTAAACGCAAAGAGAGGTAGAGGGATATCATCCCCCCCTGTATTCAGAATGGACCAATGTTTTTTGATGATCTTCTGAACTTGGTTAGATCTGCTGTTGAACGTATTGACAAAAGTAATGCGATTGGTTTTCTCTTTGGGAGGATGTATCTCAAGGAGCGACTCCCTATTGTTATTTGATGCCCTCTTTTTAGATTGACGAATGATCTTTTTAGGATACTGCTTCATACTGAGTTGTCGTTCCAGATTTCTTGAATGAATATTAAATGCTTCTTGACTGGAGCAGTTCCTCTGGACCCTGAGAAACTGACCAAAAGGTAAGTTATCTCTCAGGGCCCGAGGATGACAGCTGTCATATCTTAGAAGAGCATTTCTGGCCATAGGCTTACGGTAGAGCTCAGATTCTAGGCCATTAGGAGTTGCATGAATCCTTAGATCGAGAAATGCCAATGACGTCCTACTGTATTCGATGGTAAATTTCAAGTATACATTTCTGGTGTTCAGCCATTGATGGAATAACACAAGATCCTCTTCTGTGCCACGCCAAACCACCAGTATGTCATCTATATATCGCTTCCAGGTGTGAAGCGACAATAGATATGGATTGGCGGATGTAAGTACCTCCTGCTGTTCAAAATTATGAACATACAAGTTCGCCAGACTTGGAGCGAAGACACTACCCATACTAGTCCCAGATGTTTGTAGGTAGGTAGTGTCTTCGAAGCGAAAGTAATTTTCTTTCATCGCGATTTCTGCCAGGTTCATAATAAACCGGGTAGGCGTGATGGACTGATGGTCACTTTGTTCTAATAGACTCCCCACGACTTCCAAGGTTTCAGTTTGTGGAATCGAGGTATACAATGACTCCACGTCAAATGATACGAGGATGTCAGTATTGGTGTTGAATTGTATACCTGGTAGGAGTCTCAAAACGTCCTTGGTGTCTTGAAGGAACGTTGGCATGGCTTTTACCATCGGGTTTAAAAAGTAATCCACGAAGGTCGATAGTGGTTCCAAAATAGAGCCTATGCCCGAGATGATCGGCCGTCCAGGTGGTGGTCTCTGAGGTTTGGGGATTTTTGGAAGGCAATAAAAGTATGGAATTGTTGGATGGTTTGTAAGAAGATATTGCCCCTCCTGCGGTGTGATCCACCCCTCAGTAGTCGCTTCTTCTACCATAATGCCTATTTTGATCTTTAATTTTTCTGTAGGGTCTTCATTGAGTGGAAGATAAGATCTCCGATCACTCAATTGTCGCAGACATTCATTTCTGTATGTCTCAGTATCGAGAATGACAGTTGCCCCGCCTTTGTCGGCTGGCTTGATTATTATTTTCTCATTAGATGTTAATGAGCGTAAAGCCGACTGTTCTTCTCTTGAAAGGTTGACAAAGGGCTTGTTCACAGTTTGGTAAAGATGTTTCATATCGTTTTCTACAGCCGCTTCAAATGTCAATACCTTTGGAGGCAATCCAATACTTGGTGGATTGAATGTCGATGTTTTTTTAAGACCAGTGTTCTTATCTTCAATTTGTGTTTCAATGTTTATTGGTTTGGAAAAAAAAATAGTGTAACCTTACTTTTCTAAAAAGTTTGGCTAGTTCCACCTGTGCTACAAAAGGATCCCCTTTCTGAGTCGCCACGAATCCTAGGCCTTTGTTTAGTAGGCGATCTTTGTTTGGTGATAATCACAAGGTTGTCGAATTGCTCAACAAGGCAGTCTCTTGTGGAACTTTCTTCCCGCTGCGAAGGTCCATCGTGGACTGTGGTGTGGTGTTCCAGTGGACTTGTTGTATTGCTCCTTGCCTCCTCCTGCCCCTGCCTCGTCTCGGGCCAAACCCTAAAAAAGGAAAAGCTCCAGGGCCTTGTTGCATTTGGGGAGGACCAAAAGGACCCATTTGACTCCCCGTTTTTTTACAGCACATTAGCATCAATAGTCCGCCCACATGCTTCATCGCGGACGCTCTGGAGAGGCGACTTTAATTTAGTACTTGATCTGACACTGGACAGATCAGCGGGTCCCCCGCGTAAACCATCGGCAGCTGCACAGGCGCTGAGCAGGGAGCTCCTCACGCTTGATCTTGAGAATGTATGGCGCCATAGGCATGCTGAGAGGGGAGGGTATACACACTACTCCGCATTTCATGATATACACACTAGGATTGACTACTGGATGGCGACGCCGGCGATAATGAGTGGTATTGAGTCTTGTGCAGTGCTGCCACGCACCCTCTCGGACCATTCCCCAGTGGTTCTGGAGCTACACTCGCCTGCTAAAAGCATACCTCCGTTCACGTGGCGGTTTCCTCCCTATTCACTGCTGGATGAGCAGTACCGGGGGGGAGCTCATGGAAGACATTGACGTCTTCTTTGATACAAATGTCGGGTCGGTTGATAGCTACCAAACTCTATGGGAGGCTTTCAAAGTGTATATTAGGGGCATGGCCATGTCCAAACATTCAAGCGTCCTCAAATCAATCCGGGGCCGACTGGCGCTACTAGAGAAACAGTTTTCCGCCCTTGAGCAAAGGCAACGTGTAAGCCCTAATACGGAGGTCCTAGAGGAGATCAAGTTGCTGCTCACTGAATATCACGAGGCGGATTGGGAGGTCCAGCACATGGGGAAATACGCGACGGCTAGGACGTATGGTGAGGGGGAGCGACCTAGCTCTCTACTGGCCAGAAATCTGAAAGGTAATAGAGGGAAGACACAGATTACGGAGTTAAGGTCAGCTGACGGTGAGATAGTTATGGAGAACGGCGAGATAGCTGGACGGTTTAGAGACTTTTACTCGGACTTGTATTTGTCAAAATGCGGTAACCTGGATGATGACATCTCTAATTACCTGGAGCATAATGCGTTGCCTATGCTCTCGAATGCACACCGGGAATTCCTCATGTTACCTATCGGCAAGGATGAAATAGTGGAGGCACTGGCGAGCATGTGCTCCGGTAGTGCTCCGGGCGCTGACGGGCTCACGGTGAGCTTCTATAAAGCATTCCAGGACAAGTTGATCCCGCATCTCTCCGCACTATTTGATGATATTTGTGTGGAAGGCAGCATGCCACCATCGATGAGGGAGGCACTGTTGGTGACTATACTTAAACCCAATAAGCCCCACGATGAATGTAGTTCGTATAGACCGCTTTCGCTCATGAACGTCGATGCCAAATTATATGCAAAAGTCTTGGCTACGCGCCTTGCCCTTCTGGCGCCTGAATTGGTTGCGCCAGAACAGGCGGGATTCATCTCCAATCGAAACCTCACGTATAACATTAGGACGGTACTTGGCGTAGTGCAACACGTGAAGCAAGATGCGAAAGCGATAGCCGTATTACTAGATATTTCATTTCATTTCATTTTTTTGCACTTATATCGTGCATAAATCACCCGAAGGTCTCAGAGCGCTAGCAAGCAAGGAACCTCTTGACCCTCAACCCAAAAAGAACGAGGGCAGCTCATCTGGCTAGAAAAGCCAGGTTTTTAGCTGTCTCCGGAACTTCACATGGTCAGGCTCTAGCCTGATCTGAATGGGAAGTGAGTTCCAGGCTTCTGGGGCGGTTTTACTGAAAGCTCTGTCACCGTTTCTGACTGTCCGAACTCTGGGTACAGAGAGAAGGGCCTTGCTGGAAGATCGTAGCGTTCTGGCTGGGATATAGGCCTTGAGCTTGTATTCAAAATAGGAAGGTCCATGACCATTAACCGATTTATGGACTAGGCAGCATAGTTTAAACTTTATGCGTTTTTGAATGGGCAGCCAATGCAGAGTCTGAAGGCAAGGGACTGAGGGGGAGCGAGGGGGGAAATCAAGTACTAGCCTGGCGGCAGTATTCTGGAGGACCTGTAGTCGATTTAGAAGTGTTGAATTGATGGCTGAAAAGAGAGCATTCCCATAGTCTATCCTGTTAATAATAAGTCCCTGAATTAGGGGCATGCGTGCTGAGAGTAGGATCCATTTGAATATCTTCCTTAAACTGCGCATCAAGCCGTAACTGGTGTCCACGGTTTTTCTGATGTGCTCAGACATGGTTAGCTTATCATCGATAATCACTCCAAGATTCCTGACAAAGGGCTTGGGGGCTGGGCAGGGACCGAGGGATGCTGGCCACCAGTCTGGCGACCAGATTTTGTCGGCTTTACCGAACAACATGACCTCAGTCTTTCCTGCGTTCATAATAAGGTAGTTCCTGGTCATCCATTCATGTATGTCGACCATACAGTTTTTGAACATCCTTTTCATGTCGTCAGGGTTCTGATTGATGTTGATGAGGATTTGAGTATCGTCGGCATAAGATACGGTTCCAAAACCATGTGCTCTGATGACCTTTGCCAAGGGGGAAACATATAAATTAAAAAGGGTCGGGCTCAATATGGATGCCTGCGGAACACCCTTATCGTTGTCATAGTAAATGGAAGAGTGCTAGCCAGTCTGGACCCTGGACCTCCTGTTACCTAAATAGCTTGTCAGCCATTGAAGTGCGGCGCCCTCGACACCAACCTCTGCAAGGCGCTCTAATAGAACGCGATGCGAGATGGTGTCGAAGGCCGCAGAAAGGTCCAACAGGATCAATAAAGCCGATTGTTTGGAGTCCAAAGTCAGTCTGATATTGTCCACTACCTCCAACAGGGCCGTTTCAGTGCTGTGGGATGCCCTGAAGCTGGACTGGGAAGGGAAAAGGCATTTGACTCAGTTGAGTGGACCTTTATGATCAGAGTGCTGCGACGAATGGGACTGGGCGAATCATTTCTCCAAATGATTGGAGCCTTATATCATGACCCGTCGGCGAGGCTGCGCGTAGGGGACCTGGTTACGGACCCTTTCCCTATTGGTAGAGGGACCAGACAGGGTTGCCCACTGTCACCGCTACTTTACGCGCTGGTGGCGGAACCGTTGGCTTGCACATTGCGTGAATACCACTGGCATGAAGGTGTAAGTTTCCCGGCACACAAGATCATAGTTTCTACATACGCAGATGACACCTTGCTCTATGTCCGCGACCCGGAGAATAATCTGTCGTCGGTTTTGCGGGAAGTGGTGCGCTTTGGTGCTCTTTCCGGCCTGAAGGTTAACTGGTCGAAGTTGGTGGCCTTTCCTTTAACTCCAGCTACCAGCCGCTTTGACGCGAAATATCCACTGCAGTGGTCTCAAGACCCGGTACGTTATCTAGGGGGAAAGCTGCACACTGATCCGGAAATTCTGATGCGAGAAAACTACGGTATAGCTTACAACAGGCTTGAGGATGACGTGGAGAAGTGGTGCGGGTTACCGCTATCTCTAATGGGCCGCATAGCCATCATGAAAATGGTGGTGCTGCCAAGGTTTTTATTTCTGTTCAGTGCGCTGCCGATGGTTTTGTCTAAGAACTTCTTCAAGGCAGTCACGCAACTTCTGATTAAACTGGCATGGGGTGGCAAGCAGCTCAGGGTGAAGTGGACTACATTAACGCTCCCATACGAGATGGGTGGCTTGAATGCACCGGACCTGGAATTATATTACAGAGTAAGTAGCGCAAGCTTCGCATCTGCATACTTGGATACATGGTGAGGCTACTATCCCACATGTGCGGCTGGAGCATCTGTTCGCGGCTCCTCTCCCCCTTCCGGCCACAGTGTGCCTACCAATTGATTGCAGGACGGGTGTCCTGGACTCCCTGGCTGCCACGAACCACGCTTGGCACTCCTTGAAACGGGCACGGGACTGCGAAATCCTGTACTCCCCGGACATGCCCCCGGAGTGGGGGATATGGCTTTCACCATTGAAAGACAAGGGAGTGATGCAGGCACTACACAAGCTGGGCATGGCTAAGATAGGTGACTTATTTGTGGAAGGGCAGGCGAAGACGTGGGAGCAGGTGTCCACAGGCGTCGGGCTGTCTCCTTGCTGACACGCTTCCACTACCATAGAGTACGGGGAGCCCTGTTGGGCCTTTTGGGACCGGATGTCACGGAGCTGCCGGAAATCCCAGAGCTCACACATATCATTAAGATGGTGGAGCCCCGTAAGCTGGTTACTACACTGTACAGGAAAGCCTTAACGTACAGGGAACAGAACCTCATGAAAGCCAGGGTTGAGTGGCAGCGTGACCTTCAAATCACAATAGATGACGCCATGTGGCGGTACTGCTGCGGGAATACCAAGAAGATCTCACTAAATGGGAGGCACAGACTTATTCACTTTAAGTTTCTACAGAGAGTATATTATACTCCGGAACGATTGCACAGGTATGGCCTGAGGCAAACAGCGGAGTGTGAGAGATGCCATGCACCGTTAGCGGATTTTCTGCACTTGTCGTGGCAATGCCCGGCTATCCAGAAATACTGGGATGGTATATCTAAGGAGATGAGCGCGATTCTGGAGCTAGATATCAGCCCAGACCCGTCCTTGGCGCTGCTGGGGTATTCCAAAAGACTGCCGGTGGCGATGAGACGAATGGCAGACATGGGAATGTTGATGGCCAGGCGAGTGGTGGCGTTCCGCTGGATGAGGGGTCCACCTCCGACAACTAAGAGATGGGCGCATGACATGATTTACTGCTGCACACAATCAGAACACTATAGCGAACTGCTGCCCCCGACTTCCCGGCCTAAGAACTTTTGGGGGTTGTATCGAACACGTTTGAACGCGTTGAGCTCAGAGGGGGAGGCAGGGGAGGCGGGAGTCAGCACACCGGTAGCACCAGAGACTGAACAACACCTGGGAGTGGACTAGTTACACCTCCCGGGGCTGCGGCCATGGTAGGGGTTCTAGAAGCTGGGAGTTCACTCCCCCTTTCCTCCCGTGGTTGAGAAGTTTTTTCTACCCAGAGACTGTGGATGGGCTATGAGAGCGCGGACCCATGACTGCAGATGCAGTGGTGACAGGGGTGTATAGATGCTGCAAAACACACAGGAATGGTCAGGGGGCTATTGCAGTGTGGGGGGCGGGGGGGTTTGTTTATTCTCATTGTCTTTGAGTTGGCGCTTATTAACCGCATGCGTGCAGCTGCGATTTTCGCGCTGTGCGGCTTTTTTTTTAAAAACGCGTTACATGACGAGCTCGTCATGAGCATGCGAGAGGCGCAACTCATTACGAGCTCAGCTCGTCATGAGCATGGAAGGGGTTAATGGACTGAGGTGTTGTTCATTTTGACTATTGTTCTCTTTAGCCCCGGGGTTGGTCCGATAGGGGGGGAGGTCTCTCTTTCTAGTCAGAGGGGGCTTCCTTTCCCTTAGAATGTCTGCTTAGAATCTGCCTCTATCAGGCTGCTGCATCGCCGCCGGACCCCAGGGTTGTCGGCCTTCTGGCTGTGTTTCATTTGCTTGTCATTGTTCTAGACTTCCATCTCAACTGAGGCCGGCCTCCGGGTTGTAGGCCTGAAGCTGTGTAGACCTGACTTGATGGCAATAAAGGTTTTTTTCTTGGAGGAAAAAAAAATGAATAATAAAATACCCACACTCCTTTGATCTCTCAACCTCTCATGAGAATTATTCTGAAAACATTTAAAATGTTTCCATACGTTTCTGCAATACAGTCTTTGTTAATACAACCAGTACCACAACACTGGCATAAAGAGCGAAGAATCATTTTATTGTCGGTCTATGGGACACAGAAAGTGGCCCATTGCATGACTAAATGCATTTTATGTACATGCAGAACATATAAAAGGTAGTAAGAATCCACTGCAGAGCACCAGAACACCTATGTGGCAATATTTGTTGAGTCTGTAGCTCGAGTACTGGCTGTAAGAAATCAGTGCTACATTATTTGCTAAAAAATAGAACGAGTTTACAGAGAGGATAATCAATACCCATGAGTTTGGAACTTCAGCTGTCTCAACAGGTCTATAAATGCAAAGCATAAAGCCTGCCTTTTAAGAATCACATACTTAGAAATTGGATTATGCAGGGAATATCGTTAAGGCTCTCACCAAGTCACTTCTGTTTAAATGAATTACACAATGGCATTACCAACCACCTTTTCATGTAGTCATATTTAATATCTACTTGCAGAACATAGCTATGAAGACACACGGCACTGACTGACAGGTGGCTAGATACATAGACTATTTCTTGAAGATATACATTTGTTTCCCTTCTGTCATGAAACTGGAATGAAACCTCAGTTATACTGCATTAATTACTTACATAAGGAGTCCTATGCAATTGTTTCTATTTTGAAAAGATTATCCTAAATATCAGATGGCACCCTGTCACTGGGATACAACTTTTCCAGTTCTGGCAGTTTCTTTTAGAAAATCACTGTTTTAGGGAATTTTTGTCTAATTTGTTTAATTGACCTGAACCAGAGTTACTCATTTCAGAATGCAATGCTTTTTCACATGAAAACTCAAGGTAGAAAAACAGCGGTTCTGATAACATGTAGCCTTTTTGGGATCTTATATCTAGACTGGACACATTCATATGACATTGTGAGTAAACAGCTGCACCTAGTCTTGCAAAGGATCTAATCATCTTTATCACTGGCCACCTCTTCAGGTAAACTTAAAGAAGCATTTGCGGAGTAAAGTGAGGACCCTTAAGTTGCTGTGTCCATGCCTTTGGAATAATGGAGTGGCATTCTGTGCCATTTCTTCCACATTAACTTGCTAACATTCAGAATTTTTTTCCAATGACTACTGGGACCTTTAGATCTGTGAGTTAGTGCCAATTGTGTTCGCTCCTTGTTTGCAATTCTACCTGGTGGTAGGTTCCTGTTTAAATCTGTGTTAAGTATAATAACTAATACATACTTTCATCTGTTTAGGCAGCAGCCAGTTCCTTGGTGAATTTTCTCTGCTATATACATGTGTACTGGCCAAAGTGTGTGCATTATCTGCTATTTAGCCAGCCCCAGGATGAAAAATACAATTTCTTTGATATTTGTATGGTTGCTGGTCAACCAGTACATCGTTTCTGTTATACAGTCAGTGGGCAGGTAAATTATGAAGTATTCTTGCTATTTGTGTGACCGCTGGGTAAATAGTACATAAAGTCTGCTATTTTGCTGGCAACCAGGTAAATAGTGAAACTTTTTTGCTAATTTCAAGGCCACTGGCCAAACAGTACATCATTTCTGCTATTTATCCAGCATTCAGGTTAATAATAAAGCTTCTATGCTATTTGTTTGGTCACCAGCCAAACTGTACATAATGTCTGCTACTTTGCCAGCAACTTGCATGGCCGCTGGCCGTATAATGCATAATGTTTGCTATGTAACAATTGACAGAGCGCACACTGACGTTTCTATTTTATTTCCTGGACCTCTGTCTAAACAGTACATAATTCCTGTCATTTAGCCACAGGTCAAGTAAATAGTACAGTTTATTTACTGCTGCATGCCAGTTGGCCATTAGACGTAAATGCAATTGGAAAACGTGTAATTTAAAGGCTGTCTCTATAAGTGTTAAATGTGTCAATATCCGGCTGTCTGTATGGCCTAGATGCATCAAACAGAATTGCATTCGCAAACGGTGCGAATCGCAATTTTCGGCCGTTTGCGAATGCAATTCACTAATTTGGAATGCATCATGCATTTTGCAATTTTAGGAATCGCAACCATGTTGCGATTTCTAAAATTGCGATTGCATTTAAGAAATCGCAATTTGAGATTTCTTAAATGCAATGCATGATTATTTTTAAATTGCGAATTCGCAATTTGGAAGGGGTAAAATAGCATGAAGTTGAACTTCATGCTAATTTACCCAAATCTTTCAAATATGCACAAATTGCATTTTTGAAACTTTTAATTTACTGTGTGTAAATTGCATTTAAAGTTACATTTCAGGGGTGCAGGGAGAGGTTCTTTGGAACCCCCCCTGCACCCTTGAAATTGCATTCACATTTTGCGAATCGCGTTTTGAAATTCGCAAAATGTGAATGCCTTCTCATTCATTCCTATGGGCCTTTTGGCCGATAGGAATCAATGGGAAGGGTTTTCCTTAATTGCGATTCGCAAATTGTGAATCGCAATTAAGGAAAAATACCGAATCGCAAAAAAGTTGCGATTTTTTCATGCATTGCCGTTTGCGATTTCTAAATTGCGATTCGTTAATTTTCGCAATTTAGAAATCGCAAACGGATACAATGATGAATCTACCCATATAAGTGTTAAATGTGTCAAAAGCCACAACACTGAGCTTATCACCTTGCTGGTAAGACATCAATATAGCTTTCTGACCCCAACATGCATGTTTTGTTCATGAGAAATGCCCCTTATAACTTATTTGCACTGCTTAATTTGAGCAAGTGGCTTCCGATGCCGCTTAATTGTTAGCACCTGCAGGTATAACATGGTTATTATTTCAATATACATAAAAAAAGGTATTTTGCTCTATGGCTTTCTTGCAGATAGTCTAATAAGTCATTTCTCCGCAATATCAACATTTACTTGGGTCTTCCCTACACTGAAACAACCCCCTTTTGGAACAGTGATATCCAGTCGATTTTTTTTTCTCTCACTCCCCTTGTCTGTTTTTCCTAGACCTACTGGTGTAGGCATTCAATGAGTCTTCACATCTGGAATCTGAGTTTGTCAGGCCACTTATGGGCCAGTTTGAAAACCCCATTTGAGTGGGGCACAAGCTATTGCAAAAATACATAATGCTTGTCAACAACGAGCCTTTCTGTTCCACTGAATTATTCAAATAACTCTCAGTTAACCTACCGCTGTAACATCTTAATGTTGTATAGAAAATCTTATTGTGAGTAAGAATAACACACCCAAACGTAAGAACAATCGTTAATGTGGAAACAAAGTAATCCACCAATGATTAATAACTTTACTCTATCACCTTTTGAGAGCTTTGGTGTGGATCTGCATTTGTTACAGAATACTAGTGGAGAAGTGTGGCTCAATGGTTAGAGCGGCAGACCCTGACGCAGAGGTCTAGCCTGGGACCAGGGTTCAATTCCCGGTCTTGGGCTCAAAATTCCACGGACCTTATAATTCTCGCCTTGGTGCCTATTCCAATCATGGAGTCCAACTCTGGGCAAAGCAAGCTAATCTCCACAACGGCCCCCACAATGCTAAGGATGCCTTGCCTCCACCTTGGGGGTGCCCAGGAGTGGACACCTCACAGGGAAAGCCAGGACTGGTTCCACAGCGGTATTCGTACAAGCGCCTTGAGACCCTTGCGGGTGAGTAGTGCACTATACAAGTATCAATTTACATTTACTTTGGCCCGCTACTTTTTTGGAACAACTACAACTTTTTGCTGATGATAGTCCAAATATAAACTTGGTGCTATTCTGTATAACTCCTGTTGGCATCACCTCTAATCACGAATCACGTTAAACAACTGACTCAATGTAGCAATAAATTCCAAGTGATTTTTGGCAAAAAAAACCACCCACCCAATCTGCTCTTGGTGGCTTATTAATGCTAAAAAAAGGACTACCAAGAACTGAATTAGTCAGGATCAACAAATGGTCACAGAAGAAGCTTGGACTGATGAAGCTACTGTATTTTCTTCAGGGTCTGCAGGGAGATCTAAAATGACAACTAGCACTGGTTGTCTACTGACCCATTACTTCATGTGAACAAGAATAATCATTATAAACATCTCAGCAATCAAACATAAAATAAGGGTGAAAGGTACATACATCTCAAATATTGTTCATCACATATCGGTAACCAACCAGCATCATTTATAACCTAAATCATGTTTATTTGATTTACAGATCAGTGTATTAGTTTACCATAACATATTCAGAGTAATTAAATGCCTCCTGAATACCTGATGCCAGTAGGCCTCAAATCAGAGTCCTATTTGCTGATATCTCCTGTAAGTATATGGTCATTCTGTCCATTGAGTCAATAAATGGGCGGATGATTGGGTAAGAGCAGAGATGGGTGAATGTATGAATGATGGTGTAGTAAATGGAAGAAAAAGTGAAGGGCTGTATAACGGTGTCAGAGTGCATGTGGATGGATGAAATGATAAATGGGCATGCTGCAACGCTGCCCCCTTCCTCTGTTAGCCTGCGCTAGAATGAAGCTACTAGAAGGTCAATGTTTACTGAATCACACTTTCAATTGCTTTCAGTTCACAAACAACGACAAAGTTAATGTACCAAGCAAGGACGGTTTCACAATTACTATCGTCAAACCAAGAAAAACCGAGCACACACGTGACACTCCCTCATTGTTACCTTTTAGGGTTATTGTTAAACAGCACTTGCCTAGGGCACAAGCTGACATTAGTTTGCAATTGGAGTTCCTTACAATAGGCTGATGTTTGACGTTCCAAATATCTATTTGCCTTACATCTGACCATGGCGTTTCACCTCCATTGAGAGGAACTTTCTTAACGTAACCTGAGTCCTATTGTACATTTTCATGAGGTTTCTACACAGAACGATTTCCCCTAAAGCAACCGCTTTGAGTTCTCAAGTACTATCTAGCTTTCCTATACCTTGATAGGCCTATTTTGCATTCCTAGTTGACGTTCCAAATATATAATAGACTTTATACCAGAAGGGAAGTATCACTACAATAAATAAGGCTATTTAGCAGCAAGTGTTACCAGAGTTCCTCAGAGATTTTTCCTCTCTGAATAAAAGAGAAAGGTTTGAGCTGTTTTTTTTCTCTTTTCCCTGAGAATTGCGCTGTTTAGGGAGCAATATTACTCCTACGCTTGATTGTTTCTAGGTTGAGGATTGCTCCAGTTACAAGTATAACAGGTAGTGGTTGAATTAAAGGTGCCAGGTAAACCCAAGCATCCACTGACCTTCCTTATGGGAGAGAGCCAGGGCCCAGTAATCTGACCTGGGTTCATCTCTTAGTCCCCACTCTAGTGTGGGATGTATGAGATAATTGGGAAAGGGGAGAGAGGGATCTATAGAAAGGCTTTAGACAGAAGCTATAAATGACAATGTGCAACATATATCTGCACACAAACAATAGCTGGCAAAAGGCAGTAACAAATCAACCAGGCCAGCACAATTCATAAGGAAGTACACAAGGAATATTCACTGTAGAACAAGAGGAAATAATGGGCAGCAAAGTACTACAACTACATTCACTGTGAAACTTATGTCAAGCCAAGGCATTTATAAGGTTCCAATTGATAGATTTTGACATGGTCTAACAACTCATAGCATACATGATAGCAGAATAGCAAGGTGTATAACTTTTCCTAAAATGATCAAAGCCTAAGGTACTCCTTCCTCCCCTGGGGAAGTTTCAGACAACACCTATTTGAGAAGTGTTGATAAGGGTGCAGCCAGTCCACCTTTGGCACAAGCTATGGTCATCGGAGCACATAGGCTTTAACAGACTCTTTGTAGAGGACTGCTGCGGGGCCGATAATGCGCTGAAAATACCATGGCTGAAGTACATAAAACAATTCAGGAATGATATTTGTCACTCTGAATATTACGAAAATCCTGCATCTTTGTTGCATATATCAAGGGTATCACTAAAGAGAGTATGTTTGAACCACTTAGAGGAAAAGAGATTAACACTGGAACTTGTGAAGCCCACCGTACAACATAATCAAATGGTACTAACCTGTTACACGATGCAACTGTATTTAATTAGTGTTTTAAATGCTTAACATAGATTTGTCCTGACACGTTTTAGATTAGACATTTTTCATTGTTTGACTAGTTTCCCAACACCAATAACTGGTCTTCTCAACTAATAAGCTGTCCTTGCAATCAGATCTCTAAACAATCAACTATCCAAATACTGTTTTTCTGCAAATTTTATACAGACCTAAGGATTATTTTTATCAAGCCTTTAATAAAAATTTTCAATTTCAGACAATGCAGACCAGCCTACTTATTTTTACAATTGCTTCCGGACTTGTTTACATGTGTGGTAGTGGCAAGATTTTTGAGGTCTGTAATCACTAGAAGGAAGTTTATAACTGCTGCACCCTAAATCTGTAAACGCTTTAATTGCATTTGTTTTTAATGAATTGATTCACGTTTTCCTTTTTTAAATTTGTATTAAATGATATGCTTTTACGATTCTTTGTCTGAATCGAATAAAGTTGAATTTGATTTGGGAAGTGTTCTTCAGGGTACATGCGCTATTATTTAAGTCTTCAAATGTACCAGACAACCCATATGAGCTATTTAAAAAAACACAACTGGAGCTCTGAATTTCACTCCACTACTGGGAGTCAATGAGGTTTTTGAAAAGCAGGTCTGACACTGTCACACTGATTTAAGTCAGCTACCAATGCAGCTGCAAAATTATGGATTTGTGTTGTACTCAGCTTAGCATCCTCTTGGTGGCTCCAACAAAGAGGGTGCTAAAATATGCAATCCTTGACCCCACTATGGCCCTGGCTATTGTTTCTCTGCCTTCTTCCATCCTCTAGAGCTATAGCGTGTGTAATGGTATAGTAAGCTACTAACTTGACTTGGTCAACTACCTGACCAGCCCTGCCATACTAAATAGGAGGAAAGAATAAGAAGTATCTCTAGCAGGATGGATAGACAAAAATTTCAAAAAGAGGTAAACTTATTATGTGTAACCTCACTGGGACTGAAATCACCCTTGAAGATTGAATCCTGTGTATTCAGTTGGACAGAATACAATCATTATTAGAGGCATTGCTGTTCTACAGCGAAGAAGAATACTGACATCAAGAAACATATCACATCACAATGTTTAAATGCGTCACATAACTAACATATTTTACAAATATAAGTATAAATCTTTTAACACCATCCATTAAAGAAAATGTCAGAGAACAACATTCATGTGCGGGTGAACATTAGGACTGTGGTGACGGACAATACACTGTTACTAAAGGCAACAAATGAATATCATCTCCAAGTAAGAACACAAAATTAAATTAGACCAACTCATATATAGTGCCCAAAGCAATTCCATACAGCTATGGCTTCGAAATTGGTCTACACCAAAATTCTAATTCTTTATTATTTCTTCTAGTTTGGCGTAATTTCTGGGGATGTGGGTCTACGCATTTTGATGTTGTAATTTGTGGTCTCTTCAGGATTATCCGGAACAAATGTCACCCCAGCAGGTGTTACATCTAGTGTAGCGAATGGCAGATCTCAACTAATGATTGCACGCTGTCCAATTGAATATACATAATTCAATCTTAAAGGGTGATTTCAGTCCCAGTGAGGTTACAAATAATAAGTGTACACCTTTTTAAAATATTTGTTTATCTATCCTGCTAGAACTACTTCTTATTTTTTCCTTTTATAAAGGCATGGTCCAAGCTTTTGAGGGTGATAGGGGCTCCCCCATCTATTTATTTCACACTGCCACACTAAGTAGGCTATCAAAAACAACCCATGTTTATTCACCTAAACATCCTCCACATGACCTACTTGACTCCCTGCCGCCTCTGGCTGGTGGGAGGACTCTCCCCACCCCAATGTTCCGTTACACCCACTCAGGTGCAGATTTATTTCATGTGGTCTGGCAATGTTCAGACATTTATTATTTTGGGAGCGCATAATGAGAACACTTACACAGGTACTAAGGGAGACACACTGACCTCATGCCCAGGGTGGGTCTCCTGACAGATATAAGAAGAAACAAGGGTGAACGGACATAGGTGAGAGTTGCATAAGCCTTGGCCAAGTGCGACAAAGCACGGAAATGGAGATCCCCACCCACATTCGCTGAATGGCAAAGGGCAATGGATTGGTGTTCAAAAATGGATGAGACCAGCTACAAAGTGCAGTGCCGTCCACGGAAACATGCCTGTGTGTGAGGCAAAAGGTGGGACTAGTATGGACTAAGAAATGATGCAGAATCCGAAGAAGTGATACGAGTCTTTCTGTAGATTCTGCTGTACTAATGCGGGTGGCGAGGAAGGGAGGGGGTGGGGTGCGCACTCTTGTTCTGTTAAAAATTTCAATAAAATATTGTCTATAAGAAAAAGCATGTTTGTTTACGCAACAGGATGGACTTATTTCTTTAACCAATTTCAGATTAAGCCCAAGAGCCTGAAAAGATACTTTCTGTCTTCTTGGCATGGAGTACTAGTCACCACTCCATATCCGGTCTTGTGTAATTTTCAGCTGATTGGATGGCTTAATGTTTCTGTCGGGGGAGGTTGGGTGGGGGAGTTGTCCAGTAAGTGGGTGTCATTGGCATAGATATGGAGTCTAGACTCTGTGCATTCAGTACACCACGTAGTGGCTTCATTTAGATATTAAAAAGAGGAATAGCCTCCTTCTTACAATCCTTTATTAGTGTACACAGGTTAGGGGATATTTAGTGATATGAGGTGTGCTGCCATAGAGGTGGGTCCGGGTGTTGTTGCATCAGAAACTTATCGGAGGTGCCATGATTTTTAGGGTCACGGTGTAGGATCAAGGTAAGAAAAGTGTTTTCTTCAATCTTCAGGCTAACTGAGACAAAGAGGTAAAGAGTGGACTAGTGCACAATTCCTAAGTAGGTGAGTAAACAGGATATCTGAGCAGTTGTCCCCATTGGGCCCTCCCTCCTGCCAAAGGGGATCAGAACACCAAAGCTTGTTACATGTTGCAAAGGGCTTCTCAGTGTATTGTAGGGTTTTGGTGAGAACTGGTGTTCCGTCACAAACCAAGTTTTCAGGGGCTGACTGTATAGGGCTGCAATAGCAAAAGGAAGTCTACCAGTACCTTGGTTCCGATGATGGTAAGGAGGTGTAGTTGAGTGTGGAAGCAAGCTGCCATGAGAGACAGCTCTTCACTGGATCCTTCTTTAATACAGGCTATCTGCTGTTCAAAGTTGGCATTAGGAAACCTCACTGAATAGCAGCAGTACCTCATGTGTCTTCCTTTCTATACATTTTTAAGTTGTTTTTGATTGGAATTTTTCAAATAAATGACCATATCACAACTGGCTTAAATGAATATCTACACATGTTTTGAATTTATTTCCATCCATATGACAGTAATGAAGGGAAGAGAGAGTGTGAACCCTTAGTTTATGGTCATTATGTAATTTCTGGCTACATGAGTGACTGGAAGCTGCTAAGCGTCTCCAGCACACATGGATTTTGTTGTGGGACTGAACTGAACAACTAAGATATCCTCCTAGGATTTGAAAAATTCTCCTCCTTCAAAAAAACCTTACCCGTTTCCTTGGAAAGTACTGGCTAAGGTCAATAGATCACCCCATTAGAGAACTAGCTGCCCAAGGATCCTTCTTGAAGCCAGACCTTAGGTATTACTAGACTGTGCAAACAAAGGAACACTCGTTTCACCCACTGGATGTGGAAAGATTCCAAAGGGCAAGTCTCTTTCTCAGCACCATAGGCCAATGAGTCATTGCCGCCTTACAATCAGCTGATAGATTCAGATATCCATCGATAGATGAACAACAGAACCAAGCCTTGCCGGACAACCCAAAGATAAGAGTGCTACATGCAAGAAAGTACTAATATGCAGATGAGCCAGTCCTACACAGGCCCAGCTGTACTGACAGGAGCTAATTTTACGCATCCTTTTCATTGTTTGCATGGGTGGGATTGGTTAATGCCCTTTTAGGATAAATTTCAGTTTTCCTAGCCAAAATCAGGACTGGGAAGGGCCGTGATCTTCAAAAATCAGGATCTTTTAACTCTCATTCTAATTTACCTTCAATGGTTATCTTTTCTCATTTATATTCTCCAACAGAGAGATGTAGTGAAATAATTGCAGGTTTAATAGCCTGTACCACATGTTCTTTCCTCTATTAGCTTGTATTGAGAAAAAGTGTATAAATGAAGCACCGAAATGTATGGAATTTAGCATTGCACGCTCCAGTTAACCAAGGACAAAACGCTGATCCGTTGATATGTTTAAAAGAAACATGCATTAGATGTTTATGAGCTTCCCTGTGTGTCTATTTTATTTAATGGGAAATACTCCAAAAATGGGAGATGTTGGAGCATGATAGGGGACTACAGTTGATCTTGGATTCCTCGGACTGCGGGGTTATTGAAGTAAAAAAATTCAGGAGAGGGTACTTTCACAGCACTGTGCATAGTCTTGAAGAGAGAGCAAGAACTACTGTTCGTTGTTTCTCATTTTCGCAGTCTCACACTTCCAGGTAGCTGGGCTAGGCTCTCCCTTCAGCATTCTGTTTGCACCAAAACCCCTCCAGTGCTTCTCTCTCAACAGCAAAGGCAGATTCTTCTTCTTAGGAATCATGTGATCCAAGTTCATTGCCCCAAATCTGGCTATGAAACTGGATGTCAGGGACACCAGCCCTGGATCACAGAAGATTCTCTAAACCCCTACAGTGATTGGGCACTGGTTATTGACACTGACTAGTTTCATCCCCATTTCATACTACGTTTTCAGACACATTATATTTATTCTCTCGTCACATGTCTGGGACTGGTTTCAGGTGGTTCTTCTCCTTTTACCGTTCCTTTGAGAAAGGCCTGATACACACTTTGTTTTCAAGTGTCAGCAGAAACTAGGGTTTAGGGTGAGATTCTCTGACTCGGAGAACCTCAGGGCACAGGCTCAAATAGGGAGAAACCTTCACACTCCACACCTATCAACCTGATGTGAGTAACACCCCAAGGGGAACAAAAGGGCATGACATGGGAAAAGGCTATATCCTCACTTCAGAGAGAACCACTGCTTCCTGTGCTTTCCCACTCTAGAGTATAGTTTATCACAAAGGCTTCATCAATGCGACCCCATCAATATACATGGCTCATCTGGCAGGCTACCTTCACGACCCATTTAGTACACAATCCCCATAATGAAAACGTAAACTCAAAATGCATTATGCTGTGTCCACAATAAACCATTACACTCAGTGTGCTATTATACACTCACTGTGTATACACACCCACATAATTCACACACAAATGCACACACTAAAGGACATGGTTGCAGGGAACAGGCAGCCCAATTTAGAGAGAGGAGGCCAGTTGCCAAACCTTCCTGAGAGAGAGGATCAGAGGGTCAGACCCCTTCAGACAGCAGACATAAAGAGCATCAATGCCTAAGTTCATATCAAATGATTTGGCTTTGACTCAGGCTTTGCCATCAACTCCAAATACTTCTACCCATTAAGTCCTTACCCTGAGACATCATTCACAGTGGAACCACTATTTGCCTTTGAGATCAGCCTATCACCTGTTTCTGTTGCTGAAGGTCCTGTTTTACACTGTGCACTTAATAGAAATGATGAAGGAGGGTTCTGTGGTTTGGACTGCCTTGGGTGATTGGGTATGCATGTAATCAGAAAGGCTTTGGACCTTGGTTTAAGCGCTGGTGATGGAAAATTAGAAGACAAGTACACCCTGAGTTCGCCTACTCAGACTGTAACAGGGCATTTTCAAATGTCTACAGCGTAGCAACTTTCTGCTGAGGGTCTTGTTTTTCACTGTGGGGAGGAAGGGAGGGGGGCTCTGTGACATGCGCTGCCAGGAATTCGTGGGGCTGTCTGAAGGTGGAGGGCCAAGGTCCTGGATCAGGAGCCAGTATTTGCTTATTGGTGAGCACCCCCCAAGCTATTAACCCTGTTATTTCCTTATTTCTTCCTATAGCCTCAAATTCCTTTAAATTCAAAATTGAGAATAACCATCTGAGTAGCCTATTGTATGCACATGCCCTGGCTTTACTGGATACCGTTCCTATTGGATTATAGTGTAGGTGTACTCATTTACACAGCGACTGCATGCAGAATGGGTTGGTTGTCAATAAAGGCTAAATTAAGGTTTTAGTCTTTGGGAGATGGAGGATATATTTTTCTTGGTTGATTGTGGTGAAACACTGGAAGTTGTTGACTCTTATCAATATCCACCATTGAGTAATTATTGGAAGCTGAGAGTCCACAGCCTAAGTGATTTCTCTGACATGAACCTCAAAAGAATACATAACAATACAAAAGCATGTATATACTAAACAAATGCACAAATATTGGAATATTTAGTTTAATTCACAATAAAATTTGGA
The DNA here is from genome assembly GCF_964261635.1 of Lissotriton helveticus. Classification (NCBI taxonomy): domain Eukaryota; kingdom Metazoa; phylum Chordata; class Amphibia; order Caudata; family Salamandridae; genus Lissotriton; species Lissotriton helveticus. The sequence goes on from NC_136069.1 coordinate 919,228,605, forward strand.
AAAGTTTTCAATGTTGCCTCTTTATTTGTATATACTTTATTAATTTTACTTAATTATTTGAATATTATTTAATTTTGTACAACTTTGGTGAACCCCCTGAAGAGGGATCTCCCGATCAGAAGTTAAGAACCACTGGCCCAGGTATTTTGTCACTGAAATGTAGTTCCCCTCACCTCCTCATCATCTTTAGAGAACTTAGTTCTCGGTGGCTACTCCTGCCTTCACAAATATAGACTCCATAAAACTGTTTAACCATAATTCACAGCAATCTATGTAATGCCTGAAAGCAAACTCCCACCCTTACTCTTCGTGATACAATAACAACATTCTGGATCCTATGTTTATATGTAACAATATTCAACACAATTGTACGGACTTACTATGCATAATGAACAAGTTACTTGTCTTTGGTAACAATGTATCTGGTAGAGACGTTGTCTAGCCGCAGATTCCTTAACTTAGAATGTCCCCATGCGTCAGACTGGATCCGGAAAACTTTTTGCTGCAGCACCTCTGCGCGCCGGGAGACGGTGCTGCATGGCTCCGCCCTGACGTCGCCTATGGACGTGATGTCAGCGAAGCCATATAAGTCCCTCCCGGCGCGCTGACGTCAGTTTTCTTCGGAGAAGCATTTCAGCGCCAAAACGCGGAGCTACCACCAAAAACTGTAAGGGCATGGGAACAGTGTGCAAAAAAGATGAAAAATCAAAAGAATCGAACGGTGAGAACATCACCACAAAGGACAGTGCCAGGCACTGTATACCGAAAAGGACTGAAGGGAAAGAGAAGAGCACCGCTCTGAGAAGCAACCTCGCAAAAGTGAAGACTAAACCGTCCCTGGAGGCAGAATAACATGTGAAAAAACAGACTGGCAGAGGGCAGGAAGGCTGCAACCATAAGGTAGAACTGTGAAGAGCAACAAGACCGGAACACATGAGTAATGACAATCCACCACAAGCCGACACCACCAAAGAATGTCAGATAGCCTGTAAGAGATCTATAGACTGAGGCACAGCCAAATAGACCCCACACCAATCGACTGCAGGGGAGGTAACAACCCCAAGGCAATGGAGAAGGTGGGAGGGAGGGAAGAAGAACATGTGTAGGTTCCACACTGGACGACCCAGGGCAAAGGGATGTAAAAGGACACATGAGCATACAACCCAAACACAATAATGGGTGTAGGAGAACAAATAAAACAGAATGAAGCATCCTGCAGCGGAGGGAAGAGAAAGTTTTCACCCCGCAGAAAGACAAAGCCACCCAGCGGGAGGCGAGTGCAGAAAACCCAACATGTAAATGTCCTTGCAGAACGGGGAGGATGGGCGGGCGATAAGGAATCTGCGCCTAGACAACATCTCTACCAGATATATAGTTACTGAAGGTAAGTAACTCATTCATCTGATAGAGACATCTAGCTGCAGATTCCTTAACTTAGAATAGATACCAAAGCCATACCCATAGAGGTGGCGGGTCTGCGACTGAACCCCACGAAGTTCTAAAGAGAACTTAGCCATCAACAAGGTGACTAACACAGTGGGGACAGCAAGGCTAGCACAGCCAGCACCAGACCATGAAGTGTTGAAAAGAGCGGAAAACAATGGGAGACAACGGCACCACAAGGCGTCAAAGAACCACTAGAAACCCCCTTGTGTATACAGGGTTGAGAGAAAGAAAGCACAGAGGCAGAATGCCAGTGCGGAAGTGAAAGTTCATAGCTGTGGAAAGAAGAAAAACTGATCCTAGGGTCCGATGGAGCCACGGGATCCGATGTGGCCACAAGTAGCAGGACCCAGAGAGAGAACTAGACGGTATGACAGAGTCAGCGCATACCGGTTGAGCATGCCCAACAGTGGAAAGGCACTGTGGAACCTGCACTAGCCAAAAGACGTGGGGCAGCATTAGCAGGATACCGACTATGGCTAGTAATTGCCGCATTTCCAGATACACAAGACACGCCAGTATGCAGGCGCTCCTTCACAAAGAGCATGTGAGAGGGCGGAAGGCAACAAGCAGAGGCACCCAGAACAGGACCACAGGAACACTGGAAGTCAGGTGGAAGAAAGGGATGCATAGAAGCTTAGAGTGTGGATGCCAGAACCCCCCCAAGAAAGGAAAATTCCCATATAGAATAGCGTGAGCAGCCCAGATGCGAAGGACGCACCATTGGTAGGCAACCAGCAAAAAAAGAGGGGGGTGGGGGTCTGGCATGCCGACACACACACAAGGGCTCACACCCTCAGCAGCCCGGGACGAAAACCTCGGACACCGTGGCAAGGAACCTTGCATGCGTGACCCCTGCTGTGTGAATAGCACAGAGCAGACATATATGAAGAAAAGTACAAATCTAAGAAGGATGTGTGACATAAGACCAACAAGGGCACGCCATCCCTGCCAACAGACATGTGTCCGCACCGACTCGAATGAGGGACCTTTTGCGTTGTAGGCAAACTTGAGACCACTACACTACGGAAATTACCATTCTATAAGCCACATCAGCCACTTGACTGGAAGGAGTTACTGTCCCCCGCGGGACAGACGAGGAGATGGAGAGGTACCACATCAATACTAACGAAATGGTATTAGGATGTAGAGATAAGGCGACCCAAGACATCGAATATCCTGAAGGGGACTGTAACAAGGAGGTCCAGCCACTGGTGGAAGTGATAAGCCACTGAGAGCGTCGCAGCAGGAACCAAACATGGAAAACACCTGCGCTGAAGCAGCAGGGAAATATGAAAAAACTCAGCTTATTGCATGAGAAACACTACCCCAGCGGAAGGTAGAACCAGACATTGCAGAAGCAGAACAAGAACACAGGCACCCCATGACAGTGAACACACTAGGGTGTACCACACGACGCTCAGAGACTGAGAGTCGTCAGTTCCGCATATGGAGTCGTGCCACCAAGTTTTGTAGTGTAGTTCCTATTATCCCAATAGGCTCTGCGCATTGGAATAATACCTTCAATAGTATAGGCCTAGACCAGACGTTAACTAGGTCTACTACTGTCGATATTAGACTTAAAGTTTTGGGTTTGCCAGCTAGCTCAGAGTTCACTAGAAACTTTCTCGAATAGGCAAGGAGGAGTTGAACCTCCCTGGATAGACAAGAAGGGATTTAGTTTCTGACAACCATAGAACATGACAACTTTGCTCTCCCCTAATCAAGAGTGTATCTCTAGAGTCGTGTGAAAACAAAAGACGACTTATTTTACTCAGTCAGTACGTGCATTCTTAGTCTCACCAGATTGTAGAGAAAAGGAAGAGACGGGCGTGTTCAATAAAAGATGTTATTTATTGATCAGTCTCTTTTCTCATACAAGAGAAATGGATCGATATTATTGCAATACTTATGGTTAAGTAAAGTGCATACATTAAAAGCAAAAGTATAAAATAATACTGTAAAAACATTGATATGGTTTCTAAGCCATATGATGGTTTAAAATGAATAAAATAGATACATACACATATACATTTGACTAATCGTACTCAACTGGTGTTTCTAACTACGCCTACCCCGTGTACCTGACCTAAGCCTAATACGTGGGCGGGAATAGAAAGTTACAGTTTAAGTTAAGTTTGTTTTGCCAAGTGACTGACTAAAGAATTCTCTGCGAGGGGTTATTCAGTTCTGTACCTGGAATTTAGGATGAATGAGGGATGGTATCTCTCGTCTCTGGTCTCGATATTCCAGGCTGCCTGCGAGGGCTACCCGGAAGCGCCGGAGCTGGATTTCTCAGCAGGAGAAAGGCAGCGTGTCGTTCTCAGCGCGTCAGGAAAGGCGGGGCTGCGCCAGCGGGGTCTGCTCTGCTCTGGGCTTCGGCAAGTCTGGCTGCTCCGATCTCGTCACCACCGCGTGTGTTTGCATAGGGCAATATCGGTAATATTTATACCTTTAAGGTGCCGAGATTGACGTAAGGATGGACATAGATACGTCAATAAGGATGTCATACGACTTGGTCGTTAGCACATTCTTTTGCTGAAGTTCTCGATGAAATCAAAACAATGGCCGCAGGGTTTTTCCAGGTTGACATAGGTTTGATTTGTTTTGAGAACTCCGTATGCCTTATCAGGGGCTGGAGGAATATCGCTTGTCTAATTAGATTGCAAGCGTTATGACCTAATCAGATAACACGTTCCTGTGCCATAGTGTGGCTTAATCAGATAACGGTTTCTGCATCATGGGGGTTTTCTGCCTCATGGGCTGGCTGCTAGTTAACTCGTTAACCAGAATAGGGTCAGGAATAGGGGGATCGATACAGAACCTATAGGAATACATCACACCCACTCCACGCTAACTATGGACATATTTACTAATCTATGCATAGTAAAAACATACTGTAGAGTATAGTGTATACCTTACCACCCCAAAATACATAAATGCATTTTGAAATTATCAAATAAACGGAAAAAATGCAGTCGCATGTATTATATGCACTCAAGCTGTAGAGCAATGCTAAAGTAATCACGCATATCTATACATTATTGCTAATTGGTATATAAGAATTTACACATGAAATGGCTCTTAATACAGAAAAAAGGTTCGAGACATTTCATCACAGAATAAGAATAATTATGAACATACCAGCGGGCAGCTAATGTCTATAAAGTATCTAAAATTAGAAATTTTAGTTCTCTAAGAATAGTTCTTACTTTAAGCAGAAGATAAGTGTCCCGAAAAATTCGTAAAAATATTTTGGGGCTGCTGAAAAAAAATTGCTGTCCGTGAACTCGAGGGAAAATTGTTCATGTGACTTTATTATTAAAGTTGAAGGCCAAATTCAGGGAACGCCGTGTGCGAGCTTGCTCAAAAGTCTCTATTTCTGCTCTGGTGAGAACATCATATCATTTAGGCTTTCGAAAAAGTTGTCAACAGCTTCCTGGGAGAGTTCCATTAACTCGGAAATAGGTGTAACCATGCATTCGTGCGCATGATTGTCTCCATTGACGTTCTGATTTGGATTGCTGACAGAAGGTCGTACCTGATCGATGCTGCTTTCATCTTGAACTTCACTACCCCTTAATCGTAGTGGTGAAGCTTCCACGAATGCCGTCATCAGGATTGGTAGCCGTTGAGGGCAGCACAAAGCATGAGCCTTTGTTGGACTCAACAATGTTTCTGCATCCATTGGCGCATCCGATTGTAGCGTCAGACAGGTGTCTAACACGCATTCTTCTCCGCATAGCAGGCACCTTAATACAGGTAAAACACATTGTTGCCACATTGGTCGAAATGAAAGAAACCAAGTCATGTTCAGGTCTCTAAGCCGGGATAGTCCCAGGATTTTTGATATCCGGTCCCGGTATCCAATGGCTAGGATTGTTTCTTCCCTTGTCGCAGGTGTTTTGTCTGTGACATGGTTTGCCATAACGAAATATAAGGACTAGGAATAGGATTCCTGCAATTAGTCCCAAAATGAGGGGAAGTCCGCCAAAAATCGAATGGACGAAATCTGGAAAAATACCCAGTATGGCTTTGAATGGTGTTAATGCCATCGAAAATACTGTCTTAAATACCTTTGAGACTCCACTGGTATCAGAAATATTTAAGATTTCATTCAGGATTTCTGCAAAATGTATGGGGGAATTAGTTGATAACAATGAGTGAATCTCTGCAGTCGTCCTTGCGACTAGGAGATCATACGTTTCTTTTGATGACGTGAGCCTGGTCGGCGTCTGAAGAAGCACTGTTTTCATTCTGCTTAAAGTATCTATTCGAATAGAAGTAATTTTCAAGTTGGGCCATGCCCTTGCCTCCCTGTCTGGAAAGGAGCTGGGGAACAATGAGTGTCCACAGCACTTGACCTTCGCAGTCGTAGTTACGAGATAAGGAGTCCCGGGCATAAGACTACAACATCTGCGATCTACAATTAGAATGTAACTCCCATTATAGAGTCTTTGAAAGAATGGTTCTATCTCTGTTGCAGGTGCGCCTTGCTGGTGACATGAAAGGTTATTTGAGTTCCCTTCACAGGCTCCATGCAAACTAATTCCATTACACAGAAGTGTACCGCTTAGTGACATTGCACAATTATTGCCACTAAGAAATACTTTCTGTCCTTTATTACTGACACATGCATGTGAATAGGGCAAATTCCATGTTGTTTTAATGTACCCTTTTCCCAGCTTTTCGTACATGCCAGCCTGTATATATTTTTGGCAGTATTGAAACCTGAAGGTTGAAATTGGAATATTAATTATCCCATGTATTATCCATTCACTGACAGGTCGTTCCGACATTGTCACTGGTAATCTTTCGAGTTTCTCAATGCTCAGGATTGTATAATCAGCACCCTTTTGTGCCATACTGATTTGTCTATCAGTAAGGTTAAAGATATGGAATAGTGACGTTGTGTTGATTAAACGCCAAGGCACATAGCCTGAACGCAGATTTTGTAACGTCCAGCCAAGCTGTACAATAGAACGCAATTGAGACTGACCGTGTTGTAACAACAGTAAGTCTTGCGATAATATGTCGATTGCTGAAGACACAATGCTGTCCAAAGAAAAAATTCTGGAGGACAGAGTCATTAACCCATTGTCCACTACAGAGAGTGATTTTTCCAAATTAATACGGTCAATTTCCCGTATTCTCTCTGCTGTTTCAATTTGAGTCACCTTCCAGGCCTCGTTGTATGCTGCATATACAGAGGCTGCTATGAAACGCTTTTGACGCTGTTTGCGTGGTCCCATAATGAAATCACGCAAGTCAGCACCATCAGTAAGTAAAGTTAGGTGTTGCTTAATTTCTGCCAGTGTGGAAGTTTGTAGCCATTGAAGGCATAATTTGCCCACACTGTAGGTGGTTATTATCCCTGGGTGATGTCTTTGGGGATATCTAGGGTCTGGCCTGCTCATTTTGAACCCCTGTGTTTTGTTCAGGAATCTGTCTTGACAGTTATTAGTATCTGTGGGCCAGATCAACCACTGTTTCCAATCTGGATGTGTTCTGTTTTGGTTTAATACATAATTTACGTCTATCTCTTCCTCTGTAGAGCTATTGCTGTTCATTGTTGGTTTTGGAATAGACGGTTTATTTAAGTCTTTGATTTTGGCTAGGCCAAGACAGGTAGTTTGTTGAACAGTGTCATTTAAAAATATAATTTGTTCTGGGATCATGCAGGCTCTAAACAAAGATTCTATACCCTGTACTTGCCATTCTTTTGTACCCCAAACACTTTTCAATTCAACATTTTTGTCCCAATAATCAAAACCAAAAGTATTCATTTGTTCAAAGAATGAGTCTGAATATATCAATTTCGTGTTTGTTATCATGGTCTTTGTCCCTGTCTTATTTGACAATTTGAAATAAAATGTTTCAGCATTACTTGTGTTAAAACCTGAAAAGTATGAATATTTGTCATAAAAGGTTCTTGAGCTCCCTTTTGGAGGGGTTGCACAATGTTCCCACTGATTATAATTTAAAACATTTCTAGGTTGTGCAGATTTATGTAGAAAATGGTTACCATAGTGGTTGTAACAGTACATACTATCATAATTTGTCGAACCCTGCAAATAATCATGTTTGGTACATTTAGCAGACATTACTAAGTCAGACATCATATTATTTATACTCTCAAAGTCCCAATCATCCGCAAATGAGCTTGGTTTTACAAAGTCACTCAATGAGATCTTGATTTGGTGTGGATATTTCAGGATTTCAACCGGACCATAGATTTCGTAGTCAGTGTTGTCCCATGCTACCCCACCCGGTATAGGATTGGCTGTGAAGTTGACTGAAGAAAGTTCTCTTTTCTCGACGTGTGAAGATGTGTGTGGTTTGAGGATCAAGTTGATTTTCTGACTTGCTGTGTCCATTTTAGCATATTTTCCCTCAATGAAGCGTCCCAAAGTTAGTACCATGATGAGCCAAAGTATGAGGATAAATGCACCAAAACCCACCCAAAATTCAATCCATGGAGAAATCAGATATGTTTCTTTCAGTTGTTTCAAAAGTTCTTTAGCTTTATCTTTAAAGGTTTTTGTTGATGGCTGTGTCTTTGATTCACTGAAGCCTTCAGAGGAATCATCGAAGTTTATGAAGTAGCCGGATGCAGTTCTGTCAATTGTTCCAATTGCTTCTGGATTACTGTTTCTTGCATTATCATTTGGTACTTCATTGTAGATTGGTGTGTCTCTGCTAAATGTTTTTATTTGGGTTTTCAGAGGTCTAAGTTCCATTGCATTGTTGCATAGTCCTTGTTGTTCTTCTGTAGGCGTTTCGAATGTGATTAGCCTCTTAGTTAGGACCTCTGTACTGGTAGCAAACCTTGGTGTTCTGCTACTTATTGGGAGTCCACTTGGCCTACTATTCGTTATCGGCCACATGATTGTGGTTTTACCAGGTCGATGGATACAACTCGGTTCTCCTTTTTACCAGCAAGCGGCGGTAGTACAACTGATCTTGTCCCGTTGACAGACAAGACAGGAACTGCTTTTCTGTAAGAAGGCCCAAATTCCTTCTTTACCGCGATCTTTTCTCTGACTAGATCCCCGACTTTTGGAATCCAGACAGGTCTTGCTGGGACAGGTGGTGGTTCTTCAGTGGTTGTTGGCTGCTGTTTCAACTTTATGTTGCTCAGGTCTTTTCTTGTTTCGTTTAAGTCCTGTAAAATAGTCAAACGGTCTTTGATATCAAAGCTTTATTCCTTTACCACTGAAGTCTGACTGTCAAGGTCAGAGATTAACATCCTAGTTCCAAATAATAATTCGTACGGACTGAATCCCTTCAGAGAATTTCTTGGCAGGTTATTTAGACTACGTTGGACACTTATTAGATGTTTGACCCACCCAGCTCCCGAACCTAATATCCTTTCCGTTATAGATTGCTTTCTGCCTTGGTTTTTTCTTTACACCATCCCGTATCCCTCAGGAAGGAAGTGAGAAGATTCCCGCTGTGCTATGCTCATTTGGCCATGTTTCCCCTCAGGCTGGAGGGCTAGAGTGCAAACAATGGTCAAACGTAGCATGCTCTTAGCGTATATGCCATTAGGCTCGCAAATCTTTGTATAACAGTCCAGACGTCAGCCGAGTGCTGGTGATCTACATTATAAGTGGAAACTAGCCTGTATATGTTAATCGCAAGCCTTGCTTTTTACTGTTGATTTTTTCTGGAGTGAAACGACACGGTATTACACCGTTTCTCTCACCACTGCGATTCCTGTTGCAGTTCGGGCAGTTTTTTACAAACATGGTGTGATGCAGGCTCATGCCTGGCCACCAGTACCTTGATTGTAATTCTTCCAGAGAATCTTTTAGTTTGAGGTGTCTGAGACCCTCACCCATATGTGCGTCTGCAATTAACAAGTTTCTCCTGTCCATTTTTGGAATCACTCTATCCCCCACTCCAGGGATTCGAGCAAAAGGGACGGAGTTTGCATCGATTATGTATGTATAATTGAGTGGATAGTTGATCGGTAGCGCTGAGCAGTCGCCTTTTGATGACGTTTTCACTACCAGCACTGTTTCACCGTCAATGTATTTTAATGTACGCTTTTTTCTGACTACGGAAGCCGATTTAGTTGCTACCGCTGTGGCTGTCTCAGCCAATGAATTCCCTGCAACGTGAACGCCATCACGTTGATGACTCAGTGAGTGTGTCACGTGAGTCTTTGGTAGTTCTTTTTGTAACAGAACTATTTGTTCCCAAAGCAGTTTTTGCTTTATTGTTGCACCTGTGTCATCTTTGTAACCGTTTTGAATCCATGTCTGCAAATCGTTGTTATATGATTTGACGCAGTAATATGAATCGGACACTATTAGTGTCGGGAATTCGCGATCCGCATTATCTAGCGCCATTTTCAATGCTAATATTTCAGTCTGTTGTTCTGAATTCGTTTCTACTGAGTGTGTTTTTGTTAATAGAGGTCTTAGCTTACCTCCGCGCCACACTTCTTTTGTAATCTCACATGTGGGGTTGTATGCTTGTTCTCCCCAAACGGAGGGTTGAGCATGTCCGTCTGTATAGATTACACAAGCGTATTGTCGTAAGGGCAGAATGTCGATTGGCAGAGGGAATGTTCTTTCATATTCTAGATTTTTTAATTCTTTTAATTCTGGATCAAAGTAGTAGTATACTTTGTCCGTTGTAACTGAATTCACCCATTGTATCCATTCCGGATTCAATGTTGTTGTTGGTAAATTACATGGTGTTGTTAATGCCTCAAAGGCTGGTTCTGCTGTTCTGACTGTGATATGTCTACCGTCAGCTTTGTCTTTTTCTCTAGCTATTGCGGTTTGAACTGCATGAACAATGTTTTCTTTAATACTGAACTTCTTTTCAGCTTCTGTGTACAAGTGTGATTTGAATGCAATTGGTACCTTTTCTCCCTCATTAGAGGTCAGGTATGTGAATCCGTATCTTCCTGGGATGACTCGAATCACAAGATTGCGTGTGTTATCATGTGTTTCTAATTTTGTTTTAATTAACATGTCTGTTTGTAAGGATCTCAGAATTTCTGTGTGTATTTGAGTCCAATTGGTTCTTTTAAATCTGGTTTTATTAGATCATAAAGGGGTTTGACCCTTTCTGCGTAATTTGCAATCTATGTTCTTCAGAAATTTAGGAAGCCTAGAATTGACTGTAGGTTTTTTAGTGTTCTAGGTGCTTGGAGTACGGCACATTTCTCTAGGAAATTGTCAGCCAGGCTTTTGCCTTCACTTGATAATTCATATCCTAAGAACAGGACTGTTAGATGGGCAATTCTAGATTTTTTAAAGTTGAATTTGTAACCCTCTGCTGCGAACCCAAGTATTATGGTGTTCACTCTCTTCAAGTGAGTATCCAAGTCATCATCTGTTAAGTATATGTCGTCGACATAAGATAATGCTTCGTCATCATATGTTTGTAGTAATTCTGTTACTCTCGCTGAGAATACTCCCGGGCTGTTCTTGTACCCCTGGACAGAATTGTTTTTGAGTGCCATTTATTGAGAACGCAGACAAATATCTGCTCTCTGGTGCTATGTTTTGACAAAAGAATCCATTAGAGATGTCTAATGTTGTTTTGTATTTTTTGCGCACTATGTTATTCATTAGTGCAGCACTATGCGAGTTTTGCACTGCAAAAGTTTTGCAACATGAGTTAAGGTGTCGGTAATCCAAAACTAGACGATATGAATTGTCTGGTTTGGAGACCGGAAACAAAGGGTTGTTCATTTGTGAGGTGCAAGTTTCAATCACCCCCTGGTATTCTAATTGATCTAGGATTTCTTTTACCTGTTTTTTAGCTTCTTGCTTAATTGGGTACTGTCTTTGTGCAGTAGGTTGTGATTTTAACTGGATTTTGTGAGGAGGAGAGTCCTCATCCCATCCTACATGATTTTTATATAAAGCAGGAGCTTGAGCCACTGCCCACTTTCTAGCAAGTGTGTATTTTTTATGAATTGGGATATGATTTGAGAAGGCAGGCATAATTATTTCTTCGCCATGAGGGCAATCCCTGACAAACTCTGGTGGCCAGTCTTTTTCAGCTAGAAGGATGTCATAGCCCTTGGAGAGATTATCCCAAAATAGTCCCCTTATTTTTCTAGTCTTATCCCCTTCTATACGTAAAGTTATTTCATATATTTTGTGAGGTTTGCTAACTCTGGTGTCTGCAGTTTCCACTTGAAGATATTCATTCGTGTCCACTGTCTCCAGATGATTCATAAGGACTTTGCGAGCTATGCTCACTTCTGCTGCGCTGTCTAGCATTGTCTGAGCCCATTCTCCATTTTTCAGTTGTTTCCTCAGAATTCTCGGCATTGTTAACTATTTTAATGCTGGCTACCTTCTTTTTTGGAAATTGTAATTTCTTTTTTAGATGAGCAGGTTCCTTGTCTTTGGACTTGGCGTGCTCTTCTCTTTGTTCTGATCGTCCTCTTCTTTCCGATTTCTGCGAGGAAGTCTGAAAAGATTGAGAGGGACGTGTATCAATGTCTTGATATCTATCAGGCTTCTTTATATTATCCCTATTTCTAAGGTTATATCTTTTCTCAGAGGGGTCACTTTGGGGTGACCTGTGTCTTTGGTTCGGAGATTTTTCTCTCCGCCGAGGTGACCTTCCTCTGGACTGGAATTTCTTTTCTTTAGGATTGGATTGTTTGTTTCCATCCCAGCTCTTTTTTTGTGATGTTGATTTATTATTAAAAAATATTTTTTCAGGACTTTCAATCAGTTGCGGTTTTACTGGTATTCCACCTAAACTATCTCTACCTAGTTCCTCATAGGATTTTTCTATGATTCTGGCAATTTCAGCTGGTTGGTCTGCTATATCTGTCTCTTTTAACCTCTGGCGGATCGCCACGTTTGCTGCTTCTCCCTTTATGTTGGCTAATAATATAGCCGAGACCTGCTTGAAGTCTTTTAGTAATGTCATACCAAGAGTTAAAGCGGGTTCTGGACCGTATTCGTCTTGAATTTGTTTTAGCACATCTGGTATTACCGAGATGGATGGAACACCATGTGTTTTTGTGTAGATGGAAGCAAAGACTGTACCCCAAGTGTCACAGTCCTCAATGTGTGGTGCGATTCCCATTGGAAGACAGATAGTCAGAATCCTGTGTTTTTCTAACGGGGTGGTGTCTGGAAACACCGCCTCTATTTGGGTGATTTTCTGTGCTAGCCAGAATGGTATTTGTTCCCGTTTAGCCGGTACTTTACCTAGGCAGGACTGTATATTCTGTGGTGTAATTTTATTTGTCTTCCTCTGGTGAGGGGTCAGCTGTGGAATTTTAATTGCTGGTTGAATTGTTGAAGTCCGCATCACATATTGGACTAATTGTCTGTGTATTTTTATTAATTGTTTTAGTTGTACTAAAAGATCTGCTGCAGGCATTCTTTCGAAGTCTGGATGTGGTGTGTAACCGGCTAGGACCGGCCACGTTGCTCCTGGTCTACCTAAAGGACCGAGCCTGGTGATGTGATTATTATGTTTTAGGGCGCCATTAAATAAGAGCAGGTGCTCTTGAAATTTAAGTGGTACTTCCACCTCCTCGAAAGGAGTGTACGTATCAGGAGGTTCCTCTATTTTGTAATAGTGGAAGTACTTTGTTACAGCATTTGCTGCTGGAAAGTTTATCCATGTGTAGAATACCTCTGTCTGCCGATATTCGTGTGCCTCAATTACGAATATGACTGTGCCACCTCTAGGTGTCAGTCCATTTTCTATAAGTTTTAAGGTTATAGATTTCCTTTTGATGACCGGGATGAGTATTATACCCGGGTCTGCTTCCTGCATAGCAGTATCAGCTTCTGCGAGTTCAGTTGCTGTTCTAACTGTCTCTCTTTCATCATCACTGTCTACCATTTTACCGACAGGAAGGTTATTTCTTTTGTTGGCAGATCAGGTTTCTTATGGAAACAAAGATTAGATGCACAATATTTTGGAACAGTGTATCCTTCAACGTTGACTAAACCAAGAACCATACATAGGAGTTCCCTCCTGCGAGGTCTGGCGGATATTACCTTTCACCCACTCCAGACGTCTTTGGAGTATTATGGGAAAAAAGGGGTCTGAGTGAAAAAGCACGACTGAGTTACTCTAAATGTCTTGCATTTGTTTTATCGCCTATCCAAACGAGTTGGGCGCCATGTAGTGTAGTTCCTAGTATCCCAATAGGCTCTGCGCATTGGAATAATACCTTCAATAGTATAGGCCTAGACCAGACGTTAACTAGGTCTACTACTGTCGATATTAGACTTAAAGTTTTGGGTTTGCCAGCTAGCTCAGAGTTCACTAGAAACTTTCTCGAATAGGCAAGGAGGAGTTGAACCTCCCTGGATAGACAAGAAGGGATTTAGTTTCTGACAACCATAGAACATGACAACTTTGCTCTCCCCTAATCAACAGTGTATCTCTAGAGTCGTGTGAAAACAAAAGACGACTTATTTTACTCAGTCAGTACGTGCATTCTTAGTCTCACCAGATTGTAAAGAAAAGGAAGAGACGGGCGTGTTCAATAAAAGATGTTATTTATTGATCAGTCTCTTTTCTCATACAAGAGAAATGGATCGATATTATTGCAATACTTATGGTTAAGTAAAGTGCATACATTAAAAGCAAAAGTATAAAATAATACTGTAAAAACATTGATATGGTTTCTAAGCCATATGATGGTTTAAAATGAATAAAATAGATACATACACATATACATTTGACTAATCGTACTCAACTGGTGTTTCTAACTACGCCTACCCCGTGTACCTGACCTAAGCCTAATACGTGGGCGGGAATAGAAAGTTACAGTTTAAGTTAAGTTTGTTTTGCCAAGTGACTGACTAAAGAATTCTCTGCGAGGGGTTATTCAGTTCTGTACCTGGAATTTAGGATGAATGAGGGATGGTATCTCTCGTCTCTGGTCTCGATATTCCAGGCTGCCTGCGAGGGCTACCCGGAAGCGCCGGAGCTGGATTTCTCGGCAGGAGAAAGGCAGCGTGTCGTTCTCAGCGCGTCAGGAAAGGCGGGGCTGCGCCAGCGGGGTCTGCTCTGCTCTGGGCTTCGGCAAGTCTGGCTGCTCCGATCTCGTCACCACCGCGTGTGTTTGCATAGGGCAATATCGGTAATATTTATACCTTTAAGGTGCCGAGATTGACGTAAGGATGGACATAGATACGTCAATAAGGATGTCATACAACTTGGTCGTTAGCACATTCTTTTGCTGAAGTTCTCGATGAAATCAAAACAATGGCCGCAGGGTTTTTCCAGGTTGACATAGGTTTGATTTGTTTTGAGAACTCCGTATGCCTTATCAGGGGCTGGAGGAATATCGCTTGTCTAATTAGATTGCAAGCGTTATGACCTAATCAGATAACACGTTCCTGTGCCGTAGTGTGGCTTAATCAGATAACGGTTTCTGCATCATGGGGGTTTTCTGCCTCATGGGCTGGCTGCTAGTTAACTCGTTAACCAGAATAGGGTCAGGAATAGGGGGATCGATACAGAACCTATAGGAATACATCACAGTTTGCCCTGGTGCCACAAATGGCAGGGCGCCAGCCACGGAAGAACTATGCCGGAACAAAACAGAATAAGGTGAAGATGACTCCAGTGGAACCCGTAATGGGCCTTGCAGAAAACTCAAGAGAGAGCCACAATAAGCCGTGAGGCTCAACAGCAGGGACGTCCCACCTGAGCGGACGGAGGTGGAGACCCGCATTAGAGACAGAAGAAATCTGTCTGCAGAAGACCCCACAGAAGCAAACGTCCCGTGGTAGGAGCTATACAATAGCTAACAAATACCCCACATAGGGTAGAGCCCATCCCAAAAAAACAAGGGAAACCTCTCGACCAAGCTCATAGTCAGAAACTCAAAGGAAATAAAAAAACAGCCAGTCAGCTGTCAAAAGGAAGGGCAAGATGGCAAAGAACAGCACAGTCCGTCTGGGTAATAATTAGCCAAAGAACAGCAAATATGAAGGGCTGGCCAAACAAAGTCCACACAAGGACCATAAACCATGGAACCCATGGAAACAAAAGCAGTGAAAACCTGCATGAAAACACAACGTCACCAGAAACTATGGGACATATGGAGACTCAGCCATGAGATGTTGAACTGCCTAGTTGGCATGGCTGTCGAACAAAGAAGCCCCATCAAAAAGCAGATAACGAAGGTGCTCCTGGACAGTGGCCGCAAACCATCCATTGCACAACCAGGCATGGCGATGCAGAGCAACAGACCGGGCCATAGCGCAACCCACCAAATCTGTGGTGCCCGCAGCCGATCGGATGGAAAAATGCGCCATCTCTCTGCCGTCATGAAGGCCGAGCACCCTCCAGAAGAGAGGGAAGGAAGCGCTCAACCGAATCCCAAAGAGTAGAGGTGGTCCGCGCCAACTCACAAGACGGGTTGAGGGAACTGAGGCCTGCACTGGTGGAGGCAAACACCTGGGGACCACACAACTCTAACCAGCGTGACTCCCAGGTGGCGGGTAGCAATGAGGAAGGAGCGGAAGGCAACAAGCTGGAAGCTACCAGAACCACCAGCCCCTGCGACGCAGGATGGAGGAACAAAAAGGCCGGATCACCTGGAGCAGGGCGATGTCGATGTGCAATGGCCCGATCCACCGGGTCCCCAGAAGAGGGTCTTGCCCAAGACCCCAGAAGAGTGTCGAACAACGAGTGACCATAGGTCAATAAGGGTTCCACATCTATGCGGCCCTGGTGGAGAACCTCAAGCAAAGCGTCGGGGAGCAATAAGACGGAGGGGTGTGGCAGGTAAAAAATATCAGTATCCCTGCGAATCACCTGTGCAAACTCTGCACTAGCCATTGTAGCCACTCTAGGGGGCGACAACAGGTCATCAGTAGGCACAAGGCTAATCCTGTCACGTGGTGGCTGCACAGCCCTAGGACATCCGAGTCCCTGCCAGTCCAGGGGGACCTGGGTCGGAGGAAAGCGAGGCAAGCCAGGGGGTGGTGGACACATAGGAGCCTCCTCAGTGTCTCCCCACCCTCCACCAACCGAGGAACGGCCGGGGAGAGCACCGGAATCAGAGCGACGTCGAGGTGGCATCAGTTTGACGTCGAGAGCCCCCGAGAAAGCCATGAGTGATAGGGCATCCGGCGCCAAATAGCATCTCGACGGTGTCAGCTGCACGTAGAGAGCCCTCGCAGGAGCCTCGTCTGATCGGCACCAGGCGAGAGTCGAATTGACCTCCACCGAGGCCGAAACCTGTGGTGAGGACCGACATGGACTTCGGTTCAACAGCGGCACTGCTGGTGTAGCCAGCGTCAACGCAGGGTGAAACCCAGGGATGTGCAAAGACGACCCAGTAAGCGTGGACATTGGAAGGAGAAGCCCTTCAAACGCCGTCGCAGTGACTCCAGAACTGGAGTCAGGGTGCTTGACCGCCACCGAGGGCGAACCCGCCGATGAAGCTCCGATCTGAGCCCCTACCCCCTCTATGAGTCCCGCAGGCGTGCCAGGGAGAGGGGGTGACCCAAAGATGGAGAACAAGGCTAGAGAATAGGCCTCAATCTGGGCTTTAGTTGCCCGAGCACCAGGAAACGTGGGTAGGTGGGGGTCGACTCTTCAGGGGTCGTGTCTGGTAGAGACCGGGAGCAACGTGCCCTACCATTGTGTGAAGTTGGTGACCTACACAACTTCTTACTATGCTTACCTATGGAAGAACGACGTGTGCGGGAACTACTCCACCACCTGTCCCGATCTGGTCCACCAGCACGGAAAGGAGGCTGTCGGCGTGGCGGCTCCAAACTGAACATCTGGGCGCTCAGCAACTTCATGCGACGTTCCCATAAGGACTTCGGCTTTAGCCGGTGGCAGGTGTCGCACTCCTCGGAGTCGTGGTGCTCGCCCAAGCACCACATACAGATGGCGTGCGGATCCGTCGCCGACAGCTGCCGCAAACAGGAGCCACTCGTTTTAAAACCCGAAGGCATCACAGTGTTCCTCCGACGCTAAAAGAGCATTGAGTAGGCCTGAAAAGGAAAGAGGAACCACTTACTCCGGATCCGCGTTGTAATGCGGAAAAGAAGGAAACTGACATTATATGGCTTCGCTGACGTCGCATCTGTGGACGCGTCAGGGTGGAGCCATGCGGCACCGTCTCTTGGCGTGCAGAGGTGCTGCTGCAAAAAGTTTTCTAGATCCAGTCTGACGCCTGGGGATATTCTAAGTTAAGGAATCTGTGGCTAGATGTCTCTTTCAGATAAATGTGATACTAATATTGGTGTGCAGGTGATTATATTAGATGCTAATTTGAACTTTATAATTCCTGCCTTAGGAATCTTTTGGATAAGAGGGTCTGTTGAAGTCTGAGCACCCAATTAACATAATGGACAGTATGGATTTGTGAAGGCGAGATCAGATGTGCTTATGGGGTCGGACTGAGACAGAGAATAGGCCTCTGCACTAAAATATTAGTGCCCACCAATTAGTGAATTAGATGGCTAAAACAGTTTCCCATGTTTGCATATTGGGGCAGTTTTGAACACTGTATTAGTTTGGTAAGGTTTGAAGACTGCATGAATTTGAGTTTGCTGCTTGTTTTAATATCAGGGCAACTAATAGTAACAACAGGCCCAGCAGACCATAAACAGTCCCATTAACAGTCAAAAAACGGCCCACACTATGACCTGTGAGACCAGCCCATCGGACAATGCCTCACTGCATTATAGGTCAGTCCAACCCTGTGTGCATTATTATCAACTCAGTTACTTATACTCTACATTGTTGCATTGGACAGTGCCCCACTACTTGCTGATAATAATAATAATGCTTATTGTAAAGCGCATAGTCACTTCTTGTGAAGTGTCCTAGTGCTAGGATACTCACTTCAGGGGAATAGGTGTTGCCCTCACTCACTGCTGGATATGTCTTAGCCAAATCCAGGGAGACAGGTTTTCAATTTCCTCCTGAAAAAGGTTTCAGAAGAAGCTAGCCGGATTCCAGCTTGGAGGAAGTTCCAGACTTTTGGTGCAAGATGACTGAAGCGCAGCCTTAAGAAGAGAGAGTCCTGTATCAATAGCAGAGAGTTTTGAAGGTAATTCTTTGCTTCACTGGCAGCCAATGGAGTTTTCTAAGAGTGGTTCTGATGGAGGCATGCTTGGAAAGTGTGAGCAGTGCCTGAGGAGCCACGTTCTGGCCCTGTTGAAGCCTGTACAAATGGGACTGAGATACACCCATGTAGAGGACAACACAGTAGTCCTGTCTGGATATAACCAGTGGCTGGCTGGACAACAGTTTTTTAGGCAGTGTCAGGTAAGAGATGGAGAATTTTCTTCAAGGATCTCAGCATACCAAAACAGTTTACTGCAAGGAAATTAATCTGGCCATCGTAGGGGAGTTTTTCATCCGACCAGATGCTCAAATTGTTGACTTTGGGCTTGGGGGGTGGTAGAGGACCGTGTATTTTTGTTTCTGCTTCTGGAGCAGTGGCAGCACGCCACACACCATACAGAGTGACTCTGAGTGAGAGAAGAGAACTGACTGGATGGTACGCCCTGGTCACAGGTACCGACATTGGCAGGTATCGACATTCAACATACCAACATTTTCAGGAGGCGTGCATAGTAGCCCAGAGCACAACAAAGAGCAGAGGCAGGCAGTCAGTGTTGGCTTGTGCAGCTGTGGAGGCTGCATTTGTGTCCTCTTCCCGCCTCACTGTTCTGTGACATCTGCAAGAACTACAAGCGCTGGTGTGCTTGTGCCGCCTGCAATGCATCCATATCCGGGGGGGGGGGCTGCTTGCAGGTAGGGAGCACTGGCACCTGCTCCAATTAGCATGGATTGCAAAAAGAAAAAGCAGCAAAATTAGCACTGGCCACCTCAATAGCAGCCCGCAGCCTCAAGGAGTTATAAGGAGCAGAGAAGCTGAGCAACACGCGGGTGCACTTGTTATGACTTCAACACCACCCTATGATATTTAGAGTGCATAAGGAAAGTGGCACCGGCCTTAATAGCCCTTAACTACTGATGCAGTTGTGCAGCCAATTGCTCCAGTGTACCTGCATTCCACTTAACCCTCCTGAGCTTGCCAGCTGCGGTCATAGGCGTATTTGCTGTAGCCAGAAGAAAGAGGACGCTGAACTTCGAACTAAATTCCAGCACCAGCATCAGTGCCTAGATTAGCACCAACACAGCACAGGAGGGGTAGTGGCAGGCGTGAGAAGGCTTTAGGTGTCCTCCAGTTAGTGAGAGCTGGTCCAACTGCGGAAGCAGCCCAGCTAGGTCCAGGTGCGGCCTGTAGGGCATTCAAGTGCACTCCAGCTGCCCTCCCCCATCCCTTTCATTTTCCACTCCCCTTCCCCAGTTTAGTAACAGGAGACCAGTAATGGGAGCAAATTAACATTGATACAAAAAGTGGTTCCATGGATGTATTGCTACACAGCATTGTATAGTAACTAGAATGGCGATAGTTGCCTTGCATATGCAAGCAGAGGGCAGGGAATGTGAGGTGGCACCACTGTGTGTATTGGAGAGATCCAGGGAGACACGGAATTCCAGAATACAGAACTCAGGAAATTTTAATTTGGAGCTTGGAGTTTGACTCAGTGGGCACAACGGAACATTTTGGCTGCTGTCGAAGGTACAGATGGGGTTGGGGCAGAGGCGGCCCATCTAGGTTTGGGTGCGGCTTGTACCACCTGAGAATAACTCCTCCACCATGATTTGGGATTGGTCTCTGGAGAACAGGTGAGGCTCGGAGCCGCATGTCCCTGTGTATGAATTTAATGTTCATTCATTTAACCTTTCGTTCTTTGTACGGCTTTCGATTTGCTTCCTGTCTCTTGTGCAGCAGTGGCTCCAGTATTCAGATAAACACGTTAATTTATAGCTTGAGCCTGTCTGGTATCCCATGAAATCGTGTATCCCCGTGCTCAGCCCAAGCAGAGATCGACTGCTTCTGTCTGATCCTGCCCGGGCTGAGTTATTTCTCCGAAGCCGGCCGAAGTGAAGGGGATACACGATCCCAAGGGGATACCAGATATTA
Organism: Lissotriton helveticus; assembly: GCF_964261635.1. NCBI lineage: Eukaryota > Metazoa > Chordata > Amphibia > Caudata > Salamandridae > Lissotriton > Lissotriton helveticus. The sequence goes on from NC_136069.1 coordinate 919,249,039, forward strand.
CACAACACCGGCATTAGGTCGGTGCGGCTTGCTCCAGTAGTGGGCCCGCTAATGTGCTCCCCCTTCTCACCTTTGCCTTCCGTGCCCAGGAGTGTACTTCTCAAGTATAGACTGCTCAGTGAGAGCCAGAGTGAGAACAGAGTGAACATTTTTGAGAAGTGCTAAATTTCCTATAGCTCTCAGCTGCCAGAGTTTTAATAGCGGGACGAATCTGGTCTTTGGAGGCCTCAACCAGGTGGGAATTTGACTAAACTGTGCCCGTTTGGGTATAAGGCCAGTGGCTGAGGGTTGTGGTATAGCCCAAAGAATCTGCGCTCTGGGAAGTTTGTCTTAAAAAGAGCCTGTAAAAAGACCAAAGCCAAACCCCTGAGAAATAAGTCAGTACAGATAAATACCCTAAACGGTTTTAATGCTATTTCCACTTTTTTCTCTACAAAAGAGGCATGAATACATAAAGTGGCCACCATGGAGAATAAGTCTGAATTGCCCATCAAAAAATCGGAGTAGAAATTGAAATATTCTCTGGGACAAACTAAATCTGTAATACACCAGGAGATCGTGTGATCCTGTCAAGTATAACCACAGAGGAAGGAACTTTGCCATTAATTGACCTCAGACATCTAAAGTATCCACTGATATCCTACCTTTTTCAAATCCAGTACAAAATATTACAGATACACCTATTGGTTCCGCCATCAAGGTGCAACTTTTTAGTGGTACACCCAGTGCAAATTCCATAATAAATTTAAGGGAATCGAGGGGCGTGGCCAAGCCGTGGACCGAAATGGCCACACAGCATTGAAGCACCGCCAGACCCGTGAACATATCCCTATTCCAATTCCACCAGCTTGAAGATCGCGGCCCGAGAGACTGAGATTTTCGACCTGTGAGCCCTCGGGTAAAGGTTTCCGAAAATGGCGGCGGCCGAAGACTCCCGGGGCCCGAGAGCGACGAGCGAGACATGAAGGGAGACATGAAGCTTCAATAAGCCCGAGTGGTGGGTGGAGCTGAAACGCAGGGAGTGCGCCAGGCGTGGGGCGGAATTCCCCACCCCTTAACCTGTATCGCTCAGCGCCTGGCTTGTGTTGTGTTCTAGTTGTTCTACGCCTGTGGCGCAATAGGCGCGCAGCGTAGACCCACGTGACCCTGCCAATAAAAGGGGTCTGAGAGCGTGCATACGCCAGTTGGCGACAACGTGACCAGCAAGTACACTTAGCCCACAGTGTCCGTCTCCTTATTTCCAGGCCTGTGCCGCGTGCCTGTTATTTAGCACCCAGATTTCCCCTGAGTGTAGGCTGCCACCTTGCCCCTGCGTGGACCCCCCCCACACGACACAACAACTGGCGATGAGGGTGGGATTACCCTCGCTGTGTGTGTGCACGCGGTACTTTGCGGGGCAGCCGCGAGCTCTGCCATCGGCTTGCGGCGCTCGTGCCCCTGGGGTCCCGGCAGCTATACAGCATCCCGCCCGGACCGTCGACCGGGGGACGCCAGTGCCTGCAAGGTGAGCCGCCGCGCCGCGGGGAGGGGTGTGTGTGCCCGGACCGTCGACCGGGGTGCACGAAGGCCTGCAGGACACGCCACTGCGCCTACCGGCGGTGCGAACATCGCCACGCACGGGCTGCGGCCTCAAGAACGGCACGCCCACTCCATCTGGCTAACTCCCCGGGGCGACCATCGGAGCGCCATCGCGCAGCGCCGCGTCTCGGCAGAACAGCCGATGCGCTGAAGCGCGCTGCCGCCACGCGGCCACAGCCACGCCCCCTCTCCTCCGCGCCGCCCGTGAAGAGGGCCCCAGCGACGCTCTGCTGCAGGGAGGGGGCAGAATTGTCCACTACGGAGTCACCGCGCACAGCGCCAGAGCACAGGCAGGAGCTACAAGACGCTTCACGACGAACTACGACACCCAACACAAGGAACATAACAAGCCAAACACAGAAAATCATTGACAACACCAACAGTGCAAATAGAAGATAGACAACAGGTCACACGCTTTCTATCTCACGTGGTGGCACCACTCGCGAACGTGCACCCAACAAGCATTGGTTACCTCCAGCCCATAGACATAGCAACTCCACACCATATCGACCATGGCCACGATACCACCAATCGAGCCATTTCTGGTAGAAGGCTCGCCTTCGCCACTGGCCCCAAAGGGAAGGACTGGGTCCACAGGTTGATAATTTTCTTTGAGGCCACCAAGGTTCACAAGGATCAGAAAAGAGCCATGGTCCTGCACCTCGGCGGGAAAGAAGTCCACAACATCGCAAAGACTCTGGCAGAAGTGTCCCCGAAGACCCACCGCACGTTGATAGAAGCCTTGAACAAGTATTTCGAGCCCATGGCCAATCAGGACTATGAACGATTCATCTTCAGACAAGCGCGGCAGCTGCCAGAAGAGTCATTGGATGCGTACCACGCCCGGTTAAAGAACCTCGCCTCGACCTGCGGATTCACGGATGTCACTGAGGAGATACGAGGACAGATAATTCAGGGATGCGCTTCGGCCAAACTCCAAGAGCGCATTCTGGAAGAATCAGGGAAGCCCCTGGCGGATATCTTGACCCTGGGTCGCACCAAGGAACTATCGAAGGCCCGAGCGACCCACATGGAGGCGGCCCTCCAGGCCCCGGTGAAAGCAGAACCAGTCAACAAAGTGACTGTAAAATCTCCAACGAAATGGAACAAAAAAAGCACTTGGGCCACCGGAGCCACAGCAAGTGCATCAGGAAAAACCTGCGGATACTGTGGAGGATCACCCCACCCAGCAGCAGAGTGTCCGGCGAAAGGGAAGCGGTGCTCCGGGTGCGGGCGCTTCAATCATTTCGAAAAAGTCTGTCGGTCCAAGAAATATCAGAAACCAAGACAAGTGGTGAACACCATACCAGAAGGAGACCCCAGTCAGAGCGACATGGACGACGATGAAGAAGAAGAAAGGGTCGTCCACCGAGTACACATGATTGGCACGGCAGTCAGCAGGACCAGACGACTACCGCATTGCGGCATCCAGGTGGGAGAACAAGAACTCATGGCTGTGGTAGACACCGGAGCAACTATCAAGCTCCTGGCGGCCTCCCTGTACCAGACCATGGATCCCCCCTATGCTAAGCCCGTCATCCATCACCATCTTCGCGTATGGGCAAGACACCCCTCTGAAGATTCGAGGAAAATTCAAAACGTCCATCTCGCATGGGGATCGATTCATCATGGCCAACATCTTTGTGGCAGAAGATGGCCAAGGCATGTTGCTTGGATGCCGGGCGGCCGAAGACCTGGGTGTTGTCACGTTTGCATTTGGGGTGCATCAGGAGTCCATCCAACAACTCACGACTGAATTTGCTGACATATTCAAAGGCATCGGAAGGTTCACAGGGAACAAGATACATCTACACATCGACCCCACTGTCCAGCCGGTAGCGTTAAGACATCGCCGGATCGCGTTTCACCTCAGACCGCTCGTGGAAGATGAGCTCAAAAAGCTAGAAGAGGCGGGCATCATAGCAAAGGTAACTGGCCCCACTCCCTGGGTTTCGCCCATAGTGGTCACACGGAAACCAAAGCAGCCGGGAGCTGTCAGAATCTGCGTGGACATGCGGCTCCCCAACGCTGCCATCAAAAGGGAGCGCCACATAACGCCCACCATTGACGATCTGATAGGGGAGATGACGGGAGCAAGTTGGTTCTCGAAGCTGGATCTCCGCTCAGGGTATCACCAGTTAGTACTGGACAAAGAGTCACGCAACATCACAACCTTCTCCACACATGTGGGACTCAGGAGATATACGCGACTCAGCTTTTGCGTGTTCAGCGCTGCGGAAGTCTTCCAAAACGTGATACAGGAGCTGATTGCTGACATACCCGGAGTAATCAACGTCAGTGACGATATCATGATCCATGAACGCACAGTACAGGAACACCATGCCCGACTAGCGCAAGTGTTTAAAAGACTCAGGGAAGCGGGCCTCACTCTACATCGGGAGAAGTGCGAATTTCTACGACGCAAGCTGCAGTTCTTTGGATACACCTTCTCAGACGAGGGAGTTAACCCCGATCCCGACAAGGTAAAGGACATTAAAGCGGCGCTCCCCCCACGACGGTCACCGAAGTCCGCAGCTTCCTGGGGATGGTTAACTATTGCGGGAGGTTCATCCGGGACTTGGCCAACCTCACACTGCCACTGAGGGACCTCACCAAGGACAACACGCTGTGGAAATGGGGACAAGAACAAGCCCAGGCGTTTCATGACATTAAGGAAGCCCTCTCAGACGCCACCACATTGGCCTTCTTTGACCCCCGGAAACTGACACTAGTCGCCGTGGATGCAGGCCCAGTGGGGCTGGGAGCAATCCTAATGCAAAGACAATGGGCTGATGAAGACTGGACCCCCGTAGTGTTTGCGAGTCGCTCTCTCACCGAGACTGAACAAAGATACTCGCAGATCGAGAAGGAAGCAATTGCGATTCACTGGGGGTGCCGGCACTTCCACCTGTATGTATACGGGAAGCCATTCACAGTAGCTACAGACCACAAGCCGCTGGTAGCTCTCTTCTCCGGCACATCCACGAAACCCCCCCCGCGCATAGAGAAATGGATGCTTCACTCCAAGACTACAATTGCCGAGTGGAGTATCAGCCAGGATCAAGAAATCCAGCAGACTATCTATCCCAACACCCGAGAGCTGCGACCAGGGAAGAAATGGAAGACGCGGCGGATACAGAAGCCTACGTGAGGTGTGTCACCGCCAGATCTTGCCCAATGCCGGTGTCTCTGGAAAGCATTGCTGAAGCCACCCAGGCGGATGACTGCCTGCAAAAGGCCCGAGAAGCGCTGCAGAGTGGAAACTGGCGCCGAGCCAAGGAAAGTTGGAAAATACTGACACCTGAAGCACAACGCATCCTAGAAAGTCTCTACCATGTGCGTGAGGAACTCAACGAGGATGACACCGGATGTCTGCTGCGAGGCCACCGGCTGGTAATACCATCTGCTCTGACGGCCCGAATGGTACAGCTGGCTCATGTGGGCCACCAGGGAATGGTGAAAACAAAATCCCGACTCCTAACCAAGGTCTGGTTCCCCCTTATGGACGACCTGGTGGAGGCCACTGTGAGGTCGTGCGCAGCCTGCCAAGTCACAGGGGACACCCCCCGAGAAGCTCCCATAGTCACCGAGCCACGGCCACAACACCCCTGGGAATGTGTCAGCTTGGACTTCGGGAGCCTTCCGGACGGGAGGCACACCATGGTAGCCATCGATGACCACTCCAAGTACCCCGAAGTGGAAATCCTATCGACCACCAGTGCGACGGAGGTCCTCCCTAAACTGGAGAAACTAATAGCTGCTCATGGTCTGATCAAGTAATTACGAACTGACAATGGCCCTCCTTTTCAAGGGCAGGAATTTGCCAACTATCTGAGTACACTGGGAATACGACATCGCCGGATAACGCCCCGCTGGCCCCAAGCAAATGGAGAAGCAGAGCGCTTCATAATAATAATAATAATAATAATCCACTTTTTGTAAAGCGCACAATCACCCGTAAGGGTCTCTAGGCACTGGGGGCCGTCGGGAAGATTAAGCGAGCTATTGCCCAGAGTCACATGGTGCTGGGCTAACCTGCCGCCAGAGCCGGGGATCGAACCCTGACCCCCAGATTCCAGCGTCTTCATGAGGACACTCAACAAGGTAATCCGAATAGCTCATGAGAAAGGACAATCAGTAGAGCTAGCTATCTTTACATTCCTAAGGAGCTATCGGCAGACACCTCACACGACCACGGGGGTCGCCCCAGGATACGTCCTCATGGGAAGAGTGGTTGTGGACTCCATACCTCATCACCCGCACTGGAAGCCGACATCGACAAATGAGAGCCAGATTGAGGCCCGACGGAGGAAATCCTATGCCCAGACCAGCCAACGACGGAGAGCCAAGGTCCCACGGATCATCCGAGGAAATCTGGTACTACTCAAGAATCGAGTCACCAGTGGGAAGTTCAGACTCACATATGAGGCCCGACCTTGGAAGGTGGTCAACGTGAAAGGAACTCGAGTGATAGCGGCACGAGGTCGAGAAGTGATCACTCGCAACATATCTCATCTCAAAATCTTCCATCCTGAGACCGAGGTGGTCTCCCTCCCTGAGCCCCCAGCGAGCCCAGCACCGATCAGCCAAGAGACTTCTCCCCCGCTGTCACCCTCAAGGGGGTCTCCCGAAGAAGAGCCCACTGACGCCACCGGAGGCGGAGACCCTCATCAGAACCCATCTGAGAGCGGCGTCGTGGAACAGGGTGGGAGCAGTCCTGTGGCCAATGGCCAACGACAGCCATCCCCGGCTGGGGTTGGTGCCACGCCGAACAGGGGTCCTGGTCGATACCATCTCAGAAGGAATCCTGGGCCATCCCGCCGTCTTCGAGATTACTTCACGTAAGACTGTTCCACTATTATTGTTTTGTTTTGTTGAAATGAACACTCTGAGACTGTATGCTGAACTCCCTGGGCCCGACGCACCTCACCCGTTGGCGTCCTGAACTTTGCCATGCAGAACTATCTGATTGTGTTTTTCTTTTGTTTTATGGTTGAGGAGGAATGTTGTGTTCTAGTTGTTCTACGCCTGTGGCGCAATAGGCGCGCAACGTAGACCCACGTGACCCTGCCAATAAAAGGGGTCTGAGAGCGTGCGTACTCCAGTTGGCGACGACGTGACCAGCAAGTACACTTAGCCCACAGTGTCCGTCTCCTTATTTCTAGGCCTGTGCCACGTGCCTGTTATTTAGCACCCAGATTGCCCCTGAGTGTAGGCTGCCACCTTGCCCCTGCGTGGACCCCCCCACATGACACAACAGCTTGTGCGGTGGTCCATTTGATCGTTCACCCTCCAGCAACGTGAGTGCCCCCACACAGTACTGGGCTACGCGGGGGCAGGGCCATGGGCGTCCGCAGGGTAGGCAAGGAGGGGCGCTTGCCCCCCCCTGGGTCACCCCTCCTTCCCCCCTGCCAGGGCCGGCTCTAGGGTGGTGTGACCGGTGCCGTCGCACCGGGTGCTGCCTTCCTGGGGGCACCGTGTTTACATCTTAATTATTATTTATAAAGCACCTGCTGCACGTTCCTTTCCTCCTGAAATTACGGGGCCTCACAAAAATGTCATGATAACTCCTGTGATTAATGTTCCTCCTGGCCAGAGATCAGAGTTTTGTGTAGTTGAGGTTTTTGACTTATGTGAAGGTAGTACAGAGGGTAATATGCCTGCTGCAAAGAACGTGTACAAAGTAGATTAAAGAGTGCATTTAATGTAAATAGATCAGCAGGTTACTGCTTTTAAAAGAGCTATCCTTTTCTTACTTGCAATTTATCACTTAAAGTCCTAATATAGAATAGTGAGGTATTAACTTTCATCATAGAAGTGCATACACTCTGCTAAGTATAGAACATTGATTAATGTTGCAAAAAGGGTTAATTTGGGTAGAAATGGATTCTTATTATTAAAGAAAACTCCCAACTATGCTGTTTCTTTTTCGACTCTGAGTTTGTGCTTCTCCACACCAAGCACTCCTAAACTATACTGCCTACCAGTATGGATGACATGTGACTCCTACACTTTTAAGGGCATATCATCAATGGCCAGCGATAATTATCGATGGCTGTGTGTAGCGTGCAAAAAATTAACGCCGCATATCGCCTTATTCTATCACCCGGTGAGCGCACTATCAGCAAGGCGCATCGCATCAGGCGATAGAAATCCAGGCAAAAGCGGCGGAAAGAGTTGAAATCGCCGGAATTCCAGTGATAGAAAACCGCATTAGGGAAAACCTAATCTATAATGGGAGACGTGGACTCAGCATGACAATCCATATCCCAATATAGATATGGCTTAGTAAGGAAAATAGCAGGCGTTACAAACTGGCGAAAAACCCAGTTAGCGCTGATTATAATATCGCTATGTGTGTTAGCGATACGTTTGAAAATAGAGAGAATCAGGGTTAGTGATGATATCCCATGTTGTTTCACGGGACACGCCTCCCTTGCATCTCATTAGCGATGCAAGGCGATGCAATGTTGAAACCAGCGCTAATCCCGCTGAACACGCGTTAGCGTGCTCTTGTAAATAAAGCGATATTTTTACTGTCGAATTTCGTCTGAAAACTCTCGCAAACGCGGCGATAAAAATATCGCTAGGCCTTGATAATATGCCCCTTTGTCCTTTGGCTTATGTAACATTTTCTATACACTAATTTACACAAGTATGATTGATTGTAATGTGTGTGTGATGCAAAGTGCTCTGACATACTTTAATGGTATGAGGAGCGCTATATAACGAATTCAATGCATCTGAGAGAGAATGGTTATAGAGACTTGGTCACTGTTAAAGGGTGCTACTGAGAGAATCCGTGGTGGAGGTGGTCATTGGGGGCGCCAACTAACATTGTTGCACTGTGTGCCACCAGCGCTAAAGCTGGCCCTGCCCCCTGTGGACGCCCATGCCACTATGCATTACACATGGTGCTCCAGCCACAGTTCCTCTACAGCTCGCACTCTCTGTTCTATTCTGAAGCTCCTCTGCATTTCAGGGCTCAGTAGGGCAAGACGCGGGCTTCATTTTCCTGCACCGTCCCTTTGGCACTCTGTTCTAGGTGAACTCCTTTGCATCTCATCGCATGTCACATCTAGACAACACCTGGAGACTCTGCTCTTTTCTAGATCCTTCTGAGTACCCTCTGCCCCCCCCCACCCCCCCTCCATCTTATAATTTAGTCAGAAGCGCCAGGAGACCTCGGACTTTATATCGCGCTCTGACACAATAACAAGATTGAGGCAAAGTCTTTTCAAATAATTATTGGATTATAGTGATTGACTGCCTAGAACAGTTGCTGTTAAGTAAATTACTAAGCAGATAGAATAGTCACATTAGAATAAAAGAGTAGCGTCTGCCTCTTGCTCTGGTGTTGTTTTTGTCCTCAGGCTGCTACCCGCCCCGTCTCACCTCTCTGAGAGCCAGTGCCCCTATGACCCTCTACCTGCCGCCCACCCCTTCCCCGCCTCTTCTCCTGGTTCTCACCTTGGTGTTTTCACACTTAACATCACCTCCAGCTCGCATTTTCAGAGAGGGCCCCGGGCTCCCTATCACCGACATGAGGAGGAGGAAGAGAGAGGGAGGACAGAGGAAGACTTGGTGGGGTCGGGGAGACAGATACGGTGGGGGTGAGAGTGAACGAAGAGGGGGGAGAGAAAGAGAGAGAGAAGCAGTGGGGAAAGAGAGACCGAGAAGTAGGGAGGAAGGAAGATGAGAGAGCAAGTGAAGGGGGAGTGGGGGTATGGGTGAGGGAGAGCAGCTTCAGAGAAGTGAGACCTGTGTTCTCACTCCGCCAGTGAAGACAGCAGGTCCAAAGGAGAAAGAACCAGGCCAGACAGAGTAGGTCCAGGAAGTGTGCACAGAGGCAGGCTCGGTGGGTCCGGAAGAGGGACAGGGCAGGCAGAACAGTTCCAGAGAAGGGCGAACAGAACCGGACCAGGGCGAGCCGATCTGGACCAGCAGATCCTCCCTGAGCAGGAAGACAGCGCGATACACAATCAGAATGTAGTGTTCAGCTTTTGTGGTGCCAGGGGGATAATTTTAGCGTTCAGGGTGGGTATGGGTTTTGGGGACCAGGGGGGATAATTTTAGGGTTCAGGGTGGGTATGGGTTTTGGGGTGCAAGGGGGGAAATTTTAGGGTTCAGGGCGGGTATGGGTTTTGGGGTGCCAGGGGGACAATTTTAGGGGTCAGGGCGGTATGGGTTATGGGGTGCCAGGGGCGTAATTTAAGGATTCATGGAGGGTATGAATTTGGGGGGGGTAATTTTAGGGTTCAGGGTGGGTGCGGGTTTTGGGGTGCTAGGGAGTAATTTTAGGGACCAGGGCAGGTATGGATTTTGGGGTGCCACAAAAGAACGAGATGGCTGTGGCACAACAACCCTATGGTGTATGAGATCATATGCGGCCTGCTTCGTGCCCCCAATGGCTCCTCCTGTGCCCCAGTGTTTCTTGTGCCCCAACTTGGCACACATCATGTCGGAGGATGGTGATGATGTTAACATTTTGCCCCCCTCCTGGAAAAATTTCTGCGGACGCCCATGGGCAGGGCCAGCGTGATCCCTACAGAAGCCATATTACTGAAACTGATTCACTACAATCAGTAGGGAATACCTGCACCCGGGTGCCTCCTCACTACCTGTTGCTGGTTTCACCGGCTGCCTGTGTGCTTTCTAGCTCTGGGCCTACAAAGTAGGTGGGACTTTGTCCACCCTCCATTGCTGCCCTGGTGTCACCGACGATTGGTCTGCGCCGCTCCCTATCCTTCATTAGCGGACTCGGCCCAGACGATACACTACATTGTGCAACAGGACTCCTGCCTCCAGCCCGACCTCTGCGACAGCATCATCCTGGATTGTGCCGGTCTCTAGCTCAACGAGTTGATGCAGCTCATGTGGTAACTGTGTGCTCTTGCTGTTCCCCGTAGTCAATGAACTCTCTCTCATGCCTGGTCTGGAATGTTCTCCCTCAGTAACAACACTGTGATTCCCGCTGCCCTGCCTTTGAGTGACTTCACCTGGGTTGGCAAACTGGCCCAAAATTCTGTGGTTGGTATATGTGAGTAATTTCCTAAAGGATTTGAACCTTGTCTCCTATTCCCTTCAACCACCATCTTTAGAGAGTATTTCCAGGAAAGCTTTGAAAACCTTTTGTCTGTCTCACTTAAGGGAACTGCGACTATCCCAGGAAATTACCAAAGTATCGAACATTCACATTCTAACCATCCAGACTGCTCCAGGGATCCAACCATATCTATCCTATCATCTGAACACCTACGAAAAATATCTACTGACCAGGTTTCGTCTTAATAACTTTTTTCGCATTGTAACATTTCCAAAACCACATGACTGGTCAAAATTACAATCTGTGTGTCCATGTGATGGAATCTCGGTACAGTCCACAATACATGTAGTACTGTTTTGCAGATATTATGTAATCCCACGTAAGCATTGGATTATTCCTTTACTATTGTCAATGGGCTTGAGAACCTGCTGCCCCGCCTTCCTTGCTCTACAATATTTAGACCCTGAATTTAGTGCCAAATGTATTGCTTGTTTCCTGAAGGCCTGTATAAAACATCGCAGTAATTGTCCTTAACCCAGATGGCATTAGCACTTTATTGATTTAAATTCAGATTTACTGCCCTGAATGTCTCGTTTGTAAATAATGTTTGTATATATATCTAATTCCGCACTCTTTTTAATTATGTTTTATTCTTAAGTTTTACAATATGAAATGTTGTTTTTATGTACTTTTATGGTTCCTAAAAAAGTATGGAAACCGAATAAAGTAATTTGAAATGAAATGACTTCACCTGGTGTAGGCCCAGTCTTTGTCCTCCTCTGGAGATCCTTCCTTGCTGCAAACCCTGTCCCACTGTCTCCCGGGTCACTCAGCGGCATGGTCCACAAAGACCCGAAACAAAGGACTCTCCCGCTCAAGGAACTAGCGGAGACGGCTCAGGAGACAGGTGCCGACATGGCAGAGGGTGGGCAAGATGTGCGGCCCACCTGAGACCCCAAGGGTCTGGATGGCTCATTACTTCAGGAGATGAGGGCGTGATTCAAGGTCCTAGATCATTGGTACTCACAAACTTTCTCTAGGGGGCCAAATTTACAGTGTGGTTTGTGTCCGAGGGCCGCACTGGTGGGGGCGGGGCTAGAGCAACAAAAAAAACTGACCATCAGGTTGATCACAGGTCCCTGCAGCGGACGCCTTCGTCCACTGAGCCACCAGACCCGGCATACACACATCTCTCTCTCTCGTTCTTTCTCTCTCTCTCTCTCTCTCTCTCTCTCTGTCTCCTTCCCTCTCTCTCTCCCTCTCCCTCTCCCTCTCCCTCCCTCTCTCTACCTCTCTCTCCCTCTGTCTCTCTGTCTCACTCACTCTGACTGTCTCACTCCCTCTCACTCCCTCTCTCCCTCTGTCTCACTCACTCTGACTGTCTTACTCCCTCTGTCTCACTCACTCTGACTGTCTCACTCTCTCTCTCTGTCTCCCTCTGTTTCCCTCTCCCTCTCTCCGTTTCCCTCTCCCTCTCTCTGTTTCCCTCTCACTCACTGTTTCCCTCTCCCTCTCTCTCCTTCCCTCTCCCTCCTTCCCTCTGTCTCCCTCTCTTTCCTTCCCTCTCCCTCCTTCCCTCTCTCTCTTTCCCCCTCCCTCACTCTGAGGTCTCCCTCACTCTGAGGTATCCCTCACTCTAAGGTCTGCGCCCTCGCTCTGTCTCCCTCCCTCGCTCGCCCTCGCTCTCCCTCTGTCTGCCTCTATCTCCCTCCCCCACTCTCCCTCGCTCTGCCTCACTCTCCCTCGCTCTCCCTCGCTTTGCCTCGCTCTCCCTTGCTTTGCCTGCCTCGCTCTCCCTCCCTCGCTCTCCTTCCCTCGCTCTCCCTCCCTCGCTTTCCATCACTCGCTCTCCCTCGCTCTGCCTCGCTCTCCCTCGCTCTGCCTCTGTCTCCCTCCCTCGCTCTCCCTCGCTCTGCCTCGCTCTCCCTCGCTCTGCCTCTGTCTCCCTCCCTCTGCCTGCCTCCCTCGCTCTCCCTCGCTCTACCTCTGCCTCCCTCCCTCGCTCTGCCTGCCTCCCTAGCTCTCCCTCCCTCGCTCTCCCTCTCTCGCTCTCCCTCCCTTGCTCTCCCTCTGTCTGCCTCTGTCTGCCTCCCTCGCTCTGCCTCGCTCTCCCTCTGTCTGACTCTGTCTCCCTCCCTTTCCTTCCCTCTACCTCCCTCCCTCTTCCTCTGTCACCCTCTTTATTTTACCCTGCCTGTGTGTGCCCGGGCTGAGACAGCTTCCGGGCACACACACAGCCGCATCCCAGCACTTCACAGGTCTTTAAAAGACCATTCACATGCTAATGAGGCTTTGTTCACCTGTTAGCGCCCCTGCAGCCCCACTCTGACTATGGCAGGAATCGCCCGGCCCCCACAGAGCAGCAGAGTCTCTGAATCGCGCTGCCGAGGTGTTTGCTGACACACTTAAAAAAAAAAAAAAAAAACACGGGTACGATGTCTGCACGGTCCACGGGCCGCCAGGGAAGGTTTGCCGCTGGAGGCCCGCGGGCCTTACTATGAGTACCTGTGCCCTAGATGGTAGGTTTGATGCATTAGACAAGAACCTTGCAGACCTCAGTGTTCAAATCCAGGTGCACGATCCTCGACTCGATGTCGCAGAAGCCCGCATATCTGACATTGTAGACGGCATCGCGCAATCTCTCAAGAGGCTGGAGAGAGTGGCGCATATCCTAAAAGATGTAGCAATGAAAAACGAGGACTTGGAGGAGCAAAGTCGACGGAACAATCTACGTATATTGGGGGTACCGGAATCCACTGCCACAGGTGGTATGGACATTTTTGTCACTGCTGGCCAATATGTTTGGGAGGGCCTCCTTCACTCCGGGCTTTGTGGTCGAGTGTGCTCATCGTACTCTGGGCCCCAGACCTAACCCAGATTGCTCTCCTAGATCCATAATTTCCCGGACCATGAACTTTAGGAACTGTGACACTGCACTAAGCCTAACCCATGAACAAGGAGATACCACCTGGCAGGGCTCTAAACTGTCCCTCTATCCAGACTTCACCCTCATAGTCCATGGGGCCCGCCACAAGTTCAATGGCGCAAAGGTGATACTTAAAAATCTCAGCCTCTGGTATGGCATGCTGTACCCGGCGAGACTGCGCATGGAGATCAACGGTAAATCCCACATCTTTGACAGCCCCACAGAGGTATTGGACATTTGTCACACGTATAAAAACAACATTAAGACGGTCGCAGATGGCACTGGGCCCTCCCTATCACAGAACGGTCAGAGGCCAGCATGGAACTTTTCTCTATCCCTATCACTATCCCTATTAGATGTTTGGCGCTCCCGAAACCCAACCCTGACGGCGTACACTCATTACATAGGGTATCACAACACCTCAACCAGAATTGACTATTGACTATTATCCCCTAACGTCTCCACCTGGTGCCATGAAATTCAGACCCTCCCGCGCACATATTCAGACCATTCCCCGATAGTGCTTGCACTGAAGATACCCCGTCCAGAGGGGTTTAAGAGGCAGTGGCGCTTCCCAAGCCGTGCGTTAGAAGATGCCTTGTTTCAACATGAAATCCGCAAGGCGATTAAAGACTACTTTACCATAAACACTGGCTCTGTTGACACTATGGCAGTTCTCTGGGAGGGTTTCAAGGCATACATGTATCTCTAAACAGGCCGGGGTATTTCGCGACTTGTGCACCACGTTGTTCAGGTTGGAACGGGAACTCGCTGATTTAGACGTTACTTTAGCCCAGGTGCACAGCCCTGACAATGCTCGGGCCCGTCTGAGCCTGCTCACGGAATATAGAGAAATTTCCGACCATGTGATTCTCTACATGGGCAAATACCGCTCTGCAAAACAATACCGGGAGGGTGAGAGACCAGGAAGGGTTTTAGCTCAAATGCTCAGCTCTCCATATTGTAAAGCCTATGTTACTGAGAACGGACACCAACGGGCCGGACACTTTCAGGCACTGTTGAGATTAGAGTCGAATTTCGGTCATATTTCAAAACATTATACACCTCCAGAATAGGGTCTGACCATACTGTCCTGGAATCCTACTTATCCGAGATAGCGTTGATTTATCTCGAGAAAGATATGCAAGACTTCCTAGCTGAACCCAACTCTGAAAATGATGTACTAGGGGCCATTGACTACCTGCAGTCCTCCTCTGCCCCAGGGCTAGATGGGTTGTCGGGCAACTTTTACAAGGCCTTTAAAGACTTGCTAGCCCTACAACTCATAGAAGTATACGCTGAGGCCCTAGAGAGGTAGATTTTACCACCCACTCTTTCGAGAAGTAGTCATTATCCTCCTCATGGGGCCCATGGCAAGGCTGCCGGCTGTCACCCCTGCTTTTCATCCTCATTTTCAAGAACAACAGCTGCAGAGAGGCTTACATTTCAATACAGGCCCCCTTCTAGTCTCCTTATATGCAGATGATACTATCCTGTATGTCTGTGAGCCACGTATCAACTCAGATCCCCTCATACGTGAGATACTTCGCTTTGGCCAGCACGCTGGCCTGGGCATCAATTGGCACAAGTCCATCATCTTTCCCCTCACATGCAGCACGGTCCCCTGGGAGCTAGAGTTCCCGCTAGAGTGGTGTGCAGACTCCGCTAAATACTTGGTCATACATATGCACCTAGACACAGAAATGATAGTGCGCCTCAACTACGGGCAGGCGATTTCCGCACTGGAGACACAAATAAACAAATGGCTAAAGTTACCGCTATCAATAGCAGGTAGGGTAGCCATAATTAAGATGGTTATTCTACCTAAATTCCTCTACCTCTTCAACAATATCCCCATCCCTCTCCCAAATAGTTTTTTTGCGATGCTCAGATCACACCTATTGCGATTGGTAGGGGGAAATACGCGGGCCCGAGTGTGCTGGCAAGTACTAACTCTCCCCTATGACCGAGGTGGCTATGGAGTACCCGATCTCCATTTATATTATCTAGTTGTACAGTGTTGCTATGCCTATGCTTGGTACCACCCTCATGCCAGGATTCCAAACTTCCCTGAGTGCCTGTCCACTATCCTTCCCAAAGGCCTCCCCAGGGATCTTAACGATATCCAAACAGTCTCTACAACAAGTCGGGCTTGGGAACAGCTACGGCGAGTTACAAACACAGTCCTCCTATATTCTGCGGCCCTTCCACTCCCTAATGCACGTTGGCTACTGCTTACAGGCGAGAAAATTGTATAGCGCATCTTGACCAAATTAACAATTATGAAAGCGGGGGACCATGCCTTTCTGGGGAGTGACGAGACCCGCTTCTCCGACGCCACATTCATGGACCGGTTTGTGCTTTGGCGAATCCAATCAGCACTGCGTGCCACAATACCCAGTTTTCCCATAGAACCTGACTCATTTGCCCCCTATCTCTGGTCATTGAAAGTGAACTTGGCACCACCTCATTTCTAAGCTATACACAGACTGCACAAAACTTGTTCCTGTAAATGACGCGACAAGGTCCGAAGGGATTGGGAGGGAGATCTGGGTTTCCCGATCACAGATGACCAATTGACCTCATGCTGCGCTCTCACTAATGACATCTCCCTGAACAACAGATACAAACTGCTCCACTTTAAGTTTTTGCGCAAGGTTTGCAGCACCCCAGCCAGAGTGCACAAGCTAGACCTGTCAAGACCGCACAGTTGCTGCAAATGCCACATGCTGAATTTGTACATTCGTCATGGACTTGCCCTCGCTTGTAGTCATACTGGAAACGGTTCATAAGGAATTGGGCGACATTATCAACATACCACTTGATCCTATCCCCGAGATCGCAGTCATGGGCTACATGGTCAACTTTCCCAAAAAGATTCAAAAGTTTGCGGCCCTTGGTTTATTGTTGGCCAA
Organism: Lissotriton helveticus; assembly: GCF_964261635.1. Classification (NCBI taxonomy): domain Eukaryota; kingdom Metazoa; phylum Chordata; class Amphibia; order Caudata; family Salamandridae; genus Lissotriton; species Lissotriton helveticus. The sequence goes on from NC_136069.1 coordinate 919,265,504, forward strand.
GAGGGAGGTGGCACTACACTGGGGCCGTAGGACAGTCCCTACAGTACAGAGCTGGCTGAGTAGCTTGGTTACCTGTAACACATGTAGTGATCTGTACTCAAAGGCTGTTCCATCATCCTCCAGGCCTAGAGACATTTAGGGTCCACTGAAAACTTATCTTGCATCACGCCAAAATGATACAACCACGCAGCTAGAACAAGGCATAGTGCCATCTGGGGTGGGTTGAATATTCACATCACTTAATTAAACTACAGACATGGCTACTTGCTAGACATATCAGATAGCCACCATCTTTGATCCCGCATGCACATCCTGCTACGTCCAGACTGCAGTCTACATATAGCCTGTCGAGCTGATGTACTTCTGGAACGTTATGGACTGATGATTATTGTTCAGGACAACCACTGTGTACTAGTTATATTTGATAATTGTTTTACTGTACACTTACGGCTTACTGAAAACTTATAGGCAATACAACTGTGTATTTTGCATAATACATGAGAATGTGTAAAATGATAACTGTGATGTCTCCCATGTGACAAAATGATAAATAAAGTTAAAAAAAATAATAATAATAATTAAGGGCGTCAGTAACTCTAGAATTGTGTTTGAGGCCACATTCATGATGTAATCAACTGGGGAACGATGATCTGTTTTCCGAATCTGCTTTGCCTAGAAAGAGTTTTGTCCTCAATACTGGCTCTGATGGACAATTCTGTGACCAATTCTGAACACATATAGGATTCTCTTCAGTCCCTAACAAAGGGCCAGATGTAGGTGTCCAAATACCGGTCAAAACGGCCGAAAATACCGATTTTCGGCCGTTTCCGACCGGTATTTGGACATTGGTATGTAGGGACATGTAAAATTACAGAATCAGTAATTTTACCGATTCTGTAAATTTACCGAATCGGTAAAATACCGAATTGGTAAAATTACCGATTCTGTAATTTCAGATGTAGGTAGCACTGTTTTCAGTGCTACAAGGGTTTAAGAAATCTTAATTTACCACCAACTAGTAGTTGGTGATAAAATAAGAAAACCATTTAAAAAGCATTTTTTTTTGGCATTTTAAACAGTGCCATGTTGCAGACATACATGCCCTAAGGGCATGTATGTCAGCAACATGTGCACCCATGCACAATTGAGGGGTGCAACAGGGTGTCAAAGTGACACCCTGCCACCCTTCAATATTTCCCCCAATTACCGAATAGGTATATACCGATTCGGTAATTGACATTGATTCCTATGGGTCTCCAGGCCCATAGGAAACAATGGCAGTTACAGACTCGGTAAATACCGATTCATTAATTACCGAATCATACCGATTCGGTAATTAATTCGGTAAATATACCTACATCCCGATTGCCAGTTCTTAAATACCGAATCGGTATGATTCGGTATTTAAGAATCGGTAATCGGGGATTACCTACATCTGGCCCAAAATCTTTTATTTTGGACAAATACTCTACCTGAAAAAGCCACCTCTCCCTTTGTTAAATTGTCTAATAAATCATTTTTTTCTATAGAGGGTATGCCTGTCCCAACATTCTTTTATGGGTCCAACTCAAATAAGTTGTGACAAGTGACTATTGCCTCAAATTATAGTTGCATGGAATTTAGGACCCAGGCAGGCACCTCCTTCAAGATCCTCTTTTTTCCTTACTGAAGTTCTGTGAGGAATTTAAGTTAGAGGACAGTTTGTTAGTGCCTTCAACCTCCCTGTGTTTTAACGAGACAAAAGTGAGAAAGTCAAATAATGTCTTCGCCATCTTTCAAAAAGAGAAGATGGTATAGTACTGACACTTTTAGAGGAGGATAAGAAGATCAAAAGGAAAAATAAAAGTGAGAACACGCATAGTGATGCAAAGAGGAAAAAGCTATATAGAATGAATAAAAAAAGAACAAGAAGACTTCGTTTCAATTCAAATGTGATCTCAAATTCTGTCCCAACTGCTGCAAGGGTGAAAGGAGGACATATTGAAGCAAGTACATGATTCTCTTTGTTGCCACCAGGGGACTACTGTCTTCTAACATAGGACTTGCAGGGAGATAATGTACCAGTTTATAGCCCAGTAATGGTGTCTCCTAAATATAATTTTGATCCTAATGTTGCTTATTCTTATCTACATATGGGGGGGTAATGTTATTTATCATCCTAATGGTAGAGGCCTTGGTAGGGATATTTCGGCTAACAATCCGTCATCGGTGGCTCTGTCTTTAGAATTGTTTTCCATTTTCGGTCATGAGTTGTTTCTGATTAGTTTTTTCGTATTGGGTAGTTTTTCCTATATCATCGACCTTCAAATGTCAGAGAATAGTGACCTTGCTCTGGTTCAAGTTTTAGATAATGGTAGTCATGGAGGGGTTAGAGTGACTTTTTGTTCCAAGGTGATTTCCAACATAATAATCTTGAAGTGATAAGTTGTGATGTCGTGGTATTTATGTTCTTGCCCCACAGGAGAGAGCCTCCAAAACGATTTCATATAATTTTAATGGTGTTAATGGCAAGGTCAACTGCCATTCTGGCCTTTCTCCCTTCAAGCCCTCAATTGGTGAGGGAAACTAAAATGCTTGTCTCTTTTGAAAGGAGGTAGGAGAGAGAAAACAACAACTGCAGAACAGGAAGATAGGAAATGGAGCTGGGTGGCGGAGGCTCTTAATTCTAACAGTTCTACAGGTTTAAAGTTTAAGAATTGCTCCTAGTAAGGGTCTTAAATTAATTTCCTGGAAAGCAGCCATTTTATTCACTGATAAAAATAAACTGGTATTCTTGAAAGAACTGAAAGCTGATATAGTGTGCATTCAAGGATCTTGGATTGTAAAGAATTGGTCAGTAGAAGAATATATTGTATTAAGCCATCCTGCATTCCCGGTGAAGAGAGGACATGCGAAAGGAGGCATAGCGATATTGTTCAATCCTAATTTTAGATGGTTTTATCAAGATATTTCCCATGTCTCTAATTTAATTCAGGCGGTCAAGATAGAATTTAAGGAGAATTATGAACGTATAGGTTTACTATTAATTGTAAATGCTTACATCCCTCCAGACTCCTCTCATGCATACCTATTGATGAACCTATTTGATTTTATTTCTTCACTATGATAAGAGACGATTCTAAACATTTAGTACTGGATGGCGATCTGAATGTCAAAGTTTCTACTCACAGTTTAAGGTTGTTTGCAAATGCCTCAAAAAAAGGAAGCTTTAAAAAATTCCTCCAGCTATGTTTCCTAATAATAGTCTGGTAGATTATCGAAGCTTGCTCTTATTATGAGGTTTGAGAAATACAGATTTACTAATTGCTAATAGGAGAATAGAAAAATTGTATCCAACACCCCCCCCCCCGTGGCTATTTGGGGGTAGTTCGCGCTTAGGCCCCTGTACCTTTTTGACCACATAAGCTATCCACGCCAAATTTGCGTCCTTTTTTTCCAACATCATGGGAATTCTAAAAGTACCCAGGGTTTGTGGATTCCCCTGGAAGGGACCCAGAAATTAGCCAAAATACAGCTAAATTTAGTTTCTTGGGGGGAAAATGGGAAAAAGGCCTAGTCTGTTTTTTCCCTACAAATGGTATCAAAAAAGGAGTTGTGGTGCTCAAGTCCCTATCTTCCCAGCTTAAATCCCTATCTTCCCAGATTTCAGGGACAAGCAGACTTTTGTCAAAAAACCAAAATTTGTTACACAGTTATGGCATTTTTCTGGGACATAGCCAATTTTTGCTATTTTTTGTGCTTTCAACCTCTTTCCAGTTAATGGTAGAAATGGGTATAAAAGCAATAATGGATCCTGGAAAGCTATACATTTTAGAAAAGTAGACAAAATTCTAAATTCAGCAAGGGGTCATTTGTGTAGATCCTTCAAGGTTTCTTTATAGCAACTAACCGTTGAATATAGCAAAAATTTAAACTTAGTAGAAAAAAACAGCCATTTGTGTCAACGTTTTCACCTGTAATTTCTTCTAATTATGACAGCTGTTTGAAAGCAATATACTGTTACATCCGCTGGACCTTTCTGGTTGTGGGGATATAAAGGACTTGTAGGTTCACCAAGAACCCGACAAACCCAGAGCCAATAACTGAGCAGCGTCTTGCAATCTTTTTTATTATGTACCGGGTATATAGCAATTAATTGGGGAAAATACATACATGGAAAAATCGGGGAATTATAGGTCATTGTTCAAAATGACTTATTTTTTACACATTGTCTTCTATGTGGAATGCAGAAATGCATCGAAAGTCATTAGTTAATAGCAGTTGTTCTACAATTCTGTGTTACCGTACGTCTCCCAATAAAAATGGTACCTCACTTGTGTGGGTAGGCCTAGTGCCTGCAACAGGCAATGGCTCAAAACGCAAAGTGGACACACTTTATTATTACAGTAAAAACTGACCCTTTTTTTGTCAAAATCTGTTTATTAGAATGTTTTTCTTTGAAATTGACACAGGAATACAATACATTGCAACAATTGTCGGAGAACGCCCAGAGTCTCAGATCTCACATGTAAGTTTCAGTTTGGTCACAAGGTCCATGACCACTGATCCTTTTTTGTAGAGTACCTAGCTGTAGATTTTGAACCCTAGCTCTGCCGGCACCTAGGGAAACCTAGCAAACCTATACATGTTTGAAAACTAGACACCCAGGGGAGTCCAGGATGGGGTGACTCGACTGGCTCTCACCAGGTTCTATTATCCAGAATCCCTTGCAAACCTAAAAATGTATTAAAAAACAGATTTTCCTCACATTTCTGTGGTGGAAAGTCTTGGAATCTGAGTGGATCCACAAAACTCCACCCACCCCGCGTTCCCTAAAGTCATCGGAGAAAAATGGTACCTCACTTGTGTGGGTAGTCCAAGAGCCCGCAACAGGAAATGCCCCAAAATGCAACGTGGCACACCACATTTTCACAGTAAAACCTGAACTTTTTTTGCAAAGTGCCTAACTGTAGATTTTAAACCCTAACTCTGCCGGGACCTAAGGAAACCTAGCAAACCTATATATTTTTGAAAACTAAACACCCGGTTGATTCCAGGGAGGTATGGCTTGCATGGACCCCCAATGTTTTCTTACCCTGAATCCTCTGCAAGCCTCAAATTTAGCTAAAAAGAATCACTTTTTTGACACATTTTTGTGTGGGAAAGTTGTGGCATGACCAGGCTGACACAAATTTCCTACCACCCAGCGTTCCCCCAGGTCTCCTGATTAAAATGGTGGCTCAATCGTGCGGGAGGCCCAAGTACCTGCGACAGGCAAGGGCCCAAAACGTATTGAGGCGACATCAAAAATGCCTATCACAAAACGACTTGGGTTTGCAAGTGGGATCACCTGGGTTTTTAGCCCTCTGCTCGGTGGCCAGCTAGGTAAACCTACTAAACACACGCATTTCTGAAAACTAAATACCCAGCATATTCCAGGGTGAAATGGCTTGCATGGATCTCCCAGCGTTTTCTTACCCAGAATCCCCAGCAAACCCGAAATTTAGCTGAAAAAAAATCACTTTTTGCACACATTTTTGTGTGGTAAAGTTGTGGCATCACCGGGCTGACACACATTTCCTACCACCCAGTGTTCCCCCAGGTCTCCCAATAAAAATGGTGCCTCACTTGTGCGGGAGACCAAAGTACCCACAACAGGCAAGGACCCAAAACGTATTGATGCGACATCAAAATTGCCTATCATAAAACGACCTGGTTTTGCAAGGGGGTCACCTGGGTTTTTGGCCCTGTGCTCGGCGGCCAAGTAGGGAAACCTATTAAACCTACACATTTCTGAAAACTAGACACCCAGGGAATTCCAGGGCGGTATGGCATGCATGGATCTCCCAACGCTTTCTTACCCAGAATCCCCAGCAAACCTGAAATGTAGCTGTAAAAATCACTTTTTGCACACATTTTTGTGTGGTAAAGTTGTGGCATCACCGGGCTGACACAAATTTCCTACCACCCAGTGTTCCCCCAGGTCTCCCAATAAAAATGGTGCCTCACTCGTGCGGGAGGCTAAAGTACCCACGACAGGCAAGGGCCCAAAACGTATTGATGCGAACTCAAAATTGCCAATCACGAAACGACCGGGTTTTGCTAGGGGAGTCACCTGGGCTTTTGGCCCCGTGCTTAGCGGCCAGCCAGGGAAACCTACCAAACCCACACATTTCTGAAAATTAGACACCCGGGGATTCCACTGAGGTATGACTTGCATGGATCTCCCAACGTTTTCTTACCCAGACCCCCAACAAACCTCAAATTTTGCTGAAAAAAATCACTTTTTCCACACATTATTGTGTGGGAAAGTTTAGGTGTGTGGAAAAGTTGTGGCATCACTGGGCTGACACACATTTCCTACCACCCAGTGTTCCCCCAGGCCTACCGATAAAAATGGTGCCTCACTCGTGCGGGAGGCCAAAGTACCTGCGACAGGCAAGGGCTCAAAAATTATTGAGGCAATATCAAAATTGCCTATCACAAGGTGACCTGGTTTTGCAAGGGGGTCACCTGGGTTTTTGTCTCAGTGCTCAGCAGCCAGCTAGGGAAACCTACCAAACCCCATAATGGGCAGCCCCCACCCCAACGTATAAAATCCCTGGGGCCTAGTGGGCTTTCTGCCCCCCCGGGAAGCAGATCAGGGGCTATTGCCCCCATCTGGCTTCAGCGGAGGGCAGAACGTCCTATTCTTTGGGGGATAGGAGAGGACTTTGGCATGCCCATTCTGGGCAGCCCTCACCCCTGGCGCATAAAAAAAAATCCATGGCGTCTAGGGTTCTTTCTATCCTCGGGGCGGGCAGATTGGGGGCTACTGCTTTCATCTGCCCCCCAGCAGAAAGACTGTATATTTTTTTTATTTTGGGTGGGGGTATGTGCATGCCCCTATGTATATATAAAAAAAAATCCCTGGGGCCTAGTGGGATTTCTGCCCCTGGGGTGGCAGATCAGGGGCTATTGCCCCATCTGCATCCTGGGGAGGGCACAACGTCCTATTCTTACTGAGGGGGGGTAAGGTAGGGGCTTTGGCATGCCCATTCTGGGCAGCCCCCACCCCTGGCGCATTAAAAAAAATCCCTGTCATCTAGGGCAGTGGTTCCCAAACCTTTGACTCCTGTGGACCCCTATTGAGTCACCACTGAAAGCCGGGGACCCCCATGCAATTTGTAGGATTTAAAATTCAGACATTAAAACAGTAATTCGAAAAAATAAACACATGTGTGCACACAAAACAAATACTCCGATTAGTAAGTATTTTAGGGGCATATTTACAAGCCCCTATCACCATGAGAATGTCACTTTTTGCGACGTTCCCATGGCGACAGGGCCTTCGCTTTATTTACAAGGCAGCGTTAAGCCACTTAACATGGCTTAACAATAACACCCCCTTTCACCTTATGCTTAGCGTGAAAGGGGTGGTCAGTGGGTGTTGCGGTGGGCGTTCCACCGCAACACCCATTGATTTGGACACTGCCCCCTATTAACATGGACAGCGTAAATGGGAGGCAGCGCCAAAATTAAGACCAGAGAAAATCTGGTCTCAACTTGGCGAAACAAGGAGAAATGCTTTAATTCTCCTCGTTTTTGCAAAATTCCTTAGATTGTTTATGTTCAGGAAGATGACCCTTCCTGCACATAAACAATCTTTTAAAAAAATGACATGCGGGGCGTGGCTTGAGCGGACGTGCTCTTGCGGAGCTCCCGCTGCTGCTGGCCTATTCATACGCTATTATTGCGGTTCCTGGGGTCCCTGACCTCTCCCCTCCGTGGCCCTGAGAGGTGGACAGCTGAGATCGTGTGTCAGCAGGCTGAGTCGGAGCAGTGGTGCCCTGAGAGACACTCAGTGCGGGCGGACGACTCGGCGCGAACAGAGCCCGCCATTCCGCCATTTTGATGCCCTGCAGCGGCGGCTCGCTAACTGCTGAGAGAGAGGTGCGGTGGGCACCGACGGACATCTACCCGCTCCCCTGACCCCCGCAAAGAGGTGGACGTACCTTGATTGTGTGCCCGCGGGTCAGCCTGAGGCGGAGGAGTCCTGGCCGTGCTTTCCTGACTGGACGGGTGCCCAGCGAGACCGGAGCCCGACAACTTGCAGCCCTGAAGCGGAGGTTCGCTGATTGCCGACCGAGCGGTGGGCCGAACGCCGGGTGATTCCACCCCCGCTCCGCTGTGCGCTGGTGAGAGGTGGACACGCCGTGGCTGGGTGTCCGACGGCGACCTACTGTGTGCTGTGCCCTGGGGGCGCTGGTGTGAGCGGACGGCGCCCGCCATCTTGGCATCCTGGTGAGAGTGCAGTGACACGGCGGCGGAGTGGCTGCTTACGGATCGTCCTGGCTGCAACCTGGTGCTGTTCCCCCTTGGTGCCCCTCTGTTGCACTGCCGGTGGGTGACTGCCTGCATATGCGCTGACCTGGCCTTAGCGGGAGTCTCCCGACGGCGAACACGGCGAGAGTGAGGCGGCGGAGCGCTGAGACCCGGCGGTGAGAGGCGTCCACTGCTCTGCTGATGAGGTGAAGCTGCGGTATGTGGTGATATTGAAGAGGTGGCCCTCGAAGTGAGCACTGTCCGCGAGAACGGTGAGGAGGGGGCGCCCTGTAACTGGACAGACTGTCTCCGGGTGCCCTTGCTCAGTGGGTCTAGACTGCATACCTAAGGTGAGCTACCCGGACTGCTTTGGAGGGGGTGTGGGGGCCCACTGTTGTCCTGCTGCTGCGGGAGCCGGGTGATCTGGACTCTGGGCCCTCAGGTGGCCGGGGTGTAGGCCTGCTCCCTATACTACTAGCTAGTGCGCTATCCCGGTGGGCCTGCCCCCCCCCCCTTGTTATTGCTATTGCATGCCGTCTGACGCTGTGTGAACACAGAGGAGCGGCAGACCTTGGCCTGCAAGTGGTCCCTCCGGTCACGAGAGACAATGACGCGCACTAATAAAGGCGCCAGGGCCGACCCGACGGCGGCCCCTAAAGACAACACTGTAGTAGCCATGTGGGGCAAGACGGGGGCGCCGGCGTCCGAGGAGGGCCCATCACGGGTGACTGCGGACTCTCTGCCGGTTACCCAGGCATTTATGGCCGCCTTTATGACTGACCTTAAGGCAGAGATAGGATCCCTGAGATCTGAGGTGCACTCCTGCGTCACTGAGCTCAAGAAGGAGGTTACGGAGTTAGGGGACCGAGTTGATGGCCTGGAGAGAACCATGGACACACGCACGGAAGACCAGGAACATCTGTGGCAGCGCCTGATAGCCCTTGAGGAACAGAACATTGAGCTCCAGATCGAGCAGGAAGATTTGGAGAACAGAGGTCGGCGCAACAACCTCCGAATCCGTGGCGTGCCGCTCGGAGAAGAGGGGGAAGACGTGATGGATTACGTGGCGCAGCTCCTTCATGAGGTCCGAGGAGATGAGGACGTGTCGCCACCCACTCTTGATCGTGCGCATCGAGTGGCGGCCCCTGCGGGGAAGTCGGGCCTTTTACCGGACATCCTAACTAGGGTGCACTTTTTTGTGGAGAAAGAGGAGATTTGGAAACGTGCGCGAGACAAGCCTGACCTCCAATACAAGGGCCACAAAATTCAAATCTTCCAGGATTTGGCGCCTAACACGTTGAAACGCAGACGCGCATTCTGCCCGGTGACGGAAAAGCTGCGGAGCATGAACATTCCCTACCAGTGGGGTTACCCCTTCGCACTCATTTTCCAGTGGGAGGGTAAACGCAGAGCTTTGAGATCCTACAATGAGGCGGCGCGGCTTCTCCGCATTTCGACTTCTCCCCCGGAGAGCCCCTCTCGACCTCCTTCCCGTAAGAGGACGCCGACTGGACCTGACTGGACCACGGTACCGAGACGACGGCGCACTCCTCCTGCTGCGGAGCCCACTCACAGTCAGGCTAAACAGGAGCTCTTGAGGAGGACAAGACTGAATCCGGAGGGCATTCTCCCACGGCATGCCTTCATGCGCCCTGATGACGGATCTAATCATGCTGCATTCCTCCTGATGTACTGTTCCCATGTCTCCTTTTACTGACCCGGGGTCGGGTGGCGGGGAGCGGAGTCTACCGTGCCCCTAGATCCTGTACACTGGGCTTGGGGCGGTGGGAGCTCCGTGCTTCCTGGTGCGTTCTGATCGCCATGTCCCCCTTGAACTGCCCCCTGGGGAGTGACATCCCGAAGAGCGTTCGAACCTGCGGGTGTAGGATGCTCTATCCTGGGGACAGAGAACTCTGGCCCTGTTGGCCGTGTTTATTTGGTTCATACATCCAGCCAGTCCGGCTGACTGGTTTTTGTTTTCTGTTCTTCGCTATTCCTCTCTTCCTTTCTTTCTTCCTTCTTGCTTCTCTTTTCTTCTATGTGGGACCTGGGAGGGAGCGGAGGGTGGCGGGTAGGAGAGGTGGAGATTGGATTTTTGTCTGGGGTGTGTGGATGGTGTGTAGATTAGTAAGGATGGTTCCGATAGCGACTTCTGATGGTCCCTGCCATGGCTAGTAGTATAAATGGCCCCCTAAAGATTCTGTCCCTTAATGTTAAGGGCCTTAACTCGCCCAATAAGCGCAGGCAGATCTGGCACTACCTTCTGCAACATAACCCAGACATTGTTTTCATGCAGGAGACCCACCTTCTACAGGCTGACACCGGGCGCATGGCTCACCCTAGATACCCTCTCCAGTACAGGGCGGCGGCAGATACGAAAACTGCAGGGGTGGCGATTATGTGCAAGGCTGGCATCAGGCGGGGGGAAGGTAGGCCCTTCCGGAGTGGTGATGGCCGCTTTCTCAAGGGGACTGTTGAGGTGGGACGTCGCCGTTTAACATTGTGCAATGTGTATGCCCCCAATCAGACGCAGGATCGCTTCCTCCGTGACCTCTTGCGGGATCAGATACCTCAGGGTAGCCCCTCGCTAATTCTTGGGGGTGATTTGAATATGGTATGGTGTCCAAAGATAGCCTGGAGCGAGGGCTCCTTTAGTGGGGCTGGGGCAATGTCCCTGGCGCTTCGCAAACAGATCGGCGACCTAGGACTGTTTGATGCGTGGCGGTATTTTACCCCGGACAAACGGGAGTACTCCTTTTATTCAAGCGCTCACTGCTCTTATTCTCGCATCGATTATATGTTCCTGTCTCATGACCTTCTCCGGGATATAGTGGAAGTGGAGATGTCCGACATATCAATCTCGGACCATGCTCATGTAGAACTGCTCCTTCGGGACCCGCGGGACTGCCCCCCCCGGGAGCGGAAATGGTATCTACCGCCACACATCCTTCGAGATGCAGCGAATGTTGAGGACATTCGTGAGGCCATTACTTCCTACTTTGAGAACAACGACTTGCCCGAGACGCCTTTTCCGGTGGTCTGGGATGCCTTTAAGGCCACAATACGGGGTCATATTACGTCTCTTGTGATCGCGAGGGCATGAGAAGGGAGAGCAGTGGAGGACGGCCTGGTGAGGGACCTGAAGGTAACGGAGGCACAGGATCGAGACGGCTCTACCTTAAAGACGAGACGCCACCTGGCGAATCTTCGGGGCCAATTACGGCTACTGCGTACAAATAGGGCTGAAGGCTCCATTTTGGCTTTGAAACAGCTACATTTTGATGGAGGGGATAAGGTTGGGAAGCTCTTAGCAAGGAGACTGAGGGTCAGAGCAGCCAAGTCCCATATAGCAAATGTGGTGCTCCCTAATGGGTCCAAGGCGGCGGCTGCTAAGGATAAACTACAGGCGTTCCGGGATTACTATGTTTCGCTCTACACTGCGGAGCCGCCGACTCCTGCCCTGGTGGAGGAAGTCCTAGAGCAGTACAGTGTTGAGCCCCCACTCGGCTGGGCTCCTGGAGGAGTCAATAATGCAAGAAGAGATAGCCTCGGCTCTTAGTGAGCTCAGTCTGGGAAAGACGCCGGGTCCCGATGGACTGCCGCTCTCCTTCTATCGCCTGTTTCAAACTCAGCTGGGTCCTTACCTTCTTCGGCTTTTTAATTCTTTCACTGACGAACAAGGCCCCTCTCCGGATATGGGAATGGCGGAAATAGCTTTAATTCCGAAGCCTTGGAAAGACCCCACACTTTGCTCGTCGTACCGCCCGATAGCGCTACTGAATACCGACTTTAAAATTTACACCAAGGTGCTGGCGAAGCGGTTGGACCCCCATATGCCTGACCTGGTCGACCCGGACCAGGTGGGCTTTATCCGCGGCCACCAAGGGGCTGATAATGTGCGAATGATTGCACACCTGGTGGGGAAGGTACATCACTGGCAGATCCCGGCCTGCCTCCTATCATTAGACGCTGAAAAATTGTTTGACCGGGTTGACTGGTCATTCCTCCGGGCGGTCCTCTGCAAGATGGGGCTTGGTCCGAAGATGATCACCAGAATCATGGCGCCTTACGCTACACCAAGGGCCAGGGTCCGCGTGAATGGACAGTTAACGGACCCGATCAACATAGGGAGAGGGACTAGGCAGGGCTGCCCTCTCTCGCCCTTACTGTTTGCCCTAGCGATAGAGCCTCTGGCGGATATGATTCGTCGTGATCCGGCCATTCATGGCATCCCGATGGGTGGGCAGGACCATAAAGTGGCGCTCTACGCAGACGATCTCATCCTCACCCTCAGTGAGCCCCGACAGTCTTTTCCAGCGCTCCACACCACGCTCTGCACCTTCGAAAGCGTCTCTGGTCTGAAAATTAACCACAGTAAGTCCTGGGTACTCAACCTTACCATCCCTCCACCTGACGTTCCCCCACTGGAACAGTTATGTCCATACCAGTGGACTGATCGCCACATTCGATACCTTGGCCTACACCTGATCCCCTCGCTAGATGGCTGGTCGCCACTTAATTGGAAAGATTGTCGCAGATCGGTCCTTGACGATCCACGGCGATGGAAGTCACTTATTTCTTCATGGTTGGGAAGACTCAACGCAATAAAAATGTCTATCCTACCCAAACTCCTTTACCTGTTTCAGTGTCTTCCTACGCCTATCCCCTTACAAAATATTCGAGCCTTGCAGAAGGACTGCACCAACTTCATCGGGGGGAAAGAGGCCCCGCTTCTCCCAAGCACTCCTTATGGCTCCGAGAGATCGTGGAGGGCTTGCATGTCCTAATTTGGTGGACTATTATTGGGCTGCTCATCTGCGATTCGTGGTTGAGTGGGGCACCAGAGAGAGTGAAAAGGGGTGGCTACACATGGACAGAGCTGTAACTGGTCACACCGTCTGGGACCTGGCGTGGAAGCATAAAGCAGGGTGGTCCCCGAGCGCCTATCTGGCGGTGCCCACAAAGACAGTATTGGAAATATGGGACAGAATAGCAGTACGTAGAGGTCTCACGACTTTTCCCTCCCCGCACACTCCTATTGAGGGCAATCCGTGGTTTCCGCCGGCTTATCATACTAGAGCCTTTCATAGATGGTCTCAGGGTGACTGCAGAGTCCTTACGGATCTCTTCGATGGGGGCACCCTTAAATCTTTTGCCCACTGTAGGGAGGAATTTCGGCTTCCGCCTGAGGCTGAGCTGCAATATCTCCAGCTGCGCCACTGGGTCTTGACGGACGCAACATACCCTGGGGCTACCCGATACTTTACCCCGTTCGAGCGCCTGGTCCGTTCTTGTGCCGACACGAAGGGCTTGATTTCCAAGATATACCAGATACTGCAACACCGTCAGGCGCCACCTTCGCAGGTGGCATGCGATGTTGGGGGCCGATATCACACCGACACAGTGGCTTCGTTTGTGGAGAGATATCCCTAAAGTGTATCGCTGTATATCACAACAAGAAAACGCGTATAAAGTGATGAGTGGTATTACACGCCTCAGCGCTTACATAAAATGTTTCCAACCTCCTCTCCCGATTGCTGGAGGTGCCAAGATGCGCCTGGAGATTTCCTACACATTTGGTGGACCTGCCCCTTGATCACTGTCTTCTGGAAGGAGGTCCTGAGCCACATAAGAGGAGTCCTGGGGTTTCCTTTGCCTGATGCCGCTAGTACATTGCTGCTGGGAATCAAACCTGCGAATCTGCTAGCTCTGACCCGAAGTGATTGGACTATATCGCTACAAATGCTGGGCGCTGCCAGACAACTTATTGCCCTGTATTGGAAGAAGACGGAGACGCCCCCTATTGCTGCATGGTTTGGGAGACTCTGGCATGTCATCACTATGGAGTTGCTCTCCGCGAGACTGCAGTCTCGCAATACACGCTTTAAAGAGGTGTGGCAGCCCCTGGTGACCTATCTGTGCAAAACCGAACATGCGAGAAACATGCCCCCTAGACTGAGGGCGCTGCGTTTAGTAGATGATGCTGTGCTCCCCTTCACTTCACGCAGGCTCATAGTGTGATAGATCTAGAGCCCACACTGTGACTAGTGACGGTTACCCCTGCTGTTGCTACTCTCTGGGTCCTTCCTCTCCCCCTTTCCTGATTCTTTCTTCTCTGACTCTTTCTCTATTCTTTCCTTCCGCTATCCTTGTTGTTCTGATGCCTCTCTCTAGGCTCCTGGTTGTAAGTTGGACCGCTATGGTCCGGTAGTTTTCTTGGTTCTGACCCCTGGTTTACGCCCGGCCCCAAGCGCTCGGCTCCATTGGCGATGACTATTAGACATGGTGGAAAGCTATCTCTACTCTCTGACGCACCGGCCCTATTGGGTTGTAGTCGGAACGCTGTGTATAAGATTGATGAGAACTCAGGCCATGTAGGCGCAGTATGTTATTGCATTTCTTCTGACGCGGCCGGCCCCTTGGGGGTTGTAGGCTTATCGCTGTGTACATGTCACCTTCTTTTTTATGCGTACTCCCTCTTGGGGGGTGAAATAAAAACAGACTTTGAATAAAAAAATGACATTTTGTAACTTCCATACAGAAGTGACAAAACGGCATTTCAAAATTGTTTATGTGCCGGAAGGGGGACCTTACTGTACATATACAATCTTCACCTGCACGCAGACACCCTTGCACTATGGTGCAAGGGTGCCTGCGTTGGCCCCACAAAGTTAAGTTTAGCGTGAGCGTAGAGGAAACACAAGGCTGCTTCATATTCTTGTAATTATACTTGCAGCCCTGCGTTTCTCTAGTGGCGGAACATGTCGTTAAGCCAAGGAGGCTAACGACTCTCTCTGCCACTTCTGTTGTCGCTTATATTGAAAGAATTTGGAAAAAATTAAGAAAATTGATGGGAACGTTGGTGCTGCATCTCTGTGACTAACTTTTAAATGGTTACTTTTATTTCGCAGTATAAGGCTCCTGCTCCTGCCAGGGCCAGACTGGAAACCCAAAGCAGCCCTGGCAAATGTTTTCAGACCAGTCCCCATAGGGTGCACATCAAGTGCAGTGAGTGAAACTGACCACTCCAAAAAGGGCTTTGGGATGCTCCCCCCAAAAACATTTAGGAAAAAATGGTACAGTCTACAACACAGTTATCATTACATATTGAATTGTATTAGCTTTTAAAGAATAGTAAATTAAGTCCTTACTATGCACCAGAATACGACAATCTTTTTTGGGGTTCTTCAATGATTCCCCCACTATCACCCTCCAACAGTACCTCTCATCTCTCCATAGCCCCTCTGTCACTTGTATGACATTTTTTATAGCATCTCTCATACCATTGTATGAGAAAGAGCACTTTATATCACACACATTTAGGGACAGTGAATCATACATGTAAATCAGTGTATAGAAAATGTCACATAAGGCAAAGGGGACTACAAGGTATAGAATTCACGTCATTCATACTGGTAGGCATTTTTAAACAGTGCTTGGTCTGGAAAAGCACAAACTCAGGATTCAGAATATAACATAATGGCTAGCATTGACTTTAACAATAAAAATGTATTTCCACCCAAAGAAACCTTTTTAGCAGTATCAGGATAATGAAACACTGGGAAAAACATGTCACTAACTTGTACCTTGGTCTTTGATGACAGTTTATAGGTCACTGTGCTAGATTACGATTGTCACTTATGAACTGCACAGTCCCAAAATAATCTCTGTTTTTTAAAATGCATTATACATGTTCTTTGCAGTAGGCATGGTAAGGTAACCCTCTGTGCTACATTAGATAATTCAAAGCTGCCACTAGACAAAACTCTCATCTCTCCCCAGCTGGTACATTATTCACTGGTGTTATCTTGGACACTTTTATTGTTGGATGAAAAAAGCTAATTATACAAGATACTTTCAAGAGCTTTTAAAATTGCTGCCTGCGGACCCCCTGGGAATGTGTCACGGACCCCTAGGGGTCCGCGGACCACAGTTTGGGAAACACTGATCTAGGGTGCTTTCTGCCCCCCCCCCGGGGGGCAGAAAGACTGGAATTTTGTGGGGGGGGGGGCATTGGTAAGCTCATCTTTGGCAGTACCCACCCCTAAATAAATAGTTAAAAAAACCTGCTTCTAGTGGGGTTTCTGCCCCCCAGGGGCAGATTAGGGGCAACCGCCCCATCTGCACCCGGGGGGGGGGGGGCAGAAAGACTGTTATTGTGCAGGAGGGGGTTGGGGCTTTGGCGTGCATATATTGGGCAGCCCCCACCCCTAATTTACATATTAAAATAAACCTTGATTTCTAGGTGGCTTTCTGCCCCCCGGGGGCAGAAAGACTGGAATTTTGTGGGGGAGGGGTGGGGGCATTGGCATGCCCATCTTGGGCAGCCCCCACCCCTAAATTAAATGTAAAAAAAACCCTGGTGTCTAGTGAGCTTTGTGACCCCCTGGGGGGGCAGATTGGGACCCCTCTGGGGGGCAGGAAGAGCCTAATCATGCAGGGGAGTGGGGGCATTGGCATACCCATAATGTGTAGCCCCCACCCCTAATCTACATAGTAAAAAAAAAATCCCTGGTTCTAGTGGGCTCTCTGCCCCCCAGAGGGGCAGATGGCTGTAGACCCCATCTACCCCCCTGGGGGGGGGGTAGAAAGACTAAATTTAGCCCCAAATATATGGGGGGAAGCAAAGGCCCTTGCCCAAGCGGCCGCTCCCCCTGCCTGATGCCTAGTGGGTTCTTTCCTGCTTGGGGATCAAGCAGGGATCTACTAGGGGTACCATTGGAAAGGGGAGATTCTCCCCTTTCCAACAATACTTCTCCCAAGTGTTTCGGTGTCGGGGTCTGAGATAGCCCCACGAGCACTGAAACAATAAAACTGAAACTAAGTTGTAGTTTCGTTTTCAATCTAATGACAACAGCGCGCCATGCGCGCGACCGTCACTAGATTGAAAACCAGTGAGGGACCTCCTGAGGCCCAAAAAAGAAAAATGGAAATCCCTCTGCTGTTTGCAGCAGAGGGATTTCGTGCCATTGTCCTCATGGCGGAATGGTTCCGTCATGAGCACACGAGCACCGGTGCTCATGACGGAACCATTCCGTCATGAGCACCGAAAGGGTTAATAGGTTGAAAACCAGTGAGGGACCTCTTGAGGCCCAACCAAAAAAATGGAAATCTCTCTGCTGTTTGCAGCAGAGGGATTTGGTGCCCTGAGCACAGGAGCACCATTGCTCTTGACAGAACCATTCCGTCATGAGCAGCAAAAGGGTTATTAGGTTGTCACATATGGATGTACAAGAAAATACCAATAGTGATCATATGCTGACCTCCTGTAAAATTGACGTGACCATAGAGGAAGCAGCCCCATGGAATTTTGAAGATAAATCAGTTGGTTTAAAAAAATCTAACTGTAGAATATACTGGAATACAAAAGCATCTTTAACAGTAAAAGATACACTGACAATATTAGTAGGAGATCAGCAGCAGGCACTACTAGAAGGAGATCAGCAGGGTTGTCTTCCATATCCATTGGTATCACATGGACACTGTATAAATGTATAAATTTTCTGGTTTCTGCCTGTAAAACCATTCACATACCAACCCGGTGGAGACCATATCTTGATCCAGTGATACATTAAAATAGGAAAATAAATAAATTAGTGAGGACTCAATTCCAGAATTTCTCCTTTGACCAAAGTAAATTAGTCAATCTTCTAAAGAGGAAAATATTACAGAAAAAACGTTTCCTAAGGAAAGAAAAGGAAGAATATAATATTGGTGTCAGTTAAAAGAGGTGGCATGAAGTAATGACGCTAAAATGTACTGGGCAAATAATTCCAGATAGTTTTGGTTTTAGGGTAAAATCTTCCCTTCCTATAAAAGAAGAAGATTGGAGAAGTTAATTTGAGGAACTCAATTCAGCCAACCCTGATTCAGTTTGGTGAATTTCCCTTATAACTGTAACTTTTGCATCATCCCAACTATGCTACGCTCCTTCGAAGTGTGAGATTGTGGGATTCATTAAGAGAGTGAGAGCTTCTGGAGCAATGGGTCTTATGAAATACCTATGTCAGGAATTAAAAAAGAGCATATGTTGTTGGCTTCATATCTTACTCCTCTTTTTGCTTATTGTTACCAGCAGAAGAGGACTCCCCCCTCCTGGCCTGGAAGAATTTTAACTCAATTTTTAAAAAAGGGTCTTAGACACCTTCCTGGCAACTATCGCCAAATAGCTTTATTATATACGGTAGATAACGTTTTTTCCCAGAGTATTTTGAATCACTGCACTGGTTGGGTAATGGAGGGAAGAATTCTTTCCATTGGACAAATAGGATTTAGGAAAACACACTGCACTTTGGATAATATCTGTATGCTGAAACTGGTTGAGGAAAAGTACACTTTAATTTGAGGGAAAAATATCTATGTGACATTCATAGATTTTTCAATAGCCTTCGATAAGGTAGATTGGCCTACACTCTGCAAAAAAAATACAAAAAATAGGTATGATGCCCCCCTTCTAACACTTATTAGAACATTGGAATGTTGGGAGCTCCATTGAAAACAATGGAGTGCTCTCGGCTTATAATGACTGGTATAAGCCTGGAGCTCCAACATTCCAATGTTTCTTTGTTCACAGCTCTGGCTGTGAACAAAGGCTTCAGGGAGCCTGAGGGGATTCCAATCCCCTCACGCTTCCAAAAGGCTTTTTTTTTTGTTAGAACATTCTGTCCTCTAGTGACAGAATGTTCTAATAACCTCATAGCCCTTTGTAGATGGGCTATACCTCTATTAAAGTCCCTCTCCCTTGTTAAAGGCCCTCGCCTTCGGCTCGGGGACTTTAACGCTGGAGAGGGCCTTTAATAGCCGGTATAGCCCTCTACGGTGGGCTATAAGGCTATATTATCTCTTTACACTCTTCTACTTGGTGCAAGGTGCTATTAGGGAGATCAAGGGTTATCCTCCGGGCTGAAGCAAAAATGTTTGTTGGCCCCTGTACTTTTCTCTCTGTATGTTGCACATCTACCCAATTACTTTGCTCCTAATAAGGGTGCTACGCCGAAGGTGGCGTCCCTTTTCTTGTCTGATGTACTCAGACTATATTATAATTATAGATTTAACTCCTGATAGGTTGAATAAGAAGCTAATGTCTTTTCAGAAGTATACTGCTGTGCAATATCTGAAGAGAAATGTTTCTAAGAGTAAAATCTTGATTCTAAAAAGTAGAAAGTGTGGAAAGAATAGCAAGGATGTTTAGAGTATTGGCTTAGAGAAACTTGAGATTGTAAATTCTTATCTTTACTTGGGAAAAATAATACCTGCCAGCACAAAGGATAAAGCCCATATTAATAATTGCCCCTCCTATTGAACCTATCCAGGTAGAAAAATGGGGCTTCCTTGAAATGATAGTAGGCCAGATCTTGTGTAGATTAGGTAATTTTAATACAGTTGTTCCGGCCAATGCTATGAGATCAGAATTAGGCCTGATAAGGTTATATGTTCAAAGATTAGCTAGAGCGTGTCAGTGGGGCTATCAGCTGAAGAATAGTGAGTCGGATTCTATAAAGGTCTTTTTGAACCAGGAAATTGTTGGTTCAGAATTAGATACATATTACTTCTCCTCTAATTTTAATCTTGCATTGAATTATTTTGATGCACAGGAAGAGTCCGTGTCTTCCCTTTCTCTTTTAGAATTTAAAAACTTTTTAAAGAATACTAAATGTACTGTTAGTTTTCAGAGAGATCTTAAATGCTGCAGGCTAAAGAACATGTTGGAGGTAATATCCTCATCTTGTGATCCGAGAGTAGCTCAGAGGCATCTACCTTGAAAACTGGATCATGATATCGGCCACTTGTTGATTTTATTCCATATGAATCTACTTCTGTTAAATGATTTAATGGTAAATTGGTCTTCTTCCGTGAGAACAGGAAAAGATTGTAATGTGTAATTTGGGGAACCAGAACCTCAACCATGTTTTGTTTGTCTGACCAGCCCTGTTACAGCATCGTTAATGGTTGCTACGGCCAATGCCAACAGAATAATGTTAAAGCCATAGCTGCAGCATGTGAGTTTCTTTTTAATCCAAAGAATAAAATAATATGTTAAAAAATATTTAGCTTTTTTAAGGAGTTTTGGAACTTATTTTTCTTTTCTTCGAGTATTGCTGTACGAGGGGAAGGAATTTATGGACTTTTTTCTAGTCGAGTAACTTACATATCTTGATTGCTGTTATGCGGGGTACTTCATTGTTGGATTCATTGGAGATTTAAACTGAATACCTGTTCACTATCTTGGCCCACGGTAACTGTTGTTAGCAAGAATGTAAATTTTGGGTCAATGTGCAGACTCCTGTTATGACTGTTTTTTATTTTTATTTTCACCTGAATCATTTGCACATAATCTTTGCTGCTAAGGGGGAGTGGCTCATTTGCACAAAGTTGGAACCTTTTTATGAATTGATTTTATTCACAGAGGTTTTAATTAAAATGAAATTACGTATGTATTTAAATCGGTTTAACTGATGGTGGGTAAAGGATTTAAATATGTATTTATTTAATAGTATTATTATCACAAAATTCTGACTCAAATTTAGTGTAATTTGTCCTATCCTACTGTGGACCTCATTTGAGAGCCAAATCTTAATAAAGAATTCAATACAGGACCAAGGCTCAGGCCACCAGGCCATCAGGTGTTGGACCAGATATTAGGGTGCTTACACAGGACCAATAGCTCCATCTTCCCAGGTATTCAGCTTCAAGCAGTTAAGGTCCATTCAGGCAGAAACCTCTGTTAAGCAAGTGCAGATGGATCAGGCCGATGAGGCAGTGAGCACGCTGTTCTAAGATATGGTGATAACAATTTGCATGTCATTAGCGTATGAAAGAACAGTAAAACCAAAACGCTCAATGACCTCTGATGATGACAATTTGCAGTCATTAGTGTATGAAATCATGGTAAAACCATAGTGCTCAATTAACTCTTCCAGAAGGTGGACATAGATGTTAAAAAGGGTTGGATTCAGTGAAGAGTCTTGCGGCACTCTTTGCAGCTGGGAGTGTACCCTCGAGTGAAATGGCTTTTGTGAGGCCTGAAAAGTACATCGCTGCAAAAAGGAGGACAGCCAAATCTGTGCCTTGCCACCAATGCCACAGTTCAAGAGCCTCTTGACCAAGATATTATGGGATATGGCATTGAATGTTGCACTGAGGTCAAGCATAAGAATTGCTGCAGAGTTGCCCTCATCCATAATCCACCGTGCAGACTCTGAGGTTAGCAGCAAGGCAGACTCAGTGACTGACTGAGTCATTTATAAGAGCTCACTGTCCTCCAGGAAACTGGAGAGCTTCCTATCCACATGTTTTTCAGCTATCTTGGAAAGGAGAGGCAACAATGATATATATATATGTGGCACACAGGGAAGTTAATTCCATAAGTTGTATTGGGCAAAATTGCAGAAGCTTGGTGCTGTCAGCTGCAGAGTCAAACCACATCTCCAGCTGCAGGTGAAATCTAGCTTTTACCGGAAAAGAGATGTAAATGTTCACAACTTGTTCAGTAAATAGTAGTCTCGGCGGGACTGATTGATAAGCTGGTGAAATTTCTTTAATGCCACCTAAAAAAATGCTCTGCAACAAGGTTTCTGCGCAAGAGACTCTTGAGCCTCTTACATTTCTTTTTCAAGACAGAAAGTACATCATTGAACCATCCTGCTGAGGGCTTTTGTCTCTGTGCAGCTTGTTTAACCACAGGGGCAATATGGTCTAGTGCTTCTCTGAGCCAGCTGTCCAGCTGAATTCTTGCTTCATCTACACCATGGTCCAGCATCAGACATGTGTACTATGTTAATCTTTCCCTTCAAGAGTAGAAAAATCCTCAATATCAGTCAATACTATTGGCATCTCCTGTGACTGAAAGTAAATCACACCATTCTATGATGTACTCTAACTCCAACACTTTCCTAATTAATTTCCACTGAAAAAAACTCAGAAAAATAAAGAAACAAAGATATTGATAGCACTGTACCCTACTGATGGCACTTCAGGATTACTGAGCAAACTGGTATCTGTACTTTTTAGATCAGAACTGTATTATATGCTTAGGAAATGATTTTAAGGTGTAAATTAAACAATATTCATTTCCTTTATTTGATGCAAACTTGTTTTAGAAATCTGAATGCCAAATGCAATTTCTTAAATACACCCTGAAACTGTAGGGCAATGATACCTGTGGCTGGAGACTGAAGTTATATCTAAACACAATCATCTATGATGTAGTGAACTTGTCACCTGCTGGTTATGTTGTAATGGCTGCCCATGAGGGAAGTCAGGTTGACTGTTAATTGCGACTACTGGCAGTGGAGTAGCAAGCTGTGTATCTTAATATTTCCCAAGACCCTTTACCTAACCTATTCACCTAATATATTTTTGATACAATTATTGTTATATTAATTTCCTCTTGTATATTTTTTATCCCTAAAATATAGTTTTTTAGTGTATAATTTATTTTTTATTACATTTAAACGATGACTGGTGACAATGGCCAGGTAAGACTAAGACATATGTAGTGTTGAGGTTTCTATTTTACTTTTACTTTTCTTCTAGTTTAATGTGGGATATGTTCCCTGTGATTGTATCTGCGATATATATTCATCTTGAAAGCATTCAGTTGTACATCTTTTTGAGCAGTTTTCTGTGATTAACTGGGTATACCGATGCAACCCTTTTACCTTAAAATTTTTACCTCCTGTCATACCTTGGCCCCCTCTGGAAGAAAGGGCCTCTGCACTTTGAAGAACACGTGGCTGACCAAGATCCAGGGCAGTGTTGGCTAACTTGGACAAGTAAGATTGGTGGGGACACGGCCTTGCAGACACCTGCTGTGGGCGGACGTCGCGTGACAGTAGGCAGGTCTGGCAGAGGACTGTGGTGGCGAGTCGCCCCTACAGACACCCTAGGACACTGCACCGTGGTGTGGTGCCACTAACACCAGCTGTGTGAATCACTGAAGGTGAATGGTTGCTGGCCCACCCATAGCAATCGACTTGAAGGGCTGTGAAGGAGACGCAACGGTGCTACCCCGCACATCTCTGAACCATGAGGCCCAAGACCACGGTTCCCATTCAATCCAATAAACTTGACAAATATGCCGTTCAACAGGGGGAGCGTCAGTCGATGCTTCCGCACCACCGGAACCATCGCTAGCCTCCATAATGGCAGCTATACAGGTGCTGGGCACAAACCTGGAGACAAAGATAGACAGAGTCTCTATCGAGGTGAATCTTCTTCGTGCTGACCTCGGAAAAACCTCGGACAAGGCCAGGACGAATTAAGCCGAAATCACGGACCTCCAGACATCTACGAAGGCGTTGGAGAATCGCGTCAACGAGCTAGTGCACCAGCACCGCCAGATGGCCCTGCGGCTCCAGGACCAGGAAGGACGGGCGCGAAGGACCAATACACGCGTGGTAGGCGTTCCGGAGAAATCTGAGGGGCCTAGCATGGAACTGTTTCTGGAAGCCCTGATCCTAGACCACCTACAGCCTAAGCGCCTATCCAACATTTTCACCATTGAACGGGCACATCGTGCGCCCATCCCTCAGCTGAAACCAGGGGCACCGCCCAGGACAATCATAGCGAAAATTCTTAACTACCGGGACAGAGACGCCATCTTGCAAGCGGCGCGGCAAAAAGGGGACCTGCAGTACGAGAACGCCATGATAAGATTTTTCCCGTATTTTATGCTCCAGGTGCAGAGAGAGAGATGTTCCTTTACAGGTGTCAAAGCAGCGCTACGTGACAGAGGTATCAAATATATGATGTTTTTTCCTGCCAAGCTCAAGGTCCTCGCGGGGGGCAAATCCCTCTTTTTCACCACACCAGCGGAGGCTGGATAAGGATTCGTCAAGTACTCCGGTACGACCTGCCAACGGCAGCTGGAGAAACACGCAGGCTGCCTCACCGGGGTCGGCTGCTGAACAGTCGGATGTAGGAGGGCAGAGTCAACGCTCATGGAGGTCCAGGTCTGCCAGTCCCGTTGGGACACCCTCCGTGAGGCGGCGGAGTAGTAGCGGTGATGAACCGGCAGAGAAGATCCTCTACAAACTGTAACGTATTGCAGCGTCTACTTGAGGAAGTGGGGCCTTGCTGGGAGACACCGACTGCGGGACGCAGCTAGGCTCTCTCACAGGCAGACAGTGGGTAGCGTCAGAGGGCATACAAGATCAGCGAGGCCCCCCCTTTGTTGTAATATGACGGCGATTGAGTTGAGCGTTAGCGAAAGACATTCGAACTTTAGCCATTATCTTGACGTTTAGCGGCATCCATTTTGAATTCACGGCAGCCATTTTGTCTGCCACACTCTGCCTCGTGTCGACCATGTGCGTTGTCCTATATTTCTGCTCATGGCCTTTGAATCTGCCCGGCAACAGTCTAATAATAGCATCTCTGTGTTTTGCCACTGACCGTTAGGGTCCGCATCTGTTAAAGGTTAGCCTTAGATTGGAATGTGTTAGCCGAGACCCCAAGACTGTTAACTCCTCCCACTGATCGATTGTGCTTCTCGATATTACCTTGTATGGACATAAAATGTGCTCTTATGCTTTGTACCGCCTTCTTTTGAGCCCCTGTGTTGGTATAAATAAACCATGTGTCCGGTAGCCCTTTGTGCTACTTCTCATAGTGCCGAAGGGTACTGTCTGAACTTTAGCACCACTTCATGAGGTGTAATAAATTCTATGTTTTGCAATTCCAGTTTCCATGCCAACTTTTTCCTTTGGGTCTAAGGACTTAGTGTGCAGTAGGGCGAACCCCTTGCACTAGCGGGTCTGGCTGAGGCCTGCACGACAAATTGGCGCCCGGCACGTGGGGCTCATCGGCGACACGGATGCCCGAAGGATTGGTCGTGACGAAGGTTCGGAACTTCGCTGAGGTCGCGATCGCTGCCAGATAAGACCCGCGTCTTGGCATCCAAGGTGTTCCTTCCTTACTTTCCGATCCGACCATCCAGGTGGCGCCGGTCCTCGACTGAGATCTCTTCTGCTGGTCTGCCGTGCAGTGACCGTTTGGTCAAATTTAGAACTTTGCAGTTGTAATCTGGACAGCCTATGATTGGTAAGAGACGTTTTGCGGCGCCTGTTGTAGGTTTTGGCATTTGGAAGCTCTTGTATTAGTAAGGTAGTCTTAGGAACGCTTACCCGAGCACTTTTGTATTTGGGATAGACTTGTCTACTTTGGCTTTTGTTTGAGACGTTTGATTTTGCATATATATGTGTTGCAACTCATATAGGCAGGCGATGCATGGAGCTTTTCTCCGCATTTGATATGTATAGCGCAACGTACTACGAAAGTACCTTAAGCGCTCTTTCCCTATAGTAGTGTATATCTTGCACTATTTTTGAGCATGCCTGTTTGCCGCGCACTTCGAAAGATGTGTTGCTTGTTTGGTGGTACCAGTTTACGACTTGAGGAATCGCAGCCGGCTCCCCGCGAGGGGACTCCTAATCGAGATATGTATGTGAAGTTTGGTCTTTCTCCATAATGTACAGCACATTGTGGCACAAATACACCAAAAAGGATCCTGAGTTCCGTTGGCAACATGTACAATGGGACCCCCTCAAGAGAGCTAAATGTGGCCAAGGAACAGAGGGGAACAAAAACACAAATAATGTAAAGGGTTGTTCCTACAGTGGCCTAACAATTCAATTACGTCTATACATCTATAAATATCAAAAACAGGTGACAAGAAAAGATTTATACTAGCCAAGAATTATTCAAAAAAATATATGATTTTATTTTTCTTTTTTTCAATTCATATAAATACTGTTTTAAATCAGATAAATAAATTTCATTTATATTGAAAGATCAGAAATAGCACAATTAAGTCATAAATATAAGCAGCAAGAAAAATACCCCTAGGTAACAACCATACTAGTCAACATACTCACGTGCTAACAGACATACCACAATCAAACCTCATACTCAGATGGAACAATGCTAATATTAGGGCCCCAAGATGTAATTTTCGGCCCTTGCAGCAGGTTGACCTGCTGCAAGGGCCGAAAATTACATCTTGGGGCCCTAATATTAGCATTGTTACCTTGCTTATTACAACCCAGTTCCTTTTTTCCATCTGAGTATGAGGTTTGATTGTGGTATGTCTGTTAGCACGTGAGTATGTTGACTAGTATGGTTGTTACCTAGGGGTATTTTTCTTGCTGCTTATATTTATGACTTAATTGTGCTATTTCTGATCTTTCAATATAGATGAAATTTATTTATCTGATTTAAAACAGTATTTATATGAATTGAAAAAAAGAAAAATAAAATCATATATTTTTTTGAATAATTCTTGGCTAGTATAAATCTTTTCTTGTCACCTGTTTTTGATATTTATAGATGTATAGACGTAATTGAATTGTTAGGCCACTGTAGGAACAACCCTTTACATTATTCCTGAGTTCCGTTGGCCATTGCATGGGTCGTTTGATGCGCGAAAGGTTGAATATGTGGAGCGCTGTTTGTTTGAGCGAAAGTCTAGGCGTGATATGTTTGAGAGTTTGCGAATGTGGGAGAAAGAAGTACGACAGCAAGAGAAGCGTGAGCAAACGTTGATTGAAAAAGAACAGCGAAAGACTGTGTATGAGAAAGCGCTGGAGTTGAGAAAGAAAGAAACGAAAGAAATACAGGAACGAGAGGAAAAAGAACGTAGGTTACAGATATCTGGCCAATATCCGGTCCGTCAGCCTCTCTATCCTGTCCTTAATAAACCGCAAGAGGATTTTTTGTCAATAGATCGACCTCCACCTCCGTATATCGCTCCGTCTGCTCCGTCCGGGGATGACGAGGATTCTGATACGGAACAACAGAAAACGAGGGACACCCGATCTTTGCTGACTGCGGAACGTTCGGCTGAAGTCAGACAAGCTGCTCGTAAAGCATTACGTAGCACACATTCTGCTTCCGATCTTTTAGCTGTCATAAATGATTGGTCAGAAAAGGAGCAGATATATTTCACTGCATCATTTGCCAATGAAGTCATCGAAATGTTTCGGAAATATTCCGAAGTTTTAGAACCTGTTGATATTGCAAATGATCATAAACAAATACGTGATGGTCTTCTTGTCTTTTCTCAGGCGCCTGATTTCATTAGACGACTGGTCAAAATACGAGATGAGGTGAAACATCTGAGGGAGCAGAAAAAGGCTGCGGATGCCGTTCCACAGACTAATCCACCCGGAGAGACGCAACGTCCTATCTTCGTGACAGATAAGATAATACCAGTTGTCATGAAACCTATGCGGGAAGCCGCGTCTTTATATGTTCCTCCTAAAGGAACGGGTGATAATGATGATAAAAATTCTGTCGATGCGAAGGGCTATTTTATTTATAATTGGGTTTACACTCCTTGGAATAGAGCAGATGTAATGGCACTTAAAAATGCGTTACCTGACCCGCGTAAAAATCCAGCCGCCTTTTACGAAGAAGTTGAGGGTGCTTTAAATTCTTGTGTCATGACTATATGTGATATAGATTTGTTTTTCGGTCTTATTTTGCCCCCAGATATGTGGAGGACCGTTCGTAAAATTGATGATCGCTCTGTTCTTGGTGCCGAATGGAAAGAGATAGAGCGCATAGATGCGGATAGAGAGCCCGCCCAAAAACCGCATCAGTTAATATTAGATCTTCCTGCAGCTATTTTGACTAAACTTAAAGCGATTATCCCCCCTAAAAAGATTGATTGGACTGTTTTAGCGTCCTGCAAACAAAAGATAGATGAATCGGTTTCTGATTTCTTTACTCGTTTCGAGGAAGCTTTTCATGATTTTAGTGGTCAGTCCTTCACTGACGACACCAGCAGACATTTGTTTGTCGATAAATATGTTTCGAATTTGTTACCTAGCATAGCGAGTCATTTAAAAGCTAGCGAAAGTTCTTGGACTACGCTCTCTCCGGCCTCTGTGTTGACGATGGCTCAGTATTATGAGCGTCAGGAGTCAGAGGCGAAGGGGACTGAGGACAAAAAGTCGAAAGAGTTAAAAACGAAAGTTATGTTGGCCCAGTTGTATGGTCCGCCTTCTAGAGGCTATGATAGGGGCCCTGATAGAAATTTTGATAGATGTGGCCGAACGTCTTCCAATACTTCTTATGGTCTTACGGATGTATCTTCCAATCAATGTGCGTATTGTAAGCAGTACGGCCATTGGGCGCGCAATTGTCCGGTGCTATACCCTCAGCAAGAAGCTAGGGAGCGAGGCCAAGGGAGACCTGGTTCAGGTTCCTCGGCGCCCCGAGGTAATATGACTGAACGAGCCAGATCCGACACAAATACACGCCCACAATAGAGACAGAACACATTCGATAGGCGAAATCAATATCAAATGTCCGATTATGTTCAGCCTGATTTGTACGATTCTGCTCACGTATAGGATTGCCTAGGATGGGGTAAGGAATCAGTTGAAGTTCCAGTAGATCAGACGGGTCCCTATGTTACAGCACATGTTTTGTCCTCTACTGATCGGTTTCTGGTTGATACAGGAGCTACACGTAGCGCTTTGTCTAAACAATTGGTTCCGAGGGCTCCCCTGTCTGGCACAACTATTACTTCAATAGGTTCCGATGGAACACCTTCCCTTAGCCCATTGTCCCAGCCACTCTTATTCTCTGTTGATAAATTTGATGCTCCATGTCCGTTTTTGCTTTCCCCGAAAACACCAGACAATATTTTGGGCCTTGATATGTTAAAGCACTTTAGAGCTACCATACGATGTTTTACTGAAGGAGTGCGTGTCATTTTGAACGATAACTACACTGCACTTGATAGAATCTGTTTGATTAAAGAAGATATTGCATTAGCTTCACTTCCCGAATCCTTATGGGCTACCTCAGACACTGATGTGGGTCAGATGGTTATTCCCCCGATTCAGATTAGTGTTAAGGAGGGAGCTGTGTTACCTCGTTTGCCACAATATTGCATTTCACAGGAGGGAGAAGAAGCACTCATACGAATTGTACAAGATTTGATACGGATTGGGGTTGTTGAGGAAGTTCCATACAATGTTTGCAATAGCCTGATTCTTCCGATTTTGAAGAGAGATTCAGACACACGAATTTACAGGTTCATTATCGATTTGAGGGAGGTAAATAAGATAGTTATACCACAATATCCTGTAGTTTCTGACATCACAACACTTCTTACTTTAGTCCCTCCGACTGCCACCATGTTTACTGTAATCGATTTGAAGAATGCTTTCTTCTCGATCCCTATTCATTCTGATAGCCGATATTTGTTCGGTTTCACTTTGAATAATCGATCGTATTGGTTCTGTAGAATTCCTCAAGGTTATACTGACAGTCCGAGTATTTACAGCCAAGCATTGAAAAGGGAACTTGATTCTTTTGTACTGATTGAAGGTGTGGCTCTCATACAATATGTCGATGACATCTTGTTGGCAGCCGACACTCCAGAGCAGTGTGAAAAATGTACTTTATCTTTGCTTTCTTTTCTTGCTTCACATCATCACAAAGTCTCTCGTAAGAAGCTACAATACTGTAGACCAAAGGTAACCTACTTAGGTCACCTTTTGTCTAAGGAGGGACGTGCATTGACATCAGATCGCATAAAAGCCATTGTAGACAAGCCAGTTCCTACCACACAGAAAGGAGTACGTGCATTTTTGGGTCTCACATAATTTTGTAGTCAGTGGATTTTGGGATTTTCACATATTGTTAAGCCGTTGTTAGCACTCCTGGCAAAAGATACCCCAGTACCTCTTCCATGGACAGAAGAATGTGAAAGTGCTTTTCGACAATTACGACAAGCCCTTTGTTCAGCACCAGTGTTAGGTACACCAGACTACACAAAGATTTTCACACGTTATGTGCACGAGAAAGATGGATGTGCATGGTCAGTATTGGTTCAGTTACACAGCGATAAGCAACGTCCGTGTGCATACTTCTCTGCAGTTCTTGACCTTGTTGCTAGAGCATTACCTGGATGCTTCCACAGCGGTGTCTATTCGACAGAGTGAAGGAATAGTTTTGTCACATAAATTGTTAGTGTTAGTACCACATGCTGTTGATGCCCTTTTGAATCAGACAAAGACGCAGCACTTGACTAGCGCTCGTCTTACAGGATATGAACTGACATTGCTAGCCCCCCACATTACATTGAAGAGATGTGCAACTTTAAACCCAGCTACTTTGTTGCCATATCCGGTGACTCAGCCTCAGTCACAAGACACACATGATTGTATTTTTCTGACTGAAGAACAGACAAAGGGTCGTATTGATTTACAGGATACGCCCCTTCCAGATGTAGATGGTGGATTGTGGGTTGATGGGTCTTGTTTGAAATTACCGGATGGTACGACCTCAGCCGCATATGCAATCACCACACTTGAGACAATAGTGGAGACAGCTCGCATACCACAGAAGTTGGCTCAAGCAGCTGAATTGATAGCACTGACGCGAGCATGTGAGCTCAGTGTTGGTTTGTGTGTGAATATTTACACAGATAGCCGCTATGCTTTTGGAGTAGCGCACGATTTCGGCCTACTCTGGAAAGAAAGAGGCTTTCTTACATCTCATGGAATGCAGATAATGCATGGAGATCTAGTGCACAATCTCCTGACTGCATTGACATTGCCGAAGAAAATTGCTATAGTGAAGTGTAGTGCACATAAGAAAGTCACAGACAAGATTGGACAAGGAAATGCTTTTGTAGATCGTATAGCACGTGAGACTGCCATGCAGAGAAATACCACTTCTATGTATGTAGTGAAGTCGCAAGCAGAAAGATGGCATGATGCTAGGCAGGAAGTGCGAGAGATACAGAAGACAGCTTCTGATAAAGAGCGTGAACAATGGTCTAAAGAAGGAGAGTTAGATGATGAGGGTTGTTGGAGAAACAAGCAAATGGATCGATGGAAGCTGCCTATAGCCTTCGTGCAACCTATGGTTCAAATGGCACATGGTGTAGCACATGTTGGAGCTCTTGCGATGACGAAAATGCTTACGCAAGTTTGGGAACATTCTGAGATTGCTAACACAGCTAAGCGAGTAGTGCAGTCTTGTTTGTTTTGCTTACAATATAATCCGGGAAAGGCGACACGAGTTCCATCTGGAGGTTTTGTTACACCGACTGCACCTTTTGAAGTCTTGCAAATGGACTACATTCAACTTGAGCGGTGTAATAATTTGAAGTATGTCCTAGTGGTGGTTTGTGCCTTCAGTAAATGGATTACTACTGCTAAGGTGCTACTGAAGGAGTTCTTCCCGAGGTTTGGTGTTTGCAGACTTTTATGGAAAGATAACGGACCACGTTTTGTTGGGGAAGTTATTAAGCATGTCCTGAAAGGATTAGGCATCAAGCAAAAGTTCCATGCTGTGTTCCATCCACAATCTGCAATTGGTGGAAAGATATAATAGCACTCTCAAGCTCAAGATTGCGAAAATTCAAGCCTCCACGAAGTTAACGTGGCCAGATGCGCTGCCATTGGCATTGTTGTCCATTAGATCGGTGCCGCATTCTCGCACGTGTCTTACCCCGTACGAGGTGGTGTTTGGACGACCGATGAACATTTGGGGAGTTCCGAAGTCAAGTTCTGTGTACGATGTACCTTGTGTTTTAATGAATGACTATTTGGCAAAATTAACTGACAGCTTGGTTTCTATTCATCAACAGGTTCGAGAAGCGCTCCCAGATAAACCCCAAGGTGAAGGCCATGGACTCCATCCCGGTGATTTTGTCATGCTGAAAGTATTCGAGAGGTCGAACATCTTGGAGCCGAGATGGCGTGGACCAGAGCAAGTTCTCCTTGCTACGAGAACGGCAGTCCAAGTTACCAACAAAAGAAATTGGATTCATAGTGTCCACTGCCGCAAGGTATTGTCGACCTTGGTGGAACCTGCTGTTTTGACCGATCATCGGGATATCCTGGCTACGGAGAAAGGCCCTGCTGTATCACCTGACGGATCTGCGGAGTTCTTCCCGGACCAGACGACTTCTGGAGCAGCACGCTATGATTTGAGATCAAAGAAAGTGTTTTGAAGTTTTTGTTGCGAGACTGGTTGAGCAACCACTCTCGGTAGTAGAAACGGAGAGCCGATATGACAAGGGAGGGGGATCAGCCCTGCGTAGTGTAGTGACACCTGTCTTGGTCTGTGGTGAAGAAACCAACGTCTGCCCAGAGTAAAGAGCTCATTGACTATTTTTATTTTTTTTGTTTTTTAGTTTGAAGAAGACTTTGAGATTATGAATACTACCAAGAAAAAGATTTTGGGAGTATTAGGTGTTTTTGTTGTTTTAACAGTTATAGCAGTGATCACCTGGTCAGTTGAGGTGGTGAGTCCTGCTCGGAAATTTCTTATGCCTCCTACTACTCCGATTCCGGAAGAGCATCAGCATTTCACTCTTCCATATCATGAGCATAAGCATCGAGAATCTTATCTGAATAACACATTTGTTCAAATGTTGCACCATACCCATGACGCCACCAACACTACAAACTGTTGGATTTGTGGTATGCTTCCAGCTCATCAGTAGAAAGGTGGAACGCCGTTTATTCCACTTCCTTTTTCGCATAATGGCTCTTGTCGAGCCTGGTACACTCTTCTCTTTTCCAACAGAAAACCTGCAGTCGGTGGATTCTCTTCCATTTGAATAGAGTGTTATCAAGATGAACATGGTTATCCTCAAGCGAATGGAACTATATGGGAGTGGGAAGAATATCGACCGGACAATGCTTCTACACCCTATGTTTTCACCCATACAAGAGACTCTACTACGAGCAATGAATCTGTGATTACTGTAACCCGAACAAAGGCTAACCTCTGTGTACAAAGTACTGGACGAATTCCAGTGGGAATTAGCGAATGTGTTGTTGTGTTAAATATAGATGGAATAAATGATAGTACATTTTTGGCTTCACATAACACATATCTAGTATGTGGAAGTCACGGGTATCATAGATTACCTATAGGGTGGTCTGGTATTTGTTATGTATCTTTTCTATTACCACCTGTTTTTCTTGCACCTGCTTCTTATCATCGAGATTTTAAACTGTTTAAAAATATTTCCATGAACCGGTATAAGCGAACGATTCGGATTGATGATATCGATCAGACAGACACTAGTCTGCAGCAATATGTTGATTTTAATTTAGGTCTGTTCCCGTTTGTAGGTGCTGCTTTAAATAGCAGGAAAATATGACGATTAACTAGAGTTGTAGAAGCTGTCACCAATGAAACTGCTGTAGCGCTTGGTAACATTACTGAGGAACTGCAAATTGCTAGAATTGTAACTGACGTTATGTTAGCAGATAGAGGAGGAGCATGTAAAGTCATCGGAAGTAGTTGTTGCGTGTTCATCCCTGAAAATTCGCCCTCTGTGTATGAAGCAATTCTTAAACTGCATAAAATAGCCTCTGATATTCATGAGAAGAATGGTACCTGGACATTTACTGGATGGTTTTGGGCTCTGATTTCCGCTTGGGGTTGGAAACTATTGACTATTCTGTGTGTTGCAATTGCATTGATTTTCACCTGTTGTATGTGTAAACACTGTGGTCCGATGTTATGTTCCATGTGTATAACTGCCTGCATACCGTCCAAACGAAATGCCGTAAAAGCGCAACAGCTAGTGGACAAAGAAGTGACCAATATAATGTGCATCGATATACGAGATGAATGCACGGATTATCCTAGAAGGGCATATGTCTTTAGCTAACGCTAAAAGGGTCGTCTGTTGTATTATGACGGCGATTGAGTTGAGCGTTAGCGAAAGACATTCGAACTTTAGCCATTATCTTGATGTTTAGCGGCATCCATTTTGAATTCACGGCAGCCATTTTGTCTGCCACACGCTGCCTCGTGTCGACCATGTGCGTTGTCCTATCTTTCTGCTCATGGCCTTTGAATCTGCCCGGCAGCAGTCTAATTGTGGTAAATAAATAAATAATACCTCTCTTTTTGACTAGACATATATCATAACAGATAGCTCAATAAATAAGAGTCAAGATTCGAGGTAGTAGGAGTTTTGCAGGTTTATTACAGCATAAGGACAGGAACAGGACAACCTGCATAGGAATAGGATGACAGGGCCCAGCAGCTGCTGGGGCTGGATCTGGGATGAGCGCGCTGACTTTTTAATAACAATACATGAGCATATATACATAACGCAAACACATAGCATTACATTGCAGTAGGCGTAGCAGTGGGTGGAGCAGAAGGCGTGACGCGTAGCAGTCGCGAAAGATAAGGGCGAAAGTAGGTGTAACGGGGCGTATACATAGACATGTGATGCAAACGTAACAGAATATGTCATGAAAGGGGCGGAAACATTGGAGGGGGCTACCTAAGGAGCCGGGACCTCTAACCTGATGGTGCGCGCAAACTAGCAATGACGTATCACTAGGAGAAGCTGGGGGCTATGAACTCTGTGCTAGGAGCAGAGACTGAAGTCTGGAGAGTCAGGGCGACATGTACCTAAACAGTATCTAGTATCTGATGTTTAGAGAACATGTTGATATAAACTAGAAGTTAGGAGAGGAAAGGCTAACTTGATTCTAAGACTGGACCATGCATTATTCTACATGTAGTGCGTGATGAAGAATATTAAATGACCATTAAATGCAGTATTTCTCTAACGTGGAGACGTGAAGGCTAGACAATGACGGAAACTATTGATGCAGTTCAGTAGCTTAGGAATGCAGAGAAGGAGGACTGAACTGATAACTGGAATCATAACATATTCTTGGCAGACTCAGAAACTGAGCCAGGCTGGGCCGGGCACTGAGAGGCAGGAAGTAAGTGAAGGGTCGAGGATACAGGTGGGGGCTGTATCGCTCCTCAGCGAGGCTTCAGGAGACAGGAGCTGAATCTGGTGTCCAGGCCCTTTTGAGGCCTAGAAACGGGAACTTTATAATAGAATAACGTGCACACTGAGAAACGTGGCAACGTATCTTTACATAGGCCTGATATTCGTAGTATTCACGAGAACTGGAAACTGGCATATTAGAGGTGGACACAACTGTAATTGCGTCATTAATCGGACATGGGGAATACATATGCATATCTAATCATGCACACATAACATATGATGGATGACACGTAGGGACACAGAACATGGCAAAATTTACTTTTCCACATTCCCTCCTTGTCACTACGTTTCCATCAGGAAACATCAATTTTCATGATACCGTCTATCATTTCATACAGTATCATTTGCTCGTCTCGAATTATCCTGGAACGGGATTTAGAACGGGGCTTGGGACTAGGAATACAAGAGGTAGCACAAATGCCGCAAATCGCAGGGCCACATTGTATACAGAGGCAGCAGCTGAATATGATCGCTACTGCAATACCTAGAAAGGACAATATTTTCCATCCCCATGCGGAAATTATACTCCAGAACCAACCGGACCATGTCCAGGTGCCTGGATCTTGGTGTATCAGATGGGCAATTTTATGGAGTCTGGTTATAGCTGAATAAACAGACGGCGCGTTATTTGGAATGAAAATGCAGCAACTAGATCCGATGACTCTACAGGCCCCGCCCCTATCGGCCAGTATGACGTCAAGGACGAGACGATTCTGTAAAACGACAAATCTCATAGCAGATTGCTCTTCGGTTAAGTTACCTAGAGCAGAGGCAGTCTCATTTACTACAACTTCGAGGGTTCTAGTTAACCTACGGATCAGTTTACTATTCTGGATAGGTCCTATAAAGAAGAAGAAACCTCTGTTGAAATCTGTATACTGTTCTAGAGCAGTTTCAGTATAATCGACAATTGGGGACTCCCTTCTATGTCTAATGTGTACTAGATGTGTGTTTCTATGATAATCAGGTGGGACTAGGAAAACTGGTGGCAGTAGGAAGGCAATGTAACAGGTTCCCTCCCAATCGAGGGGCAGACGAACATATGCGGTTTGACCACAAATAAAATAAGAATGACGTGAAGCTTTGAAAATAGATTTCCCACTGTCACTATACTTGACAATAGTAGTACAATCACTATGTCCTACATGTACGGAACCCTTATTTCGGACACATAATTCGCCTTTTACTGGTAGTACTGAAATGGCAGGTAAGTCTGGAGTAGTATCAGATTGAACATTCAGGACCATGAAATTCGACGAATAATTGCCTAAATTATACACTTCATTTTCTAGATCTAAACCTGTTCGGTGGGGGAGACCTTGCTTGTCTGGAAAACATGTACTGTTAAGAAAAGACATATCTGTTGAGGATGACGTTAACGTGGACCATGCTCCACACGAACCATTATGTGAGAATGGATAAGGAAAAAGTGGCAGAACTCCCTTCGGTGTCTGGAAAGGGGGGAGTCGACCACATACCCAACAATTAGTGGCATTGCTGGTCTGGTGTGAGTAATGTAACATGCGGATAAAAGTATTGTTTCGCATAGCGAGGCGGTAAGAAAATTCATGAGGGGGCAGATCACTAAACGTGTGCTCTGCTGTAACATTAGAAGACTTATTTACATGTGAAACTGAGAAACACAGATAAAATGCATAACTGGTGCAGGAAATCATAATGCTGAGAAACAATATGAAACATAGAAAAACGATACATCGGATTGAGTTTTGACTAAGTCTCTCACTATGGGGGTCTATTTTATACATGTCAGAAACAGTCTAACCGTTTCACCTAGGGGAGGACTTAGACAATCAAACTGACTGACTTATTTTACTAGACCGTAGTTTCTGTTTATACTCCTGCTGCGGAGTTTTCTCTAACAGGGGAGGGGTTGTAACAATGTCATTTGCGGGACAGTCCTTGAGAACAATATTCTGGCAATCCTTTGAATCCTGGGAAATGTTCTTTAAGGCGGGTTTCAGTCCATTAAAAAGTTTAATATGAGAAAGGTGCACCCAGCCTTTGCGTCCTTCCAACTTCACGGCTGTACGGGTGGTGAGGAGGACCTGTCGGGGCTCTTTCCATCGAGGCTCCAGCGGACTTGATCTGTCAAAGTTGCGGACCATCACCATGGATCCTGGAACTATTTCATGCGGTGCCACCTCGGTATTGTCTGGAAATGCGGCGGCAACCTGTGAACGACATGAGTTGAGGGCAGACATCAAGGAAGCTAGGTAATCTGTCAGCATATTACTTGAAACATCGGTAATACTTCGGGGTCTAGGAGTACCCCACATGTTAGGGGGGCGGCCGAAAACGACCTCATACGGGGACAGACCTGATCTGGAATGTGCGACCATGCGCATATAAAATAAAGCGACTGGTAGAGCTACTAGCCAGTCCACGCCTTTTTCTTTGCATACTTTTGCAATACGGATTTTCAGAGTCTGGTTATGTCTCTCTACGAGACCGGCTGCTTCAGGATGGCGTACACAATGGAACTTCCACTGGTACCCTAACAACAGGGAAACATGCTTCATGAGTTCAGATGAGAATGGCTGGCCGTTGTCAGAATATACGACTCTAGGGAGTCCATAACGAGGGAAGAACTCACGAACCAACTGCTTGGCAGTGGTCGCGGCTGTGTAATCTGGGACTGGATATGCTTCTGTCCACCTGGACAAAGCGCATACAACTACAAGGACATACTTGAAACCTCGACATCGCTCCATCTGAATATAATCCATCTGGAGGACTTCAAAAGGGTGGTCAGGGGGCTGGAATCCACCTTGTTCCACCGGGACACTTTTACCTGGATTAAACTGACAACATATCATACAGGTACGGACTTTCTGCTTGGCTGCAGCTCGTAAATGCTTGTTGAACCAAATGTTCTGGATACTGTTTAACATAGCTTTTTCTCCTAAATGTGCTGGACTATGTGCGGTATTAATAATGACTTGAACCATAGAGTCGGGGAGAAACCATGTGGCTCTACCCTTCGTTAACCATCCTTGATCTGTCTGGACCCCTCCTTGTTCGGACCATTTCTTGATTTCTTCGGGAGTAGCATGTAACTGGATATCTATGACATCTTGTGTAGGGTCCTTAACTGTCATACATGTAGCCGGATCTGGAGTATGTGTCTGATTAACTGGAATGTCTGGAGTCTGTGCTGTAAGCTTGGCTGTGCGATCTGCTAGATCGTTACCTTGAGAAATAATGTCAGTAACTTTCGTATGTGCTTTGCACTTCATGATGGCGATAGATGTCGGCAAGTGTATGGCATCTAACAGAGCTTGAATAAGGAGACCATGCTGAATCTTGGTTCCATGAGAAGTCATGAAACCTCTCTCCTGCCAGAGCACTCCGAAGTCGTGTACAACTCCAAATGCGTAGCGTGAATCTGTGTAAACATTAACTTTCAAGTTCTTGGCGTGTATACAGGCTTGTGTCAGAGCAACTAGCTCTGCTGCTTGAGCGGACAGGGTGTCAATACGGTGTGTTTCAATAACTTCAGTGTCAGTAGTCACTGCATACGCGGCGACTAGTTCTCCTGTACTAGTTCTCATACATGAACCATCCACATAAAGCGTCAGGTCGGGATCTGGTAACGGAGTATCTGTCAGATCTTGTCTTGGCTTTGTCGTAATGTTAACTACTTCCACACAGTCATGTGTGGCTGGATTTGAATTAACTGATGGTAACAGTGTAGCAGGATTTAAAATGTTGCAGCGTCTGATTCCTATGTGTGGCTGGAACAGTGTCAATTCATAACCTGTTAAACGTGCAATTGTCAAGTGCTGAGTTTGTGTTCGGTTTAAAAGAACTTCCACAGAATGTGGAACTTGTACTGTCAAGGTATGTCCTAAGACTATGGAATCACTTTGTCTGATAGCTAGTGCTGTGGCTGCAACTGACTTGAGGCACGCAGGCAGAGCCTGGGCTACAGGATCTAATGTGCTCGAAAAATAAGCACAGGGCTTGTATTGTCCTGCTTGATCTTGTGTAAGAACAGATAATGCTGTACCTTCACGTTCTGTGACGAAAAGTGTAAAAGGCTTACTGTAGTTCGGTGTCGCTAGAACTGGAGCTTGGCATAAAGCTTTCTTTAACTCATTGAAACTAAGTGTATGTTCAGATGTCCAAGGGAGGACAGTCGATACGGCTGCCTCCTGTGTCGTTAACTGTATCAGTGGTTTGGCTAGAAATGCATACTGAGGAATCCATTGTCTGCAGTAAGAAGTGAGGCCGATAAAAGCACGTACCTCCTTCTGGGTCTTGGGCTGAGGAAGACTCGCTATTAACTGGATACGGTCTGGTGTCAACTGCCTACCCCTCTTGGACAGTAAGTGTCCTAAGTAGACCACTTGCTGGACACAGAATTGAAGCTTAGAAGGGGACACCTTGTGCCCCATCTCGGCTAGGAAATACAAGACTGTAAGGGATGCCCGCTCGCAAGCACGTTCAGAACGGGCTGTGATCAGTAGATCATCGACATACTGGAGCAGGGCAGTGTCAGTTGGCATGTGAATGTTGTCTAGTTGTCTCTTGAGTGCTTGACTGTAAATACTAGGACTTTCCGTGAAGCCTTGAGGAGCTCGTGTAAACATATAGCTCCTTCCATTTAAACAAAATCCGAAAAGGAACTGGCTGTCTGGATGAATTGGAACACTAAAAAATGCGTTCTTGAGGTCTATGACAGTGAAGAACGTGGCTTCGGAATCAATGGCTGTTAATAGGGAAGAGATGTCTGGGACAACTGGGTACTGCGGAATAATACATTTATTAAGCTCTCGTAAGTCAATCACTAATCTATATACTGGGGGTGCATTTGGGTCAGTACGTTTCATGACTGGAATGATCGGAGAATTACATACATTGGAGTCAGTTTCTACAACCACTCCCTGAGCCATGAGCTCGTCAATAATTTTGGATAAGGCTGCTACAGCCTCAGGTGGCAATCTGTACTGTCTGATTCGT
Source organism: Lissotriton helveticus (assembly GCF_964261635.1). Classification (NCBI taxonomy): domain Eukaryota; kingdom Metazoa; phylum Chordata; class Amphibia; order Caudata; family Salamandridae; genus Lissotriton; species Lissotriton helveticus. The sequence continues at coordinate 919,305,579 of NC_136069.1, forward strand.
GGTAACACTACACCTGGCTTGAGAGTCACATGATAGGGTGTGATTTGCATGTAACCTACATCAGTTGGACCTTGCGCCCATAAGTGTTGCGGAACATTAGACAGTCTTGAATCAAAATCTCGTAATACATAGTGACCCTTGAAGTCACGTAGGAACAATCGTATTCCCTCTGGGGAACAGCATATAACTGCACCTAACTCTTTCAGTGTCCTAATGCCTAATAGGTTTTCTGGACATGATTTAGTAAGTAACAGATCAGTAGTGCGGGACAATGGACCTACTTCTAGAGTAACTGGCTTTGAAATCTCATTTACGATAGGTTTTCCTGAAAATCCAAGGGAAACATTTCTTGAGCCTGAGAGCGGAGCCCCTGGAACTTCGGCGTGACTAATTGTGGTCCTACTTGCCCCTGTATCAATCAAAAACTTTCTGTCTTTCCCTAATACTTGACTGTGAACATAGGGACCTTCTTGATCTACAGGTATCTCGATGAGAGGCAAGCCTACCTCCCTCTCTAGGCTGTTTCATGAATATTGCTGGTACTCTGGATACTCAGAATGTGCATACTGGTACATCTGCGATGTAACATGCTGTGTTGCAGCAATAGGCTGCGGTGCTGTAACTGTCTGTTGTGCATTCTGTGGCTGAGGAGTCTGTGAAACTTGCTCTTGTCTAGGCGGACGTGGTCTTTCTTTTGTCTTACCAGTAGCTATGTTGTGTTTCAGAACTGCACACTCATTTATAAAATGACCTGGCTGTTTACAATAATTGCAATTCCCTTTAACGGGAGCTGCAGGATGACTGGCTTGATTCGGACCCCTCTTCTGACTGTCTTGAGGAACAGATTGTGCAACTAGTACTTTCATTTTCGTATCTTTCATACGTTTTCTCTCGTGTTCTTGCTCTTCTCTGATTCTATTCTGGTGGTATTGAAGCATCTGGAGCATTTGGGACGGGGTATTAGCTTGCCAGGTACTTTCGACTTTCAGAACTCGATTTTTAATTTGTGGGCTTGAATTCTCGACTAATTTAGTAACAAAAAGGTGAGGGTATGACTCACTACTTGTCTTGAGGCCACTGTTGATACTGAAACATTTTTCAAATCTAGAATAGAAATCACTAATATCCTCATCTTGCTTTTGTTTACAGGCTGAGATTGCATCCCAGTCTTCTTTTCTAGTTGTTAATAATCTGGGTAAAACTTGTATTAATAATTCCGGTAATTCTTTCCATTTATCTCCAAGACCGGTACCTGGTACTCGTGCCTTGTCTTCAGCTTCTAGAACTGCCCAATCGATCTTTTTCTCTCCCACCTCCCATTCTTTTTCCTTGAGCTTTTCATACACCCCTGCGGGCAGCAGAACCTTTAACATTTTAATGATATCTGGGTAAGTGTATTCTCCCATACGGAGCATGTCTTTTAATTCTCTATGGAACCCTGCTGGATCTTTGTCATGACAGGGAATTAATTTCTTCATTTCGAGGAGTTCCATCTTTGTAATCGGAGTGTATACAAACACTCGCTGCATTTCGCCACCCGTTCCTTTAACTGGGTGGACTTCTCGTAACGGATTCTGTCTCTCCATGTAAAATGGTTTACTTTCTGGGGGTGAGACATGAACAAAATGCGGGTTCAGAAACGTTCTATATTTATGACGCTGTTCTAGAATGACACTAATTAAATCGGTACCTAAACCTTTCCATCTATACTGGAGTAACTCGTTCAGGATATCATGTAACGGGCCTGGATCAGAGTGCTGACCCTCATACAATGTAATGAGGTGCTGAATCATATACATACCCACCAGTCGTTGTTCGGCTGGGGGCATTTTCAGAAACATTTGTGCCACTATTTCGTCTGGAAAAGTGGTAGAATCAGTAATCCATCGGACTGCTGATCGGGCTAGTTCTTGTTCATGCATGGTACTTAACTCACTGTAACCGATTCGTGATTTCAGAATGTGATCGGTAGCTTGGAATACTTGTTCTAGGGAACCTTGTTCTGGTGCTGGAGAATGAAAAATAGACTTGTGTTCTAGGCGTAAATGGCGATCTGGAAATCGAGATTTTCCTACATACGCTATTCTGGCAGGATTCTCATCCTCTACCTCTTCAGTATCAGAGTTACTTTCTTTCTCGCTTACTTGTGCTGCTTTACGTTGTTCGTGTATCTTTATTATTTCTCTACGGATTTTCTTGTACATACTCTCCATAGCACCGACGGTCTTGTGCTTACCCTCGGCTATATTATCACTCCACCTTGTCAGGATTTTCATTTCGGCCGGATCTTTAGACGGGTAATCTTGTTCTCTTATTAGACAATTGATCAGAAACTTTAATATCATGAGCTGGATCTCGGCTTTCTTTTGAGACATGGCCTCGCTAATACTTTCTGGATCATCCCCTGTACGGATGAAACGATATATTCTGTCTAGATCTTCTTTCATATTCGGTAAGGTGACTAGGTACTCGGCCACCTTTCTTACGCGGAATGAATATAAGACCATATTATCCTCGCCTGGGACTGGATCATAGCCGCATTCGGCAAGGGATTTTCTTATTTCTGCTACAGTCTGATGTCTAGGCGTACGCTGTGACGCTTGTGCATGTAATTCGGCTAACGTTAAACGCTTGTGTGGCGGCGGGGTTTGAGGAGTACCTCCTCCTGCGGCCCCTAGACTGGAGTCGTCTACTGAGGCTCTTCGTCCTGGCAGAGTGGGAAATGGAAATGTAGGCTGGACTTGTATGGCGGGCTGGACCGGGGGTACCGTAACAGGTACTCCGGTGTCTGGAGGAGCGGGAAATGCCTGATTTACAGGGACTGGCGGAGCGCGAACAGGATTTGCATATTCTGGGACGGTGTCGTCCAAATAGGACGAAATAAAAATATCAGCTGCGGTCTGTTTGTGACGTAGCTTGGTCGGAACTAATGGTGGCGGGAAATTACTGGATGCCTCTGGGGTCGCTTTTGGCAAGCCCTCGGCAAGAAGAGGATACATACCCCTAATAAGGGCATGCCTCTGTCTGTCTGACTGTTCGGCTTTGACTTGTTCACCTATCTCGATTAGTTCTTTCTCTTGTGCTCGTTCTAAGGATTCTCTACTTAATTCTGACTTTCTGATTTCCTTTTCAGTTCTTTTATGAGCTTCTTTGCGCCATAACTCGATGGCATCTTTCTGTGACTGTCTGGCTTTCTTTTTCCATAATGCTTCTTCTACTCGCATGATGCACTCGGCATCCCATGTACCCGATACGGGCCATCTATACTTTTCTTCTTACTGTTTGGTATACTCTACCCATAAATCTAGATACAATATGGCGCTTATGCCATGCTTCTGATACATAAAATGACCTGGACTGTCCCTCGGCGGAACAGGAACTGCTTCTTCTAACAAACCCTTTCTAGTTTTTAGCTGACGTAATCTCGAAAAGAGAGACATTGTAAACTTGAATCGGAACACAATACAATACACGAGAAACAATAACAATTTGGAGAACAATTCAGGCATACCACGACATTGGAAATACATTGAACAACATCATAACATAACAGTTCGGACAGAACATTACCTGGAAATACTGAGAACAGAAACACAAGAATTTCTCGAGAACGGAACAGACTAGAGTTACTGGATGCACTGCTGAAACAGTACGGAACATACCGGTCCCATAAAGGGACGCATCAAGACCCGTATCCACCTAGGTGAACACTTCGTTTGTGAGTCTGTGTACCACCAACCCACGGACCAGAGTCAATTTAGATTGACCCTGTCTAGATACTACCCCAGTAATGGTACTCACCGGGCAGCAAGAACGGAAGGCCTCGGACTGGACTGGACTGCTACGACGACGGACGACGAACTTCGGACTTCAGTTACGGGTGGGCCTCCGGATACCTCGGACCTTGGGCTCTTGGCTTGGGCTCTGGTCGGGACTCGCCGCGTTCCTCCACCGTCTCGTTTGGATGCTGGACCGCCTCCTTCGTCTCCTCCGTGGGCCTGAGGGATACTTGAAGCAGAAATATCTGCCGGTGCACAGAAGAGTTCCGTCACGACTGCAGAGGGTCAGGGGGTCGGCGTGGCTTCACCGACGCGTGGGGAAAGGGCAAGTCCCTGTTCGGGCGCCATTATGTGGTAAATAAATAAATAATACCTCTCTTTTTGACTAGACATATATCATAACAGATAGCTCAATAAATAAGAGTCAAGATTCGAGGTAGTAGGAGTTTTGCAGGTTTATTACAGCATAAGGACAGGAACAGGACAACCTGCATAGGAATAGGATGACAGGGCCCAGCAGCTGCTGGGGCTGGATCTGGGATGAGCGCGCTGACTTTTTAATAACAATACATGAGCATATATACATAACGCAAACACATAGCATTACATTGCAGTAGGCGTAGCAGTGGGTGGAGCAGAAGGCGTGACGCGTAGCAGTCGCGAAAGATAAGGGCGAAAGTAGGTGTAACGGGGCGTATACATAGACATGTGATGCAAACGTAACAGAATATGTCATGAAAGGGGCGGAAACATTGGAGGGGGCTACCTAAGGAGCCGGGACCTCTAACCTGATGGTGCGCGCAAACTAGCAATGACGTATCACTAGGAGAAGCTGGGGGCTATGAACTCTGTGCTAGGAGCAGAGACTGAAGTCTGGAGAGTCAGGGCGACATGTACCTAAACAGTATCTAGTATCTGATGTTTAGAGAACATGTTGATATAAACTAGAAGTTAGGAGAGGAAAGGCTAACTTGATTCTAAGACTGGACCATGCATTATTCTACATGTAGTGCGTGATGAAGAATATTAAATGACCATTAAATGCAGTATTTCTCTAACGTGGAGACGTGAAGGCTAGACAATGACGGAAACTATTGATGCAGTTCAGTAGCTTAGGAATGCAGAGAAGGAGGACTGAACTGATAACTGGAATCATAACATATTCTTGGCAGACTCAGAAACTGAGCCAGGCTGGGCCGGGCACTGCGAGGCAGGAAGTAAGTGAAGGGTCGAGGATACAGGTGGGGGCTGTATCGCTCCTCAGCGAGGCTTCAGGAGACAGGAGCTGAATCTGGTGTCCAGGCCCTTTTGAGGCCTAGAAACGGGAACTTTATAATAGAATAACGTGCACACTGAGAAACGTGGTAACGTATCTTTACATAGGCCTGATATTCGTAGTATTCACGAGAACTGGAAACTGGCATATTAGAGGTGGACACAACTGTAATTGCGTCATTAATCGGACATGGGGAATACATATGCATATCTAATCATGCACACATAACATATGATGGATGACACGTAGGGACACAGAACATGGCAAAATTTACTTTTCCACATAATAATAGCATCTCTGTGTTTTGCCACTGACCGTTAGGGTCCGCATCTGTTAAAGGTTAGCCTTAGATTGGAATGTGTTAGCCTAGACCCCAAGACTGTTAACTCCTCCCACTGATCGATTGTGCTTCTCGATATTACCTTGCATGGACATAAAATGTGCTCTTATGCTTTGTACCGCCTTCTTTTGAGCCCCTGTGTGGGTATAAATAAACCATGTGTCCGGTAGCCCTTTGTGCTACTTCTCATAGTGCCGAAGGGTACTGTCTGAACTTTAGCACCACTTCATGAGGTGTAATAAATTCTATGTTTTGCAATTCCAGTTTCCGTGCCAACTTTTTCCTTTGGGTCTAAGGACTTCGTGCGCAGAAGGGCGAACCCCTTGCACTAGCGGGTCTGGCTGAGGCCTGCACGACACCTTCACCACTGTGGCTTTCTTGTACATTTTGTCCTGTGAGGGGCTGAGACAATGTCAAAACACAGATGGGCTGGGACTAGTAATGATTGGCATTATGTCCTTTGGGAGTCAAGGTTTGAGTGGTGCATAGTAACACATTCAAGGGTGGGAGTGAGTGGCGGCTGGAGCTGGGGCCGGTGCACGCTCCCTTTAGGACAAGTTCTTCAGGAGGGGGGATTGGTTTCCCACTCTAGGTTTGGGCACTGGGCGAAAGGCACTCTGATAATTTGGGATGTGGGTAGTTTTAAGCCTACGGAGCAGGGGAGCAGGGAGGGGGATGTTCCTTTTGTTGGGGGGAGAACTTCAGTGGGGGGGTTTGGGGGGACTGGGGGGCTGGAGGCTGGGGGGAGGGGGGCAAGGAGGGCAATTTGGAATGGTCACATCGGAAATGTTTTGGCATTTATTTGCAGAATGCTGGGGAACGGGGTGGGGAGTCGGGGAAGGCAGGGGTTGGGGGGGATAATTCGGTTTGGTCACACCAGAAACATATGTACAGAGTCATGAGATGCATCATAGTACACAGTACAGTTTCCTCAGTTAGGAGTGGATATGGCTAAAAGATGGGACAAGAGCCTCAAGGTGTTGAGCTGGAATCACAATGGGTTGGGGGACAAGCTGAAAAGAACCATTGTATTGCAACTTGTCAAACGTCACCTCCCCGATGCTGTATTGCTGCAGGAAACCCACCTATTGGGTAACAAGTGCCAAGCACTTAACAGATGGGGGTACTCCCTGGCGGTCCACTCAGGCTTCACGTCTGGGTCCCAGGGGGTGGGAATCCTTCTCCGTCGTGATTTTCCCCTCCTCATTGACCACACAGACACTGATCCTCAAGGTCGTTTTGCGGCTATATCTGTGAAGTGGGAGGGGAGTAGGCTAACCCTTGTATCAACATATATCCCGCCGGGCCTACAAACCCAGTCCTACCAGGACATGGGCAGATTTCTCCTTTCCCTTCCTGACGGTCAGCTTCTGGTGTGGGGCGACTTTAACGCTGTTGTTTCAGGGGATCTGGACAGGCACCCGCCCAGGGACATCCCATCAGGACCCAAATGGTTGGCTGATTTTATAGACGCGTTTGGCCTGTCTGATGTCTGGCGTTCTAAACACCCGACGGACAAACAATACACCTTTTTCTCGGGGCCCCATCGCTCTTTCTCCCGTTTAGATTATATTCTCGCTCCCCTGCATCAAGACACCACACTTCAGGACGTCACGCACTTAGCCAGAGGTATATCGGATCACTCCCCACTGTTAGCCCACCTCACGATCGGGAACAGACGTGAGGGGTGCGTAGTGCCTATTAACGCCTGGTATCTTCGCAATGACGATCTTAGAAAGACGCTCACTCTCTCCATAGACCGATACTTCGAGTGTAACGACAGATCTGTGGCATCCTCGGTGGTGTTGTGGGAGGCCTTCAAGACCGTCCTTAGAGGAGAGGCCTTGTCGGCTAACGCCGGCCGGCGCAAGGATAGAGTGGCTCAGATGGTGGCTATTGAAACTGACGTCAATGCATTGGAACAGGCAGTGCAGACTGATGAAAAAAAATGTCCCCCTGCTTCGATGCCTTTCATGAATACTGTATAGAGACTTTTATTCCTTTTACAGACATACCACTTCCTACAACTTTAATAGTCTCAGACAGCTAGACAATGCATAAGGACATTACTGACCTGCTTTGGTTTTCAAATCAAGGTATACCACCACTTTCAAAAGAATCTATCTCACTACTGTCCTATATTGACTCATAAATACGAATCATTGTATTATCTTTAGATTAATGAGATTTTTCTCAATAACCAATAAAAAAAAATTAAATAAATAAATAAATTCTTCAAGGAAAAGAACAATTTATCAAGGAAATTGTCAATCAGCAGTTGATAGAGAATGTCCATTGCAAATGTATCACCCCAATGATCTGTCATCTCTTTGTTGCTTGGCTGTGAATCTCAACCCCACCCTTCCTTGTCAAATATCTCTTGAGTAGGTTTACCAGATTTTCTTAATCAATGCTCATTTCTTCACCTTCTAAAATGATCAAAGCAGTCTATATTTTGTTAGCTGTTAGCAAATTATCCACCATGCTTTTTCATTTTTTTCTTACTTATGTATTATTTTTGTAATTGTAGCGTGGTGTTATTTAATCTAGTGTCAGATCACCTCTTGAATGTAGCAATTACTTCTCTGCTCCTGGCCACCAGATTCATAATGGGGCCTCTTAGTGTTTACCTAGATCACAAAACATTGTTTGGGATGGCTGTGATTCCAGTTATCAAGGTAGACAGTTTCAAAATGGATTGCTCAATAAGTGGATGGGTTGACCAAATCTATCTCATGAACAGAAGCTGTGCGATCACTTAGCATGGATTTTGTTTAGTAAACACACATTTACATGAAGACATAAGCTAATATTAAGGCTGTTAAGATCCAAGTGTCATCTGCTGTGGCAACAATTTCTAGATCATCATATCATGCTCATCAATGGGAAACACAAAATATATTTCTTTGACTTCAGTTACCAGCTGTACCACATTCAATATTGCCCCAGAAGCACATTTTCTTTTTATTCCAAAGGGCACTGATTTTCTAAGTTGACACCAGGGAAATTCAAAATATGCTCAAATGGTTCATTCAATGCAATGAATAGAAAATTTTGCAAACCAGTGAGGTTTAAATTGATCAATATCTGATGTGAAGTTTATATCACATTTTCAATCAGCAATATAAAGCTTTATATAAATATGCTTTATATTCGCATTTGGAGTGGCTACAGTTGATGCATTATGAGAGTCACGCAGAGAACTCACAACAGAGGGTCTAGCAAGACAAGGAGAAAGTGCAAAATCTTAGGGTTTGTCCCATTATGTGCAACATATTGGTACTGCAGATAATTTTCAGCAATCTCAGACGCACGCAGAAGCAGCAAACAGCATAATGTCATCTGTGAACATCAATACTCTGCTTTATACCCTTCTTGGATCTCTAAATTTACTGTCATCTCATCTCATATCCTAGTAGCTTGACAGTGGATACAAGCAACAGCAGTTTGAGAAAGCACAACCTAATCACTCCTCTGTCTAGTTGGAAACCAGCTCTTTTATAGATTACTTGTGCAAAATTTGGCAAATTACTCTTAGTACATATGGAGCAATGGAAAAACTAAAGGAACATTATTTTACATATGCAGGCTTTCTTTGTAAGAGGTGCAGAGAAGGGTGAGCAAGTCTTCTGCTTTCAATTAATTCATTGTGTTTGGACATTGGGAAATGAGTATTCAGTCACATTCACAGATTTGAAGTCTGTGTTTAATGCCATTAACAGACATCTAACAGCTAAATGTATTGCTGCTCGGAACTCCTATCTAATCCCTAGTACCCTTTAGGACCCTTCACAAGAGCAGTTATGGATGTGTACATCATGCTCATGATGTGAATGGAAGAAAACAATTTCCTATAGGCCAGGGATGGCATCAAGTTAGTGCTTAAATTGTACAATTCCTTTATTAATGGTAAGATTGATTCATTGTCTTTGATTCAGATCAATTAATTGACTTTCATCCAGCTTGATGCTCCTTGCTTGACAGTGACCTGATCCCTACTTTATTTTTTTCAGGCAATGCAAGCCATTATTTTATACAAAAACAGGGTTGCCGATCATCATAGAAGAGTCAGTGGTAATCCTTGGTGGTGAGTTTTTCCAGGGCAGGGGTGATGATATTGTATGTAGGGAGGGCAGTGTGCTGGTACCATGATGGAAAGTTTCAGATTCGACTTTCTGGCCATTGGATATAATAATGAGAGAATTGGGAAAGACTAGCTTAGCGATAAATACGCAGAAAGTAGTAACATTTAGAAGGAGTGAAGATGGCAGTGTAGTTGGGATGATATTAGACTGTTATAAGGCCTCAGTAATCTCACGAACATCTCATGGAGTGGAGGTGTGGAGCGAGTAAAATCTGAAGTGTTTGTGGGTACGGAGAGGCAGTTTTTGAAACAAACACTATCTTAACTGGTGTAATCTTTCTGTGCCTCTCTTGTTGGCTCCTGGGATCTGTATCAGTCATGAGTTAGCGCTGAAGCCACTACTCTTCTGGGCAAAGAGCTAGTAAATGTAAATGTGTGCATACTTGTAAAGTGCACTGCCGCCCCATCTCGGGGCATCCTGGCACTGTATACCGCTGTGGAACCCTTCCTGGCTTTCCCTGTGAGATGGCCCCTCCAGGGCACCCCCAAGGTGAAGCCAGGCATCCCAGCGCTGTTGGGGCCCTTGTGGAGATTAAGCAAGCTATTGACCAGAGTTGCAGAGTGGGACCCATGATTAGAGTAGGCACCGAGGCGAGAATTATCGAGTCCGCGGACATTGAGCCCAAGACCCTGCCGCGTCGGGGATTGAACCCTGGTCCCCGGCCTGACCTCTGCTTCAGGGTCTGTCGCTTCTAACCAGTGAGCCACACTTCTCCACCATGGGCAACCATTGGCTCTGAATTTAAAAAGAGAAATACTGAAAGAAGTATATGGCCTGCCAGGTCCAGGCAGCCTTGTTTGGCTAAAATCTATAAAAATCTATTTGCAGATCCTGACTACAAGGATTATTGAAAACACACGTTAGTGCCTGTGTCAGATGAAAAGGTAATTTAAGGCGAAATGTTGGATCCTGATTTGAAATAGATGGAGGAAAGAGCAGATGCCAAGCTAACCTGGCTGTACGAATATAAGGGCCTCAGTATTTGTTTGATATTTATCACACCCACATTATCAATATCAATATCAATAATAATGGTGCCCTTAGTATCTTTATTTATCGGATGTGATATATCCACATAAATCAGTGATTTCACCAGTTATGAGGTCCCAATTAAAATGAGAAATAGTAGGCATCCCCCAGGTATTTACCAGGAAGTTTTCAGCAGAGATATTTTTGTCCCATGTGACCTGTTGAAATTTATCGAGGTAAAAACTCCAACAGGAGGTTTTTTTGTTTTGATGTTTTATCAAATAAATGCTCTTTAGGGTTGTTGGACATAACTTGCAGCAAATTGATTTATATTAATAAAGGACACATGTTTAATGTTCCCTTAATAGGGGAAGAGTAGTTTATTTGAAACTACATGGACCATTGGAGGTCCTATTTTGATTGAGGCTATTCAACATGTATGTAATACAATTTAAGATGTCATAAACACTATATTAGGCGCAGAGTCCTTCAGACGTAAGGAAGGTTGTGTGATATGTGTAAGTACCAGAATTTTTTTGTGGATCGCTGGAATTTTTAACTAATGTCCTAGCTAATTTTTTCTGCTACACAAACACTGACCCAAATGGTGAAATAGCTTGTTTGACCAAAACATTTAGATGTTTTTACTAGCATACATTTTAATTTTTTCATTTACAGGACCCCTTCATTCTAATTATGACCCAAAAGTTTCATCAATTAGAAAAATTCCTATACTATTAAGTGAAATATTTCTCATAATTCTGGCAGTCGCATAGAAAGTCCAGTTCTGTGTCGCTGACTGAAAGAATTGCCGCGCCTGATGCCATTTGTTTTTAAAAATACTGAGAATGAATGCACTTTGAAATTGAATTGAGCACTTGAATATTGTGATATTTTTAAAATCTGTTCAAGCTAAAATTGTACTTACTGCGAGCTCACCCACTTTCTGGTAGACACACCACCGCAGAGCGCCAATCAGGGAAGAGGGGGTGGAGCCAAGGCTGACTACGGCTACTAATGCCGGTAGCAGCGCGGGAGAAATCACTTGGGAAAAGGTGCCGCTAACTGAAAGAATTGCCGTGCCTGATGCCATTTGTTTTTAAAAATACTTATAATTAATGCATTTTGAAAGTGAATTGAGCAGTTGAATATTGTGATATTTAAAAAATCTGTTCGAACTAAAATCGTACCTATAGCGAGCTCACCCACTTCCTGGTAGACACGCCACAGCAGAGTGCCAATCAGGGATGAGAGGGGTGGAGCCAAGGCTGACTACGGCTACTAATGCCAGCAGTAGCGCGGGAGCGCAGCGGACGAGAGAAGCGGGCGCGCCGATGGCGCACCAAAGTGGTACAAAAGGGGGTGCTCCGTCCATCACCACCCCCTTTTGATGGCGCGCCAAAGGCAAGCCTGACTACGCCCGTCCGTGGCCGGCAGGGGCAAGGGGCAAGTTACTATACCCAAATTACAATGTACTCCGCAGCTACCCTAAAAAAACTTCACTCAGCGGAGTCAACAGTTAATAATGCCACACTAGCCAGATTAAGCAGTAACGGCATAAGGAAATTAAGATCTTCATTCCCCTAATTTAACCCTAAGATTACTATGGTACACACTGAGCCCAAGGCTTCGAAGAAAGAAAAAGCACTCTCAATCATTTATTTACATACCCGTTCGTTGCCCAAACACCAACTTGATATATATAATTTGTTGGCATCAGAAAAACCAGACATACTTTTACTTACAGAAACCTGGTTAACACAGGACTCTGCCCCGGACATTTTAGCTGCACTACCCAACTAATTCTATATTATCCAAGCTAATCGTTCACAGGGGAAAAAGGGAGGGGGAGTAGCAGCTATTGTGCATCATAATCTTAAATTTACAACACCTACTCCCCTAGATCTACCTCAGTCTCACAACTCAGTACTCAAACTGGAATCGAACATCACCCCTTTGGTCTGTGTGTTACTCTACAGACCACCACAGAACATGCCGCAGTTCCCAAAATCACTGAGCGAACAAATGTCTCAATTAGTAACCAATAATGCAAAGATACTGTTAGTCGGTGACTTCAACTACTGGGCCAACGACTCAGCAGGGGGACCTCACTCAGCCGAATTAACTGATCTACTCACAGGGCTCAACCTAAAACAGTGTATCTCCACAACAACACGGGCATACTCTAGATCAGGTATGGTCTAACAACCTGCCTTTAACCAATTTAGAAGTCACAGCGTGCATATGGTCTGACCACCATCTCATTAAATTCACTATAAATATCTCCACTCACACTAACTAATTATGACCCTGGCTCACAGAGAAGCTGGAGCACTATTACTAAAGATTAATATTTAGAGTCATTGATTAACACTATCCCTGTAGGTCAACCATCTGTTAATCAAGGCGAGGAAGATCTATCAAACTGGCTGATGACTGCCAGCAATAAACATGCCCCCCTAAGAAACTACACCGGGCTCATCACCACGAAGCCCATAGATGGTTCTCACCTGAGCTAAAAAAATAAATAAATAATTGATACTTGACCTACGTCAAGCAGAGAGAAAGTGGAGAAATAAATACTCTCCGGATGACAAAAGCAGGTTTTACAAGCACGTGGTCCTTATAAAAACGCGATAATGACTACCAAGGCCAAATACTTCTCATCTAAAATTATCAATTCTACAAATTGCTCTGAAGATATCTTCTGAATCATTAACAAATTACTCAAACCCGGACAGAATTACAGTGAAACCCAATCCCTCTCGATCCTTATGTGAGTCCTTAAATAATTTTTTCATATCATTAAAAATAGCATTCCTAGCTGTCTGAGCCCGGCGTACCACAGGACACCTAAGAACCCAGAAAAGTTGGCACAATTCCCACTAATAAACCCATACATTTTTACAGACTTACTAGTCAAAGTGAAATCGGGATCTCCAAGAGACTGCTGTCCCCCTTGGATCCTTAAGGAAATATTTACTGCCTGCCCAAGCCCAGCCGAGACTCTCCTAAATGAGTCACTACACCAGGGTTAGGTACCGGAGTCCTTTAAAAAAGCCATAATCATCCCCCTGTTAAAAAAAACAGGAGCTGATCCTAAAACTTTAATCAATTTTCGACCGATATCACTGCTTCCCTTTCTACCTAAACTACTTGAAACCCATGTCTATCTGCCTTCCTGGAGCTATCGGAATACCTGGACGCACATCAGGCAGGTTTCCGTCCTGCTCACTCGACAGAGTCAGTGATTCTGTCGGTATTGGACACTCTGAGAGACAAGGCAGACAGGGGTCTCCTGCAAGTCTTGGTGCTTTTGGATCTCTCTGCCACCTTTGACACAGTCGATCATAACATCCTGATCGACCGAGTCAGGGATGCGGATATTGAAGGTTCTGCCCTAGAATGGATCACATCATTCCTCACAAACCGATCCCAGTCAGTTCATCTTGGTGGCTGTACGACCCCCATGATTAAGACTACTTCTGGAGTCCCTCAGTGTTCCTTACTTTCACCCCACTTAATTAATCGCTACCGTCTCCCCTTGGTCCACGCATTAAAAGTAAGGAAAATTCAAACCTTCAATTATGCGGACGACGTCCAGTTAGTATTCCAGATGAGTAACTCCTTGACCTCCACTCATGAATTTCAATCGACAATGCTGTTCATCCGGGATTGGATGAACAGTAATCAATTGAAATTTAACCCAGATAAAACAGAACTTATCCTCACAGGAGGGCTACTCATCCCCTGGAGCCCACATTTCTGGCCCAAAGACCTAGGACAACTCCCGACCCCATCCGAACATGCCAAAACCCTGGGAGTGGTACTCAACTGTGATCTCACCATGAAATCTCAAATTGAATCTGCCATTTCCACCTGCTTCTTTCAATTAAGGAAAATAAAGAAAATCAGCAGTAACCTTACTCAAAAAGCGAAACTTCAGGCAGTCCTCGCCATGGTACACACATTGACTACGCCAACTCCCTATACTATGGCATCCCGGCATATCTCACTCACCCCCTCCAACTGGTAAAGAATCAGGCGGCCAGACTGATTCTACAGGAAAACAAACACCAACATGTCAACCCCCTTCTGGAAAAACTTCAAGGGCTACCTATATCACAGAGATGCGCCGTTAAACTGGGATGCATCATTTTCAAATCCTTGAATGGCAGAAATCCTAAATTCATTGACAGCATGATCAAAAGATACAATCCAACCCGTAACCTGAGATCCGCCCACTTGCATCTTTTGACAACACCTTCCTTCAAATAGAAACAATTTGGAGGATCCAGATTCTCTATACTGGCCCCAAGATACTGGAATTTCATGCCGCTAGAGATTAGAGCCTGCATTGACCTCATGACATTCCGCAAACTTCAAAAAACATGGCTTTTAAACAGGCATACAAGTAATTCTTGAATAAGCTCACCACCTTCACCTTTCCCAGTAGCGGCAGGAAACCAACCAGGTGTACGAGGACTTTAGAAATCAACTATAACATAACATAACATAACATGGGTTACCATGTACAAGGGAGCACACATGTGGTGTCCTGTGCTGGCTGATTAGGACAGAACACTGGGGCTTAAGTGTAGGTAGGTGTTCAAGGACTATCTCTTTGCGGCCAGTAGGCTCAGATTTTCTAGCAAGTAGCTCATCACAACATGGTGGAGCTTCTCTTTTGAACCAGGCACAACCAATCATTTGTAAGACAATAGCGTGAAAGTCAGAGTTAGAAGCATTCTTTGCATTCTAGGATGGGAAATGCTAAGTAGCAGAGAGGCCTTGTTTTATAAATGCACTGCAAGAAACTTTCTGTTGACTGATAAGTGCAAGGGATAGAACACTGATAGCTGTGGAAACTATCCACTCTCCCTTTACGAAAGTTGCAGGCCATTCCTAGGCTTGTAACTCTAAACAAACAAATCTGGGCCCATTTTATCAGCACCCCTGGGACAATATAATGCAATAGTTGCATGCCTTGGAGCTCAGAGGCGTGATACATTCACACTTTATTTGACCTTGGAGTAGGGCTACCTGCCCACTACTATGTCGCAAAAAAATTATTGTCCAGAGAGTTAGCGCACAGTTTGCCGAATATTGTGTTTCTATCAGTTGGGGGACTGTGAAAAACTATGGAGCCAGGCCTAACATTGGTAATCTTCCATGCCACCCTGCCGGCCCAGCAAGTGAAATGTAGCTAGTAGCTAACGCGGAGGATCAGTGGTGCTAAGTGGGACAAGTGCACAACATAAAGGCTGTTTTGCTCTCTGGGAGGCAGCAATGATATAGGCCGATAGTTTTCAGGTTTAGATGGGTCAAGTACAGGGTTTTTAAAGAAGTGGACCACTATGGCATGTTTCCACTGCTGGGGGACATGGTCGGAGGACAGGGCGAGATTAATTTATTCACACAAGACAGGTTGAATTATCTTGTGGCCCTGCTCTAAGATGGAAGGAGAAATTAAGTCTGCTGGAGATCCAGATTTGATGTGGCACACAAGGAAGTTAGGGGCATATTACCAACAACTAGCGATAATTATCGCTATGTTGGCTTAGCGGCAATATTTTTATCGCCGAGCTGCGATGATTTTTATCGCTTAGGAACCTTGCTATTATCAAGGTTTATCTCCTAAGCGATAAAAATTGGCCGAAATGCATGAATATCGCTGAAAAGTCAGCGATATTCATGCATTACCGAGCTAATGCTCTTAGCCATGTTATCCACCTACCATTGGATAACATGGCTAAGAACTGCTCAGGGGCAGGTGTTAGCTTTTGGAGATAATCGCGCTTAGCGTGAATATCTCCAAAAGTTGGTAATAGGAGATAGCGATGTTAGCGACTGTTTCCAGTCGCTAACATCTTGGCACGCATGTCATTAGTGATAAATTTCACTGACATGCAAAGCGGGGCCCAAGATGGTCGCTATCTCCTACTAGCTGTCGCTAACTGGTGCTAGCGACATCTAGGTAATAGGGAGATAATTTTATCTCCGCTTTCTTAGCTTTTAAAGCCAAAAAAGCGGAGATAAACCCCCTTGATTATATGCCCCTTAATTCCATAAGTTGCATTGGAAAAATTGCAGAAGCTTGATGCTGTCAGCTGCAGAGTCAAACCACATCTCCAGTTGCAGGTGACTTCTAGCTTCTACCGGAAAAGAGATGTAAATGTTCTCCACTTTTCAGTAAATAGTAATCTCGGCGGGACTGGTTGATAAGCTGGTGAAATGTCTTTAATGGCACCTTATAATACGCTCTGCAACAAGCTTTCTGTGCCGGAGACTCTTGAGCCTCTGACATTTCTGTTTGAAGGCAGAAAGTACATCATTGAACCATCCTGCTGAGGGCTTTTGTCTCTGTGGACCTTGTTTAACAACAGGGGCAATATGGTCTAGTGCTTCTCTTAGCCAGCTGTCCAGCTGAATGCTGGCTTCATCTACACCATGGTCCAGAATTGGACTGTGATTTTCCAGAGCCTGATTGAGCCTCTCAGGGGTCCCTTTAGACAATTTCTGTGCCCAGGTGGGGGCAGGAGCAAGATGTACTAGCAATTTATCATGGAATAAGTTTAAAGGAATGGCCAAGTGATCTGACCAGGCCAGAGGAATAGGTGGTCGAGTTTAATAAGCCCTAGGTTGGTGAACACAGGGTCGAGGATATGCCCCAATCTTTGCATAGGGGTAAGCACTAGCTGGAGAAGTTGCAGTCTCTCCAGATCACTGATTAAGGCTTTGGCTGCCGGGCAGTTGGTGTTGTAGGAGAGTAGGGTCTGCTTTCCTATGGTCACCCCATTTTTTTTGCTTTTTGCTTCACTGGTTTTCGACTTAATGTGGCTGTGGGCCTGCTATTCAGACCCACAGCCCTGCTGTTCTCTCTCTAAATTCACACCATGTACTTTAGGTACATCACCAATTGGGATTTGGGTCACTCTTATGAGTCCCTGTACAGTGTACGATAGGTACCCAGGGCATAGGTGCACCCAAGGCCTACCAGGGGTTGCAGCATATCTTTTGACACCCCTGGCTGGCCATCCAAACTGACACAACTGGCTGATCACTCAGCTGGGGCAAGGTTGTGTAATCACCCCTTGCTTAGATATAGTATTCCTATGTCTAACCTTATATCTGGACACATATACACCTATAAGTCACTCCTATGGCAGGCCTTAACAAACCTGAAGGCAGAGTGCTTGGTTTTATGCGAGATGGTGCTCTAGCATGAGCTGAGCCTGTCTGCAGCTTTCGGAACCATGTCCTTATAGCTGTTCTAGGATATTGCCATACCATATACTCTTAAGTGCATGATGAACCTCGCGGTTAAATGCTAACTCTGGTTTGGCTTTATCAAAACATGTACGCTTTGGAATACTACCCCCTCGCCAGTCCTGGCAATGGGGGTAGCATTCCACCCTTCTAGAGGGAGAACACATGTTACTTCCATTAATCCCGGTTAAAGTTAACCAGAGCCTCAGCATCACAAAATGGATGCTGCTGCCACAGACACAAGTCTGACCTCCTCCTCCTGGGAGTCCTTCCAGCGAGGGAGGCTTGGACAATAGTTTTCCTGTCACAGAGAGGTGCTAGCAGCACCCCAGACAGACGATAATGTATTGGGGCAGGGAGGGCTGAATGAAACGAGACACTGCCTGGGGCACACAAGGTGTCCCATGCATAGCCCAGTTCAAACTGGTGCTGGGGCACTCCAGCCCTAGCTCTGGCGCGAAACTGGACAAAGGGAAAGGGGTGTAACTACCCCCTTCCTGGGTCCCACCCATAGGCGGGACCTAGCAGGTAATCCAGCCCCTAGATTTGGTTTATAGGTAGGAGCTGAGTCCCAAGACTTTAGATTTATCCTGACTGAAACTCTGATACGAAACTCTGAACCCTTTGACATCGTACTCGACGTAGAAGACTGAAGAATCGTCCTTGTGGTCAAGGAGTGACCACCCTGTGCAAGCAGGCACCATCAAGCACTCAACGGTTTGCTTTGTGGTTGCTCCTGCCAGAGCCTGAACACAGACCCTGACAAGACTCAGACTTCCAGACTTCCTTCAGCTCGATCCACAGCCACAGCAAAGTTGAGACCCGTGGAGGCGACGCGAGACGTGGGACCGGCCATCTTAGAAAGCCAGCGAGACACTTCTGTGCAGCTTCTGAGGCACCATCGAAGTTGTGCATTGGGGATTGAGAAGCCCCAGCCCCGAGCATCCATTGCACCAAAGATCACCTCTCCACACTCACCAAGTGCTGCGTGGGGCCCTTTTGCATTTTCCTGATTGATGCCTCTGTCCGGTCACATGCCCGTTGGCTAGTGGCCTCTGTGATGACGAAACCCAAAATGTACCCCACTGGTCTGGTTGCTCCAGACTGGCCCTTGCTTCCCAGTGAAGGAAAAGCCCCATAGTCCTTGCTGGCCTGAGTAAGAAGCTATCTTCGATTTCTGCGTGGGTTGCATTTGCCAAGGCCTGTTGATTCCGAATCGAGAACCGACACCGCCAACAGCGAGAGCCTTTGTGGGAAAGTCCGTGCCCAGCTCTTGGTCATCGTCGACACCTCCTTCTCCACGTGGCAGCAGAGACAAGCTTCACAACATCACCTGACTGCGCCCCGACATCACCTGGTTCCTTCCTGGTTCAATCCTGGTCACTGGCTAGTGACCCAGACTCTGTCCCCTCTGCTTTCAGGTACTCTTCATCCTCGATCCGCCCTTGGATCCAACCGGACTCTTCTCTCCTGGTCGCCTGCAGCATCTTTTCTCCAAGGCTCCATAGAACTCCACTACGAAACCCGACACACTTTGGGACCTATGCACCCACTTCCTGTGGGTGAGGTAACGTGAGTACTGCGGTGCTCCTGTGAAAATTAACTCTCCTAGTGTCCTAGTTTCAAGTGGTTAGCTTCTAGTCCAGTCGGAAGACTCCTAAAACTTTAACTTTCTAACTTTACGCACCCATTGACTTCTATGTGTGCACGCGTGTGCATTTAGACACTGCACCCGCATCCCGTGGGCCTCCTGCTCCCTAACTACTGTTAGTCCAGTGTAGCCCCAGCGATTCCCAAGGCCCTAGGCCTTACCATTGATCGTGACAGGGTTCTTATACCACTATTTTAGTATATGGTTTAGCGGGCCACCAGGGCCTATCCATATTTGTGCAACTTTTGTATGTTATATTAAGTTACTTGTTATGCGCTTGTGCTTATGTGCTCATAAAGAGTTCAGGGAATTGATTTAGAAATAAATACATATATATTTTGAATATCTAACCTGTGTGGTGTCCTTTCATTTGGTATTAAAAGGATTGCATATGGTAAAACAGCTGGCTTCACATGCCCTCTTGAGTTTAGCCTAAGACTGCTTTTGTCCATGCTATCCCTAGGATAGCTGGTCTATAAGGTTGACTTTACAACCATCACCATAAGGGATGTTTGGACTGGTGCAAGGTGCTCACTAGAATAGAGAACATCATATACCAGGCCAACTTCTCACAGGTGTCATCCAGAAAAATGTTAAAATCACTTAACACCAACAGATTGGAGAAGAGCATAGCTAGAGGAAACATTGTGTAAGCTAGTAATGTGGACAAATTCTATACAGGCCTGAGGGGGGGCAATCTATGAGAGCTCCTGAAACAACAATGTTTTTTGAGAGAGCCAGGGAGAAAAAGGAAGCTTCACAACCCTCAATAGAGAGCTCAGAAAGGGAGCATTGGAAAACTGTTTTAAAATTGATAACAACACCCCTCCCCCCGTTCTGTAGCTGCTTGTTCTGCCTGAAAACAGTGTAGCCTTGCATAATGGCTTGCGAAATGTCTGGGGAGGAGCCCTCGTTGAACCTTGTCTCAGTCAGAAAGATTGCATTTGGCCTACATTCCCAAAGAAGGCAGGCATTTTGACGTTGTGATTTGACATGGATTCGCAATTAAAGGAAAAATGTTTAAAGGAATGGTGAGATGATGACACAGGGCTTGTTATAGTTGCCAGTGGTGTAGGGGTTAGAAGCAGGAAACAGCAGTGGCCACATCTGAAATTCATGTTACCTAGGTTCAGAGATGTACAGAGATTCACAGCAAGCTTTAGGCAGGGTAGGGCATAGGCTCAGTAAGTCATGTTTAGTGTATGGAATGGGGACGGGCTAATCATTTTCAAATCTGGTTTACATCTAAAATGCATCAAGTTCGTTTATAAAATTATTTAAATTATGGATGAGAGTGACATTGTCCTTCCAGCTCTGTTGGACATATCTTAAAGTAGATCAATAAACACTCTTCAACAGCTCCTCCCACTGAATGGGAATAGAAGGTTGAGTGCTGAAATGTTTTTCATCTTTTACTTCACAATCAAAATTCATGAAAATATATAATTTCAGATCTCACATTTGCTTCTACCTTATCCTTTTCCTGTCAAGCCTCTACATCATGGGTACTCATAAATATTTTCTTAAGGGCCACACAGGACAGTCTGGGAAGTGCTTGCGGGCCGCATTGATGCTGTGCCATCCCCAGGCAGACAGGGAAGAAAGGGAGATTATCGGGACATGTAAGAAAACGACACCTTTTCAAAACTGGAAAATGGAAGATTTAGGGGGAATATATTTTCCTCATTCGCTTATGTTGAAACCCAGGCAATTGTATGTGGGAGACACCTAATATAAAGCCATGTTTGGTTTAAAAAAAATTCAGCGTTCCACCTGAACCGGTCCTCTAGGAAAAATGCCCAGAACTAGGAAACAGAGTTGATTGGTCAGTAAGAATGGAACAAAGGGAACTGGGGGAGATTTTATTTCTCTGCTGCTCTTTCCTAGATGAAGGTCTGCGGGCGGCAAGGATGGCCATACTTTGAGTAACACTGTTCTACATGAAACCACTGGTTCAACTGCTCCTGGTAAATGGAATCGCCAAACATAAAAAAAATATGATACACAACTTTACCTAACAATATCTAATCGTTCTGATTTTAAAGATCTTAAAAAAATGAACAGAAAAAGAGGTACTATGTAATCTTTCCCTTCAAGAGTGGAAAAATCCTCAATATCAGTCAATACTTCTGACATCTCCTGTGACTGAAAGTAAATCACACCATTCTATGATGTACTCTAACTAGAAACAAAGATATTGATAGCACTGTACCCTACTGATGGCACTTCGGGATTACTGAGCAAACTGCTGTCTGTACTTTTTAGATCAGAACTGTATTATATGCTTAGGAAATTATTTTTAAGGTGTACATTAAGCAATATTCATTTCCTTCATTTGATGCAAACTTGTTTTAGAAATCTGTATGCCAAATGCAATTTCTTAAATATACCCTGAAACTGTAGGGCAATGATACCGGTGGCTGGAGACTGAAGTTTATATATAAACACAGTACTCTATGATGTAGTGAACTTGTCACCTGCTGTTTATGTTATAATGGCTGCCCATGAGGGAAGTCAGGTTGCCTGACTGTTCATTGCGACTAATGGCAGTGGAGTAGCAAGCTGTATATCTTAATATTTCCCAAGACCCTTTACCTAACCTATTAACCTATTATATTTTTTATATAATTATCTTTATATTAATTCCCTCTTGTATATTTTTTTATCCCTAAAATATAGTTTTTTGTCTTTAATTTATTTTTATTACATTTAAAGGACGACCGGTGACAATGGCCAGGTAAGACTAATACAAAAGTAGGGTTGAGGCTTCTATTTTACTTTTACGTTTTTTCTAGTTTAATGTGGGATATGTTCACTGTGATTGTATCTGCGATATATATATTCATCTTGAAAGCATTCAGTTGTACATCTTTTTGAGCAGTTTTCTGTGATTAACTGAGTATACTGATGCAGCTCTTTTACCTTACAAATGTTACCCCCTGCTTGGATGCCTTTCATGTATACTGTATAGACACTTTTATTCCTTTTAGAGACACACCACTTCCTACAACTTTAATATTCTCAGAAAGACAGCTAGACAATGCATAAGGACATTACTGACCTGCTTTGGTTATCAAATCAAGGTATACCACCACTTTCAAAACAATCTATCTGACTACTACCCTATATTGACTCATAAATACGATTCATTATATTATTTTTAGACTACGTGGTCAAATGTAATTAGGTTTCTTCAAGGAAAAGAACAATTTCTCAAGGAAATTGTGAATCAGCAGTTGATAGAGAATGGCCATTGCAAATATATCACCCCTTTTGATCTGTCATCTCTTTGTTGCTTATGACTGGTTTAATTCCTTTCCACTGCTAGAACCCTGTCTGTGAATATCAACACCACCCATCCTTGTCAAATATCTCTTGAGTAGGCTTACCAGATTTTCTTAATCAATGCTCATTTCTTCACCTTATAAAATGATTAATGCAGTCTATATTTTTTTAGCTTTTAGAAAATCATCCACCATGCTTTTTCAATTTTTTCTTGCTTATGTACTATTTTTGAAATTGTAGTGTGGTGTTATTTAATGTAGTGTCAGATACCTTCTTGAATGTAGCAATTACTTCACTGCTTCTGGCCACCAGATTCATAATGGGGACTCATAGTGCTTACCTACGATCACAAAACATTGTTTGGGATGGGTCTGATTCCAGTTATCAAGGTAGACAATTTCAAAATGGATTGCTTAATAGGTGGATGGGTTGACCAAATCTATCTCATGAGTAGAAGCTGTGCGATCACTTAGCATGGATTTTTTTATTAAACACACATTTACATGAAGACATAAGCTGGAATTAAGGCAGTTAAGATCCAAGTGTCATCTGCTGTGTCTACAATTTCTAGATCATCATGCTCATCAATGGGAAACACAATAGCTATTTCTTTGACTTCAGTTGCCAGCTGTAGCACATTCAACATTGCCCCAGAAGCACATTTTCTTTTTATTCCAAAAGGTCATGGGTTTTCTAAGTTCACACCAGGGAAATTAAAAATTAGCTCAAATGGTTCATTCAATGCAATGAATAGAAAATTTTGTCAATCAGTGAGGTTTACATTGATCAATTTCTGATGTAATTTATGTCACAGTTTCAATCAGCAATATAAAGCTTCATAAAAATATGCTTTATATTCGTATTTGGAGTGGCTACAGTTGATGCATTATGAGAGTCACGCAGAGAACTCACAACAGAGGGTTAAGTAAGACAAGGAGAAAATGCAAAATCTTAGGGTTTGTTACCTTCTGTGCAACATATTGGTACTGCAGACCATTTGCAGCAATCTCAGAAGATCGCAGAAGCAGCAAATAGGATAATGTCATCTGTGAACATCAATACTCTTCTTTCTACCCTTCTTGGTGCTCTAAATTTACTGTCATTGCATCTCATATCCTATTAGCTTGATAGTGGATACAAGCAACAGCAGTTTGAGAAAGCACAACCTCATCACTTCTCTGTCTGGTTGGAAACCAGCTCTCTTATAGATTACTTGCCCAAAATTTGGAAATTACCCTTAGTACATATGGAGCAATGGGAAAACTAAAAGAACATTATTTTACATATGCTGGCTTTCTTTGTGAGAGGTGCAGAGAAGGGTGAGCAAGTCTTCTACCTTCAATTAATTAGTTGCTTTGGGACATTGGGAAATGAGTATTCAGTCACTCTCACAGAATTGAAGTCTGTGTTTAATGCCATTAACAGACATCTAACAGCTAAATGTATTGCTGTTAGGAACTCCTACCTAATCCCTAGTTCCTATTAGGAGCCCTCACAAAAGTAGTTATGGATATGTACATCATGCTCAGGATGTAAATGGAACAAAACAATTCCCTATAGGCCAGGGATGGCATCAAGTTAGTGCCTAAAGTTTACAATTCCTTTATTAATGGTGAGATCCATTCATTGTCTTCGATCCAGATCAAATAATTGACTTTCATCCAGCTTGTTGCTCCTTGCTTGACAGGTGACCTGATCCCTACTTCTTTTTTTTCAGGCAATGCAAGCCATTATTTTATACAAAAACAGGGTTGCCGATCATCATAGAAGAGTCAGTGGTAATCCTTGGTGGTGAGTTTTGCCAGGACAGAGGTTATGATATTGTATGAAGGGAGGGCAATGTGCTGGTACCATGATGGAAAGTTTAAGATTTGACTTTCTGGCCATTGTATATAATAATGAGAGATTTGGGAAAGACTAGCTTAGCGATAAATAGGCAGAAAGTAGTAACATTTAGAAGGAGTGAAGATGGCAGTGCAATTGGGCTGATATAAGGCCTCAGTATTCTCAAGAACATCTCATGGAGTGGAGGTGTGGAGCAAATAAAATCTGAAGAGTTTGTGGGTACGGAGAGGCAGTTTTTTAAACAAACACTATCTTAACTGGTGTAATGTTTCTGTGCCCCTCTTGTTGGATCCTGGGATCTGTATCAGTCATGAGTTAGCGCTGAAGCCACTACTCTTCTGGGCAAAGAGCTGGTGCAACCATGGGTTCTGAATTTCAAAAGAGAAATACTGAAAGAAGTAATATGCCTGCCAGGTTCAGTAAGCCTTGTATGGCTAAGATCTATAAAAATCTATTTGCAGATCCTGACTACAAGGATTATTGAAAACACACGTTATTTGCCTGTGTCAGATGAAAATTTAATTTAAGGTGAAATGTTGGAGCCTGATTTGAAATAGATGGAGGCAAGTGAAGATACCAAGCTAACCTGTCTGTACGAATATAAGGGCCTCAGCATTTGTTTGATACTTATCACACCCACATTATCAATATCAATATCAATAATAATGGTGCCCTTTGGTTATCGGATGCAATATATCTGCATAAATCAGTGATATCACCAGTTATGAGGTGCCAATTAAAATGAGAAATAGTAAGCATCCCCCAGGTATTTACCAGGCAGTTTTCAGCAGATATATTATTCTCTCATTTGACCTGCTGTAATTTATCGAGGTAAAACTCCAACAGGAGGAATTATTTTTGTTTTGATGTTTTATCATATAAATGCTATTTAGGGTTGTGGGACTTAACATGCTGCAAATAGATTTATATTGATAAAGGACACATGTTTAATATTCCCTTAATAGGGAAAAGAGTTGTTTATTTGAAACTATATGCACCATTGGAGGTCCTATATTGGTTGAGGCTATTCAACAAGTGTGTAATACAATTTAAGATGTCATAAACACTATAAAAGGCGCAGAGTCCTTCAGACATAAGGAAGGTTGTGTGATACTTGTACGTACCAGAATTATTTTTGTGGATCGATGGAATTTTTAACTAATGTCCTAGGTCATTTTTTCTGCTACACAAACATTGACCTAAATGGTGAAATAGCCTGTTTGACCAAAACATTTAGATGTTTTTACTGGCATACATTTTGATTTTGTCATTTTCAGGGCCCCTTAATTCTAATTATGACCCAAAAGTGGAGAAGCGTGACTCAATGGTTAGAGCGGCAGACCCTGATGCAGAGGTCTGGCCCGGGACCAGGGTTCAATTCCTGCCTCGGCGGCTCTTGGACTCAATCTCCCCGGACCTGATCATTCTCGCCTCGGTGCCTAGTCTAATCATGGCTCCCACTCTGTGACTCTGGGCAATAGCTTGCTTAATCTCCACAACGGCCCCAGCAGCACTTGGATGCCTGGCTTCACCTTGGGGGTGCCCAGGAGTGGACACTTCACAGGAAAGCCAGGAAGGGTTCCATAGTGGTATGAATACAGCGCTACGATACCTCAGGGTAGAAGGCGCTATATAAAATAGAAAATACAAACACATCGATTAGCAAAATTCCTATACTATTAAGTGACATATTTCTCATAATTCTGGCAGTTGCATAGAAAGTCCATGTGTTACCATGTTCAAGGGAGCACAAATGTGGTGTCCTGTGCTGGCTGATTAGGGAAGAACACTGGGGCCTAGGTGTAGGTAGGTGTTCAAGGAATATCTCTTTGTGGCATCAGTCCGTTAGGCTCTGGTTTTCTAGCAAGTGGCTCATCACATCACAACATGGTGAGCTTCTCTTTTGAACCAGGCACAAGCAATCATTTGTAAAACAATAGCGTGAAAGTCAGAGTTAGTAGCATTCTTTGCATTCTAGGATGGGAAATGCTAAGTAGCAGAGAGGCCTTCTTTTATAAATGCACTGCAAGAACCTTTCTGTTGACTGATAAGTGCAAGGGACAGAACACTGATAGCGGTGGAAATGACCCACTCTCCCTTTATGAAAGTTGCAGGCCACTCCTAGGCTTGTAACACTAAACCAATACATATAGGCCCATTTTACCAGCACTCCTGGGACAGTATAATGCAATAGTTGCATGCCTAGGAGCTCAGAGGTTTGATACATTCACACTTTATTTGACCATTGTGTAGTGCTACCTGTCCACTACTATGCTGCATACAAAATTTATTGTCCAGAGGGTTAGCCTACAGTTTGCAGAATATTGTGTTTTGCTGTCAGTTGGAGGACTGTGAAAAACTATGGAGCCAGGTCTAACACTGGTAATCTTCCATGCCACCCTGCCGGGCCAGCAAGTGAAATGTAGCTAGTAGCTGACGCGGAGTGTCAGTGGTGCTAAGTAGGACAGGTGCACAACGTAAAGTCTGTTTTGCTCTCTGGGAGGCAACAATGATATAGGCCGATAGTTTTCAGGTTTAGATGGGTCAAATACAGGGTTTTTAAAGAAGAGTACCCCATAGCATGTTTCCACTGCTGGGGAATATGGCCGGAGGGCGGGGCGAGATTAATTTATTCACACAAGACAGGTTGATTATCTTGTGGCCCTGCTCTAAGATGGAAGGAGAAATTAAGTCTGCTGGTGATCCAGATTTGATGGGGCACACAGGGAAGTTAATTCCATAAGTTTCATTTGGGCATATTTGCAGAAGCTTGACGCTGTCAGCTGCAGAGTCAAACCACATCTCCAGCTGCGGGTGACGTCTAGCTTCTACCCGAAAAGAGATGTAAATGTTCTCCACTTTTTCAGTAAATAGTAGTCTCGGATGGACTGATTGATAAGCTGGTGAAATGTCTTTAATCCCTCCTTATAATACGCTCTGCAACAAGCTTTCTGTGCCGGAGACTTTTGAGCCTCTTACATTTCTTTTTGAAGACAGAAAGTACATCATTGAACCATCCTGCTGAGGGCTTTTGTCTCTTTGCAGCTTGTTTAACCACAGCGGCAATATGGTCTAGTGCTTATCTGAGCCAGCTGTCCAGCTGAAAGCTGGCTTCATCTACACCATGGCCCAGAATCGGACTGTGATTTTCCAGAGCCTGACTGAGCCTCTCAGGGGTCCCTTTAGACAATTTCTGTGCCCAGGTGGGGGCAGGATCAATATTTATTAGCAATTTATTTTGGAATAAGTTTAAAGGAAAGGCCAAGTGATCTGACCAGGCCAGTGGAATAGGTGGTATAGTTCAATAAGTGCCAGGTTGGTGAACACAGGGTCGAGGATATGCCCCAATCTTTGCATGGGGTAAGCACTAGCTGGAGAAGTTGCAGTCTCTCCAGATCACTTATTAAGGCTTTGGCTGCCGGGCAGTTGGTGTCATCCGGATAAATGTTAAAATCACTTAACGCAAACAGATTAGAGAAGAACAGTGCTAGAAAAAACAGTGTGTAAGCTAGTAATGTGGAAAAATTCTACACAGGTCTGGGGCAATCGATGAGAGCTCCTGAAACAACAATGTTTTTTGAGTGAGCCAGTAAGTCATGTTTAGTGTATGGAATGGAAAAACACACAAGATGATGGACGGAATGTTGCACAATGGCAAAACATTCACCCCCAGTCACAAATCTGGGTTTAATCCATCGTTATTGTGCTCACCAAGCCACCCCAAGTTCAGACATGGCCATATGCAAATCAGTCTTGATCCTGTGCCTCATGGGAACAGTCAGGACCGAACTGCCAAGCCATCAGCCGTCGTCAGCCAGGATAGCTTGACTCCATTGGCTTAGTGAGCACGGGACCCACATCTGGGCAAACCCTTCCCACATAGGGTGAACAGCAAAACACCCAAGATGATGGACAGAGTGTTGCACAATGACTTTACATTCATCCCCAGTCACAAATCTGGGTTGAATCCATCGTTATTTTGCTCACCAAGCCACCCCAGTTCAGACATGGCCATATGCAGATCAGTCTTAACCCTGTGGCTCATGGGAACAGTCCAGATTGAACTGAAAAGCCATGTCTTCACTGGACCAGAATCAAGTATCCTATGACCGGTTTCTTGATATCAGCCGTCTTGAAGTACCGAAAAAATATTTACAACCCAATAGAGCTATACTTACAAATAGCCATAATACCAATTACCAATAATCAGTCAGTTGGCAGTGTAGAAGGTTCAATCGTTTATTAGACAAACAACTCTGCCAGAGGAGCCTCTCGTGACCTAACCCTTCCAGGTCGGCCGAGAAGACTGCTGGCACATTATCAATAGATCACATATATACTGTTACATTTCGAAACCGTTACCTAAGAAGGAAAAATACAAGTTGGTACCGGTTGGTGCAAAGGAAAGACTATATATGGGACACAAAGCCCCCTTAGTTTAGCTGAGCTCGTTATAGCAAGGTCGAGGAGGGCAACTCCCTTCTGCCAACTCTAGGAGAGTCAGCACAGCACCTTGTGGAATGTGCTTATCCAGGCTACCCCCACCTCCAACCTTGACAGGCCTAACGGACAGAAGCAGCATTTTGCTACATTTGTCAGACTATTTCTCAGGAGAACGGCTCCTGCTAAATGTGTTAGTAGGTTTCCACTAATGCTGCAAGCAGACTAGGCCATAAAATGGCGCCGGTCCGGTTAATCTATATTGTTTGTGAGTGGACAAATAACTAAACAAGGCTTACATTAATCCCTATACTACTACATGTGTGAGGTTATCGCTATCCTAATGATTTAACCAAACTAATAGGTACATCACGCTAATTACTAATCGTTACTATGGGTTTTACTAGGCCTGATTTGATTTTGGTTCCTCAAACCCTCCTTTTAGCGTGATGTAGCTAACTAAGAGAAATGCTAATCACGGAAAACCTCGTCATCAATGGCCATTAATTCACGAATCTCCTGCTGGAGCATCTAAGCCTGAGCCTGGCTGTCAATTTGGTGGCACAATTAGAGCAGCAGGCCGGACCACATTGCATACAAAGGCAGCAAGTGAAGAGGAGGCCCGCAGCTCCAGCGACTATCATCAATAGTTTCCAACCCCATGTGGATAACAGCCCCCAAAACCAGCTGGAGAGGGACCAGGATCCATTTTCAGTGTTCATTTCCGCAGCTATACGATGCAGCTTTTGAATGACTAAATGAACTGTGGGGGTGGAGTCTGGAATGTAAACACAACAGGAGCTGCTGATCACCCGGCATGCTCCTCCTCGATCGGCCAAGATAACGTCCAAAACCATTCTGTTTTGGAGCGAAACGAGTCTCGTCGCCTGAAGCTCTTCAGTAATGTTTATCATAATCTCAGCAGTGATATAAATGACATTCTCCACCACCCTGGACAATCGTCTTATCTCTCTACTATTGAATATCGGTCCCCAGAAAGGGACCAACCCTTTAGTAAAATCCGTAAACTGTTGCAAGGAAGTGTCAGTTTGATCGACCTCAGTCATTCCCAGCTGTCTTCGCTGTCTATTGGAAACCGCCTTTGTGTGGTGAAGTTGATGTATTTTGTGATAATCTGAAGGTGCAATGTAAACGGGAGGGTAGAGAAAAGATAGGTAACACTGGCCTGCCCAACCCCGAGGCAACCAAGTGTAAGCATTTTCCCTGCATACAAAATACACATTCGGTGGTGTCAGCAGTGGAGAACTGCTAAAGATTTTCATTATATATGTATAATTACAAATACTATTTCCAACCTGCACATGCCCAAGTCCCCGCACGCAGAAAGCAGAAGAGGTGTTCAGAATAGGGATGGGCATGATGTGTTCACTAGTAACATTCCTGGTAACAAACTGTTGAAAATACTGAGAATGATTGAAATGAGCAAAATCATAAAGTTCATCTTTTAACCAAGTACTGTTTTCGTTAGTAGTATACAAATTCATACAAGCATCTGGATCCAAAGTTCCCTCCCCTCCATTTCCTGTTGGATCAAATCCCTGGTGCGTTTCAATATAGGCCAGAATCATGTTATAATCTTTCTCCGTATATTGTTTAGGATTTTCTACATAATGGTTATACATGGCCGAAAACATTTGGAACCAAGCTTCACAGCTACCTAAATATGACAAGGGCAAGGAGAGAAATAAATCATGTTTATGCATAACTGATGGCAAGAGTCCACAAACCCAACAGTCCGTCATATTCATGGTGCTATGTGTTTGATGGAGCATTTCTACAAATACATTCTTAGCATAAGTCTGGCAGTGTCTTTCTTTATGTGGGGCTAAGGTGAACATCAAGTGCTCAGGTGGGGCAACCGTAGAGGGCATCATTGCTTGCATGGGGTGCTTATACTCCAAATACACAAATATACTCATAAAAATGGCTAATATAACTGCAATCACTAATACAAAGGCTATTTTTACACGCATGGTCCAAGAAGAAAACATTGGCTCATAAAATGGCAAATATCGTGGTGCAAAGGGACGTTTTTCTTCAGGTACAATATGACCAAAAGGGTACATTCCTAACTAAAAGTCCAAAACTAAACTCGGGCAAAGCAGTCCGTCCTGCCAGAGAGTTCTTCTCCTTGTGTCCGTCTAGAGTCTCACAGGCAGACTCCTATCGTTCATCTCAAGAAAACAAAAGAAACATCGTCGTCGAGGAAATCCAATGTATAACCTGGCCTTTTACAAGAGATAGTCTTTCTTTCTAAACAGAGCACAATACCAAAGTTCCAGCTCTCAATGATTTCAGTCCAGTGTCCCGCTCAGTACCTCAGATACAAATCTAGCAAAACCTATTTAGTCGAGTCTTTCCTTATCTCCTGACTGTGGTGTCTGAGGTACCGTGATGTTTTCTTGGCCGTAGGTTGTAACGAACATTACCCGGAACTTCCTGATCAGAAAATAGCACTGGGGAAGATTCGTTTCCTTCATCAGAGCCCCTGCTCACTGGGATATTGGTGACAGGGTTAAGGGCAATTGCGGATTCAACTGGGGCCGTTTCGCCCGTTCCCGTCACTCCTTCTTCTTGCCCTTGTTCTATTTCACAGGCGTCGGAAAAAGGAACAAATGCAGTGGCTCTCTCGCTTTCCTGGGTCAGAATTCCCTCAGGGTGCTGCTGATCATAAGGAAGCGGAAGTGGCAGCCGCTTCAGGTGGGAGACATGGATCCAATGTTTCTTCCCATCCACCTATACAGCCGTCCGAGTGGCGAGAAGGATTTGATAAGGCTTAGACCATCTCGGAGCCAGGCTGGTGTCTCGTTCATATTTCTTGACCAGTACCCACTGGCCAGGTTCCAATTGATGTCCGGGGCCCTCTGGCAGGGGCTTCAGTATAGATGCTACCTGCTGATGAATAGAACGCAAATCTTTAGTCAAAGCATACAGGTAATCGATCAACATAGGATATTCAACATCAGTAAATGACGGTGGTCTCGGCACTCCCCATACATTAGCAGGACGCCCAAAGATCACTTCATAGGGGGAGAGTCCAGAGCGTGAATGGGGGGTAACTCGTAATGACATAAGGGCGAGAGGTAAGGTGTCTGGCCATTTTAAGCCAGTACTCTCCTGAATTTTAGCCATTTTTAGTTTCAGAATCCCATTATACTTTTCCACTAATCCCGCTGACTGAAGATGTCGAGCTGCATGGATTTGTGTCGTATCTGCAACTCATTACAAATATGCTTAACAAGGGCGCCATGGAAATGCCCCCCGTTGTCTGACCAAATCAAACAGGGCAATCCATATCTAGGGATAAATTCCTTGATAAGGGCTTTTACTGTAGCCAGAGCAGTTTTATCTTTAGTTGGGTACGCCTCAACCCATTTGCTAAAGGCACAAACCACGACCAAAACGTATTTTAGATTGTTGACACGCTCCATGTGGATGTAATCCATCTGGAGTACTTCAAATGGCAGAGATGGGGGTGCGAAATTTCCACTCAAAACACTTTCTGCCTTTCCTGGATTGTGTTGTAAACAGACCATACAATATTGGACTAAATGGACAGCCGTCCTTTGAATATTGGGGTTATTCCATACCGGGACCAATAAAGCACAAATACCTTTAGCCCCAATATGAGCTGGACCGTGAGCCATGGTGACAACTGCCTGTTCCAGGGCATTGGGCAGCAACCATCTTTGCTTCTCCGTTAAATCAACCCAACAGTTGCTTTCATCCAACCTTCCCACTTCCTGCTCCCATCGCTCTAATTCCACTGGGGTGGCTTCCTTCTGTATTTCTCTCACGCTTTCTATGGTATTATTGAACAAATCAGATTCTTCCACCCATCTTGCAGAGGACGTTACAAACATGGCCGACAATGTGGACTGAGCTGTCTGCTTAGCGACTTGATCAGCAAAAGCATTCCCCTCCCTTAGGTCATCCACCACAGCCTTATGGGCACTGGATTTTATTATGGCTTTATTGGGTAAGGTTAGCGCGGCCAGTAACTGTAACACCAAAGGGCCATTCTGTATTTTCTGACCATGAGAGGTAAGAAAACCCTGTTCCTTCCACAGCCACCCGAAGCTATGGGCTACGCCGAAGGCATATTGGCTGTCAGTACAGATGTTAACCTCGAGCCCCTCGCTCAATTCACAGGCTCGTAATAATGCCACTAGCTCAGCAGCCTGAGCTGATCGATAGGGAACTCGAGAAGTCTCAACTACCGTTTTCAACGTGGTGATTGCATATGCAGCTGTCGTTGTTCCATCTGCTAACTTGAAACAAGATCCGTCTGCATACAATTCCCCTTAGGGGTCAGATGGAGGAATGTCAGTGAGGTCGATCCTCCCCTTCGTTTCTTCTTCAGTCCGAAATATGCAATCATGTACATCATTTTTAGTTTCACTTGAAGGGAGAGGTAACAATGTGGCCGGATTTAACGTGGCACATCGCATAATCGTAATATGTGGAGCAAACAATGTCAATTCATAACCGGTGAGGCGTGCACTTGTAAGATGCTGTGTTTTTGTTTTGTTTAGCAATGCGTCCACAGCATGTGGCACCATCACCGTCAGACTGGAATTTAGAACGACCCCTTCCGACTGCCGGATGGCCACCGCTACAGCTGCAGTGGCCCTCAGACAGCTAGGAAGCACTCTGGCAACATTATCCAATGTGGCCGAGAAATAAGCGCAAGGTCTCTGCCTACCACCAAATCCTTGCGTTAACACTGAAAGCGAGCAACCGTCGACCTCATGCACGAAAAGTACAAAAGGTTTACGGTAATCAGGAGTACCCAAGACGGGTGCAGAACAAGGAGCAGATTTCAGAGAATCAAAAGAATGCTGACAGTCATCGGTCCAAGGGAGATGTTCATGCACATCTTTAGTGGTTAAATGTAACAAAGGTTTAGCAAGAAGAGAAAAATTAGGTATCCATTGGCAACAGTAGGAAGTGATGCCAAGAAAAGCACGAACTTCACGTTGCGTGCAAGGGACAGACATGCTAGAGATAGTAGTAATTTGTTCAGGAGTCAAACGCCTACCCTCCTTCGACACTAGATGACCTAGGTAGGTCACCTCCTGTCGACAATATTGAAACTTTGACAGGGACACCTTATTTCCTTTCGCCGCTAAATGGTGCAAAAGTTTAACAGTAGCATATTTTACAACCCTTCTCAGTGTCGGATGCTATCAACAAGTCATCCACATATTGCAAGAGCACATTACCTGCGGGCAAAACTAGATCATCCAAAATGGCTTTAAGGGCTTGGCTATAGATACTCGGACTCTGAGTATAGCCTTGAGGTGCACGACAGAATCTAAAGCTTCGGTCAGATAAAGAGAATCCGAAGATCTGCCGGCTATCTGGGTGGATCGGGATGCTGAAGAAAGCATTCTTCAGATCGATGACCGAAAAACATTGGGCAGTCGGTGGGATCATTGTCAGTATAGTAGTGATATCAGTCACCACGGGGTACTGAGGCACTACAATCTTATTAACCTCCCGCAGGGCTATTACAAAACGATATGCATCAATATTCCCGGAAAGGTCCAGAGTCGGAGGACTTCTTAAAAAACGGGGGAATAGGACTGTTACAAATATTGGCAGCTGTTTCCTCAACCACCCCTTTATCAATTAGATCCTGAATAATGGAGAGTAAGGCACTCTCGCCAGCCGGCGAAATTTTATACTGTGGTACACGTGGCAATTTCGCCCAGGGTTTCAGCGTAACATGGACAGAGGGATGTCCTATTTACCGACATCTGCTTCCCCGGTTGCCCATAATGCAGTTGGGATATTACCAAACTCAGGGGGAAGAGGTTCATTTTTAGCAAAACACTGTTTCATATTTTCAGCATAGGGCTGTATTGTTAAATAGACACTATCGGGGGAACAATAGATTTTTGCATTCAATTTCTTTAACATATCTAGACCCAATAAATTCTCACCACAATGTGAAGTTAGCAGGAAAGGGGAATCAATGGTAGCAGGACCAATAGTGAATGGGAGAGGTTTAGAGATGGGGCTTACCACCGGAACTCCTGAAAATCCCACTGATACGTTATTTTGCCTGGACAGAGCCGCCCCTGGGACCAATGATCGAGCAACGGAACTATTCATTGCTCCTGTGTCAATTAGAAAATTTTTGGAAGTCCCCATCAATTCCCCCTTCACATAAGGTCCTTGTTGATTGGCTGGGATCGACACTTGGCCCCTACTCTGTCCCTGGCTGTCCTATGGGTGAGCATACCCATCCTGATCTCCAAATGCATAATCCTCGTTAAAGTATTGCCTACCTTGAGGGTTATCAAATTGGTTCCATTCAGACCTGCCATGAACAACTTCCTCCCTAGGCATATCACTCCGGTCTGGGCCACCTCGACCACTTCACCGTCCGCGAACTGCTCCGTTCTGGGCAAGCAGTAACGGACACTGAGCTTTCCAATGTCCTTCCTGTTTACAAAACGCACACTGATTTATCCCTAACGGCGGGGCTGGGCATGCACTTCTTCCCGTCCCCACCCCTCTGGGTCCTAGCCCTCGGACTCCTCTCCCTCCTCCTTGTCCTCGAATAACTTGCTGTAACAACACTCGCGTTTTAAGATCTTTAGCCATTTTCTCTACTTTATCCTTACTCTCATTTTCCCTGTGCTCATAATACTGGGCCATACTAAATATTACGGAGGGAGTAGAGGTAGTCCAGGTACTCTCCGCGGCTTGCAGCCGGGCAGAGACTTCGGGTATCAAGTTGGTCACAAAGCGAATTACAAACAACCGGACCCTGCCTTCTGTGGCAAGGTCCTGCCTGCTGAAGTCAATAAAGGTACCCTCGAACCTAGTGAAAAAATCAGAAACACCTTTGTCTTTCTTCTGTTTACAAGCAGTTTATTAGTCAATTTATCCCAGTCTACTTTACGTAGGGGAATCAGTGTGTGCATGTAGGCGATTATTTTCGTGGGGAGGGTAATAATGTCATCTTTGGGCTTGTCTCCTGGTTTGCGGTCACGGTCCCAGTCTTTCAACTGGTTCCAGGTTCCCCCTAATTCTGCTGCATGATCGGTGTCATAAACCTGTCGCCATATATCTACAGGAACTAACAACCCGAAAAACAATACAACATCGGCAAAGGTCATTACAGCTGATGCCGCGGCTTCAGTTAATTCTTTATAGTAGGTGGTGGGGTTTTTGCGAGGATCAGGCAGTTGAGATTTCAGAGCAAGTACTTCACTTCTTTTCCATGGCGTGTATACCCATTGTTCCTGGAACCGCGCGTCTACTCAAGCTCTCGTAACTGCATTGTTACCATCGCGTATTTCTGGGTGATAAATAGGATGCACTTCCCTCATGGGATGTTGGTAATCCCAGTTCGGACATTTTACAAACATTCTGCTTTGGTATTTCACTAACGTTTCTAAATTTTTATACACCTCCACCGGGCTTAGATCGAACTTATGAGCTCGTTCCAAGATATCATACAATATTTGAGGGGCTGCTCCATCCTGAAAGCACTGCTCCCATGCATCAATAAGATAACGAGACATCTGATGTAAAGCATGTTGCTGCATAACCGGTTCGAGGTCCCTTACTGTACTCCACAAATCGGCCACTGTATATATGTCTTTCCGCATCCATTTAACTGCCTGATCTGCTATAGCCTCCTTCTCACTATAACCCAGTGAGGCTCTCGTAAACAGTCGCCTAGCGTTCAGCCCACCCGAATCCCCTAGCGGAGTACGATCCCTTTTCTCAGGTGTTGCACCAGCTGACTGAGAAGTCCATATGGGACTCGGTGCTGCCAGAACTATCCGAGAAGTTCCCGGGGGCGGCCGTGTGTCAGGGATGAGGGTAGCAGTGCCTCTCAATGAGGTAGGGGTGGCTCGAGTAGTACCCAGGGGGTTGAGACACACGTCTTCCTCCGGTGCAGAGGCAGAAGAGGCCACAGGCGCATGTAGAGGTACAGCAGGGTATATGCGTTGTGGCGCATATGGCGGAGGGGGTCGAGCGGTCAATAAATCCTCTATTTCATCTTCTGGTTCATTTCGAGTCACATAACTTTTGTCTACCTGTAACCTAAACTGCTTATCTAAACACTTGATGTTTTGTTCTGTCTGATTTTTATCATGAGCAATGGCTTTCTGAGTTACAGTCTGGCCTTGCTTTATCGTTATTAATTTCTCTGCCCTAATACGTCTTCTCTTAGCTTCTTTCTGCCATGTGTTAAGAGTGTCAAACATAGCTTGTCTGCTGCGTTTAGCAAACAGACGGTCCTGTAAATACTGGATCTTTTTCTCATCAAAAGATCCCGTCAGTGGCCATTGTAATTCTACATTGTCTTTGGTGTATTTGTTCCATAAGGTATTGAATAGGAGCGGGCAAATACTATGCTTACAATACATGTCATGACTGGGGCTCCCCTCCGGAGGGGCCGGTTGGCTTTCGTCCAGTCTTGTACCCCTCTGGCAAATACAGCCGAAGCATAGTTTACTAAAACACGGCATTGCCCCCTTTCTATTATCTAACTACTTTGAGCTGAAAAGGGAAATAAATGTTATTCACAACACTCTCATACACATGGCCATGTTTACAATCAATTCAATTACACACAAATAAATCAACAACAACCTTTTGTACCAACATGAAGGACAGACAAACTTATTTCAAATAGAAGGCGGAGCCCGTCGACTCCTGCCTATGGAGAACTCATGTATTTTCCAAAATTCCAAAAGGACCCAAAATCAAACATCCAAATCAAACAGTCTTGTCCTTAGACTGCCTAGAGAAAGCCACACAGGTTTTTCAAACCACAGACCGACCTACGGACCATTCGACAGCCTTCCTGGTTCACCTCCCGGACTATGCTGGCTTAGCCCGCTCTTTCGAGCACCGCTCCAGATCTGTTCGAGTGCTACCCAATCTCAGCTGTCGGCATTTCCGAGAGCAGTCCGGCCGGGTGTAAACTTCTTCCACAAGTTACACCAAGGCGTCCGGTCTCAATCTCTATTTTTTCAGCAAACTAGTCTAAAACAGGAGCGTCTGCCCTTGCAGTCTCAATACTGCCCCGTCAGACCCCCTTCTGAGTTCTCCGTGGCCTAAACCACCAAATTCCAAATTCAAATTCAAAAGGATATCCAACACGAGACAAACAATTCACTCACCTGGTGCACTCAGGTTCGATTGCAAGCTTCTCCACTGCCAACTCCTGTAGACCAATGTGGTCTGTTCCCGGGTTACACCCGTAGGACTCCGGCGTGAGGTCACTAGCAGCTGGGGCCTCTTTCGATCGGGAGAGTGGAGCAACCGTTGCACTTTCGGTCGGTCCCCCCCCCCCGAACAAGAGCTCCCCTTCCGATGTCCCGTTCCTTTCTGACTACAAAAGGGACGACTCCAACACGGAGTCCTGGCGGAGTCGCCAACTGAAGTACCCAAAAAATAATTACAACCCAATAGAGCTATACTTACAAATAGCCCTAATACCAAGTACCAATAATCAGTCAGTTGGCAGTGTAGAAGGTGCAATCGTTTATTAGACAAACAACTCTGCCAGAGGAGCCTCTCTCGACCTAACCCTTCCAGGTCCGCCGAGAAGACTGCTGGCACATTGTCAATAGATCACATATATACTGTTACATTTCGAAACCATTAGCTAAGAAGGAAAAATACAAGTTAGTACAGGTTGGTGCAAAGAAAAGACCATATATGGGACACAAAGCCCCCTTAGTTTAGCTGAGCTGGTTATAGCAAGGTCGAGGAGGGTAAATCCCTTCTGCCAGCTCTAGGAGAGTCTGCACAGCACCTCGTGGAATGTGCTTATCCAGGCTACCCCCACCTCCAACCTTGACAGGCCTAACGGACAAAAGCAGCAGTTTGCTACATTTGTCAGACTATTTCTCAGGAGGACGGCTCCTGCTAAATGTGTTAGTAGGTTTCCACTAATGCTGCAAGCAGACTAGGCCATAAAATGGCGCCGGTCCGGTTAATCTATATTGTTTGTGAGTGGACAAATAACTAAACAAGGCTTACATTAATCCCTATACTATTACATGTGTGAGGTTATCGATATCCTAATGCTTTAACCAAACTAATAGGTACATCACGCTAATTACTAATCGTTACTATGGGTTTTATTAGGCCTGATTTGATTTTGGTTCCTCAGTCTTTATTTATTTATTTATTTATTTATGGATTTTGTAGAGCGCACGGCTACCCCCAATGGGGGTGTCCCGGCGCTAAAAACTGATTGGCAGAAAAGAGAGGAAGTAGACTACACAGATACAAAAAGCCAAGTCTTCAGGCGTCTGCGGAAAATCACTTCAGATGGGGCAAATCTAAGATCAATAGGAAGACTGTTCCAGTATTTGGCTGCAAGGACGGCAAAAGCTCTGCCACCCATTCTTGTGCGACGGAATCTAGGCACACACATTAGGCGCAGATTGTTAGAGCGGAGATCCCTGACCGAGTAGGACAACCTCAGTCTTTTTCTTAAGTAGTCTGGGCCAGATCCATTCAACGCTCGAAAGGCGAGAATGAGCGTTTTGAACTTAATTCGGTTAGCTATAGGCAACCAATGAAGCTCTTTGCGAAACGCCGAGATCGAATGTCTGTAGGGAATGTTACCAATCAATCTTGCGGCCGCGTTCTGCACCACCTGGAGACGTTCAATTTGGTACAGAGGAGCCCCTACATATAGACTGTTCGCGTAATCCAGGTGGGAAGTAATTAAGGCCTGGGTGACAGTTCTACGTGCATCCATAGGTAAAAAAGGGAAAATCTTCCTCATCATTTTTAATTTGCCATAGCAAATCGACGTGACCTTATTGATTTGGGGGCTGCAGGATAGTGTATCATCGAATATGAACCCCAGGTTACGGGCAGAGTGAACCGGGGTTGGCGGAGGGTTGAGAATCGTAGGCCACCATAAAGAAGGTGGAATGGTCATTTTTTGATTAAAGAACAGAACCTCCGTTTTATCGGTGTTTAGTTGCAGATGGTTAGTAGACATCCAGGAGCAGATTTCGCCAAGACAGTGGCGAAAACTGGAGAGGCTGGAGTCAGAGTGATCGCTGAAAGAGAATATAAGCTGAGTATCATCAGCATACGAGATCACTCTGACTCCGCAAGCCTCTACTACCTTGGCCAACGGGGCAAGGTACACATTGAAGAACAGGGGGCTTAACGCTGAGCCCTGTGGGACTCCGCGGACCAGAGGTTTGCATTCTGATTCAAAAGGTCTGAGAAGAACCCTCTGCGATCGCCCTTGGAGGAAGGAACCCAGCCATGATAAGGCAACGCCACTCACTCCAATCTGCTTCATACGGTCAAGGAGGATTTTATGGGACACCGTATCGAAAGCGGCGGACAGGTCGAGGAGGACCAGCATGGCCTCCTCGCCCTTGTCCACACACTCTCGCACAGTCTCTGACACTTCAAGCAGTGCGGTCTCAGTGCTGAAACCAGCACGGAAACCGGACTGGGAATCATGCAGAAGAGAGTAAGTCTCCAGGTATTCCGCTAGTTGAAGTTGGACTGCCTTTTCCAAAACCTTAGCAGGTTTGGGAAGCAGAGAGATAGGCCGATAATTACTAAATTGTGTAGGGTCGGCATCAGCTTTCTTCAAAATGGGTACCAGCAGAGCTTCCTTCCAGGCTAAAGGGAACTGGCCTAGTTGTAAAGAGGCATTCCAAATGGAAATAAGAGGCTCTAACAGTAAAGTGGCCAACTCACTCATGATTTTAGGGGGGACCGGGTCCAAAGGGGAACCTGATTTGCACTGTAATAATAGTTTATGTGCAAGATTAGGAGTGAGGTCCTTAAAAACAGCTAAAGTAGGAACAATGTCCTGGTTAGTTGAAACCGGGATAAGGGAGAGGTCCAGAGTACCAGCTGGAGGGAAAGAGGCAGCAATTTTATCGATTTTTTCTTGAAAGAAGTCTGATAGTCCGTTACAAAGAGACTGACTAGCAAGATTAATGGGTGTCAAAGCAGGGGGTTTGACAAAGTCCTTGACAATTTTAAACAGTGTTTTTGCCGAATTGTCTGCGTCTTTAATTTGTGAGGTGAAAAACTCTTTCATGGCTAATTTTCTTGATTTGGTGAAATTCCTAAGGGCCATTCTATAAATAGTTTTTGCCTCAAGGTCGTACGTAAGTCTCCATTTACGTTCGAGTTTTTTACAATGGCTTTTTTCTTTACGTAAGGCATCTGAAAACCAGGGAGCAGAAGGGCGAGATCTAGCAGATGACATCGCTATACAAGGGGCAATTTCATCGATCGCCGCCAATAGAGTGGTGTTAAACTTAGTAACACAGGTATCAATATTTCCTGAGCTTAACTCAAGAGGGCAACTGAATATTGGCTCTAGGGAAGTACAGGTGACCTTATGCCATTTTCTTCTCTGGCCTGGCCCTGGTTTCACCGGGATGGGAGCCTGAGGGATGGGAATGTCAAACGCAAGCAAGAAGTGATCGGACCATGTAAGGGGGAGAGGAGGGTGCGTACTAGTCCCTGGGAGGTTGGAGAAAATAAGGTCTAGCGTGTGGCCGGCTACATGCGTCGGACCATGGATGAGTTGCGTCAGGCTCAGACTCTGAAGAGAGTCGAGAAGACGGATGGCTTGGGTACAGGTAGGGTCATCAACGTGGAGTCTTTAGCCAGGATAGCTTGATTCCAGTGGCTTAGTGAGCACGGGACCCACGTCTGGGCATACCCTTCCCACATAGCGTGAACAGCAAAACACACAAGACGATGGATGGAATTGTTGCACAATGACAAAACATTCACCCGCAGTCACAGATCCGGGTTTAATCCATCATTATTTTGCTCACAAAGCCACCCCAGTTCAGACATGGCCATATGGAAATCAGTCTTGACCCTGTACTTCATGGGAACAGTCCAGACCGAACTGCCAAGGCATGTTTTCCATGGACCAGAATCAAGCATCCTAGGACCCGTTTCTGGCTATCAGCCGTCTTCAGCCAGGATAGCTTGACTCCAGTGGCTTAGTGAGCACGGGACCCAAATCTTGGCATACCCTTCCCAGTGAGGATGAACAGCAAAACACACAAGATGATGGACGGAATGTTGCACAATGGCAAAACATTCATCCGCAGTCACATATCTGTGTTTAATCCATCGTTATTTTGCTCACCAAGCCACCCCAGTTCAGACATGGCCATATGCAAATCAGCATTGACCCTGTGGCTCATGGGAACAGTCCAGATGGAACTGAAAAGCCATGTCTTCCCAGGACCAGAATCAAGCATCCTAGGACCGGTTTCTGGCTATCAGCCGTCTTCAGCCAGGATAGCTTGAGTCCAGTGGCTTAGTGGGCACGGGACCCTTGTCTGGGCATACCCTTCCCACATAGGGTGAACAGCAAAACACACAAGATGATGGACGGAATGTTGCACAATGGCAAAACATTCACCCCCAGTCACAGATCTGGATTTAAACCATCGTTATTTTGCTCACCAAGCCATCCCAGTTCAGACATGCCCATATGCAAATCAGTCTTGACCTTGTGCCTCATGGGAACAGTCCAGACCGAACTGCCAAGGCATGTCTTCCTTGGACCAGAATCAAGCATCCTAGGACCGGTTTCTGGCTATCAGCTGTCTTCAGCCAGGATAGCTTGACTCCAGTGGCTTAGTGAGCACGGGACCCAAATCTTGGCATACCCTTCCCAGTGAGGGTGAACAGCAAAACACACAAGATGATGGACGGAATGTTGCTCAATGGCAATACATTCACCCCCAGTCACAGATATGGGTTTAATCCATCGTTATTTTGCGCACCAAACCACCCCAGTTCAGACATGGCCATATGCAAATCAGTCTTGACCCTGTGCCTCATGGGAACAGTCCAGACCGAACTGCCAAGCCATGTCTTCCCTGGACCAGAATCAAGCATTGTAGGACCGGTTTCTGGCTATCAGCCATCTTCAGCCAGGATAGCTTGACTCCAGTGGCTTAGTGATCACGGGACCCTTGTCTGGGCATACCCTTCCCACATAGGGTGAACAGCAAAATACACAAGATGATGAACGGAATGTTGCACAATGGCAACATTCACCCCCAGTCACAGATCTGAGTTTAATCCATTGTTATTTTGCTCACCTAGTCACCCCAGTTCGGACATGGCCATATGCAAATCAGTCATGACCCTGTGCTTCATGGGAACAGTCCAGACCAAACTGCCAAGCCATGTCTTCCCTGGACCAGAATCAAGCATCCTAGGACCAGTTTCTGGCTACCAGCCGTCTTCAGCCAGGATAGCTTGAGTCCAGTGGCTTAGTAGGCAAGGGACCCACATCTGGGCATACCCTTCCCACATAGGGTGAACAGCAAATCACGCAAGATGATGGAGGGAATGTTGCACAATGGCAAAACATTCACCCCAGTCCCAGATCTGGGTTTAATCCATCGTTATTTTGCTCACCAAGCCACCCCTGTTCAGACATGGCCATATGTCCGCTGCCGGCTTTGCTTCCGCTAAGCCATAGCGGAAGCGAAGCTGGCAGCGGATTGTATACGCACGACTTTTGATATCAAGGAATTGAGCGTTGAAACGGAGAGACACGCAGCGTTGCTGCTTACTTGGGCGACAGCAGTGATTCCTACGGACATTGGGCTGCCAACATAAGAGATCTGCAAGCAGCCTAGGATTACTAACACAGCAACACATGAAAAAGGGTTTGATTCCCTGAAGACTTAAGAGTCTTGTGGTCCTGAGGAGAACCCAATTATCAGCTGGGTTTGAAACGCGTCGTCCTAGTTCTGGTCCCATGTCAGATATAATGTACCCTGATTATTTTGAAATCACTGTGATTATGTTGATTATGTAACAATTTCAATCAAGGGAAACAATTGTATTTAGTATTATGTTCTTGGTCACATTGGGACTGCAGTGGCCTTTGTTGGTGGTCTTGCAACAGTGAGGTTGACCCACACTGGGCTTTCTGGATGGATGATGTATGAGTGTGTATAATGATGTGTTGTTTTGGCCAAATTTGTGAAAGGTGTGTTGTGTTGGTATGTACATAGTGGGAAGGTTTGATAGTATTGTATTTACTGTATATAGTCAGTTCGTAGTGTTTTTCATGAATTTATATGCACAAAAAACTACTCTTTGCAAAATTATTGAATGTGAAGGAGTGGAATAAACCATTTAATGGTGCAATTCAAAAAGCTGATCGTTATGTTTCA
Organism: Lissotriton helveticus; assembly: GCF_964261635.1. Lineage (NCBI taxonomy): Eukaryota > Metazoa > Chordata > Amphibia > Caudata > Salamandridae > Lissotriton > Lissotriton helveticus. The sequence goes on from NC_136069.1 coordinate 919,349,799, forward strand.
TTCATAAGGTCAAGTTAGAAGGTCGTGATAAGTGTACCTCAGTACTGGCATTTGTTCTGTTCTTTCGTTTCATTTACTCAGCCTTACTGAGTCTGAGTCAAGGCCCTTTGGTGTTTTCTTTTGTTAAGATCCAAGTATCATCTGCTGTGGCTCATTATACTCATCAATGGGAAAAACAAAAGCTATTTCTTTGACTTCAGCCACCAGCTGTAGCGCATTCAATATTGCCAAAGGTGCACATTTTCTTTTTATTCCAAATGGCACAGATTTTCTAAGTTGACACCAGGGAAATTCAAAATTTGCTCAAATGGTTCATTCAATGCAGTGAATAGAATATGTTGTAAACCAGTGAGGTTTACATTGATCAATTTCTGATGTGACGTTTACGTCACATATTCAATCAGCAATATAAAGCTGCATATAAATATGCTTTCTATTCGTATTTGGAGTGGCTACAGTTGATGCATTATGAGAGTAACACTGAGAACTCACAACAGAGGTTCTAGTAAGACAAGGAGAAAGTGCAAAATCTTAGGGTTTTTCCCCTTCTGCGCAACATATTGGTAGTGCAGACCATTTGCAGCAATCTCAGAAGATCGCAGAAGCAGCAAACAGCATAATGTCATCTGTGAACATCAATACTCTGCTTTCTACCCTTCTTGGAGCTCTACATTTACTGTCATCGCATCTCATATCCTAGTGGCTTGATAGTGGATAAAAGCAACAGCAGTTTCAGAAAGCACAACCTCCTCACTCTTCTGTCTAGTTGGAAACCAGCTCTTTTATAGATTACTTGCCGAAAATTGCGATTCTCCTATTAACATGACCAGAGAATCTGGATTTCATTAAAAATACGGAGGCTAACATTATGCATTAATCTTTTAATGCAACTCACAAGCAGCCGCTTACATCATAGAAAGAAGAATTAGAATGCAGTGACAGCGTGACAACAATATAAGGCATGAGCAACAACAGAGCTGCCTCTTTTAAATGCAATGGAGCAAGGAGAGATTAGGGAAGTTCACGGTGAAGCTTGGACTGGAGAGCGATGAAGAAGGGAAACAAAGAGAAGACCAGGAAGATCCGTTAGGTCGAGTTATCTGAAAAGAAAGTGAAAAATTAAAAGGGCTGAAAGAACCTTGGAAAGATAGAGTGCATATTGTAAACAACAACAAGATTAAAATTAAACAGTATATGAATACAGATAGTCAACAACATGAGAATATATATTCCGTCCAAGGGAGGGAGGGGTGGGATAATGTTAGCCTCCGTGTCTTTAATGAAATCCAGATTCTCTGGGCATGTTAATAGGAGAATCGCAATTTCATTACAAGACAGGAGGCTACATTATGCATGTTGGTAGCCTTGAAGTTCAACGTCGGGGATGTGTTCAATAGGTTTACAATATTGACGAGCAAAAGTGGAGGCATTGGACCAATCAGCAGTTTTAAGGATAAAATCTAACTTACCACCAGACCAAAAGGACTTGCTAGCCATAGCACCTCTGAGAGAGTAGGCTTGAAATTTAGGAAGGTCAATGCCAGCAAAGCTCATAGCCAACTTAACCCATCTGGCGATAGAACAGGAAGAGATAGGTTTAAAAGGTTTGACAAAGGAAATGAGAAATTGATTGGCATCCTGAGGGCGAAGGTCTTTCATTCTGGTGTGGAAAATTGAATTTTGCCTTGTTATATGTGCCTACGTGTTCCCCATCCTATGTTATATGTGCATGATCGATATGCATATATCCCCTTATGATCGATTAAAGACGCAATCATAGTTGTGTCCAACTCTAGTATGTCAGTATCCAGTTCTCGTGAAAGCAACAAGTATTAAGCCTATGTTGCCACGTTTTACAGTGTGCACGTTAATTCATTGACTTGTCCCCGTTTCTAGGCCTCAAAAGGGCCCGGACACCAGATTCAAGCTCCAGTCTCCTGAACCCTCTCCGAGGAGCGATGCAGCCCCCACCTGCATCCCTGACCCTTCACTTACTTCCTGCCAAGCAGCGCGGTGCCCGGCCTAGCTCTGCCTGCCTGTCTGCCAAGAATATGTTATGCTTCCAGTTATCAGTCCAGCTTTCCTTCTTCACATTCCTAAGCTACTGAACCGCATAAACAGATTCAGCTATAGTCTAGTCTTTCTGTCTCCATGTCAGAGAAATACTGTATTAATATTCATGGAAGATTCATAGCACACGCAATACATGTAGAATATATGCATGCACCAGCCTTAGTGTCAAGTAGCCTTTGCCCTGATAACTTTTAGATTCTATCAACATGTACTCCAAACACCAGATACCAGATATGCTATAGGTACATGTCGTCCTGACACCGCAGACTTTAGTCTCCTCTTCTAGTGCAGAAGTCATAGCCCTCAGTTCTCCCTGGTAACACGTCATTGCCCGTTTGCGCGCACCACTAGGTTAAAGGTCCCAGCTGCTCAGGTAGCCCCCTCTATGTTTCCGCCCATTCATGACACTTCTATGACGTTTCACATCACATGTCTACGTGCACGCCCTGTGCACGCCTTCTTCTTCCACCCATGTGTTCTTATCTTACACTTGTCACAAGTCACGCCTACTGTATGTAATGTAATGTAATGTTGTACTATATATATGCTGCACTGTCGATGAAATGGGGCAGCTGCCTTCCTTCCTATTTTATTTCAGGCTGTCCCGTTCCAGTCCCTTCCCTTTTGCCTGAATAAAGCCTGTTCAACTCGGACACATCGGATCCTGCCTCTTATTTTTTGAGCTATCTGTTATTGTTAATATATTCAAAAATAGTACCGGTAATTAATTATTTATTTACCACATAAATGGCGCCCGAATAGGGACGAGCCCCTTCCTCACGCGCTGGCGATGTACGCAGGTCCCCTGACCCTCTGCAGCCGTGATGGAACTCTACTGCGCACCGGCAGATATTTCTGCTTCAAGTCTCCCTCAGGCCCACGGAGGAGACGGAGACTGCGATCCGGCATCCAGACGAAGCGGTGTGGAATGCGGTTCGTCCCGACCAGAGCCCAAGCTGAGAGAGAAGGGTCCGAAGTATCCGGAGGCCCACCTGTTTCCGAAATCCGAAGTTCGTAGTCCGACGTCGTAGCAGTCCAGTCCAGTCCGAGGCTTTCCAGTTTCTGCTTCCCGGTGAGTACCGTCGCGGGGGAAGTATCTAGACAGGATCATTAGTTTGTTCCTGGTCCGTTGGGTTTGGGTACACAGATCCAGTCCGAAGTATTCACCTAGGTGGATACGGTCTGACGTGTCTCTTTATGGGACCGGTATGTTCTGTACTGTTTTAGCAGTGCATCCAGTAATTCTAGTAAGTTTCGTTCTCGAGAAATTCATGTGTTCTGTTTTCAGTGTATCAGGTAGTATTCTGTTCGAACTGTTATCAATGTATTTTTATGTCGTGGTATGAACGTTTTGTTTGCCATTTAATTATTGTGATTATTGTGTATTGTGTTCCAAGTGTATTACCGAAATGCCTCTGTTCTCGAAATTACGTCAGTTAAAGACCAGAAAAGGGTTACTCGAAGAAGCTGTTCCTGTCCCTCCTAGGGACAGTCCAGGACATTTTATGTATCACAAGCATGGCTTAGATGCCATAATATATCTAGACTTATGGGCGGACTATACTAAGGAACTAGAAGAGAAATATAGATGGCCCGTATCAGGTACATGGGATGCCGAGTGCATCATGCGAGTAGAAGAAGCATTATGGAAAAAGAAAGCCAGACAGTCCCAGAAAGATGCCATCGAGTTATGGCGCAGAGAATCTCATAAAAGAACCGAAAAAGAATTCAGAAAAACAGAATTAAGTAGGGAACCCTCGGAGAAAGCCCAAGAAAGGGAATTAATAGAAGAAGGTGAACGAGTTAGAGTAGAACAGTCAGACAGACAGAGAAATGCCCTTATTAAAGGTATGTATCCTCTTCTTGCCGAGGGCTTGCCGAAAGCAACCCCGGAAGCACCCTGTAATTTACCGCCGCCATTGGTCCCGATTAAGCTACGTCATAAACCGACCGCAGCTGACATATTTCTTTCGTCCTATTTGGACGACACAGTCCCAGCCTATGCAAATCCTGTTCCGCCTGCTCCCGTTAATAATGTAATTCCTGTCCCGCCAACTACTGTTCCCGGGGGCCAAGTTCATGTTCCGGCACCCCCGGACCAGCCCACAGTACATGCACCCGTTATGCCAGTCACTCTACCAGCCCGTACAGTATTCACCGACGATTCTAGTTTAGGAGCCGCGGGGGGAGGTTCTCCTCGCACCCCGCCTCAACCGAAACGTCTGACGCTACATGACCTAGCGTTACAGCGTACGCCAAAAGTGTCTACATATGTAGATATCATGCGAGGTCTTACTGACTGTCGTTATGATCCAGTTCCAGGCGAGGATCACATGGTCATATATTCATTACGTTTAAGACGGGTTGCCAGCTATCTGGTCACCCTGCCCGACATGGGAGAACATCTAGACAGAATATATTGTTTTATCCGTACAGGAGAGAATCCAGGAAGTATTCACGAAGCTATGGTTCAAAGAAAAGTCGAGACTCAGCTCATGATTTTAAAGTTCCTGATTAATAGTCTAATAAGAGAGCAAGATTATCCAGAAAAAGATCAAGAGGAACTGAAAGTCCTGACTAGGTGGAGTGACAATATAGCCGATGGAAAACACAAGACACAAGGTTGTATAGAGAGTATGTACAAGAAAATTCGTAAGGAAATCATAAGTATACACGAGAAACGAGAAGCAAGAAGAGCAACCGAGAAAGAATATGACTCTTCTACTGAAGAGGTAGACAGCGAGAATCCCTCCAGAATAGCGTATGTAGGTAGAACTAGACTTTCCGACCGACATTCACGCCTAGATTACAAGAAAGCTTTTCCTCCTCCAGCACCAGAACAGTGTTCTCTTGAGCAAGTATTCCAAGCCACCGATCACATTCTGAAATCACGAATAGGTTATAGCGAGCTTAGTACCATGCATGAACAAGAACTAGCCCAATCAGCAGTCCGATGGACTAGTGATTCTACCACTTTTCCAGACGAAATAGTGGCACAAATGTTTCTGAAACTGCCCCCAGCCGAGCAACGTCGGGTGGGCACATATATGATTCAGCACCTCATTACGCTGTATGAGGAACAACATTCTGATCCAGGTCCGCTACATGATATATTGAACGAGTTACTCCAATACAGATGGAAAGGTCTAGGTACCGATTTAATTAGTATCATATTAGAACAGCGCCACAAATACCGAACGTTTCTGAATCCACATTTTGTTCACGTCTCACCCCCAGAAAGTAAATCATTCTACATAGACAGACAGAATCCGTTACGAGAAGTACATCCAGTCAAGAAAGAGGCTGGTGGTCTAGAACGAGTATTTGTTTACACCCCTATCACGAAAATAGAACTCTTGGAAATGAAAAAGTTAATTCCCTGTCATGATAAAGATCCAGCAGGGTTTCACCGTGAATTAAAGGACATGCTCCGTATGGGAGAATACACGTATCCTGATATCATTAAAATGTTAAAAGTCCTGTTGCCTGCGGGCATATATGAAAAACTCAAAGAAAAAGAATGGGAGGTGGGAGAGAAAAAGATAGATTGGACAGCATTAGAAACTGAAGATAATACACGAGTACCAGGTACCGGCCTTGGGGATAAAGCTAAAGCTTTGCCCGAATTGTTAATACAAGTTTTACCAAGATTACTAGCCACGAAAAAGGAAGATTGGGATGCCATCTCAGCCTGTAAACAGAAACAAGACGAAGACACTAGTGATTTTTATTCTAGATTTGAGAAATGTTTAATTATTAATAGTGGTCTGAAAACAAGTAGTGAGTCGTATCCCCATCTTTTTGTTACCAAACTAGTCGAGAATTCAAGTCCACAAGTTAAAAATCGAGTACTGAAAGTCGAAAGTACCTGGCAAGCTAATACTCCATCACCAGAATAGAAGCAGGGAAGAGCAGGAACACGAAAAGAGACGTATGAAAGACACAAAAATGAAAGTACTAGTTGCACAATCTGTTCCACAAGACAGTCAGAAGAGGGGTCCGAATCAAGCCAGTCATCCTGCAGCTCCTGTTAAAGGGACATGCAATTACTGTAAACAGCCAGGTCATTTTATAAACGAATGTGCAGTTCTGAAAAACAACATAGCTACTGGTAAGACTAAAGAAAGACCACGTCCGCCTAGACAAGAACAAGTCCCACAGACTTCCCAGCCACCACAGAATGCACAACAGTCAGTTACAGTACCGCAGCCTATCGCTGCAACACAACATGTTACACAACAGATGTACCAGTACGCACAGTCAGAGTATCCAGATTATCAGCCATATTCATGAAACAGCCTAGAGAGGGAGGTAGGCTTGCCTCTCATCGAGATTCCTGTAGATCAAGAGGGTCCCTATGTACACAGTCAATTATTAGGGAAAGACAGAAAGTTTTTGATTGATACAGGGGCAAGTAGGACTACCATCAGTCATGACGAGGTTCCAGGGGCTCCGCTCTCAGGCTCTAGAAATGTTTCCCTTGGATTTTCAGGAAAGCCTATTGTTAATGAAATATCGAAACCAGTTACTCTAGAAGTCGGTCCATTGTCCCGAACTACTGATTTGTTACTCACGAAATCTTGCCCAGAAAATCTGTTAGGCATTAAAACTCTTAAAGAATTAGGAGCAGTCATATGCTGCTCCCCAGAAGGGGTCCGTTTGTTCCTGCGTGATTTTAAAGGTCATTATGTATTACGTGATTTTGATTCAAGATTATTGAATGTACCACAGCATTTATGGGCGCAAGTTCCAACTGATGTAGGTTGTATGCATATCACACCCCATCGTGTCACTCTGAAGAAAGGTGTTGTATTACCACGAATCCGACAGTACAGATTGCCACCTGAGGCTGTAACAGACTTATCCAAAATTATTGACGAACTTATTGTTCAAGGAGTGGTTGTAGAAACTGACTCCAATGTATGTAATTCGTTTATATCATTCCAGTCCTGAAACGTACTGATCCCAATGCACCTCCAGTTTATCGATTAGTGATTGACCTTCGAGAACTTAATAAGTGTATCATACCCCAGTACCCAGTGGTCCCAGATATTTCCTCACTCTTGACAGCCATTGATTCTGAAGCCACGTTCTTTACAGTTATCGATCTCAAGAACGCATTCTTTAGTGTCCCCATTCATCCAGACAGCCAGTTCCTTTTCGGATTCTGTTTAAATGGAAGAAGCTATAAATTCACACGAGCACCTCAAGGTTTTACAGAAAGTCCTAGCATTTATAGTCAAGCACTTAAAAGACAACTAGACAATATTCACATGCCAACTGACACTGCCCTGCTCCAGTATGTCGATGATCTACTGATCACAGCCCGTTCTGAACGTGACTGCGAGCGTGCGTCACTTACAGTCCTGTATTTTCTGGCCGAGATGGGGCACAAGGTGTCCCCTTCCAAATTACAATTCTGTGTCCAGCAAGTGGTCTACTTGGGACACTTACTGTCCAAGAGGGGTAGGCAGTTGACACCAGACCGTATCCAGTTAATAGCACGTCTTCCACAACCCAAGACACAGAAGGAGGTACGAGCTTTTATCTGCCTCACTTCTTACTGCAGACAATGGATTCCTCAGTACGCATTTCTAGCCAAGCCACTGATACAGTTAACGACACAGGAGGCAGCCGTATCGACTGTCCTCCCGTGGACCCAGGAACATACACTTGTTTTTAATGAATTAAAGAAAGCTTTATGCCAAGCACCTGTTCTAGCAACACCGAACTACAGTAAGCCTTTTACACTTTTTGTCACTGAACGTGATGGTACTGCATTATCTGTTCTGACACAAGATCAAGCAGGACAATACAAGCCCTGTGCTTATTTTTCTAGCACATTAGATCCAGTGGCCCAGGCTCTGCCTGCGTGCCTCAAGTCAGTTGCAGCCACAGCTCTAGCTATCAGACAAAGTGATTCCATAGTGTTAGGACACTCCCTGACAGTACAAGTTCCACACTCCGTGGAAGTTCTTTTAAACCGAACTCAGACTCAGCACTTGACAATTGCACGTTTAACAGGTTATGAACTGACACTGTTTCAGCCACACATAGAAATCAGACGCTGCAACATTTTAAATCCAGCTACACTGTTACCGTCAGTTACCTCAAATCCTGCCACACATGACTGTGTGGAAGTTGTTAATACCATGACAAAGCCTAGACAAGACTTGACAGACATTGCATTACCTAATCCCGACCTGACACTTTATGTGGATGGTTCATGTATGAGAACAAGTACAGGAGAACTAGTAGCCGCGTATGCAGTGACTACTGAAACCGATGTTATAGAAACACATCGTATAGACACCCTGTCTGCTCAAGCAGCAGAGCTTGTCGCTCTGACCCAAGCCTGCATACGTGCAAAGAACCTGAAAGTTAACATATACACAGATTCACGTTATGCATTCGGAGTCGTACACGACTTTGGAGTGCTCTGGCAAGAAAGAGGTTTTATGACTTCTCATGGAACCAAGATTCAGCACGGCCCCCTCATTCAAGCTCTGTTAGATGCAATACATTTACCGACAGCTATCGCCATCATGAAGTGCAAGGCACACACGAAAGTCACTGACATCATTTCCCAAGGTAACGATCTAGCAGATCGAACAGCCAAGCTTACAGCTCAGACTCCAGGCATTCCAGTTAACACGACACCGACACTCATTTCAGATCAGACTACTTGTATGACAGTTAAGGACCCTACACAAGATGTAATAGATATACAGTTACATGCTACTCCCGATGAAATCAAGAAATGGTCCGAACAAGGAGGGGTCCAGACAGATCAAGGATGGTTGACGAAGGGAAAAGCCACATGGTTTCTCCCCGACTCTATGGTTCAAGTCATTATTAACACCGCACATAGTCCAGCACATTTAGGAGAAAAAGCCATGTTAGATAGTATCCAGAACATCTGGTTCAACAAGCATTTACGAGCAGCAGCCAAACAGAAAGTGCGTACCTGCATGATCTGTTGTCAGTTCAATCCAGGTAAAGGTGTCCCGGTGGAACAAGGTGGATTCCATCCTCCTGACCACCCTTTTGAAGTCCTCCAGATGGATTACATTCAGATGGAGCGATGTCGAGGTTTCAAGTATGTCCTCGTAGTCGTATGCGCTTTGTCCAGGTGGACAGAAGCATATCCAGTCCCAGATTACACAGCTGCGACCACTGCCAGGCAGTTGGTTCGTGAGTTCTTTCCCCGCTATGGATTACCTAGGGTCGTGTATTCAGATAACGGCCAGCCATTCTCGTCCGAGCTCATGAAACGAGTTTCCCTTCTGTTAGGATACCAGTGGAAGTTCCATTGCGTACGCCATCCTGAAGCAGCCGGTCTCGTAGAGAGACATAACCAGACTCTGAAAATCCGCATCGCTAAAGTTTGTGCCGAGAAAGGCGTAGATTGGATGGTAGCACTGCCAGTCGCCCTTTTTTATATGAGAATGGTCGCTCACTCCCGTTCAGGTCTATCTCCGTATGAGATAGTGTTTGGTCGTCCCCCCAACATGTGGGGTACACCTAGACCCCGTATAATTACCGATGTTGACAGTAATATGCTGACAGATTACCTTGCCTCCTTGATGTCTGCACTACAATCTTGTCGTTCACAGGTTGCCGCTGCATTTCCAGACAACACCGACGTGAAACCGCACGAGGTCGTTCCGGGTGATTTTGTACTTATAAGGAATTTTGATCGTTCAAGTCCGTTGGAGCCCCGCTGGAAGGAGCCCCGCCTCGTTCTTCTCACCACCCGGACTGCAGTGAAAGTCGAGAACCGAAAAGGGTGGCTACACGCGAGCCACGTAAAGAAATTCCATGGACTTAAAGCTAAAACTTTTCTCAAGGACTGCCCCGTTTTCAAGGACTGCCCAGAAACTGAATCTAAACTTCCCCTGTTAGAGAAAACTCCGCAGCAGGAGTATAAATCCAAGTTGAGGTCTAGTAAGTCAGCCAGTTTAATTGTCTAAGTCCCTCTCGGGTGAAACGGTTAGACAGGTTCCTGACATGTATGAGACAGACCCACACAGTGAGAGAGTTAGTCAAAACTCTAAGAGATGTATCATTACTCTGTTCTTTCTATTGTTTTTGAGCCTTATGGTTACATGTATAAGTTATGCTTTACATTTATGTTTTCCTATTTCACATGTACATATGTTTTCTAATATTACAGTAGAGCATACATTTAGTGACCTGCCTCCTCACGAGTTATCCTATCGTCTTGCTATGCGTAATAATACTTTTATCCGAATGCTGCACTATTCACACCAGACCAGCAATGCCACTAATTGTTGGGTGTGTGGTCGACTCCCCCCTTTCCAGACACCGAAGGGAGTTCTGCCACTCTTTCCTTACCCGTTTTCACATAATGGTTCGTGTGGAGCATGGTCCACGTTAACGTCATCCTCAACTGATATGTCCCTTCTGAATAGAACATGTTTCCCAGACAAGGAAGGACTTTCCCATAGAACAGGATTAGATCTAGAAAATGAAGTATATGATCTAGGTAATTATTCCTCGAATTTCATGGTTTTGAATGTTCAGTCCGAGACTACTCCAGATTTGCCTGCTATTTCAGTTCTACCAGTCAAAGGCGAATTATGTGTCAGAAAGAATGGTTCCGCACATGTAGGACACAGTGATTGCACTACTATGGTCGAGTATAGTGACAGTGGGAAATCTATTTTTAAAGCCTCACGTCATTCTTATTTTGTTTGTGGTCAGACCGCATATGTTCGTCTGCCCCTCGATTGGGATGGAACATGTTACATTGCCTTCCTACTGCCACCAGTTTTCCTAGCCCCATCCGATTATCACAGAAACACACATCTAGTACACGTTAGACATAGAAGGGAAATCGAGTCCCCAATTGTCGATCAAACTGAAACTGCTCTAGAACAATATCAAGACTTCAATAAAGGCTTCTTTTTCTTCATAGGTCCTGTCCAGAATAGTAAGCTAATACGTAGGCTAACCAGAACCCTTGAAGCAGTAGTGAATGAAACTACTTCCGCTCTAGGTAATTTAACCGAAGAGCAATCTGCTATTAGATTTGTCGTGCTCCAAAATCGTCTCGTTCTTGACGTCATACTGGCCGATAGAGGATGAGCTTGTAGAGTCATCGGATCTAGTTGCTGCATTTTCATTCCTAATAACGCGCCGTCTGTTTATTCAGCTATAACCAGACTTCATAAAATTGCCCATCAGTTACACCAGAATCCAGGCACCTGGACATGGTCCGGTTGGCTCTGGAGTATCATATCTGCCTGGGGATGGAAAGTATTGTCATTTCTAGGTATAGCAGTAATGATCATATTCAGTTGCTGCCTCTGTTTACAATGTGGCCCTGCGATTTGCGGCATGTGTGCTACCTCTTGTATTCCTAGTCCTAAGTCCCGTTCCAAGACAATTCGAGACGAGCAAATGATGCTATATGAACAGATAGATGGTATCATGAATATTGATGTTTCCTGATGCAAACGTAGGGCACAAGGAGGGAATGTGGAAAATTGAATTTTGCCTTGTTATATGTGCCTACGTGTTCCCCATCCTATGTTATATGTGCATGATCGATATGCATATATCCCCTTATGATCGATTAAAGACGCAATCATAGTTGTGTCCAACTCTAGTATGTCAGTATCCAGTTCTCGTGAAAGCAACGAGTATTAAACCTATGTTGCCACGTTTTATAGTGTGCACGTTAATTCATTGAATTGTCCCCGTTTCTAGGCCTCAAAAGGGCCCGGACACCAGATTCAAGCTCCAGTCTCCTGAACCCTCTCCGAGGAGCGATGCAGCCCCCACCTGCATCCCTGACCCTTCACTTACTTCCTGCCAAGCAGCGCGGTGCCCGGCCTGGCTCTGCCTGCCTGTCTGCCAAGAATATGTTATGCTTCCAGTTATCAGTCCAGCTTTCCTTCTTCACATTCCTAAGCTACTGAACCGCATAAACAGATTCAGCTATAGTCTAGTCTTTCTGTCTCCATGTCAGAGAAATACTGTATTAATATTCATGGAAGATTCATAGCACACGCAATACATGTAGAATATATGCATGCACCAGCCTTAGTGTCAAGTAGCCTTTGCCCTGATAACTTTTAGATTCTATCAACATGTACTCCAAACACCAGATACCAGATATGCTATAGGTACATGTCGTCCTGACACCGCAGACTTTAGTCTCCTCTTCTAGTGCAGAAGTCATAGCCCTCAGTTCTCCCTGGTAACACGTCATTGCCCGTTTGCGCGCACCACTAGGTTAAAGGTCCCAGCTGCTCAGGTAGCCCCCTCTATGTTTCCGCCCATTCATGACACTTCTATGACGTTTCACATCACATGTCTACGTGCACGCCCTGTGCACGCCTTCTTCTTCCACCCATGTGTTCTTATCTTACGCTTGTCACAAGTCACGCCTACTGTATGTAATGTAATGTAATGTTGTACTATATATATGCTGCACTGTCGATGAAATGGGGCAGCTGCCTTCATTCCTATTTTATTTCAGGCTGTCCCGTTCCAGTCCCTTCCCTTTTGCCTGAATAAAGCCTGTTCAACTCGGACACATCGGATCCTGCCTCTTATTTTTTGAGCTATCTGTTATTGTTAATATATTCAAAAATAGTACCGGTAATTAATTATTTATTTACCACACTGGAATCATATTCTTTCATACAATCAACAACACAAAGTGTTTTGCAGTAGTCAAAACGAGGGTAAAAGATAGAATCTGACATGGTTTTAGTTCTCCTAAGTATTTCAAACTTAACACCAAACATGTCATAACATCTATTAGAAATATCTAGAGATTTAACATCAGATACCCTACGATAAGAAATCCAACATAACAGAGTAGCAAGTTTAATGGAAAGACATTTCCTGTTACAAAGAGAATTATCAGGCCATGAGCAAAAAAGGTCGAGGATAAGTTTATCGTCCCACAAAGATTGGTATTTAGGCCTAGGAGGTCTTCTTAATCTAATACTCTTTAAAACTCTACAAATAATAACATTCTTACCTACCGTCTTACCATTGACCAGAGAATGTCCAGCGGAGTTAGCTGATGTGCAATAATTAATGGATCTGTAGGAGAGGCCATTGTCGAATAATTCAACAAGGAAATTAACTATATTGACGATAGGAGCCTCCACAGGATCCAGGTTCCTCTCCATGCATCAACAAAACCATTTATTCCAAATGTTATTGTATCTGTAGTGAGTCCCTGGTGCCCAGGACTCTCCGAGGAGAGTGAGAGCCGATGACGAAAGTCCAGACAACTCATTAGATGGCCTGACACTTTCCAAGTAAGAAGGTTCAAACGCCCTGAAAGTACTAGGTGGTGATCTTCTCCGTTTGCGTTTGAAACCAGACCTCTCGTTGCAGGAATTAGGAAGGGAATGTTGCACGACAGTTCCAAAGTTGTCGGGAACCATGCTTGAGCAGGCCAGAAGGGAGTTATCAGGACCAGGGAGCACTGGTCCTGTCTCACCTTCTGAAGTACCCTCTGAATCATGGCGAAGGGGGGAAAGGCGTAAGGCGGTAGAAGGGACCAGGGCTGGAGAAAGACGTTCACCACAAGAGCGCCCGGATCTGGCATCCAGCTGAAGTATTGGGGCAGTTGGAAGGTCAATCTGCTCGCAAAAAGATCCACATCGAAGGGGCCCCAAAAATGAAACAGAGAATTGAAAACATTAACGTTGAGTTTCCAATTGCTGAAGTCTTGAAGGTATCTCAAATTCCAATCTGCGGAAAGATTTGATTTTCCTTCGAGATATTCCGCCTTCAGGGAAATTTTATGTTCTAAACAAAACATCCAAAGTCTCCTGGCCAAATCGGAGAGGTCTGCTGACCTTGTCCCTCCAAGGCGGTTGATATAAGAGACTGCGGAGATGTTGTCCATCTTCAAAACAAAGGATCTGCCCTGAAGTGAGTGTTTGAAACTCATTAGGGCATAAAGACCAGCAGTCAGCTCCAAAAAATGTATATTGTGGGAGGACTCGGCCTGAGACCAAACACCACCTGTGTCTTGGTCGAGGAGGTGGGCTCCCCAACCATGAAGGCTGGCGTCTGACTCCAAGACAAAATCCAGAGTTGACCCGAAGATAGCTCTTCCATTCCATGCATCCAAATTGTCCAGCCACCAAGAGAGTTCCGACCTCACTTGTTGATCAAAGGTTACAAGGTCTCCGTACCACAGACCGGATCCCAGGGTATTGGCTTTCACTCTCTGGAGGGCACGATAGTTGAGAGGTCCGGGAAAGATGGCCTGAATTGAGGAAGAGAGTAGACCCAGAAGTCTGGCCAATTCTCGAAGAGTGAGAGATTGCTGTTTTAGAGCAAACCTGACCTCTTTCCGAATCTTGACGATCTTCTTGTTGGGAAGCAGAATGAGACATTTTGTGGTGTCTACTGTGAAACGTAGGAACTCTAGAGATTTGGAAGGGGTAAGAATTGATTTTCCCCCGTATATAATGAAGCCAAGACCCTCTATGAGGTTCATGGTGATCCTGAAATCTTCCAAGAGTTGGGAGTGAATTTAAGACATGATGAGGATATCGTCTAGATCAGTGTTTCCCACACTGTGGTCCGCGGACCCCCAGGGGTCCCTGACACATTCCCAGGCAGCAGTTTTAAAATAACTGCAAAGTATCTTGTTTAATTAGCAGTTTCAAAGAACAATAAAAGTGTCAAGATAACACCAGTGATTAATGTCCCTGCTGGAGGGAGATGAGAGTTTTGTCCAGTAGCATCTTTGACTTATCTGATGTAGCACAGAGGGTTAATATGCCTACTGCAAAGAATGTGTACCATGCATTTTAAAAACAGTATTTTATAAGCATTGGTCAGTGGGTTACTGCTTTTGTCAGAGAGATTCTTTTGTTAAAGTGCAGTTCATAAGTGACAGTCATAATCTAGCACAGTGACCTATAGACTGTCATCAAAGAGCTGCTTGCAAACTGCAAGGTACAAGTTCATGACATGTTTTTTCCCAGTCTTTTATTATACTGATGCTGCTAACAAGGTTTATTTGGGTAGAAATGCATTTTTATTGGTAATGTCAAGGCTAACTACTGTGTTATGTTCTGAATCCTGAGTTTGTGCTTCTAAAGACCAAGCACTCTTTAAAAATGCCTACCAGTATGAATGACGTGAATTCTACACCTTGTAGTCCCCTTTGACTTATGTAACATTTTCTATACACTTATTTACACGTGTGATTCACTTTCTCTATATGTGTGTGATGTAAATTGCTCTGACATCCTACAATGGTATGAGAGATGCTATAAAAAATGAAATACACGTGACAGAGGGGCTATGGAGAGATGAGAAGCACTGTTGGAGGGTGATAGTGGGGGAATCATTGAAGAACCCCCAGAAAGATTTTCGTTTTCTGATACATAGTAAGGTCTTCATTTACTATTCTTTAAAAGCTAATACAATTCAATATATAATGATAAATGTGTTTTAGACTGCACCATTCTTTCCTAAATTTCTTAGAGGGAGAGCCTCCCAAAGCCCACTTTGTAATGGTCAGGCTCACTCACTGCACTTGGTGTGCACCGTATGGGAACTGGTCTGAAATCATTTGCCAGAGCTGCTTTGGGTTTCCAGTCTGGCCCTGGCAGGAGCAGGAGCCTCGTACTGTGAAATAAAACCAACCATTGAAAAGTTAGTCACGGAGACGCAGCACCAACCTTCGCGTTAACCTTTTTTCGTTTTCTTGCAAATTCATATAATATACAACAGAAGTAGCGGAGAGTGACGTTAGCCTCCTTGGCTTAACAACACACTCCGTCACTTCAGTAACGCAGGGCTGCACCATATGTTCAAGAATATGGTGCAACCCTGTGTTTCCCCTGCGCTGGCGCTACACTTAAACGGGGAAGATTGTTTATGTACAGGAAGGTCCCCCTTCCTGCACATAAACAATTTTGAAATGTCGTTTTGTCACTTCTATGTGTGCTGCTTAATGCAGCACACATGGAAGTTACAAAATGTCATTTTTTTTTAAAGATTGTTGATGTGCAGGAAGGATCGCATTCCTGAACATAATCAATCCAAGGCGTTTTACAAAAACGAGGAGAAATTAAGAATTTCACCTTGTTTTGCCAAGTTAAGACCAGGTTTTCCCTGGCCTTAATTTTGGCGCTGCCTCCCATTTACGCTGCCCTTGTAAATAGGGGGCAGTGTCAAAATCAATGGGTGTTGCGGGAGAAACGCCCACCGCAACACCCACTGCCCACCCCTTTCACGCTAAGCATTGGGGGAAAGGGGGTCTTATTTACAAGGCACCGTTAATCCACGTTAAGTGGCTTAATTTTGCCTTGTAAATAAGGCGACGCACATATTGCCACGGGAACATCTCAAAAAGTGATGTTCCCATGGTGATAGGGGCTTGTAAATATGTCCCTAAAATCATTAGTAATTCGAGTACTTGTTTTGTGTGTTGTGTGTACAGGTGTGTTAATTTTTTTCGAATTACTATTTTAATGTTAGAAATTTAAATCCTACAAATTGCTTGGGGGTCCCCGGCTTCCAGTGGTGACTCAATGGGGGTCCTCAGGAGTCAAAAGTTTGGGAACCACTGGTCTAGATAGATAATCAGGTGGATCCCCTTTGCTCTCAGGAGAGGGATGATTGTCCTCATGATCTTGGTGAAACACCAAGGAGCGGATGATAGCCCGAAGGGGAGGGCTTGAAACTGAAAGAGGCGATCGTCCCAAATGAATTGAAGGATGGGCTGATGTTCTTCTGCCATAGGGATGGTAAAATAGGCGTCTTTTAGATCCAATTTGACCAACCAGTCTCCTTGAAGAAGAAGGTCTCTCAGGAGGTGAATGCCTTCCATTTTGAAGTGCCTGTACACAAGGTATTTGTTTACCTCCCGTAGGTTTATAACTGGCCTCCAGTCTTTCTCCTTCTTTTGGACCAAGAAGAGTGTGCTGACAAACCTCTATTGAGAAAAAGGAACTTCGATAAAAGCGCCTTTTTGGTGCATGGAAGAAATTTCTTCCTTGACAATCTCCTGGTGTTTCATTGGAAGAACCAAGGGATTGGGTGTACGCATTTGACATGGAAGTTCCACATAATCTATTTTGAAGCCCTGAACTGTGTCGAGAACCCGAGGGTCTTGAGTCATGTATTTCCAAGCATGGTAGAAGTGTCTGAGTCCTCCCCCGAACTTGGGAGGGGAAGAGGAGAGAGAAGGACTTACTTGGAGGGTTGCTGTTCGGAGTTCCTCGGGAGGAGAAACCTCTGTTGCGAGAACCTCTTGCTCTATGTGGGTAAAACTGTTGGTTGGAAGGGTAGAAACCTCTGCCCGCAGCTCCTCTGCCTCTTGTGGATGAGAAGGGCCGGTAATTCCCCCAGACAGAAGAATGGCCCCTTCTTCCGGCCAGTCCAAAAAAGTTACTACTGAAGTCACGCCTCATATTATTCTGGGCCTTGTCTAGGCCAGTGAAAGTGGAAATGTACTTCCCTATAGTCTTAATCATGTCCTCACCGAAGAGGAGCCCCCTGGGTTTCTTTGAAAGTTCCTTCTCGGCTAGGTCACCCAGTTTTGGATTCATTTTGTTGAGGATGGTCTTCCTCCTTTCAATGTTAAGGCCTGAAATAGCATTGCCGAGCAAGACGATTGTCCTTTGGCTCGAGCCTCTAACTTGGTTAGTGTCAAGGGGTGAATTGGAGATATAAGATTCTTCGGCCAAGTCAAGAATCTTAGTAAGGGGGCCTTGAACATCAAGAAGGCGATCTTTGGAACTTTTGAGAGCCCTCTTGAGGCCTTTCCTGGGTTCCTTACCCAGTTTAAACAAAAATGTAATAAGGTTGGGATCGAGATTAGGGGTCTGACAGACCTTGTCTTCGATGCATGGCCTCGGGTATTCAGATCTGAGGGTATTATGTGTCTCCCTTTCGAGAGAATTCCTTATCCATCTGGTAATGAATTTAGCGACATGGTCCTGGGGAAACCATTTGGAACTATTGGGGTGGGAGATGTTGAGGGGAGAGAACATTTCGCAACCCAAGGGATCAAAGATGGCGTGTTTGTCAGAGGGGGAAAAGTCAACCTCAGAGTGGATATTAAAATCCAGGTCATTGAGATCCTGATCATCTAAGTCAAGGATAAACTCATCATAGTGGTTGTCGAAGACTTCGTCTCCGTCCGAATCGGTACCTGCATCGTGACGTGCACTATTGAAATTTGTGTCGCTAGGGACACCCGCCAAGTTTGTGCCGCAAGGGACACCCATCCTATTTGTGTCGGGAGGGACACCAGTACCTTTTGAGGCGTGGGGGCCTCCCAACAAGCGCGAGGTGCTAGGACCTGGCAGGTCAAGCGGGGTATCAAAACCTCTAATAGTGCCTTCACAATGTTTCACTTTTTTAGTGCTTTTGGAGCATACAGCTTCAGGAACACTAGGAGTGTCGTCATCATGTTCTTCTAGGAAGGGTCTTTTGGATGAAATGACCTCCTTCAACGTGTCCATCATGCAGGACATCATCTCCCTTTGTAAGAAAATTTTAAAGGGATCATTAGTGTGGTTAGGGGAGCTAACGATAGCATCGTCAGACTCCATGTCAGACATGACAGGTAGGTATAGTTAGGATAGGTTAAAATATTGAACAAATGAAACCTAACTGCCTTTTACATTTTTTTTTTTAATGAATCTAAATCCTAAATCCTAAATGCTTTTTAATTTAAAAAAATATATATTTATGGATCTAATGAATAGTTAATGACAGACCTAACTAAAATCACACTGGTATCGATAAATGATATGTATGAGGCCAGTCAAGGGAATAAACTCCCTCTAAAAAATCTATTCATAACAGGTTAAAAATAATGGGAAATGATTTGGGGGGCATAGGGCGTTAAAAGGCCAAAATACTAAAAGGCAGAGACGAGAAAAAACAGCTGATTAACTCTGCGGCAGCGGCTGGCAAGCGCAAAGCAACTGACGCACTCGGGCTAGCCACTGTCAGAAGATTAGAGGAATGGACCCAGGGAGGCAGCGTGCACGACGCCGCCGTTGCCGAGATCCATTCCTCAATATAGAGAAGGGAGACTCGCTCGCTAGGCGGCAGAAGCGAGCCTGTCTAAAGATTAAAGGAGGCAAAAGGAGGCGATATTTACGGAATATCATTCACCCCCTGGCCATTACCGATACCCGAAGGGCAGGCAGCGAGGAAGGAGGGGCGTTTCAAAAGATTGAGTGCCCGGGTAGAGAAAAACGGCCCACACTCATACTTGGATACATGGTGAGGACGGGAGGTGGGTGGGCTAATGACAAACATATTTGGAAGTCGGGGGAGGGTGAAAGGTTTGTGGAGAGAAACGGGTCAAATGGCAAAATCGAGGCCGAGAAGTCGAATAGTCAATAAATAAATGATAGTTGTATGAGTTAACAGCTAGTAAACAATTGATAATTATAGAGCTAAACAAACAGTAGCCTAGGAAATACAATAAGTAGAAGCATAATAGATAGAGCCAACTTATCTGCTTGCCAGCGGCATTTAAAAGAGGCAGCTCTGTTGTTCCTCATGCCTTATATTGTTGTCACGCTGTCACTGCATTCTAATTCTTCTTTCTATGATGTAAGTGGCAGCTTGTGAGTTGCATTAAAGGATTAATGCATAATGTAGCCTCCTGTCTTGTAATGACATTTTGTAAATTACTCTTAGTACATATGGAGCAATGGAAAAACTAATAGAACATTATTTTACATATGCAAGCTTTCTTTGTAAGAGGTGCAGAGAAGGGTGAGCAAGTCTTCTGCCTTCAATTAATTAGTTGCTTTTGGACATTGGGAAATGAGTATTCAGTCACTTTCACAGATTTGAAGTCTGTGTTTAATGCCATTAACAGACATCTAACGGCTAAATGTATTGCTGCTCGGAACTCCTACCGAATCCCTAGTACCCATTAGGACCCTTCACAAGAGCAGTTATGGATGTGTACATCATGCTCATGATGTAAATGGAAGAAAACAATTTCCAATAGGCCAGGGATGGCATCAAGTTAGTGCTTAAATTGTACAATTCCTTTATTAATGGTGAGATCGATTCATTGTCTTTGATTCAGATCAATTAATTGACTTTCATCCAGCTTGATGCTCTTTGCTTGACAGGTGACCAGATCCCTACTTTATTTTTTTCAGGCAATGCAAGCCATTATTTTGTACAAAACAGGGTTGCCGATCATCATAGAAGAGTCAGTGGTAATCCTTGGTGGTGAGTTTTGCCAGGGCAGAGGTGATGATATTGTAAGGGAGGGCAGTGTGCTGGTACCATGATGGAAATTTAAGATTTGACTTTCTGGCCATTGGATATAATAATGAGAGAATTGGAAAAGACTAGCTTAGCGATAAATACGCAGACAGTAGTAACATTCAGAAGGAGTGAAGATGACAGTGAAGTTGGGCTGATATTTAGATTGTTATAAGGCCTCAGTAATCTCAAGAACATCTCATGGAGTGGAGGTGTGGAGCAAGTAAAATATGTGAAGTGTTTGTGGGAACGGAGAGGCAGTTTTTGAAACGAACACTTGGTGGATCCTGGGATCTGTATCAGTTATGAGTTAGCGCTGAAGCCACTACTCTGGGCAAAGAGCTGGTGCAACCATGGGCTCTGCATTTAAAAAGAGAAATACTGAAAGAAGTAATAGGCCTGCCAGGTCCAGGAAGCCCTGTCTGGCTAAGATCTATACAAATCTATTTGCAGATCCTGACTACAAGGATTGAAGAGGCTTGATACATTCACACTTTATTTGATCTTTGTGTAGTGCTACCTTCCCACTACTATGCTGCATTAAAAAAGTTTGTCCAGAGGATTAACGCACAGTTTGCAGAATATTTTGTTTCTGTCAGTTGGAGGACTGTGAAAAACTATGGAGCCAGACCTAACACTGGTAATTTTCCATGCCACCCTGCCGGCCCAGCAAGTGAAATGTAGCTAGTAGCTGATGCTGAGTGTCAGTGGTGCTAAGTAGGGCAAGTGCACAACGTAAAGGCTGTTTTGCTCTCTAGGAGGCAACAATGATATAGGCCGATAGTTTACAGGTTTAGATGGGTCAAGTACAGGGTTTTTAAAGAAGAGTACCACTATGGCATGTTTCCACTGCTGGGGGACATGGCCGGAGGACAGGGCGAGATTAATTTATTCACACAAGACAGGTTGAATTATCTTGTGGCCCTGCTCTAAGATGGAAGGAGAAATTAAGTCTGCTGGCGATCCAGATTTGATGTGGCACACAGGGAAGTTAATTCCATAAGTTCCATTGGGCATATTTGCAGAAGCTTGACGCTGTCAGCTGCAGAGTCAAACCACATCTCCAACTGCGGGCGGGTGACTTCCAGCTTCTACCAGAAAAGAGATGTAAATGTTCTCCACTTTTTCAATAAATAGTAGTCTTGGTGGGACTGATTGATAAACTGGTGAAATGCCTTTAATGCACCTTATAATACGCTCAGCAACAATCTTTCTGTGCCAGAGACTCTTGAGCCTCGTACATTTCTTTTTGAAGACAGAAAGTACATGATTGAACCATCCTGCTGAGGTCTTTTGTCTCTGTGCAGCTTGTTTAACCACAGGGGCAATATGGTCTAGTGCTTCTCTGAGCCAGCTGTCCAGCTGAATGCTGGCTTCATCTACACCATGGTCCAGAATCGGACTGTGATTTTCCAGAGCCTGATTGAGCCTCTCAGGGGTCCCTTTAGACAATTTCTGTGCCCAGGTGGGGACAGGGGTACAAAAGGGGGTGGTAATGGACAGAGCATCTGAACCAATCAAACACTCACACCCAGTCAAAAGATCTGGGTTTAATCCATCACCGTTCTTTAGCCCACTCTGCCACCCCAGTTCAGACATGGCTATATGCAAATCAGTCTGACCCTGTGCCTCATGGGAACAGTCCAGCCCGAACTGCCAAGCCATGCCTTCCCTGGACCGGAAACAAGCTTCAGAGGACCGGTTTCTGGCATTACAGCTGTCTTCAGCCCGGCTTGCTTGAATCCAGTGGCAAAGTGAGCAAGGGACTCATGTCTGAGCATACCCTGCCACACTTATGGTAGCCAAAAGCGGTACAAAAGGGGGTGGTAATGGACGGAGCATCTGAACCAATCAAACACTCACACCCAGTCAAAAGATCTGGGTTTAATCCATCACCGTTCTTTAGCCCACTCTGCCACCCCAGTTCAGACCTGGCTATATGCAAATTAGTCTGACCCTGTGCCTCATGGGAACAGTCCAGCCCGAACTGCCAAGCCATGCCTTCCCTGGACCGGAAACAAGCTTCCGAGGACCGGTTTCTGGCATTACAGCCGTCTTCAGCCCGGCTTGCTTGAATCCAGTAGCAAAGTGAGCAAGGGACTCACGTCTGAGCATACCCTGCCACACTTATGGCGGCCAAAAGCGGTACAAAAGGGGATGGTAATGGACGGAGCATCTGAACCAATCAAACACTCACACCCAGTCAAAAGATCTGGGTTTAATCCATCACCGTTCTTTAGCCCACTCTGCCACCCCAGTTCAGACATGGCTATATGCAAATCAGTCTGACCCTGTGCCTCATGGGAACAGTCCAGCCCAAACTGCCAAGCCATGCCTTCCCTGGACCGGAAACAAGCTTCCGAGGACCGGTTTCTGGTATTACAGCCGTCTTCAGTCCAGCTTGCTTGAATCCAGTGGCAAAGTGAGCAAGGGACTCACGTCTGGGGACAGCAGCAAGATTTACTAGCAATTTATCTTGGAATAAGTTTAAAGGAATGGCCAAGTTATCTGACCAGGCCAGAGGAATAGGTGGTCGAGTTTCAATAAGCGCCATGTTGGTGAACACAGGGTTGAGGATATTCCCCAGTCTACTAGAACACGAAATGAGACAGTGGAACCTTCTTAATGTCAGCACCTAACCTCAAGTAACTCTAATATAAAAAAATATAAAAAAATCACTTTCATTTCAACTTAGGGAGATGTGTGCACACTGGTTGACACCCACCGTCACAGTGCTAGTTCAAGCAGGAACGCAACAACATAAGCAAAAGCACAGGTGCACCACGGTATACCATCAATAAAATTAATTCAAATCCAAGTATGACATGAGAGAAAGCTCTTCAGTTTTGATTTCTTTATTCTGTTTCGAAGTAGAAAAGACAGTACAGCCGATGCGTTTCATCCCAACTTGGGACGTCTTCAGGGCTGTTTAAATACAAACAAACATACAAACATTAAAAAGAATGTCCACCAAAATACAGGGTATTGTGACAAACAAACCAATAAAAACACAAGTGAGAAACCTATTTGTAATCATGTGAGATATACTATATACATATTGAAGTTGTTCCGGTTTCTACAGTACAACCCGGAGCTATGCGCTATAGAATTAAAGATGGGTCTAACTCCTATAGCATTCTATAAATTAATTCTGGCGAAACTATTGATATTTACATTTATTACTCTCTCACAGAACATGTAGGTAGGTGTATACATGCATATTAAATTTGTCTGGTCTCTATAATTCATTCAGGTGCTATGCACTCCAAGGGTGAAACAAACAAGGGTTTAACTTCTAAAAAATATTCGATAGACTCATCAGGGTGAGACTAATAATATTTGCATTTATGAATCTCTCGCAAAACCTTTGGAAACAAAAGAAGATAAGATGAGAAGATTAAAAAGTGTGGGAGAAGGAAGAAAAAGGAGGACAATGAAGGAGGTAGAAATGAGGGGGCAAAACCAAGAAATATTACGCATGACCTGTAATGGCCAAGAAATAAGGATGTATAAAGGACCATACACGGACGAACTCACCACAAGTGGAATATAGGAAGACTGAATTAGCCACCAGAGAAATGCAGAAGAAAATGGAACAACCGGTGCACAGAGAAACTCAGAAGAAACCTGAAAATTTGGAGGTAGCAAATAGAGTCCTCCCAGACACAACAATCATTAGCTCAGATAAAACCTCTACTGATTTCCCCAAAAGTATTATGGGGGAAGAAAAGATCGAACTTTATGGGAGTTTAACTAAGCCCTTGGGGGAGAATAGCCCAACGGCAATTAAACTCCTGCACAACATAACCCCCAATTACTTCTTTCTGGCTGAAAGAAGAGTTGCACGAACAAGCATCTTTCAGCCATCGTACAAGTCAAAGGGCAGACATGACATCATAAATAGAGGTAACCTACTAAGGCTCTTTCATCATATTCCATCACTGTCTAGCATAACTAGTGCAGACATGGAGTGTGTTCACTTCAAACCAAGGGACTAAAAACCCCAACCAAGAAAACACAGTAGTAACCTGGATAAATCATAACATCGAAGAGGCCGTGCTCTTGGAAACTGAAACTTTCAAAAACTGGGGAATAGCAGTGATGACACCTGAGCTAGAAAAGTACCCACAAATCTTACTGGATCCATCAAACGATCTAAAGAAAGTAAAGCAAAATACGTGTAGCATACTGAAAGGCACTTCAAATAAGCAATTACAACAGAATTATAGCAACCTAAACATCATTGTAAGCACTCAAGGAGAAACGATTGTACAAAGAACAATAAAAGAAGATGCACCTCGAAAAACATCATGGAGGGAGAAATATAGTAGGATTCACAGCGGCACTCAGAGCTCTACTCGTCATACCTGATGCTAAAGAAAACAAGGGGGACCGTTCAGGGGACCTTGACCCCTAATATAGAACAAGCATCCTAAAAAGGGAATCAACAGTGAACCAGGTCTAAAAATATATCAAAATCTTAAACTTGTTTCTTGGAATGTGGCTGGCCTACAAAATACCCTCAGACAAATAACAGCAAAAAATAAACTGCTAGATTACGATATTGTATGCCTACAAGAAACCTGGGCAACTGAACCAGTACATCTGGAAGGGTACGCGGGCTTCCATCAACTCGCCACCAAATCCAATCGTTATGGAGGACCATCAGGCGGAATCTCAGTCTATGTTAAACACGCAAAACAATTTAACGTCAAGAAGATAAACACCGATGCAAACATGCTAAAAGCACTGCTAATAGAAGGAAGAAACGCCAAGGAAAATATCTCATCCTTTCTCCTAATTAATGTATATTTAAACACATTGGCTCAATGGAAATTAAAGGCTACTCATCACGTGATTACAACGTTGCAGGAAATTCTAACTATGCATCGGTCTCCGGCAAAATTGGTTGTGGGTGATTTAACTTGCACCACTTGGGAACAAAACAGTCCGAAAGGATTCACTTAACTGGCGCGGAAATAATTTTCAATAACTTCTTATTAGAATATGAATTAACTTCAGCAGAGCACTTACAAAAACCTGATCTAAACAAACAAATGAGAGCCACATTTAAGAACAGCTCCACAATTTACTATATTTTTCTCTGCGACCAGTTAGCCTCCAAAATTGCAGATTTCAAAATAAAAACGGACGAAACAAGAGACCTTGCATTACTCCTGGTAGAACTTAACGTCACCTCAGAAAAACGGGAAAGAATTACAACAATTTTCCAATCTAATGGTGTCGAAGAACACACCGCGGTGAGGCGAATAAAATGGAACTCGCATCAGGTGACTGCGCTGAAAAATTGGAAAGAAAAAGAAGAGCAAAAAGGGAACAACTTTGTGGCAGGACCCCACAGGGAAAATTGGACAAATTGGACAAACAAACTGAAAATATGGTTGAAGAAAGGTGATCCCAACCCTAATGAGAAGAAGACATCAAAACCTACAGACAAAAACAATCAATTGTTGGATATAACTCGTAATCTAAAAAGGGCAAGAAGAGCAAATAAGATCGCTGGTTCAAAGAATACATGGGACAAATACAATAAACTGCACAAAGAACAGAAACAATTGCTCTGGATAATCAAACAAAACAGGCTCGAAGAAGAGTGGATTAAAATACATGAACTAACAAAACCTCACAAACAACGGCAACTTTGGCAATATATAGCAGAGCAGGATAATGATAAGATAATCCGGAGTAATGCTGTTCACGCTGATGCATGGGTGAGACATGTAGACGCAATATACATGGACAAGGAAGAACGCACTAAAAGTGGAAGCTCCACAACGTACATAGAGAGAACTCAAAACAACGTAGTATCCTTAAACTCCACAAACACAGTCATGCTTAAAGATCAAGATGTAAAGGCGGTGGAAAAAGTGATAAAAAAGATAAGGAAAGACGGGGCACCAGGACCCAACGGTCTCCCGGCTGCAATGTTTAAGGAGGACCCAAATTACCGGGGGAGAGTCCTATCAGCACTATTTATCGAATGCCGATTGCACGGCAAGGTGCCAGACTCGTGGCGCGGATCAATTCTACAACCCATATTCAAGAAGGGAGATAATACAGATCCAAAAAACTACAGACTAATAGCCCTTTTGGATATTGAAGGGAAGGCTTATGCAAGTACCCTGCTGACAGAATTAACTAGATGGGTTGAAGAAAACAATATTCTCCCTTTTTACCAAACTGGGTTCCGCAAAGGCTGTTCGACCATAGATAATATCACAGCAATATCCTATTTGGGACAGCAAGCTAACGGCAGGGAAATCAAACCAGTCAATGCTTGCTACATAGATTATTCAGCAGCGTTTGATGGAGTATCACGCAACAAGCTTTGGACTAAACTGCGTAATTGGCAAATTCCTTCTGACTTCCTAAATGCAATCATATCTCTTTATAGCAACACCTGGATCAGAGTTAAATTGGTTAATAACATCACAACAAAAAAGTGCCTCACAAATCAGGGCTTAAAACAGGGATGCGTACTTGCCCCTACTCTTTTTAACTTATATACCGCAGACCTGGGTAAGACGATACAAAACGCTAACCTAGCAGTTCCAAAAATTGGGGGCAGTAAAATTCAAATCCTACAATACGCGGATGATCTGGTGGTGATGGACCATACGAAAATAGGCTTACAAAAGGCTCTCAATGCTCTAAACGACTACAACCTAAACAATGAACTAAAGATAAATGTGGGAAACACCAAAGTTGTGATCCTTGGGATTTGCAAAAGAAAAACAGCCCTAAAATGGCAAATGGGAAAGAAGGCAATAACAGTTTCAAAATTCTACAATTATCTTGGGTGTTGGTTGAGCGATACAGAAAAAGCTAACATGCACTTACATACAATGGAATCTAAGGTGGAATCTACAATTTATGCTTTGTGCAAATTACAAGAGAAAATGCAGAGCCCCACCACCATTCCAATCAGAAAGGTATTACAAGCAAAAATAAGGGCGGTCGCGGGATATACCCATCAGGCCTTCCCAGGCAAAATGAGTGCATATAAACGTGTCTTTAAACTACCGAAATACACACGTAATAGCGGTATTCGCTTAGAATTTGGCCTGGTCCATCAAAGCAAAGACTGACTAGGAGCACACGCTAAATACTACTTTTCTGTACTTGGAGCGCCGGAAGGGAGCTTGAAGAGCAGGCTAAAACCCATTTACAATGGTCACCTAATCCAATTTCAGGCAAAAACCTGCTGGAAGCAGTAGAAGTTTTGGGCCTGGCAATGCAAAATTGGAGCCAGGAAGGCATAACTTATCCAATCATCAAAAAGTCAATAAACAAACAATGCTACCAGCTATCAAGAGAAAATGATTTAATAAATCTGAAAAAAGGAAGATGTCAAATGGGAATAATAGCAACATACAAAAAACACAAACTTCAGCCCTACCTTAACCAAGCACTCGGGAGAAAGGCCCTAAAAAATATCCAGTGGGATAGACTGGTATCACTCCCAATAAAAGAGTTAAATCCTGGTTGGAAAACCATGGAAAACAAAATTCAATGTAGAATATGCAATTTTAAAACAGAATCACTGCAACATCTAGTGTTTTGTTGCACAGGCTTCTTACAATCCCGGCGGAAGTTACTAAAACCTATATGGTTACGTAAAGGTGTTCGAACGACAAAGGAAGCAGTCACAATTACACTCGCTTGCACAGAAACAACGGACGTTGCCAGAATTGGGAGATACATGCAGGAAGTCCGCTCCAATTGGAGAGGGCGGATGAATCTGATAATTTGCACATAAAACCTCACGATCAGTAATAATAAGTCCCACAGCGGCCATAAGACTTTTAAAGACTTTATGATCTTTCTAACTTTTATACTGTTTTTATGCTTAGTTATAGAAAGAATGGATGTATCCTTTGTATTTTAAAGTGTGATATATTGCAAATGGTTTTAAGTAACTGTGCAATAAAAAAATAAAATGACTGCTCAGAGGATACTTTATTATATCAATCATCACTATCCCATATTAAAATGTAAGCCAAAAACCAGAAATGTAACCAATCATGAGACCTATTGGGATTTAATTCATAGACCAGCTCAGATATACCTACCAATTTAGGAGTAGTACTTCTTGTCTTCGTAGCAGAGACGGTAATAGGTACGCGCTATGCCTCGAATTGATGTCCTCCATACAAACCTATGTAGAAGGAAGAACAAAATCCCAGATCAGGAATATATAAACGAAATCTAGGAGTACTAGTTGTACTGAGATCCATATTTTTTTAATAGCGTGTCCTTACATAAGAGGGGAAAGTCCAAGTTTCCCAAGACGAAGATGTGTAATGAATGGAGCTTGCAGGTAGATGAGCTCTTTCAGACGGGTTATAATATTATAGCTTCACGTGGGATCTGTGGCGGTGATGGTCCCAATCTATAAAAAAAGTACAGAACTAGTGCATAGGTAAAAATATTGGCCGATGTGAAGCATAGACAAGGTGGGTAAACAATAACCCCACAATCTTAACTTACATTGTGAAGTGGAGATAAGCAAGCAGCTACTCAATAAACTGATCAGTAGAATCAATGTTCCTGTAGTTAAAATCCAAGCGCTTGAGGAGGTAATGACCACGTGTCTTAATTCTAATGTGGGGACACACTAATAATGATGGTCTCAGAAGAGGCTGTCACGTTATCTCATAAGGTTCCCATAATTATTAAAAGTTTGATATGTGTGTTGTGAAAACGCCTGGATAGGTCTTGGGTCCCCAGACCAGCAAATATTGTACTTAGAGCCACAGTTCTCATTGTTAAGGAAACTTTGACAAGTTAATGAATTGCATTTTATCTAAATATATTTATTCTAGGGTCGTAATAACTGTGGAAGGTGGATGCCCCATCAGGCATAAGCACTAGGCTCTAATAGGCAAGAGGGGACAAAAAAGTAAATCTGACATCAATATATCAGAATGAGCAGTAAGAAAGTAACCAACGTGCGCGACAACGTTGCTAAAGAGTTGCCGATCCCGAGTTTAAAAAGTACGAGCAGGGCATGGTTACTTCCCTCCTTGTACCTATTAGTCCAGTTATCCCAAGCCCAATGCCCCGAGAAAAAAAATATACAGAAATGGTCTCAATTGGAAATTAAGGTGTAAGGAAAAATGACCAAAATGCCCACAGCTCCCAATCTCAGGGGACAATCACCATTCATTGTCGCGTCGCGATGATCTGAATCAGGAATGCACAGGAGACGGTAGGGTGGTCAGCATCTGTTTATTCTTATACATATATATGCATCTGCATGGCGCGCTCGTGGTCCCCTGACCTCTCGCCCTGAGGTCCTGCAGGCAACTGATCTCTGACCCCCACCCCCTGACCGGATGTGGTGTCCGGTGTCCCTGTCCCCCTGACCCTGAGCCCCAGGGTCCTAGTGTCATCATGTGGGCACGACATCTCCCCCCTTGTTGCGAAACAAAGTTTCTTGCCACTTGTCCTTTTTGACTCATGCTCATTATCGTACAGAGAGATAGAGAGAGAGAGAGAGAGAGAGACAGAGAGAGAGAGAGAGAGAGAGTCCCCTCACATCTCTTCGATCAGTCTCTTCGTCCTTTTACATTCTCGCTTTGGTCGCTGTTCTCCAACAACGGGTGGTGGATCTTCCTGCCAAGTCTCTCTGGTTGGTTCCTCCTTTGGCATGTCTCCTTCTTCTTCCGTTTTCACCTCCTTGAAGTGGGAGCTGTTTCTTGTGATCTGGTGTTGGCCAGCAGCAGCGGTGATCATGGGCCCCTTCACTTTCACCACTTTCAGCGAACGCTCTGTCTGACTTTCTCACCTGCCGCTGTTTCACGAGCACCATGTCCCCTTCCTCTAACTTGTGAGGCGTGGCATGCCTTTTTTGATCGGTATACTCTTTCATTTTTGCTTTCTGTCCCTTGTCTCTGATGGCGACGTCCTTCTGTTCCGCTTTTTCTCCTTCCTTCATCTGCGGCAGTCTCGTTCTGCTCACTCGCCCTAGTACCAGTTCAGCGGGGCACTTCCCCGTGGAACTATGTGGTGTGTTCCGATAATCCCTGAGTACCTGGCACAGGGCTTGTCCGATCGAAATTTGAGTCAGTTTTGCTCTTTGCACCGCCTTTTTGATGGTCCCCATGAACCGCTCAGCCATCCCATTTGCTTGTGGCCACAGTGGCGTTATTCGTCTGTGACGTATGCCTAGGTACGCCATGAATCTTTTGAATTCTTCTCCTGAGAAGGGTGGGCCATTGTCTGTTTTTAATGTCTGCGGCGAGCCCCATGCTGCAAAGATGTCATCTAACACTGGTAGCGTGGCGTTCGCCGATGTTGATGACACTGGCTTTACTAGGGGAAATCTTGAGTACTCGTCTATCACAACCAGGAAATAGCTTCCTGTTTCTAGTGGCCCGTAGAAGTCTGCTGCCAGCTCGGTCCACACCGCCTGTGGTAGCAGGGACATTTGCAGGGGTTCTGGTTTTGACGGTGGTCCTGTTATTTGACATACATGACACTTTGTCACCATCTCTTCCACCATGCTGTCAAGTCCCGGGAACCACACTTTTTCCTGCAGCATCTTTTTAGTGGCTACCATGCCCCGGTGTGACTCGTGTGCCAAATCCACCGTTCTTCTTCTTAGCGTTTGGGGCATCACTATCCTCATGCCTCTCATTATTGTTCCATTTTCGCATTCTGACAGCTCCTCATTTATTCTTTTGAATGCCAGCAGTTCCTCTTTGTCTATTCCTTTTCCTACGCCCATGTTGCTGTTTACGTGTCTCCATCGCTTCGCACTGGTGATCCTCATCGCCTCCTGCATGGTGGCGTCCTGTTTCGTTTCTTGATTTAGTTCACTCTCTGTTATTGTCGCCGGTGTACTGAGTTTCAGTGCGAAGTTCAGGTACTCTTCTGCCATCGTGGTCGCTTGTGAGTTCTGCGGCAGGGGGTGCCTTGACACATAGTCTGCTGGGTTTTGTTCTTTTCCTGGCTTGTGAATAATTTTAAAATTGTAGTCCATGAGCCTCATTCCCCACCTTTCTATTCTTGGCGGTATCTTTGCGTTCGGGTTGCCATAGATTGTTATCAACGCCTGATGGTCAGTCACGATCGTGAACGGTTTTCCGTATACGAACATGTGGTAATGTTCACAGGCCCACACCACTGCCAGACTCTCTTTTTCGGGTTGTGAATATCCTTTCTCAACGTCTATCAGACTCTTGCTCCCGTATGCAACGATGTGTCTTGGGGAGTCTCTCCCGGGCTGATGTTGTGCTAAAATTGCTCCCAGCCCCACGGGGCTGGCATCCACTGTCAGCTCTGTGCATAACTTCGGGTCGAAGCATGCCAAATGATCCACTGCTGTCACTGCCCTTCTTATCTCTTCGAACCCTTTGTCACACTCGCTGGTCCACTGAAATTTCTGGCCTTGTTTCGTCAGTTCTCTCAGTGGCGCGCTGACGGTGGCGAAATCTTTAATGTAGCGTGCACAGTAACTTGCTAGCCCCAAAAAGGATCTCACTTCCGCCACGTCTGTGGGCTTCTTTGCTTTTTCCAATGTCTCTACCTTGCTGCAGTCTGGCCGCATTCCTTTTTTGGAAAATATGTGACCGAAGAACACTAGCTCGTTTCGCCCCAGTTCGCATTTTTCTTCATTTAGCGTTAGACCTGCTTCTAGATGTGAGCATACCTCCCTTAAGGCCGTGTCATGTTCTTCGTCCGACTTCCCGAACACCAGGATATCGTCACTGTAGTTCAGGCTGTTCTTGACGGGCCTGATGACTTGACGAATCGTCTCCTGAAATATTTCTGCAGCCGACGAGATCCCGAAACTCAAGCATTTGTACCTAAATAGTCCGAGGTGGGTGGAGAACGTCGTGATGTATCGCGACTGAGGGTCTAAGTCAAGTTGGTGGTACCCCTTGCACAGATCCAATTTCGAGAACCTTCTCATGCCTGTGAGACAGCTAATCATGTCGTCTAGGTGTGGGCCAGGGTGTCGCTCACGTTCAATTGCCTTGTTCGGGATCCTCATGTCCACACATATTCTTATCTTCGATTTGTCCTTCTTTGGGACGGCCACGATGGGTGACACCCATGGTGTCGGTCCATCCGCTCGTTCTATGATGTCCTGTTTTAGTAGGGCCTCCAGCTCTTCCTCGACTTGTGGCTGTAGGTGTATGGGCACCCTTCTGTGATGTTGCGCAACTGGTCTTATTGTCTCATCTATGTGCAACGTTATCTGTCGTCCTTTCTGCTTTCCTAAACCCTCTATCAATTTGGGGTATTCTTTTAGAATGTTTATTTTTTTTTCTGACATCTGATATGTCATTTCCATTAGTCCCATCATTTGTGCCGTGACGTTGCTCAGCAAGCATGGTGCTGGGATGTCTCCTTTGAGCACATGTATCTGCTCCGTTAGCCTTTGATCCTTATATCGTAGTTCCTCTTTGAACTTCCCTAGGTTGATCACTGGACGCTTTGCCCCCCATGTGAATACTTTCACTCGGGATGGCTTCAGAGCCGGCTTAACTTTCATCTTCTCATATTCAGAGACGCACATGATATTGCACGTTGCGCCGCTGTCTAACACAAACGTGGTATCATGTGGTCCCACTTTGATTGTTACGGACTCCGTTTTCTTTATTTTCTTTTTGTCCACCAGGCATATTGTTTCGTCGCATTCTTCTTCCTCTTCTTCTGAGTCTGTGTTAACCTCTGTCATGAGGTATAGCCGCTCCGTTTTTTCTTCTTCTTCTTCTTCCCCTGATTCTGCGGACGAACTCCTCACTCCTGTCTTGACATGCCTGATGTGTCTGCGCGTCGGCATCCTTCCTCTACTAGTTCTTCAACGGTCATTTCTGAACTGTGCCCCTTGACACACACTTGCGTAGTGGTCTCGGCCGTTGCATTTTCGGCACGTCTGGCCAAATGCTGGGCATGGGCCGCCTCGGTGTGGGAACTCTAGTCCGCATCTGTAGCACGTTCCTTCTTGTTGCTTCCTCCCTGCCTGGCCGCCCCTGTCTTGTCTCCAGTTTCCTGTTTTGTTATTGTTGTTCGCCATCCGATTAATTTGTTCTCCACCTCTTCCTTTGCCACGTTCCATTTCTTTCGCGTGTGCTGTTGCTCGCGCTTCTGCCCTCCCGAGGGCGAGGATATTCTCCAACGTTATCGGTTCTTTCAGTATTCTTGTTCGGAAATCTATGTCCCGACAGCCTGCGATGATCAGTAGCCTTATGGCCTGCTCGTTATCAAACTTGTCAAATGCACAGTGAGTCACTAGTTTCCTCAACTTCGTTGCGAAATCGTCTAGTGATTCCTCCGCCTGTTGGAAAGCGATCATGAAACTGTACCTCTCGAAATCGACATTTCTTTGTGGATCAAACTTGTCTGTCAGGCACTTTGTTAACTTGTCATAAGTGTCAATGTCCGCAGCTGGCAGTGTCACCAACAGATCCTCGACCTCATCGCCCACGTAGTTTAGGAACAGCCCTCGTTTCTTGGCTGCTGTGACATCTGTTGCGTCAGCGTAGTTTTCGAAACGTCGGAGCCATTTCTCCCATCTTATCCCTGTTTGCGGTTCAGACAGGCTGAATGGCAGTGGTCTTCTGTATTGCGCACTTGGTTTCGGGTCTGCCATTTCTCCTTGTTTCCTATGGTCTGTTGCCTTTATTTGATTTTCCTTATTTCTGTCTTTGTGCCTTTATTCTCGTCTTCTTTTGTCTTTTTCCTTGTTCTCCTTTTTTGTTCTTTGTCTTCTCCTTGTTTGTGCCCTTAATTCTCTTTCGTTTGCGCCCCTTTATTGTTTCCTTCTTTTCTCTTCTGTGTTGCCTTTATTTTCCTTCTTTCTGTCTTTTTGCCTTTATTAATTTCTTCATTTGTGTCTTTCCTTGATTTTGCCTATGCTTGATTTGCACTTTTGCCTTTTTTTTCTTGAAAATCGGCACTTCTTTTGGGCAGATCGATTTTCCTGGCCTTAAAATGGCCACCGAGTCAATCTCGCTTCTGATTGGCTTGTTCGCCTGCTTTTAAGATGGCCGCCGATGGTCACGCGGTGTTTTGCAGCCAATGGACGTGCTGCCTGATTCTAAAATGGCCGCCAAGCCTTTGCCGCTCGCCTATTGGTCCTCCCGCCTGTCCCTAAGATGGCCGCCGAGACTCTCGCGGCAAATCTTCAATCTTTGCGCGTACACGCACAGCGCTTACCGGGGGCAGGCAGTCTTTCCTCGCAGCGGCCGGGGTGGGCTCCCGCGTCGCTGCGCTCTATCTTCTAGCCGTTTTCGTTTCCTCC
Source organism: Lissotriton helveticus (assembly GCF_964261635.1). Classification (NCBI taxonomy): domain Eukaryota; kingdom Metazoa; phylum Chordata; class Amphibia; order Caudata; family Salamandridae; genus Lissotriton; species Lissotriton helveticus. Next base: position 919,384,420 of record NC_136069.1, read on the forward strand.
TGACCCTGGCCACCAGTCTCCTGACACCGATCGATCTAACCTAATCCTTTCCGATGAGGTGAATCCACGCAGGTCGATGTCGCCGCCTTCGTCGCCAGTTGTCGCGTCGCGATGATCTGGATCAGGAATGCACAGGATACGGTAGGGTGGTCAGCATCTGTTTATTCTTATACATATATATGCATCTGCACGGCGCGCTCGTGGTCCCCTGACCTCTCGCCCTGAGGTCCTGCAGGCAAGTGATCTCTGACCCCCGCCCCCTGACCGGATGTGGTGTCCGGTGTCCCTGTCCCCCTGACCCTGAGCCCCAGGGTCCTAGTGTCATCATGTGGGCACGACATTCATGTCAAAGCATACCGTAAAAAATGATTAAGGCCAGAGAACGCGGTCACCTCAAACACCACAAGTACCGGCGGTCCGTCCAGCAGCTCGAAAAGGATGGTGAAATCCCCCGGGTTAAATAGCACGCCTGTTGTCAGGATCATTAGAGACACCTGTAGATGTTAAAAATATCCGATCACGTAAATACGAAGAAAGCAATGGCGGCCATCTTGGAGTGTCATAAATGGGGATAGAGGTGTCTCAAAAAGTAGAATGAAGCCATGCCGGGACTATGTTCGTGAATACTGTACGGCGAGAGCTAAATTGAAGCCAGTATATATGCTGTTAGAGAAGGGAAACTGTGAAGTAAATTGATGTTCAAAACTCAACACTCCGTGAGTAACCATAGTAACGTGTCAACATCCGGAAACTCACGACTCAGGTAGCGAATCCATAGCAATTTCAAATTTAACAGGGAAACATGTCATCAATAGGAAGGGAATATGGACCAGAATTCTTTACACCCGCCCCATCGATACATGAGATAGTATGTGAAAATAGAAAAACATAAAGGGAAACATATTAATATTAAAGAGGGATCGAACAAAAAAGCAAATCAGCACCCCCAGTCCAAGGGGCCTAAGGAGCTATGACAACAATTAAATAATCGAAATCACGTGGCTTCAGTTGAAATAGGGGCAGCCATTTTGAAGTCTCTAAAGGAATAGATTACATCTAATATATGAGGTGGGAATCGAACAGAGTAGATTCATCGCAAAAGAGTAGGAAGTGAGAGAGATAGGAGAAGAAAAAATAGCAGAGAGAAAAGGAAAGGAAACAGGAATGGGAGAGGGAGAGAAGCAATGGATGTGATCAACTGTATTATAATAATACGTTATATGCACAAAGGAGCCCATATTTACCGATATCCATCGAAACAAAAGTCACATAAACAAATCCATGTCAAAATACCGGAGACAATTCTGATTATGTAGGCACAGAGACAGTCAAATTCGAACATTAGGGGTCATGGGCGGAGATTACAACAGACAATATGTGTGAGGTGAGTTTATATTTGGACAGTTGGCATACCATAAATATGAGCCAAGAGGGAGATATCAACATTGGTAATATAGTCATTATAATATGCATGATGTAAATGGCTGTAATAGACCCAATTCATGGGAAATAAGGTGTACAGAAGTCAGTTGGCAAATTCATTTACAATGGATGGAGCATTTTTTTACACAAGATAACCCAGCTCTTCTAATACATAGTTCACTCAGTCTCTGTGCAGGGTCCACCTTTATAACAAAAGGGTTATATGGGAACAGATATACAAAACATAAATGTGACATGGTTATGATAGAAAGTAATGCATTTCATCATCATTATTGTGACCTAGCTCAACACTCCGTAATTTGCATATCCATTCTGCTTCCCTTTTTCTCAATGTAAGTTCCCGATTACCACTCCTTGGATGGACAGGTACATGATCTATTCCCATGAACCAGAGATCCTCAGCCAATGTGTGTTTTTCCTACATGTGGAATGTCAGGGGATACTTTAGATCACCATTACGTCGTGCTCTTACATGTCCTTGTATTCTTAGCTTCAAAGCTCTTTTTGTGCTGCCTACATAGATTTTGTCACTTGGGCAGCCTAAGATATGTATCACATGTTTGGTGTTACAATTTATTAGGTGATTGATCTGATATCTGCGACTGGTATTGAAGCAGAATTCTTTGGGTTTATCTCTCCCTATTTTACACATGTTACATCCTCTGCATGTGTAAAATTCTTTGGTCATGGGGGTCAACCAGCATGTTTTTTTCTCAGTCATGACATTACTGGGACATTGCATGTTTCTCAGATTTTGTCCACGTCTGTATGTGACCTTAGGTTTTAAAGTTAAGGTGTTCTGCGGACTTGGTATCTCTGTCAGTAGGTGTCAGTGTTTCCTCAGGGTGTTGTAAACCCTACTGCTTTCATCATTGAATTGTGTTGTGAAGGAGATGGGGGCTTTCTCAGATCTTTTGTGTGGTTTTGAAGTCAAAGTGGCTTTTCTAGTCACTTTTAAAATCTTTTCATGTGCCTTTTTGAGTGTTTCTACCGGATAACCTCTCTGTAGGAAACGTTCTTCAGTTTCCCTGATGTTTTTTAAAAATGTGTCTTAAGTGCTGCAGTTTCGTCGCATCCGTACCATTTCCCCATAAGGGATGTTGTCAATTACATGTTGGGGATGCGAACTTAGAAAATGCAGGGTACTATTGCAGGCGGTCGTTTTCCTGTGGGTTCGACTGGGTATATTGTCATTCTCAATGAAAAACGTGACATCCAGGAAGTCAATCTCATTCTTATTGTAGTTCATGGTGAACCGTACATTGAATGGGTTATCGTTTAGATAGTCATAGTAAGACATCAGATCAGGGACAGGCCCATCCCAGAGTATGATGACGTCGATATGTACCTGCCCCAAAAAATTAAATGTTCAGACCATCTTGCAGCGTGCCGTTCCCAGACAGGCTCCCGCTCATACCAGCCCATGAAGAGCCTGGCATAAGCGGGAGCAAACCTGGAGCCCATCGCTGTGCCCTGTATTTGTTGGAACCAGGTGGAGTCGTGGAGAAAATAGTTCTGGGATAGGATGATGTCAGTCATCTCCAAGAGAACCTCATTATGAGAGTAATGGTCAGCTGTTCTTTGACCCAAGAAGAATTGTAAGGCCTTTATTCCAAATTCCTTTCCGATACACGTGTAGAGGCTTGTAATGTCTAAGGTGACAAATATCAAATTGTCAGACCACACAAACCCCTCGAATTTTGCCAAGATGTCCTTGGTGTCCTTTATGTACGCAGGTAAGTTCCTCTTTGTCTATTCCTTTTCCTACGCCCATGTTGCTGTTTACGTGTCTCCATCGCTGCGCACTGGTGATCCTCATCGCCTCCTGCATGGTGGCGTCCTGTTTCGTTTCTTGATTTAGTTCACTCTCTGTTATTGTCGCCGGTGTACTGAGTTTCAGTGCGAAGTTCAGGTACTCTTCTGCCATCGTGGTCGCTTGTGAGTTCTGCGGCAGGGGGTGCCTTGACACATAGTCTGCTGGGTTTTGTTCTTTTCCTGGCTTGTGAATAATTTTAAAATTGTAGTCCATGAGCCTCATTCCCCACCTTTCTATTCTTGGCGGTATCTTTGCGTTCGGGTTGCCATAGATTGTTATCAACGCCTGATGGTCAGTCACGATCGTGAACGGTTTTCCGTATACGAACATGTGGTAATGTTCACAGGCCCACAGCACTGCCAGACTCTCTTTTTCGGGTTGTGAATATCCTTTCTCAACATCTGTCAGACTCTTGCTCCCGTATGCAACGATGTGTCTTGGGGAGTCTCTCCCGGGCTGATGTTGTGCTAAAATTGCTCCCAGCCCCACGGGGCTGGCATCCACTGTCAGCTCTGTGCATAACTTCGGGTCGAAGCATGCCAAATGATCCACTGCTGTCACTGCGCTTCTTATCTCTTCGAACCCTTTGTCACACTCGCTGGTCCACTGAAATTTCTGGCCTTGTTTCGTCAGTTCTCTCAGTGGCGCGCTGACGGTGGCGAAATCTTTAATGTAGCGTGCACAGTAACTTGCTAGCCCCAAAAAGGATCTCACTTCCGCCACGTCTGTGGGCTTCTTTGCTTTTTCCAATGTCTCTACCTTGCTGCAGTCTGGCCGCATTCCTTTTTTGGAAAATATGTGACCGAAGAACACTAGCTCGTTTCGCCCCAGTTCGCATTTTTCTTCATTTAGCGTTAGACCTGCTTCTAGATGTGAGCATACCTCCCTTAAGGCCGTGTCATGTTCTTCGTCCGACTTCCCGAACACCAGGATATCGTCACTGTAGTTCAGGCTGTTCTTGACTGGCCAGATGACTTGACGAATTGTCTCCTGAAATATTTCTGCAGCCGACGAGATCCCAAAACTCAAGCGTTTGTACCTAAATAGTCTGAGGTGGGTGGAGAACGTCGTGATGTATCGCGACTGAGGGTCTAAGTCAAGTTGGTGGTACCCCTTGCACAGATCCAGTTTCGAGAACCTTCTCATGCCTGTGAGACAGCTAATCATGTCGTCTAGGTGTGGGCCAGGGTGTCGCTCACGTTCAATTGCCTTGTTCGGGATCCTCATGTCCACACATATTCTTATCTTCGATTTGTCCTTCTTTGGGACGGCCACGATGGGTGACACCCATGGTGTCGGTCCATCCGCTCGTTCTATGATGTCCTGTTTTAGTAGGGCCTCCAGCTCTTCCTCGACTTGTAGCTGTAGGTGTATGGGCACCCTTCTGTGATGTTGCGCAACTGGTCTTATTGTCTCATCTATGTGCAACGTTATCTGCCGTCCTTTCTGCTTTCCTAAACCCTCTATCAATTTGGGGTATTCTTTTAGAATGTTTATTTTTTTTTCTGACATCTGATATGTCATTTCCATTAGTCCCATCATTTGTGCCGTGACGTTGCTCAGCAAGCATGGTGCTGGGATGTCTCCTTTGAGCACATGTATCTGCTCCGTTAGCCTTTGATCCTTATATCGTAGTTCCTCTTTGAACTTCCCTAGGTTGATCACTGGACGCTTTGCCCCCCATGTGAATACTTTCACTCGGGATGGCTTCAGAGCCGGCTTAACTTTCATCTTCTCATATTCAGAGACGCACATGATATTGCACGTTGCGCCGCTGTCTAACACAAACGTGGTATCATGTGGTCCCACTTTGATTGTTACGGACTCCGTTTTCTTTATTTTCTTTTTGTCCACCAGGCATATTGTTTCGTCGCATTCTTCTTCCTCTTCTTCTGAGTCTGTGTTAACCTCTGTCATGAGGTATAGCCGCTCCGTTTTTTCTTCTTCTTCTTCTTCTTCCCCTGATTCTGCGGACGAACTCCTCACTCCTGTCTTGACATGCCTGATGTGTCTGCGCGTCGGCATCCTTCCTCTACTCGTTCTTCAACGGTCATTTCTGAACTGTGCCCCTTGACACACACTTGCGTAGTGGTCTCGGCCGTTGCATTTTCGGCACGTCTGGCCAAATGCTGGGCATGGGCCGCCTCGGTGTGGGAACTCTAGTCCGCATCTGTAGCACGTTCCTTCTTGTTGCTTCCTCCCTGCCTGGCCGCCCCTGTCTTATCTCCAGTTTCCTGTTTTGTTGTTGTTGTTCGCCATCCGATTAATTTGTTCTCCACCTCTTCCTTTGCCACGTTCCATTTCTTTCGCGTGTGCTGTTGCTCGCGCTTCTGCCCTCCCGAGGGCGAGGATATTCTCCAACGTTATCGGTTCTTTCAGTATTCTTGTTCGGAAATCTATGTCCCGACAGCCTGCGATGATCAGTAGCCTTATGGCCTGCTCGTTATCAAACTTGTCAAATGCACAGTGAGTCACTAGTTTCCTCAACTTCGTTGCGAAATCGTCTAGTGATTCCTCCGCCTGTTGGAAAGCGATCATGAAACTGTACCTCTCGAAATCGACATTTCTTTGCGGATCAAACTTGTCTGTCAGGCACTTTGTTAACTTGTCATAAGTGTCAATGTCCGCAGCTGGCAGTGCCACCAACAGATCCTCGACCTCATCGCCCACGTAGTTTAGGAACAGCCCTCGTTTCTTGGCTGCTGTGACATCTGTTGCGTCAGCATAGTTTTCGAAACGTCGGAGCCATTTCTCCCATCTTATCCCTGTTTGCGGTTCAGACAGGCTGAATGGCAGTGGTCTTCTGTATTGCGCACTTGGTTTCGGGTCTGCCATTTCTCCTTGTTTCCTATGTTCTGTTGCCTTTATTTGATTTTCCTTATTTCCGTCTTTGTGCCTTTATTCTCGTCTTCTTTTGTCTTTTTCCTTGTTCTCCTTTTTTGTTCTTTGTCTTCTCCTTGTTTGTGCCCTTAATTCTCTTTCGTTTGCGCCCCTTTATTGTTTCCTTCTTTTCTCTTCTGTGTTGCCTTTATTTTCCTTCTTTCTGTCTTTTTGCCTTTATTAATTTCTTCATTTGTGTCTTTCCTTGATTTTGCCTATGCTTGATTTGCACTTTTGCCTTTTTTTCTTGAAAATCGGCACTTCTTTTGGGCAGATCGATTTTCCTGGCCTTAAAATGGCCACCGAGCCAATCTTGCTTCTGATTGGCTTGTTCGCCTGCTTTTAAGATGGCCGCCGATGGTCACGCGGTGTTTTGCAGCCAATGGACGTGCTGCCTGATTCTAAAATGGCCGCCAAGCCTTTGCCGCTCGCCTATTGGTCCTCCCGCCTGTCCCTAAGATGGCCGCCGAGACTCTCGCTGCAAATCTTCAATCTTTGCGCGTACACGCACAGCGCTTACCGGGGGCAGGCAGTCTTTCCTCGCAGCGGTCGGGGTGGGCTCCCGCGTCGCTGCGCTCTATCTTCTAGCCGTTTTCGTTTCCTCCTGACCCTGGCCACCAGTCTCCTGACACCGATCGATCTAACCTAATCCTTTCCGATGAGGTGAATCCACGCAGGTCGATGTCGCCGCCTTCGTCGCCAGTTGTCGCGTCGCGATGATCTGGATCAGGAATGCACAGGAGACGGTAGGGTGGTCAGCATCTGTTTATTCTTATACATATATATGCATCTGCACGGCGCGCTCGTGGTCCCCTGACCTCTCACCCTGAGGTCCTGCAGGCAAGTGATCTCTGACCCCCACCCCCTGACCGGATGTGGTGTCCGGTGTCCCTGTCCCCCTGACCCTGAGCCCCAGGGTCCTAGTGTCATCATGTGGGCACGACATTCATGTCAAAGCATACCGTAAAAAATGATTAAGGCCAGAGAACGCGGTCACCTCAAACACCACAAGTACCGGCGGTCCGTCCAGCAGCTCGAAAAGGATGGTGAAATCCCCCGGGTTAAATAGCACGCCTGTTGTCAGGATCATTAGAGACACCTGTAGATATTAAAAATCTCCGATCACGTAAATACGAAGAAAGCAATGGCGGCCATCTTGGAGTGTCATAAATGGGGATAGAGGTGTCTCAAAAAGTAGAATGAAGCCATGCCGGGACTATGTTCATGAATACTGTACGGCGAGAGCTAAATTGAAGCCAGTATATATGCTGTTAGAGAAGGGAAACTGTGAAGTAAATTGATGTTCAAAATTCAACACTCCGTGAGTAACCATAGTAACGTGTCAACATCCGGAAACTCACAACTCAGGTAGCGAATCCATAGCAATTTCAAATTTAACAGGGAAACATGTCATCAATAGGAAGGGAATATGGACCAGAATTCTTTACACCCGCCCCATTGATACATGAGATAGTATGTGAAAATAGAAAAACATAAAGGGAAACATATTAATATTAAAGAGGGATCGAACAAAAAAGCAAATCAGCACCCCCAGTCCAAGGGGCCTAAGGAGCTATAACAACAATTAAATAATCGAAATCACGTGGCTTCAGTTGAAATAGGGGCAGCCATTTTGAAGTGTCTAAAGGAATAGATTACATCTAATATATGAGGTGGGAATCGAACAGAGTAGATTCATTGCAAAAGAGTAGGAAGTGAGAGAGATAGGAGAGGAAAAAATAGCAGAGAGAAAAGGAAAGGAAACAGGAATGGGAGAGGGAGAGAAGCAATGGATGTGATCAACTGTATTATAATAATACGTTATATGCACAAAGGAGCCCATATTTACAGATATCCATCGAAACAAAAGTCACATAAACAAATCCATGTCAAAATACCGGAGACAATTCTGATTATGTAGGCACAGAGACAGTCAAATTCGAACATTAGGGGTCATGGGCGGAGATTACAACAGACAATATGTGTGAGGTGAGTTTATATTTGGACAGTTGGCATACCATAAATATGAGCCAAGAGGGAGATATCAACATTGGTAATATAGTCATTATAATATGCATGATATAAATGGCTGTAATAGACCCAATTCATGGGAAATAAGGTGTACAGAAGTCAGTTGGCAAATTCATTTACAATGGATGGAGCATTTTTTTACACAAGATAACCCAGCTCTTCTAATACATAGTTCACTCAGTCTCTGTGCAGGGTCCACCTTTATATAACAAAAGGGTTATATGGGAACAGATATACAAAACATAAATGTGACATGGTTATGATAGAAAGTAATGCATTTCATCATCATTATTATGACCTAGCTCAACACTACGTAATTTGCATATCCATTCTGCTTCCCTTTTTCTCAATGTAAGTTCCCGACTACCACTCCTTGGATGGACAGGTACATGATCTATTCCCATGAACTAGAGATCCTCAGCCAATGTGTGTTTTTCCTACATGTGGAACGTCAGGGGATACTTTAGATCACCATTACGTCGTGCTCTTACATGTCCTTGTATGCTTAGCTTCAAAGCTCTTTTTGTGCTGCCTACATAGATTTTGTCACTTGGGCAGCCTAAGATATGTATCACATGTTTGGTGTTACAATTTATTAGGTGATTGGTCTGATATCTGCGACTGGTATTGAAGCAGAATTCTTTGGGTTTATCTCTCCCTATTTTACACATGTTACATCCTCTGCATGTGTAAAAACCTTTGGTCATGGGGGTCAACCAGCATGTTTTTTTCTCAGTCATGACATTACTGGGACATTGCATGTTTCTCAGATTTTGTCCACGTCTGTATGTGACCTTAGGTTTTAAAGTTAAGGTGTTCTGCAGACTTGGTATCTCTGTCAGTAGGTGTCAGTGTTTCCTCAGGGTGTTGTAAACCCTACTGCTTTCATCATTGAATTGTGTTGTGAAGGAGATGGGGGCTTTCTCAGATCTTTTGTGTGGTTTTGAAGTCAAAGTGGCTTTTCTAGTCACTTTTAAAATCTTTTCACGTGCCTTTTTGAGTGTTTCTACCGGATAACCTCTCTGTAGGAAACGTTCTTCAGTTTCCCTGATGTTTTTTAAAAATGTGTCTTAAGTGCTGCAGTTTCGTCGCATCCGTACCATTTCCCCATAAGGGATGTTGTCAATTACATGTTGGGGATGCAAACTTAGAAAATGCAGGGCACTATTGCAGGCGGTCCTTTTCCTGTGGGTTCGACTGTGTATATTGTCATTCTCAATGAAAAACGTGACATCCAGGAAGTCAATCTCATTCTTATTGTAGTTCATGGTGAACCGTACATTGAATGGGTTATCGTTTAGATAGTCATAGTAAGACATCAGATCAGGGACAGGCCCATCCCAGAGTATGATGACGTCGATATGTACCTGCCCCAAAAAATTAAATGTTCAGCCCACCTTGCAGCGTGCCGTTCCCAGACAGGCTCCCGCTCATACCAGCCCATGAAGAGCCTGGCATAAGCGGGAGCAAACCTGGAGCCCATCGCTGTGCCCTGTATTTGTTGGAACCAGGTGGAGTCATGGAGAAAATAGTTCTGGGATAGGATGATGTCAGTCATCTCCAAGAGAACCTCATTATGAGAGTAATGGTCAGCTGTTCTTTGACCCAAGAAGAATTGTAAGGCCTTTATTCCAAATTCCTTTCTGATACACGTGTAGAGGCTTGTAATGTCTAAGGTGACAAATATCAAATTGTCAGACCACACAAACCGCTCGAATTTTGCCAAGATGTCCTTGGTGTCCTTTATGTACGCAGGTAAGTTTTGCACAAATGGCTGTATATAAAGATCAGCATATTCGCACAGTCTTTCTTGCACCAGTCTGTGCAAAGGGGTGAGCACTAGCTGGAGAAGTTGCTGTCTCTCCAGATCACCCATTAAGGCTTTGGCTACTGGGCAGTTGGTGTCATCCAGATGAATATTAAAATCACTTAACGCCAACAGATTAGAAAAGAACAGAGCTAGAGAAAACAGTGTTTAAGCTAGTAATATGGAAAAATTCCACACAGGCCTGGGGGGCAATCGATGAGAGCTCCTGAAACAACAATGTATTTTGAGAGAGCCAGGGAGAAAAAGGAAGCTTCACAGCCCTCAATAGAGAGCTCAGATAGGGAGCATTGGAAAACTGTTTTAAAATTGATAACAATCCCCCTCCCTTGTTCCGTAGCTGCTTGTTTTCCCTGATAACAGGGTAGCCTTGCATAATGGCTTGCAAAATGTCTGGGGAGGAGCCCTCGTTGAGCCATGTCTCAGTCAGAAAGATTGCATTTGTCCTACGTTCCCCAAGAAAGGCAGGCATTTCGACTTTGTGATTTGACAGGGATTCGCAATTAAAGGAAAAAAGTTTAAAGGAATGGTGAGGTGATGACACAGAGCTTGTTATAATTGCCAGTGGTGTAGGGGTTGGAAGCAGGAACCAGCAGTGGCCACATCTGGAATCCATGTTACCAAGGTTCAGAGATGTTCAGAGATTCACAGCAAGCTTTAGGCACGGTAGGGCGTAGGCCCAGTAAGTCATGTTTAGTGTATGGAATGGGAAAACACACAAGATGATGGATGGAATGTTGCACAATGGCAAAGCATTCACCCCCAGTCACAGATCTGGGTTTAATCCATCGTTATTTTGCTCACCAAGCCACCCCAGTTCAGACATGGCCATATGCAAATCAGTGTTGACCCTGTGCCTCATGGGAACAGTCCAGACCGAACTGCCAAGCCATGTCTTCCCTGGACCAGAATCAAAAATCCTAGGACCGGTTTCTGGCTATCAGCCGTCTTCAGCCAGGATAGCTTGACTCCAGTGGCTTAGTGAGCACGGGACCCACGTCTGGGCATACCCTTCCCACATAGGGTGAATAGCAAAACACACAAGATGATGGACCGAATGTTGCACAATGGCAAAACATTCACCCCCAGTCACAGATCTGAGTTTAATCCATTGTTATTTTGCTCACCAAGCCACCCCAGTTCAGACATGGCCATATGCAAATCAGTCTTGACCCTGTGCCTCATGGAAACAGTCCAGACCGAACTGCCAAGCCATGTCTTCCCCGGACAGAATCAAGTATCCTAGGACTAGTTTCTGGCTATCAGCCATCTTCAGCCAGGATAACGACTCCAGTGGTTTAGTGAGCATGGGACCCACGTCTGGGCATACCCTTCCCACATAGGGTGTACAGCAAAACACACAAGATGATCGACGGAAATTTTGCACAATGGCAAAACATTCGCTCCCAGTCACAGATCTGGGTTTAATCCATCGTTATTTTGCTCACCAAGCCACCCCAGTTAAGACATGGCCATATGCAAATCAGACTTGACCCTGGGCCTCATGGGAATAGTCCCGACCGAACTGCCGAGCCATGTCTTCCCCGGACCAGAATCAAGCATCCTAGGACCAGTTTCTGACTATCAGCCATCTTCAGCCAGGATAGCTTGACTCCAGTGGCTTAGTGAGCACGGGACCCAACTCTGGGCATACCCTTCTCACATAGGGTGAACAGCAAAACACACAAGATGATGGACGGAATGTTGCACAATGGCAAAACATTCACCCCCAGTCACCGATCTGGGTTTAATCCATCGTTATTTTGCTCACCAAGTTTAAAGAAATGGCCAAGTGATCTGACCAGGCCAGAGAAATAGGTGGTCGAGTTTCAATAAGCGCCATGTTGGTGAACACAGTGTCGAGGTTATGCCCCAATCTGTGCATAGGGGTGAGCACTAGCTGGAGAAGTTGCAGTCTCTCCAGATCACCCATTAAGGCTTTGGCTGCCGGGCAGTTGGTGTCATCCAGATGAATGTTAAAATCACTTTACACCAACAGATTTGAGAAGAACAGAGCTAGAGGAAACAGGGTGTAAGCTAGTATTTGTGGAAACATTCTACACAGGCCCGGGGGGGGGGGGGGGCAATCGATGAGCGCTCCTGAAACAACAATGTTTTTTGAGAGAGACAGGGAGAAAAAGGAAGCTTCACAGCCCTCAATAGAGAGCTCCGAAAGGGAACATTGTAAACTGTTTTAAAATTGATAACAATCCCCCTCCCCTGTTCCATAGCTGTTTGTTTTGCCTGAAAACAGGGTAGCCTTGCATAATGGCTTGCAAAATGTCTGGGGAGGAGCCTTCGTTGAGCTATGTCTCAGTCAGAAAGATTGCATTTGGCCTTCAATTCCCAAGAAAGTCAGGCATTTCGACTTTGTGATTTGACAAGGATTCGCAATTAAAGGAAAAAAGTTTAAAGGAATGGTGAGATGATGACACAGGGCTTGTCATAGTTGCCAGTGGTGTAGGGGTTAGAAGAAGGAAACAGCAGTGGCCACATCTGGAATCCATGTTACCAAGGTTCAGAGATGTTCAGAGATACACAGCAAGCTTTAGGCAGGGTAGGGCGTAGGCCCAGTAAGTTATGTTTATTGTATGGAATGGGGACTGACTAATCTCTTTCCAATCCGGTTTACATCCAAAATGCATTAAGTTCGTTGATAACATTCTTTACATTATGGATGAGAGCGACATTGTCCTTCCAGCTCTGTTGGACCTATCTTAAAGTAGATTACTAAACACTCATCAACAGATCCTCCCATTGAATGGGAATAGAAGGTTGGGTCCTGAAATGTTTTTCATCCTTTACTTCACAATCAAAAGTCATGAAAATTTATGACTTCAGATCTCACATTTGCTTCTACCTTATCCTTTTCCTGTCAAGACTCTACATCATGGGTACTCATGAATATTTTCTCAAGGGCCACACAGGACAGTCTCGGATGTGCTTGAGGGCCGCATCGCTGCTGCGCCATCCCCAGGGAGACAGGGAAGAAAGGGAGATTATCGGGACAGGTAAGAAAACAACACCTTTTCAAAACTGGAAAATGGAAGATTTAGAAACAAATGGAATGTATTTTCCTTATTAGCTTATGTTGAAACCCAGGCAATTGTATTTGGGAGACACCTAATATAAAGCCATGTTTGGTTTTAAAAATCCGGAGCGTTCCACCTGAACCGGTCCTATAGGAAAAAAAGCCTAGAACTAGGAAACGAAGTTGATTGGTCAGTAAGAATGGAACAAAGGGAACTGGGGAAGCTTTTATTTCTCTGCTGCTCTTTCCTAGATGAAGGTCTGATGGCGGCAAGGAGAGGCCTGCAGGGTCATACTTTGAGTACCACTGTTCTACATGAAACCGCTGATTCAACTGCTCCTGGAAAATGAAATTGCCAAACATAAAAAAATTCTGGTACACAACTTACCTAAGAATATCTAATCCTTCTTATTTTAAAGATCTTAAAAAACTAAACAGAAAAAGAGGTACTATGGTAATCCTTCCCTTCAAGAGTGGAACAATCCTCAATATCAGTCAATACTACTGGCATCTCCTGTGACTGAAAGTAAATCACGTTTCAACAATAGGAGAGAGAGGGAGAAACAATCGGGACACTCTCAGTCCCCCAGGTAAATCTAAGTCAAACAACAGAAGAGTGTTGCATATAGTAAATATGTGGCCACAAATACAGAGAATGAGTGAACCTTAATAAGTCACATTGGATTTTATAAGGAAGCCCTCACTCACCACCCTGGGTGGTGACATGCTTCATCATCTGGCCCACCAGAAGAAGCCGAATGCCTCCCTGGTGTGCTACAACGCCAGAATACTGCGGAGCTGGGTTTTTTCATGACAGTGATAAGAAAAAAATGTGAGTTTAAAAATGTCAAGGTGATGTACCACGCAAAAAACCTTATTCAGTGGTCAACCTGACATGGTTAAAAGTATGTGTGGGAAATTACCAAGTAATGTATTGGATATTTCCACTTAAAGTGCGGTCTTTTTTTTGTTTAAAAATGTCAAGGTAACTCCCTTGGTAATTTCCCACACATACTTTTAACCATGTCAGGTTGACCACTGAATAAAAATGTTTGCGTGGTACACCACCTTGACATTTTTAAACTCACATTTTTTTCCTATCACTGTCACGAAAAAACCCAGCTCCACAGTATTCTGGCGTTGTAGCACACCAGGGAGGCATTCGGCTTCTTCTGGTGGGCCCGATGATGAAGCATGTCACCACCCAGGGTGGTGAGTGAGGGCTTCCTTATAAAATCCAATGTGACTTATTAAGGTTCACTCATTCTCTGTATTTGTGCCCACATATTTACTAAATGTGACACTCTTCTGTTGTTTGACTTTGAAAGTAAATCCCACCATTCTATGATGTACTCTAACTCCAACACTTTCCTAATTAATTTCCACTGAAAAAAACTCAGAAAAAGAAAGAAACAAAGATATTGATAGCACTGTACCCTACCGATGGCACTTCGGGATTACTGAGCAAACTGGTGTCTGTAATTTGTAGATCAGAACTGTATTATATGCTTAGGATATGATTTTTTTTTTTTTTTAAAACCTTTATTAATCAACCAGTTACAAGCATGGGCCTACAACCACCAGGGCTGGCCGCTAATCAATATCATTTCAACCAAGCAATTAGAACCAAACATGGCCTCCCGGGAGGCGAACACAGTATGACTACAATTAAAACTGGCAGCATGGCATACTATACGAGTAACAGGATAATAAAGGTTCCATTTTATAATATAAAGATAGAAGGATCAGGTGCCATACAATATCACAAAGGTGCATAAAGGGCAGGCAAAACAGTAGGAGGTCCACAATTAATTCGATATTATTCGAAACCATGGCGCTTAGGCATACGAATCAGGATAAACAAGCATACAATCAATGTTCGCGCCAGTGGAGCACCCGCCCAATGGTACTGAAGTACCGTGAAAGTGTAGGCACAGATAAAAAGTCGACAATTGACAAAAGAATAGACCCACTACGCTGACCCGAAAAAGAGGAAACAAAAGAAAAGGCGAAGAAAGATAAGAAGAAAAAAAGGCCATAGAAACAAATAATAAAAACAAAATCCCCCCTCCAACCCCCCACCCTGCACCCCTGCAGATGACTACGGCCTACCCCCCTAACAGCGTGCCTGTCGCCCCGTAAATGAACCCGAAATATAGAAGAACAAAGGGAAAAAGGAAAAGAGAATGAAAGAAGGGACTAAGACCCTACCCAAAAGGGGAGAAATGGAGGAGGACTATGTCAAACGCACTCCCGGACTCTCCCCCCCGTCTCAACGAAAAATCCCCCGCCATGATAACACGATCAAGCAGACCACAATGAAACAGTACATCAGAGGAAACTAGAAATCCCGCCCCGGACTCCGGTAACCAAAGAAAGCAGTCCCGTTACCAATAAATCAAAATTGTGAAACCTCAAACAACAGTCTCAACCTTGGCCCCGTCGAGCAAATTCGCTGATCCCCTCCGATAAAGAGAGCCCCACCGTAAAATCGTCAAAGGTCAAACAGAAGTTGTCGAACCATAGTCTATAAGTCGAAGTAAGGATGGCAAGTCCCAAAGTAGACGCTCGAGTCCAATGATGCCTCTTCCCGACTCTAAGACCAGGCACTATCCCATCCGCCATCTTGATGGACCCGCAGGGAAGGGTGTGCGACACAGTCCCACACAGATCACAATTACGAGCAAGCGTCTCCAAATCGGGAAAAGCAGTGAAAAGTTCCGCCAATTGCAGTTCCAAAGATTTCAACTTTGTAGGGGTATCGCCGATCTCCACATGTTCGAACCGTTCCGCTTCTGTAGGAGCATGGAAAACTACGAGCACCGGGTCAAATTGCATCGCTGGGGTAGCAATAGGGGAAGGAACTGGCCACCGGGTCTCGGGCAGCACATCAGAGTCCGGTCCCGATCCTCTGATTCTGTCCGCCGCCGACATCAGATTCCAGGCCTGGGTCTTCATAGTCACCTGAAGTGCCTCAAGGGCCGCCATCACTGACCGCAATGACGGGCCGCACTGAGCCCGCTCCGCCGGGCATTGCATAGCATCAAGCATATTGACCCCCACGGAGAGGCGCCTTCCCCGGGGTAAGATTAGGCGGAGCAGGAATGAACCGTGAGGGACCGATCATCAATAGGCGTTAGTGCGCACCAAGTCTCCGATCCGACGGCACCGGCGCTACGTACGCCAGGCCCCCGGGTCTCGGACCCCCACACACACCACCTCGGGCGTCACTCGTCACCTCACCTCCGGTACAGTTCCAGGCAGCAGACCGGCAGCAAAGCATTCAGAAAGATGTCGGAAGTTCCATGGACCGGACCCAGCCGCTCTCTCCGGTCCGCTGTTGTTCAACTCGGACCCGGCTAGACCAACACTGGAGACCCCGGCTTCCAGACTGGGCTAGGCCTCAAATTAAACCTCGACATAACTCCTCTCCACCATGTCGGAAAATTCTCGGGATTGCACCATCAGTCCGCAGAATAGTTCATGCACCCGGATATGGAGCGAGAAATCAGGATATATGACAGGATCTTCGAGCGAAAGACGGGGGTCGGCGGAGCCAGGAGGCTATGCGGCCATCCTGCTGGCTGTCGTAGCTCCTCCTAGGATATGATTTTTAAGGTGTACATTAAACAATATTAATTTCCTTCATTTGATGCAAACTTGTTTTAAAAATCGGTATGCCAAGTGCAATTTCTTAAATATACCCTGAAACTGTAGGGCAAAGATACCTATGGCTGGAGACTGAAGTTTATTTATAAACACAATACTCTATGATGTAGTGAACTTGCCACCTGCTGGTTATGCTGTAATGGCTGCCCATGAGGGTAGTCAGGTTGCCTGACTGGTCATTGCGTCCACTGGCACTGGGGAAGAGAAGTTGTTATTTAATATTTCCTATTTGAAGATCGTTTCCCCAACCTATTAATTTATACTTTTTTTTATACAATTATTTTTTGGATTAATTCCTACTAGTATATGTTTTTTATCCGCTAAATATATATTAATTCATAATTTTTCATACAATAATTTTTTTATTAATTCCTACTTGTATATTTGTTTATCCTTTAAGTATAGTTTTTTGTCTACAATTATTATTTTTTTTATACTTTTAAAGAAGGTCTACTGCTGCCAATGGACAGGTAAGACTAAGACATAAGTAGTGTTGAGGCTTCAATTTTACTTTAGCATTTTTCCTAGTTGAATGTGGGATATGTTCTCTGTGATTGTATCTGCGATATATATTCATCTTGAAAGGATTCAGTTGTACATCTTTTTTAGCAGTTTTCTGTGATTAACTGGGTATACTGATGCAGCTATTTTACCTTAAAAATTTGACCCCTCGCTTGGATGCCTTTCATGAATACTGTATAGAGATGTTTATTCCTTTTACAAACACACCACTTCCTACACCTTTAATATTCTCAGAAAGACAGCTAGACAATGCATAAATACATTTGATTCCATAGCGAAGGCTCTGAAAGAAAGAAGTATGTGATTTTTGTAGGTCTTTACTGAACTGCTTTGGTTTTCAAATCAAGATATACCACCACTTTCAAAAGAATCTATCTGACTACTGTCCTATATTGACTCATAAATACAAATCATTTTGTTATTTTTAGACTACCTGGTCAAATGTAATTAAGTTTCTTCAAGGAAAAGAACAATTTCTCAAGGAAATTGTTAATCAGCAGTTGATAGAGAATGTCCATAGCAAATATATCACCCCTTTTGATCTGTCCTCTCTTTGTTGCTTATGACTGGTTTAATTCCTTTCCACTGCAAGAACCTTGGCTGTGAATCTCAACCCCACCCAACCTTGTCAAATATCTCTTGAACAGGTTTTCCAGATTTTATTAGTCAATGCTCATTTCTTTACCTTCTAAAATGAATAATGCAGTCTATATTTTGTTAGCTGTTAGCAAATTATCCACCATGCTTTTTCAAGTTTTTCCTCCTTATGTACTATTTTTGTAAATGTAGTGTGGTGTTATTTAATGTAGTGTCAGATAACCTCTCGAATGTAGCAATTACTTCACTGCTCCTGGCCACCAGATTCATAATGGGGACTTGTAGTGTTTACCTACGATCATAAAACATTGTATGGGATGGATGTGATTCCAGTTATTAAGGTAGGCAGTTTCAAAATGGATTGCTTAATAGGTGGATGGGTTGACCAAATATATCTCATTAACAGAAGCTGTGCAAACCCTTAGCATGGATTTTTTTCTTATTAAACACACATTTACTAAAACAATAAGCTGGAATTGAGGCTGTTAAGATCAAGTGTCATCTGCTGTGGCTCATTATCCTCATCAATGGCAAAACAAAAGCTATTTCTTTGAGATCAGCTACCAGCTGTAGCGCATTCAATATTGCCACAGGTCCACATTTCCTTTTTATTCCAAAGGGCACAGATTTTCTAAGTTGACACCAGGGAAATTCAAAATTTGCTCAAAATGGTTCATTCAATATGTTGTAAAAACAGTGAGGTTTACATTGATCAATTTCTGATGTGAAGTTTATGCAATATAAAGCTTCATATAAATATGTTTTCTATTCGTATTTGGAGTGGCTACAGTTGATGCATTATGAAAGTCACGCAGATAACTCACAACAGAGGGTCTAGTAAGACAAGGAGAACGTGCAAAATCGTAGGATTGTTCCCCTTCTGTGCAACATATTGGTACTGCAGACCATTTGCAGCAATCTCAGAAGATCGCAGAAGTTGCAAACAGTATAATGTCATCTGTAAACATCAACACTCTGCTTTCTACCCTTCTTGGAGCTCTAAATTTACTGTCATCCCATCTTATATCCTAGTAGCTTGATTGTGGATTCAAGCAAAAGCAGTTTCAGAAAGCACAACCTCATCACTCCTCTGTCTAGTTGGAAACCAGCTCTTTTATAGATTACTTGCCCAAAAGTTGGCAAATTACTCTTAGTACATATGGAGCAATGGAAAAACTAAAAGAACATTATTTACATATGGAGGCTTTCTTTGTATGAGGTTCAGAGAAGGGTGAGCAAGCCGTCTGCCTTCAATTAATTAGTTGCGTTTGGACATTTGAAAATGAGTATTCAGTCAAATCAAATCAAAACGAGCTTTATTCGATATTAAACATTAAAATCATAAAGTAGGCATATAAAAAGAATATATCATCCTATTTTACATATGAAATTCATCAAGGCACATATCATGAATATAAATTCCTAAATATTCATTGAATACATGTAAACTATCAATTTCCAAAACGTCCCATCTCACACTAATTGCTTCCAACATTTATCATATCTTGTGATTTAGTTACTTAGGCATTTCCTAGTCCTCAACACACTCTTTAGGAACCCCACCATAGAGCCAATACAGTAGCAATTTCCCAACATCTGTAAATGCATGAAGGCAGGGCGACATTGCTTGCATCCTCCCTGTTTTAATTGGGGTATTATCCATCTTCGGCTTTCGTTGCTATAGAATTTACAAAATAGAATTACATGTTTGTAATGAGATATTGTCACAGGGACATCAGCAGAGTTCCCTTGACCAATCGTTAATAACTGGATGGCTGGTCAAGCAATGGAAAGTCACAAATCTAAATCTTGTTGGTAGGTATCTATCGTATCCACCAGAGATACATAACAAATATGGTTGGATGTCGTATGTTACAGATGGGTCATACAGACTTTTTAAAATCCTTCCGGTTAATAGAATTCATGTTATCAGGTAAAGAAAAGAAATCTGGGTGTCCAATGTCCTGCATAACATTTTTTACATATTTAAGCCATAAGATTTTGCAGGCATTATCTAATCTCTTTGCGTCCATTATTATTTCCCTGTTAAGGCCAGTACTAGCAGAAGTCCAAATTCTGTGCCAGAGCAACACAGGTTGAACCTTAATTAAATCGGAAATATACAGAACTCCTAGTTCACTGTGACCATAAAAACTGGGGCACTAACAGGGACAGCTAAAATAAACCTTACAAAGGCATTTTCAATACATTGAATTGATATACAATCTTGAAAACCCAAAATGCCTGTCCCATAGACTGCTATGCTCACACATTTGGCTTGATACATTTTAAAGAACATTTCTGGTGGCCTTTTTCCCAGTCTTTTTGTGAAGTTTATTAGGGCTGCAGTGGTCTCATAAAGCATAAGCTCCTGGCCTTAATAGCTGGTGCACAAGGGCCGGTTCGGTTAAAAAGAACACCCAGATAACAAAAAGAGTTAATAGTTTCTACCCTAGTCCCCCCGCGTAGTAACTACTTTTCTTGTTTTTCCCTCTCCCACATGACATGTCAAAGCTTTTCTTTGCATTCAATTTTAACCCAAGCCGGTCCATAAAACTGGTATAAAAGGAAAGAGCCCACTGTAATCCGATCTGGGTGCGAGCCATGAGTACCGCATCATCGGCATAAAGGAGGTGATTGATTCAGACCATGTACTTATAAATTCCTTTTCACAGAATGCTTGTAAAACCCTCGTTAAGATGGGGCCCCACATCTCCAGGTTTGACTTATAGAGATCGATTGGTATCCCATCAGGGCCAGCGGCCTTGCCACTCTTGCTTGTCTTTACTGCCGCGTTAAAGTCTTGGAGTGAAATATGGAAATAAATTGGCGTCAAATTCAGGTGGGCCCTCCCTGTATCTTGGCTATGGATTGCTCCCTTGGTAGCCCTCTGTTTCGAGTAGACACATGTAAAAAAGTCTACCCAAGTTCTTTCCTCTATAGCCACCTCGATTGATGGTGCATCTAATTTATTATTGAGTAATTGGGCGTTCACTACTGACCAGAATTTCAGACTATCCCTACTCAAAGCATCACTAAGGTTTTTCCAGGTCTTATCTTTTAGCACGTTAATGCTGATTTTCCTGGCTGCATTATACGACTTTCTACAGGCCCTAATCTCTCTATTAGCTCTTATCACTCTTGTAGTGCGTTCTTTAGATTTGAATAGCTTTTTGTGCAGTTTTTGGCAAACCATCCCTTCCTGGAATTACGCATACCTTTAAATTCTGCTAGCAGCGTGCTTTTGACCATCTCAGTAATACAGTTAAAAGCTTTTAAAAGATCTTTATGTGTTGGACTATCACTTAAACATATTAGGATTGGGTCTAATGCCTTTGTAACTATTTCCTTACTTAGCTCCACAGGATCCCGGCTCGCCCAGCGGATTGCATAACCATTTTTTCTTTCCAATTCTATGTTCTGCACCCATGCTACTTTATTACAAGTTTTCCTTATTACAATTTTTGTAATAGCTATTTCTACACTGATTGCCAAATGATAACTCATGATATTTTGATGGATATTATACTCTTTCACGTAACTTGCGTGACGATTTGGCATAATAATAAAATTGCGATTCGCCTATTAGCATGCCTAGAGAATCTAGATTTCATTAAAGACACGCCCAAGCCTGAAGAGGAACTTGATTAGCTCAAGATTAAGATTAGGGGTATAACACACTTTCTCGTCAATGGAAGGCCTTGAGCACTCCGCTTTAAGTATATTCCTCATCTCCCTTTCAAGGGGAAAACGTATCAATTTTTTAATAAACTTAGACACATGATCCTGGGGGGACCGTTGCGATGAATGAGGAAGTTTCAAGTTTAGGGGGGAGAACATCTCCTCCCCAGGGGGTCTAAGATACTATCTTTCGAGGAAGTAGGAAGTTCATCCTCCGTGCCAAAAAGGCCAACATCCTCATCATCCAGGTCTAGTACGTACTCATCAGGATCGTCTGAATTATCATCATCAAAGTTCCCCATAACATGCTGAGCTCCATGAGACAATGAGCCGCCAAGGGCATCCGAAATATCTGGGCCGCGGTGGGCACCCAAACATGATGTGTCGCTAGGGACATCTTTCTGGTTTGAGGTGCGAGGACCTCCAAATTGTTTTCGAGGTGCTAAGACCCCCCATACCTGTAGAGGTGCTAGGACCTCCTGTGCTTGCAGGGACATGAGATACAATATTATTCGATTTCTTAGTACGTTTGCCTCTCATAGGTAAACTATCACAGCAAGGGGTCTCATCAGATCCATCCTCCTGAGAGGGCAGGGGTCTCTTGTAAGGTACTGATGGAGCAAGATGGCAAGACAACATTTTGTGTACCCCTTGTAAAGTCAATGTTCCATAACGTTAATATTTACTAATGGTATGTTGTATTAAAATTAATCAACCATAGAGAAAGTTGAATACATTTTTACACACGAGAATACTAATTTTGCATGCATGATGCCATAAAATTAACTAATATGTGTTGTTATCGTGTTGTGAATTAATGCACAGCTTAGATATAAACAAACGCAGCTTAAATGTGCTTATTGTACACTTTTTGTGCTAGAAAGTGGTCGGATATGTGAGTATAAAGTGCATTTATGTTGCTTATTTGCTAGGTAACAACTAATGGGGAAACGTTAGTATGGTGGGAGGTAAACAAAAGGGTTTTAGTTCCATATTTAACATGAATTTGTGTTTGTTTCTATGATAGTTCCAAAAGTGGCCTCTAAGGCCTTAAGGAAAATGGCTGCTCAGGAAAACTGTGAGCAAAAGCTGGACAGCGCAGGCACGCCTAAAGACTCCAATTCAGAATTCACTACTTGTGCTGGGGGAGGTTCAAGGCTACCATGCCCCGGAACTTAGGATGGGTGCCAAACATGGACGTTTGAATGTTCTGATCCTGGGAAAAAGTCCTGAAGTTGCAAGTGAAGGAAGTAACTAGGCCATGGACTGTCCTAAACAAAGCCCCTTTATTTTTCTGCTGAATCATTGTGAAGATGATGTTGTAATGGTGAGAAGATGCCCATCCACCCCAAATTGTCCAATCAGAACCCAAATTGGTAATGATAGATACTTTTTAGATAGATTAAGTTAGGAAATTAGTGTATAAAAACCCCTGTTTTGGTCTAAGAAGCGTTGCTTTTTCGATTTCCTCTCGAAGTGCTGCCCGACTGAAGATCGATTCTTGGATGTAAGAGGACTCTAATTTTCTTCTTGTTTGTTATTCAGGATATTAGGATAAGAAGAGGGTGTTAATTAGGGATGTTAGGAGAGAATGAATTTGGAACTATCTGTGCTTTGCTAAACTTTTAACTGTTTCTAAATAAATGATTTTTCCGAGCTCTAAATGAAATGATCATTTTGAATACAAAGTTAAGATTTTACTGAATAAAGAATTAATCAATGCCTAAATGTCAGACATATTAAAGTTTTGCTTTAAATAAAATTGGGAAAATGGAATTTTTAAGCTGGTCTTGTGATTTTCCTACGCCTAATTTTCTTTCTAGCAGATCCATTGCCTCTATGGTGGTGCGTCTGAATAATTAAAATGTTTGAATAAAACCATGGTAAAGTGTATAAAATTGTGGGTGTAAATAATAACTGATTAGCTAGGTTTAGACACTCCACCAAATGTTAAAGTGGCTGACATTATGCAATGACTTTTAATGCAGTTCCAAGCAGACGCATGAGTCATAATACAAAGGTTCCAAAAGAACATTGAAACAAGCTAAGAAACATAACATGACAACCATCTGCCTCTTTTAAATCAGGCGAAGAGAAGATAAAAAAGATCCAATGAAATAGCACAAATGAAGAACTTGAAGGCTGACATCCAAAGGAGATGTGAAGAAGATAACCAACCAAGGGGATATCCACAAACGTAGCTCACGAAGAAGGATTATCTGAAAAGAAAGAAAGCAATGAGAAATTGTGACCAAAGGGTCCACAAACAAAATAAAATAACTACAAAATGTAATCAAGGAAAAACATGTCAATGAGAAACAATTGAAACAACATGTTAATGAGAGACATATGAGCAATCAAAGTATAAGTGAGAATAAACCAGGAGTCACCAAGCACCAAACAGGGGAATGGGACGCGTGGGATAATGTCAGCCTCTGTGTCTTTAATAAAATCTAGATTCTCTAGGTATGCTAATAGGAGAATCGCAATTCCATTACACGAACGGAGGTTACATTATGCATGTTGGTAGCCTTGTAAAACAACATTAGACATGTGTTCAATTGGTTTACAATAGTGTCCAGCAAAGGTACTAGCATTAGACCAGTCAGCAGCTTTAAGAATATCATCCAACTTACCTCCAGACCATAGTGACTTACTCGCCATAGCACCTCTCAGGGAATGAGCTTGAAACTTGACTACGTTAATACCTGCTAAATTCATAGCAGACTTAACCCACCGAGCAATGGAAGTCGAGGAAATGGCTTTATGGGGTTTAACAAAGGAAATAAGGAGTTGATTTTCATTAATGGGTCGCAGGTTAGACATTTTTTGATCATACGCTTTCATACATTCAACAACACAAAGTTTCGGGCAAGGGTCGAAACGAGGATAAAAGATTGAGTCAGACATGGTTTTGGTTCTTCTGTAAACCTCAAATTTAACTCCAAATAAATGATAGGATCTGTTGGAGATCTCTAGAGCTTTAACATCAGAAACTCTTCGACAAGAGATAAGGCAAAGAAGAGTAGCGAGTTTAATGGAGAGAAGTTTCCTATTCAAAAGAGAATTGTCGGGCTAAGAGTTGAAAAGATCTAGAATCAAATTCACATCCCAGAGGTTATCATATTTTGGTTTCGGGGGTCTTTTGAGATGAATGCTCTTCATAACTCTACAAACAATGACGTTTTTACCTACTGTCTTCCCGTTAACAAGAACATGACCTGCAAAGATAGCAGATCTATAGCAATTAATCGATCTATAACTTAAACCTCTGTCAAAAAGTTCAGCAAGAAAGGTCACTACATCAACGATAGGTGCCTGTATGGGATCCAAATCCCTTTCCAGGCACCAACGAAACCAAGATTTCCAGATATTATTTTATCTGTAGTGAGTTCCCGGCGCCCATGCCTCTCTGAGGAGAGTATCAGCTGATGTCGAAAGTCCTGAGACTTCGTTGGATCTCCTGACACTCTCCAAGCAAGAAGGTTTAAGCTACCAGACAGGGTCAGGAGGTGAGAATATCCGTTTAGGTCTGTAAGGAGATCCTCTAGAGAAGGTATCAGAAAGAAGCACAAGATCTTGTCCCTCTCACTCGGTTTCTTCTTCCGCGAGTGTAGAAGTAAGGGGTGTTGTATTGTTGATAGCCTCTTCCGAAGGCACGTGTTCTCTGGTAGGGCCTCTGGTTAAACCGTCCGGAAGAAAGGCCCCTTCTTCCGGCCATCCCAAAAAGATTATTATTAAACACCCTTCTAATGTTATGTTGGGCCTTCTCAAGGGCTGTGAAAGTAGACACATACTTTCCGAGTGATTTGATAAGCTCCTCCCCAAAAAGGAGGCTTTTCGGATTAGAGGAAGGCTCTTTCTTGGCCATGTCAGAAAGTTTGGGAATCAGTCTACGCCTTTCGGCATTAGCGTTGCCCCAGAAGAATGAGGGCTCTTTGACTATCCTCTAATTAAATCGGTATCGAGAGGGGTACCATGAAGGTGGCACTCTTTTGCAGAGTCAAGGATCCTAGTAAGGCAGCTCTTGAACGATTTCTCCAGCCCCTTCCTGGGATCACGCCCGAGCCTGAAGAGGAACTTGATTAGCTCAAGATCAAGATTAGGGGTATAACACGCTTTCTCGTCAATGGAAGGCCTTGAGCACTCCGCTTTAAGTATATTCCTCATCTCCCTTTCAAGGGGAAAACGTATCAATTTTTTTATAAACTTAGACACATGATCCTGGGGGGACCATTGCGATGAACGAGGATGTTTCAAGTTTAGGGGGGAAAACATCTCTGCCCCAGCTGGTCTAAGATACTATCTTTCGAGGAAGTAGGAAGTTCATCCTCCGTGCCAAAAAGGCCAACATCCTCATCATCCAGGTCTAGTACGTACTCATCAGGATCGTCTGAATTATCATCATCGAAGTTCCCCATAACATGCTGAGCTCCTTTAGACAATGAGCCGCCAAGGGCATGCGAAATATCTGGGCCGCGGTGGGCACCCAAACATGATGTGTCGCTAGGGACATCTTTCTGATTTGAGGTGCGAGGACCTCCAAATTGTTTTCGAGGTGCTAAGACCCCCCATACCTGTAGAGGTGCTAGGACCTCCTGTGCTTGCAGGGACATGAGATACAATATTATTCGATTTCTTAGTACGTTTGCCTCTCATAGGTAAACTATCACAGCAAGGGGTCTCATCAGATCCATCCTCCTGAGAGAGCAGGGGTCTCTTGTAAGGTACTGATGGAGCAAGATGGCAAGACAACATTTTGTGTACCCCTTGTAAAGTCAATGTTCCATAACGTTAATATTTACTAATGGTATGTTGTATTAAAATTAATCAACCATAGAGAAAGTTGAATACATTTTTACACACGAGAATACTAATTTTGCCTGCATGATGCCATAAAATTAACTAATATGTGTTGTTATCGTGTTGTGAATTAATGCACAGCTTAGATATAAACAAACGCAGCTAAAATATGCTTATTGTACACTTTTTGTGCTAGAAAGTGGTTGGGTATGTAAATATAAAGTGCATTTATGTAGCTTATTTGCTAGGTAACAACTAATGGGGAAACGTTGGTATGGTGGGAGGTAAACAGAAGGGTTTTAGTTCCATATTTAACATGAATTTGTGTTTGTTTCTATGATAGTTCCAAAAGTGGCCTCTAAGGCCTTAAGGAAAATGGCTGCTCAGGAAAACTGTGAGCAAAAGCTGGACAGCGCAGGCACGCCTAAAGACTCCAATTCAGGATGCACTACTTGTGCTGGGGGAGGTTCAAGGCTACCATGCCCCGGAACTTAGGATGGGTGCCAAACATGGACGTTTGAATGTTCTGATCCTGGGAAAAAGTCCTGAAGTTGCAAGTGAAGGAAGTAACTAGGCCATGGACTGTCCTAAACAAAGCCCCTTTATTTTTCTGCTGAATCATTGTGAAGATGATGTTGTAATGGTGAGAAGATGCCCACCCACCCCAAATTGTCCAATCGGAACCCAAATTGGTAATGATAGATACTTTTTAGATAGATTAAGTTAGGAAATTAGTGTATAAAAACCCCTGTTTTTGTCTAAGAAGCGTTGCTTTTTCGATTTCCTCTCGAAGTGCTGCCCGACTGAAGATAGATTCTTGGATGTAAGAGGACTCTAATTTTCTTCTTGTTTGTTTTTCAGGATATTAGGATAAGAAGAGGGTGTTAATTAGGGATGTTAGGAGAGAATGAATTTGGAACTATCTGTTCTTTGCTAAACTTGTAACTGTTTCTAAATAAATGATTTTTCCGAGCTCTAAATGAAATGATCATTTTGAATACAAAGTTAAGATTTTACTGAATAAAGAATTAATCAATGGCTAAATGTCAGACATATTAAAGTTTTGCTTTAAATAAAATTGGGAAAATGGAATTTTTAAGCTGGTCTTATGATTTTCCTACGCCTAATTTTCTTTCTAGCAGATCCATTGCCTCTATGGTGGTGCGTCTGAATAATTAAAATGTTTGAATAAAACCATGGTAAAGTGTATAAAACTGTGGGTGTAAATAATAACTGATTAGATAGGTTTAGACACTCCACCAAATGTTAAAGCATTTCTCCATTGCGATTCACCAAAATCCTTGAAGCCAAGCTGTAAGTGAATAGAGTAAAAGTGCAGTGTTATGGGCCTCACTGACAAATGAGTGTGTGTTTCAGAGGTTTCAGGGAAGTGGTAAGTGCTAATTAGAAATGATTTTTGGAGTCCCGCTGTAGCAGTTATTTCTTGGTAGCAGAGTAGTGGTTGCTAAGGAAATTAGCTATGGTTATGTAAAAAGTGCTATATACAATTTGATGTATAGAATTATGACTAACATCTGTTGAGTTCGTATTACGTTATATGTAGTTCTGAAAAGGCTTCCAAGTGTTGTTTGAAGCTAGTGCCTCTGTCTGTCAATGGACGTGCTGCCTGATTCTAAAATGGCCGCCAAGCCTTTGCCGCTCGCCTATTGGTCCTCCCGCCTGTCCCTAAGATGGCCGCCGAGACTCTTGCTGCCAATCTTCAATCTTTGCGCGTACACGCACAGCGCTTACCGGGGGCAGGCAGTCTTTCCTCGCAGCGGCCGGGGTGGGCTCCCGCGTCGCTGCGCTCTATCTTCTAGCCGTTTTCGTTTCCTCCTGACCCTGGCCACCAGTCTCCTGACACCGATCGATCTAACCTAATCCTTTCCGATGAGGTGAATCCACGCAGGTCGATGTCGCCGCCTTCGTCGCCAGTTGTCGCGTCGCGATGATCTGGATCAGGAATGCACAGGAGACGGTAGGGTGGTCAGCATCTGTTTATTCTTATACATATATATGCATCTGCACGGCGCGCTCGTGGTCCCCTGACCTCTCACCCTGAGGTCCTGCAGGCAAGTGATCTCTGACCCCCGCCCCCTGACCGGATGTGGTGTCCGGTGTCCCTGTCCCCCTGACCCTGAGCCCCAGGGTCCTAGTGTCATCATGTGGGCACGACATTCATGTCAAAGCATACCGTAAAAAATGATTAAGGCCAGAGAACGCGGTCACCTCAAACACCACAAGTACCGGCGGTCCGTCCAGCAGCTCGAAAAGGATGGTGAAATCCCCCGGGTTAAATAGCACGCCTGTTGTCAGGATCATTAGAGACACCTGTAGATGTTAAAAATCTCCGATCACGTAAATACGAAGAAAGCAATGGCGGCCATCTTGGAGTGTCATAAATGGGGATAGAGGTGTCTCAAAAAGTAGAATGAAGCCATGCCGGGACTATGTTCATGAATACTGTACGGCGAGAGCTAAATTGAAGCCAGTATATATGCTGTAAGAGAAGGGAAACTGTGAAGTAAATTGATGTTCAAAATTCAACACTCCGTGAGTAACCATAGTAACGTGTCAACATCCGGAAACTCACGACTCAGGTAGCGAATCCATAGCAATTTCAAATTTAACAGGGAAACATGTCATCAATAGGAAGGGAATATGGACCAGAATTCTTTACACCCGCCCCATTGATACATGAGATAGTATGTGAAAATAGAAAAACATAAAGGGAAACATATTAATATTAAAGAGGGATCGAACAAAAAAGCAAATCAGCACCCCCAGTCCAAGGGGCCTAAGGAGCTATGACAACAATTAAATAATCGAAATCACGTGGCTTCAGTTGAAATAGGGGCAGCCATTTTGAAGTGTCTAAAGGAATAGATTACATCTAATATATGAGGTGGGAATCGAACAGAGTAGATTCATCGCAAAAGAGTAGGAAGTGAGAGAGATAGGAGAGGAAAAAATAGCAGAGAGAAAAGGAAAGGAAACAGGAATGGGAGAGGGAGAGAAGCAATGGATGTGATCAACTGTATTATAATAATACGTTATATGCACAAAGGAGCCCATATTTACAGATATCCATCGAAACAAAAGTCACATAAACAAATCCATGTCAAAATACCGGAGACAATTCTGATTATGTAGGCACAGAGACAGTCAAATTCGAACATTAGGGGTCATGGGCGGAGATTACAACAGACAATATGTGTGAGGTGAGTTTATATTTGGACAGTTGGCATACCATAAATATGAGCCAAGAGGGAGATATCAACATTGGTAATATAGTCATTATAATATGCATGATATAAATGGCTGTAATAGACCCAATTCATGGGAAATAAGGTGTACAGAAGTCAGTTGGCAAATTCATTTACAATGGATGGAGTATTTTTTTACACAAGATAACCCAGCTCTTCTAATACATAGTTCACTCAGTCTCTGTGCAGGGTCCACCTTTATAACAAAAGGGTTATATGGGAACAGATATACAAAACATAAATGTGACATGGTTATGATAGAAAGTAATGCATTTCATCATCATTATTATGACCTAGCTCAACACTACGTAATTTGCATATCCATTCTGCTTCCCTTTTTCTCAATGTAAGTTCCCGACTACCACTCCTTGGATGGACAGGTACATGATCTATTCCCATGAACTAGAGATCCTCAGCCAATGTGTGTTTTTCCTACATGTGGAACGTCAGGGGATACTTTAGATCACCATTACGTCGTGCTCTTACATGTCCTTGTATGCTTAGCTTCAAAGCTCTTTTTGTGCTGCCTACATAGATTTTGTCACTTGGGCAGCCTAAGATATGTATCACATGTTTGGTGTTACAATTTATTAGGTGATTGATCTGATATCTGCGACTGGTATTGAAGCAGAATTCTTTGGGTTTATCTCTCCCTATTTTACACATGTTACATCCTCTGCATGTGTAAAAACCTTTGGTCATGGGGGTCAACCAGCATGTTTTTTTCTCAGTCATGACATTACTGGGACATTGCATGTTTCTCAGATTTTGTCCACGTCTGTATGTGACCTTAGGTTTTAAAGTTAAGGTGTTCTGCAGACTTGGTATCTCTGTCAGTAGGTGTCAGTGTTTCCTCAGGGTGTTGTAAACCCTACTGCTTTCATCATTGAATTGTGTTGTGAAGGAGATGGGGGCTTTCTCAGATCTTTTGTGTGGTTTTGAAGTCAAAGTGGCTTTTCTAGTCACTTTTAAAATCTTTTCACGTGCCTTTTTGAGTGTTTCTACCGGATAACCTCTCTGTAGGAAACGTTCTTCAGTTTCCCTGATGTTTTTTAAAAATGTGTCTTAAGTGCTGCAGTTTCGTCGCATCCGTACCATTTCCCCATAAGGGATGTTGTCAATTATATGTTGGGGATGCAAACTTAGAAAATGCAGGGCACTATTGCAGGCGGTCGTTTTCCTGTGGGTTCGACTGTGTATATTGTCATTCTCAATGAAAAACGTGACATCCAGGAAGTCAATCTCATTCTTATTGTAGTTCATGGTGAACCGTACATTGAATGGGTTATCGTTTAGATAGTCATAGTAAGACATCAGATCAGGGACAGGCCCATCCCAGAGTATGATGACGTCGATATGTACCTGCCCCAAAAAATTAAATGTTCAGCCCACCTTGCAGCGTGCCGTTCCCAGACAGGCTCCCGCTCATACCAGCCCATGAAGAGCCTGGCATAAGCGGGAGCAAACCTGGAGCCCATCGCTGTGCCCTGTATTTGTTGGAACCAGGTGGAGTCATGGAGAAAATAGTTCTGGGATAGGATGATGTCAGTCATCTCCAAGAGAACCTCATTATGAGAGTAATGGTCAGCTGTTCTTTGACCCAAGAAGAATTGTAAGGCCTTTATTCCAAATTCCTTTCTGATACACGTGTAGAGGCTTGTAATGTCTAAGGTGACAAATATCAAATTGTCAGACCACACAAACCGCTCGAATTTTGCCAAGATGTCCTTGGTGTCCTTTATGTACGCAGGTAAGTTTTGCACAAATGGCTGTATATAAAGATCAGCATATTCGCACAGTCTTTCTTGCACCAGTCTGTGCATAGGGGTGAGCACTAGCTGGAGAAGTTGCTGTCTCTCCAGATCACCCATTAAGGCTTTGGCTACTGGGCAGTTGGTGTCATCCAGATGAATATTAAAATCACTTAACGCCAACAGATTAGAAAAGAACAGAGCTAGAGAAAACAGTGTTTAAGCTAGTAATATGGAAAAATTCCACACAGGCCTGGGGGGCAATCGATGAGAGCTCCTGAAACAACAATGTATTTTGAGAGAGCCAGGGAGAAAAAGGAAGCTTCACAGCCCTCAATAGAGAGCTCAGATAGGGAGCATAGGAAAACTGTTTTAAAATTGATAACAATCCCCCTCCCCTGTTCCGTAGCTGCTTGTTTTCCCTGATAACAGGGTAGCCTTGCATAATGGCTTGCAAAATGTCTGGGGAGGAGCCCTCGTTGAGCCATGTCTCAGTCAGAAAGATTGCATTTGGCCTACGTTCCCCAAGAAAGTCAGGCATTTCGACTTTGTGATTTGACAGGGATTCGCAATTAAAGGAAAAAAGTTTAAAGGAATGGTGAGGTGATGACACAGAGCTTGTTATAATTGCCAGTGGTGTAGGGGTTGGAAGCAGGAACCAGCAGTGGCCACATCTGGAATCCATGTTACCAAGGTTCAGAGATGTTCAGAGATTCACAGCAAGCTTTAGGCAGGGTAGGGCGTAGGCCCAGTAAGTCATGTTTAGTGTATGGAATGGGAAAACACACAAGATGATGGATGGAATGTTGCACAATGGCAAAGCATTCACCCCCAGTCACAGATATGGGTTTAATCCATCGTTATTTTGCTCACCAAGCCACCCCAGTTCAGACATGGCCATATGCAAATCAGTGTTGACCCTGTGCCTCATGGGAACAGTCCAGACCGAACTGCCAAGCCATGTCTTCCCTGGACCAGAATCAAGAATCCTAGGACCGGTTTCTGGCTATCAGCCGTCTTCAGCCAGGATAGCTTGACTCCAGTGGCTTAGTGAGCACGGGACCCACGTCTGGGCATACCCTTCCCACATAGGGTGAATAGCAAAACACACAAGATGATGGACCGAATGTTGCACAATGGCAAAACATTCACCCCCAGTCACAGATCTGAGTTTAATCCATTGTTATTTTGCTCACCAAGCCACCCCAGTTCAGACATGGCCATATGCAAATCAGTCTTGACCCTGTGCCTCATGGAAACAGTCCAGACCGAACTGCCAAGCCATGTCTTCCCCGGACAGAATCAAGTATCCTAGGACTAGTTTCTGGCTATCAGCCATCTTCAGCCAGGATAGCTTGACTCCAGTGGCTTAGTGAGCACGGGAACCAACTCTGGGCATACCCTTCTCACATAGGGTGAACAGCAAAACACACAAGATGATGGACGGAATGTTGCACAATGGCAAAACATTCACCCCCAGTCACAGATCTGGGTTTAATCCATCGTTATTTTGCTCACCAAGTTTAAAGAAATGGCCAAGTGATCTGACCAGGCCAGAGGAATAGGTGGTCGAGTTTCAATAAGCGCCATGTTGGTGAACACAGTGTCGAGGTTATGCCCCAATCTGTGCATAGGGGTGAGCACTAGCTGGAGAAGTTGCAGTCTCTCCAGATCACCCATTAAGGCTTTGGCTGCCGGGCAGTTGGTGTCATCCAGATGAATGTTAAAATCACTTTACACCAACAGATTTGAGAAGAACAGAGCTAGAGGAAACAGGGTGTAAGCTAGTATTTGTGGAAACATTCTACACAGGCCCGGGGGGGGGGGCAATCGATGAGCGCTCTTGAAACAACAATGTTTTTTGAGAGAGACAGGGAGAAAAAGGAAGCTTCACAGCCCTCAATTGGGCTCCGAAAGGGAACATTGTAAACTGTTTTAAAATTGATAACAATCCCCCTCCCCTGTTCCATAGCTGCTTGTTTTGCCTGAAAACAGGGTAGCCTTGCATATAGGCTTGCAAAATGTCTGGGGAGGAGCCTTCGTTGAGCTATGTCTCAGTCAGAAAGATTGCATTTGGCCTACAATTCCCAAGAAAGTCAGGCATTTCGACTTTGTGATTTGACAAGGATTCGCAATTAAAGGAAAAAAGTTTAAAGGAATGGTGAGATGATGACACAGGGCTTGTCATAGTTGCCAGTGGTGTAGGGGTTAGAAGAAGGAAACAGCAGTGGCCACATCTGGAATCCA
Source organism: Lissotriton helveticus (assembly GCF_964261635.1). NCBI lineage: Eukaryota > Metazoa > Chordata > Amphibia > Caudata > Salamandridae > Lissotriton > Lissotriton helveticus. The sequence continues at coordinate 919,417,982 of NC_136069.1, forward strand.
TGTTACCAAGGTTCAGAGATGTTCAGAGATACACAGCAAGCTTTAGGCAGGGTAGGGCGTAGGCCCAGTAAGTTATGTTTATTGTATGGAATGGGGACTGACTAATCTCTTTCCAATCCGGTTTACATCCAAAATGCATTAAGTTCGTTGATAACATTCTTTACATTATGGATGAGAGCGACATTGTCCTTCCAGCTCTGTTGGACCTATCTTAAAGTAGATTACTAAACACTCATCAACAGATCCTCCCATTGAATGGGAATAGAAGGTTGGGTCCTGAAATGTTTTTCATCCTTTACTTCACAATCAAAAGTCATGAAAATTTATGACTTCAGATCTCACATTTGCTTCTACCTTATCCTTTTCCTGTCAAGACTCTACATCATGGGTACTCATGAATATTTTCTCAAGGGCCACACAGGACAGTCTGGGATGTGCTTGAGGGCCGCATCGCTGCTGCGCCATCCCCAGGGAGACAGGGAAGAAAGGGAGATTATCGGGACAGGTAAGAAAACAACACCTTTTCAAAACTGGAAAATGGAAGATTTAGAAACAAATGGAATGTATTTTCCTTATTAGCTTATGTTGAAACCCAGGCAATTGTATTTGGGAGACACCTAATATAAAGCCATGTTCGGTTTTAAAAATCCGGAGCGTTCCACCTGAACCGGTCCTATAGGAAAAAAAGCCTAGAACTAGGAAACGAAGTTGATTGGTCAGTAAGAATGGAACAAAGGGAACTGGGGAAGCTTTTATTTCTCTGCTGCTCTTTCCTAGATGAAGGTCTGCGGGCGGCAAGGAGAGGCCTGCAGGGTCATACTTTGAGTACCACTGTTCTACATGAAACCGCTGATTCAACTGCTCCTGGAAAATGAAATTGCCAAACATAAAAAAATTCTGGTACACAATTTACCTAAGAATATCTAATCCTTCTTATTTTAAAGATCTTAAAAAACTAAACAGAAAAAGAGGTACTATGGTAATCCTTCCCTTCAAGAGTGGAACAATCCTCAATATCAGTCAATACTACTGGCATCTCCTGTGACTGAAAGTAAATCACGTTTCAACAATAGGAGAGAGAGGGAGAAACAATCGGGACACTCTCAGTCCCCCAGGTAAATCTAAGTCAAACAACAGAAGAGTGTTGCATATAGTAAATATGTAGTAAATATATAGAGGGGTCCCCGTGAGAAGGAATTATTTATATGCAGATAATAAAAATTCAAAGCAAAATAAGATAATCCTCAAAGGAAAAGAGATATGTTGTCATTTATTCAACAACACAGGATAACAATTTAAAGCAATGTTTGCAATCATTTAGAAATAGGACGAGAAATCGGAAAAATGAAAAAACCCCAAGAAGGGAGGGAAGGAAGTGTGCTCAAAGGCTGTGTGAAAGATTATAAAGATAGTACACAGACTTAAACATAATGTACATATATCCCAAAATCAACAAAGAATTACAAATTATTCCAAGAAACCAAAACGGCCTACATCAATTAAGGCAAGTATTTGGGCAAGTATTACAAAAGAGAAATGGGGCATTCCACGGTCACATGTATAAATCAATCATATAAAGGAGATGTGCCGGATGTCCCAAAGTGAAGTGGTGTCGACGTTTCGACCCCTGTGTGTAGGATAAATTCAGTCCTTTGCCGGGGTCTTCATCAGGACCGTAGTACTGGGGGAGGGACGAAGAGGGGCCGTCCTATCTGAAAAATGTAAACCCATGTCAGGGGATGGAATATAAACTTTAAAAACTAAACAGTCTTTGTACTGTACACCAAGGAGGTGACTTAGTTAAAAACAAAACTAAAGCCATGGAGTCCAGGTCATAGGACCTCTGGACAAAGGGACCAAAAAGCAGAATATGTAATTTATCCATAGACATGCTTATAAATTAATTATATTATACCATACATAAGAGGCAAACATTAGTGATGTCCACACCAAATGGGGGACCAGTTGATAATTCATGTGATGATATGGGACTCAGATTGACTCTCAATCCAATGAAGACCTTAGTTCCAGAGTTGGGTCTCAATGTGTAAAAAGAAGAAATATAGGTGGTTACCTGAAGTGGAATAGAACACACTCCGTAGAATTCAACTCAGGGAGCTGCCGGTTATGTAATAATTATGCAGCTGGGCAAGTCTAAGTAAAACCATTGGGTTCACGTTAGTTAGTGTTACCTCTGCGGGTATATAGTATTATCTAAGACACTAAAACAGATGGAGTTACCTTAGTCTATTCTATCCAACTGGTAGTAGTATGGCTGGTAGGTGAAAGCGCTGCGCTGATTCAATTAGCTGTAAATTTAAAGTGTAGACACATAGATTAACATACGATCGCAATGCGAAGGTCTGACAAACAGACACCACATTCGCGTATGTCCGTACCTTTTAAAGTTCGTACAAAGCTTTACGAACTGGAGAAATGGAAACAGGAAGACCGGTCGACTCCGTGTCGTCGCAATCAGGTCCTGCAACAACCATAAGGGATCGTAAGTGACTGAATACTAGCTCTTCAGGAAAACGTATCCAAACGGGACCTAAGAGTACTCTACTTACTCAGAATTCGGGCGCGAGGCAGTAGAGCGTCTTGCTGCCGTCGTGACTCCCAACACTATTCAACTGCTACGTGGAGCAGCCAGGTAAATCACCACACTCCACAGACCGCTACGCGGAGTTACAGCGTAGTGTCAGTCAGTCGTCGCAATCAGGTCCTGCAACAACCACCTGTACACCACCTTGACATTTTTAAACTCACATTTTTTTCCTATCACTGTCACGAAAAAACCCAGCTCCACAGTATTCTGGCGTTGTAGCACACCAGGGAGGCATTCGGCTTCTTCTGGTGGGCCCGATGATGAAGCATGTCACCACCCAGGGTGGTGAGTGAGGGCTTCCTTATAAAATCCAATGTGACTTATTAAGGTTCACTCATTCTCTGTATTTGTGCCCACATATTTACTAAATGTGACACGCTTCTGTTGTTTGACTTTGAAAGTAAATCCCACCATTCTATGATGTACTCTAACTCCAACACTTTCCTAATTAATTTCCACTGAAAAAAACTCAGAAAAAGAAAGAAACAAAGATATTGATAGCACTGTACCCTACCGATGGCACTTCGGGATTACTGAGCAAACTGGTGTCTGTAATTTGTAGATCAGAACTGTATTATATGCTTAGGATATGATTTTTTTTTTTTTTTGAAAACCTTTATTAATCAACCAGTTACAAGCATGGGCCTACAACCACCAGGGCTGGCCGCTAATCAATATCATTTCAACCAAGCAATTAGAACCAAACATGGCCTCCCGGGAGGCGAACACAGTATGACTACAATTAAAACTGGCAGCATGGCATACTATACGAGTAACAGGATAATAAAGGTTCCATTTTATAATATAAAGATAGAAGGATCAGGTGCCATACAATATCACAAAGGTGCATAAAGGGCAGGCAAAACAGTAGGAGGTCCACAATTAATTCGATATTATTCGAAACCATGGCGCTTAGGCATACGAATCAGGATAAACAAGCATACAATCAATGTTCGCGCCAGTGGAGCACCCGCCCAATGGTACTGAAGTACCGTGAAAGTGTAGGCACAGATAAAAAGTCGACAATTGACAAAAGAATAGACCCACTACGCTGACCCGAAAAAGAGGAAACAAAAGAAAAGGCGAAGAAAGATAAGAAGAAAAAAAGGCCATAGAAACAAATAATAAAAACAAAATCCCCCCTCCAACCCCCCACCATGCACCCCTGCAGATGACTACGGCCTACCCCCCTAACAGCGTGCCTGTCGCCCCGTAAATGAACCCGAAATATAGAAGAACAAAGGGAAAAAGGAAAAGAGAATGAAAGAAGGGACTAAGACCCTACCCAAAAGGGGAGAAATGGAGGAGGACTATGTCAAACGCACTCCCGGACTCTCCCCCCCGTCTCAACGAAAAATCCCCCGCCATGATAACACGATCAAGCAGACCACAATGAAACAGTACATCAGAGGAAACTAGAAATCCCGCCCCGGACTCCGGTAACCAAAGAAAGCAGTCCCGTTACCAATAAATCAAAATTGTGAAACCTCAAACAACAGTCTCAACCTTGGCCCCGTCGAGCAAATTCGCTGATCCCCTCCGATAAAGAGAGCCCCACCGTAAAATCGTCAAAGGTCAAACAGAAGTTGTCGAACCATAGTCTATAAGTCGAAGTAAGGATGGCAAGTCCCAAAGTAGACGCTCGAGTCCAATGATGCCTCTTCCCGACTCTAAGACCAGGCACTATCCCATCCGCCATCTTGATGGACCCGCAGGGAAGGGTGTGCGACACAGTCCCACACAGATCACAATTACGAGCAAGCGTCTCCAAATCGGGAAAAGCAGTGAAAAGTTCCGCCAATTGCAGTTCCAAAGATTTCAACTTTGTAGGGGTATCGCCGATCTCCACATGTTCGAACCGTTCCGCTTCTGTAGGAGCATGGAAAACTACGAGCACCGGGTCAAATTGCATCGCTGGGGTAGCAATAGGGGAAGGAACTGGCCACCGGGTCTCGGGCAGCACATCAGAGTCCGGTCCCGATCCTCTGATTCTGTCCGCCGCCGACATCAGATTCCAGGCCTGGGTCTTCATAGTCACCTGAAGTGCCTCAAGGGCCGCCATCACTGACCGCAATGATGGGCCGCACTGAGCCCGCTCCGCCGGGCATTGCATAGCATCAAGCATATTGACCCCCACGGAGAGGCGCCTTCCCCGGGGTAAGATTAGGCGGAGCAGGAATGAACCGTGAGGGACCGATCATCAATAGGCGTTAGTGCGCACCAAGTCTCCGATCCGACGGCACCGGCGCTACGTACGCCAGGCCCCTGGGTCTCGGACCCCCACACACACCACCTCGGGCGTCACTCGTCACCTCACCTCCGGTACAGTTCCAGGCAGCAGACCGGCAGCAAAGCATTCAGAAAGATGTCGGAAGTTCCATGGACCGGACCCAGCCGCTCTCTCCGGTCCGCTGTTGTTCAACTCGGACCCGGCTAGACCAACACTGGAGACCCCGGCTTCCAGACTGGGCTAGGCCTCAAATTAAACCTCGACATAACTCCTCTCCACCATGTCGGAAAATTCTCGGGATTGCACCATCAGTCCGCAGAATAGTTCATGCACCCGGATATGGAGCGAGAAATCAGGATATATGACAGGATCTTCGAGCGAAAGACGGGGGTCGGCGGAGCCAGGAGGCTATGCGGCCATCCTGCTTGCTGTCGTAGCTCCTCCTAGGATATGATTTTTAAGGTGTACATTAAACAATATTAATTTCCTTCATTTGATGCAAACTTGTTTTAAAAATCGGTATGCCAAGTGCAATTTCTTAAATATACCCTGAAACTGTAGGGCAAAGATACCTATGGCTGGAGACTGAAGTTTATTTATAAACACAATACTCTATGATGTAGTGAACTTGCCACCTGCTGGTTATGCTGTAATGGCTGCCCATGAGGGTAGTCAGGTTGCCTGACTGGTCATTGCGTCCACTGGCACTGGGGAAGAGAAGTTGTTATTTAATATTTCCTATTTGAAGATCGTTTCCCCAACCTATTAATTTATACTTTTTTTTATACAATTATTTTTTGGATTAATTCCTACTAGTATATGTTTTTTATCCGCTAAATATATATTAATTCATAATTTTTCATACAATAATTTTTTTATTAATTCCTACTTGTATATTTGTTTATCCTTTAAGTATAGTTTTTTGTCTACAATTATTTTTTTTTTATACTTTTAAAGAAGGTCTACTGCTGCCAATGGACAGGTAAGACTAAGACATAAGTAGTGTTGAGGCTTCAATTTTACTTTAGCATTTTTCCTAGTTGAATGTGGGATATGTTCTCTGTGATTGTATCTGCGATATATATTCATCTTGAAAGGATTCAGTTGTACATCTTTTTTAGCAGTTTTCTGTGATTAACTGGGTATACTGATGCAGCTATTTTACCTTAAAAATTTGACCCCTCGAGGAGCTTGGCGGGCATCCGAGATGGCCGCTTGAGCACAGCGCTCTCCGGACCCTCGCCGCTCCCGACATTTTATCCTGGCTGAATCCTGATTTCTTGCAAGAATTCGTGTAGGGGACGTTTGGCTGATTACCCTAGCACTTTTCAGAAATCGATTTGGATCTCGTATTCCTGAGATATGGTGCTCTGAACTTTTGGGCTCCGCCCTTGAGGTGCGCCCGGGACGGGGTGCGGTACTGTAGCCGTCCTGCAATTGAACAACAACGGCAGGAGATCTGGCCTTGTGGGTCCCCCCTTCCTGAGTTTCGGTTTCGATTCCGTTCCGACTTGGGCCACGGCTGTGGATGTCGTGTTAGCGACTGAGACTTGGAGGCAGATCGGCTGTTGGGCTTTCATGTGACCTATTTGCTGGTTTGGCGACCTCTACCCGAGTTGTGCCCCCTTTTTCTGCTCTTTTGCTCCTGTACTTTGGGTGTCGGGCCCGTCGGACCTGGTGGCTTGTTCTGTGACGCATCTTCAAAATGGCGGGCAGAGGGGACAGAGAGACGCGCAAGACGAAAACACCTCTGCGCGGAGCTCCAGTTCAATCAAATGTCATGGACCGTTATACCCATTCTAAGGGGTCCCCCGGAGCTGCCCTGCCTGGTTCTAGTATTGCGTCTGAACGAATTTTGGAAGAGTCGGCGGAGCCCTCCTTACAGGATATCATGGGCGCCATCTCGGGTGTGAGGGAATCCATCGGCCTACAGTACGAGGCCTTGGCCCACAAACTTGACACCGTGGCTATCGAGGTGAATCTGATTCGTGCTGACCTCGGCAAGACGAATGAGAGGGTACAATCACTGGATATTAAATCCTCTAGCCTCACGAATGACGTCTCGGAGCTCCAAACAGAGATTGGAAATCTCCGTCGGGGGAACGACTTCATGACCCGTCGCCTGGAGGACTTTGAAAATAGGGCGCGTCGCTGCAATGTTCGCCTGGTTGGTGTACCGGAAAACCCTGAACCCCACTCGGTGGATCTCCTGGTTGAGGATCTGGTCTTGAACCATTTGGCCCCTTCTGGTCTCACAAAATTTTTCACGGTGGAACGTGCACATCGTGTTCCAGGGGGCAAAGTCAAGCCGGGAGCCCCGCCGAGACCCATTGTAGCGAAGCTTTTTCATTATAGAGACCGGGACGCTATCCTGCAGGCCTCGCGGGCGAAGGGCCCGGTGGCCTTTGAGAATGCTACGGTGAACTTTTACCCGGACTTTTCCCAACAGGTTCAGAGACAACGTATGGAGTTTCGTGGTGCCAAGAAACGTCTCCGGGATCGGGGCCTACGTTACGCCATGCTCTTTCCCACTAGACTCCGGGTTGAATACAATGAACGTACCCTTTTCTTTGATCGGCCAGATGCTGTTAATGACTGGCTGGACTCATTGCCTGACTGTCCTCCTGAGACAGACTCCGCCGCTCACCCGGGCGGTGCCGAAGGTGGTGTGGAGATCTAACTGTTCGGCTCTTATGTCTTATTTTGAATACATTCTCAGGAGTGTTGGCCGGCGTCCCTCTACATTGTGATCATTCTGTCTTTTCGTTTGTTATTTTTGTTCTTGCTGAGGTCGGGGGGTGGATGGAACGGAGACCTTTCCTCCTCCGGGGTCTTTGTGTAGAATAGGGGTTTTTGGGCGACAGGCACACTGCAGGTTGGGGTGGCTCTTTAGCTTTTTGCAGGGGTGCAGGGTGGGGGGTGTTTCTCTTCAGTTTGGGGGAGGGGGGTTGGGGAGTTTTTTCTTTTCTGTGTGTTGTTTTCAAGGCGATTTGCTCCTGTGTTTGCTGCTGTTCCTGATGTCTAGCTCATGGACGAGGGGTCTTGGCTCGGGTGGTTGGGATGGGGGGTAGAGGGTTGAAATTTCTTTCCTGGAACGTTAATGGCCTGGGAGATCGTATTAAGCGCAGTGTGGTCTTAAACTGTATACGACGTTTGTCACCGGACATTGTTTTCATGCAAGAAACCCATTTGATTGGTAATGTTTGTTATGCGATGAATAGATGGGGCTACCGCCTTGTGGCGCACTCAGGGTTTACCTCCGGATCTAGGGGTGTGGGTATTCTTGTTCGAACCTCCCTCCCCCTGGCTATCGATGAGGTGATTCATGATGACCGTGGGAGATATACTGTCCTGGTGGGTAGATATGAAGGCCGCACCCTATCTCTCTTCAATGTTTATGTTCCCCCGGGTTTGCAGGCCTCTACTTTTACTGACTTGGGCCGTGTTCTGTTGGATCTCCCTGATAGCACTCTCTTTCTTGCCGGTGATTTTAATTCGGTGCTTTCCGGCCTTCACGATCGCCATCCCCCTAGAGATACCCCGCAGGCTCAGCAGTGGTTGGGTGGGTTTTTAGATACCTTTGGCCTTGTGGACTGCTGGCGACTGTTGCATCCTACTCAGCTCCAATACACCTTTCATTCTGGGGCCCATGGCAGTCTGTCCCGGCTGGATTATTTCCTGATGCCCGCAGCCCAATCATCGGCGGTTCGTGAGATTTTACACTTGCCGAGGGGTATTTCTGATCACTCGCCGCTCTGGCTCCGTTTCGAGGTTGGGGTAGAGGCGGCGGGCCGAGTGGCTCCCATTAACCCTTGGTATCTTTCCTCCCCTGAGACTCGTACCCTCTTGCTCAAGTCCATGGATGCATATTTCCTGGAAAATGAGGGGTCGGTCTCTTCGGCTGTGTCCCTGTGGGAAGCTTTTAAAACTGTGATTCGTGGCCAGGCCCTTTCCTTGATTGTTGAAGCCAAGAGGGCAGGGAGGAAGGAAGTGGTGGACCTTGAGGGGGAGATCTCTGCTTTGGAGGACGAGTTGGAATCTGGTGTCACGCCTGACAAACTCCATGCCCTGGGTCTAAAACAGTTTGCATATAAATCTCTGGTCACTGACGCTGCAAAGGTGATGTTTCGTGAGCAGCAGGGCAGATTGTACGATTTGGGTGACAAGGCGGGCAAACTCCTAGCGTGGTTGGACAAGAAAGAAAGAGTTAATCGTGTGGTGCCCGTGATTCAGTCTGCGAGTGGTGAGAATGTGATTGATCCGACCGCCATTGTTGATCGTTTTGCAGAATATTTCCGTGTGGTATATGCTCCCGTGTCTGTGAGGGATGTTGCCGACTCCCGCCTTCTTCTGCGTGATATCACTTTGCCCTGTGTCCCCGACTTGGACCGTATTGCTTTGGACTCCCCTTTTACGAATGATGAGATAGCTAATGCAGTTCGTTCGCTCCGTTCGGGCAAAGCACTGGGCCCGAACGGTTTGCCTATTGAGTTGTACAAATTATGCCCCGATAAGGTGGCGCCGCATCTCCGCGCCATGTTTCTAGAATCTCGTGAGCGGAACATGCTTCCCTATGATCAGCGTCTGGCGACAATCGTCGTCATTCCCAAAGAGGGTAAACCGCGTGACCTCTGTTCCTCGTATAGGCCCATATCCCTATTAAATGTTGAACCTAAGGTGTTGGCTAAACTTTTGGCGACCCGTCTCCTTTCGGTTCTTGGGGAGTTGGTCCATCCGGATCAGTCTGGCTTTATCCCGCATCGCAACACTGCTCTGAATTTACGTCGCCTCCACGGCGCGCTGGCGAGGGCGGGGCTTTTGACTGAACCGGCCATTTTGGCGTCCCTGGATGCCTCCATGGCCTTTGATACTGTGGAGTGGCCCTATTTATGGGCGACACTTGAGAAATTTGGATTCGGGTGCGAGTTTATTAGCTGGGTTAGACTGTTGTACGCGGAACCTCTGGCGCAAGTTGTAGTGAACGGTAGAGTGTCGACCCCCTTCTCCTTGGGCAGGGGTACCCGTCAGGGTTGCCCCTTGTCCCCTCTGTTGTTCGCGCTCGCTCTTGAACCGTTGGCGGCCTGGCTCCGTTGGGAACCGTCCCTTAAAGGTATTCGATGGGCCCCGGACTTCGAAGACCGCGTCTCGCTTTATGCGGACGACATCCTCTTGTATCTTACTTCCCCCCGCAAGTCTTTATCTGTTTTATTTGACGTTCTTGCGTCCTTTGGTGCTAACTCAGGCCTCGTCATCAACTGGTCTAAATCCTGTGTATACGTTTTATCTGGTATCTTGCCTCCGTTGCCGAGTAGACTTCCTCTTCAGGTGGTCCGGGATGGTTTCAAATACTTGGGGGTTTTCGTTACCTTGGATCCGTCCCTTCGTTTTGATCGTAATCTCCTTCCCCCGTTGCTTAGGCTCCGTTTGGACGTTGCCCGCTGGCGCAAACTTCCCCTGTCTCCACTGGGTCGGGCGGCCCTGTTTAAGATGATGTCACTACCGCGGTTTCTCTACGCTCTCCAGAATTATTATGATCCTATCCCCAAGACCTATTTTCGGGAGATTGAGAGCCTTCAGAGGCAACTTATTTGGGATGGGCGACCGCGCATTGCTCTCGCGAAACTTTCTATCCCGTGGTACGATGGGGGCATGGCGCTCCCCGATATTAAGAGATACTACTGGGCTTCCCATCTGTCCGCTATTAATCACGCTATGTTCTCTCCGGGTCGTAATCCGGCGTTTGAGATGGATAAACTTCAGCTTCCGGGAGGTGACTTTAATAGAGTACTCTATTCTCGCTCCGCTGGGCGCCATCTTGTGGGACCTACTTTGACTGCTTTGACAGTGTGGCGTGCTGCGAATGTGAGCCTGGGCTGGGAGGATCGCTTGACGTTGGCGACGCCTCTTTATGCTTCGGAACGTCTGGGCGGTCTTTGGTCTTCCAAGGGTTTTGACCGTTGGGACTTGATTGGGATCTCTAAAGTGGGAGATGTATATTCTAAGGGTTCTGTGCGCCCGTTTCAGGCCCTCCAGGCTGACTATGGCCTGAGTAGTCGGGAATTCTTTCGTTATTTACAGATCAGGCACGCTTTGGTTTCGGTGTTTGCTCCTGGTGAGATTCCGCCTGACTCTTCCCCACTTGAAGACCGTATCCTCGACGGACATCTTCCTGATAGCACTATCTCCCTGATCTATAAAAAGTTGATCAACAATCGGACTGACTTATTGGCCCGACTTCGGGAACAGTGGCTGGGAGATGGGTTGGAACTTGATGATGAGGATTGGCAATCGGCCCTCTCCTCTCCGAAGGAGGTGGCTATACCGGCTCGACTCCGTCTGGTCCAATTGAAGATCCTTCATCGGGTTTACGTGACGGGACCGCGACTGATGGTGATGGGCTTTTCCTCTGATGGACTGTGTAAGCGTGGATGTGGTTTGCGTGCTACTTTCCTGCATATTCTTTGGGAGTGCCCGATGGTGGCTGCTTATTGGGTGGCCGTGCTTGATCTGATGACTGTGGTGACGGGGATATCCTTGCGACCGGAACCTCGTCGCTGTCTTTTGAATGTTTGGGAGCCCACGGACTATTCGGTGGCACAGACTAGATGGGCCACCCTGGGCTATATGATTGCGAAGCGAGATATTGCGCAACTCTGGGGGGCCTCTAGGCCCCCTGCCCTCGCGCAATGGGAGGATAATATGGACTGGTCCATGTTCCGTGAGAAAACTGTTTATGTGGCCAGGGGTAGGCCCAGGGCATGGGTGAAGGTGTGGGGTCAATGGAACGAATACCGTGGCGACATCTGTACTCCTCCCCTTGTGGACACTATCGAGATTACCCTATCTCCCTAGGCTAGCGTTCCCGGAATCTTCATATAGGGACTGAGCTGGTGTCACCGGCTCTTCCCCCCCCTCTTCTTCCTGATATCTGCCCCCCTCCCCCCCCCCCCCCCCCGCTCCATACTCCTTAGTGCTTAGGATATTATTACTGCACCTCCGCTGCTGTCCCCCCCTTGCGTCCCTTGGGCTGACCTTCAGTGATACACTCTCGCCTTTTTGTATGTTTGTTCTTTCATATATATAAAACCTGTTTTGGTCCTGTATTTAATGTGGAGTATTGCATTGTTGATTGACGATTACCTCTGCGGGCTTATGTGATATTTGTCTACTCCTTTTTAGCGGCTGGCCCGTGTGGTTGTAGGCCCATCCTTGTACGTTTCTGCTTGCTCAAATAAAGGTTTTTAAAAAAAAAAAAAAAAAAAAATTTGACCCCTCGCTTGGATGCCTTTCATGAATACTGTATAGAGATGTTTATTCCTTTTACAAACACACCACTTCCTACACCTTTAATATTCTCAGAAAGACAGCTAGACAATGCATAAATACATTTGATTCCATAGCGAAGGCTCTGAAAGAAAGAAGTATGTGATTTTTGTAGGTCTTTACTGAACTGCTTTGGTTTTCAAATCAAGATATACCACCACTTTCAAAAGAATCTATCTGACTACTGTCCTATATTGACTCATAAATACAAATCATTTTGTTATTTTTAGACTACCTGTCAAATGTAATTAAGTTTCTTCAAGGAAAAGAACAATTTCTCAAGGAAATTGTTAATCAGCAGTTGATAGAGAATGTCCATAGCAAATATATCACCCCTTTTGATCTGTCCTCTCTTTGTTGCTTATGACTGGTTTAATTCCTTTCCACTGCAAGAACCTTGGCTGTGAATCTCAACCCCACCCAACCTTGTCAAATATCTCTTGAACAGGTTTTCCAGATTTTATTAGTCAATGCTCATTTCTTTACCTTCTAAAATGAATAATGCAGTCTATATTTTGTTAGCTGTTAGCAAATTATCCACCATGCTTTTTCAAGTTTTTCCTGCTTATGTACTATTTTTGTAAATGTAGTGTGGTGTTATTTAATGTAGTGTCAGATAACCTCTCGAATGTAGCAATTACTTCACTGCTCCTGGCCACCAGATTCATAATGGGGACTTGTAGTGTTTACCTACGATCATAAAACATTGTATGGGATGGATGTGATTCCAGTTATTAAGGTAGGCAGTTTCAAAATGGATTGCTTAATAGGTGGATGGGTTGACCAAATATATCTCATTAACAGAAGCTGTGCAAACCCTTAGCATGGATTTTTTTCTTATTAAACACACATTTACTAAAACAATAAGCTGGAATTGAGGCTGTTAAGATCAAGTGTCATCTGCTGTGGCTCATTATCCTCATCAATGGCAAAACAAAAGCTATTTCTTTGAGATCAGCTACCAGCTGTAGCGCATTCAATATTGCCACAGGTCCACATTTCCTTTTTATTCCAAAGGGCACAGATTTTCTAAGTTGACACCAGGGAAATTCAAAATTTGCTCAAAATGGTTCATTCAATATGTTGTAAAAACAGTGAGGTTTACATTGATCAATTTCTGATGTGAAGTTTATGTCACATACTCAATCTGCAATATAAAGCTTCATATAAATATGTTTTCTATTCGTATTTGGAGTGGCTACAGTTGATGCATTATGAAAGTCACGCAGATAACTCACAACAGAGGGTCTAGTAAGACAAGGAGAACGTGCAAAATCGTAGGATTGTTCCCCTTCTGTGCAACATATTGGTACTGCAGACCATTTGCAGCAATCTCAGAAGATCGCAGAAGTTGCAAACAGTATAATGTCATCTGTAAACATCAACACTCTGCTTTCTACCCTTCTTGGAGCTCTAAATTTACTGTCATCCCATCTTATATCCTAGTAGCTTGATTGTGGATTCAAGCAACAGCAGTTTCAGAAAGCACAACCTCATCACTCCTCTGTCTAGTTGGAAACCAGCTCTTTTATAGATTACTTGCCCAAAAGTTGGCAAATTACTCTTAGTACATATGGAGCAATGGAAAAACTAAAAGAACATTATTTACATATGGAGGCTTTCTTTGTATGAGGTTCAGAGAAGGGTGAGCAAGCCGTCTGCCTTCAATTAATTAGTTGCGTTTGGACATTTGAAAATGAGTATTCAGTCAAATCAAATCAAAACGAGCTTTATTCGATATTAAACATTAAAATCATAAAGTAGGCATATAAAAAGAATATATCATCCTATTTTACATATGAAATTCATCAAGGCACATATCATGAATATAAATTCCTAAATATTCATTGAATACATGTAAACTATCAATTTCCAAAACGTCCCATCTCACACTAATTGCTTCCAACATTTATCATATCTTGTGATTTAGTTACTTAGGCATTTCCTAGTCCTCAACACACTCTTTAGGAACCCCACCATAGAGCCAATACAGTAGCAATTTCCCAACATCTGTAAATGCATGAAGGCAGGGCGACATTGCTTGCATCCTCCCTGTTTTAATTGGGGTATTATCCATCTTCGGCTTTCGTTGCTATAGAATTTACAAAATAGAATTACATGTTTGTAATGAGATATTGTCACAGGGACATCAGCAGAGTTCCCTTGACCAATCGTTAATAACTGGATGGCTGGTCAAGCAATGGAAAGTCACAAATCTAAATCTTGTTGGTAGGTATCTATCGTATCCACCAGAGATACATAACAAATATGGTTGGATGTCGTATGTTACAGATGGGTCATACAGACTTTTTAAAATCCTTCCGGTTAATAGAATTCATGTTATCAGGTAAAGAAAAGAAATCTGGGTGTCCAATGTCCTGCATAACATTTTTTACATATTTAAGCCATAAGATTTTGCAGGCATTATCTAATCTCTTTGCGTCCATTATTATTTCCCTGTTAAGGCCAGTACTAGCAGAAGTCCAAATTCTGTGCCAGAGCAACACAGGTTGAACCTTAATTAAATCGGAAATATACAGAACTCCTAGTTCACTGTGACCATAAAAACTGGGGCACTAACAGGGACAGCTAAAATAAACCTTACAAAGGCATTTTCAATACATTGAATTGATATACAATCTTGAAAACCCAAAATGCCTCTCCCATAGACTGCTATGCTCACACATTTGGCTTGATACATTTTAAAGAACATTTCTGGTGGCCTTTTTCCCAGTCTTTTTGTGAAGTTTATTAGGGCTGCAGTGGTCTCATAAAGCATAAGCTCCTGGCCTTAATAGCTGGTGCACAAGGGCCGGTTCGGTTAAAAAGGACACCCAGATAACAAAAAGAGTTAATAGTTTCTACCCTAGTCCCCCCGCGTAGTAACTACTTTTCTTGTTTTTCCCTCTCCCACATGACATGTCAAAGCTTTTCTTTGCATTCAATTTTAACCCAAGCCGGTCCATAAAACTGGTATAAAAGGAAAGAGCCCACTGTAATCCGATCTGGGTGCGAGCCATGAGTACCGCATCATCGGCATAAAGGAGGTGATTGATTCAGACCATGTACTTATAAATTCCTTTTCACAGAATGCTTGTAAAACCCTAGTTAAGATGGGGCCCCACATCTCCAGGTTTGACTTATAGAGATCGATTGGTATCCCATCAGGGCCAGCGGCCTTGCCACTCTTGCTTGTCTTTACTGCCGCGTTAAAGTCTTGGAGTGAAATATGGAAATAAATTGGCGTCAAATTCAGGTGGGCCCTCCCTATATCTTGGCTATGGATTGCTTCCTTGGTAGCCCTCTGTTTCGATTAGACACTTGTAAAAAAGTCTACCCAAGTTCTTTCCTCTATTGCCACCTCGATTGATGGTGCATCTAATTTATTATTGAGTAATTGGGCGTTCACTACTGACCAGAATTTCAGACTATCCCTACTCAAAGCATCACTAAGGTTTTTCCAGGTCTTATCTTTTAGCACGTTAATGCTGATTTTCCTGGCTGCATTATACGACTTTCTACAGGCCCTAATCTCTCTATTAGCTCTTATCACTCTTGTAGTGCGTTCTTTAGATTTGAATAGCTTTTTGTGCAGTTTTTGGCAAACCATCCCTTCCTGGAATTACGCATACCTTTAAATTCTGCTAGCAGCGTGCTTTTGACCATCTCAGTAATACAGTTAAAAGCTTTTAAATGATCTTTATGTGTTGGACTATCACTTAAACATATTAGGATTGGGTCTAATGCCTTTGTAACTATTTCCTTACTTAGCTCCACAGGATCCCGGCTCGCCCAGCGGATTGCATAACCATTTTTTCTTTCCAATTCTATGTTCTGCACCCATGCTACTTTATTACAAGTTTTCCTTATTACAATTTTTGTAATAGCTATTTCTACACTGATTGCCAAATGATAACTCATGATATTTTGATGGATATTATACTCTTTCACGTAACTTGCGTGACGATTTGGCATAATAATAAAATTGCGATTCGCCTATTAGCATGCCTAGAGAATCTAGATTTCATTAAAGACACGCCCGAGCCTGAAGAGGAACTTGATTAGCTCAAGATTAAGATTAGGGGTATAACACGCTTTCTCGTCAATGGAAGGCCTTGAGCACTCCGCTTTAAGTATATTCCTCATCTCCCTTTCAAGGGGAAAACGTATCAATTTTTTAATAAACTTAGACACATGATCCTGGGGGGACCGTTGCGATGAATGAGGAAGTTTCAAGTTTAGGGGGGAGAACATCTCCTCCCCAGGGGGTCTAAGATACTATCTTTCGAGGAAGTAGGAAGTTCATCCTCCGTGCCAAAAAGGCCAACATCCTCATCATCCAGGTCTAGTACGTACTCATCAGGATCGTCTGAATTATCATCATCAAAGTTCCCCATAACATGCTGAGCTCCATGAGACAATGAGCCGCCAAGGGCATCCGAAATATCTGGGCCGCGGTGGGCACCCAAACATGATGTGTCGCTAGGGACATCTTTCTGGTTTGAGGTGCGAGGACCTCCAAATTGTTTTCGAGGTGCTAAGACCCCCCATACCTGTAGAGGTGCTAGGACCTCCTGTGCTTGCAGGGACATGAGATACAATATTATTCGATTTCTTAGTACGTTTGCCTCTCATAGGTAAACTATCACAGCAAGGGGTCTCATCAGATCCATCCTCCTGAGAGGGCAGGGGTCTCTTGTAAGGTACTGATGGAGCAAGATGGCAAGACAACATTTTGTGTACCCCTTGTAAAGTCAATGTTCCATAACGTTAATATTTACTAATGGTATGTTGTATTAAAATTAATCAACCATAGAGAAAGTTGAATACATTTTTACACACGAGAATACTAATTTTGCATGCATGATGCCATAAAATTAACTAATATGTGTTGTTATCGTGTTGTGAATTAATGCACAGCTTAGATATAAACAAACGCAGCTTAAATGTGCTTATTGTACACTTTTTGTGCTAGAAAGTGGTCGGATATGTGAGTATAAAGTGCATTTATGTTGCTTATTTGCTAGGTAACAACTAATGGGGAAACGTTAGTATGGTGGGAGGTAAACAGAAGGGTTTTAGTTCCATATTTAACATGAATTTGTGTTTGTTTCTATGATAGTTCCAAAAGTGGCCTCTAAGGCCTTAAGGAAAATGGCTGCTCAGGAAAACTGTGAGCAAAAGCTGGACAGCGCAGGCACGCCTAAAGACTCCAATTCAGAATGCACTACTTGTGCTGGGGGAGGTTCAAGGCTACCATGCCTCGGAACTTAGGATGGGTGCCAAACATGGACGTTTGAATGTTCTGATCCTGGGAAAAAGTCCTGAAGTTGCAAGTGAAGGAAGTAACTAGGCCATGGACTGTCCTAAACAAAGCCCCTTTATTTTTCTGCTGAATCATTGTGAAGATGATGTTGTAATGGTGAGAAGATGCCCACCCACCCCAAATTGTCCAATCAGAACCCAAATTGGTAATGATAGATACTTTTTAGATAGATTAAGTTAGGAAATTAGTGTATAAAAACCCCTGTTTTTGTCTAAGAAGCGTTGCTTTTTCGATTTCCTCTCGAAGTGCTGCCCGACTGAAGATCGATTCTTGGATGTAAGAGGACTCTAATTTTCTTCTTGTTTGTTTTTCAGGATATTAGGATAAGAAGAGGGTGTTAATTAGGGATGTTAGGAGAGAATGAATTTGGAACTATCTGTGCTTTGCTAAACTTTTAACTGTTTCTAAATAAATGATTTTTCCGAGCTCTAAATGAAATGATCATTTTGAATACAAAGTTAAGATTTTACTGAATAAAGAATTAATCAATGCCTAAATGTCAGACATATTAAAGTTTTGCTTTAAATAAAATTGGGAAAATGGAATTTTTAAGCTGGTCTTGTGATTTTCCTACGCCTAATTTTCTTTCTAGCAGATCCATTGCCTCTATGGTGGTGCGTCTGAATAATTAAAATGTTTGAATAAAACCATGGTAAAGTGTATAAAATTGTGGGTGTAAATAATAACTGATTAGCTAGGTTTAGACACTCCACCAAATGTTAAAGTGGCTGACATTATGCAATGACTTTTAATGCAGTTCCAAGCAGACGCATGAGTCATAATACAAAGGTTCCAAAAGAACATTGAAACAAGCTAAGAAACATAACATGACAACCATCTGCCTCTTTTAAATCAGGCGAAGAGAAGATAAAAAAGATCCAATGAAATAGCACAAATGAAGAACTTGAAGGCTGACATCCAAAGGAGACGTGAAGAAGATAACCAACCAAGGGGATATCCACAAACGTAGCTCACGAAGAAGGATTATCTGAAAAGAAAGAAAGCAATGGGAAATTGTGACCAAAGGGTCCACAAACAAAATAAAATAACTACAAAATGTAATCAAGGAAAAACATGTCAATGAGAAACAATTGAAACAACATGTTAATGAGAGACATATGAGCAATCAAAGTATAAGTGAGAATAAACCAGGAGTCACCAAGCACCAAACAGGGGAATGGGACGGGTGGGATAATGTCAGCCTCTGTGTCTTTAATAAAATCTAGATTCTCTAGGTATGCTAATAGGAGAATCGCAATTCCATTACACGAACGGAGGTTACATTATGCATGTTGGTAGCCTTGTAAAACAACATTAGACATGTGTTCAATTGGTTTACAATAGTGCCCAGCAAAGGTACTAGCATTAGACCAGTCAGCAGCTTTAAGAATATCATCCAACTTACCTCCAGACCAGATTGTGACTTACTCGCCATAGCACCTCTCAGGGAATGAGCGTGAAACTTGACTACGTTAATACCTGCTAAATTCATAGCAGACTTAACCCACCGAGCAATGGAAGTCGAGGAAATGGCTTTATGGGGTTTAACAAAGGAAATAAGGAGTTGATTTTCATTAATGGGTCGCAGGTTAGACATTTTTTGATCATACGCTTTCATACATTCAACAACACAAAGTTTCGGGCAAGGGTCGAAACGAGGATAAAAGATTGAGTCAGACATGGTTTTGGTTCTTCTGTAAACCTCAAATTTAACTCCAAATAAATTATAGGATCTGTTGGAGATCTCTAGAGCTTTAACATCAGAAACTCTTCGACAAGAGATAAGGCAAAGAAGAGTAGCGAGTTTAATGGAGAGAAGTTTCCTATTCAAAAGAGAATTGTCGGGCTAAGAGTTGAAAAGATCTAGAATCAAATTCACATCCCAGAGGGTATCATATTTTGGTTTCGGGGGTCTTTTGAGATGAATGCTCTTCATAACTCTACAAACAATGACGTTTTTACCTACTGTCTTCCCGTTAACAAGAACATGACCTGCAAAGATAGCAGATCTATAGCAATTAATCGATCTATAACTTAAACCTCTGTCAAAAAGTTCAGCAAGAAAGTTCACTACATCAACGATAGGTGCCTGTATGGGATCCAAATCCCTTTCCAGGCACCAACGAAACCAAGATTTCCAGATATTATTTTATCTGTAGTGAGTTCCCGGCGCCCATGCCTCTCTGAGGAGAGTAGCAGCTGATGTCGAAAGTCCTGAGACTTCGTTGGATCTCCTGACACTCTCCAAGCAAGAAGGTTTAAGCTACCAGACAGGGTCAGGAGGTGAGAATATCCGTTTAGGTCTGTAAGGAGATCCTCTAGAGAAGGTATCAGAAAGAAGCACAAGATCTTGTCCCTCTCACTCGGTTTCTTCTTCCGCGAGTGTAGAAGTAAGGGGTGTTGTATTGTTGATAGCCTCTTCCGAAGGCACGTGTTCTCTGGTAGGGCCTCTGGTTAAACCGTCCGGAAGAAAGGCCCCTTCTTCCGGCCATCCCAAAAAGATTATTATTAAACACCCTTCTAATGTTATGTTGGGCCTTCTCAAGGGCTGTGAAAGTAGACACATACTTTCCGAGTGATTTGATAAGCTCCTCCCCAAAAAGGAGGCTTTTCGGATTAGAGGAAGGCTCTTTCTTGGCCATGTCAGAAAGTTTGGGAATCAGTCTACGCCTTTCGGCATTAGCGTTGCCCCAGAAGAATGAGGGCTCTTTGACTCTATCCTCTAATTAAATCGGTATCGAGAGGGGTACCATGAAGGTGGCACTCTTTTGCAGAGTCAAGGATCCTAGTAAGGCAGCCCTTGAACGATTTCTCCAGCCCCTTCCTGGGATCACGCCCGAGCCTGAAGAGGAACTTGATTAGCTCAAGATCAAGATTAGGGGTATAACACGCTTTCTCGTCAATGGAAGGCCTTGAGCACTCCGCTTTAAGTATATTCCTCATCTCCCTTTCAAGGGGAAAACGTATCAATTTTTTTATAAACTTAGACACATGATCCTGGGGGGACCATTGCGATGAACGAGGATGTTTCAAGTTTAGGGGGGAAAACATCTCTGCCCCAGGGAGTCTAAGATACTATCTTTCGAGGAAGTAGGAAGTTCATCCTCCGTGCCAAAAAGGCCAACATCCTCATCATCCAGGTCTAGTACGTACTCATCAGGATCGTCTGAATTATCATCATCGAAGTTCCCCATAACATGCTGAGCTCCTTGAGACAATGAGCCGCCAAGGGCATCCGAAATATCTGGGCCGCGGTGGGCACCCAAACATGATGTGTCGCTAGGGACATCTTTCTGGTTTGAGGTGCGAGGACCTCCAAATTGTTTTCGAGGTGCTAAGACCCCCCATACCTGTAGAGGTGCTAGGACCTCCTGTGCTTGGAGGGACATGAGATACAATATTATTCGATTTCTTAGTACGTTTGCCTCTCATAGGTAAACTATCACAGCAAGGGGTCTCATCAGATCCATCCTCCTGAGAGGGCAGGGGTCTCTTGTAAGGTGCTGATGGAGCAAGATGGCAAGACAACATTTTGTGTACCCCTTGTAAAGTCAATGTTCCATAACGTTAATATTTACTAATGGTATGTTGTATTAAAATTAATCAACCATAGAGAAAGTTGAATACATTTTTACACACGAGAATACTAATTTTGCATGCATGATGCCATAAAATTAACTAATATGTGTTGTTATCGTGTTGTGAATTAATGCACAGCTTAGATATAAACAAACGCAGCTTAAATGTGCTTATTGTACACTTTTTGTGCTAGAAAGTGGTCGGATATGTGAGTATAAAGTGCATTTATGTTGCTTATTTGCTAGGTAACAACTAATGGGGAAACGTTAGTATGGTGGGAGGTAAACAGAAGGGTTTTAGTTCCATATTTAACATGAATTTGTGTTTGTTTCTATGATAGTTCCAAAAGTGGCCTCTAAGGCCTTAAGGAAAATGGCTGCTCAGGAAAACTGTGAGCAAAAGCTGGACAGCGCAGGCACGCCTAAAGACTCCAATTCAGAATGCACTACTTGTGCTGGGGGAGGTTCAAGGCTACCATGCCTCGGAACTTAGGATGGGTGCCAAACATGGACGTTTGAATGTTCTGATCCTGGGAAAAAGTCCTGAAGTTGCAAGTGAAGGAAGTAACTAGGCCATGGACTGTCCTAAACAAAGCCCCTTTATTTTTCTGCTGAATCATTGTGAAGATGATGTTGTAATGGTGAGAAGATGCCCACCCACCCCAAATTGTCCAATCAGAACCCAAATTGGTAATGATAGATACTTTTTAGATAGATTAAGTTAGGAAATTAGTGTATAAAAACCCCTGTTTTTGTCTAAGAAGCGTTGCTTTTTCGATTTCCTCTCGAAGTGCTGCCTGACTAAAGATCGATTCTTGGATGTAAGAGGACTCTAATTTTCTTCTTGTTTGTTTTTCAGGATATTAGGATAAGAAGAGGGTGTTAATTAGGAATGTTAGGAGAGAATGAATTTGGAACTATCTGTGCTTTGCTAAACTTTTAACTGTTTCTAAATAAATGATTTTTCCGAGCTCTAAATGAAATGATCATTTTGAATACAAAGTTAAGATTTTACTGAATAAAGAATTAATCAATGCCTAAATGTCAGACATATTAAAGTTTTGCTTTAAATAAAATTGGGAAAATGGAATTTTTAAGCTGGTCTTGTGATTTTCCTACGCCTAATTTTCTTTCTAGCAGATCCATTGCCTCTATGGTGGTGCGTCTGAATAATTAAAATGTTTGAATAAAACCATGGTAAAGTGTATAAAATTGTGGGTGTAAATAATAACTGATTAGCTAGGTTTAGACACTCCACCAAATGTTAAAGTGGCTGACATTATGCAATGACTTTTAATGCAGTTCCAAGCAGACGCATGAGTCATAATACAAAGGTTCCAAAAGAACATTGAAACAAGCTAAGAAACATAACATGACAACCATCTGCCTCTTTTAAATCAGGCAAAGAGAAGATAAAAAAGATCCAATGAAATAGCACAAATGAAGAACTTGAAGGCTGACATCCAAAGGAGACGTGAAGAAGATAACCAACCAAGGGGATATCCACAAACGTAGCTCACGAAGAAGGATTATCTGAAAAGAAAGAAAGCAATGAGAAATTGTGACCAAAGGGTCCACAAACAAAATAAAATAACTACAAAATGTAATCAAGGAAAAACATGTCAATGAGAAACAATTGAAACAACATGTTAACGAGAGACATATGAGCAATCAAAGTATAAGTGAGAATAATCCAGGAGTCACCAAGCACCAAACAGGGGAATGGGACGGGTGGGATAATGTCAGCCTCTGTGTCTTTAATAAAATCTAGATTCTCTAGGTATGCTAATAGGAGAATCGCAATTCCATTACACGAACGGAGGTTACATTATGCATGTTGGTAGCCTTGTAAAACAACATTAGACATGTGTTCAATTGGTTTACAATAGTGCCCAGCAAAGGTACTAGCATTAGACCAGTCAGCAGCTTTAAGAATATCATCCAACTTACCTCCAGACCATAGTGACTTACTCGCCATAGCACCTCTCAGGGAATGAGCTTGAAACTTGACTACGTTAATACCTGCTAAATTCATAGCAGACTTAACCCACCGAGCAATGGAAGTCGAGGAAATGGCTTTATGGGGTTTAACAAAGGAAATAAGGAGTTGATTTTCATTAATGGGTCGCAGGTTAGACATTTTTTGATCATACGCTTTCATACATTCAACAACACAAAGTTTCGGGCAAGGGTCGAAACGAGGATAAAAGATTGAGTCAGACATGGTTTTGGTTCTTCTGTAAACCTCAAATTTAACTCCAAATAAATGATAGGATCTGTTGGAGATCTCTAGAGCTTTAACATCAGAAACTCTTCGACAAGAGATAAGGCAAAGAAAAGTAGCGAGTTTAATGGAGATAAGTTTCCTATTCAAAAGAGAATTGTCGGGCTAAGAGTTGAAAAGATCTAGAATCAAATTCACATCCCAGAGGGTATCATATTTTGGTTTCGGGGGTCTTTTGAGATGAATGCTCTTCATAACTCTACAAACAATGACGTTTTTACCTACTGTCTTCCCGTTAACAAGAACATGACCTGCAAAGATAGCAGATCTATAGCAATTAATCGATCTATAACTTAAACCTCTGTCAAAAATGTCAGCAAGAAAGTTCACTACATCAACGATAGGTGCCTGTATGGGATCCAAATCCCTTTCCAGGCACCAACGAAACCAAGATTTCCAGATATTATTTTATCTGTAGTGAGTTCCCGGCGCCCATGCCTCTCTGAGGAGAGTAACAGCTGATGTCGAAAGTCCTGAGACTTCGTTGGATCTCCTGACACTCTCCAAGCAAGAAGGTTTAAGCTACCAGACAGGGTCAGGAGGTGAGAATATCCGTTTAGGTCTGTAAGGAGATCCTCTAGAGAAGGTATCAGAAAGAAGCACAAGATCTTGTCCCTCTCACTCGGTTTCTTCTTCCGCGAGTGTAGAAGTAAGGGGTGTTGTATTGTTGATAGCCTCTTCCGAAGGCACGTGTTCTCTGGTAGGGCCTCTGGTTAAACCGTCCGGAGAAAGGCCCCTTCTTCCGGCCATCCCAAAAAGATTATTATTAAACACCCTTCTAATGTTATGTTGGGCCTTCTCAAGGGCTGTGAAAGTAGACACATACTTTCCGAGTGATTTGATAAGCTCCTCCCCAAAAAGGAGGCTTTTCGGATTAGAGGAAGGCTCTTTCTTGGCCATGTCAGAAAGTTTGGGAATCAGTCTACGCCTTTCGGCATTAGCGTTGCCCCAGAAGAATGAGGGCTCTTTGACTCTATCCTCTAATTAAATCGGTATCGAGAGGGGTACCATGAAGGTGGCACTCTTTTGCAGAGTCAAGGATCCTAGTAAGGCAGCCCTTGAACGATTTCTCCAGCCCCTTCCTGGGATCACGCCCGAGCCTGAAGAGGAACTTGATTAGCTCAAGATCAAGATTAGGGGTATAACACGCTTTCTCGTCAATGGAAGGCCTTGAGCACTCCGCTTTAAGTATATTCCTCATCTCCCTTTCAAGGGGAAAACGTATCAATTTTTTTATAAACTTAGACACATGATCCTGGGGGGACCATTGCGATGAACGAGGATGTTTCAAGTTTAGGGGGGAAAACATCTCTGCCCCAGGGGGTCTAAGATACTATCTTTCGAGGAAGTAGGAAGTTCATCCTCCGTGCCAAAAAGGCCAACATCCTCATCATCCAGGTCTAGTACGTACTCATCAGGATCGTCTGAATTATCATCATCGAAGTTCCCCATAACATGCTGAGCTCCTTGAGACAATGAGCCGCCAAGGGCATCCGAAATATCTGGGCCGCGGTGGGCACCCAAACATGATGTGTCGCTAGGGACATCTTTCTGGTTTGAGGTGCGAGGACCTCCAAATTGTTTTCGAGGTGCTAAGACCCCCCATACCTGTAGAGGTGCTAGGACCTCCTGTGCTTGCAGGGACATGAGATACAATATTATTCGATTTCTTAGTACGTTTGCCTCTCATAGGTAAACTATCACAGCAAGGGGTCTCATCAGATCCATCCTCCTGAGAGGGCAGGGGTCTCTTGTAAGGTACTGATGGAGCAAGATGGCAAGACAACATTTTGTGTACCCCTTGTAAAGTCAATGTTCCATAACGTTAATATTTACTAATGGTATGTTGTATTAAAATTAATCAACCATAGAGAAAGTTGAATACATTTTTACACACGAGAATACTAATTTTGCATGCATGATGCCATAAAATTAACTAATATGTGTTGTTATCGTGTTGTGAATTAATGCACAGCTTAGATATAAACAAACGCAGCTTAAATGTGCTTATTGTACACTTTTTGTGCTAGAAAGTGGTCGGATATGTGAGTATAAAGTGCATTTATGTTGCTTATTTGCTAGGTAACAACTAATGGGGAAACGTTAGTATGGTGGGAGGTAAACAGAAGGGTTTTAGTTCCATATTTAACATGAATTTGTGTTTGTTTCTATGATAGTTCCAAAAGTGGCCTCTAAGGCCTTAAGGAAAATGGCTGCTCAGGAAAACTGTGAGCAAAAGCTGGACAGCGCAGGCACGCCTAAAGACTCCAATTCAGAATGCACTACTTGTGCTGGGGGAGGTTCAAGGCTACCATGCCTCGGAACTTAGGATGGGTGCCAAACATGGACGTTTGAATGTTCTGATCCTGGGAAAAAGTCCTGAAGTTGCAAGTGAAGGAAGTAACTAGGCCATGGACTGTCCTAAACAAAGCCCCTTTATTTTTCTGCTGAATCATTGTGAAGATGATGTTGTAATGGTGAGAAGATGCCCACCCACCCCAAATTGTCCAATCAGAACCCAAATTGGTAATGATAGATACTTTTTAGATAGATTAAGTTAGGAAATTAGTGTATAAAAACCCCTGTTTTTGTCTAAGAAGCGTTGCTTTTTCGATTTCCTCTCGAAGTGCTGCCCGACTGAAGATCGATTCTTGGATGTAAGAGGACTCTAATTTTCTTCTTGTTTGTTTTTCAGGATATTAGGATAAGAAGAGGGTGTTAATTAGGGATGTTAGGAGAGAATGAATTTGGAACTATCTGTGCTTTGCTAAACTTTTAACTGTTTCTAAATAAATGATTTTTCCGAGCTCTAAATGAAATGATCATTTTGAATACAAAGTTAAGATTTTACTGAATAAAGAAATAATCAATGCCTAAATGTCAGACATATTAAAGTTTTGCTTTAAATAAAATTGGGAAAATGGAATTTTTAAGCTGGTCTTGTGATTTTCCTACGCCTAATTTTCTTTCTAGCAGATCCATTGCCTCTATGGTGGTGCGTCTGAATAATTAAAATGTTTGAATAAAACCATGGTAAAGTGTATAAAATTGTGGGTGTAAATAATAACTGATTAGCTAGGTTTAGACACTCCACCAAATGTTAAAGTGGCTGACATTATGCAATGACTTTTAATGCAGTTCCAAACAGACGCATGAGTCATAATACAAAGGTTCCAAAAGAACATTGAAACAAGCTAAGAAACATAACATGACAACCATCTGCCTCTTTTAAATCAGGCGAAGAGAAGATAAAAAAGATCCAATGAAATAGCACAAATGAAGAACTTGAAGGCTGACATCCAAAGGAGACGTGAAGAAGATAACCAACCAAGGGGATATCCACAAACGTAGCTCACGAAGAAGGATTATCGGAAAAGAAAGAAAGCAATGAGAAATTGTGACCAAAGGGTCCACAAACAAAATAAAATAACTACAAAATGTAATCAAGGAAAAACATGTCAATGAGAAACAATTGAAACAACATGTTAATGAGAGACATATGAGCAATCAAAGTATAAGTGAGAATAAACCAGGAGTCACCAAGCACCAAACAGGGGAATGGGACGGGTGGGATAATGTCAGCCTCTGTGTCTTTAATAAAATCTAGATTCTCTAGGTATGCTAATAGGAGAATCGCAATTCCATTACACGAACGGAGGTTACATTATGCATGTTGGTAGCCTTGTAAAACAACATTAGACATGTGTTCAATTGGTTTACAATAGTGCCCAGCAAAGGTACTAGCATTAGACCAGTCAGCAGCTTTAAGAATATCATCCAACTTACCTCCAGACCATAGTGACTTACTCGCCATAGCACCTCTCAGGGAATGAGCTTGAAACTTGACTATGTTAATACCTGCTAAATTCATAGCAGACTTAACCCACCGAGCAATGGAAGTCGAGGAAATGGCTTTATGGGGTTTAACAAAGGAAATAAGGAGTTGATTTTCATTAATGGGTCGCAGGTTAGACATTTTTTGATCATACGCTTTCATACATTCAACAACACAAAGTTTCGGGCAAGGGTCGAAACGAGGATAAAAGATTGAGTCAGACATGGTTTTGGTTCTTCTGTAAACCTCAAATTTAACTCCAAATAAATGATAGGATCTGTTGGAGATCTCTAGAGCTTTAACATCAGAAACTCTTCGACAAGAGATAAGGCAAAGAAAAGTAGCGAGTTTAATGGAGAGAAGTTTCCTATTCAAAAGAGAATTGTCGGGCTAAGAGTTGAAAAGATCTAGAATCAAATTCACATCCCAGAGGGTATCATATTTTGGTTTCGGGGGTCTTTTGAGATGAATGCTCTTCATAACTCTACAAACAATGACGTTTTTACCTACTGTCTTCCCGTTAACAAGAACATGACCTGCAAAGATAGCAGATCTATAGCAATTAATCGATCTATAACTTAAACCTCTGTCAAAAATGTCAGCAAGAAAGTTCACTACATCAACGATAGGTGCCTGTATGGGATCCAAATCCCTTTCCAGGCACCAACGAAACCAAGATTTCCAGATATTATTTTATCTGTAGTGAGTTCCCGGCGCCCATGCCTCTCTGAGGAGAGTAGCAGCTGATGTCGAAAGTCCTGAGACTTCGTTGGATCTCCTGACACTCTCCAAGCAAGAAGGTTTAAGCTACCAGACAGGGTCAGGAGGTGAGAATATCCGTTTAGGTCTGTAAGGAGATCCTCTAGAGAAGGTATCAGAAAGAAGCACAAGATCTTGTCCCTCTCACTCGGTTTCTTCTTCCGCGAGTGTAGAAGTAAGGGGTGTTGTATTGTTGATAGCCTCTTCCGAAGGCACGTGTTCTCTGGTAGGGCCTCTGGTTAAACCGTCCGGAAGAAAGGCCCCTTCTTCCGGCCATCCCAAAAAGATTATTATTAAACACCCTTCTAATGTTATGTTGGGCCTTCTCAAGGGCTGTGAAAGTAGACACATACTTTCCGAGTGATTTGATAAGCTCCTCCCCAAAAAGGAGGCTTTTCGGATTAGAGGAAGGCTCTTTCTTGGCCATGTCAGAAAGTTTGGGAATCAGTCTACGCCTTTCGGCATTAGCGTTGCCCCAGAAGAATGAGGGCTCTTTGACTCTATCCTCTAATTAAATCGGTATCGAGAGGGGTACCATGAAGGTGGCACTCTTTTGCAGAGTCAAGGATCCTAGTAAGGCAGCCCTTGAACGATTTCTCCAGCCCCTTCCTGGGATCACGCCCGAGCCTGAAGAGGAACTTGATTAGCTCAAGATCAAGATTAGGGGTATAACACGCTTTCTCGTCAATGGAAGGCCTTGAGCACTCCGCTTTAAGTATATTCCTCATCTCCCTTTCAAGGGGAAAACGTATCAATTTTTTTATAAACTTAGACACATGATCCTGGGGGGGACCATTGCGATGAACGAGGATGTTTCAAGTTTAGGGGGGAAAACATCTCTGCCCCAGGGGGTCTAAGATACTATCTTTCGAGGAAGTAGGAAGTTCATCCTCCGTGTCAAAAAGGCCAACATCCTCATCATCCAGGTCTAGTACGTACTCATCAGGATCGTCTGAATTATCATCATCGAAGTTCCCCATAACATGCTGAGCTCCTTGAGACAATGAGCCGCCAAGGGCATCCGAAATATCTGGGCCGCGGTGGGCACCCAAACATGATGTGTCGCTAGGGACATCTTTCTGGTTTGAGGTGCGAGGACCTCCAAATTGTTTTCGAGGTGCTAAGACCCCCCATACCTGTAGAGGTGCTAGGACCTCCTGTGCTTGCAGGGACATGAGATACAATATTATTCGATTTCTTAGTACGTTTGCCTCTCATAGGTAAACTATCACAGCAAGGGGTCTCATCAGATCCATCCTCCTGAGAGAGCAAGATGGCAAGACAACATTTTGTGTACCCCTTGTAAAGTCAATGTTCCATAACGTTAATATTTACTAATGGTATGTTGTATTAAAATTAATCAACCATAGAGAAAGTTGAATACATTTTTACACACGAGAATACTAATTTTGCCTGCATGATGCCATAAAATTAACTAATATGTGTTGTTATCGTGTTGTGAATTAATGCACAGCTTAGATATAAACAAACGCAGCTTAAATGTGCTTATTGTACACTTTTTGTGCTAGAAAGTGGTCGGGTATGTAAATATAAAGTGCATTTATGTAGCTTATTTGCTAGGTAACAACTAATGGGGAAACGTTGGTATGGTGGGAGGTAAACAGAAGGGTTTTAGTTCCATATTTAACATGAATTTGTGTTTGTTTCTATGATAGTTCCAAAAGTGGCCTCTAAGGCCTTAAGGAAAATGGCTGCTCAGGAAAACTGTGAGCAAAAGCTGGACAGCGCAGGCACGCCTAAAGACTCCAATTCAGAATGCACTACTTGTGCTGGGGGAGGTTCAAGGCTACCATGCCCCGGAAATTAGGATGGGTGCCAAACATGGACGTTTGAATGTTCTGATCCTGGGAAAAAGTCCTGAAGTTGCAAGTGAAGGAAGTAACTAGGCCATGGACTGTCCTAAACAAAGCCCCTTTATTTTTCTGCTGAATCATTGTGAAGATGATGTTGTAATGGTGAGAAGATGCCCACCCACCCCAAATTGTCCAATCAGAACCCAAATTGGTAATGATAGATACTTTTTAGATAGATTAAGTTAGGAAATTAGTGTATAAAACCCCCTGTTTTTGTCTAAGAAGCGTTGCTTTTTCGATTTCCTCTCGAAGTGCTGCCCGACTGAAGATAGATTCTTGGATGTAAGAGGACTCTAATTTTCTTCTTGTTTGTTTTTCAGGATATTAGGATAAGAAGAGGGTGTTAATTAGGGATGTTAGGAGAGAATGAATTTGGAACTATCTGTTCTTTGCTAAACTTTTAACTGTTTCTAAATAAATGATTTTTCCGAGCTCTAAATGAAATGATCATTTTGAATACAAAGTTAAGATTTTACTGAATAAAGAATTAATCAATGGCTAAATGTCAGACATATTAAAGTTTTGCTTTAAATAAATTTGGGAAAATGGAATTTTTAAGCTGGTCTTGTGATTTTCCTACGCCTAATTTTCTTTCTAGCAGATCCATTGCCTCTATGGTGGTGCGTCTGAATAATTAAAATGTTTGAATAAAACCATGGTAAAGTGTATAAAACTTTGGGTGTAAATAATAACTGATTAGATAGGTTTAGACACTCCACCAAATGTTAAAGCATTTCTCCATTGCGATTCACCAAAATCCTTGAAGCCAAGCTGTACGTGAATAGAGTAAAAGAGCAGTGTTATGGGCCCCACTGACGAATGAGTGTGTGTTTCAGAGGTTTCAGGGAAGTGGTAAGTGCTAATTAGAAATGATTTTTGGAGTCCCGCTGTAGCAGTTATTTCTTGGTAGCAGAGTAGTGGTTGCTAAGGAAATTAGCTATGGTTATGTAAAAAGTGCTATATACAATTTGATGTATAGAATTATGACTAACATCTGTTGAGTTCGTATTACGTTATATGTAGTTCTGAAAAGGCTTCCAAGTGTTGTTTGAAGCTAGTGCCTCTGTCTGCAGGCAGAGGAAGTGTGGCAAGTAAAGTCGCACAGTGCATTGATCTGTTTCAGAAAAGGAGTATCGTCGAATACTGCAGTGGTATTGTCGCATATCACTGTTTAGGGACATTAGGTGTGTAAGGATAAATGTATAGTGAGGAAATTCTATGAAATTTTAGCCTTCAAGCACAGGGATCATTGCGTATCTTGATTAAAACTTACTGCTGGGAGAGTAGTAGGACTTAACCCGAGCTTGAAAGAAGGGTAAAGGAGCGGCGTCTACTTTACTAACGAAAGAGGAATTCTGTGGTGGGTTAGATGGAAGAGCTGCCTACTGGTAAAACAGAGTTCATGTATATATGAATAGGGATTTCTGTATGAACGTGTGTAAATGTAATTGCAATACGCGTTCTGGTGAAACTCTGGGATTGTCTCTAAGGAGGTGAAAAAGATCTCTGTATGTGCTTTCCTGGAGAAACAAGTTTGTTATTGCCTGATAGAAGGGTAAAATAGGGTAGTGCTATTTTGTCAACGAGTCTAAAAATTCTGAGGAGATAAGCGTCGTCTACTCCGGTTACAGAAAACTTGTGTGATTGAGAAATCTATCACTTTATTAGCGAAACAGGCAAATGGTATTGTTTTCTGTAAGTTACCTTGTAAATACGGCTTCTTGAAAAACCCTGTAAAGGAGGGGTCAGTCAGCGCTGCAGGAGCCGGAGCGCTGGTGACGACAAAAGTGTCTCGCTGGGATTGGTCCTCATGATCAAGACAGAGTAGGAGTTGATTGGTTCATCACAAAAAGCAGCAAGAGCTATTGGTTAAGCACTATAGTGACGTATCATGTTCTAATTGGTACATTAGTACAAACCGCGCTGTGATAGGTTGGTGTTACGGAAACACCATTCGAATAGTACGCGATCTTTTGAAAGCAGGGAAATTTACTGAAAATGTCATACTACTATTATGATGATGACAAGAAGAACCCTTCATGGTTTAAAAAACTGAAGAACATGTTTGTAAAAGACAAAGAGGTAGTTACAAGAGAGGGAAAAATACTTCCTTCGCCGAAAACACCTGCTTCCTATATGATATCGAAATATGGTTACCATACGTGTGTTTGGTTGGAGAATTGGGTACGGTATACCAAGGATGATGATGTGTTTGTCTTTCCAGAAGGAGGATCTTTTTATTTGGCAATATTGAGAAATTTGAGAGACAAAATGATGAAACTTGAACCGAGACCTAGACCAACACAATTTGAAGCACTGGTTGAGTGGGAAGATGAGATGCATCAAATGGAGAGTGAGAGGTTAAGTAGGCATCTTAGACCAAGAGGTAAAGGTCGAGATTTATGGGGAGAAACCCATGAGACTAGAATGCGGAGATGGAGGAATGGAAGCATGTGTGATGGCATGTATCCAGTTAGATTGGTAGAAGAATATGAGTGACGGAAATGCACAGAAAAGAAAAAGAATGTTGAGTCAGGGAATCAAAGTTAGGGTGAAAGCGGTGCTGTATTAGAAGAAATATTATATAGGAGACCGCCACCATATCAACCAAGTTCTTTATGGACTACCCCGAATGTCCCACTAGCAGAAGAGAGAGTTAATGAAACGCCAAGACAACCTTCAAATTTCCGAGATTTCCCTGAGAGAGTAGAGACAAGATATGTTCCAAGTACACCGATAGGAGAAGCTAGAATTACAGGTACTCCTGTACAGAGTAATGACTCACACAAAATTGTGCTAAGTGCTGAAAGACGAAATGATGTGCAGCCAGATATTTCTGATTATGAACGTTCTGCACATGAACTAATTCAAAACCTTACCAAAAATATGGAAGCTGTAACTGTCCCAGTAACAATAGGACCTGTATTACCAGTATTTGAAAATCAGAGAATAAAAGAACCAAGTTTAACAATTCCGTTGCAACAGAGTTTGCAAAAAGTAAAAGAGAATATTTATCCTGATTTGTCAGAAATAGGGCGGAATGTACACGTAAATCCACCAGAATTGACTTTTAATCAAAGTTCATTATGCAGATACCCGACAGGAGCAGAATCTGACTCTGCAACCCCAGAGAGAAGTGTAGACAAAATAGATTTAACACAAATACCTGTAGGACCATCAGATAAAGAATTAAGTGAATGGATTAAAACCTTAAAATTAAAAGAGCAGGAATCAAAAGTGTTGGATGTGGCTAAATTAAAAGTAGATATGGATGTATTAATAATTGGAACGATCGGAACGGACAGATTAAAAACATACCAGGATGATGAGCTCATGTTTTTATGTAAAAGCATAACATGGAAAGCCAAAACAATGCATGATCAGTTAGAAGAGGTGGCAAGTGAATGTGGAATAGAATTTTCAAAAATAAAATCATTACAGAAGACTTATCGAGTAGATTTTGCAGAAAGAGACATTGAGAACATGAATACTGCTGGAAGATTAGCCCAGATAAAAGACTTGATTGTGCTGTTGCGAAAATTGGGTGATGTAGGTAGATGGAGGGTCAAATAGGCAAAGAAGAAAGAAGAAACTAGTGATAAATCCACATTAGCTTTTCCGATCAGAGAAAAAGAGACTGTGGTAACTGAATTCCCTATGAGAGAGATACCTGGAGGAGGATATGTACATGTTCCTTGGAGTAGAAAAGACATACTGTCATTCACAAATGATTTTCCTAGATTCAGAGAGAAACCCGTTGAATGGTACAGACAGGTAGACAGATTTGTGAAAGTGTCAAAAGTTTTATGGATTGATTTGGATGGATTGTTTGACATGGTAATGCCAGCAGACCTATGGACAGAATGTAAAATATCTATAGATTGGCCCAGAGTAGAGTTTCCTAGAGACAAAGCAACAGGAGCTCCATCACCAGATGTAATGAGAAAGTATTGACAAGTGATAATGTGGCTGAAAAATAAAATACCTCCAAAAGAAACTGATTGGGTGAAAATAGACAGGACCACACAAGAGCCGAAGGAAACTGTACATTCATTTTATGAAAGACTGTTGTTAGTTTTTAAACAGTATAGTGGTTATGAGGAGCTGAATGAAAAGGATATGAGCCATTTTATATACAGATTTGTATATGGTTTGAGACCAGAGATTTCAGACATGATTAGACATAGTATGATAGGATGGCAGTCGAGCTCAGTAGATAAAGTACTGAGACAAGCAAAATATTGCAGTGAGGAAATTGATGCGAAACAGGAAAAGCTGAAGGAAAAAGCTATGTGGGCACAAGTGAAGGTAGCGGAGCAACAAGTAGCACAAATGGAGAATAAGATTACAGGAAATCAAGGTAATTTTAAAAGTAAACCCAAATTGGTAGGGAATATTGGTGAATTGAAAAAGAAAATGCCATGTTTTAACTGCGGCAAGTTAGGGCATTGGAAACAAGTGTAAATGTCCTAGACTTAATAGAGAAAATACATCATTAAATTCGCAGGTGCAGTTTGAGGTAAATCAACAGCAACCGCAGCAACAGCAGATAGCAAATCAGCCAATACAGGTGCCGCAACCGCCACTGCCATACAGTGTAAACCCACAGAGATACAGTGCAGAGACAGGATTCAGCGGAGTTGAACAGGTAAAAAGACCGCAAAGAGTGAACGCGTGTCATCAGTATTGGTTACAAGAGGAGGATGGCAGTGAGCCGGATGAAAGCTTATGACGGTGCCTGAGAGAGAAAGAAGAGTGTGTACTTGGAGCCACTCTTGAGGTAGATCAGTCAGGTCCATTTATGAGTGGAAAAGTGAATGATGTGAAAATAACTTTCCTAGTGGACACTGGTGCTACCCGTTCTACTGTTAGATCAGTGGAAGTTCAAAATCTTCCTCTCTCGGGAGAGTCCATTCAAGTTGTAGGTGTAGCCAATAGACAGATAAAAACTCCTTTAACAGAACCAGTTGAAATAGAAATTGGAACTTTCAAAGACATGCATCGATTTGTGGTGTGTGATAGCAGTCCTGTTAATTTGCTAGGCAGAGATATACTGTGCAAGATGAACTGTGCCATATATTGTTCACCAGATGGCATAGAATTGCAAACTACAGATGAAGATAGTTTGTATAAATTGACAATGCTCATGATTGAAGCAGAGCAGGATAAACTATTTCCTGTTTTTGACAAAGAGAAAATTCCTGTTGAATTGAAAGAGGCAGTGAAATAAAGAGTGTGGGATTTCACCGGAAAAGATATAGGGTTGATGAAAGGGGTTGATCCTGTGAAAGTTACCGTAAAAGAAGGTGCACGTTACCCAAACATACCTCAGAATAAAATGACTGCAGAAGTAATTGAAGGAATAACTCCAGTGATTGACAAAATGATTGAGCAGGGAATTTTAAGAGAAATAGAGAGCAGTCCTTGCAATTCACTAATTATGGGATTGAAAAAGCCAAACTGAACTTTTAGAATTGTCCAAGACCTGAGAAAGGTTAATAAAATTGTTATCCCGTTGTCCGATTGTCCCGAATGCAGCAGTGATTTTGTACCAAATACCTCATGATGCAGAATGGTATACTGTAATTGACCTGTGCAATGTGTTCTTTACTGTTGCGTTGCATCCAGAAAGCCAACAAATTTGTGCGTTTTTGTTTCCAGAATCGTATCCTAGCATGGTGTAGAATTTCACAAGAGTACACTGAGAGTCCATCGATTTGTAATCAGCTGCTAACGAAATCATTAGAAAATCTGAGCATGCCTGGAGAGTCTGTGTTAGTACAGTACATTGATGATCTTTTGGTTGCATCAAAAACAAAGGATGCATGTGTAACTGATACTGTAGCATTGTTAAATCATTTGGCTGAGGAGGGACATAAAGTGTCTCCATCAAAATTGCAGTTTTGTCAAAATGAAGTAAAATACTTAGGTCACAGGATTGCTAAAGGAATCAGACAGGTCACAATTGAAAGAATCAAAATGATACAAGGAATGCAGCCACCTAAAACTCAAAGACAGGTGAGAATGTTCCTGGGAATGGTAGGGTATTGCAGACAGTGGATAAGTGGATTTTCATTGATTGCTAAACCATTACAGAGATTGACAAAGGCAGATATCAGAGACCCTATTGTTCTGACCAAAACAGAGATGGAAGCATTTGAAAAGCTGAAAACTAAACTGTGTGAAGCACCAGCTTTAGGAATGCCTGATTATGAGAAAGAATTTGAACTGTACTGCAGTGAGTGAGAAGGATGTGCTTTGTCAGTATTAGTTCAGAGACATGGAAAATTGAGAAAACCAATTGCGTATTTCTCATCCGTTTTGGACCCTGTTGCAAAAGCTTTGCCAGGTTGTCTAAAAGCAGTAGCAGCAACCAGTGTAAGTCTGGAGCAGAGTGAGGGAATAGTGATGGGATTTCCTGTGAGAGTATATGTACCTCATTCTGTGGAGATTCTCCTCACCAGAGCAAAGACACAGTACGAATGACCCGTTATGAGAAAATAATTTTGGGAGCTGTGAATATGACCATTACAAGATGTGTGAATGTCAGTCCATCAACATTGTTACCTGATACCATTGAGGCAGAAGTGAAAGGTGAGCTTGATCACAAGTGTTTGGATGTTCTGGAGTATTGTACAAAGCCTTGACCAGACATTAGAGATGAACCTTTGCCTGAATCAGAATTTGTAATGTTCGTGGATGGATCATGCTTGAGAACGGAGAGTGGTGTTTTAAGTGCTACATATGTTGTCTGTCCAGTGGCAGAAGTGCTGGAAGCATCTTGTTTGAAAGGAATTCATTCTGCTCAAGTAGCAGAGTTGATTGCTTTGATACAAGCATGTGAACTGGGAAAAGAGGTGAAAGTAACTATAGTGACTGGCAGTCAATATGGTTACGGAGTTGTTCATGATTATGGGCAGCTTTGATCCCAAAGAGGTTATTTGACCTCTGCAGGAACACCTATTAGAAATGCTGAATTTGTGAAAACACTAATAGATGTAATACAGCTACCTGAAAAAATATCAGTGGTGAAGTGTTCAGCTCATAAAAAGAGTGAGGATTACATTACTCGTAGAAACAACTACACAGACGTAACTGCAAAGTATTGTGCTAAAAATCTAAGTTCAATCAATCGGGAAAAGTCAAAAGAACATGTTCCGAGTCCTTTAATTCTAACAACTGTAGTTGAGACTTGGCAGGAAGTGAAACAGATGCAGGAAGAGGCAGAAGCAGAGGAAAAGGATATTTGGCTAAAATCAGGATGCAGACAATGGGAGGAAGATTAAATCTGGGTTTACAAAAATGAAAGACCCGTAATGCCCGATAGCATGATCTCAGACATGGCCCGAATGTACCATGGTCAAGCCCACATTGGTAGGGATGCTATGATTCATCTCTTTAGGCCGACCTGGTATAA
Organism: Lissotriton helveticus; assembly: GCF_964261635.1. Taxonomy (NCBI): domain Eukaryota; kingdom Metazoa; phylum Chordata; class Amphibia; order Caudata; family Salamandridae; genus Lissotriton; species Lissotriton helveticus. The sequence continues at coordinate 919,455,216 of NC_136069.1, forward strand.
TCCCAAATTCAGGATGATTGCTGAGAGTTTGTGCCAGAGGTGTTTAGTGTGTCAGCAATTTAATCCTAACAGGAGAACTGTTGTACGTTTGGGAACCATAGGACGGGAGGGTGGTCCATTTACAAGAGTTCAGATGGATTTTGTTGAGCTGCCTCCAGGCAACAGAGTCAGATATGTTCTTGTGATAATCTGTTTGTTCTCTCGATGGGTGGAAGCTTTCCCCACGCGAAGAAACAATGGATTGACTGTTGCTAAACTGTTCTTGCGTGAGATAATACCACGCTTCGGGTTTAAAGTGACGATTGAGTCAGACCGAGGCCCCCATTTACAAAATGAACTTATGCAGATGATCTGTGAAGCTCTGGACATTCGCCAGAAGCTGCAATGTGCTTACAGACCTGAGGCTTCAGGAGTAGTTGAACAGGTGAATGGAACGATCAAGAACTGAATTGCAAAAATGTGTTTAGCAACAGGACTTAAGTGGCCTAATGCCTTGCCACTTGTCTTAATGACATTAAAAAGCATACCTGACAGGAAAACTGGATTAAGTCCACATGAGATTTTGATGGGCAGGGTGATTAGACAGGCCTACGTACCAGTTGATAAGTTGTTGACAATTAATGATGACATCATACTGGATTACTGCAAAAATCTGTCTGTTGTGGTAACTTCTGTACTCCATCAGGTGGGAACTGAATCAAATTCCAAAGAGAAAATTCCAGCTCATGATCTAGTCCCTGGAGACTGGGTTCGAGTGAAAGTGCATCGCAGGAGAAATTGCTTGGTACCTCGGTGGCAGAGGCCACGTCAAGTTATCTTGGTCAGTACTACTGCAGTTAAGTGTGCTGGACTGAAAAGGTGGGTTCATGCTAGTCACGCCATTCATGTGCCTGAACCTGAATACCCATACGACGGGGAAAGTACAACTGACTGTGATTCTGAAGCTGAACCAGAAAAGACTCCAGATACTGAAGATCGACAGGAGCGTCGACATCTGGAAGTATCAGAAGCCAGTTCTGCGTCTGAAGGTGAAGGTGAAAGGGAGATTGTGGAAATACCAGATTCAGAAGATCAATCTTGATCAATCTATGAAAATACTCCGGAAAGTCCTCCCGTTATTGCCGTTCCAGGCAAGGAGAATCATGGTTCAGGCTCTGATCCTCTCCCGCCTGGACTACGGCAATGCACTTTATCTTGGAAACCCTCTGGCCGCAATACATAAGCTCCAGGTTACCCAAAATTGTGCAGCCCGATTGTTTTTCCAGATCCCTCGATGGCAGTCGTCCAGACCTGCCTTGAGGAAGTTACACTGGCTTCCGGTAGCAGCCAGGATACAATTCAAATCTATGTGCCTGGTTCAGAAGGCCCTTCGCAAGACAGGCCCATCCATAATGTTTCCCTTGGCCATTCCCTATTCCCCTTCTAGAGCCCTACGATCCAGCGTGTTGCACCTGGCCACTACGACCAAAATAAACAAAGCCCGCTGGGGTGGTCGCTCATTTTCGCACAATGCCGTCAGAATGTGGAACTCCCTCTCGCTTGCCCTGAGAGAGAGCAACAATCTGCTGACTTTCAGGAGACAACTAAAAACTCATCTGTTTGCAAAAGCTTATTAGCGCCCTATCCTGTTGTCAGAACGGTCCTGGCTAAAGCGCTGTGAGGCCTCAGGGTAGTTACGCGCTATAAAGGTTTAATTTTCATTTCATTCATTCATCGGTAAAGACAGACACCAGTAAAGACACAAAAGAAAGTGAAGAGAAAGCTGTTGAAAAAGTGAAAACTAAAAAGCAAGCTGAAAACTCTGAAAGCAGGAACGGAAATCCTGAGATTTGGGAAGAGGAAGTAACTCACAATAAGGATGAGATTCCAAGTGCCAGTTATGAAGGTGTTCCTAACAGAGTAATAGAAGAGAAAGCTGAATCTGATGAAGACAATGACATTGTGAAAATAATAATCAATGATACAGTTGAAGATACTGAAAGTGAAAGTGATGACAGTGCAGACAAAACTCCATTAAGAAAAAGCCCAAGAAAAAGAGCTTGGAGAGTGGAGCATAACACAGTAGAGCCAAAAACTAAGAAAGTCTGCAAAGGAGACAACTGGCCTAAAGAAACCAGTGGATTGAGATTTAAAATAGTGAACAAAACAAAAGAACCAGAAGAGCAAGTGAATGAAATTACTAGCCAGAAGGAAACATTGGGAAACAAAATAGAGACTGTTCAAAAGCCAAAAAGAGTAAGACGTCCGAATCAGAGGTATAAATCACCTCAGTGGACATACATTGTCCTACCACCAATTGTTGAAGTTAATAGCAGTCAAGAAAACCTGTACAACCCAAAGCTGATTGGGAAAAGTGAGTAAAGAAGTCAACTAAGAAATAAGAGATAGGTGCTCAAAGTATATGATATTAAAGTAAAAAGTCTGAAGTCCTGCGAGACGGATATTGTAACTATAGGAGAGGTCGGAGTTGACAAAAGGTCAAAGAAAACTTGTTAGAAAAATTTAACTATAGTATATTTTAGAATAGGATTGACACAAGGTCGAAGAAAACTTGTTAGTGTACTGAGTGGTGTGCAACTTGTAAGTGACATAAGGTTGAAGAAACTGTGTTAGGGGAAAAATGGCAATGAATAACCATAAAACGAAATGTTCTATTTTTAGAAAATGGTGTAGATGTTGTTCAATATGTACGGGATTGTTGATAGTATTGTGGGTCATTTTAGCTATTGTGATTCCTTTCCAAAGCAATTTAAGGAAATTAAAACAGAATGTGAGTTCAAATAGGCCAAGTGAGAAAGAAAAAAATTCATGAGACTCATGTGTACAAACCAGAGTTGCATCAAGATAGGTCAATCAGTGATTTTACTAAAAACACCTTTTCAAAATTGTTACTTGAGTACATTAAAACTATGAATGTTGATGATTGTTATGTATGTGTAAAATTGCCAGCATCAGTGTCAGAAGGGGTGACCTATCACCACCTTCCTCTTACATATAGAGTAACTTGTAGTGTAATTGCAAGTTTGTTTTATCAGACTGGGAAATTGGAATATGATTATTCCAATGTAGATGAAATATTTGCAAAATCAAAAATTGATGGTATGTTGAATAAAAGAAAACCTGCAAAAGAAATGGGGGAATATTTCTTAGAATTAGATGAGTTGACACATGAGTATGCTTTTAACAATAACTTGACATGCAAAATGAGAATTGAAGAGAAGGCATTTTTAAACATGGTTGAGGAAAGAAGGATTGCTTAAAAAAGAAATGAGAAAATGAAACATGCAAATTCTAAATACTTTACATTTGATGATGAGAATATTGAGGATAAGAATGTGAATGTAGCCATTAACATAGATGCTCCAATGTTAGAGAAATTTTGTATTAGAAGAGACAATTCAATGTATGACAATTATTTTGTGGGTGCAAGTCAATGTCAAGACACCTATAGAATTATAGGGGTTTGGGGATTTAAAGGAGTAGATGATCCTGTTTTTCCTGGAATTTATTTTATTTGTGGGAATGGAGCTTACTATAGGTTACCAGACTATTGGTACGGGACATGTTATGTGGGTTTGGTCTTTCCTAAAAATGTTCATGTAGATGGAGGTACTAATGGAAAGCATGAGATAGGTAAAGTTCTAAGTCGAAAAAAAAGAGAGAGTGTGTTAGAAATAATAGGTGATGTATTTGGAGCACTGATACCAGCAGTGGGAATTTCGTTCAATGCAAATAGAATCAGAAAATTGTCCACAATAGTTGATCGATTATCAACAGACACAGAAGGAGGATTCCTGATGGTCAATACTGAAATGGTTGCTATGAGAGCTATGGTTATGCAAAGCGACTTGCCCTTGATATAATTTTAGCAAAACAGGGAGGAGTCTGTGGGATTTTGAAGGTGCAACATTGTTGTACTTATATCCCAGATAAAAGTCAGAATATTAAAAAGTATATTATAAATATTACAGATTTGCATAAAGAAATTGAACAACTGGAGGTTGAAGGTGTCCTTGAAAGGCTAGGTAAAAGTTTCTCAGCAATTAAGCATTGGTTCCAAGAAATAGGTAGTTCAATTATCGGTAAAATACTAATACCGATAACAATCTTAGTCATAGTAATTTTCCCGATAAGATTATGCTGTATATACAAAGGTAGAAGAGATTTTAGAAAGTCAATAAGAGAAAGGAATGAAGACGAACAGGCAAGGATAAGAGAAAAGAATGAAATAGAAATGGAAGAGATACGAGAAAAGATTTTCAAAGACTCAAAGGAGAAAGATACTAAAGTGTAGATTACACTAAACTGAAGAATTTGAAACATGTTCTGCAAAATTTTTCTAAATTTTGAGAGATGTTTGGTGATAAAATCACCAGATGAGGGAATTGATGCAGCAAGGTGGCAAGACAACATTTTGTGTACCCCTTGTAAAGTCAATGTTCCATAACGTTAATATTTACTAATGGTATGTTGTGTTAAAATTAATCAACCATAGAATAAGTTGCATAAATTTTTACACACGGGAATACTAATTTTGCCTGCATGATGCCATAAAATTAACTAATATGTGTTGTTATCGTGTTGTGAATTAATGCACAGCTTAGATATAAACAAATGCAGCTTAAATGTGCTTATTGTACACGTTTTGTGCTAGAAAGTGGTCGGATATGTAAGTATAAAGTGCATTTATGTAGCTTATTTGCTAGGTAACAACTAATGGGGAAAAGTTAGTATGGTGGGAGGTAAACAGAAGGGGTTAAGGGCCAGATGTAGGTCGGTCGGTAACGGCCGAAAATCGGCATTTTCGGCCGTTACCGAGCGGTATTCATGATTTGGTATGTAGGGGCACTTTTTTACAGAATCTGTAAATTTACCGATTCGGTAAATTTACCGATTCTGTAAAATACAGAATCGGTATCTTTACCGATTCGGTATATCTGAGATGTAGGTGGGACTCTTCTGAGTCCCACAAGCCTTACCGAATCGATTCCGGTGTACATGCACATGTGTGCATGCACACCTATGCCATATGACAGGCAGACCTGCCCTTAGGGCATGTATGCCTGCCACATGGCACCCGAGCCTGTTTTGGGGGGGCCAGAGGGTGTCAAAGTGACACCCCCTGCACCCTTGTGAAAATCGGTATTTACCGATTCGGTAAATACCGAATCGGTAATGCCAATTCATTCCTATGGGCTTCAAAGCCCATAGGAATGAATGGGCATTACCGATTCAGTATTTACCGAATCGGTAAATACCGAATTGTTCCGATTCGGTATTCCAGCACATCTGGAATACCTACATCTCCACCCCTCTGATTTACCGATTCTTAATTACCGAATCGGTAAAATTCAGTAATTAAGAATCGGTAAATCATTTCTACCTACATCTGGCCCTTAGTTCCATATTTAACATGAATTTGTGTTTGTTTTTATGATAGTTCCAAAAGTGGCCTCTGAGGCCTGTCAGAAAATGGCTGCTCGCGTAAACTGTGAGCAAAAGCTGGACAGCGCAGGCCCGCCTAAAGCCTGCAAGTCAGAGTGAACTGCCTGTGCTCGGGGAGGTTCAAGGCTACCATGCCCCGGAACTTAGGATGGGTGCCAAACATGGACGTTTGAATGTTCTGACCCTGGGAAAAAGTCCTGAAGTTGCAAGTGAAGGAAGTAACTAGGCCATGGACTGTCCTAAACAAAGCCCCTTTATTTTTCTGCTGAATCATTGTGAAGATGATGTTGTAATGGTGAAGATGCTCACCCACCCCAAATTGTCCAATCAGAACCCGAAATGGTAATGATAGATACTTTTTAGATAGATTAAGTTAGGAAATTAGTGTATAAAAACCCCTGTTTTTGTCTAAGGATCGTCGCTTTTTCGATTTCCTCTCGAAGTGCTGCCCGACTGAAGATCGATTCTTGGATGTAGGAGGACTCTAATTTTCTTCTTGTTTGTTTTACAGGATATTAGGATAAGATGAGGGTGTTAGTTAGGGATGTTAGGAGAGAATGAATTTGGAACTATCTGTTCTTTGCTAAACTTTTAACAGTTTCTAAATAATTATTTTTCCGAGCTCTAAATGAAATGATCATTTTGAATATAAAGTTAAGATTTTACTGAATAAAGAATTAATCAATGCCTAAATGTCAGACATATTACAGTTTTGCTTTAAATAAAATTGGGAATATTGAATTTTAAAGCTAGTCTTGTGATTTTCCTACGCCTAATTTTCTTTCTAGCAGATCCATTGCCACTATGGTGGTGTGTCTGAATAATTAAAATGTTTGAATAAAACCATGGTAAAGTGTATAAAACTGTAGGTGTAAATAATAACTGATTAGATAGGTTTAGACACTCCACCAAATGTCCATTGCGATTCACCAAAATCCTTGAAGCCAAGTTGTAAGTGAATAGAGTAAAAGTGCAGTGTTATGGGCCCCACTGACGAATGAGTGTGTGTTTCAGAGGTTTCAGGGAAGTGGGAAGTGCTAATTAGAAATTATTTTTGGAGTCTCGCTGTAGCAGTACGACCTGGCCATGGGTCTCTAACATACATGACTTCATCTCCCTTTGGATTAGGAGTCTAAAGCCTTCTCTATCAAAATTAGGGAGAGTGGTATTAGCCAGCTCTGACTCAGAGTCAGACAAATGCTCCATTCTGGTTTTTTTTGTATATAAAGCTTTAAATGCTTTTAAGTTATCTCCCCTTCTTTTTTTTATTTGTATAAAAGCTTAGCACTAAGAGCAATCTTCCCTTCTTTTTTTTTTTAAATGTCAGGTTCGCAGTGAAATGAGTAGGAGTGAGCTCCTGGAAGGCAGAGAAGAAAGAGCAGTTGATAGTTCAACTGCCGATCGAGGGAGGTGTGCAAAGTCCCCTGACAAGGCACGCACAAAGCGTGCCTCTTGCCAGGGACAATTCCTCTAATATCGTGCTTCCTACGCGATCCCCGAGGAATGAGAAGAGACAGAGGGCCCACCGCAGTGTACCTTGCGGTATAGATAATGACAGGGCGGGCCCCCAATGCACCCTAAAAACGGCGGAAAGGCTTGCGCTAACTAAGGATTGCCACGTTTGGCAAATCCAGGGGAAAGGAGCGAGGGGGAGCGAGGGGGAGCTCTCGAAGCGCTCCCACCTCGCCCGTGTGCCAATTTCGAGCAGAACCTTAGCGAGCGAGGGGGAGGCTCCTAAAACGCTCCGACTTCGAGCGACACACGTTTGATTTAGAGAGGAGCACTAACGTGACCGGCCCAGCGGAGGAGACGTTAGGACGCTGCATAATTATGCGGGGGTACCATTCTAAATGAGGGCAAACTCACCCATAGCTGTAAAGGCAAAGGGGCTAAGCAAGACATTGTATATATGCATAAAGACATATAGAAAGACGTACCAGGTCAAGGGAGAAGATCTCCATAAATTGCAGATCAGTGGGAGGGGAGAGGAGAGGGCAGAGGTGTGGAAAGGGCCACCTGTGATAGAGAGCATCCTATCACCCAAGCTAATGAGAACTTCAAGATGGTGTCCAGTAGTCCACCTCAACCCGAGACATCAAACGGTCTAGTCTACGGCGCGCGCGAGGAACAGAAGCCCGGACAGGAGTTAAAAGGGAATCGTTGGCTCAGCTGTGGGCCGGCTGGTGATTGGAGACCCGGAGGAGGCGCAGCTGCGACGGACAATGGCAGGAGAGAGGCCGGGGCTACGCAGAACAGAGTAGCGGACGACGAAGTTCGAAGAGACGGGGTGAAGAGTCCACACAGTGAAAGCACGGAGTCGGCGACTCGACGGAATGGCGGAGCTGACCTACGGGAGGTTTCCCCAACACACACCGCGCTCGTATCCGGCTGTCCCTCTGAGCAACAGGACACCGCGATACCCACTGCTACGGTCACCTGGGACCGTAGCCCCAGGCAAGTGACGAGGGGAGAACGGTGGAGGAGGAGGTTGGAGGGCACAGGACTGTTGGGCTGGTGGCATAAATTAAGTTGTGCACGCTGCATGCGAACACTCTTTTTTTCACTTCCCCATTTCCCTGTTACCCCGACCCTTCGTCCAATTTAGGAGATTCCTAACCTCGGTGCCCAAAGAATTGGTGACGGGTGCATGCATAGAGCTTTAAGAATCTATACAGTTTGTGACGGTAGTGTCTTTCTGTTTGCCTTTTGGGAAACGCCGGTACGAGTGACTTGCAAGGAAGAATAAGCCATAGACAAGAGAACCCGAGAACTGCTTCCCTGAACTCCACCGACCATGCCCGATATGCTTTGTTGAATTGCTACTGAGTTTCTATGAACGATTTATCCTTTTGACGGCTGAATAAAAAGCTTATATTGCTACTGTCAATGACTGTGTGAAAGAGTTGATTAAGCGCCAGTGTGAGAAACGCTTACAGTGGTGTCAGAAGTGGGATGCTGCCATTTGATACAAAATGACGCAACCAGTGACTGTGCAAGATATGATAACGCAGCTGGCGGAAGGTCAGAGACATTTGCAATTAGTGTTTGAACAACAGAATGAGAATGCACGGAAAGAAAGAGAGGCGTTTCAAACGGCCTTGAGGGAACAAGCAACATTGTTAACAAGTAACCAGAAAGTTCAAGACACGGCTATTCTCCGTCTTACAGATGTAATTTCTAATGCCCGGTCCACCCTAATATCCCCGGTAGTGTGTTACAAAAGTTCCAAGAAGGAGAAGATCCTGACTTCTTCTTCACCAATTTTGAAAGGGTTGCTACCACCGCTACTTGGCCTGCAGAACGGTGGGGACAATATATAGCACCATTATTATCTGGGGAACTACAGGCTGCGTACCAAGCGGCTAATCCAGCTGGAGTAACTCCCTACACTGAGATAAAGAAAGCAATTCTCGAAAGATTAGGGTGTGACCAAGAGTACTATAGGGCGAGTTTTGATCACAGGTCTAGGTAGAAAAACGTACAAGAAAACTATCAGATTAAATGGGAAACCTATTGATGCTTTACTAGACACCGGGTGCTAACACACGGTAGTAGTACAAGATTTGGTACCCCTGAATCCCCTATGTGAGGGAGAAACTGTTCTAGTGTCATGTGTTCATGGAGATGCTAAGGAATATCCTTTAGCCGAAGTCTTGCTTGAAATAGACGGTTATCCGCAAGTCTGGAGAGTAGGAGTAGTTCCCCGACTTCCTGAGAATATTTTGTTAGGGACGGACCTGCCCAAATTTCATGACTATCTAGTGGAAGCCTCAGAGCAAGAAGCCAGAGCGGAATGGCTACAGGAGGCTCCGTTTTCTAGTGAAAACCTAGTTCAGCCTAGAGGTCGAGAGCAGAAATCAAAAAATTAAAAGAGAAGAGACAAAGAGCGATATAACAGTGCCTGTCAGTCTTTTGCTTCATGTTTACTTTCCTCCCCAGAACATGGAGGCACTCCTGCACGAAGCTTCCGTACAGCTCAGAAAGATGACAGCACCCTCACGAATGCCTGGAATCCAGTACAAGAGAATGACTCAGAGAAGGTAGGACCCTATTTTTGTATAAAACAGGGGTTACTGTATCGAGTAAGTGAAGGAGCGACTGGAAAAGTAGAACAATTATTGGTACCCGTAGCCTTTCGAGAACAAGATTTGCAATTAGCACACAACCAGATGGGTGGGGGTCACTACGGACAAGAATTAACAATGAAATATTTGCTGGATCGATTCTACTGGCCAGGGGTGTATATAGAGAAACTGCTAGATTTTGTGCTACATGTCCAAAATGTCAGTTGGTAAACCCGTCTAGAGACAAGAAGGTACCCCTTTGTCCCTTACCCATTATCGATGTACCATTTCAGCGTGTAGGTATGGACTTGGTAGGTCCGTTAATTCCTTCAGCCAGAGGACATCAATATATCTTAGTGCTAGTAGACTATGCAACAAGATATCCGGAGGCTATACCTCTGACCAGCATGACTACGTTAACGGTGGCTCAGGCTATGATATCTTTCTTCTCCCGAGTAGGATTTCCGTTGGAATTGTTGACAGACCAGGGAACTCCTTTTATGGCAAAACTCATGAAGGAAGTATGTTCCCTTTTGGGAGTTCAACAGATTAGAACGGCCGTATATCACCCCCAAACCGACGGTTTGGTGGAAAGATACAACAGAACGATTAAGACCATCCTGAAGAAGCTGATAAGTGAGACAGGGAAGGATTGGGACAGAAAGTTACCTCTAGTACTCTTTGCCATTAGGACACACGAACAGAAATCCACAGGATTCTCCCCATTCGAGCTGTTGTTTGGGAGAAAACCTCGTACTTTACTCGACATGGCAGCCGAGCAGTGGACTGAGGAAGAGGATGAGGGGAAACCACTGTTAGGATATATGCAGACCCTTAAAGAAACCTTAGCCACACTATGGGATACTGTCCACCAAAACATGGACAAAGCACAAAGTAGACAAAAAGAGCAGTATGATAAAACAAGCCAGTTGAGGGAACTGAGGGTGGGAGACAAAGTACTGATTTTACTCCCTTCTTCCGATAAGAAATTATTGGCCACCTGGCAAGGACCATATACCATTACCCAGAAAGTTACACCCGTTTCATACAGAGTAGCGGTACCACACACTAACAAGGTGGGGCAGACATACCACATTAATTTATTGAAGAAATGGGAGGAACCAAGTACAGGATCCCGAGAGACCGAAGTAGTCCAGTCCATAAATCATGTGACCACCACTCCCCTAGAGTTACCTCAGGAAATGGGGAGGGGTGAACGGGAGGAACGACCAGCAATGGGTCCCCGATTATCTGTAGAAGAAAAACGACAGTTTGAACAGTTACTTGACCAATATCCTGAACTTAGTTCAGGAAAACCGGGAAAGACGTCCCTGGTAGCCCATGATATTGTTACCGCTCCAGGAAGAGTGGTGAATGTGAGACCTTACCGAATACCTGAGGCTAGGAGAGAGGCAGTAGAACAAGAAATAGAAAAGATGCTACAGGCAGGTACCATTGAACCTTCCCAGAGCAATTGGCGATCTCCCATAGTTTTTTTACCGAAACCGGATGGCAGCATCCGTTTCTGCATTGACTTTCGCCAAGTGAATGCTCATTCAAAATTTGACAATTATCCTATGCCTCAAGTAGACGAACTAATTGAGAAACTGGGGGAGGCTAGGGTAATGTCAACCATTGATTTAACCAAAGGCTATTGGCAAATACCCCTGACGGAAACAGCTCAAGAGAAGACAGCCTTTTCTACACCCTCAGGGTTATATCAATTCAAAGTAATGCCATTTGGGCTACATGGAGCCCCGGCTACCTTTCAGAGACTTATGGACATATTACTAAAAACCCATCACAAGTATGCCGTGGCTTATCTGGACGACATTGTTGTATACAGCCCTGATTGGAAAACTCATCTAGAACATTTAGAAAACGTATTTGAAACCTTGGCTCAGGCAGGATTAACTATGAATCCAAAGAAAACCACTCTGGGTACTCATCAGATAAATTATTTATGTTACACCATAAGTGAAGGAACCTTAAAACCCCAAGTTGACAAACTGGAAGCTATCAGGAACATTTCCCGACCGACCACCAGAAAAGAAGTACGAGCTTTCCTAGGGTTGGTTGGATATTATCGAAGATTCATTCCCCAGTTGTCTGACGTGGCCAGTCCTCTCACAGACTTATTAAGAGGAAAACCTTCAAGAGCAAAAATCGGGTGGGGCCCAACACAAGAGAAGAGTTTTGAATCCCTAAAGAATATACTGTGCCAGGCTCCACTGTTGACTTGTCCCGATTACAAAAAGACTTTTGTTTTGCAAACAGACGCCTCAGATAAAGGACTGGGAGCTGTATTATCTCAACCAGATAATCAAGGATTGCTTAAACCAGTGCTGTTTCTGAGTCGCAAACTATTCCCGAGGGAGACACGTTATGCCACCATGGAGACAGAATGCTTGGCCATCAAATGGGCCATGGAATCTTTACAGTACTATTTGTTGGGCAGAACTTTCTTTCTAGTTACCGACCATGCTCCCCTAACTTGGTTAGCAACCCATAAAGAAACCAATGCTAAGGTGTTAAGATGGTTTTTAGCCTTACAGCCTTTTTCATTTCAGACTCTGCATATGCCAGGAAAGTTCCAAGGGAATGTAGATTATCTCTCCAGATTTCCGACAGCTGAATGGCCCGATCATCCATCTCCAGAAGAGAGGCAATGTGATAGAGAGCATCCTATCACCCAAGCTAATGAGAACTTCAAGATGGTGTCCAGTGGTCCACCTCAACCCGAGACATCAAACGGTCTAGTCTACGGCGCGCGCGAGTAACAGAAGCCCGGACAGGAGTTAAAAGGGAACTGTTGGCTCAGCTGTGGGCCGGCTGGTGATTGGAGACCCGGAGGAGGCGCAGCTGCGACGGACAACGGCAAAATAGAGGCCGGGGCTACGCAGAACAGAGTAGCGGACGACGAAGTTCGAAGAGACGGGGTGAAGAGTCCAGACAGTGAAAGCACAGAGTCGGCGACTCGACGGAACGGCGAAGCTGACCTACGGGAGGTTTCCCCAACACACACCGCGCTCGTATCCGGCTGTCCCTCCGAGCAACAGGACACCGCGATACCCACTGCTACGGTCACCTGGGACCATAGCCCCAGGCAAGTGACGTGGGGAGAAAGGTGGAGGAGGAGGTTGGAGGGCACAGGACTGTTGGCTGGTGGCATAAATTAAGTGTGCACGCTGCATGCGAACACTCTTTTCTTCACTTCCCCATTTCCCTGTTACCCCGACCCTTCGTCCAACTTAGGAGATTCCTAACCTCGGTGCCCAAAGAATTGGTGACGGGTGCATGCATAGAGCTTTAAGAATCTATACAGTTTGTGACGGTAGTGTCTTTCTGTTTGCCTTTTGGGAAACGCCGGTACGAGTGACTTGCAAGGAAGAATAAGCCATAGACAAGAGAACCCGAGAACTGCTTCCCTGAACTCCACCGACCTTGTCCGATATGCTTTGTTGAATTACTACTGAGTTTCTATGAACGATTTATCCTTTTGACGGCTGAATAAAAAGCTTATATTGCTACTGTCAATGACTGTGTGAAAGAGTTGATTAAGCGCCAGGGTGAGAAACGCTTACACCACCAATAACCATAAACAGTAAAAAATAGCGAAATATAGTCAAAACAGTTTAAATATAGTCAGAGAAGATAGTAGGCTACTTATCTGCTTGAAGCCGCATTTAAAAGAGGCAGATGGTTGTCATGTTATGTTTCTTAGCTTGTTTCAATGTTCTTTTGGAACCTTTGTATTATGACTCATGCGGCTGCTTGGAACTGCATTAAAAGTCATTGCATAATGTAGCCTCCGTTCTGTAATGAAATCTTTGGTTGATTTAGCACCTCTGCCTATAAATGTGTGACCAAACTCCACTTTGGGCGTGCATAAACAATTTGAAAAACCGAAGTCGTGTTTGTACATGATTTCATTAAACAACTCTCCTTTATCTGAGTGTAGGAAGTGAATCGGGGGATCATCCTTATCCAAAGTTAAACTACATTTCCCTATTTCAGCAAATGGGCACAAACTGATATTAAAATCCCCACCGATTCAGTCACTTTCACAGATTTGAAGACTGTGTTTGATGCCATTAACAGACATCTAACAGCTCAATGTATTGCTGCTGGGAACTCCTACCTAATCCCTAGTGCCCATTAGGAGCCTGCTCAAGAGCAGTTAAGGATGTGTACATCATGCTCAGGAAGGAAAAGGAACAAAACAATTCCCTATAGGCCAGGGATGACATCAAGTTAGTGAATAAAGTTTGCAATTCCTTTATTAATGGTGAGATCCTTTTGTTGACTTCGATCCAGATCAATTCATTGATTTTAATCCAGCGTGATGCTCCTTGCTTGACAGGTGACCTGATCACTAATTTATTTTTTTCAGGCAATGTAAGCCATTATTTTATACAAAAACAGGGTTGCCGATCATCATAGAAGAGTCACTGGTAATCCTTGGTGGTGAGTTTTGCCAGGGCAGAGGTGATATTATATGAAGGGAGAGCAGTGTGCTGGTACCATGATGGAAAGTTTCAGATTTGACTTTCTGGCCATTGGATATAATAACGAGAGAATTGGGAAAGACTAGCTTAGCAATAAATACGTAGAAAGTAGTAACATTTAGAAGGAGTGAAGATGGCAGTGCAGTTGGGCTGATACTAGACTGTTCTAAGGCCTCAGTTATCTCAAGAACATCTCATGGAGTGGAGGTGTGGAGCGAGTAAACTCTGAAGTGGTTGTTGGTACTGAGAGGCAGTTTTTGAAACAAACACTATCTTAACTGGAGTAATCTTTCAGTGCCCTTCTTGTTGGATCCTGGGATCTGTATCAGTCATGAGTTAGCGCGGAAGCCACTACTCTTCTGGGCAGAGAGCTGGTGAAACCATGGGCTCTGCATTTAAAAAGAGAAATTCTGAAAAAAGTAATAGGCCTGCCAGGTCCAGGCAGCCTAATTTGGTTAAGATTTAGAAAAATCTATTTGCAGATCCTGACTACAAGGATTATTGAAAGTACACTTTATTGCCTGTGTCAGATGAAAATGTAAATTAAGGCGAAATGCTGGAGCCTGATTTGAAATAGAAGCAGGAAAGAGCAGATGCCAAGCTAACCTGGCTGTACGGATATAAGGGCCTCAGTATTTATTTGATATTTATCACACACACTTTATCAATATCAATAATAAGGGTAAATATATATGCAGAAATCAGTGTTATCACCAGTTATGATGTCCCAATTAAAATGGGAAATAGTAGGCATCCCCCAGGTATTTACCAGGCAGTTTTCAGTAGAGACATTTTTGTCTCATTTGACCTGCTGAAATGTATTGAGGAAAAAAATCCAACAGGAGGAGTTATTTTTGTTTTGAAGTTTTATCATATAAATGCTCTTTAGGGTTGTGGGACTTAACATGCAGTAAATAGATTTATATTAATAAAGGACACAGGTTTAAAGTTCTCTTAATGGGGAAAGAGTTGTTTATTTGAAACTATATGCACCATTGGAGGTCCTATTTTGATTGAGGCTATTCAACAAGTATGTAATACTATTTAAGATGTCATAAACACTATAATAGGCGCATAGTCCTTCAGGCATTAGGGGGGTTGTGTGATACTTGTAAGTACCAGAATTATTTTTGTGGATCGCTGGAATTTTTAACTAATGTCCTAGGTCATTTTGTCTGCTACACAAACACTGACCTAAATGGTGAAATATCTTGTTTGACCAAAACATTTAGTTGTTTTTACTTGCATACATTTTGATTTTGTCATTTACATGGCCCTTTCTTTCTAATTATGATCCAAAAGTTTCATCGATTAGCAAAAATCCTATACTATTAAGTGACATATTACTCATAATTCTGGCAGTCGCATAGAAAGTCCATGGGTTACCATATTCAAGCGAGCACACATGTGGTATCCTGTGCTGGCTGTTAATGGAAGAACACTTGGGCCTAAAGGTAGGTAGGTGTTCAATGATCATCTCCATGTGGCATCAGTCCAGTAGGCTCTGGTTTTCTAGCAAGTGGCTCATCACATCACAACATGGTGGAGCTTCTTTTTTGAACCAGGCACAACCAATCATTTGTAAGACAATAGCGTGAAAGTCAGAGTTAGTAGCATTCTTTGCCTTCTAGAATGGGAAATGCTAAGTAGCAGAGAGGCCTTCTTTTATAAATGCACTGCAAGAACCTTTCTGTTGACTGATAAGTGCAAGTGATAGAACACTGATAGCTGTGGAAATGACCCACTCTCCCTTTATGAAAGTTGCAGGCCACTCCTAGGCTTGTAACACAAAAAATATACACCTGGGCCAATTTTATCAGCACCCCTGGGACAGTGTAAGGCAATAGTTGCATGCCTTGGAGCTCGGAGGAGTGATACATTCACACTTTATTTGACCTTTGTGTAGGGCTACCTGCCCACTACTATGCTGCATAACAAATTATTGTCCAGAGGGTTAGCGCACAGTTTGAAGAATATTGTGTTTTTGTCAGTTCAAGGACTGTGAAAAACTATGGAGCCAGGCCTTATACTGGTAATCTTCCATGCCACTCTGCCTATCCAGCAAGTGAAATGTAGCCAGTAGCTGACGCAGAGTGTCAGTGGTGCTAAGTGGGACAAGTGCACTACGTAAAGGCTGTTTTGCTCTCTGGGAGGGTAGGATGCAAAATGTGCCATGCTGCAAGTTTTCTGACAGAAGGTAAGATTTGGGCTCAGATTTACAATGATTTTGCATCACGGTTGCGTAACTTTTGTGGCTCAATTCCAGCGCAAAATAATTTTGGGCATTTATTAAGCCTTTCCTTATTTTGCATTAGGTAGGCTTAAATCGGTGGAGCATTAGCCTTTCTATGCATACACCCATGGATTTTGTTGCAAACGCAAATTTACAAAGACATTGTAAGCCTGGGCTTGGGCCCAAATGGTCTGCATACATGGAAAGAGGTACATACTTCTAAGGGTTGTTGTTGTGTTGTAAGGTACTCCTTCTTGCACAAAACAATACTCCCTGTTAATGCAGGCACCCTTGTCGCATGGTGCAGGGGTGCTAATGTTGGCACAAGGCAGTACACAGTGCGCCAGTACAGGGAGAGGGCAAAAATGCTCCAGATCCTTGTAAATATGGAGCATTTCTGCTCTCTCCTTTTTATGCAGTACACTGCAAGCTCCCTTATTAGTAAATGTGCGCCTTGCTTTGCAATAATTAAGGACCTGATTTAGATCTTGGGGGATAGATTACTCCGTCACACCGATGACGGATCTCCTATCTGCCAAAATATAAATCCCATAGGATAAAATGGGGTTTTTATTTTGACGGAGTAACCCTTCAGCTGAGATCTAAATCATATTCTAAGTCATTAATGATAGTTAATACCAAAGATTTTGGTTGCCTAGGACAAGAAATATTTTGGAGTTCTGGTCCTATTCAGAACAACATTAATTTTATTACCCAATTTTTGTACTAATTTCAGCCCATGATGTTGAAAAATATTGAATTATATGTTAAAGGTTGAGAAAGAGAAATTGAAATAAGATAGGGAAAAAGTTCACTGTCCTAGGGGACCCTTGAACGGTAGAGGCCCTGGGAAATTGGCCATTTTGCCCATGCTTTGAAACGTCTCTTGTAATGAGGGCATGCAAAATACCAGTCCTGATTGTAAAAAGAGGTGATTCTCAAAACAGAAGGATACTGATATCCAAGCAAAGCACCCCGGGATAGTGTCTCATTTCAAAGTTATTTGGAAATGTGAGACACATGGGAGTAACAGCACTTTAACTCTTGTGCATACCCCAGCAATGCTTGTCATCCTTGCTCTCCTCGTACACGCAGACTTTGATGACTGATTCTTATGCTGGCTTACTGAGGTACTCTTATCTACATTTTACAATCAGAGATCCATTGTAAATGCAAATGAGTAGTAGCTGATATCATTAACAAATATATTAATTGAACACAATATTGGTGCTTTCCTCCCTTCCATCGCCTCAATGACTGGTTCTCACATAAGTCTCTGCAATCCCTTAGTTCCAGTGTGGCCCAAAGACAAATCCAGTACACCAGGGTTTCAGCGATAGCATGTCTAAGATTTAATTGATGCCCAAACCAAAGAAAAGCAGGATTAAGGGGTTGCTGACCAGGCAGGCTAGCAGTGATCTTGTAAATGTGTTTTCTGCAGTGGCCAGCTGCTGAGTGTCAGTATACTCCCAAACCACCTCACTGAGGACCGCAACACTCTGGGCATTCTCACTGTAGACTTCCAATGCAGGAGACACCGACTGAGAGCACCTTTAGTGAAGATTTTTTGAGCTGGGGTTCCCATGTGACTAGTCAGATATCCTGGCGTCTAGCTAATCAATACAATGCATTCTTTCTAAGGGTTCATTCCCAGCTCTCCCTGCAGTTTTTGACAGTCCCAGGTCTAAACACCATGTACATAGTTTTGGTTGCATTCAATTCTAAACCTTTGCATTTATAGAATCCCAAAAATGTGTTGATTTGTACCTGAAATCCCATAGCAGGTTTACAAATAAGAAGGGAATCATCAGGGAAGCATAAAATTGCTGCTTTCTTGGTATTTAAAAAAGGCAAAACATTCTAGCAGTCTAAAAGCATCTGCACCACATCATTTATATGCAGAGTATTAGGGTAGGAGCGAGGACGTACCCCTGGCGTATGCTTAGTGATATTGGAATATGATCTGTCAGTTCCCCCTTGCTACTCCAATGGACCTTGGCATAGTTCTACACATGCAATTTAGCCATAAGTTTGACCAAATTCACGGGATCACCCTTCTTGAGAAAAACTCTCCACAGATTCTCTCCGGGGAAAAAAGTCAAAAGCAGCCCTTACACCACTTAAGGCCACATACAGTTTTTGCTTCAGTAGTAATGCATATTTCCAGTAAAGGAGAGCCAGTCTGTATACCTGGTCAAATGTGCTGGCCTTTGGTTAGAAACCAGCTTAGAGCGGGGACAGGACATGATTTTCTTCAGCTCATATTAATATTTCATGAAGGATTTGCCCAGCAAAGATTGATTGCAAATTGTCAATAAATAAGGTTTATAGGCCTGTATCTGGAAAGAATAAAGGGGTCGCCCTTTTAATAAACTGGGATTATTCAGCTCCCCTTCACATATCATGGATTTCCCCCCTGGCCGATATGGCATTCAAAACAAGGTTAACATAATGTCTAAATTTGGGGTTCTGATTTAAACAGGTTACCTGGAATTGTGTCAGGGCTGGGTGTTTTTGCTGACTTAAGGAGATGTATGGCATTAGTGCTGTCTTC
Organism: Lissotriton helveticus; assembly: GCF_964261635.1. Classification (NCBI taxonomy): domain Eukaryota; kingdom Metazoa; phylum Chordata; class Amphibia; order Caudata; family Salamandridae; genus Lissotriton; species Lissotriton helveticus. The sequence continues at coordinate 919,474,020 of NC_136069.1, forward strand.
TAAAGTGATATGCACAGGGTCTATTTCCACCACCTCTGCTACTGTACCATCAATGCTAGAAATTGTCGTCCCCGAGTTGAAAAAGTGCCACAATCCGAAACAAAATTCTCCGGGGAATACAGTTTATTGAAATGGGTGACTCAACTCTCAGGTTGAATGTGATTGTGATATGTTCTATGACTATCACTGCTGTCGTAGGACAGAATTTGCCAGACGGATATATTGTTCTTCTCGAGAATGGCTAGAAGTAATTTTACAGTTTTTCTTGGTGTTAGAGAGGGCAGATTTTTAGTTGCTCCTAGCCTCTTTTATCTCTAACCGATCATGGTCTTTGACAGCAGCCCTTAATCTTCCTTTGGCAATTTTACATTCAGGATTAAACCGTTTAACTCTTTCGCCAGGGCAAGCTGTCTAAGGGTTGAGTTTGGAATGTAAGTACTAGTGTCACGTCGCGCTCCTCTTGCTCAGTTCTGAACCCCTCATCCAACAATGACCTTCTCCCTATTGGTGGTACTTAAATTGTTCAAATACTTAATGACCCCTAGGGCTCCCCCCTCCACTACTATGAATCTATGCTTAATGGTTATATATTAATGCATGTGCTAGATAATCACCTCAACTTGCACTTTTCGACATAGCTGATCGGTGCTTGAATTACATGACCTTGCCACTCATCTTGACCCTGCTCAAGATGAGTAAACAGGAAAGATGACTAATCCTTTGGCACTCGGCTTTAAGCCAGCTCAAGATGATAAGCAGGAAAGATGATTCCTCATTGCACACAGTAAACAGGATGAACTAGGCTCCAAATGAGTAGGCAGGAAAGTTGAGCCATCAGCACACACAGTAAACAGGATAAACTGGGCTCCAAATGAATAGGCAGTAAAGATGAGCAATAAGCACAAACAGTAAACAGGATAGACTAAGCTCATCAGCATACACACATAAACAGAATGAATGAGCTCATTGGAACACATGGTCTCCAACCCAGGTTTGGCAAGGCCCAGGATGAGTAAGCACTCAATGCAGCGACTTTAAATAACCCGTGCTGCCGCATTCAGTTGCCTGACTTCAAGATACCTACCTCCTGTTTGACCACTGCTTGGACCGCCATGGGCTTCTTCTGCCTTCTTCATTCATCGAGCTTCCTCTACTCAAGCCTAGGAGTTCCAGGGTAGTGTGTCACTGATGAATCTTCTGCTACTTGACTCCTTGGCAGCAGCATTTATGGATCCCATCCTTCCAGGCATAACTGGCTGAAACCTGAAAAGAAAAAGACTTTGTGAAACCCCTCCCTACACTCTCTTACTGAGAGTGAAAGGTCAGTGCACTGACAGTTCAGTTTTGATTCTGACTCACATAAGATTTGTGACTATCATAGCTTGTTTATCTGCTTGGAATATTAGCGAAATTCCTCCAGAAAAAAACTATAAAAGCTTTTATTTTATGAGGCACCTCTTTATTTAATTTTCAAAAGATTGCCTATGCTGCTAAAGAGCCTCCTCAGCCCAGGATGACAATGTGCTTGAATTAAAGCCTTTTCAGCATCAGCATTCATGTGGAGATAAAACATGATGAAGACATAGGTGCAAATAATGAAAAATCAATACCTGTGGACGTCAACAGTTATATGATAATTATTTAGCACTCGCTCAGGGTAATGACTGAAAAACTGACTGTCACTGCGCCTTGTACCCAAAAGGTGTCAAATTAATATTATTGGTAAACCCATGGGCTCTTCACACTCTGCAAGCCACAAACCATCCTGTGAGTCTCAATCCATCCAAATCACCAGTAACTGAAGCTACTGATCAGTGTTTGTTAACCTCCTTCTACTCCCACTCCTTTCCCCCTATCACTATCCCCCTGGGGCTAATCGCTCACATCCTGTTTTTTTCCAGGTGTGGAGGACTAGCTCACGGGGTGTGGGCATACAAGCTTTGCTTCCGTGGACCCCTGGATTTCAGGAGAGTGTTACTGGCTTGTCACGTAGGGACATTTCAAAATCAGATAAAAAGGACACAAATATGCCCAATATCCCTGCATACAGTTTGGGGTTGGTAATTAGATGTCGCCAAGTGACTTTCCTATGGTTACCGGCCAACAAAGGTTTGAATACAATGCTACAAAAAGCAGTAATGGCCCTTCTCAATGCTTTGCCAGAAAGAGATGAAAGCAAAGAATGATGGTCACTTTCAAAACAAGGGTCAACCTTTATGTCCTCCAGCATGGGCCATAACCTGACAACTATGAAGACATAATCAATAGAGATTTTGTAAAAACCTAGCTTGAAATTAGGCAGCCTGGAGGAATCTGAGTGAGTCCTTTCATTGCAAGTCCTAACACCCGGCCTACAGAAATCTTGGTTAGCTGGAGAACAGTGCAATATAAAATACACTGCTGCTTCCCATCTAACTGGGGGATGTTCCACTGCTCATCTTCTGCTTCAGTGAGCTCGCTAATCTAAGAGGATGGTTCAACAGAAGTATTGACATCGCCGTCTACTATTAACTTAGTATGCTGTTGATCAATTTCAATTAACTCGTCTAGAAGAGTTAAAACCAGGGACTCACAACCAGAAGAAACTTTTCTAGCATAAACATTAATTAATACAATTTCAGACCTGATGGAAATATAAGTGAGACCCCATCATATCTGGAGAATCTATTGTCAGAGCTGAATGGGTACACTGTAAATAATTCTCAAGAGGATAAATGGCCCTTCCGTAGCTCATCTGTGCTTCTCCGAAGGTTGCGCTTCTACACTATACATTGAGAAACTCTTGATGCACACCTTGGTTGTAGCCCAAGTCTCCTGAAACATAAAGACACCGTAATTAGTAATATAGGATAACCAATCCGAGTCTACAAGTTTAAGTTTAATACCTGCCAATTTTAAGAGATTATAGACAAACTTGGGCGGGAGTTCAAAGCACCCCTTGGGTGTGAAGCTGTGGCAGATTGTGCTTTGGTAGCACAACTTGACCAGAAGGTATCCAAGCCCTTTACATGAGTATCAGTCATGTTACAGACAGACGCATTCATTTTTGGTAGGCATGGGGAGATTAAGTGATTTGCCCAAAATCACAGGATGTTGAACATCCCTGCCGAGACTCAAACCTGCTTCCCCAGCTTCGAGGTCGACCGCTCTAGCTGTTAGTCCACATTTTGATTGAAATACAGACATTTGGGCAATTGACATCAAGCTATTGGATGCAACAAAAAGTATTGTACAGAGTTCCCCAATGGGAGCTAAAAAATTAGCTCAGCCTATCTTCTCTCTCACTCATTAAAAAGGTGGGGGTTAAGTGCATAGTGTAGACCCTTTTCAGAATGTAAGGATACCTCACACAGGCTAACGGCAGGACAACTACTGTTATCCCAGCCGATGACCGTCCAGCGTCATCATCGGTATCCTGCTCCTACGACAGGCTGGCGGTGCAATGCCCGTCGGGCAGCAAGGGAAGCTGCACTTTGGCGGAGATCTTCTATTCCGAGCCAACGGGTGTGTGGGTGTGAGGGGCCTATGAAAGGTGCAATAGTGAGCGTGGTGGTGTGTCTTAAAAAAAGTTAGTAGAGTCCTAATAGAGATTTTATTGGTCAGGCTCACTACTTTATTAAAAAAGATGAAGGGGTATTAAGGAGTGGTGAACAATGAGACCAAACCTTTATTCAACCCTTGTTGTGAAAACGGTCAACATGTTTCTCGCCCTAAGGGCGATTCATCAGGACCTTTGTGCTCATATAATTGCTAGTATCCTCCGGATTAAGAGGACACTGGTATACGACCTGTGTAGTGTCGTTCGGAAATGGTTCCTTGCGAGGGACCTCCTGGAAAAAATGAAGAGAAGAAAGCAAACAACAATGATGTCACAAGTAAGTATGGACCAGAGTACATCATATTTGTGCCTATATCCGGGGTGTCAGAGAATACGTGCCCCGTGGGTAGTGTTCTGTCTAGGTAGTGACAGGGTCGGGTAGTGCTGTGAGTGAGAGTGGTATAAAAATTGCAATGCGCGTGAGTGGAGCGCACTGCATAGTGCTGCCATGCTGGAACGCTATAGCATGCATCTAAGTGGAGGCGCCATTTTCCCGCCTGTGCATTGTACAGGATGGTGGTGGCACATCCTTGTTTTGTCGAGCGGGGGGTGGCGCCAATATTAAAATATTATTCATACACTTATAGGCTAAGATTTGAGCCATAAATGGTGAGAAGCCGCACAGTAAAAACCATTAAAGGTGATTTGACACTCTGTTACAAGGTTAGTTCAACGCTAGCGGGAAGGTCGTGTATCCCGGCGAGGAAATATGTAAATAAATATGTCGACACGCCATGCTCGACGAGTGCGCATAAGACAGCGCCAGTCTGCGAGTCCCTGTTCCACTTACCCGTTGGGATTCCTCTTTAAAGCCTCACGGGCTGTCCAGGTGGGGCCAGCAGCGAGTGAGGAATTCCTACGGGGAAAGTAGCGCATTTAGCGGGAACGTAAGGGAGAACTTACCAGCCGATAACCCAATTGCGAGAGTGGGCTTGCTGTGTGTGTAAACAAGTAACAAGCTGTATATCAGGGCTCAGATCCACACCTTACCTCAGAGGTCGCTGGTGGCGGACATCTCTGCACCTACCCATCCCACTGGAACTCAGATAACTGGACAGCCGGCACGGTGGTGAGGCAAAGTCCGGTCTAGATAAGGGAGAATGGAGCGCGCGCAGAGGGGTGTGTCCCTCTAGTTGCTGGGTTGCGGCACGCTGGAAAGGAAAGCAAGGAGGGGTTAGCTGACGATAGCGCGGCCCGAGCCATACTAAACTGGGGCCATCTTGGAATGGGTTTAGGAGTCTAGCAGGGCATGTTTAAGGCACCTGGAAGAGGGCAACTAGCCCAGATTGTTAATAGCTGTCAGGCCAGTATCGCCCTGGAATGCGGGAGTAAAAGGCAAGGAGGGATTAGCTTGAGGATAGCGTGGCCCGAGCCATACTAAGCTGTGGCCATCTTGGAATGGGTTTGGAAGTCTAGTAGGGCCTCTTTTAAGGGAATTAGAAGTGGACAACTGGTCCAGCTAAATAATAGCTATCTGGCGGGTATCGCCCAGGTGTGCAGGAGTAAGAAACCCAACACGCGGATGGCTGGAGATGATGCTGCCCGGGACAATCAAAGCGGGGGCCATCTTGGAATGGGTTTGGAAGTGTGGCAAGGCATGTAAGACACTTAGAATTGGATAACTGATCCAGATTAATAACTATCTGGCGAGTGTCGTCCAGGGCACCCCATCATTCAATCCCAATTCATCGCTCTGAAGCCGATGTATCCATCTCTGTTCATATCTGAACAGGGCTTGTTGATTCAGGTTCAGTAAAGACTCAATGACAGTCCATCGGATGTTCTCTGGAGAATGATTGTAGTCCTTGCAATGTTCGTAGAGCTTTGTGTGTGTCTTGTGACATCGGATGTTACTATTGTGCTCCATTATTCGTTGCTTAACAGGACGCATTGTCATCCCGATATACAGCGATTCGCAAGGACAAATCAAAACATAAATGCATCTAGAGCTATTGCAGTTAGTATGCTTGTTCAGTGTCCACGTGAAGTTCTTGTTAAGTACAACGGTCTTGCCCTGGATGGTCTGAGGGCAGACAACACATGAGCCACAGCGATAGTGTCCAGTAACTGGGGGGAGGTCCCAAAGCGTATTAACAGATTGAGTGCTGGTTTTCTTGGGACGGGTATGGATAAGGGTGTCCTTGAGGTTAGCCGTCCTTTTGAAGGCAAACCGTGGGCGCGGTAACTCCATTCCTGCCGAGTTGAGAATGCCCCAGTGGGTACTGACAGTTTTTTTGATGAATGAGGAGTTTCTTGTAAATGAGGTGACGCAGGTAATCTTGTCATCTGGCTCCTGGGGGTGTGTCTCAAGTAGGGCCTCTCTGTTGTTGTTGAGGGCTCGTTTGGTAGAGTTTTTAAGAAGACGTGTAGGGTACCCCCGGTCCAGGAGTTTGGTTTGCAGGGCTTGCGCTTGTCGTTTGTAGTCAGTGGTAGAACTACAGTTTCTCCGAAGGCGGAGAAATTGTCCAAAGGGGAGATTGTCCCTAAGGGATCTCGTATGGTGACTGGAGTAAGGCAACAGACTGTTCCTGTCAGTCTCCTTAGTATAGAGACTGGTGCTGATTATAGTTGGCTCCAGGGTTATGCTGAGGTCCAAATAGGGTATGGATTTGTCGGAGATGGTGCCCGTGAATTTAAGAAAAGGGTCTTGTTGGTTTATCCATGTACAGAAGGCCTCACAAGTCGTCCGATCTCCCTTCCAGAAAACCAAAATGTCGTCGATGTACCGACGCCAACACGTGAGATTTTCACGGAATGGGTTGTGTTCCGGGGGGTAGATGCATTGTTGCTCAAATGATGCCATGTAGAGGCATGCCAAGCTCGGCGCAAAGGTCGAGCCCATCGATGTCCCGCAGATCTGGAGGTACAAATTGGACTCATATTTGAAAAAATTTTCAGTTAATGCAATATGTGCCAACTCCATTATGAATGAAACCGGGGTAGGGGACAACCACTCCTCTTGTCGTAGGAGGGAGTCCACTACTTGCAGCGTTGCCTGTTGGGGTATGTTGGTGTACAACGCTTCCACGTCGAGTGTCAAGAGAAGATCAATATCCTCCCTGCCGTCCATATCATCGATCAGACGAAGCACATCTCTCGTGTCCTGCAAGTAAGAAGGGATGGATTTAACCAGAGGTTGCAGGAAGGCATCACAGAATTGAGAAAGGGGTTCTAGAATAGAACCGATGCCAGACACGATTGGTCTTCCTGGGACTGGGGTGGTGCCCTTATGTATTTTAGGCAGGGTGTAGAAGTATGGTATGACCGGGTCGGTGGTTACAAGAAATTCTGCCTCTTTTTTACTTAACCATTTGTTGGTCTCTGCTTCGATGACCAGAGACATCACGGTGGTGGTCAGTCGGTTGGTTGGATCCTCTGTCAATAATCTGTAATGGGTCGTATTTGCTAGTTGGCGTCTACACTCCTGATCGTAGTCGTCATAATTTTGTATGACAGTAGCTCCCCCCTTGTCTGCCTGTTTGATGACAATTGAAGTGTCCTTACCAAGGGAGGAAGCTGCCTGTCTTTCAACGTTGGAAAGATTGTTAAACGGTTTGATCGGGGGTTTGTTCTTCATAGTTCGTAGAACAGCTCTTTCAAACGTCAAGACCTCTGGTGGAACCATCCCATCAGTGGGGGTGAATGTGGAAGGCTTCCTGAGACCAGTGTCCTCACAGGGTAAGTCTGGCCGATTGTGGAAAAAGGCCCGGAGACGTATCTTCCTAAAGAACTGCTTCAACTCGATCATCTCCTGAAATGAGTCGGGGATTGGTGTAGGGACAAATCCCAGTCCTTTTTCCAGAACGGTCTCCTCTGTAGTAGTAAGGTTTCTATTGGAAAGGTTCACGATCAAACTCTTCTCCCTCTGGTTGTCGCGCTCCTGGTTTCCACTCCCAATGGCTCTGGCATCTGATCTTGCCAATGTACACCCTTGTTCCCGCCTCGCTTTCGCCCTCTTCCTCTGCCCCAACCTCTGCCTTGAAAAGGAGGCGGATTAAGGGGGTAGAATTGCGGGGGGCCCTGAGGGTAGAAGGGATATTGCCACAGCGGTGGTACATGGGGTGGGCCATGGAACACTGGTCCCTGGTGATATCCTTGTTGCCAGGGACGTGTGGGTCGTGCATTTCTCGCCGGGTAACCTCCACTGGAGTCACTGCTCGTAGAGCCCCGCCTATTGTCTGAGCTCGCATTATCGTCTGAAGAGTAGGTGTTCTTCTTTCCTTTGTAGTCATCCTTGAGGTAAGGATAGACCTTCTCCTTTGCAAATTTGGCTATGTCTTTCTCCAATTTGGTGGTTTTCTGTTTGAGCAGGAAGTCATGGTGGTCGGCCATCTCTTGGTTGATCTCAGCGAGTTTTGTTGTAAATGCTGGTTTATTGTTTTTAGACGTGGCACTTCTCATAGTTGCTTCTATGGCAGAGATTTTCTCTTGGAGTGCTTCTGACAATCGTTTGGCAGTTTGGCTGATCAGAAACAACAGGTCCTTGGTGCACTTCCAAGAGACCTGGCACCAGTCTACTTTAAACCGTTTGTCGTCTAGGAACAGCCTGGGGACGATGTTAACAATAAGGCCCTGTGGTGCTATATTGCTCCTCAGGTACTCTGTCATCATTAACCCGTGGATCGTTATCCTGATCAGTTCTTTCTTCATCTCACTTAGTTGGGACCATTCATCAGAAGAGGTTCCTGATACGGCAGTTGAAGGATAATTGAGGAGTGAGGGCGTGTTCCTTAGTGTTTCAGCAATAGTGTCTTCGTTAAAGCTGAGGCCAGGGACATCCTCCATATTGGTGTGGGATGGTGGCGGGGTCGGGGTGCCCTGTGCTACGTAAGCCAGAGCAGAGTGTCAAAAAACCACTCAACAGAGTGTACTGGGGGTCCACTGTGCGGCTTGGTCCACGGGGCGGGGAGATCCTCGCCCCTGGTAACCTAAGGCAAAGCGATTCCCGTGCAAAAAGCACGCTGAAACTGGTATCAAACAGGGGGAATAGGGGGGGGACGATTTTTGAGTGGGGTCCAATGCACTCGTCCTAGGAAGATGCAACAAAAAGTATTGTACAGAGTTCCCCAATGGGAGCTAAAAAATTAGCTCAGCCTATCTTCTCTCTCACTCATTAAAAAGGTGGGGGTTAAGTGCATAGTGTAGACCCTTTTCAGAATGTAAGGATACCTCACACAGGCTAACGGCAGGACAACTACTGTTATCCCAGCCGATGACCGTCCAGCGTCATCATCGGTATCCTGCTCCTACGACAGGCTGGCGGTGCAATGCCCGTCGGGCAGCAAGGGAAGCTGCACTTTGGCGGAGATCTTCTATTCCGAGCCAACGGGTGTGTGGGTGTGAGGGGCCTATGAAAGGTGCAATAGTGAGCGTGGTGGTGTGTCTTAAAAAAAGTTAGTAGAGTCCTAATAGAGATTTTATTGGTCAGGCTCACTACTTTATTAAAAAAGATGAAGGGGTATTAAGGAGTGGTGAACAATGAGACCAAACCTTTATTCAACCCTTGTTGTGAAAACGGTCAACATGTTTCTCGCCCTAAGGGCGATTCATCAGGACCTTTGTGCTCATATAATTGCTAGTATCCTCCGGATTAAGAGGACACTGGTATACGACCTGTGTAGTGTCGTTCGGAAATGGTTCCTTGCGAGGGACCTCCTGGAAAAAATGAAGAGAAGAAAGCAAACAACAATGATGTCACAAGTAAGTATGGACCAGAGTACATCATATTTGTGCCTATATCCGGGGTGTCAGAGAATACGTGCCCCGTGGGTAGTGTTCTGTCTAGGTAGTGACAGGGTCGGGTAGTGCTGTGAGTGAGAGTGGTATAAAAATTGCAATGCGCGTGAGTGGAGCGCACTGCATAGTGCTGCCATGCTGGAACGCTATAGCATGCATCTAAGTGGAGGCGCCATTTTCTGCCTGTGCATTGTACAGGATGGTGGTGGCACATCCTTGTTTTGTCGAGCGGGGGGTGGCGCCAATATTAAAATATTATTCATACACTTATAGGCTAAGATTTGAGCCATAAATGGTGAGAAGCCGCACAGTAAAAACCATTAAAGGTGATTTGACACTCTGTTACAAGGTTAGTTCAACGCTAGCGGGAAGGTCGTGTATCCCGGCGAGGAAATATGTAAATAAATAAGTCGACACGCCATGCTCGACGAGTGCGCATAAGACAGCGCCAGTCTGCGAGTCCCTGTTCCACTTACCCGTTGGGATTCCTCTTTAAAGCCTCACGGGCTGTCCAGGTGGGGCCAGCAGCGAGTGAGGAATTCCTACGGGGAAAGTAGCGCATTTAGCGGGAACGTAAGGGAGAACTTACCAGCCGATAACCCAATTGCGAGAGTGGGCTTGCTGTGTGTGTAAACAAGTAACAAGCTGTATATCAGGGCTCAGATCCACACCTTACCTCAGAGGTCGCTGGTGGCGGACATCTCTGCACCTACCCCTCCCACTGGAACTCAGATAACTGGACAGCCGGCACGGTGGTGAGGCAAAGTCCGGTCTAGATAAGGGAGAATGGAGCGCGCGCAGAGGGGTGTGTCCCTCTAGTTGCTGGGTTGCGGCACGCTGGAAAGGAAAGCAAGGAGGGGTTAGCTGACGATAGCGCGGCCTGAGCCATACTAAACTGGGGCCATCTTGGAATGGGTTTAGGAGTCTAGCAGGGCATGTTTAAGGCACCTGGAAGAGGGCAACTAGCCCAGATTGTTAATAGCTGTCAGGCCAGTATCGCCCTGGAATGCGGGAGTAAAAGGCAAGGAGGGATTAGCTTGAGGATAGCGTGGCCCGAGCCATACTAAGCTGTGGCCATCTTGGAATGGGTTTGGAAGTCTAGTAGGGCCTCTTTTAAGGGAATTAGAAGTGGACAACTGGTCCAGCTAAATAATAGCTATCTGGCGGGTATCGCCCAGGTGTGCAGGAGTAAGAAACCCAACACGCGGATGGCTGGAGATGATGCTGCCCGGGACAATCAAAGCGGGGGCCATCTTGGAATGGGTTTGGAAGTGTGGCAAGGCATGTAAGACACTTAGAATTGGATAACTGATCCAGATTAATAACTATCTGGCGAGTGTCGTCCAGGGCACCCCATCATTCAATCCCAATTCATCGCTCTGAAGCCGATGTATCCATCTCTGTTCATATCTGAACAGGGCTTGTTGATTCAGGTTCGGTAAAGACTCAATGACAGTCCATCGGATGTTCTCTGGAGAATGATTGTAGTCCTTGCAATGTTCGTAGAGCTTTGTGTGTGTCTTGTGACATCGGATGTTACTATTGTGCTCCATTATTCGTTGCTTAACAGGACGCATTGTCATCCCGATATACAGCGATTCGCAAGGACAAATCAAAACATAAATGCATCTAGAGCTATTGCAGTTAGTATGCTTGTTCAGTGTCCACGTGAAGTTCTTGTTAAGTACAACGGTCTTGCCCTGGATGGTCTGAGGGCAGACAACACATGAGCCACAGCGATAGTGTCCAGTAACTGGGGGGAGGTCCCAAAGCGTATTAACAGATTGAGTGCTGGTTTTCTTGGGACGGGTATGGATAAGGGTGTCCTTGAGGTTAGCCGTCCTTTTGAAGGCAAACCGTGGGCGCGGTAACTCCATTCCTGCCGAGTTGAGAATGCCCCAGTGGGTACTGACAGTTTTTTTGATGAATGAGGAGTTTCTTGTAAATGAGGTGACGCAGGTAATCTTGTCATCTGGCTCCTGGGGGTGTGTCTCAAGTAGGGCCTCTCTGTTGTTGTTGAGGGCTCGTTTGGTAGAGTTTTTAAGAAGACGTGTAGGGTACCCCCGGTCCAGGAGTTTGGTTTGCAGGGCTTGCGCTTGTCGTTTGTAGTCAGTGGTAGAACTACAGTTTCACTCTGTTGAGTGGTTTTTTGACACTCTGCTCTGGCTTACGTAGCACAGGGCACCCCGACCCCGCCACCATCCCACACCAATATGGAGGATGTCCCTGGCCTCAGCTTTAACGAAGACACTATTGCTGAAACACTAAGGAACACGCCCTCACTCCTCAATTATCCTTCAACTGCCGTATCAGGAACCTCTTCTGATGAATGGTCCCAACTAAGTGAGATGAAGAAAGAACTGATCAGGATAACGATCCACGGGTTAATGATGACAGAGTACCTGAGGAGCAATATAGCACCACAGGGCCTTATTGTTAACATCGTCCCCAGGCTGTTCCTAGACGACAAACAGTTTAAAGTAGACTGGTGCCAGGTCTCTTGGAAGTGCACCAAGGACCTGTTGTTTCTGATCAGCCAAACTGCCAAACGATTGTCAGAAGCACTCCAAGAGAAAATCTCTGCCATAGAAGCAACTATGAGAAGTGCCACGTCTAAAAACAATAAACCAGCATTTACAACAAAACTCGCTGAGATCAACCAAGAGATGGCCGACCACCATGACTTCCTGCTCAAACAGAAAACCACCAAATTGGAGAAAGACATAGCCAAATTTGCAAAGGAGAAGGTCTATCCTTACCTAAAGGATGACTACAAAGGAAAGAAGAACACCTACTCTTCAGACGATAATGCGAGCTCAGACAATAGGCGGGGCTCTACGAGCAGTGACTCCAGTGGAGGTTACCCGGCGAGAAATGCACGACCCACACGTCCCTGGCAACAAGGATATCACCAGGGACCAGTGTTCCATGGCCCACCCCATGTACCACCGCCGTGGCAATATCCCTTCTACCCTCAGGGCCCCCCGCAATTCTACCCCCTTAATCCGCCTCCTTTTCAAGGCAGAGGTTGGGGCAGAGGAAGAGGGCGAAAGCGAGGCGGGAACAAGGGTGTACAGTGGCAAGATCAGATGCCAGAGCCATTGGGAGTGGAAACCAGGAGCGCGACAACCAGAGGGAGAAGAGTTTGATCGTGAACCTTTCCAATAGAAACCTTACTACTACAGAGGAGACCGTTCTGGAAAAAGGACTGGGATTTGTCCCTACACCAATCCCCGACTCATTTCAGGAGATGATCGAGTTGAAGCAGTTCTTTAGGAAGATACGTCTCCGGGCCTTTTTCCACAATCGGCCAGACTTACCCTGTGAGGACACTGGTCTCAGGAAGCCTTCCACATTCACCCCCACTGATGGGATGGTTCCACCAGAGGTCTTGACGTTTGAAAGAGCTGTTCTACGAACTATGAAGAACAAACCCCCGATCAAACCGTTTAACAATCTTTCCAACGTTGAAAGACAGGCAGCTTCCTCCCTTGGTAAGGACACTTCAATTGTCATCAAACAGGCAGACAAGGGGGGAGCTACTGTCATACAAAATTATGACGACTACGATCAGGAGTGTAGACACCAACTAGCAAATACGACCCATTACAGATTATTGACAGAGGATCCAACCAACCGACTGACCACCACCGTGATGTCTCTGGTCATCGAAGCAGAGACCAACGAATGGTTAAGTAAAAAAGAGGCAGAATTTCTTGTAACCACCGACCCGGTCATACCATACTTCTACACCCTGCCTAAAATACATAAGGGCACCACCCCAGTCCCAGGAAGACCAATCGTGTCTGGCATCGGTTCTATTCTAGAACCCCTTTCTCAATTCTGTGATGCCTTCCTGCAACCTCTGGTTAAATCCATCCCTTCTTACTTGCAGGACACGAGAGATGTGCTTCGTCTGATCGATGATATGGACGGCAGGGAGGATATTGATCTTCTCTTGACACTCGACGTGGAAGCGTTGTACACCAACATACCCCAACAGGCAACGCTGCAAGTAGTGGACTCCCTCCTACGACAAGAGGAGTGGTTGTCCCCTACCCCGGTTTCATTCATAATGGAGTTGGCACATATTGCATTAACTGAAAATTTTTTCAAATATGAGTCCAATTTGTACCTCCAGATCCGCGGGACATCGATGGGCTCGACCTTTGCGCCGAGCTTGGCATGCCTCTACATGGCATCATTTGAGCAACAATGCATCTACCCCCCGGAACACAACCCATTCCGTGAAAATCTCACGTGTTGGCGTCGGTACATCGACGACATTTTGGTTTTCTGGAAGGGAGATCGGACGACTTGTGAGGCCTTCTGTACATGGATAAACCAACAAGACCCTTTTCTTAAATTCACGGGCACCATCTCCGACAAATCCATACCCTATTTGGACCTCAGCATAACCCTGGAGCCAACTATAATCAGCACCAGTCTCTATACTAAGGAGACTGACAGGAACAGTCTGTTGCCTTACTCCAGTCACCATACGAGATCCCTTAGGGACAATCTCCCCTTTGGACAATTTCTCCGCCTTCGGAGAAACTGTAGTTCTACCACTGACTACAAACGACAAGCGCAAGCCCTGCAAACCAAACTCCTGGACCGGGGGTACCCTACACGTCTTCTTAAAAACTCTACCAAACGAGCCCTCAACAACAACAGAGAGGCCCTACTTGAGACACACCCCCAGGAGCCAGATGACAAGATTACCTGCGTCACCTCATTTACAAGAAACTCCTCATTCATCAAAAAAACTGTCAGTACCCACTGGGGCATTCTCAACTCGGCAGGAATGGAGTTACCGCGCCCACGGTTTGCCTTCAAAAGGACGGCTAACCTCAAGGACACCCTTATCCATACCCGTCCCAAGAAAACCAGCACTCAATCTGTTAATACGCTTTGGGACCTCCCCCCAGTTACTGGACACTATCGCTGTGGCTCATGTGTTGTCTGCCCTCAGACCATCCAGGGCAAGACCGTTGTACTTAACAAGAACTTCACGTGGACACTGAACAAGCATACTAACTGCAATAGCTCTAGATGCATTTATGTTTTGATTTGTCCTTGCGAATCGCTGTATATCGGGATGACAATGCGTCCTGTTAAGCAACGAATAATGGAGCACAATAGTAACATCCGATGTCACAAGACACACACAAAGCTCTACGAACATTGCAAGGACTACAATCATTCTCCAGAGAACATCCGATGGACTGTCATTGAGTCTTTACCGAACCTGAATCAACAAGCCCTGTTCAGATATGAACAGAGATGGATACATCGGCTTCAGAGCGATGAATTGGGATTGAATGATGGGGTGCCCTGGACGACACTCGCCAGATAGTTATTAATCTGGATCAGTTATCCAATTCTAAGTGTCTTACATGCCTTGCCACACTTCCAAACCCATTCCAAGATGGCCCCCGCTTTGATTGTCCCGGGCAGCATCATCTCCAGCCATCCGCGTGTTGGGTTTCTTACTCCTGCACACCTGGGCGATACCCGCCAGATAGCTATTATTTAGCTGGACCAGTTGTCCACTTCTAATTCCCTTAAAAGAGGCCCTACTAGACTTCCAAACCCATTCCAAGATGGCCACAGCTTAGTATGGCTCGGGCCACGCTATCCTCAAGCTAATCCCTCCTTGCCTTTTACTCCCGCATTCCAGGGCGATACTGGCCTGACAGCTATTAACAATCTGGGCTAGTTGCCCTCTTCCAGGTGCCTTAAACATGCCCTGCTAGACTCCTATACCCATTCCAAGATGGCCCCAGTTTAGTATGGCTCGGGCCGCGCTATCGTCAGCTAACCCCTCCTTGCTTTCCTTTCCAGCGTGCCGCAACCCAGCAACTAGAGGGACACACCCCTCTGCGCGCGCTCCATTCTCCCTTATCTAGACCGGACTTTGCCTCACCACCGTGCCGGCTGTCCAGTTATCTGAGTTCCAGTGGGAGGGGTAGGTGCAGAGATGTCCGCCACCAGCGACCTCTGAGGTAAGGTGTGGATCTGAGCCCTGATATACAGCTTGTTACTTGTTTACACACACAGCAAGCCCACTCTCGCAATTGGGTTATCGGCTGGTAAGTTCTCCCTTACGTTCCCGCTAAATGCGCTACTTTCCCCGTAGGAATTCCTCACTCGCTGCTGGCCCCACCTGGACAGCCCGTGAGGCTTTAAAGAGGAATCCCAACGGGTAAGTGGAACAGGGACTCGCAGACTGGCGCTGTCTTATGCGCACTCGTCGAGCATGGCGTGTCGACTTATTTATTTACATATTTCCTCGCCGGGATACACGACCTTCCCGCTAGCGTTGAACTAACCTTGTAACAGAGTGTCAAATCACCTTTAATGGTTTTTACTGTGCGGCTTCTCACCATTTATGGCTCAAATCTTAGCCTATAAGTGTATGAATAATATTTTAATATTGGCGCCACCCCCCGCTCGACAAAACAAGGATGTGCCACCACCATCCTGTACAATGCACAGGCGGGAAAATGGCGCCTCCACTTAGATGCATGCTATAGCGTTCCAGCATGGCAGCACTATGCAGTGCGCTCCACTCACGCGCATTGCAATTTTTATACCACTCTCACTCACAGCACTACCCGACCCTGTCACTACCTAGACAGAACACTACCCACGGGGCACGTATTCTCTGACACCCCGGATATAGGCACAAATATGATGTACTCTGGTCCATACTTACTTGTGACATCATTGTTGTTTGCTTTCTTCTCTTCATTTTTTCCAGGAGGTCCCTCGCAAGGAACCATTTCCGAACGACACTACACAGGTCGTATACCAGTGTCCTCTTAATCCGGAGGATACTAGCAATTATATGAGCACAAAGGTCCTGATGAATCGCCCTTAGGGCGAGAAACATGTTGACCGTTTTCACAACAAGGGTTGAATAAAGGTTTGGTCTCATTGTTCACCACTCCTTAATACCCCTTCATCTTTTTTAATAAAGTAGTGAGCCTGACCAATAAAATCTCTATTAGGACTCTACTAACTTTTTTTAAGACACACCACCACGCTCACTATTGCACCTTTCATAGGCCCCTCACACCCACACACCCGTTGGCTCGGAATAGAAGATCTCCGCCAAAGTGCAGCTTCCCTTGCTGCCCGACGGGCATTGCACCGCCAGCCTGTCGTAGGAGCAGGATACCGATGATGACGCTGGACGGTCATCGGCTGGGATAACAGTAGTTGTCCTGCCGTTAGCCTGTGTGAGGTATCCTTACATTCTGAAAAGGGTCTACACTATGCACTTAACCCCCACCTTTTTAATGAGTGAGAGAGAAGATAGGCTGAGCTAATTTTTTAGCTCCCATTGGGGAACTCTGTACAATACTTTTTGTTGCATCTTCCTAGGACGAGTGCATTGGACCCCACTCAAAAATCGTCCCCCCCCTATTCCCCCTGTTTGATACCACCATCAAGCTATTGGAGTCAGAGAGCTATCCATTAGTACTTCTCAGCTCACAGAGTATAGGTTATAGCAACATAGGAAGGAACAGCATCCTCAAAGGTGCAGACTGCCAACCCATGCTAGTGCAAATTGGGAACAACCAAGTAAGAATTCATCTCAGGAAGCTAAAAGTGGGGTTGACTGGAACGGGCTGACTCCCACACTTTCTTCAAGGAACCAGCACTATACCTAATAACGACCCACAAAATAGCAGGGAATTTAGAGCATATGCAGCACAAATTACACTAATATCATGGAATACCGCAGGACTGAAACAAATCATACAGCAAAAAGGCTGTAGAATTCCTTAATACAGGGGACATTTTATGTTCATATGAAACATTGAGTACAGACTCACTATCCATAGATGGTTATCAAGAAACATCTACTCAGCTGAAAGATGAAAAATCTGGCTCAAACTTTACCGAATCTTGATGGCTCATGCAACAAAGACACAAGCAGCAATACAGTGAACAAGCATTTGCAATGCAATCGGTTTCGCCTTTGGGACCTTATATGAATTTAGCTAAAACATCTACTGCACTTTAACATGGAGGGAAAGTAAGCACCAAATTGTATGACACGCCAGGTATGGTAACACATGGAGAGAAATATTCCCTGTTTTTAATATAAAATCAAGGCCGTCGGTGGCCATATCACTGAAAATACAAGATTTTAAAAAAATATTGTCTACGGGTGCTCCTGGAATACTGGAATCTGGAGAATGCTAAAATGATTCTGGTATTTTACAGACCTCTGCTGGTCGTTTTCTAGCAAGAAAGTTAAATAGAGGCAGTTGACAGAAAAATTAAAAAAGTCCCCCGGCAGAAAGCAATTCGGGTATTTTACTGACCTCTACTGGTCCTTCTCTATTAAGACAGTTAAATAGAGGCTGTTGAACAGAAAAAAAGTCCCTAAGCGGAAGCAGGCAAGTCCTAGGGCTGATCTCCAGCACCCACAAAATGCATACACATATAAATATATACTAATATATAAGTATATACTAAAGTATATACAAGAGGTCTCAAATGCTCGACCAAAAAAAGGAAAAAACACACCTCCAGCCAGCTCAGAATGAAATCAACCATATTTATAAGCCACACAAAGCAATTCAACATTGTTCAGAAAAATAATATATATTTTGTTAAATTAATAGTTCGGTTTGTTCTTATTTTTGTTTAATTCATACAGATATTCAATACATGTGCTTAATCAAACATATTTTCAACAAAATCTTAAACCTCCCACCCATCAAAATTCATACCTCAAAATCACTCAGAATATAAACATACCATAAATACCCATATACCGCACTCAACCATTCAAAACCTGTGTAGAGTCTTTACATGGAATATCCTTGAACAAACCAACCTAAATGGAGACATAGAAACAAGCTAATAAGGACGATCAAATCCAAGCGTGTATCAGTGATTCATCTGTTATAGGGTCTTGTTACATATAATATAAATTCACTTTTCTTCTTCTTTTTATATATTATGTTTACTTTATACATGTTTTAATCAGCTCTAGTGCTGGTGCTGACGTGTTTTGGTGCTGGTTATCAGCCGACCACCCACCTTCTTCAGGGCATGCACTGATGGTTTACAGGTAAGTAATCGTTCAAAACAAGGAAAGGAGGAAGGAGAACACCCTTTGAGCTACTGTATGGTCGGCAACCCCGCACCCTGCTTGACATGGCAAGAGAGGAGTGGGAAGAAAGACCGGAAGGAACCAAACCCCTCCCTGAATATGTCATGAACGTGAAAACTCATCTACAGGAAATACGAAGCATATGTAAAACCCATCTAGAAAACGCACAGGAGAACCATCGGCGACAATATGATAAAACCACTCAACCACGTACCCTGAGGGTAGACGCCCACGTCCTACTCATGATGCCTACCTCCGACCACAAGTTGTTGGGTCAGTGGCAGGGTTCCTTTCGGGTTGTTGAGATAGTCACACCAGTCACCTACCGTCTCGAGATGGATCCCCAAGATAAAAATAACACACAGATTTTTCACATAAACCTGTTAAAACAGTGGGAAGGGGATGTACCCATCCCTTTGGCTCTGACTGCGAGTTCCTTAGTGCAATGCCTCCAGAGAATGGATCCGGAGCTGACCGAGGAACAGCGAAACACCCTAGATTCCTGTTTGAGGCCTCTTAAGACCATTTTTTCCACCTCCCCAGCATGCAATCATTACGCAACCTGGGAAGCGGGTGAAGTTACGTCCATATTGCCTTCCCGAGGCTCGCAGACAAGCTGTGGTACAGGAAAAAAAACAGATGCTGCAGATGGGAGTCATAGAGCTATCCAATCGTGTTAGTTCCAAAGCCTGATGGCTCCATAAGATTCTGTATAGATTTTCGTGATGTTAAGAAAATCTCATAGTTTGACAAATACCTGTTACCTCGGGTAGACTAGATGGTTGAGAGGTTGGCCAAGGCAAAGTACATCAGCACACTAGACCTAAGTAAAAGATACTGGTAGGTCCCCCTAGCAAAAACAGACAGACAAAGGACAGCCTTCTCGACCCCGGGAGGGTTATATCATTTCACAGTACTCCCCCTTGGGTTACACGGGGCCCGGCAACTTTCCAAAGGTTAATAAATAATCTACTCAGACCCTGTGCTGAATACGCCACAATATATATTGATGCCATAGTCATTCATAGCAGCACGTGGGAACAACATTTAAATCACCTAACCACAGTCGTACATACTTTCTGAGAGGGTGGCCTTACTATCAACCCTACTAACATTCGGTTGGCCTCTAGGTCCGTGAAATACCTTGGGTATTTATTGTTATGTTGTCTTATGTTATAGGGGTATTTATTAAGTGCACGGCTACTCCAAGGAGTGTCCCGGCGCTGTCTTAACCCCAGAACAGAGTAAGTCAAGAAACAGCCAGGGGTAATTAACTGGACTGCGTCTACTGTTGGAAGAGCCAGGTCTTTAAGCTTCGCCTAAAGCTAAGAAGATCTCGTTCCCGTCTCAGGGAAAAAGGGAGACCATTCCATAATTTTGCTACTACTACATGAAAAGAGCGGCCTCCTTTGTAAGAACGGTAAAACTTAGGTACAATTGTCAGCTGCTGGGAGGAGGATCGCAGCATTCTGAGTGGCTTGTAGGGCTGAATTTTGCTCCTAATATACGGGGCCCCAAAGTTATTTAGGGCCTTAAAAGTTAGGACCAGGGATTTAAAAAAGACTCTTTGTCTCACTGGAGCCAGGATCTAAGGTGGGGAGGCATGTGTGACCTGGGTCCAACCATGAGCACGGACCTAGCTGCCGCATTTTGAACCACCTGCAGGCGGTTCAGTAAGTAGTCCGGAAGGCCCAGGTACAACACATTTACATAGTCCAACCTTGATATAATCAGGGCCTGGACCACAGTTTTCCTATTCGGAATAGGAAGCAAACGGAGAAAATTCCTCATAATTTTTAAAAGGCCAAAACAGGTGCCAGCAACCGATTGAACCTGGGACTTCATCGTCGTGTCAGAGTCCAACTTCACTCCTAATTTTTTTGCAGTAGAGACTGGTCTTTCAGGCGGAGATAGATTTTTAGGCCACCATGGACGCCACTCATCGCCTGGGCTGTGTCCAAAAAAGATAATTTCCAACTTGTCAGAGTTGCAGGGCAACTGATTTTGCCTAAACCACTCAAAAACCTTGGTTAGGCAAACATTGGCTTCATTACCATTAAGCACCTCATCCTTCTCACTGGTGAACAGTAATTGTGTGTCATCTGCGTACAATATAATTTTTGCTCTGTATTGTTCTGCAATAGGAGCCAGGGGGGCCATATATATATTGGACTGGGTCGGACTAAGACGGAACTTTGTGGGATCCCTACGCTCAGTGGTGGAATGCGGGCTGAAAAAGGGGGAGCCCAGACTGTTTGCTGGCAGTTATCCAATAAGGAACAAAACCATCTGAGCACCGTGCCTCCAATGCCGCTCTCCCTCAATCTATGAAGGAGGTGATCATGTGGCACGGTGTCAAAGGCCGCTGATAGATCTAATAAAATCAGCACAGCCTTTCCGCCTCTGTCTAAGGTGGTTTTGAGAGTCTCTGACGCCACCCTCATGATGAACACCATCCACTCAGGCTCCCCAGCGGACCCCTGCCCACACCACATCTTCAACAAAGCTGACTCCATCATCGCACCACAACTCCGGGATATGATTAACAACTCCTTCACATCCGCCACCTTCCCGGAGAACTGGAAGCATGCGGAGATCAGCGCCCTCCTGAAGAAACCCACCGCAGACCCAACAGACCTCAAGAACTTCCGCCCCATCTCGCTCCTCCCCTTCCCCGCATCAGTCATCGAGAAAACCGTCAACATTCAGCTGACCACCTTCCTTGAGATGAACGGCTCCCATGACCCATCACAGACCGGATTCCTAGCGAACCACAGCACTGAGACCGCCCTCATCGCAGCCACCGATGACATCAGGACCCTGCTTGACAACGGGGAAACTGCCGCCCTCATCCTCCTCGACCTATCGGCTGCTTTCGACACGGTCTGCCACCGCACCCTAACAACCCGCCTCCACCACGCCAGGATCCATGGAAAGGCCCTGGAATGGATCACCTCCTTCCTCTCCGACAGAACCCAAAGAGTCCGTCTCCCGCCCTTTCGCGCAGCGGCCACCAAGATCATCTGCGGTGTACCCCAATGCTCCTCGCTCAGCCCCACCCTCTTCAATGTCTACATGAGCCCCCTCGCAGCCATCGCACGCAAGCACAACCTCAACATCATCTCCTACGCTTACGACACCCAACTGATCCTCTCCCTCACCAACGACCCCGCCACCGCCAAAGCCAGCTTCCAGGAAGGAATGAAAGACGTCGCGGAATGGATGAAGCTCAGCCGTCTGAAACTGAACTCAGACAAGACGGAAGTCCTCATCCTCGGCCCATCCACCTCTGCCTGGAATGACTCCTGGTGGCCCCCTGCACTGGGCACCACCCCCAAGCCCACGAACCACGCACGCGACCTGGGATTCATCCTTGACTCCTCCCTCACGATGACCAGGCAAGTCAACGCCGTTACATCTTCCTGCTTCAACACCCTCCGCATGCTCCGTAAGGTCTTCCGTTGGATCCCCACTGGAACCAGGAAGACGGTCACCCAGGCCCTCGTCACCAGCCGACTGGACTACGGGAACGCCCTTACGCTGGGACCACTACCAAACTACAGAAAAGACTCCAGCGCATACAGAATGCATCTGCACGACTCATCCTGGACATCCCCCGACATAGCCACATCTCTGCCCACCTGAGAGAACTGCACTGGCTCCCCGTCAGCAAGAGGATCATGTTCAGACTCCTCACCCACGCACTCAAGGCTCTCCACGACATGGGCCCTGAATACCTCAACAACCGCCTCTTGTTCTACACACCTTCCCGCCAGCTCCGCTCTGCCAGCCTCGCCCTCGCCACCATCCCACAGATCGCCGCAGAACCACCACCAGAGGAAGATCTTTCACCTACCTGGCGGCCAAGACGTGGAACACCCTCCCCACCCACCTACGACTGACCCAGGACCATTTCTCCTTCAGGAAGCAACTCAAGACCTGGCTTTTCGAGCAGTAGCGGCACCCCCCCTCCCCCCCACCCCCCAGCGCCTTTAGACCCTTGCGGGTGAGTAGCGCGCTCTATAAATGTTCCTGATTGATTGATTGATTGAGATTTCTAATAGAGCCGTCTCTGTACTGAAATTTGCTCTAAAACCAGTCTGACTTGGATGAAGTACCTAGCTGACCTCAATTAAAATCTGTGATGATGGTATTCTCATATTTCTCCAAAAGCTTGGAGAAATAAGGTAGAAGCGATATAGGTCTGTAGTTGCTTACTACTAGGGGATCAGCTAATCGTTTTTTTAGAAGTGGAAGAATTTTCCCATGCTTCCAGTTTTCTGGCATCCTTCCTTCTGACAGAGAAAGGTTCAGTGTCTGATTAACAACTGGATCTATTACCTCTGCAATTGATGCCAAAGTTTTTGCTGGGCAGGGATCGGAAGGAGATCCAGATTTTAGGGCCTTCATGATTTTAAGTGAGGTGGACATGGGCATAGGCGGAAACTCCAGAAGAATGTTCTCCGTAATATAGCAAATGGAGAGACCTCTCAGTACTATTTTCTCCGTCCTGGTGAAAGGTACTAAAAGAGTCCTGAATAGTCAGAATTTTCCTATGGAAGTATTGTGCAATTTCGTTTGTCCATGCACCAGTAGGGGAAAAAGAGCTTTTTTTGGACGCATTAGGTGTGGAGAAATCCTTAACAATTTTGAACAACTCTTTAGCACAATTATCAGCTTGTTTAATTTTTCCAGCCAGAAACATTTTCTTTTCCTCTCAGACTTTTACATAGTGGGCTTTCAAAGCCACTTTATATGCAAGTTCATTTATAGGATCGAAATTCTTCTTCTATAGGCATTCTAAGTTTTTACATGCCCTTTTACTTTTCTTTAAGGACTCATTGAACCAAGGTGCAGAAATTCTGCCTTGTTTGGCGGCTCGTATTTTAATAGGGGCTAAATGAATAGTACAATCCTGAAGCCAGTCCTCTAGAGAAGATACATCGTGTTATAAATCATTGTTGACTGGTACAGGCTGTTGGCTAAGCATAAGAGGTAAAGCCTCAGGTGTTATTTGATTGAAAGATCTGAAGCTTTTCAGACGATTTTTACAATAAGATTTAGACTTGGCCTGAACCTTTTCTATCCTGAAGGTTAGCAGAAAATGGTCTGACCAAATGATAGGCAAAGGGACAATAGGTTCTAGTACTGTGGTTGAAAAAATTTGGTCTAAAATGTGACCTTTTTCATGCATAGGGAGCGATACATAGGGTGCCAGATTGAAGATACTCAGTAGTTCGCAAAGTTTCACAGTCTCAGCGTCAGTCGTTTTGTCAAAGAGAATATTAAAGTCCCCAATAGCAGGCACTGACTGTATTTGGACACAATTGGCGTGAGAGCATGGCCCTGAGATTCCAAAAACCTTCCTGCTGGTCCCGGTGGACGGTAGAATAACGCACCAGAGATAGACTGATGAGCTGAGAACGTCAGAAGGAAACCAAGTCCTTCTGCTCCTTATAGTACTTTCAGAGGTATTAATTCACAGGAGAGTGGACTTTTATATATAACCGCCACACCTCCGCCTCTGCCCCAGATCTGTCCTTCCTAAGTATTTTATAGTCTAATGGGAGTGCACCAGCAATGGTGGGGTTGGAGCACTCATTGAGCCATGTTTCAGTAGTAAACATGACATCTGGCTGTGTTGCTCTAAGGAGGTCAAAAAGCTGGAGTTCGTGGCTCTTCATAGATCTAATATTAAGAAAAATTGCTTTCAATTTACCCCCTATTCCAGTAGCCCCAGCCAAATCAGAAACCTGTTCAATCTTACTTAAATTACTTCCTCTATCAGGCTGTAAGTGAGAGCTCAAAATACATTCTTTACAAATGAGTGGCTCTGAATCTGCTGATATAAGATGTTGGGAACAATGAACACTGCCTTTGCCCAACATCAGCAGTTATTCCCTGCTGTATAGTAATGTGGGATTATGAGAGTCGATGTTACCTGATGAAAATTCGGCAGCATAACCGGCGCCGGTCGCATCCAGGTTGCGGACGGGCGCAGACATGCTTGCCTTAGGCGCGCCTTTGGCCCACCAGCGGCACGCCCACTGCGCGCTCACGCAGCAACTCTCTTGATGTGTTCCGGAATGGAACACTAGACCGCACCCCAATCCAAAATGGCACCCGGGAGTGTCGAGTCTCAGCAAATTTATGGTTTGAATCCCACCAGACCTCTTTAGTTCCCAAGTAAATTCTAAAATTCCCCACAGAGTGAATAAAATAAATTCTAGAACAGCAGAGGGCCTAAAATAGCAGCATTCACATTAAAAAACGGGTCAAAGTGTGCAAAACATCAGCATTTTCAGTAGAAACGATCTACATGTGCAAAATAGCAATTCAGGGCAAAAGACGAAAGCAGAGAGCAGCAGCAGCTCTGTCCGGGGTGAAGGTATTGGGAGAAGGGCTCATTAAACCCCAGAAAAAAAAATTACAGCTATAGCAGACATCCCTTTTCCCCACACCAAAAGAGAACTGAGGGCCTTCCTAGGTCTCTAAGGATATTATCGACATTTTATTCACGACTTCTCTCAAACAGCAGCCCCTTTAACCGACCTCCTACAAAAGCATAAAAACACCAAAAGAGAGTTACAACACCCCTCCACACATCTCCAGCAAGCATTCCAGACATTAAAACAAACCCTTACCTCCAAACCCATACTCCTGAGTCCCGATTACCGAAAACCATTCATCCTTCAAACGGACGCGTCAGAACAAGGGCTGGGTGCTGTGCTGTCCCAAACAGACCCCCATTGACAAGATGGTCTATAATATACATCAGCTGAATTCTTTTTGCCCCGAGAAAAAAGTTATTCTGTGATAGAAATAGAAGCCCTAGCCATCAAGTGGGCAATCAAATGGCTCCGATACTATCTGCAAGGAAGAGAGTTTACCCAGTACACTGACCACGCCCCTTTAGAGTGGTTGTCCCACAACAAGGATCATAATGACAGGGTCATGAGATGGTTCCTAGTTCTCCAACCCTTCCGGTTTATCGCTCTACCCTGAAAAGAGAAGGAACAGGGTAATGCAGATTACTTGTCACGTCATCCCCATGACCTTTTTCTTACAGGCAAGAAAGTTAGGGAAGGGGGATGTGAGAGGGCTGATGGGACTGCCACGCTATCGATCCTGCCTTTATATCCCCATGACACTGCAACCACCTATAGCAACACACCAGGACCGGGGAAACAGGAGTTAACACCAGCCTCTTCTCCTCGCCTACAGGGACGTCACGAACAGCTGAGTGGGGAGGAACAATCAGGACACGGAGGGGCGGGGCCACGCCCACTAAAGGCAGAATCGGAAAACCAGGAAGGCGCCTTGGTGTGCTCGAAGGCCACGGAGGGGAAGGAAGACGCCGGGCTACAGGAACCATATCGGGAGCAGAGCTGCACGAGTGAAGGGAAGGATACCACGGAGGGTTCCAACATCCAGGACCAAGAAGAAGGACTCGACGCCTGGATGGAGGAGTGGTAGACACCCCCGGAGGACGCTAGAGAGCCACCGCAGCTCAGGAGAATTGCGGCTGGCGTGATACGTGGCCTGGGAGGGAGTAATGGGAGGGTAGTTTAAGGGTTCACCAAGTGTATTCACTGTGTGCGTGTGTCCCCCACCAACTCCTACACCTTCCCGGTCCCTCACGCCATGTCACATCACCCTGTTGTAACTCTAGGTGGCCTCACCACTGTCACGTGTAACTTCTGTGTTTGATCTGGTTCTGCCAGATCAGAAGTATCCCACCGTGTTACACAGCATTCAATCAAGAAATTGGGTCTCTGTGTTTTTTTGCGGATACTTTATTTTTCCTTTGCTATTCAGCCCATCCTTCTTTTGTTTTCTTTGTACATGTCACACCCCTATGGGCTTCTTTACAAATGGTGAATGGTTCTGTCCTGCCAGACCAGTACAAGGACAGAGTGCTAACCACTTCTTTTTGTTGCTTCTCTCTCCAACGAGCCTCCTGGGATATACTCCCTGCCAACAGAAGAACGCCCAAGAATCACGAGACAGACAGACAACCCAGTGACCATTCGGGAGATAAGACTTTTACATCCACAACCCTACTCTATTGACTTTATTTTCTAGTGCTGTCAACTCAAATAAAAACACAATCACCGAGCCCGTAATCCGGCCTCCTTGTCTCTTTTTCCGCCCATCCCTCTCACACCTGGTGTCAGAAGTGGGATCCGGGAAGATGGAGGCCGTGATGCAGAAAATGGCGGAAGGGCAGGAAAAACTGGGTCAGGTTATAGAGAGGTTCCTGGCCATTGCTGAGGAGGACAGGGAAAAACTACACAAGACCTTGACAGAACAGAATCAAACCCAGGAAAGCTAACATTCCTTACCCCTCGCACTGATTGCTATTCGGTGCAAACCTCAGAGAAGCACCAAGCAGGGAAAGCCCCAATGGCTTACGGGTCTGGTTTCTAAGCACTTGTTGTGACTTGGGATGGACGGATGTAAGTGACCGTGCCTGTATTTGGATAGCATGGTTAATGCCTAAATAAGGACTGGGATTCTATGCCTAAATCAGGGCAATGTGAGTTGTGCCTATATAAGGACATTATTCGGGAAACCTATGTATGGGTGTATCTAAGTCAAAACACAACAGTGGTGCAACGGGCAAAATATATACTGAGGTCCCCTGATTGGAAGGAACACCTTTATATTTATTACCCCCTTTCGGCTCATTGAAACCCTTGTGATGCCCAAACGATTACATACATATGCGAACACATCCCAAGGAGGCACACCGGAGTGGTTCAATCAGATGATTCCAAAACTTTGGAATCATCTGATTGAACCACTCCGGTGTGCCTCCTTGGGATGTGTTCGCATATGTAATGCACACACGACTCCAGTTACCAATATTGCAGGTGTTTTGACGGAAACACCACCAAGAAGTGCACCCAATTGATTAACTTCAGCAGCAATTACATAGTTTTAACTTGCTGTGCTCCCTCATCTTCAATTTTTTGTCAAACGATTACATAGGCATAGGTGAACCATGTCACCCGAGGGCGCCGGAGGCCCTCACAACCATCAAAGCTCTCCCGCATCCGGGCCACATCTCTTTCACCCACTATAACAGCAGGTGCCTGTTACTTATTTATTATTTTGCCTGTTAGGAACGATGGCTAGGAGAAGGGGCCTTAAGGACAAGGCTACTGGGGGGGCTGTCACAACCCTGGATTCCTACCTCACCAGTGCAGCAAGTGTGATATCTCATGAAATAGAAATGACTGAAAGGCGCTTACCGCTGGGAACGGGGGAATTGTCAGTGCCCCCAAGATTATCATTTGGCTCCATTATTTCACCGTCCCCGCTTTGCAAATCGGCATCAACTGGCATTCTTCACGATTTGATTCAACTCCCTAGTGCTTCCCCTTTACCGAGCTTGGAAACAAGTGTCGCACCAGATGGAAGTATAGTGGCAATCTCGCAAGACGAATCCGAGGAGTTACTATCACCACCTCAGATTCGGAAACGCACCAGAGCCGGAGGCCCATCTGAGCTTGGGAGAACTAAACCTCAGAAACTACGAGTTGTCAGGCCCAAGACCCAAACAAAAAAATGAATACCAGTAGTTGTCAGTAATTCTATCTCTGCAAAGCCTCCTGCTCTTTCGGCCCAGAATTTGACATCTATATGGGCGGACATTGCACTACAAATGGATTCTGCTATGGTACCTTTACTTGAAAAACTTTCTCTTATTGAGAAGTGGATAACGAACTTGGAGATAAGTCAACGCGATCCCAAGGTTACCCCATCTATGGCTGCACTCTCTAGACCATTGGGTTGTGATCCCCAAACATGTCTCCAGAGTACAGATGTGCCGGGAGCAGTTGGGGTAGCTCTTACTAGCCCCCTGCCTTTAGTCACACAGCCGGGACAAGATCAACCTAACATGCCTATGGCAGTAAGTACTAATGTACCTACTACTGATCTTAACCCTTACCTACCCATTGTCGTTGACAATCCCAGCCGCAAAGGGTCCAGTCCAGCAAAATCGAATGTCCCTCAAAATGAACCTGAACAACCATCCTTTATGACTCTCTACCCTCCACCATCAGCTGCCCCACTGGCCTTAGTTCTGGTAAATGCACCTCCCCTCAGAAGAGAGCAGACTGAGACTGCTACAAATTTAATGAACAAATGTCTCCACTGGTTTTCAAACAATACGAATATAACTGAAAAGGGGACACGTATTCTGGCAAACGAAATAATCATTGCAAGGAGAGTGAACTGGGTTGGAAATAAAAAAAAATTGTTCTATGTGGATTGTATTATTATGAACTTTGCTCATTTTGATGCATTGCCCAATTTGTTGCCCCATCTCTATCCCCCCAGCAAAGGAATTCCCAGATAATTCTATGATAATTCCATGCCCCAAAGGCCTAGATTGAACAAGGACATCAACCCACAGCTTTGGCATGGAGGGAGGGGGCGTGTAACTCCAGTAATACCAGGGGGCATTCCTCTGAGCAACAGATTTGAGCCCTTATCATCCCTTGAGGAATGTGATTGACTACTAGCGGGTAGTAGTTGTAGACCCTTAACGCACACACATTTGGTTTGCTACCCAACAAAAGAAAGTACTCATTAATTGCCATGCCCAAGCATGATTGAGACCGGCATCCCGCCTGAGTTAAATACAGAACCAACATCTGAAGTGCTGGTCTATGAGCAGGTGCCTAAATTGAAGCCAAATTGTCTGTTGAGTTCAACCAATTGAATTTTCATAGAGGCCAAATTGAGCACTGGACCAGGTACCCCTGTGGTTATATCCACATCTGAATCTTTTCTAGCGACTGATCCATTTGGGAGTGATAAAAATATACATAACCTAAGAAAACTCTCATTATTATCATGGAACATTGCTGGTTTGAGCGCTAGGGCGAACTCCTCCAATTGGCAACAATTTATAGAACTATATGATATATGTCTCTTTCAGGAGACGTGGTTACTTACCCCAATGTATCACTTAGGCTACCTTAACTTTCATATAGTGGCTACTAAGGGGAGCAAGGGTCGCCCGGCAGGAGGACCCACTATCTGGGTACGGCAAGACTTTGGCTTCAAAATTCATTCCTCAGTAACCCGGAGTAATGATATTCTTGCGATACGCCACATTGTGGGTCCTACATTCAACATAGATATTTACAATGTATATGCTAGGGGCATGGTCAGAGGTAAAAGCTCAAATTTTTTATGGACTTTGGAGGAACTACTTGATAGATATTCCCAGGATCCAAAGGTCGTAGTCGCCGGAGATTTTAACACAACCTTCAAACCCCTGGGTCCTGGTGAATTTGATCTTGCAGGCGATGAGGATGAAAGGTGGGGTATGCCCAGGTTAAACTTACTTCCGGTGAACAAATGGATGGATGCAGCCATACAATTAAAGGGGCTCTGTTTAGAGAAAGGGCTAAGAGCAGCAAAATGGGCGTACACCCTCGGACCTCCATAGAGCTCATACCTTCAATAATGGCCGTTTTTTACAGCAGAATAGATTATCTGTTTGTTAATCTTAAATTCTGGCACTTCTTAAAGGATATGTTCATAGAGGAGCGTAGGGAAAGCGATCACAACCCTCTATGCTCTACCATGGAACCCGGGGCCAGTTTAATGCAAGTAACCATGGAGAGAGAATTACCACTCTTTATTGGTTTGCTCGAATGACTTATGTCATTTTAAATGGGCAAAACTTGTCGAGAGTCCAGAAATGTTGACTGCTATTAATGAAGATCTGATTAGCACCCTAGCCAGTTTTGAGGCTGGATTGCAAAACAATCCTGACTTCCGAGAGGAAATCACTGGAATTCATAACTCTTTTTTCTCAAGGTTACGTACCCTCTTCATTAGGCGAATGTCAAGAGCAAAAACTATTGCCCAGACGCAGACCTCTTGGTTCAATGAGGCTTGTAGAGTGGCACGGAATAGATTAGGGTTGGAGCTTAAATTAAGGAATCCTGAGAGAGTCCGTGAGGCACAAAATAATTATAGGAGGATTCAGGTTTTGGCTAAAAAAAGAGTATGATGAAAATAGGTGGCAGGACCTAAGAGTGGCATGTACAAACAGAGATACCAAACAGTTTTGGAACCTCGTGAAATGGGGCAATGGGGGCCATCTGGAACGCCCACAGGACCATGTTGACAAACTTCAGGGGGTGGATTTCTTTAAACCTCAGTATGCCAGTAAGGATGATAATGCGAGGGCATCTGAGGAATGTGAGTATACATTTTTTAGAGATGCTCCCTTTTTACCGGTAGACACAGAGAGAGCGTTGGGAGCCGTAACGGAGGGTAGAGTTACAGGCATTGACAGAATTCCCGCGGATCTTTTTTTAAATGATAAATCCAACTGGGTCCAGTATATTACCATTCTGGCTAATGCCATTGCTCAAGGTGCTCCAGTCCCAATATCATGGAAAGGGGCTGAAATTGTACCCATTATTAAAAAAGGGGACAAGTCGAGACCAGAAAATTACAGGCCTATAAGCTTGATAGATTGTTTACAAAAAGTTGTGGGCCGGATGGTTCTGAATATTGTCCAGGTCTGGATTGATGAGCAGGCAATATTGTCACCCTTCCAGGCAGGTTTTCGGTCAAAAACAAGTACAGTGGATAAGATTTTTTGTTTTATAACGCTATTTTGGCGTACTGTGGTCCTGGGGAAAGGGTCACTTTACGTTACTTTTGTTGACCTTAGGTCAGCTTTTGATTTAGTTCCTCGCAGTAAATTATGGTCTGTGTTATCTGAGTTGGAGATGGCAGCAGATCGACTAACACTAATTATTCGTTTACATGAGGACAACTTTGCTCACATAAGATGGGGTGATCAGAGCAGTGTCACAGATTCGTTCCCTGTGGGCAGAGGAGTCCGCCAAGGATGCGTGCTAGCGCCAACACTATTTTCCCTTCATATTAATGGTATAGTGGACTCCTTTATGCACGTAGCCACAGATGCCCCAGTGGTGGCCAGTATCCGCACATCCATCTTATTGTTTGCAGACAATACGCTCATCTTATCCAAAAACCCCAGTGGCCTTAAACGCGCCCTGATGTGCTTTAACGATTTCTGTACTTTGCGGGGTCTGGAAGTTAATAATATTAAACCGAAATGCATGTCTTTTAATCAGCATAGATCATTTAGGGGTGGCATAACAATGAATAACCTCCCCCTGGAACAGGTCAAGTCTTTTGTATAATTGGGTATAACTTTACAAAAAGATATAGGATGGAAGGGCCAATTAGATATGTCTGTTTTGAAATTTTGCCAAAATGCAGGGGCTGTTTATACCCAATATAGGTTGTCATACACTAAACCTATAAGTCCAGTCACACAAATTTACAAATCAAAAATGTTGAGTTCCAAGCTGTATGGGGCTGAGTTGTGGGGCTTTGAAAACCTCAGGTCGATCTCTGTTGCAGAAACAAAGTTTTTAACGAAAATTATAGGTCGTTCCACAAAGTACCCCCTTGAGCCTCTTGTTGTATGACCTTGGTAGGAAATCCGTAGTGGACCTGGCTAGACTTCGCCCACTTTTATATTGGCGGAGGCTCTGGACCACAAAGGAACTAAAACATTATGCGTCAGGCATTATGGACGTAATTCAGACAGATAGCCAACACAGAATCAAATGGTTTCGGGAAATCAAGTCCCTCCTCTAAATGATGGACATGAGTGTACTATGGGCAGATCCTGCTAATGCGTCCTTTCCCTATAAAGAAGCACTAAAGGCAAAATACTGGGAAATGGTGTTCTGCAATACATACCACAGTCAATCCTCCTCATCATTAACGGGCACATTTATGGAATTTAAATCTTCCCCATGTCATGAGCAATATTGGGATATTATTACAAAACACTTTGACCGGAAATTATATTTACAGTTAAGGGTAGGTACTTTGCCAACTACATCCTTTACTGCAAAGTGGGGTAAAGTTGAGTGTGATAAATGCCCTTTCTGCCCAGATCAAATTGAAACAGTAGCCCATGTTCTTGTCACTTGCCCTGCATACATTACTCCTCAGCGTGCATGGCTAAGACCGATAAGTAAATCACTGGGACTTAGAAAGTGTGCTGAGGCAATGAGAGTACTCTGCTCTGACTCCGCACCATCTATTGCCATAGCAATGGCTAAATTATTTTTGATAATCAACTTTATTGGTTTTTTAAAAAACAAATAAATTCATTGGTAGCAAAGCAAGCGTTACAATTAGGAAAATTCGGTCACACAAGGTGCAGTCAACCCGTTCGAATGGAACGTGGCAATCTCAAAACACTATAAGCGTACAAGTGCAGTCGGACAGTCACACAGGCAGCATATTGAACCATTTACCCCAAACCTTCTCGAATAGTTACGGGCATCCCCGGGCCTCAAAGAGAGGCTCCTCCTGCGCCCCACACCAGTCTACTCCTCTCCTCCACCACCGCACAGTCGGGGCCTTAACCTGAGCCTAGAATGTAGCTATGTCCCTTTTTGCCACAGCAACCGCTGTCCCCAGGAAGGGCTTGTCAACCCTGGAGCCATCAAGGCCATCAAACACTCCCAGCAGCAAGCGCTTCGGGTCATGAGGAACCTCCCATCCAAGGGCCCGTGTAAGTTCGAGTTCCACCCCTCTCCAGAATGACGCCAGGGCCGGGCACTGGCATACCATGTGATAGAAATCTGCTGGGACAGACTCGCAGCACGCGCAGGCTGGGGAGGGTCACATACGTGCCCGGAAAAGGCGCGCCGGACTGAGGTATGCTGCATGGTGGAAGTAAAGCTGGACCAGACGTAACTTGGAGGATGTGGTCAAGATTTTGGGTGCCATAAGAGCATCTCACCAATCCGCCTCTTCCATGGGACCCACCCAGCCTTCCCAGCAATCCCGGAGCCGGTCTAGGGACGAAGGACCGTTATTCACCAGCGACCGGTATATTCGGGAAACCCCACCCCTCCCCAGGTTCCCCATCATCACCTGGGCCTCCAAGGGACTGAATTCCGGGAGAGAGTTGGGGGATGGAATGTGAGTGTGTAGGGCGTGTCTGAGTTGGAGGTAGGGAAGGAAGAAGGGCGTGGCATTGCTGTAAGTCCGCAAAGGACCGAATGTGGTTTCCCACCCACACCTCTCCCAGTAGCGAGATCCCAACTAGGTCCCAGCAATGGAAATCCTGCAGGGACGAGACCTCTCCCTGCCATCACCACTACACAGTGGCGTTTGCCTAGTAAGCCTCCGATCCCATTGCACATGACGAAGGGCCATACGCCAGGCCGTGAGCACCGTCCTGGTGACAGGGGGAAGTACCTGTGGCACCGGGCTACCATATAGAAATGCCTGGATCTGCGTGAAGTCCGTTGCCCTGAGTTCCACCCGGTATGCAGGGTCAGACCAGCTGCCCCGCAAACCAGTTGTGGATCATGATGAGTTTCGTGACCAGGTAGTAGAGGTGGAGATTGGTCACACCCATGCCCCCATCGAAGGGAGGAATACAACAGTGTGCCAGGGACATGCGTGGCCTTCCTCCTTCCAACAAGAACCGGGTAAGAATGCCATCCAGGGTGGCGTCGCTAGCAACCAGGCAAGACTGCCGCAGCTTAAGAGAGCTCTGAGACCCGAGGAGCTTCCCGCCGAAATCCGACCAATAATCCTGCTCCAAACTGGCTCAAAAGCATAAATTCTTGAACCGGAGCACATCCACTACAGCCGATTTTCTTCTTCCAGGCCCCACCGCACGCGGAGATCCGGCGCAGTACACCCGGCGGCCTACTTTCCCCACCGGAGCCGGGGACTCTGGTAGCCGCGAGAGCCGGGAATCGTGCGACCCAAGGAAAGGTGGCTCCAGGTGCCGCCGCAAGGGCTGAGCCAGCAGACGAGACCTCCTGCTGGCAGCGCCCGCATAACAACACGGGTGGACCGCCTTCACCACCGGGGCTCCCACCGCCTGCTCCACGGGGCTCACAGCGCGCACGGCCGGAAGGTGCGCAAGAAGATCCTCCACGCCAGAGGTGGCAGACGACGGGCTGGTGAGGGACTCCCTGACATCCAGAGTCTCTCCCCACCCCCACCCCTCTCTCCACATCAGTGAAAGTCTAGGCCGAGCGGCAAGGGGAACCAGTGCCGCAACTACACCGGCAGCGCGACGTGCAACCCCATCACTGCTACCACCTACATCCGCAACCTCAGTCCAGAGAACGCTGACACACTGCCAGGGGAAGACAGTTGGTTCCCCCCCACCCCCCCTTCCCCGGGATCCCAACGGACAGTAGAGGCCCCAGTGGCCCAGTGCTCAGCAAGCAAGGGCAGGAGGGGAGGCCACCAGGCTGCGGCCCCAGGAGGGGGATATAATGAGTGGCAGAGGGGTTGGGGGCAGGTGCAGGCCCCAAGACTGGACAAGTATGCCTATAATAAAGATGGCGCCGAGGCGACGAAAGGGACGGTGTCGCAGTCCTCCGCACAACTGCCTCCCAGCTCGGGTGACCCGGGGAAATCACTCTAAAAGACCTCATGGCGACACTGCAGACTATGCAATCCTCTATGGGCACAATCTCTACAGATATCTCCTTCATGCGGGCAGACCTCACCAAAGTAACGGACCGCCTGGGGGAAGTTGAGAAAACTGCAAACGAACTGTCGGTGGAATGAATCAGCTGGAGCAAGATAACATGACGCTGAAAGCTAAACTGGACGAACACAAAGGTAGATCCAGACGCAACAATGTACGCCTGGTTGGTGTACCGGAGACGGCCGGGGACCAGGCCCTTGACCTATTCGTAGAGAACCTCATTCAAACTCAGCTGAAACCGCGTGGCCTCTCTAATTATTTCTCGGTGGAACGGGCCCACCGAGTGCCAGGAGGGAAACCGCACCCGGGGAAACCGCCAAGGTCCATTTTGGCGCGCATTTTTAACTTCCGGGACCGGGACGCCATTTTACAAGTGGCGCGAGTTGCTCCTCCGATCAAGATCGACAACTCAGAAGTCACCTTCTACCCGGACTATTCAGCGGTGGTGGCGCAACAACGGAGAAGCTTTGTGGAAGTGAAGAAGGAATTGCGCAGCATGGAACTCAAGTACTCCATGTTATTTCCAGCGTGGCTCAGAGTAGAATCCGAGGGGAAGACGTGGTTTTTTGACACCCCGGGAAAGGCAAGAGACTGGCTGGAAGGTTGGCGACCGGCAAGAGGCCCTAAAAATCGAGGACCGGCCCGCGGCGATCCAGAGGAAGGCAGACAACGTGGGACGGACGGCCGCTGAGGACATTACCCTGGAGGACTGCAACATAACTATGGGGCAGCAATTGAACTGATGCACAGACTAAGCTGACAGCACGGCGGACTATGGCTGCTGGGAGGGCACTGATGGGGGTGGTGAGGGTCCTCTCTGCCATGAACATCAGTAGCAGACCTGGGTGGACATTGCTGACCACTCTGAGAAGACGGCAAGAGGTAGGAGATGTCGTACCTAAACAGCCATAATGGGACTAATTCCGAATGGGGGCTCACTGGGGCCGGCGAGGCCTCACCCTCCAGCACTATGCAGGTTACAAGGGACTGTAAGCACTCTGCTCAGTTGGGGAGGTGGATAGTTTTGGATCCGCCGGGCAGGGAGGCAGGGAAGGGGGGATGGGGTTTTTAGTTATGCAATGTTTAAGTGCATTTGTTCACAGGTTATGGTTACGCAGCCTCTCCTAGGATCAGTAGTAACTTAAAACCTGGATTTTCGACAAGTAATCCCCCACCCTTCTTCAAGCGCCTTGAGACCCTCTGCACTATGCAGGTTACAAGGGACTGTAAGCACTATGCTCAGTTGGGGAGGTGGATAGTTTTGGATCCGCCGGGCAGGGAGGCAGGGAAGGGGGATGGGGTTTTTAGTTATGCAATGTTTAAGTGCATTTGTTCACAGGTTATGGTTACGCAGCCTCTCCTAGGATCAGTAGCAACTTAAAACCTGGATTTTCGACAAGTAATCCCCCACCCTTCTTCAAGCGCCTTGAGACCCTCTGGGCATGTAGCGCGCTATATAAATTAATTGAATTGAATTGAATTGAATTGAATTGAAGTAGTACGCAGGCCTGACACACAGGAAGCTCATGCAGGACATAGGTACACTGATTGCGGCTTCGATCCTGACATTACACTTCACGGATACCATGCAGAGCACCGGACTTACGGGGATGATCCCCAGGCATCGCGAATGGTCACCCCCCCTTAACAGTGATATCATGGAATGTCAATGGTTTGGGCCACAAAATTAAACGGGGTCAAGTCCTGGAATATCTAAAGCGGAAGGCACCTACCGTGGTTCTGCTTCAAGAGACCCACTTAACGGGGCCGGCTTGTAAGGCACTCAACCGCTGGGGGCTTAAAATGGCCGCATACGCGGAATTCTCCTCCGGATCCAGAGGTTTGGGCATCTTGATACAAAAAAGCTCCCCACTAGTGATCACCAAGACATGGAGGGACGATCATGGGAGGTTCGCAGCATTCGCCTGTCAATGGGAGGGGCGCAGCTACAATATGGTTTCAGTATACATCCCACCGACACTTCACCAGGCAACACTACAGGATCTTAGTAAACTGCTGTTAGAATTACCGGAGGGTGAATTAATCCTAGGTGGGGATCTGAATGCTGTTTGTGACACGACTGTCGACCACTGCCCACCTAGAGACAGTAATAGACCCAGCCAACTCATCGGAGACTTTCTTGGGGCTATGGGTTTGACCGACATATGGAGACTCAAACATCCCACGGACCAACAATACACGTACTATTCGGCGGCACAAAATAGCCTCTCCCGTATCGATTATATCCTTACTCTGGCGGTCTCCCCCGAGAACGTTACAGCGATTGACCATCTAGCTAGGGGAATCTCAGACCACCCCCCGGTACAGCTTACTTACACTACCCTACACCCACGGCCACAGCGCATCTACCCATTATATCCTGGCTTCCTTCAGAATCGTAAGATTGCAAAGACCCTGGTAACGGCCACAGACCTTTATTTTGTTGAAAATGCAGGGTCCGTGGATTCCCCGTGTGTACTCTGGGAGGCGTACAAATCGGTCATTAGGGGGCACGCAATCTCCACTATTACCCGACACAAGTGGAAACAAAAACAAGTCATGGACTCACTAGAGGCAACAGCACTGCAGGCGGAGAGGGCGCACACACTAGACCCCAATGAAACCACGGCGCATGCATTGACACTAGCGGGGCCGGAGTTTCGGGCTTATGCCGAAGCTGAGGCTAAAGCGAGACACATGGGTACAATGCACAGAATTTATGAATTTGGGTACAAAACAGGGAAACTCGCAGGGCTGGAAAAGAAAGAAAGAGCGAGTAGATGGGTAGCGCAGCTGACACTTGGGGATGGTACACTGACCACTGACCCTCGGCTAATTGTCGAGGAGCTGGCAACACACTATGAAAGGGTTTACACTCCCAATGCACATGCGACAGAGGAAGAATGTGGGCAGTTTCTGGCCGATATACCACTACCAACACTGCAGGAGGAGGATGTGGAAACGTTGGATGCCGATCTGTCGGTGGAAGAGGTGGAAAAAGCACTGGGGGCACTACACACGGGCAAAGCGATGGGGCCCAACGGGTTACCGGTGGAATTGTATAAAAAGGTAGCGAACAAGGTCACACCCCATTTGGTCCACATGTACAACAACAGCCTAACGAAGGGAACTTTGCCCCGGGATCAGAGACTGGCGACAATAGTAACGATACACAAGCCGGGTAAGCCCCCGGAACACCCATCGTCCTACCGGCCGATATCCTTGATTAATGTGGAGGCAAAGTTACTGGCCAAAGCGCTGGGGATGCGTCTACAGCCTCATCTGGCGACGCTGGTCCACCCTGACCAGTCGGGCTTTATGCCCAGCCGCAACACCTCCCTTAATCTGCGGTGCCTACACGGCGTGCTGGCCCGGACCCAGCCCCAATCTCTCCCTAGACGCGAAGATGGCTTTCGATCAGGTAGAGTGGCCATTTATGTTTGCCGTCTTACGACGGATGGGTTTGAGCCCCAAGTTTTGTGGCTGGATCCGGCTTCTTTACACGGCACCCCTGGCACATGTGGTCGCCAATGGTCATATCTCGAGAAAGAGATCGCACTGGGCAGGGGGACGCGCCAGGGCTGCCCGCTCTCGCCGCTCTTCTTTGCCTTGATCTTAGAACTACTGGCAGCCTGGACAATCACAACACCACTATTTCAGGGGATAACTTGGGAGGCGGGCTGGGAAGACCGTATCTCCTTGTATGCCGATGACTTACTGCTCTACATGACCTCCCAGACAGAATCCCTGCAGGCCCTCCTGGATATACTTACAAGGTTTGGGGAGAAATCCGGCTACACAATCAACTGGTCCAAATCACTGCTTTACCTATTGCACGGCCCGGCTCCACCCCTGCCCCCAGACTGCCCAGTACAAATAGCAACCAGAAGATTTAAATATCTGGGAATCTACATTACACCTCAGGCCACCACCTTTATGGTAGAAAACCTTCTGAAGCCACTACATAGACTAAAATCTGACATTTCCCACTGGCGATCTCTCCCGCTCACTCTGCTAGGTAGAGCAGCGCTCTTTAAAATGGTGGCGCTCCCCAGATTCCTTTATGCGCTACAGAACACTCCTTTCCCGTCCCACTCTCATATTTTCAGTCCATTAATGCCGAAGTAGCGGCTTTGCTGTGGGATGGACGTCCGGCTCAGATAGCACACCCCAAACTGACTCGCAGCTGGTATGATGGCGGTATAGCACTACCAAGCGTCAAATTGTATTATTGGGCGGCACAACTAGTGGTAATCAATCAGTGGCTACATGCACCCCACGACGACCCGGCTTACTGACTAGATAGGGAAGTGTTGCCGGCTGACCGCCTGATGAGGGCCTTATACACCACTAAGAGACGCCAGGCACTGACTGGCCCCACGGCCCACACCATTAGAATATGGCACACGGCCCAGAAAGCGTTGGGGTGGGAGGGAGTGCTTACGCCGACTACTCCACTCTGGGAGACAAAACACTTGGGCACATTAGCAAACACTAAAGGGTTCAGACACTGGGACCTCATAGGTATCACAAACATTGGGGACTTATGGGTTAGGGGAGAACTCCTCTCCTTCACTGCGCTCAAAGAAAAATATGGCATGGCAGACATGAGTTGTACCGCTACTCCCAAATCCGGCACGCACTCCAGTGTTCTATTACCACCGAAACCACGTTGGTAGACGCCTCTCCACTGGAGGACAGACTCCTCACTGATCATTTAGATAAGAAAGCCATCTCCCTAACATACCGAAAACTGGTCAACAACCTCCCTGACCCCACTGTGGTACTGCGCAGCAAGTGGGAGATAGAACTTGGGGACATAGATGACTCGGACTGGATGGAGGCACTTGCATCAGCTAGAGAGGCAGCGATCCCCTCCCGTTTGACATTGGTGCAACTTAAAATCCTGCATCGGTTATATTACTCCCGCACCATGGTGCACAAAATGGGATGCGCGCCTGACCCACTCTGTCTCAGAGGGTGTGGACAAACCGGTACTTACTACCATACGCTATGGGCGTGCCCCAAAATACAATCATACTGGGAATACGTGCTGGAGCAAATCTCGGAAGTGAGTGGGGTGGAAGTTCTGGCAGATCCTCGATGCTGTATTCTGCACATATGGCAACCTACAGATCTTAATGTGGCACAGAAAACGTGGGCTACTTTGGGTATGGCCCTGGCAAAACGGAATACAGCAAGGAACTGGGGCTCCGGGGTGACACCCTCACAATCACAGTGGGAATAGGATATGGACAACGCAATGAAGGCGGTTTACACACATTGGGGTTGCCCCAAGAAGTGGATACGGATATGGGGGAAGTGGAATGAAGCCAGAGGGAACTTGTGTGAACCACCACGTACAGAGCTCACACCTGAGAACAGTCCATGAGAGACGAGGTCCCTGGAATGGGCAATGGATCCATGATGTTGACGGGAATGGAGGGAGGCGGGTGGGGTGATGTGAGGGGTATTTACTGTAGGTGTAATGTCCTAGAACCATACAATGTGAATGATACGGAGCCTTTTATTCTCGACTACTGTAACTGAAGAAGACTGTACTTGATTGATTTGTTATCGCTGCTTGATAAAATAAAAATAAAAATAGTAAAAAAAAAAAAAAAAGAATGCCATCCAGTTCTCGGAATCAGCTACCTGGGAGGTGGATGGTGACATTTTGTAGAATGTAGAGAAAGCGGGGGAGGATCATCATTTTAAAAACCGCACTCCTGCCCAAGGGGTTGAGGGGTAGGGTCCGCCATTTCTTAAGGTCTGCCTTCATCCTAGTGACCAAGGGTACAATGTTCAAGGCCTACTCGAGCTCCGGCAGGAGGGTAACCCACACACCCAGGTGTTTGAAGGATTGCCTCCGGAGGGGGATAGTCGTCTGCCAATCAAAGCATGCCCAAGAGGAATGCAATTGTACCAGGGTTGACTTTGCTGGATTGAGACGCAACCCAGAAACCCGCTCGAAGGCAGAAAGGGCCTCTAAGCATCTGGGCCCAGAACGGTCTGGATCCGCCAGAAAAAGCAGGACATCGTCCGCATAGAGGGCTATCTTCTCAGTCTGACTCTGGTCCCAGGCCCAGCCTCGGATGAGAGGGTCTTGGCGGATGAGCGCCACCAGGGGCTCCATCGCCAGTGCGAACAAAAGCGGGGAGAGTGGGCACCCCTGACGGGTACCCCTCTGGATTGGGAATGCCACAGAAAGTTTGGTGTTAATGAGGACACGGGCCCTGGGGCTGTTGTAGAGGACTCTGATCAAGCTACGGAAGGGAAGACCGAAACCCATCAGCTCCAGCACTTCCTCAAGGTAGCTCCAATCCACTGTATCAAAGGCTTTTTCAAAGTCGATGAATAGGAGCGTCAGATACAGGGTTAGGCGATGACGGTGAGCCATAGCCAGATGAAGGCGACGAATGCAATGACGGTACCTCTGGCGAGCATGAACCCGCATTGATCAGGGTGGACCAAATCTTGTAGGAGTGGGAGGAGCCGCTGGGCTATTGCAGTGGCGAAAATCTTCATCTCTGTATTGATCAATGAGATCGGGCGGTAGTCCGCTCAATCCAGGGAGGGCGGCTGCGTTTTCGGTATGACCATGATGGTGGCCACGTCGGTTTCAGGCAGGAAGGACCCCTCTTCCACCACATGATTAAATAGTTCCACTAGGTGGGGAACCAAATCATCGCGGAAGGCCGCGTAGTACTCTTGGGGGTAGCCATAAGACCCGACATCTTGCTTGGATGCAACATTGAGATCGCCCTGTGTACTTCTTCCGGGGTAAAGGGGTGGTCCAAGGTATCAGTGATCTCCTGGGGGAGACAAGACAGCTGAGTACCGGCGTCCGTCAGCAAGTCCGCCAGGGGAGTACCTGGAGGGCGAGTGTCATACAAGGTTGCGTAGTAGCCAGCAAAAGTCAGTGCGATGGCAGCGGATGTCACCTGATGAACTCCATTGGCCGACTGAATCTCTGGAATAATGCGATTAACTTTGGGATAGGACACTAGGTTGTGGAGAATCTTGCCGTTTTTATCGCCCCAACCGTAAATACGCGCCACCAAAGAGCGCCAGAGCATGTTAGTGGACTCCAGTGAGATCTGGCGAATCTCTTCACGGACCATTGCAAGCTGACGAGAGGAGCCATCGGTATCATCGGACAATTGGAGTCTTTCCAGCCGTTCCGCCCGTGCCTCCAGCTGCACAAGCTGGGCAGCCTGCTCCTCACATTTTGTGTGAACCAGCCCCCTGGCTACACCCCACATGACTGCCTTGCCGGCCTCCCACAGCATCCCCGGTGAGGGAACCAAGCCCGTATTGCTTAGGAAGTAGTGGCGCAGTTCCTGTCCAAGGAACTCCGCCAGCGCCGAGTCCTGCAGGAACCACGCGTTCAGCCGCCAAGCCGTGCGTGGTTCACCACTGGGAGAACCAATGCAGAGAGAGACGGGGGAGTGGTCCGAGATCCCTCTGGGCAATATAGTAGCCCCAGACATCCGTTGGCAATCCGTTGCGGGCATCAAAATGAGGTCTAAACGGGAGTGGGTATGGTGGGCTG
This sequence comes from Lissotriton helveticus, assembly GCF_964261635.1. Classification (NCBI taxonomy): domain Eukaryota; kingdom Metazoa; phylum Chordata; class Amphibia; order Caudata; family Salamandridae; genus Lissotriton; species Lissotriton helveticus. The sequence goes on from NC_136069.1 coordinate 919,516,603, forward strand.
CCGAGGTGTGGGTGTATTGCGCCTTGTGGGGGTTTCCACACACTCCAAGAGTCGCAAAGGCCCAGGGCCGACGACCAATCCGATAGACTCTTTGCGGAGGCAAGACGGTGCGTCGACGGAGTTCCCGTCGCATCACGGGAAGGCTGCAGGATGGCGTTAAAGTCCCCCCAACAACAGTCAGACCCTGTGGAAAGGATGAAATCACCAATGTGAGATGGCGAAGGGTGGGGGCCAGGAGCACGGGGGCAGCATAAGTGCACAGGAGGTTCAGAGGGTGTCCCTCAATCATCCCCGACATGGCCACATATAGGCCCTGTGCATCAGTGTTGGCTCTAGTCAGGGTGAAGGGGAGCCCTTTCCTGAGTAATATGGCCACCCCTCGGGAGCCCCGCGCGAGTGCCACACCCTGTCAAACCCGTAACGGGCTAGGAAATTGCATTGTGAGCCCATGAGGTGCGTCTCCTTGAGAAACAGAATGTCGGGTGTATGGCGGTGGGCAGTGCAGAGGAGGCCGTTGACATTCCTGGAGAGGTCTATTGAGGTATAGGACATCTAGAGGAGCAATATGGGGAAGGGCGGATGCATGCGCAGGGACTGTAATCCACCCACGAGAAACACCCACCCGGGCCCGGGGCCCGGGAAGAAAGGCAAGGGGTGTAGTGAGCTGCCTGTCATCAGCGGGGACATCTAGGAACGCGTGGCTACCAATGAAAACAGAACACAGCGGCCCGTAGGCGGCTAAAAACAACAAACTGTTGGGAGGAAACAATCTCCCCTCTCCCCGTGGCTCCCAACTCCCCCCACCCTACACTTCTGAAGTGGAAGCATCTGTCGCCCTGAACAAATCCCAACCATCAACTACCCCACACTGAGGTGAATTGCTAATCTAAAACGGCTAGCAAACAAGCAGTTAAGGACATGGCTAAGCAGGACCCCCCTTCATATATTCGGATGACTTGCTAACAGCTTAAAACATGCGATGATAAATTTGTAACCTGTAAGGGACAACAGTCTCGGGACTGCGATGAGGCTCCAGACCCCCACAGAACCATTCAGGTAAGCCGGGCCAGCCCCGGCTCATGGGGTCAGGAACAGTCATATTGCAAAGAGTCCCAAAGGGTGTACTGTGGAGTGTTCATCGCACTGTACCAGTCACACTCCCTCCTTCTCACCTGATCCACGGACCACTGGGATTCCGGACAGGTCCGAGTCCGACGCAGCCCCTCGCAAATTTGTACCAGGCCCAGGGATGCCGCCCATATCAATCAGGGAAGTTGCCAAGTTGGGGGAGGCGGATCTCTGATTCAGAGAGGGGGCCGGAAAGCACTGGGACCGCTCAGCCGGTGAGCGGGATACCTCTCCCCGACGGTTGCCCCTCCTCCGGGATCCGGTTTGGCACCGCTGGGACTTGGGCGCAACTTGTTTCGGCTGCATCTGGGCCTCCCGAGCACAAGAAAGGGTCGTTCCAGGCAGGAGGGGCCGCTCCTCCGTGAACGAGGTCCATGCCGTCTGGGGGGTATCAAAGAATAATGTCTTATCTTGGTAGATCACCTTGAGCCGAGCCGGGAAGAGGAGGTCATAGCGAAGGCCCATTTACCTCAGTTTTTGTTCAACTTCATCGTAGGATCGGCGCTGAGTCTGCACCTCCCTGGAATAATCCGGAAAGACCATAATTCTGGAGTTCTGGAATAGCGGCAGCCCCACCTCCCTGGCCGCCCCCTGAATCGCGTCCCTGTCTCAAAAGTTGAAGAGTCTGAGAATAATGGGCCGAGCAGGGGCTCCAGGTGGAGGTTTGGGAGCAAAGGAGCTTGTCCCCCTCCACTCCCTCTGGAAATCCCAGGAGGCGCAGGTTGTTTCTTTGCGCCCTGTTTTTGGCATCCCTGGCCCTGCGATGTAGCTCGGCGGTCTGTGTCTGAAGACGGGACACCTGGGATTTGATGGTACCCACATTGTCTTCCACCGTGGAAATTCGGGATTCCGTCTCGCTGATGAGTGCCGTGGCGCTGCGCAGGTCCTGTCGAATCAGGGCCACATCCAGCCGCACCTCCCCTATCTTGCTCGCCACAGAGGCTTGCGAGGTACCTATCGCCTGCAGGATGGTAGAGAAATCTCCCCCGGTGACCCCAGGCGCAGCCGGAGCCCCCCCCACCCGGGACACAGTCCGATGTAGTGAATTGGTCCATTTTTGTTTGGGTTGGAGGATTGGGGGTCTGAGTGGTGCGGGTTCTGCCCATGCCCCTGGAGAAGACGACCAAGCGTGCCTAAAGGGGGGGAAGCCAGGCCGGCACCACCGCCAAGACCCCTGCCACCCGATGGAGTGGCAGGTCCCCACTACCCGACGCCAAAGAATGGAAGTCTCCCCCCATCAGGACTCAGTCCGCAGAAGGTCAGTCTGCCTTCGTACCTCTGGCCACACACCCGTCCGTCCACCTCACCTCCAAGTCAAGCCGCTGGGTAAGCCTCGGAATGGCCACAAGCATCTTCAGCCCACACAGGCCATCCTAAATGAGGGCCACATCAATATCCATATGGCTGCCGGCACGCAAGGCCTCAGAGGCAGGTCAGGCAGCAAAGGGGGGGTCACAACAGCCAAGACGTCGAGGATGGCCACCAAGGAGACAGGGACGTCCAGCAGGGCAGGTGCGCATCCTCCCTGGGGTTCAGTGAAGTAAGAGTGCCAGAAGAGCAGGTAGGTCGCTGGGGGCAAACTACGGGCCCCGGACCGCCACCACCACCCAGGGAAGAGGGGGGCGTCCGTCACCCAGAGGATGGAGGAGATTCCTGATGGAGCCCAACAGTCAAGAGCAGTGACAGTCCTCTTGCCAACAGCCGTGACCCCCAAGACCTAGAGCATCTCCGGCCGCCTCCAGAGATAGTGACAAGGTCCCAGGGGGTCCAGGAGAGGGGGAGCCCTGGCACGCACCACCCGATATGGTAGCCCATGCGCTCCCCCGCACGGCGCTACCTCCAGCAGTCCAGCCAGGTGGTCAAAGCTGGGCACCCCAACACTGTCCCCGGGGGGAGCTGGCCACACGTAGAGCAGCAGAGGATGAGGAACCCAGTGGCAGTTCAACCCTCTACGAGGCCCAGAGGTCGAGTGCAGGCGGTAGTCATCTTGTGGCCCTGGGAGCCAGCAGCCGCAGCAGAAGGAGGAGGGGCAGAAGGCCCAGACCAGGCCCGAGCCGGCAGACGCTACCCCGCAGGGCCTCCCAATAATCCAGGAGCCGGGCCAGGAGTGAAGGCTTTGCCCCTCCGGGGGGAGGCGGCCGCGGTGTCGCAGGGCCAGCTCCCGACGTCACACAGCCCCCTCCACTCCACTCAAGGATCGGGGAGACCGCCACACAGAGCCGGACGTGGATCCGACGTCACCAGCCCCCATCCAGCAGAGGCATCCAAAACCGGCGGTCCCCACTCACCGGGCCGCCGCCGCCGAAGATACAGCAGGACACGCGCCGGGCCCCTGGTGATGCCCTCAGCGCGGACAGCAGCATCTGCCGCTCGTCCCCAGCAGATCCTGTCCACACGGGAAAGGAATCTCCGCTCCGCCACCCCGGGTCGTCGGGCGTCTTAACTGGTCGACGCCGGAGGCCACCACCGCAGGGGGAAGTCAGAGGCAGCGGGGCAGCCGAACGCCAGACCATCAGGGCAGGGACATCAGGCCCGTAGACGGGACGGCGGGGAGGCCGCCATCTTAAGTGTCCACAGGCCTCACGAGGGAGGAGGCCCAAAGGAGGCAAGAGAAGCATCGGTGAGCCCCCAAATGGAACCGGGGCCAAGCAGGTGGGCTGGGGAGACGCAGCAGGTAGGTGCCAGGAGTCGATGTCAGCCGCAAGCGGGTGGATGTAAGGCGGATGACGGAGGGGGTCCGGAGCACTCTTAGAGTGCGACCGCCATCTTGACGCCTTAACAGGAAGTCCCAATGGCTAAACTTTTAAGCTGGTCACGTTGGTGGAATCCAAAGCTGAGCAACATTTAAACTCTCTTGCCCACAATAATAGTCCCAATCAATTATTTTGTATCATGATTAGATCTTTTTTAATACCTTTTTAACTAAATGGTTTTTATGTCTCTTTTCTACTTTGTATATACATATTGCAAATTTTAATGTTTTGTAATTTATGGTTTTTAACGTATCTGTTTTTTAAGCTGTTATATGTATGTGCTTTAAGACTTAATTGTCGTGATAATGCTTTGATTGATTGATTGCATAATATTATATTAAGATTTATGCACAAAGCCCTTGAAATTGTAGGTTTAGTTACTAATATAACCTGGTTCACTACTGGCATTCTTGCTGCAAAAGTGAAAATCAAAGAACTGCTTCAAGGGTTTTCACCATCCATTGGTTAAAAAAACGAATAACTTTCTACTAATTTGTCTTGTCCTGCCCTGCCATGTCACTTTTCTTGTCCTTACATGCATGCACTTCTGTCTCTAGGAAGGTAGCTGTGCCTCTGCTGAATACAAGAAATGGAATGGGGAAAAATACAGGAGATGGACGGAGACATAAAGAGGACAGTACAGAAGAGAAAGATGTGAAGTAGAGCGACAAGGGAAGAGATAGAGGTGATGGCGAACGATATGTGGGTTAGGGAGAGAAGTAAAGTAAATAGAGAAAGGTGAGGTAGCCCGAAGAAAATATAAAGAGGGAGAGAAAGAAAGGTAGACAAATAAGAATAATTTAGAGTGAGGTAGAGCAAGACGAAGATAGAGAGAAGGACATATTGAGACAGGCAGAGAGTACAGTACTCCAAGTGGTGAGGTACAGAGCGAGGTGATATTAAATAAGTGGTATATTAGAGAGAGGAAAAGGCAGCAGGAAGTAAAGTTTGACAAACTTGAAGGAAAACAAAGATTGAGACAAAGAGAGACATGAGAAGAGGTGTAAAAATGAATCTGGTAAAGAGAGTAAGGGGAAGAGAGAAAGGTAGAGAGACAGTTGAAGGGTAGAAAGAAAAATATGGTGAAGAGAGGAAAGGGGAATCTGAGAGACATATATAAAATGGAAAAAGAGGTGAGATTTATGCAGAGGCAAAGAGTTATGAGATAAAGAGATAGTGAGGTAGACAGATCCATACAAAAAAGAGGTTGAGAGCGACAATTGAGATGGAGGGATGAGTTGAAATGGAGAAGGGGGCCAAGAGAGAGATCAGTGTTTGTGTGAGAGTGAAAGTGAATGAGAGAGAGAGAGACAGGAGTTGATGACAAGGAAAATGGGGTAGTGGTAGAGAAATATAGGTAGCCAAAAAGGAGTAAGGTATTTAGCGACAACAGAGAAGGGAGGCGAAGAGGTAAGTAGCGGACTAATAGTGTTGTTGATTGAGTGGGAAGGTAGAGTGAGTTAGCAGTGGGGTAGAAAGAGGGGAGGTAGTGAGGGAGATGTGAGGCACAGAGAGAAATGAGATAGGTGAGGGGGACTGGAGACACAGAGAAGGGGCTAAGAGAGGTAGACAGTGGTAAGTTAGTAGAGACATGGAGAGGGAGGTAAAGGGGGAGATGAGGAAGAGTAAGGGGACCGAGTGACAAAGAGACAGATTAAGAGAAGGCAAGATTTTGAAAGAGAGGCAGAGGGAGATGAAGTTGAGTGAGGTATCTTGGGTTTATATTGAGCGAGAAGTGAGGCAGGCAAAGGTGACGGCTAAAGAGCTGAGACGGAGAGAGAGAGAGAGAGACAATGCTGTGCTGTTACAAATGCAAGGATAGATAGGAGAGATAGAAAGGTTAAGAGAGAGGGTTAGGAGAGAGAGTTAATGTAGAAGAGATTAGGCACAAATCGGAGAGAGAAATGATACAGAAAGATTGCGCCTCAATTTAATTGCCATCAATTGCCCCCAGAGTGTGAGGTTTTAGCTCTGGGCAGGCCTGAAAACACACTATGGGTCAGATGTGTTATTTACTTAGCGCAACACAGCACAGCAACTTTGATTGTTGTGCTGCATTACACAAGAGGGAGAAAGCATTGCAGGGCCATATTTATTAACACACATTGGTTAATGCACTAGGTTTACACTGTTTTTGTTGTAAGTTGTAGCTTGCTGAGTAGTTGTACAACATAAGTTACATTGAGTCTGTTAAAGTGTTATGACTTGTTTATGTACAAAAATACAATATATTGTGCTGTTACTAGTGGTTTAGTTCGGGTAAGTACTAGCAACATTTTGAAAAATGAAAGATGGAAATAATAGAACTAATTGTTGTAATAGCAATATTATATGTTTAGAGGAGTTCTTACAACGTTTGGGCCCTATGCCACTGCACCTACTGCACCATTCAAATCATGCCCCTAGTGCCTGCAAGATAATGCATTTGTGACTGCCTATTTAGTAGTAAAATATAGCAATATTTGGTGTTAATAGTAGTTATGCCAACTTTTGGCCCTGATGGCACCACATCTGCTGCACCATTTACTAATTGCCCTGTTGTCTGTAAGGTAGCTGCACTTTTGATTTCCTGTCCAGCAGTAAAATATTGCAATATTTGGTGTTTAGAGGGGTTCCTAGAGCTTTGGGCCCTGGTATCACTGCACCTGCTGCACCATGGAAATCATGACCCTATCATCATTGAGGAACTGCTGCCAGGCGATGCAATCACAGACTGCTGCCCCCTGAGTAATTTCATCAGGGAGTCATGTCATAAGTCATGATTACATGTCACATATGCAATAAACATATGCAACCATCAGCCCTGTGTGCTTGAATGGTTCTGACAGACCAGCTACGACATAACCACATAGATTGTGGGTAGATGTCTTGGTTGGGTCACTAGTATTTCTGTTTCTCTGGCATGTAGTGAATTAGTTGGCCCGTGCACAAGCAGTATGAACAAATCTCAGGCAAAATGAGTTTTAAATTTGTAGGTGCTCTTTAGGTGTCGCCCATCACCCTGGGGTGAGTGATTAACAATCCAAAACAGTGTGATCAATGGAACATTGATGACATCCCTCAAGGCACTCAAACTGGTGTATTCCTCCAAATATTCACGAAGAAATGAATGTGTTTCACAAGGTTTATTTTCAGTTCAATAAATGGTATTCATTTCATATCCATTGTCAATAAAGTTATTCAAAATTCCAACAACTTCACAGGTGTATACTATTGAATCCGGCTCCAATGCATTTCGGGCCATCGCCCTTCATCGGGGAGCATCTAAAATGAAGACGATATAATTTGTAACCCTCACGGAAAAAATATCAGAAATGTGAAAAAGTATCGGAAATGTAAAAATTTGAAAAATCATAAGGGATTCCTTAACCCGATGTGGGCACCAGAGTGATTCTTTACGTGCTACGGTAAACTCAGTGTGGCTAAACGAGTTGCAAATGGCTTGGGTAAAAAGAGCAGCGTGCAAATAAAGCCAAGAGGTAAAAAGAAGTAAAAGGATAGAATCGGAAACGAGTTCACCACGAGCTCCAAAAACGTGCACATTTAACAAGTAATCCAGATAACAGTGACTGCACGTGAAACGCGGTGCTCAAAAGGTTCCAGGGTGATGGGCGACACCTAAAGAGCACCTACAAAATTAAAACTCATTTTGCCTGAGATTTGTTCATACTGCTTGTGCAGGGCCAACTAATTCATTACTTATAATTCTCGGATTTCACCCCACGACCCTGTCGCACGCAACTTCAAACGTTTAAACATCCATATACTTTTCATTTCTAACCAACATGGAATATGAGGATATTGCACGCTCTACAGAAGCTAGAGCAGATACCTTTGCATTTGCAAACGAGGAAGCTACAAGAATATACGCTCTGTTACAAGACGATATATCACAATCTTCCACAATTAGGAGCAAAGAACAGAACATAAAACAACTCTTATACCTGTCAAAACGCAAAATAAATCAAAAGTTACATGCTAACACTCTGGTGAAATATCATAAAACACAGCGCATACGCCGTGGCCTACGAATTGCATTAAAACCTTCATTGTGCAAAAATTCAAAATCATTTCAGGACCGTTGGTACGCTATATTAAACAAGTGTAGCCTTGATTTGATCCTTCTTATTATAGAAGAATTATCAAATATACTTATTGACCTAGAAGAGGAGATATCTGAAACTACGGAAGAACTCAGTAAAAACATGACAGTGGAAGAATTGGATACCTTCATGAATGATATGAAACAACAACTTGAAAAACATACCAATGACATCAATGACCGGAAATTGAGAAAATATCGCTGTGATACTTTGGACTACAAACTGGGTGAGGTGTACACCTGGGCAGAGGTGTATGCACAGAAGAGGAGAAGCCGCCCCTATACTCAAAACACCGAAACTTCATCTTCAGATAGCGACACTACAAATCGCCAAAGAAAACCAGGACCTCCAACACGACCAGTTCATAGAAATGAACAAACACCAAGCGCGTCCACGAGTACACTCAACACTGATTTTTTAGAACAGGTCGTAGAATCAGACGATCCAGGAGGAGCACAACAAAAGACCGGACCACCTCAAACAAGAAGTGCGACTCAACCAAAAAAAGACAAGAAGAAAACGAACGCCAGCTAGTCATAAACATACCTGAATACACTTTCACGGAACAACAAATCAAATTTCTTCAGAAAGGCACCTCTTTCGTACCAACGACCAGAACTGACTTACTTGAGCTTGAAGTTAGCACATTCAAACTCATCAGAAAGTTGAAACTACGTCACTTCTTCACGAACATAATGCCACCTACAGGGGATAAAGTGTTGGACCCTCTAATGGGTCTTAAAAAGTTCAGTACTTTTCAAGCCCCACAGAGTCACAAACCCATCGATTTATTTGAACAATTGGTCAAACAAGATTTATCATCGATAAATTTTAAGAGAAGCTCGTACAAAAACATCACACAAAAAGATCGTGATAAACTCAAAGAAATTGCCAATAACCAAGCAATTATTTGTACGAAGGCGGACAAAGGCGGCGCTCTAGTAGTTATGAATTCGACTATGTATCATCAGAAACTCAGCGATCACCTATCAGATGAGACTACTTACATGCAACTACCAGGCAATCCAACCATAGAATACATGAGGATATTACAAGAGATAGTTGACAGAGCACTGACACTTGGTGTCATCAACCAAAAAAACAAGAATTTTTTGATGAAATCGAATCCCAGAAGTCCAAACATATATGCAGTACCCAAGATCCATAAAGACCTCATGGACCCACCGATCCGACCCATTGTATCCCCCTGTGGCAGCATACATCAACCCATAGGCCAGTTCTTGGACCGTCATCTTCAACCCATTGTTCAATCCCTGACCAGTTACATTTGTGACACTACAGACTTTTTGGTAAAGCTCCAAGACATTCAAATAGAACCAAATGAAGAACTATGGCTATGCACAGCAGATGTTAGCTCATTGTACACTTCTATTCCACACCAGGAAGGCATAGAGGCTATGGAACAAGCTATCCTCAAACTAAGTGTGGATGAACCTATGAAAGTATTTTTGATGGAATTAGTCATGTTTACTCTATATCACAGCTATTTCACATATGAAGACAATTGGTTTCTGCAACTAGTGGGCACCAGCATGGGAAACAGCGCGGCCCCGGTATATGCTAATATCTTTATGGGTGAATTTGAACACGCCAACATCTGGTCTAACCCTTTGTGTATGTCCGGTACATAGATGATTTATTTATCCTTTGGAAAGACACACGTGAAAACCTTGAACTGGCCTTGACCACCTTAAACTCAGCTAATCGACGCATCCAGTTTACCTGGTCCATAGATTCAAAAACCATAACATTCTTGGATGATCGAATAAACCTACAAAATGATCAAATTTTAACAGACATTTTTCGAAAACCAACTGATCGTAACAACATGTTACATTATACTAGCTTCCATCAGACATCTTTGAAAAAACACCTACCAAAGTCCCAATTACTAAGGGTAAAACGCATCACTTCTGATCCCAACGTGGCAAAAATAAGAATGGATGAAATGATTGATCGTTTCAAAGAGAAAGACTATCCAGACGATTTATTGAAACAGGCAAAAAATGAGGTGGAAAAAGTAGATCGACTTACTCTGTTACAACAACCAAAAAAGAAAAAGGAGAGTGACCGGATGGTCATAGTATCAAAATATTCTAACGTTAGTTCAACGTTTAAAAACATCATACTAAAACATTGGCCAATGTTAGAGTTGGGGACAGATTTTAAAGACATGTTCAAAACTAAACCTCTATTCGCCTACACCAGAGGAAAAAACTTGGGTGAAATTTTAAAACAACCTACGGATCCTCCTTCCATTTCAAAAGGGACCAGACCTTGCAATAACTGCAACAATTGCCATAACATAATCACAGGTAACAAACTCACCCATCCCATGAAAGGTTACAATATAAACCTGAATGTCACAGCCACGTGTGATACCAACAATCTCATTTATCTCCTCAAATGCCCGTGTGGGAAGGTTTATATTGGAAAGACGGAACGCAAACTGAAGACCCGTCTTAATGAACACAAATCCAATATTCGAACTAAGAATTTGAAATCATCAGTAGCATCACCCTTCATAGAGATGAACCACAACATTGCTCAACTGAAGTTTATGGCATTGGAAATAATCAAAAAAACAGAGGGAAAAGATAACAACAGGATGTTATTACAACGAGAGAATCACTGGATTTATAAACTCAATTCAATTAAGCCACATGGTCTCAATGAACGGATTGAGTTTTCATGTTACTTGTAACTGTATTGCAATTTTGACTGACAGCTCAATTTTTTAGCTTTATGATTCTGAATTGACTCCTTCTTGTGATTAATCATTTATTTTTGTAAATTTTTGGTGTATATATTCATATTGTTCCCTTAACTGCTTAGTTATTAGCATTAGTCCGGTATCGTTTTCTTTCTTTTCTCTTTTTTCTTTTTGCTCACACCAGTCCTCTTTCTTTATTCATACCCTTTTGATCACATGACAAACACACTTTCCGGCTACAGTTTATGAAGCCCGTGGTAACTTTCTGGTTAAACCTTTGAGAGTTACGAAACTTCTGATCAATCCTTCACACCGTAAGATACTGAAACCTTTTGAGCACCGCGTTTCGCGTGCAGTCACTGTTATCTGGATTACTTGTTAAATGTGCACGTTTTTGGAGCTCGTGGTGAACTCGTTTCCGATTCTATCCTTTTACTTCTTTTTACCTCTTGGCTTTATTTGCACGCTACTCTGTCTACCCACGCCATATGCAACTCGTTTAGCCACACTGAGTTTACCGTAGCACGTAAAGAATCACTCTGGTCCCCACATCGGGTTAAGGAATCCCTTATGATTTTTCATATTTTTACATTTCCAACACTTTTTCACATTTCTGATATTTTTTCCGTGAGGGTTACAAATTATATCGTCTTTATTTTAGATGCTCCCCGATGAAGGGCGATGGCCCGAAATGCATTAGAGCCGGATGCAATAGTATACACCTGTGAAGTTGTTGGAATTTTGAATAACTTTATTGACAATGGATATGAAATGAATACCATTTATTGAACTGAAAATAAACCTTGTGAAACACATTAATTTCTTCGTGAATCTCTGGCATGTAGGCCACATGTCAAATGTGCAGGGCAGAGTGGCATTATATACTCCCTCTATAACTCCACCATCCATGTGAAACTGCTGCTGGGCCAGTGCAATCACAGCCTATTGGTAACTGACTTAGAGTCCCTGTTCCTCAAGAAAATGAACTGGGGTGCAGTAAACCTCCCAAAAACCTATAAATGAACTTCCCCAAAAGGTGAAACACCAGTCAACTACACCACATGCAGCAAGCTTGTTCAGGCTGCTAATCTTTCTGTTAATCTAGTCCTGACCAGTCAGAGAGAGACTCTTTGCTCCATGGTTAGACCCAGATGTAGGCTGGCCAAGGAAGAACATTGTCAATGATCAGACCAAAGTTGCCAAGGGCGTGCGTAAATGGGCTGAAAATGGATAGAAACATTCTGAGTTGTTTTGTCAAAGTCCCCCAAATTATGGTTTGCCCAGGGCTCCCAAAATCCTTAGGATGTACTGGCCTGAGTGCTTGCATATCTGATTGAGTGAATATATCCAGGTGATGGGTGAGTGTGTGTCTTTTGCAAAAGTGAGTCAGGGCATTCATAAATTGCTCAAAGTAAATGCATACTTGGGGGTAATGCATGAGATCATGTATGCATTTCCAGAGTGTATCATACACAAGAGTGCTCGGTATTAGTGAGAGTGAAGGCTTTGCCCCTCCGGGGGGAGGCGGCCGCGGTGTCGCAGGGCCAGCTCCCGACGTCACACAGCCCCCTCCACTCCACTCAAGGATCGGGGAGACCGCCACACAGAGCCGGACGTGGATCCGACGTCACCAGCCCCCATCCAGCAGAGGCATCCAAAACCGGCGGTCCCCACTCACCGGGCCGCCGCCGCCGAAGATACAGCAGGACACGCGCCGGGCCCCTGGTGATGCCCTCAGCGCGGACAGCAGCATCTGCCGCTCGTCCCCAGCAGATCCTGTCCACACGGGAAAGGAATCTCCGCTCCGCCACCCCGGGTCGTCGGGCGTCTTAACTGGTCGACGCCGGAGGCCACCACCGCAGGGGGAAGTCAGAGGCAGCGGGGCAGCCGAACGCCAGACCATCAGGGCAGGGACATCAGGCCCGTAGACGGGACGGCGGGGAGGCCGCCATCTTAAGTGTCCACAGGCCTCACGAGGGAGGAGGCCCAAAGGAGGCAAGAGAAGCATCGGTGAGCCCCCAAATGGAACCGGGGCCAAGCAGGTGGGCTGGGGAGACGCAGCAGGTAGGTGCCAGGAGTCGATGTCAGCCGCAAGCGGGTGGATGTAAGGCGGATGACGGAGGGGGTCCGGAGCACTCTTAGAGTGCGACCGCCATCTTGACGCCTTAACAGGAAGTCCCAATGGCTAAACTTTTAAGCTGGTCACGTTGGTGGAATCCAAAGCTGAGCAACATTTAAACTCTCTTGCCCACAATAATAGTCCCAATCAATTATTTTGTATCATGATTAGATCTTTTTTAATACCTTTTTAACTAAATGGTTTTTATGTCTCTTTTCTACTTTGTATATACATATTGCAAATTTTAATGTTTTGTAATTTATGGTTTTTAACGTATCTGTTTTTTAAGCTGTTATATGTATGTGCTTTAAGACTTAATTGTCGTGATAATGCTTTGATTGATTGATTGCATAATATTATATTAAGATTTATGCACAAAGCCCTTGAAATTGTAGGTTTAGTTACTAATATAACCTGGTTCACTACTGGCATTCTTGCTGCAAAAGTGAAAATCAAAGAACTGCTTCAAGGGTTTTCACCATCCATTGGTTAAAAAAACGAATAACTTTCTACTAATTTGTCTTGTCCTGCCCTGCCATGTCACTTTTCTTGTCCTTACATGCATGCACTTCTGTCTCTAGGAAGGTAGCTGTGCCTCTGCTGAATACAAGAAATGGAATGGGGAAAAATACAGGAGATGGACGGAGACATAAAGAGGACAGTACAGAAGAGAAAGATGTGAAGTAGAGCGACAAGGGAAGAGATAGAGGTGATGGCGAACGATATGTGGGTTAGGGAGAGAAGTAAAGTAAATAGAGAAAGGTGAGGTAGCCCGAAGAAAATATAAAGAGGGAGAGAAAGAAAGGTAGACAAATAAGAATAATTTAGAGTGAGGTAGAGCAAGACGAAGATAGAGAGAAGGACATATTGAGACAGGCAGAGAGTACAGTACTCCAAGTGGTGAGGTACAGAGCGAGGTGATATTAAATAAGTGGTATATTAGAGAGAGGAAAAGGCAGCAGGAAGTAAAGTTTGACAAACTTGAAGGAAAACAAAGATTGAGACAAAGAGAGACATGAGAAGAGGTGTAAAAATGAATCTGGTAAAGAGAGTAAGGGGAAGAGAGAAAGGTAGAGAGACAGTTGAAGGGTAGAAAGAAAAATATGGTGAAGAGAGGAAAGGGGAATCTGAGAGACATATATAAAATGGAAAAAGAGGTGAGATTTATGCAGAGGCAAAGAGTTATGAGATAAAGAGATAGTGAGGTAGACAGATCCATACAAAAAAGAGGTTGAGAGCGACAATTGAGATGGAGGGATGAGTTGAAATGGAGAAGGGGGCCAAGAGAGAGATCAGTGTTTGTGTGAGAGTGAAAGTGAATGAGAGAGAGAGAGACAGGAGTTGATGACAAGGAAAATGGGGTAGTGGTAGAGAAATATAGGTAGCCAAAAAGGAGTAAGGTATTTAGCGACAACAGAGAAGGGAGGCGAAGAGGTAAGTAGCGGACTAATAGTGTTGTTGATTGAGTGGGAAGGTAGAGTGAGTTAGCAGTGGGGTAGAAAGAGGGGAGGTAGTGAGGGAGATGTGAGGCACAGAGAGAAATGAGATAGGTGAGGGGGACTGGAGACACAGAGAAGGGGCTAAGAGAGGTAGACAGTGGTAAGTTAGTAGAGACATGGAGAGGGAGGTAAAGGGGGAGATGAGGAAGAGTAAGGGGACCGAGTGACAAAGAGACAGATTAAGAGAAGGCAAGATTTTGAAAGAGAGGCAGAGGGAGATGAAGTTGAGTGAGGTATCTTGGGTTTATATTGAGCGAGAAGTGAGGCAGGCAAAGGTGACGGCTAAAGAGCTGAGACGGAGAGAGAGAGAGAGAGACAATGCTGTGCTGTTACAAATGCAAGGATAGATAGGAGAGATAGAAAGGTTAAGAGAGAGGGTTAGGAGAGAGAGTTAATGTAGAAGAGATTAGGCACAAATCGGAGAGAGAAATGATACAGAAAGATTGCGCCTCAATTTAATTGCCATCAATTGCCCCCAGAGTGTGAGGTTTTAGCTCTGGGCAGGCCTGAAAACACACTATGGGTCAGATGTGTTATTTACTTAGCGCAACACAGCACAGCAACTTTGATTGTTGTGCTGCATTACACAAGAGGGAGAAAGCATTGCAGGGCCATATTTATTAACACACATTGGTTAATGCACTAGGTTTACACTGTTTTTGTTGTAAGTTGTAGCTTGCTGAGTAGTTGTACAACATAAGTTACATTGAGTCTGTTAAAGTGTTATGACTTGTTTATGTACAAAAATACAATATATTGTGCTGTTACTAGTGGTTTAGTTCGGGTAAGTACTAGCAACATTTTGAAAAATGAAAGATGGAAATAATAGAACTAATTGTTGTAATAGCAATATTATATGTTTAGAGGAGTTCTTACAACGTTTGGGCCCTATGCCACTGCACCTACTGCACCATTCAAATCATGCCCCTAGTGCCTGCAAGATAATGCATTTGTGACTGCCTATTTAGTAGTAAAATATAGCAATATTTGGTGTTAATAGTAGTTATGCCAACTTTTGGCCCTGATGGCACCACATCTGCTGCACCATTTACTAATTGCCCTGTTGTCTGTAAGGTAGCTGCACTTTTGATTTCCTGTCCAGCAGTAAAATATTGCAATATTTGGTGTTTAGAGGGGTTCCTAGAGCTTTGGGCCCTGGTATCACTGCACCTGCTGCACCATGGAAATCATGACCCTATCATCATTGAGGAACTGCTGCCAGGCGATGCAATCACAGACTGCTGCCCCCTGAGTAATTTCATCAGGGAGTCATGTCATAAGTCATGATTACATGTCACATATGCAATAAACATATGCAACCATCAGCCCTGTGTGCTTGAATGGTTCTGACAGACCAGCTACGACATAACCACATAGATTGTGGGTAGATGTCTTGGTTGGGTCACTAGTATTTCTGTTTCTCTGGCATGTAGTGAATTAGTTGGCCCGTGCACAAGCAGTATGAACAAATCTCAGGCAAAATGAGTTTTAAATTTGTAGGTGCTCTTTAGGTGTCGCCCATCACCCTGGGGTGAGTGATTAACAATCCAAAACAGTGTGATCAATGGAACATTGATGACATCCCTCAAGGCACTCAAACTGGTGTATTCCTCCAAATATTCACGAAGAAATGAATGTGTTTCACAAGGTTTATTTTCAGTTCAATAAATGGTATTCATTTCATATCCATTGTCAATAAAGTTATTCAAAATTCCAACAACTTCACAGGTGTATACTATTGAATCCGGCTCCAATGCATTTCGGGCCATCGCCCTTCATCGGGGAGCATCTAAAATGAAGACGATATAATTTGTAACCCTCACGGAAAAAATATCAGAAATGTGAAAAAGTATCGGAAATGTAAAAATTTGAAAAATCATAAGGGATTCCTTAACCCGATGTGGGCACCAGAGTGATTCTTTACGTGCTACGGTAAACTCAGTGTGGCTAAACGAGTTGCAAATGGCTTGGGTAAAAAGAGCAGCGTGCAAATAAAGCCAAGAGGTAAAAAGAAGTAAAAGGATAGAATCGGAAACGAGTTCACCACGAGCTCCAAAAACGTGCACATTTAACAAGTAATCCAGATAACAGTGACTGCACGTGAAACGCGGTGCTCAAAAGGTTCCAGGGTGATGGGCGACACCTAAAGAGCACCTACAAAATTAAAACTCATTTTGCCTGAGATTTGTTCATACTGCTTGTGCAGGGCCAACTAATTCATTACTTATAATTCTCGGATTTCACCCCACGACCCTGTCGCACGCAACTTCAAACGTTTAAACATCCATATACTTTTCATTTCTAACCAACATGGAATATGAGGATATTGCACGCTCTACAGAAGCTAGAGCAGATACCTTTGCATTTGCAAACGAGGAAGCTACAAGAATATACGCTCTGTTACAAGACGATATATCACAATCTTCCACAATTAGGAGCAAAGAACAGAACATAAAACAACTCTTATACCTGTCAAAACGCAAAATAAATCAAAAGTTACATGCTAACACTCTGGTGAAATATCATAAAACACAGCGCATACGCCGTGGCCTACGAATTGCATTAAAACCTTCATTGTGCAAAAATTCAAAATCATTTCAGGACCGTTGGTACGCTATATTAAACAAGTGTAGCCTTGATTTGATCCTTCTTATTATAGAAGAATTATCAAATATACTTATTGACCTAGAAGAGGAGATATCTGAAACTACGGAAGAACTCAGTAAAAACATGACAGTGGAAGAATTGGATACCTTCATGAATGATATGAAACAACAACTTGAAAAACATACCAATGACATCAATGACCGGAAATTGAGAAAATATCGCTGTGATACTTTGGACTACAAACTGGGTGAGGTGTACACCTGGGCAGAGGTGTATGCACAGAAGAGGAGAAGCCGCCCCTATACTCAAAACACCGAAACTTCATCTTCAGATAGCGACACTACAAATCGCCAAAGAAAACCAGGACCTCCAACACGACCAGTTCATAGAAATGAACAAACACCAAGCGCGTCCACGAGTACACTCAACACTGATTTTTTAGAACAGGTCGTAGAATCAGACGATCCAGGAGGAGCACAACAAAAGACCGGACCACCTCAAACAAGAAGTGCGACTCAACCAAAAAAAGACAAGAAGAAAACGAACGCCAGCTAGTCATAAACATACCTGAATACACTTTCACGGAACAACAAATCAAATTTCTTCAGAAAGGCACCTCTTTCGTACCAACGACCAGAACTGACTTACTTGAGCTTGAAGTTAGCACATTCAAACTCATCAGAAAGTTGAAACTACGTCACTTCTTCACGAACATAATGCCACCTACAGGGGATAAAGTGTTGGACCCTCTAATGGGTCTTAAAAAGTTCAGTACTTTTCAAGCCCCACAGAGTCACAAACCCATCGATTTATTTGAACAATTGGTCAAACAAGATTTATCATCGATAAATTTTAAGAGAAGCTCGTACAAAAACATCACACAAAAAGATCGTGATAAACTCAAAGAAATTGCCAATAACCAAGCAATTATTTGTACGAAGGCGGACAAAGGCGGCGCTCTAGTAGTTATGAATTCGACTATGTATCATCAGAAACTCAGCGATCACCTATCAGATGAGACTACTTACATGCAACTACCAGGCAATCCAACCATAGAATACATGAGGATATTACAAGAGATAGTTGACAGAGCACTGACACTTGGTGTCATCAACCAAAAAAACAAGAATTTTTTGATGAAATCGAATCCCAGAAGTCCAAACATATATGCAGTACCCAAGATCCATAAAGACCTCATGGACCCACCGATCCGACCCATTGTATCCCCCTGTGGCAGCATACATCAACCCATAGGCCAGTTCTTGGACCGTCATCTTCAACCCATTGTTCAATCCCTGACCAGTTACATTTGTGACACTACAGACTTTTTGGTAAAGCTCCAAGACATTCAAATAGAACCAAATGAAGAACTATGGCTATGCACAGCAGATGTTAGCTCATTGTACACTTCTATTCCACACCAGGAAGGCATAGAGGCTATGGAACAAGCTATCCTCAAACTAAGTGTGGATGAACCTATGAAAGTATTTTTGATGGAATTAGTCATGTTTACTCTATATCACAGCTATTTCACATATGATGACAATTGGTTTCTGCAACTAGTGGGCACCAGCATGGGAAACAGCGCGGCCCCGGTATATGCTAATATCTTTATGGGTGAATTTGAACACGCCAACATCTGGTCTAACCCTTTGTGTATGTCCGGTACATAGATGATTTATTTATCCTTTGGAAAGACACACGTGAAAACCTTGAACTGGCCTTGACCACCTTAAACTCAGCTAATCGACGCATCCAGTTTACCTGGTCCATAGATTCAAAAACCATAACATTCTTGGATGATCGAATAAACCTACAAAATGATCAAATTTTAACAGACATTTTTCGAAAACCAACTGATCGTAACAACATGTTACATTATACTAGCTTCCATCAGACATCTTTGAAAAAACACCTACCAAAGTCCCAATTACTAAGGGTAAAACGCATCACTTCTGATCCCAACGTGGCAAAAATAAGAATGGATGAAATGATTGATCGTTTCAAAGAGAAAGACTATCCAGACGATTTATTGAAACAGGCAAAAAATGAGGTGGAAAAAGTAGATCGACTTACTCTGTTACAACAACCAAAAAAGAAAAAGGAGAGTGACCGGATGGTCATAGTATCAAAATATTCTAACGTTAGTTCAACGTTTAAAAACATCATACTAAAACATTGGCCAATGTTAGAGTTGGGGACAGATTTTAAAGACATGTTCAAAACTAAACCTCTATTCGCCTACACCAGAGGAAAAAACTTGGGTGAAATTTTAAAACAACCTACGGATCCTCCTTCCATTTCAAAAGGGACCAGACCTTGCAATAACTGCAACAATTGCCATAACATAATCACAGGTAACAAACTCACCCATCCCATGAAAGGTTACAATATAAACCTGAATGTCACAGCCACGTGTGATACCAACAATCTCATTTATCTCCTCAAATGCCCGTGTGGGAAGGTTTATATTGGAAAGACGGAACGCAAACTGAAGACCCGTCTTAATGAACACAAATCCAATATTCGAACTAAGAATTTGAAATCATCAGTAGCATCACCCTTCATAGAGATGAACCACAACATTGCTCAACTGAAGTTTATGGCATTGGAAATAATCAAAAAAACAGAGGGAAAAGATAACAACAGGATGTTATTACAACGAGAGAATCACTGGATTTATAAACTCAATTCAATTAAGCCACATGGTCTCAATGAACGGATTGAGTTTTCATGTTACTTGTAACTGTATTGCAATTTTGACTGACAGCTCAATTTTTTAGCTTTATGATTCTGAATTGACTCCTTCTTGTGATTAATCATTTATTTTTGTAAATTTTTGGTGTATATATTCATATTGTTCCCTTAACTGCTTAGTTATTAGCATTAGTCCGGTATCGTTTTCTTTCTTTTCTCTTTTTTCTTTTTGCTCACACCAGTCCTCTTTCTTTATTCATACCCTTTTGATCACATGACAAACACACTTTCCGGCTACAGTTTATGAAGCCCGTGGTAACTTTCTGGTTAAACCTTTGAGAGTTACGAAACTTCTGATCAATCCTTCACACCGTAAGATACTGAAACCTTTTGAGCACCGCGTTTCGCGTGCAGTCACTGTTATCTGGATTACTTGTTAAATGTGCACGTTTTTGGAGCTCGTGGTGAACTCGTTTCCGATTCTATCCTTTTACTTCTTTTTACCTCTTGGCTTTATTTGCACGCTACTCTGTCTACCCACGCCATATGCAACTCGTTTAGCCACACTGAGTTTACCGTAGCACGTAAAGAATCACTCTGGTCCCCACATCGGGTTAAGGAATCCCTTATGATTTTTCATATTTTTACATTTCCAACACTTTTTCACATTTCTGATATTTTTTCCGTGAGGGTTACAAATTATATCGTCTTTATTTTAGATGCTCCCCGATGAAGGGCGATGGCCCGAAATGCATTAGAGCCGGATGCAATAGTATACACCTGTGAAGTTGTTGGAATTTTGAATAACTTTATTGACAATGGATATGAAATGAATACCATTTATTGAACTGAAAATAAACCTTGTGAAACACATTAATTTCTTCGTGAATCTCTGGCATGTAGGCCACATGTCAAATGTGCAGGGCAGAGTGGCATTATATACTCCCTCTATAACTCCACCATCCATGTGAAACTGCTGCTGGGCCAGTGCAATCACAGCCTATTGGTAACTGACTTAGAGTCCCTGTTCCTCAAGAAAATGAACTGGGGTGCAGTAAACCTCCCAAAAACCTATAAATGAACTTCCCCAAAAGGTGAAACACCAGTCAACTACACCACATGCAGCAAGCTTGTTCAGGCTGCTAATCTTTCTGTTAATCTAGTCCTGACCAGTCAGAGAGAGACTCTTTGCTCCATGGTTAGACCCAGATGTAGGCTGGCCAAGGAAGAACATTGTCAATGATCAGACCAAAGTTGCCAAGGGCGTGCGTAAATGGGCTGAAAATGGATAGAAACATTCTGAGTTGTTTTGTCAAAGTCCCCCAAATTATGGTTTGCCCAGGGCTCCCAAAATCCTTAGGATGTACTGGCCTGAGTGCTTGCATATCTGATTGAGTGAATATATCCAGGTGATGGGTGAGTGTGTGTCTTTTGCAAAAGTGAGTCAGGGCATTCATAAATTGCTCAAAGTAAATGCATACTTGGGGGTAATGCATGAGATCATGTATGCATTTCCAGAGTGTATCATACACAAGAGTGCTCGGTATTAGTGAGTGTGTCAATGGGTTTCAAGGGTGAGTTCTTGAGTGAGGGCTTGGTAAGACCATGAATGTGTGTTCCAAGTAGGTTATTGCTAGTGTTAGAGTGAAGGAAATTGCAATGAAATGTTTCATGTGTTAGAGCTGTTTTAATGTGAATGAGTGCATGCATTAAAGTTGAAGTTTGTTGCTTGGTGCAAACATGATTGAGTGTATACCTCTGAGTACAGTCATGAGTCAGGGTTATACTTGATTTAGTGTGAGTGTATACATGTTGAGACAGTAAATGAGAGCAGGTGTGCATTGGTGTCAGTGAAATCATGAATAAGTGTTGTGTATTGGTGAGAGTAGATGCTTAGTGAAACAGTTAGTGAAGCATGTGCATTGCTGTGATTGCATGAACAAGGATCATGGGCGAGCTGCTGTTAGTGTATAGTACATAAAGGCATGTGTTGAACTTTGTACCCAGCTGGGTGGGCTTGGTAGAACTGCTGCTCATGGGTGGACAGTGAGACAATTGTGAATGCATGTGCATACTGATGTGAATGAGTGAGGGACTTGGGTGAGGTGCTGTGACTAGAAGTTAGTCAAGATAATGTTGGCATGTGCGTGTTGGTGGAATAGTTGCAGTACATGAGTGAAGAGTAATTCTCCTGTTTGTTTAGTGTGAAGGTTGATTCAGGTCTGCTTTCCTTGAATGTATGAGAGATGGTCATAGTCGAAATGCTGATAGACGGCGGTTGGAGAGACAATGATTGAATGAATGAATGTGTTAACATAAATTAATTCATGGGTGAGAGTGTTGGTTGAGGAATGGTGAGTGGGTGCTTGGTGAGGCAGTGAAGTAATGCTTGAGTGTGTGGATGTCATTGAGGCCATGTTTTAGGGTGATGAGTGAGCTGGTGCTATTTATTGCTTAGTGATACAAGGAATGATTGTGTTGCTGTGAGTGAAGATTGTGCAGTAGAATGTCAGTGTTTACATGTTGAGACAATGAGTGAATCTAATACTACATTGTATCAGATTAGTTGCTTGAGTGAGTGTCAATTAAATTGGAGTGAGTGGGTAGTGAGTGAAGCTGTGAATTAATGTGATTGTTTTGTGAGAATATGATTTAAGGCCATGGGTGAGCTTGTGTGAGGTAGGTGTACAGTAAGCCAATGCATGTACCTTGATGTGACTGCATGAGTGAGGGTCTTATGTGTGCTTATGTGAGTGGGTACTTGGTGAGACATTGCGTTAGTGCATGAGTATATTGCTGGGAATTCACATCTCAGTAACAATGTTTTAGTTAGTGTGATGTACTTTGCAAGTTTTGCTTTTAATGTGCCTAGGTGCCTTCTGCGAATGCATGAGTGACAGTAATAGGTAAGCTGGTGTTATCGAGCGTTTTGTGAGACAGTGAGTAAGTACATTAGTGGAAGGACATGCTGCAGTTCCAGTGAGAATGTGAACGTTGAGACTGAATACAAGAGGACATTTATATGAGTGAGCAGCATGTGTGAGTTGGTATGAGTATGTGCTCGTTGGGGCAGGTAATTAATTAATATGTATAGAGGTGAGGTAGTGGTATTGTATCATTGGTGAAATTGTGGGAGTGAGCTTACAGGGAGTGAATGTATGAATGCTGATGTGTGCGAAAGCTTGAATCTTTGGCAAGCTGATGTGGGTGGGTACATGGTAACACAGTTGAGTGAATACTTGAATGTTGTGGTTTAAATGAGTACATGAGTCAGGGCCATGGATGAGTTGGTGTGAGTACATGGAGAATCTGCTTGGCAACCTGGTGCCCATTCCTGCTCAGCTCCTTTACAACTCCTGCTGCTTCATCCTTAAAACCTCAAAATATTCTTTCACTCAGTCCTTAACATCTCTTGATGCTTCTCCCGCTTCTTCAGTTCCACCTTGCCCTTAATTGCGTCCTCAGGGACGCGCAGCAGTAGGTGTATTGGACACTGGAAGGTACATTTACTGTTTTAACTCCAGTTCTAGAATATTTGGAGAAAGAACAATATTTCAGGAGGCTTCTTTACTATTCTAAGTCCAGCCCTGGAACATTTTGGAGAACGTTATCAATTGCCAAAGTATTTTTAGGAACAGTTGTAAAGAAGTAACTTTGAATTGAAGATAGTGCTACCCTGAGGACTTGGCTTGGGGCAAGAAACTAGGACTATCTTCCAGGAAGCTACTGCTGCTTCCCTGTTTCCTACATGCCTATCTTTTTGACCCTCTTGATTGGCCCTTCACATTTACTGCTGGTCTCCAGCTATGCTTTCTTCCCACCACATGCCAGCCAGCTGATCTGTTTTTCAGGTCTTATTTCAGCAGACAAAGTGCACTGATGTGAGCGCATGAATAAGATTCATCGGTGAGATGATGAGAGTGCGTGCTCGCTAAGATCATGAGTGAGTGAGTGAGTGAGTGCATTTGTGCATTGCTGGGAGTGAGTGAATTAAGAAGGGTCACACTTGGGTTTGTATGAAGTAATTTTTTAGTTACTTTTTTCATGTGCGCTAATGTTAGTGGGTGCATGAATCAGGTGATACGTTTTTGTTGGTGTATGCTTGTGTGAAAGTGAGTGCATTGCTATGACTAAGTACATGAGTATGGCTGTTGTTTAGTATATTCCTACATCATGGTGATCTTCCGCACAAATACCTTGACTTCTCCTGCTGCTACCCCTATTGGTCCTCCACATATCATGCTGCCCACCCCTTTCACATGTTATGTCATCTCACCAGCTTACAGTTTCAGTTCTGCTTTTCACATGCCTGCCTGTGTGATCTGAGTTAGTATGTGAGCTGTTGTCGAGCATGGAGCAACGTCAAGCATGAGCTGATGTGAGTGGGTATTTGGAAAGAAAGTAAATGCATGAATATGTTGCTGTAAGTAGGTGCTTGAGTTAGTGTGAGTTTGTGCATATACTGCAACAGTAAGTGAATGCAAGAGTAACTGGTTATCAGTGAGTGCATGAATAAGTGTCAAGGTTGAGTTGGCCTGGGTAGTTGCTTAGAGAGGCAAGGGTTGAATGCATGTGTGTTGATATGAATGCGCACTTGCTCACCCAGAGTAAGGTTCATGGGTGAGCAAGTGTGTGTGTTGCTGTACATCTGTACCAAAGTGTGGGTCATGCGTGAACTGGTGTTAAAGGATGAATTGAATAGTGAACCATGAGTGTGTTGACGTCAATGACTGCATGACATACAATAGTGAGTGTTATGTGTGAGTGGGTGTAAGTGAGCAAGTTCATGTATGTTGGTGTGAATGAGTGAATGAGTGAGGGTCTTGGCTGAGCTGTAGTCAGTAGGTACTTGATGAGAAACGAATGAGCACATGTGTGAGGGTAATCAGTGAAGTGTTATGACTGGGTGTTCTGTGAGACAGTGAATACATGTGCTGCTTTAAGTATGTGCCTGAGTGATGGTCATGTTCTAGAAATGGTGTATATGCATATTGAGGCTGTGAATGCATGCAAGAGTGCAGTGCATCAATGAGTATATAAGAGTAGGCTGTGGGTGAGCTGGTGTGAGGGTTGTGTACAACGAGTGAATACATGTGTGTTGATGTGAGTGAATTCTTAGGAGTCTTGGTGAAGCGGCTGCGAGTGATTGTATCAGTTTTAAAACAGGGAGCAGAATGGATCCAGCATGTTGTAGACCCATTTCATCTGTAGATTCTGAGGTGAAAAACATAGTTCAGGTTCTATTGGACCATCTGACTGGGCAAGTTAACATAATATGCTGTGTGATATACAATATGGGTTCAGACCAGGACAGGGTACCTTTGAACAAAACCTTAATCTTTATTTACTTATTACTAAGTACACCAAAGCAAAGAGGGAGAGCAATTAATCTGGCCTTCATGGACCTTAGCTAGGCATTTGACAAGGTCAATGGAGCCTAGCTCTGGCAGTAAAGGGGTCCATGGGGGTCTACCCTGCGCTTGTCACTTTCTTGCATGTTTTGCACGATGAGATATGGTCTTAGTGAGATATGGTCCAAATGGGAAATGCACGTGGCACTTTAGTTTGAAGAGAAGGGTTTGCTAAGGTTGCATACGGGCACCCTTTCTTTTTATTCTGTATATTAATCAACTAGAATCTTTCTTAATTGAAGGGGCTCAAGATGTTGCTAGTGTAGGTGGTCATTTGTTGCCTGCCCATCTGTATGTAGATGTTTTAGTTGTGCACACAGCCAGGGGCCTGCAGCGACTTTTAGACCTTATCAGTTTCATGGAAAGTCTTAATCTTATGATCAACTACAAGAAATATGTTATGGTGGTGAACTCAAAGGCACTAAATCACTGAACTTTGAGTTAAAAAATCATCATGTATTAATATTTAGCTCGGCTCCCATTTTTAATTAGCAATTGCTGTTAAAAAGAGCGTAATGTCTTATAAAAGGTCATTGACAGTATTGATGATTTCTGCTGGGGTGCACCCATATAGGCAGTGTTTGATATATTTAAAGCTAAATGTGTTCCCATGGCTTGTGTTGGCTGTGAAATTTTGGGATATGCGCCCATTCCACTCATTCAGGTGGTAGAGATTACGTTTTTAGAGGGCTTTAAAACATTCTGCCAAATATATTATCAGAGTTTGCAGATGAAGTGTTGGGCATGGGATTATAATCAAATTTTATTTGCTGTCCTTTGTTATTATGGTTATCAGTTTGGTTAAAGGACGAGCTGAACTTTAATATATTAATTGTGCGTGGTTGTATGGAATTGAATAACATGTTACATATCCCTTGGTTACAATACATTTTGCGTAATTTTAGAGAACTTGGGAGACCAGAACTCTTTTATAATCCTGATTGCATTGTCAAAGCAGATATTGATTGGGTCACGTGGACTTTTACCTCAATGGTGGCAGCGGAGACAGAGGCTCACCCTTCGACCAACAGGTCCATGCACCACTTTATTATTGTTAAATCAGTGAGCAGTATGGAACCGTACTTGAATCTGGATACGCCCTGTCACCATCGGCGGCTGCTGACCTTTTTTAGGCAACATTTGACCCCTCAACTTATGTTATCCAATGGGGGCTGGTTAGAAGAATCAGAACTTCCAGTGTGCCTGTGATTATCTATTTATTCACGATACCTTGCATATTGTAATGATATGGCCCAGGTTCAGCAAATTTTATTACAAATACATACAGCCCCTCTTGTTAGTCCTGAATTAAAATAAAATTATACCAGCGTTACTATTAACTTTTACCTACATTGAAAGTGTGTTTTTTCTTATCGTGGTATTTATGAGCTGTATTGAGAATGAAATAACTAGGTTTTCCTGAATTACATGCTATTTTAATACATGATACTGTGCTTTTATGTTTTTAGATATTGTTTTTTGAAGCAATCATTTGTATATTCACTTTTGTGATTTTCTTTGGAAAAGTCTAATAACGTTTTACTGACTGACTAAGTGTAGGAGAGAGCACCATAAGCGAAAAGGTGATGGGAACTTAGATGACAGTGAATGAATGGATGAGTGTGTTGATTTCAATATGTGTATGGAGCAGGGTCTTGGGTGAGCTGTTTTTGGTGGGTGTGAAGTTAGGGAGTGAATTAGTGCATCAGTGTGATTAAGTGAATGTCATGGCTGAGCTGGTATGAGAGTGAATGAGTGCATTTTTGTGAGTGATGGACACGAGCCTGACTTATTGTAAGTACCGACTTACTGAGACAGTGAGTTAATGCAGGAGTGTTTTGTATCAATGACGACATGAGTGAGCATCAAGGGTGAGCTTGTGT
This sequence comes from Lissotriton helveticus, assembly GCF_964261635.1. Classification (NCBI taxonomy): domain Eukaryota; kingdom Metazoa; phylum Chordata; class Amphibia; order Caudata; family Salamandridae; genus Lissotriton; species Lissotriton helveticus. The sequence continues at coordinate 919,543,537 of NC_136069.1, forward strand.
GACCTGGTAATTGGTGATGCCGTGAATTAATGTGTGTGTATGAATTGTTATTTATATTGTGCTATCCTAGGTCACAATGGAGTGCTAATCATTACACAGATGGTGTTTGGGAAATGACCTACACGATAGTGTTCATCAAGTGGGGATTAAACTAATACATTTTTGGGCATAGTGGGCCCTGGGTGAGTAAGTGATTTGCCCATAAGCACATTATGGTGAGCAAAGTGCCAAGGTTGGGATTCGAACTTGGGCCTGCACGTTCCAAAGATCACTGCTGTAGCCACTGGGCCACATCTCCTCTACATGAGTTTTTTAGGTGAGTTATCAATGAGAGCCATGGTTTAGCTGGTGTGCAAGAGTGTACACTGAGTCAATGCATGTATCTTGATATTAGTGCATAACCAAGGGTCTTGGGTGAGCTGGAGAGAGCTGATGCATGTAGAGACACTTAGTGACTACTTTTCTGTGCATGAGCACTTGTATGAGGCTCATCCTTGAATTTTGGGCAAAGACTTATTTAGATGTGCTTTAAAAATGCCTGGGTGCATTGATGCGAGTGAGGGCATGAGTGAAGGTTATGGGTGTGGTACTGAGTGCATGAGTGGATGTCAAGCTTGAGTTAGTGTTGCATGTTGAGACAGTGAATGCAAGAGTGCATATGTATATGTGAGTAGGTGAATGAGGGTCAAGTGAGTTGGTGAGAGTGAGTTTTTAGTAAGAGTGTATGAATGCACAGGTTTTTGGTTGTGATAGTACAAGAGGTGGTTGTGGCTAAACTAGTGGAAAACAGTGTTCGGTGATTGAATCCACATGTATTGATGAGAGTGAGTGCATGAGTTGGGTTCTTACACCTGTCAAGCTACACAGGTGGGCACTGATGTGAATCGACACCCGGATAGTGTACCTATAGTATTTACAGCTACCACAATAGCTAAATTATGTACTGCTCATGTTTGAATCAACTCTGTTGCGCTACGGATATAAATGGTGGGCAGATGTATTACAATTCTGGGTTGGAAGCAACAATCTTAAACGCTAAAGGTGCGATGGGTAGGAGGCAACTATGTAAAATTTAGGGCCCACGTTTGAGAGAATTTTAATAGTATGAGAAAAATGACTTTAATCAACATTGCTTATTCGATTTTGCTTATTTGTATGAATTAATTGATTAAAAAACTGTGTGTATTTACAAGATATTGCTTATTTTTATGATTTAATTTATTAAAAACTGTGTGTATTTACAAAGTTCTTAGTGCTCAGTAAAATAAAATTACAACTTGGTGGGTACGGGTGACTTATTTTTCCCAAAGATGCGTGATTAAACAGTGGGTGAGTATATGAATGCTTTTTTGTGACTACGCGTCATCAGTGAGCTGGTGTGAGTCAGTACATGGAGAGTCAGTGATTGAAAGTGGTGTTTTGCAGTGTGTGCATGGGCATGGGTTAGTAGGCAGTTCTCACTCATTTTGTTCACAACACGTGCTGGGTGAACTGCTCTTCCTCCCCAACTCAAGCTGTTCTCTCTTCCAGCCCTCAATACATTCTAATTCTCTGCTCTCCTTTCAGCTCCGATTCTTCCTCCTTCTGCTGTCCCTTGCTTCCTCATACCCACGTCTTGCTTCTGCCCTTTTTCTCAGCCATTCACCCCTTTTGCTCCTCCTCAGTCACCTCTATCACGCTAAATGATAGCTGGGTGGCAGTTTCTTTTCTGTTCTATTCTGCTTTCATCTGATTGAATAGATGTGGGTGCAGGATTAGGACAACATGTGTGCTAGTGTGAGTACAGGATTAAGATCACATGTACTAGTGTGATTACTTGCTAATACTAGGGATAAGTACTATAAAGTGCTGCGTGGAGTGAGCGCGAACGAGGGGCATACGTGTCAGTTAATATGAAGACATATTTCAGTTCCATGTTTCATGTGCCTGAGGGTGTTAATGTGAGTGCATGAATCTGATTGATGGGTTTGTGTGAATGAGTGTTTGGTGTAAAAGTGAGCCTTTGATTTTCTGTGATTGAGTGAAGGTTATGCTTGCGTTAGTGCGAATGTGTTTATGTTTAAACAGGGAGTAAATGCAAAAGTACATTATTAGAGAATGAGTGCATGGGTGAGTTGGAGTGAGTTGTGTGTTTGGCGAGACAGTGAATCAAAGCGTGATTGTATTGATATGTATGAGTGAGGACTTTGGGTAAGCTGTAGTGAGCGGGTGCTTGTTTAGACTGAATAAGTTTGTTTCTGCAAGTGAGTTCATAAGTGAGGGTCGTGCACTGGAATTAGTGTCAGTGTCGACAGGTTTAGACAGTGAGTTCAAGCAAGAGTGCATTTTATCAGTGAAAGCATTAGTGAGTATCAAGGGCAAGGTATATAAACTGTCATATTGGCATTTTTACTGCAATCAAATTATTTTGTAGAACAACAAGACTGTGGCATTTTCTGATACTCAAGTAAACATGAAAAGTGGAATAAACATTCGAATGAAGAGTATGCTCCACATTCATTTGTAGCCACTTAAACAGGCTTTTTAGAAGTAATTTGAAGTATGAATGAGTAGTCTACTTGGTTCAGTTTTTGTGATAGTTTTTTTTATATATGATGCATCTTAAAAATGATTAAGAAATTTGATTCTGTGTACATGCATTGCAATAATAATAACTGCGTGTTGATGCCTAATGAATTTAGAGGATTTTAATGAATTGAAATAGATATGTATTGTTATTTATAGTTGGATTTTTGTGCCTAGATACCTTCCATATTTGTGGACCAACCCTGCAAATCAGGCGCTGGTATATTAATAGATAAGAGGAGTCTTAATCAGTCATACCACGATATTCTATGCATCCACCACAGATTCTGTGATGTTTTCTTACACAGCCAAGCACAGTGTGAAAAGGTTTTTGAAGCATTCTGCATCTATCCTCTTCAGCTTTCCATTTAATAAGACTAGGGGCTTCTGCTGCCCTCCACTGCTGGGCAATAACCCTTTTGGCAACTACCATATCATGCTCATAAATGCAGTCTATATCTTTTTCTGATAAATGTAATCTAGAACACTAAAAAGAGCCTGTATGGAGAGTAGAGCAGTTTAGTTAACCTGTAACAAACAATAACACCTCACTTCCCAATAACCCTTAAAGAATTCACCACCCATATGCCAGAGCCTTGCTCTCGTGAATTATACATAGTGAAGATAAATCATTTAGGGCCCGATGTAGGTAATTTTTATTTACCGGTTCATAAATACCGACTCATACCGAATCGGTATTTATGAACCGGCAACCCAAATGTAGGTAAAAATCGGGTAAAAAATACCGAATCGGTATCAATCGGTATTCAAACTCGGTAAATACCGAATCGGTATCTACCGATTCGGTAATATCCGACTCGGTAACACCCATACAACCCTATGGCCTTCCAGTCCCATACGAATGAATGGGAGACACCGAATCGGAATTTACCGAATCGGTAAATACCGAATCGGTAAATACTGAATCAGTAAAATCCGATCTCGAAATTTCGAATACATGACATGTGAGCCTGTGCACCAATCAGGGACACCCACCACACCCCACAACCAAGCATCTGAGAGATCAGCCAATCAGGTGCAAGTACCACACCCCAGTACCTGGGGGTGGCCACACCCATGCAGGTGCAGAGCAACAGAACTGCAGCGAGAGCTGGAAGGGAGACAGAGGAGCAGGCTGCACTGAGACCAGAAGAGAAACAGCATGGAGTCCCAGGAGGCACAAAAGGATGGAGGGGACAGGAAGAGAAAGGTGAAATTCAGCCCAACAGAGCTCCAGGTGCTGGTGGAGGAGGTTGTGCAGCACTACAGCCAGCTGTTCGGGAGAAATTCTCTACAAGTTGCTGAGTCTGTAAAAAGGACCACCTGGCTGGCAATACAGAGCAAGGTCAATGCCCTAGGAGTGACCCACAGAGAAATTGACGACATGAAGAAGAGGTGGTATGATCTGAGGATCACCACCAAAAAAAAACTAGCCACCCAGAGGAAGGAATCAGCAGCAACCGGTGGGGGGAAGAGCCGTGCCCCAAGCCTCACCAACCTGGAGCAGCTCGTGGAATCAACCATGGAGCCTGAAAGCATACATGGGATCAGGGATGCTGATAGCTCAGCCAGAGCTGCAAGTAAGAAAGGTAAGATGCATGGACATGTACCCCACCCATTCCCAGGCCCCTTCCCCAATGTGGGTGAATCACTCACAATCCAGCACACATGACTGTAGTCCCCAGCAATGCATCATGGTAGTTCTAGTCATAGGTACATACATCAAAGCTGCCAACACGGAACCCTGCATGCCATGCCACACTCCCCTTGCACAAACAGTCTAGGCAAATGAAAATGTGTGTTAGGAATCTGTGTTGGGAAAACAGGCAGCGGATCATTGTCCATGTCTGTTCACAGGAGAGTCATCGTGCAGAGCAGCGCTGGGAGGGGAGTGTAGTGCCACAACATCGTCGGCGAGGGAGAAGGCCAAAGACACTGCTGGACCTAGCACTGTCCCTGAGGAAACATCCACACCCCAGGCACCCACAGCAATGGAGCATGACACCACTGCTCAGCCACTCTCGCCCCTGCTGTTCGACACACAGACTCAGCCAGCACCAGCAGAAGCCACAACACCCAGCTCAGGGTCCCCTGTGCACATGAGGCCAAGGAGGCAGGATGTACCACCTTTAAGGATCCTGGAGAGCTCCGATGAGGAAGTAGTAGTGGCTCCCAGACCTACTACACCAACAATGGCTGGCCACGCTGGACAACTTGGCTCACTGGGATCTGGCCGTGCAGGTGACCGTGTCCGTAGGGCACGAGAGCAGGATGAGGGGCAGGATGTGCAGGGTGTCTTCGCTGGGCTTGAAGCCACAATGGTGAAAGTCCAGCGTATGCAGGCCAAAGGCATCATGGCTGTGCACCGGCAGGTGCACATCCTGAATACCAGGATGTCGGACATCGATCGGGGGATAGGTGCCATGGCAAGGGGAATGGAGGCCATGGCAAAGGCATGGAGGCAATGGGCAAAGGGATGGAGTCCATGGCAGAGGGGGTGAGGGGCATGGAGGTGCGCATGGGCACCCTCTGTGACAGGCTGCAAAGTGACCAAGAAGAGAGGCGCAGGTATAGGCGCGAGGTCAGGCGGCTCAATCAGTCGATTAACCGATTGGCAACTTCCACCACCCTGCAGTGTCGCCGCTCTGTTAATCTGCAGACTGACATTGTTCACTGCTGCAGTGACTTGTCCCGGGGATGGGGAGGGTGACCTCAGCAATGGAGGCAATGCTGACACAGCTGACAGCCACAGGTGGCAACATGGTTGTTGGGGGCACTGAGGAGTCAACGAGCAGGAGTGGGTCCAGCACGCCTGTTCAGGACATTCGTAGGAGCAGCAGACTCCATGCCGAAGACACTGGCACCACTGCACATGTAGACCCCCAGCCCCGTGCCTCGCAAAACATCATGCGTAAGCGCAAGCATTGAGAGACATATTGTTCACAGGACAGGTCAAAGTGAGGAAACTTTGGCAAAACAGTGTGCAAAGTGTATTTAATTTGATATATGTTTTTTGGAAGGTGCAGTTGTGTACATTAAAGTGAGTGTTCCAATCACTGGACATGGCTGTGTGTCATCGCTCAATTAGAAGTATCTGTTGGTAATTTCAGCACGTCGCAGTCGACCATCTGTTGCTGGTGCTGCTCCTGCTGCATTGTGATCTGCTTGTACTGTCCCATCATCAATGTCCTCATGATATGTGAGTTCTATCTCTGTGCCCTCCTTGGTGGCAAGATTGTGCAGCATGGCGCAGGTCGCAATAATCTTGCAACAGATAATTGGCGTGTACTGACGTGTACCTCCACTCTTATGGAGGCACCTAAATCTACTTTTCAGCAGCCCAAATGTACGTTGCACCAGGCAACGTTTTGTTCTGTGTGCCACGTTATAACGCCTTTCACTCCTGGTGGATGGGTTCAGGTAGGGGGTGAGCACAAATGACCGCAGGGCATATGCACTGTCACCTGGGTGGGAAAGGATAATTAGATTAGTCATATACTCAGGAGTGCTCCTTCTGCATGAACTGTCAGGGTGTCTCACACACATACTTACCCAGCAGGTATCCATCACCAAAATCACCAGCAACAAGGCGTCTGTATATCCCACTGTTGGTGAATATGTAGGAGTCGTGGGTACTCCCAGGATATTTGGCTACAATGTCCGTTATCATGTTGCTAGTGTTGCAGATCACTTGCACATTGATTGAATGTGTGGACTTCCGGTTTCTGTATATGTGCTCAGTTGCTGCAGATGGGCATAGTGGGATGTGCGTACCATCGATGCAGCCTATTATGTGCGGGAACTGTGCAAGTTGATAGAATTCGGTTTTTGTCCTTGCTAGTTCTGTAGGTATCTCAGGGAACTCAATGTAGTGCTCCATCCTCTGCATCATGGAGTTAAGGAATTTTCGGAAGAAGCGTGACAGGCAGCTCTGGGACACTCCACCTACAGAGGCTATCACGTGCTGGTAGCTCCCAGAGGCAAGAAGGTGTAGGCAGCACAGCACCTGTACATGGAGTGGGATGGCGTGTGCTCTTGGGGTTGGGTGTCCCAGATATGGGTGGAGGTCCCTGATCAAGTCCAGGATTGTTCTGGGGTGGAGTCGGTACCTTTGCAGGATCTCTGCTTCAGTGAGTTGGAAGAGGGTGATCCTCTGCCTATATACCTGCTCCTCCCTTAGCCAGACCCTCTCTCCTGCTGCCTGTATCCGTAGCCGCCTTGCAATTACGTAGAAGGCCGCCATTGTGGGTGTACTGTTGCATTTTGGGAGCTTCTTATATATCCTGTTCCTGGTTTCCACCTGCTTCCAATCCATGTTAAATACCGACTCTTCAATACCGAATTTCACGAAATTCGGTATTTCCTGACTTTGCTACATCTCAAATGGCCTTTTTTACCCCTTCTTATTTACCGACTCGGTAAATATGAATCCGGTATTTACCGATTCGGTAACTTACCATTTCTTATTTAACGATTCGGAGATTATGTATTCGGTAAATTCCGAATCGTGTAATACCGATTCGGTGTTTTACCGACTGGTATTTACTGATTCGGGACGTTTTTGGTGACATACATCTCGATGCACTAATACCGGTCGGTAATGGCCGATTTTACCGATTTTCGGCCGTTACCGACCGGTATTTGGCTACCTACATCGGGCCCTTAATGAGACGATAACTCGAAGAAACTGCTTTTTCTCGGATACCATCAGCATCAAGTGCAATTATCTGTCCTCCATAGATCCGAGATCTACTTCCAAAGGCTCTCTCAGGCGACCAAATAAATTAGGTTTGTGCATGACCAGCGATTTATTAATTTATGAGATTTTTTTTTTTCTAGCGGGCCAAACTTGAAGTTTTTCAAGTTTTGACAGACAGTGCATGGTGGAGCTGTACTGGAAGAACTGGCATTGGCAGAGCCCAAATACTTCTTGTAAATTTGTGGTAATTGGGTAATTGTGCGAGACAACTGCACCCAATATATAGACACAGAGTGTATCCCACCCCTCAAACTTTCTTAGTGCAGTGGCCTGTGGCAAGAGTCCCCACTCCCAGAGGAAGCCATTGATACACAACCTCTGCCCTGGTACCATAAGAAACCCCTACTGATAATTTCCCCAAAACAGAAAGTGTGTCTGCCCAACATGCATAGTTCAGTCCCATTCATAGACTGGATATGACTCATAGAGTGGAAAATTTCATCATTAATGTCCACCAGCTGGGATGCTGGAGAGTATGCCAGTAAATCTGCAATTCCATCAAATGCCACCTAGCAACATTTGGCTGCTGCCACTCTAGAGATCCAATTGAAGACTGTGGCGACTGAGGTAAGTGGTTTGAAGAAATGAGAACGGGTTTTCTTGAGGGATATTTTGCATAATGTATAGGACCTTTAGAACTATCATTTTTTTTTACCTTTGCTCTCAACAAACTTTTTTTTAACCTTTGCTCTTCTGCCCATCTGGGACAGTGTCAGATGCGCTCAGTGGAGGATGTCCTTCATTGTCTCCAATGGTGGAGAAATGTCGGTAGACCATTGTTGTGATTAGTCGTAGCTGATATAAATTCCAAGGTACCTAAAGTCTTCTATCAGAAATTGCAGAGAGAGATATGTGTGAGATCCAGGCACCTCTCTAGGTCCTCTAACTCTGCAGCACAAGACTTTGACAAGTTTACTCTCAAACTTGTGTGGGATCCAAATTCATTCAGGATCTGCTTAAGACGTGTTCCAGATTGGTCCAGTTGGCTAAAATATACAAGGAGGTTTTCTGAGATATCCAAGGTTTCCTAAATCTGGTGCTCAGCTGTAACTCATAATACTCTTATTTTCTCAGACTCAACCAGCGAGGTACTGTGTTGTGAGTGTAAACAGTAGTGGTGATAATGGACGCCCCTTTAGTGTGCAGCTGTGAACTGGGAATGCACAACTAAACTATGGAACTCGCAGATATCATTCAAAACAACAATGACATATATACGTGGTTAAATAACCCTCTACATCTAATCCTGTCATCATCCTATATTCACGTCTCAGACCTCCGAAATGACAGTGATAGTTTTTATCAAGTTCATTCAAAAAGAGGTAATTGCAAGAAACATTTTAATGAAATCATTATGAACAGAAGCATGAGTGCAAGGTCCCCAGTGAACTTAAGAACCACAGAAATATACATCCAACAAATATATGTGTGTTTCTTTTAACAAAGAGCAATGATTCTTTTTTTTTAAAGTCCAATAGCCCTATCAAGGCTACTTGTTGTTTATGTTTGTTTGTTAAATACATCAACTGTGTTTTGACTCAGAAAGGTAGCCAGGTCTCATAAGGACAAGATCGATAGGGTGAGCATCTTACATCCGGAGTATCATATGCAGCCTTCAGTAAATTGGAAATGTTATGAATGTGTTATACTAGCCCTGCCGATAGAGAGCAGTGAAAATAGTATTTCCGTGGTCTAAAATAGCAATTGCTTATTCCGAGTCAGTAATTGAACCCCTAGGGGTTCTGGGTACGAGATTATTCCCCCATTGATCTTGTCCTGATGAACAATTAAAAAAAACCAATCAGTGGTCCCACTGGTCCTCTTTGTCTGGTCCTCTTAGCTATTGTACCCCCATTGATCCTGTCCTGATGAGACCTGGCTAACCTTTTGAGTCAAAATGCAGTTGACGCATTTAACAAACAACCATGAACAACAAATAACGTTGAGAGGGCTAATAGACTATAGTTTAAAAAAATAATTAGTGGTCGCACTGGTCCTCTTTGTCTGCTCCTCTTAGCCTTGTTATGCTGGCTCTAGTTGCCTGGCCACCTGCTCTGGATTCTCCAAGTCCTGTCCTCCTCACCTTGCTCGCTCTCCGTCTTAAGAGCACTGTTTTTCATATTACTGGCACTTCGGGATTACTGAGCAAACTGGTGCCTGTACTTTTTAAATCCGAACTGTATTATATGCTTAGGAGATTATTTTTAAGGTGTACATTAAACAATATTAATTTCCTTCATTTGATGCAAACTTGTTTTAGAAATCTGTATGCCAAATGCAATTGCTTAAATATACCCTGAAACTGTAGGCAATGATACCTGTGGCTGGAGATTGAAGTTTATATATAAACACAATACTCTATGATGTAGTGAACTTGTCACCTGCTGGTTATGTTGTAATGGCTGCCCATGAGGGTAGTCAGGTTGCCTGACTGGTCATTGCATTTACTGGCACTGGAGAAGAGAAGTTGTTGTTTAATATTTCCTATTTCGAGACCGTTTCCCCAACCTATTAATTTATACTTTTTTTATACAATCATTTTTGGATTAATCCCTACTAATATATGTTTTTTATCCCCTACATATATATTAATTTTTAATTTTTTTATACAATTATTTTTGTATTAATTCCTACTTGTATATTCTTTTATCCTTTAAGTATAGTTTTTTAGTCTACAATTTTTTTAAATACTTTTAAAGAAGGTCTACTGCTGCCAATGGACAGGCAAGACTAAGGCATAAGTAGTGTTGAGGCTTCTATTTTACTTTTACATTTTTCCTAGCTGAATGTGGGATATGTTCTCTGTGATTATATCTGCGATATATATTCATCTTGAAAGCATTCAGTTGTACATCTTTTTGAGCAGTTTTCTGGGATTAACTGGGTATACTGATGCAGCTATTTTACCTTAAAAATGTTACCCCTCACTTGGATGCCTTTCGTGAATACTGTATAGAGATGTTCATTCCTTTTACAAACACACCACTTCCTACACCTTTAATATTCTCAGAAAGACAGCTAGACAATGCATAAGGACATTTGATTTCATAGCGAAGGCTCTGAAAGAAGGAAGTATGTGATTTTTGTAGGTCTTTACTGAACTGCATTGGTTTTCAAATCAAGGTATACCATCACTTTCAAAAGAATCTATCTGACTACTGTCCTATATTGACTCATAAATACGAATCATTGTGTTATTTTTAGACTACCTGGTCAAATGTAATTAAGTTTCTTCAAGGAAAAGAATAATTTCTCAAGGAAATTGTAAATCAGCAGTTGATAGAGAATGTCTAAAGCACATATATCACCGCTTTTGATCTGTCCTCTCTGTGCTGCTTATGACTAGTTTAATTCCTTTCCACGGCAAGAACCTTGGCTGTGAATCTCAATCCCACCCATCGTTGTCAAACATCTCTTGAGCAGGTTGTCCAGATTTTCTTAGTCAATGTTCATTTCTTTACCTTCTAAGCTGATTAATGCAGTCAATATTTTGTTGGCTGTTAGCAAATTATCCACCATGCTTTTTCAAGTTTTTCCTGCTTATGTACTATTTTTGTAATTGTAGTGTGGTGTTATTTAATGTAGTGTCAAATTACCTCTTGAATGTAGCAATTACTTCACTGCTCCTGGCCACCCAATTCATAATGGTGACTCGTAGTGTTTACCTACCATCATAAAACATTGTTTGGGACAGGTGTGATTCCAGTTATCAAGGTAGGCAGTTTCAAAATGGATTGCTTAATAGGTGGATGGGTTGACTAAATCTATCTCATGAACAGAAGCTGTGTGATCACTTAGCATGGATTTTTTTCTTATTAAACTCACATTTACATAAATGTACATAAAGACATAAGCTAGAATTGATACTCTTAAGATTCAAGTGTCATCTGCTGTGGCTCATTATACTTATCAATGGGAAAAACAAAAGCTATTTCTTTGACTTTAGCTACCAGCTGTAGCGCATTCAAAATTGCCACAGGTGCATATTTTCTTTTTATTCCAAAGGGCACGGATTTTCTAAGTTGACACCAGGAAAATTCAAAATTTGCTCAAATGGTTCTCTCAATGCAGTGAATAGAATATGTTGTAAACCAATGAAGTTTACATTGATCAATTTCTGATGTGAAGTTTATGTCACATATTCAATCAGCAATATAAAGCTTCATATAAATATGCTTTCTATTCGTATTTGCAGTGGCTACAGTTGATGCATTATGAGAGTCATGCAGAGAACTCACAACAGAGGGTGTAGTAAGACAAAGAGAAAGTGCAAAATCTTAGGGTTTTTCCCCTTCTGTGCAACATATTGGTACTGCAAACCATTTGCAGCAATCTCAGAAGATCGCAGAAGCAGCAAACAACATAATGTCATCTGTGAACATCAATACTCTGCTTTCAACCCTTCTTGGAGCTCTAATTTACTGTCATCTCATCTCATCCCCTAGTAGCTTGATAGTGGATACAAGCAACAGCAGTTTGAGAAAGCACAACCTTCTCACTCTTCTGTCTAGTTGGACACCAGCTCTTTTACAGATTACTTGAGCAAAATTTTGCGAACTACTCTTAGCACATATGGAGCAATGGAAAAACTAAAAGAACATTATTTTACATATGCAAGCTTTCTTTGTAAGAGGTGCAGAGAAGGGTGAGCACGTCTTCTGCCTTCAATAAATTAGTTGCTTTTGAACAGATTTCAGTCACTTTCACAGATTTGAACGTCTGTGTTTAATGCCATTAACATACGTCTTTCGGCTAAATGTATTGCTGCTAGGAAATCCTACCTAAACCCTAGTACCCATTAGGAGCCTTGACAAGAGCAGTTAGCAGTTATGGATGTGTACATCATGCTCAGGATGTAAATGGAACCAAACAATTCCCTATAGGCCAGGGAAGACATCAAGTTGGTGCCTAAAGTTTACAATTCCTTTATAAATAGTGAGATCCATTCATTGTCTTCGATCCAGATCAATTAATTGACTTTCATCCAGCTTGATGCTCCTTGTTTGAGAGGTGACCTGATCCCTAATTTATTTTTTTCAGGCAATGCAAGCCATTATTTTATACAAAAACAGCGTTGCCGATCATCATAGAAGAGTCAGTGGTAATCCTAGGTGGTGAGTTTTGCCAGGGCAGAGTTAATGATATTGTATGAAGGGAGGGCAGTGTGCTGGTACCATGATGGAAAGTTTAAGATTTGACTTTCTGGCCATTGGATATAATAATGAGAGAATTGGAAAAGACTAGCTTAGCAATACATACGCAGAAAGTAGTAACATTTAGAGTGAAGATGGTAGTGCAGTTGGGCTGATATTTAGACTGTTATAAGGCCTCAGTAATCTCGAGAACATCTCATGGAGTTGAGGTGTGGAGCGAATAAAGTCTGTGAAGTGTTTGTGGGAACGGAGAGGCAGTTTTTGAAACAAACACTATCTTAACTGGTGTAATCTTTCTGTGCCCCTCTTGTTGGATCCTGGTATCTGTATCAGTCATGAGTTACCGCTGAAGCCACTACTCTTCTGGTCAAAGAGCTGGTGCAACCATGGGTCTGCATTTAAAAAGAGAAATACTGAAAGAAGAAATAGGCCTGCCAGATCCAGGAAGCCCTGTTTGGCTAAGATATATACAAATTCTATTTGCAGATCCTGACTACAAGGATTGAAGAGGCTTGATACATTCACACTTTATTTGACAGTTGAGCAGTGCTACCTACCCACTACTATGCTGCATTTAAAAATTATTGTCCAGAGAGTTAACGCACAGTTTGCAGAATATTGTGTTTCTGTCAGTTGGAGGACTGTGAAAAACTATGGAGCCAGGCCTAACATTTGTAATCTTCATTGCCACCCTGCCAGCCCAGCAAGGGAAATGTAGCTAGTAGCTGATGCGGAGTGTCAGTGGTGCTAAGTAGGACAAGTGCACAACGTAAAGGCAGTTTTGCTCTCTAGGAGGCAACAATGATATAGGCTGATCTTTTTCAGGTTTAGATGAGTCAAGCACAGAGTTTTCAAAGAAGAGTACCACTATGGCATGTTTCCACTGCTGGGGGACATGACCGGAGTACAGGGCGAGATTAATTTATTCACACAAGACAGGTTGAATTATCTTGTGGCCCTGCTCTAAGATGGAAGGAGAAATTAAGTCTACTGGAGATCCAGATTTGATGTGGCACACAGGGAAGGTAATTCCGTAAGTTCCATTGGGCATATTTGCAGAAGCTTGACGCTGTCAGCTGCAGAGTCAAACCACATCTCCAGCTGCGGGTGACTTCTAGCTTCTACCGGAAAAGAGATGTAAATGTTCTCCACTTTTTCAGTAAATAGTAGTCTCAGTTGGACTGATTGATAAGCTGGCAAAATGTATTTAGTGCCACCTTATAATACGCTCTGCAACAATCTTTCTGTGCCAGAGACTCTTGAGCCTCTTACATTTTTTTTTTAACACAGAAAGTACATCATTGAACCATCCTGCTGAGGGCATTTGTCTCTGTGCAGCTTGTTTAACCACAGGGGCAATATGGTCTATTGCTTCTCTGAGCCAGCTGTCCAGCTGAATGCTGGTTTCATCTACACTATGGTCCAGAATCGGACTGCGATTTTCCAGAGCCTGATTGAGCCTCTCAGGGGTCCCTTTAGACAATTTCTGTGCCCAGGTGGGGGCAGGAGCAATATTTACTAGCAATTTATCTTGGAATAAGTTTAAATGAATGGCCAAGTGATCTGACCAGGCCAGAGGAATAGGTGGTCGAGTTTCAATAAGTGCCATGTTGGTGAACACAGGGTCGAGGATATGCCCCAATCTGTGCATAGGGGTGAGCACTAGCTGGAGAAGTTGCAGTCTCTCCATATCACCCATTGAGACTTTGGCTGCCGGGCAGTTGGTGTCATCCAGAGATGAATATTGAAATCACTTAACACCAACAGATTGGAGAAGAGCAGAGCTAGAGGAAACAGTGTGTAAGCTAGTAATGTGGAAACATTCTACACAGGCCCGGGGGGAAATCGATGAGAGCTCCTGAAACAACAGTGTTTTTTGAGAGAGCCAGGGAGAAAAAGGAAGCTTCACAGCCCTCAAAAGAGAGCTCAGAAAGGAAGCATTGGAAAACTGTTGTAAAATTGATAACAATCCCCCTCCCCGTTTCGTAGCTGCTTGTTTTGCCTGAAAACAGGGTAGCCTTGCATAATGGCTTGCAAAATGTCTGGGGAGGAGCACTCCTTGAGCTATGGCTCAGTCAGAAAACCTACATTCCCCAAGAAAGTCAGGCCTTTTGACTTTATGATTTGACAGGGATTCGCAATTAAAGGAAAAAAGTTTAAAGGAATGGTGAGATGATGACACAGGTCTTGTTATAGTTGCCAGTGGTGTAGGGGTTAGAAGCAGGAAACAGCAGTGGCCACATCTGAAATCCATGTTACAAAGGTTCAGAGTTGTTCAGAGATTCACAGCAAGCTTTTGGCAGGGTAGGGCGTAGGCCCAGTAAGTCATGTTTAGTGTATGGAATGGGGAATGACTAATCTCTTTCCAATGTGGTTTACATCCAAATGCATCAAGTTTATTGATAACATTCTTTACATTATGGAGGAGAGTGACATTGTGCTTCCAGCTCTGTTGGGCCTATCTTAAAGTAGATTACTAAACACTCATCAACAGCTCCTCCCACTGAATGGGAATAGAAGGTTGAGTCCTGAAACGTTTTTCATCCTTTACTTCACAATCAAAATTCATGAAAATGTATGACTTCAGATCTCACATTTGCTTCTACCTTATCCTTTTCCTGTCAAGACTCTATATCATGGGTACTCTTGAATATTTTCTCAAGGGCCACATAGGACAGCCTGGGATGTGCTTGAGGGTCGCATTGATGCTGCGCCATCCCCAGGGAGACAGGCAACAGAGGGAGATTATCGGGACAGGTAAGAAAACAACACCTTTTCAAAACTGGAAAATGGAAGATTTAGAAAAAAATGGAATGTATTTTCCTCATTAGCTTACGTTGAAACCTAGGCAATTGTATGTGGGAGACAACTAATATAACGCCATGTTTGGTTTAAAAAATCCTGAGTGTTTCACCTGAACCGGTCCTACAGGAAAAAAGCTCAGAACTAGGAAACAAAGTTGATTGGTCAGTAACAATGGAACAAAGGGAACTGGGGAAACTTTTATTTCTCTGCTGCTCTTTCCTAGATGAAGGTCTGCTGGCAGCAAGGAGTGGCCTGCAGGGCCATACTTTGAGTACCACTGTTCTACATGAAACCGCTGGTTCAACAGCTCCTGGAAAATGGAATCGCAAAACATAAAAAAATGATGGTACACAACTTTACCTAAGAATATCTAATCCGCCTCATTTTAAAGATCTTAAAATAAACAGAAAAGAGGTACTTTGTTAATCTTTCCCTTCAAGAGTGGTAAAATCCTCAATATCAGTCAATACTACTGGCATCTCCTGTGACTAAAAGTAAATCACACCATTCTATGATGTACTCTAACTCCAACACTTTCCTAATTAATTTCCACTAAAAAAACTCAGAAAAAGAAAGAAACAAAGATATTGATAGCACTGTACCCTACTGATGGCACTTCGAGTTTACTGAGCAAACTGATGTCTGTACTTTTTAGATCAGAACTGTGTTATATGCTCAGGAAATTATTTTTTAGGTGTACATTAAACAATATTAATTTCCTTCATTTGATGCAAACTTGTTTTAGAAATCTGTATGCCAATTGCAATTCCTTAAATATACCCTGAAACTGTAGGGCAATGATACCTGTGGCTGGAGGCTGAAGTTTATATATAAACACAATACTCTATGATGTAGTTAACTTGTCACCTTCTGGTTATGTTGTAATGGCTGCCCATGAGGGTAGTCAGGTTGCCTGACTGGTCATTGCGTTTACTGGCACTGGAAAAGAGAAGTTGTTATTTAATATTTCCTATTTGAAGACCGTTTCCCCAACCTATTAATTTATACTTTTTTAATATAATTATTTTTGGATTAATTCCTACTAGTATATGTTTTTTATCCCCTACATATATATTAATTTAAACATTTTGTATGCATTTATTTTTGTATTAATTCCTACTTGTATATTCTTTTATCTTTTAAGTATAGTTTTTTAGTCTACAATTACATTTTTATACTTTTAAAGAAGGTCTACTGCTGCCAATGGACAGGAAAGACTAAGACATAAGTAGTGTTGAGGCTTCTATTTTACTTTAAAATTTTTCCTAGTTGAATGTGGGATAAGTTCTCTGCGATTATATCTGCGATATATATTCATCTTGAAAACATTCAGTTGTACATCTTTTTGAGCAGTTTTCTGTGATTAACTGGGTATTCTGATGCAGCTATTTTACCTAAAAATTTTTACCCCTCGCTTGGATGCCTTTCATGAATACTGTATAGAGATGTTTATTCCTTTTACAAACACACCACTTCCTACTATTCTCAGAAAGACGGCTAGACAAAGCATAAGGACATTTGATTCCATAGCGAAGGCTCTGAAAGAAGGAAGCATGTGATTTTTGTAGGTCTTTACTGAACTGCTTTGGTTTTTAAATCAAGGTATACCACCACTTTCAAAAAATCTATTAGACTACTGTCGTATATTGACTCATAAATACAAATCATTGTGTTATTTTTAGACTACCTGGTCAAATGTAATTACGTTTCTTCAAGGAAAAGAACAATTTCTCAGGAAATTGTGAATCAGCAGTTGATAGAGAATGTCCATAGCAAATATATCACCCCTTATGATCTGTCCTTTCTTTCTGTCAGTCAGTCAAAATCTTTATTCGATTTTCATTATTCGAGGAAAACCATAAAAGTACAAACTTAACATATTTACACTTAAAATCTTTAAAAAGAAAATACATGATTTGACTAAAGGATAAAACAGTAATTAATTAATTAAGATTTGGACGGTGATTTACACAAAATTTTAGAAAACAGGCAATGAATTTAGCATATAATTCATTTTCTAGCATCTGTAGTGCTAGGAAAGCTGGGCAGCAAGTTCGGAGTCCCATTTGTCTCAATATCGGGACAATCCATCATCTGCGTGGAGCCTCATAAAACTTGCAGAACAAGGAAATATAGATAGAGGATTGCGGGGAATTACAATCACATGGACATGGTGGTAAAGTCCAATCGTTCTGCTTTGGAAATGAAATCAACCTATGGAAAGTATTTAGTCTAAATCGAATAAGCAAACATTTTTCAAATTGATTTAGGTTATACTTCAGATATGGCTGGATCGAAAAGGTGGTTTGAATAGTCAGCAGATGTTGCACTGAGCTTTTTCCTATTTCTTGGATTAGTCGAAGGTCGCCCAGGTGAAGGAGAGAGATCCTTTTTAGCTCTCTTCTGGGTATTTCAGAGATAGTATGTGGGTGTATAAAATATCTCTGGAGGCCTAATCGTTAAAAAGAGGACTTTACGTAAGCTAATCATCTAATCTTTTGCATGTTTAGTAGCATGCATTCCTCTATAAGGGAACGGGTTAACTCACACTGTTCAGTGGTCCAGAAACGCCGCCACAACATGATTGGCTGGATCTTTAAAATATCTGATATATGATCCAGTCCTAATTCTAGGTGGCAGCCGTATGTCGTTGTACTTTGGGGGGCTGACAAAAGATATCGGAGGAAGGAGTTCTCTACTCTCTGTAGTACTTCCGTGTTTTAATACCCCCATAAACCTGAACCATAACTGGCAACAATGGTGCATTTTGACTGATAGATCTTTAGCATTTCTTCAGGCGATCTCTTGCCTAGCTTTTGAGAAAATGCCACCAGTGCTTTCGTAGTCCTTAAAAAGGCTAGCTTCATGGCTTGAATAGCCTTTACCCAATTTAGCTTGTTGTCTATTAGAATCCCTAAATAAGGGTAAGATGTTGTAGACTCTAAGCTAGAATTGTTGACGAATATGTCTTTAGTTTTTTTTTTGTTTTTATTCTCGAGCCAATATGCATGATAAATGTTTTTTTTATGTTAATTTTAAGATTCAGGGAGCTCATAAAGTTGCAATAGCTGGGGGGCGTGGCTTAGCCGGCGAGCATGGCGGTCGTCTAGAGCTTGAGCTCCAACCAGCCTGACAGAATCCTGTGAAAATATCCTGGCCCTCAGCATTGAAAAGGACTCCCGACTGCAGCAACCGGCAGCGGAATGATTGGGCTGTGCTCGGTGGCGGTCTCACTTTAAAGGTGGCCCGGGAGAAGGTGCTGTAGCCCGGTGACAAAACGGGTCCCGCGGGGTCCGGTGAGGCCTGGTCAGCAGGGATCTCGATTTTGGGGCTGCCCGAATTGGACTTCTGTGTGGCCATTGAGGAGGCGTGGAACGCAGCGCCCGTACCTGCAGTGAATGAAGACCCTGGCAGGGGGATTGTGGAGCGGCCCCAGTGCGGGGGATCTAACTGAGCAGTGTGGCTGAGCCTGAAGGGTCCGATGGGGCCTCTATGTAAATGTAAATGTAAATGTAAATGTGGGATACTTGTAAAGCGCACTGTTACTCTACCCGAGTGTCCTGGCGCTGTAGACCACTGGGGAACCCGTCCTGGTTTTCCCTGTGAGATGGTCCCTTTCTGTGTATCTCCAGGGTGAAACCAGGCATCCCCGGCGTCTGTGGGGGGCCGTTGTAGAGATGAGGCAAGCTTAATGCCCAGAGTTACCGAGTGTGTTCCCTGGTTAGAGTAGGCACTGAGGCGAGAATTATCGAGTCCGTTGACCCTGGTCCAAGACCCTGCCGCGTCAGGAATTGAACCCTGGTCCCGGGCCATTCTCTGCTTACAGGTCTGCCGCCTCTAACCAGTGAGCCACACCTCTCCACTACAGCCGGGACTTCGAATTCGGCGCAGCCCGGCCTGAGTGACTCCCCCGGGCCTAATTGCTCCCTCGTCGGTGGAGGTGGCGCCCCGCTGGGAAATCCGTGGGAGTGCGCCAGGAGCAGCCGCAGTGGGCGAGGGCCGCCATTTTTGAGCCCTCGGGCGCCGATGGATGTGGCGAGTGGGCCGGACAGAAGCAGTAGACGGTGAACGACATCAGGCTGCAGAGGTGAGAGCTGCTGTCCCGCCTTGCGTGTCCAGGACAGCTGGATCCGGCCTGTGCCAGGTGGAGGAGACCCCTGTGGCGGAATAGTTGGCCCCCAGAGGAACGAGAGGTGAGCTGCACAGGTTGCTGTGGTGTGGGGTGCGTGCTCGGGGGCTATATCGGGCCCCGGTGGGGGAGGTCTCCTGGAGGACGCTGCGGCTGTAGGCGAGGAGACCTCTCAGGCGCCATTGTCTGGGGTGCCTACGGTGAGAGTGTTTGGGCCCAGTGTCTCACAGCTTGGCCAGGACGAGGAGAGACTTCTGGCGGTTTGGTGGGTGGCCCAGGCTACTGGAGACCTACTGCGCACTCTTGCCTAATATATCCCGAGATCTAAGTCTCTGGCCCAGGTACCTGACTAAGGGGTTCTTGGCCTCCGAAGCACCCCAGAGGGCCATGACGCGTGGCGATGCCGGAGGGGGCCAGGGAAAACAAGGGCCAATGGACAAATATACGGAATCGGCGGGCCCTGGGGGTTCTCAGTCGTCAGTGCCCGACAACACGGTGCTACTAAATGCAATCACGCAGTCGAGGGATATGTTGGATGCCAAAATAGGCGCTATTGGGGCCGACGTTACCCTGCTGAGACAAGATCTGCGAAACGCTGTTGAACGAATCACGGGAACGGAGACCCGCATCTCGGAGGTGGAGGACGATGTCGCGGTCTTGAAAAAAAAGGTGGCGGCCACAGAGAGGATTCAGAAGGGCATGGCCATGAGAGTGGAAGACGCGGAAGGGTGCGCTCGGAGAAACAACCTGCGCTTTATTGGATTTCCGGAGGGCTGCGAGGGGGACAAAGTGGAAACTTTCCTGACCAGGTGGCTGGAGGACTGGATCCCAGCGGATGTACTGTCTCGTTGTTTCGTAATGGAAAGGGCCCACCGGGCGCTAGTGCAGAAACCTCCAGAGGGAGCACGCCCAAGGCCGATCATAGCAAAATTCCTGAATTACTCAGATTGCGACGTCATCCTGAGGCAAGCAAGACTTAAGGGCACGCTCACATATGAGAACTCCACCATCCTTATATTCCCGGACTACACAAAGATGGTGCAGCAGCAGCGTCAGTCATTTCAGGCGGCCAAGGCCCGTTTCCGGTGCCTCAAGCTCCAATATGCCCTGCTCTACCCGGCGCGGCTGCGGGTCATCTTTCAATCCTGCACCGTGTTCTTTGACACTCCTGAGGAAGTCTTCGGGTGGACAGAAGAAACAGTGAAGATTCGCGGCAACATCGCTAGAGACGGGGATTCGGTTTCCTCCACCAGCAGCATCGCAAAGGGAGGCCTCAGAAGCCAGCGTGGGCGTCGCAGGGGATCGCGTCGAGCAGGGGCTCGCGCGCCGGCTCAGCTGCCCGGCAAGAGGGCTCCAACCAGGAACAGTTGATTGAAGCCACCGGGCTGTGAAGAGACCTAGGTAGTAACTACTTGCTGAGGCCATTTATGGATGCTCAGGTGCTCTGTTATGGTGGGCTGGGACCGTGCCCCGGCTGGAAAGGGAGGGAGGGGGTGACAACCTAGTTCTTATGGGTTGCCATGAGGGGATTCATTGGAGGACGCGGCTCTGGTCTTCCCATTGGAGATCAGACCGGGGTCCGGCTGCGACAGGTGCTTCCATGTTTGGGAGGTACGGGGAGGGGGGAGGATGGGGAACGTTGGGGGTTGGGACTGGGAGTTTGGGGAAAGGGGTTGACAATGATTGGACACATAATCTTGGGACAGGGGGGGTGGGTGCATGGGACTGGTCTCTGTACACAGTGTTGATGCACTTCTTTCTCCCGAGGTGTGCTTGCCTCTTGGGTCCATCCTATGGCCGATTTCTGTGGTTGCGATTAGATGGCGGTTGAAGGTCGGGACACTAGAGCGTTTGGGGCATGTATGCGTGTGGTGAGTTGGAATGTGCGGGGCATGTTGGACAAAATCAAGAGAGGAGCTGTGCTGAGGTTTGGGAAAAGGGAAGGAGCGGATATTTTATTGCTGCAGGAAACGCACTGATTGGGCACCAAAGTACTTAGCTTGCGAAGATATGGGTACGACCAGGTCTACCACGCAGGGTTTACTCGGGGCTCCCGGGGGGTGGCCATCTTAGTACATCGGAGGCTGTCTTTGTTTATGACTCACAGTGGACAGACCCGCAGGGTAGGTACCTATTTATTAAAGGCATGATAGGTGCTGAGACATGGGTGATTGGAAGTATATATGCTCCCCCTCCATTACAATGGACATTGATTGAAAAGCTCTATATGGTGTGGTCTGAAATCCCTGAGAGTCTGGCGGTAATAGGAGGCGACTGGAATGATGTCATGCAGTGCCGGATGGACAGGTATAGGCCAGGGGGTGATTCATGGGTTGACGCATCTACCAAACTGAATGACGTGGCCCGAGGACTGGGTTGGGTGGACACTTGGCGCTGTTTGCACGCGAATAGTCGAGAATATACCTATGTCTCGGTTGTGCATAAATCCTTCTCCAGACTTGATTATGTGTTCGTCCCTAACGCCTTAATGGGGAGAGTCGAATCAGCATCTATTTTACCCAGGGGCCTGTCGGACCACTCTCCAGTGGCGGTGACCCTCACATTGGGGACAGAGAGACGGCCATTCCGATGGCGCCTCTCAGCTTGGAATCTGCAGCAGGCAGAATATCAGGAACATATGGGGGATGCCATTGCCCACTATTGGGACAAAAACTTGGGCTCGGTGGCAGATGCCCAGACGGTTTGGGAGGCCCTTAAACCCACGCTGCGTGGAGTGGACATAGCCTGGTGCTCTACTGCCTGGAAGAAACGAAGGGAGGGATTGATTCAGGCTGCGGCAAAAGTCGAGGACTTGGAGTCCCGCTGCGGCACGGCTAGTGATAGCGGTGGAGTGCAACAGCTGCTCCACGCCCAACAGCCCTATGCATCTCTATTCCTGGATGAGGCGCGTCAGGTATGGCTGGCGACGAAGAGCAGGATATATCAGTGGGAAGATCAATAAAGCACGATGCTGCACAGACTCTGCCAGAACACCCTCCACCTGCAGGTGCTGCCAAGCCTTACAGATGACACCGGGGCGCAGATTTCATCCCCGAAGTCTCTGGCTGACAGCTTCGCCAGTCACTACGTGACCCAATATGCCCCGCGAGATTGCCTCTCCCCACTAGATATTGATAAATTTCTTGCAGACCTCCCACCCCGGGCGTTACCCGAGGATGTGAGGGGCAGACTTGAGCTGCCATTGTCGGCCGAAGAACTTGGTACGGCTCTAGGGGAACTTAACACAGGCAAGACCCCGGGACCCAACGGGTTCCCGAGTGAGTTCTTTAAGAAATACTATCTCCAACTGGGACCACATTACGGGAGAGCCCTGGAGGCGGCGAGAGAGAGCGGATTCTAACACGTAGACTGGAGACATGCAGAAATCGTGGTATTCTGCAAGCCGGGTAGACCGCCTGACAAACATGAGTCGTATCGCCCGATCTCTTAGTTGAATATTGAGGCCAAAATACTGGCCAAGGCCCTTGCGAACCGACTCCTCCCGTACATAACGGAATTAATACAACCGGATCAGGCGGGGTTCATGCCCCATAGGGCAATGCGGCATAACATCAGGCGAGCACATGTGGCGGTAGCCGCGATGTGTGGTGCCAAGATCCCGGCAGCATTGCTCTTGGCTGATATCGATAGAGCGTTCAATTCCCTTAGCTGGACCTATCTCTTTGCTCTACTCCCGCGACTTAACTTGGGCCGATCTTTATGTCTTATGTGAAACTCCTCTATACAAACCTGACGGCATTGGTGAGGGTGGCGGGCGCCACGTCGGTGGCCTTCCCCATCGGGCGGGGCACTAGGCAGGGATGCCCCCTTTCGCCGTACCTCTTCGCGCTTGCCATGGAGCCGCTCGTGGCTTGGGTCAGGATGGATGCTCAAATACGAGGATTGGAGTGGGAATCGGGGCCATCAGATAGAATTGCCTTATACGCGGACAATGTCCTACTATTCCTCACGGATGTGAATAAGTCGGGACCTAGAGTTCTGGAGATTATGAGGATCTTTGGGGAGGTGTCGGGACTGTTCATAAACCCACGGAAATCTATTATCTGGGCGCCGGGAGATCGACTAGAATTGGGACAATGGGCGTCGCCCTTGCAGATAGCGGTTGGAGGCCTTAAATACCTAGGGGTTTTTCTGATGGCCTCACCAGATGTCTCCTGGGAACGCAACGTGGTGCCGGTGTGGGACCGAGTTCAGTCTGAGATGAAATTCTGGGCTCGTATGCCGCTAAATATATATGGCAGGTCAGCGATCTTTAAAATGGTCGCCCTCCCGAGACTCCTATACCAACTGCAGAATCACCCGTTCTCAATCCCGCCCCGTTGATTCCAGCAAGTGAACTCGTGTTTGGGTCAATTTCTATGGGCAGAAGGCACGGTGCGCGTCGCTCTCCGTACCTGCTTTTTATCCACGTACTGCGGAGGGTTGGCCACAACAGACATTTTATCATACTACCAAGCGTCTCACCTCCTTATTTTGAATGAGTGGTGGTATGGAGACAGGGGGGACCCGGCATACGCTCTTGAGCGTTGCTGGATGGAGCTGCACTCGCTTCACACATCCTATACTCGGCGCCATTGAGGAAGAGATTTCCGTGTGCTACACAGGTGATCTTTCAGATCTGGCGACAGGCACTGCGCCGCATGGGATGGTGGCGGGGTAAACTTACGGAGGAGACCCCGCTCTGGCGAAATGGCCAACTCCCGATGTTGGCGTCCTTGCACGGTTTCCGGGGGTGGGATTCTATTGGAATCTCGAACCTGGGACATGTGATGCGGGGTACGACCCTTAAATCCTTTCAGGAACTCAGTCGGGAATAATGCATGCCCAAGACACAGTTTTTGAGGTACCTGCAGTTTTGCCACGCTATTACACCCGCATTGGAGGGCCTGGACTCTCTGCCCGAATTTAGCCCATTAGAAGCTAAAGTGTTCATGGGGGATCTAGTTGACAAAAAGATTTCCTGTATCTATCAAACTTTGGTTGTCCACTGTTCATCGTCCCTACAACACCTGTGGGAGGTTTGGGCAGGAGATGTGGGGGATATAGAGGAGGAAGATAGGCGGGAAGCTCTGGAGGCCCCAAGGGGAGCAGCCATTGCGGTACGCTTACGTTTTATCCAATTCAAATACCTGCACAGGGCCTATTACACCAGAGAGAGACTGTGGAAGGCAGGGTTGATTGTGTCCCCCGAATGCCTGAGATGTGGTCAAGCAGTAAGCACTTTCCTGCACACAGTGTGGAGTTGCGACAGATTGACGCAATGGTGGACGGGTGTTTGGGATTCCCTATCGGAGGTGCTGGGTTGGGAACTCCCGCGCACCTCCAAACTGGGCCTTCTTCATGTCCTTGAGGGGGTGGGGGGTAATATTTATAAGAGACATTTGCTATTGCTGGGCCTTACTGTTGCGAAGAGAGACATAGCTAAAGCCTGGAAGGATACTCGGGCTCCCAGTGTGACAGTATGGAAGCAGGGCCTTGACTTTTGTATGGGACTAGAGCGGCCCGTGTATGAAGCCAGAGGATGCCCCAAGAAACACTACAAAATTTGGAAACGATGGGCAGACTACCGGGGGATTTGGCTGGAACCGCCGGCAATACTCAGTGATAAAGGGGTGCCAGAGTGATGGGGCCGGGGTTCAGTATGGCCCACGGAATCTTATTATGTGACTTCAGTTTGTATGATATTGAGGCTAGGCGACACTGTGTGGGGGAGGGACCGGGTGGAGGGGAGGGAGTTAGGGGGGTATGGGGGGGGTGGAGGGTAGTGTTGGGGTATGGGGCTTTTGCTATATACTGTATGGATCATAATTGATGCTGAACTGACTTGTTTGCAGTGCCTCCAGGGCTTGGAGTACTGCGGTTGTATGGTGATCCTTTAATAAAAAGAGTTAAAAAAAAAAAAGTTGCAATAGCTGGTTAATGAGCGTTAGAGCTGTACCGGTGTTCTTGCCAAGATGACGGCGTCGTTGGCATATAAAAGTGCCGGTATAAGTCGACGCCGAATTGCTGGTAGGTCTTGGCTCTCTTTAACCATCTCAGACTCCAACCCATTTGTATACAGTGTGAATAGGAAGGGGGCCAGAACACACCCCTGTCTGACCCCCCTCTCTATCCTGAATGGCTCGGTCAGCTCTCCCTCTACCCCATATCTTACCCTAGCCAATGCATCTGAGTAGATCTCTCTTAAGAAATTCACCAGCGGGGGATCTACCCCCATATCTAAAATTATCGCCCACATTTTTGAATGACTAACACAGTCGAAGGCTTCTGTCAGGTCTGCATAGACCATGTGCAGGGCTCCTCCCTTCGCTGAAACGTACTTCCCTATTAAAAGGGCAAGATTCAAAGCTTGATCGACCGTGCCAAGGCCTTCTCGGAAGCCGTATTGTAAGTCTGATAGTATACTATTATCAGAGGCCCAGACCTGGAGACGGTCTAACAGAATTCGTCCAGTGGTTTTACCGAGGGAATCCAAAAGCGATATGGGCCGATAGCAGGCCGGGCTGTGACAATCGCCTTTTTAAAAAATTGGTACCAGGATTGACGTGGACCACGACTCGACAAATCCTATACTGATAGCTGCTTCCAAGACTCTCGTTAAAATAGGAGACCACAAGTCTAAATTGTATTTAAAAAGGTCCACTGGGACCCCATCGGGGCCTGGCGCTTTACCAGATTTCGACATTTTAAGGGCAGTGATGACTTCTTTGTGTGCAAATTTTAACTGTAAAGGGTAATTAATTACCTTCATACACTCCGGTGGACCTGATAGACTATCATCTTCTTTTCTGAAGATGTTTGAAAATGTTCGACCCAGGCGGCGGCGTCTACCGCCACCTCCAGCTTCGGGGGATCATTACCATCACGGAGAAAGGGAGATTTAACTACCCTCCAAAAGGTAGTATTATCTTTCATGGTTCAGCTCTCGTGCAGCTGCTTCCATAAAGTGTCCTTAATCTGGGTTTTGCGATTTTTTTGCGCTAACTTGTAACTTTTCCTTAGTTCCGCTATTTCATTTCTATCCCTTATTTCCTTTGTTAAAGCTACCTTTAATTTTGTATAGGATTTTGTACAGTCTGAGTTGAACCAACCCCTCCTAGTAGACCCTTTCAATTTCTTCTTACATAGTAATTTGTCTCTTATTGTTTTAGTAATAATATTATAACTAGACAGTACCAACTCAGGGGTAGCGGCCAGATCTAAACAAGTAAGCACAGGGGGCAAGGCTTTCTTTAATACATTGCTCATTAATAATTCTTTGTCTACCTTACCCCATTTCAATGAAAAACCATTAAGTCTGTCTAAATAGAGAGATTGCTGGTCCAAGATGCTCCAATAAACTTTCTCGGTCATAGCGGAGGGGCTGCTTGTTAAGACTCTATTTGGAAAGTGATCGCTAACTGCGTTCATGATTGTTTCAAAGTTGCCTAATCTTGATGTAATACTATTCGAGGTGAGTATAATAGCGAGTTCATAAACTTTATTTCGATTCATCCAAGGAATCATAAAAGTATGCATTTAGATAAAAACTAATTTTACAGATTTTACAAAAGGTTTGCAGATTTACCTAAACAAGTTATTAACATACAATGAGGTACTTCACAATATCAAAAAGGTCACTAAAAACAATTAAAATCCCTAAAAATTGACATAAACCATAAAAAATAAAAAAGCCCAAATATGCAATAGTAAAATGCTATCTGCTAATACAATTTATAGATATCACATGAAAAACCGATAGAACCTTTCACATTAGCCTGTAATCTTACATCAGGTATATATTTCAATATTTCAATAGCGATTCCTAATGGTAAATGACAATTTAATAAAGCTAAGCATGGCACTACATATAGCAGCAGAATGCAATGATTTTAAATGCTCATAGCCCTCTTTATAATTACAGGGACGAATGTCCATTAATATCGGTTTAATAAACCGGTTTCTCTGATTTTTGTACAAAGAGCAAAAAAGAACAAAGTGCAAAGTGCATTGTTGAGCTTTGTTATTGCATGGGCAAGGGGGTAGCCTCTCACACCAACCTCCTTGTTTCGGAAAAGCAAAAAGGAAATGCAATATGTTTAGTCAAAATCGTGTCAAATAAAATCGCCATTGCGTATGTACGGTAAAAGACAGATAAAATTGATGCTGCAATTTACCCCTATGATATTGTGCTTGTTCATTGTGTTTTAACTGACCCAAAGTATCACGATGAGGGTTCCTAATTACAATCCTTGTGTCCTGCTGAATAAATTCTGGACTTTCATAAATATGACCTAGACCAATTTTATAAAAGGTTTCCTTCACGTATGACAGCCATGAGATCCGCATACCATGATCCGATCTTAGGTAATCCTTAAAGATTTCTTTCGTAAGCTGCAGGTCCTCAGATAACCAAAATTTCCCCCACAGGAGTAATGGGGAGACATGAATAATATCGCTCACAAATTCTATACCCATCTCCAAATGGGAAAAATCATTTGGTGAACTGGTTGGAATTGACAAAAGGCGCTTTAAAAACGTATTCTCCATGACTTGTATTTGGGTGGATTTATGTGTCCCCCACACCCCCGCCCCATAGGTGGCAACAGGCAAACATTTTGCTTTATATAAGGTCTTTAAGTCAGCAATTGGTTTTTGACCCAATTTACTTGCGAAACGGAAAAGTGCCTCTATGGATCGCGTGGCTTTTTGTACTCGTGCCGTTATTAATGGGTCCCAGCTCAAATTTTTGTTAAATAGATTACCTAAATAATTGAAATTCTCAACTTTTTCAATACTCAGGTTGTCTACAACAAACCTACGGGTTTTTGTCCCTCTAGGACCACATACCATAACAAAAGACTTTGTAAAATTGACCCTAAGGTCTAGGTCCTGCATGTAATCATTAAATGCAGTCAGACACTGTTGCATGCTATTAGCAGTTAGAGTCATCAATACAGTGTCATCAGCATAGGACAACAAAGGTATATGTCTACCATTTACTTTAGGGAAATCTGAACAATTCTTTAGCAGAAACTTTTCCAAACCATTTGTATAGACTAAAAACAAAAAAGGGGCCAAAATACAGCCCTGGTGTACCCCTTCAGTCGAAGGGATCGATTTTGTTTTTTCTTCCCCGGGCCATATCTAATCGACACAGTAGTAGAAGCGTGTAATCTGTGAAGCAAGGTAAGCAAAGGTTCCTCGAACCCCATAGCATCCATCATCCGCCATAGTTTGTGCCTACATACAGTGTCGAAGGCACTGGATAAGTCCATGAAGGCCAGGTGCATAGAAACACCCCTGGCCTTCATGTACTTGCCCATGACCAGGGCCAAATTCAAACACTGCTCTGTGGTCCCCTTACCTCTCCTGAACCCATACTTTGAGTCTACGATAAGGCCAGACGAGTCTGCCCAGGTCTCCAGGCGGGATAGTATAACCCTCCCCATCAGCTTACAGGATGCATCTATTAATGAGATTGGCCTGTAACAGCACGGGTCGCGTTTGTCACCTTTTATAAAAAACTGGGTCAACTACCGCCTCTTTCCATGACAGAGGGTTACGCCCGACCATGATCGCTCTAAAGACATTAAGTAGTAATGGAGCCCACACGTCAAGGTTACTTTTAAATAAGTCTAAAGGTACTGCATCAGGACCTGGAGCTTTTAATAAGATGCATTTCCTTAAGGCCTCCTCAACTTCTGGGAGGGAAAGCGATAGACTAAGTGCTAGCGCTGTTTCATAACAAAAATCAATATGCCCCTCACTATTAGTAGCCAAACAAACACCATTTGGATTAAAAATGTTGGCATAATGGGCTTCCCAGGTTTCTCTCGCTAAATGGGTAACCATACTACACTTTTCCTCACTATTGAGGAAGGGGCGATTTACTATCTCCCAGAAAAGCCTACTATCCCTCAAATCTGAGGCTTTCTCCGGATCATCCCAAGCCTTCTTTTTTAATTCCAATTTCTGCTTCATAATAGTATCCTTATAAGATTTCTTTGCGCTTTTAACCAGTTCCTTGTCCGAGGTACTTGGCGTAACGCCTTTTTTAATAATAATGTTTGTGCTCTCGAACACTCAGCATCAAACCATTTATGCTCCCTTGGAACTCCCTTACCTATCGGTTTAACAAGGTGAGTGGCCACATTTCCGCAAAGAACTTCAAAGTTCTGAATTATCATTTCTGGCTCAGATGTGGACGTTAAACAAATATCTACCTCTAGATTATTTGTCTTGAAAATCGTTTCCTCCAGCTTTCTCACATCAACCCTGTCCCACTTTAGGGTTAAGCCTTGGTTTTGGCTATATTTCATTGGTTGCTCAGTGAGCTGGCTTCTCACAATCTCAGGGCACAATTTCAGAACAAGGGGGTTATGGTCACTAGCAGGATTTACTTTTATTTTAAATTCATCAACAAAATGAGTATACCTACTAGAAACCATAGCAAAATCAATTACACTCATTTGACCCCCCCGTTCCTTGGAAAGTTGGTAATGGCAAAGATTCACAAGTGATTGGCATATCTAAAATACAAAAAGGTCATTTATCACAATGATGTTATTCAAAGTCTCTCCTTGTGGCGTGTGCTTAAAATGCAGTAGTGACTGCTCATTCGTATCAACCAAGCCACAGGCCCTGGACCCACTAAGTTTGCACAGAGAACAATTAAAATCCCCTACCCACATAATGAGCAGAGAAGATGAGCTATTCGACACCTTAGCTATCTCCCCTTGTAACATATCAATTACAAATGTGGAGTTAGGGTCAAAGATATTGTAATACCAATTGATCGAAAGCATAGGAACTGGGAACAGATTCGTAATCAGAAGCAGTTGGTACCAAGGACAATCCACAACTTCAAGTGTTTTTACAGTATTATATTTTACAGAAATAGCAGTCATTAAGCCGCCCTTTGCCCTTCCTGCCTGTGATGGTTCAGCATGTACATTGAAGGATTGGTATCCATCCAAGTCTCGATCATTTCTGCTCCAAGTTTCTTGGAGACAGATAATGTCGAAACTTGCTATATATTTGGACCATGCCTCGTCCTGTAACCTACGGGAAAGACCTGCTATATTCCATGTAATTAAGCGGAAGGTACACCCATCTAGTTGGTTACTTGGAGAAACTGGGGGCATACGTTCCACAATTGGATACGTGTCACTACTAACAACCGTTTCTACCACTGCTGGTCTTTCCACTAACAATCTAATTAAACTTTCAGAAGGTACCTTGCCAATTTTCTTAGCCACAATATCCCCACTAGGGCCATTCACAAGTCAGTCCACCGCCTCCAATCCCCTGAGTGGCTCAAATCGATTTCTCAAAGGGAGATGCTGGGTCGCCCAATCAAATTGGTTCTCGCCATAAGGTCTCCCCCGACAATGGTTATATGTTGGAGGAGGTAGACCACAATTCATATAGGGATAGAAATAACTTAGACCTATGGATTGGATATCTCCCACTCTGCCAAACCTTGGTTCTTGGCAAATGTAATTGACTACCCAGGGGTCTCTAAAATTGACAATAACACAGTCACCCTCCAGGTCCTTCTTACTGCTACCCAACCAGCTCACTCTTCTGACACTTAAAATCTCTGCATTAGAATAGGGTGGGGAGCGTTCTATTTTTATTCAGCCAAAAAGTGACTTTATTTTTCAGCTCCCTGTGTGACTCTAGTTGGTTTGCCCTGATACCCGGGATGCCTGTCGATATGATTGTATACAATGCTGATTCAGGGGGAAGTTTTATACAAGGTAGCTGCTGTGTGGAATCAACATTGCCCAATAATTGTTGTCCCTTTAGCTCTTTACCCAATGGTTTTACAGGCGATGCAGGCTGCAAGCTAGTCGCCCTGTTTGCCCCTGAACCCCTGTCACTAGTA
Source organism: Lissotriton helveticus (assembly GCF_964261635.1). Lineage (NCBI taxonomy): Eukaryota > Metazoa > Chordata > Amphibia > Caudata > Salamandridae > Lissotriton > Lissotriton helveticus. Next base: position 919,574,841 of record NC_136069.1, read on the forward strand.
GTGCGTGGGGGATTACTCACTACCGGATTTTTCACTGAACTTACAGCAATGGGTAATTGAACAACCCTGCTAGATTTGGTGGGTTTACTAGGCCCACGGGATGGGGTAGCCAAGGCTTTTGTGCCTTCTCTCTCTAAGCCCTTTGTCAGCTTATCCAACCTAGATGTGTTCGCACTGACTAGCTTTTCCAATTGGTCAAGTTTTAAATTAATTACTTTCGACCTTTCCAGTAACTGTAGCATCAATGATTTAACAAGTTTTCCTATTTCTCCCAATAACCCCTCATTTACACTACATTGAGTTGGTAATTGGGTAGAGGCAGGGGACACCCTAGACAAGCTAGGGGATTAAACTACCGTAGGTGGGGCCTGATTCACATTTTGTGTCTTTGGTATTTTTGCACAACCACCCTTCCGATGTCCTCCCCCTCTTTTCCTTTCACTAGTTGTTACTATGGTTGTAGGTTTTATTTTTGTAGGTTTTATACTCGCTCCTAGCACCTGCTCTAGAGCTTTTGGAGGGGATCTCTGTGGTGTTAGAGATTTAGAAACTATACTGCTCGAAGCACTTGAATCGATACTACTTGGGGTAAGGCTTACAATGGAACAAGCCACCAGATCATCGTCAGGCCCCTCCAACAATGAACATGGGCTCAAACTCGGGACGACCAAAGGATCTATTGGTCTAAATTGTTCTGGAGTGGCCGCTGACCCAATAGTGCCCAGAGAAGAACGCTTCCCAGTTAAAAGGTCTATGGACAGGCGTTTTCCGTATATGCTATTTCTTTTCCCAGAATTACCGTTGCCCGTTAAATAAAATGATCAAGGGTCCCAGTAGCCACCCCGCCATTTGTGGAAAGGTGATCTTTTTCCCCCTCCCTGGGCGTGGTGCCATTTAGTAAATTAACAACTATGACTTAACCAGCAAACAGAAAAGACAGCAAGCTATTTGCGACAATAAGATTAACCCTTCGCTACCATCGAGCAGCAAAGATAATAAGTATATGTTAGAACACTTAACAATACCAAATTTAAGGTGTAAAGAGCTTGGCCCAGCCCGGCCTCGATCGTCCTTGGACGGCCTCAGACGGCCTGCCCTTTGCCCGGGCTTCGCCCGGCTCGTCCCGCGATGCGCGGTTCCGGTGTTGATTTTAAATACCTGGTCTGCTCTGGGTGTTGCGGGAGGTTGTCTCTGTGCCGCACTACCTTGTGGGCGATGTAGTCTCCCTCAGCCTTCTCTCGGGAGTGGCCCAAGGTATGAGCGTTTCTCGCGAAGCGGGAAACGCGGGAGGTGGATAAAAAGTCCTTGGGGGGTTCGTAGATCAGCCCCAGTCCATGCCCCCCACTGCTACTGCCGGTTTCAGTTGCCAAATTCTAAAGGCAAAGGTTTCGCAAGATGCACGGTTCCGGTGTTGATTTTAAACACCTGGTCTGCTCTGGGCGTTGCGGGAGGTTGTCTCTGTGCTGCACTACCTTGTGGGCGATGTAGTCTCCCTCAGCCTTTTCTCGGGAGTGGCCCCAGGTACGAGCATTTCCCACGAAGCGGGAAACGCGAGAGGTGGATGAAAAGTCCTTGGGGGTGTTCGTAGATCAGCCCCAGTCCGTGTCCCCCAGTGCTACTGCCGGTTTCAGTCGCCAAATTCTGTAAATTTCTGGGAACCTCGCTGTCCAGGACTATTACTTTTGGGTACCCTGTATAAAATCAATTATACTATTAGAACGTCTCCCATTAAAGGTTGCAGAGAAGGGGACTGGAGGGCAAACTATTTCGTTTGCAGAGCCCAGGTTCGTACCTGCCATTATTTAGTTCATGTGGTCTCCACTGATCGTGTGTGAAAAGTGTGTCGAGTTATTCCCACCCTCGTCCTCAATTCCACAGTTTTTAGTGCCGCTTCCTTTACACAATGTCAAATTAAAATCACCGCCCCATACTAATGTTACAGACTTTTTAATATATTTCTGAGATAAATCCTGGATTAAAATAGAAATCTTATTTAGAACATCAATTAGTCCCGATGTATTCAAATTATTATAAAAATGTATAATAATGGAGATGGAGGCAGGATTATGGGCCATCATAGGGACCTGGTAATTAGTTCCTAACCTTAGAACTTCAATTTTGTCAGCAGGCAGGGCATTAGATATATATATTATCAAGCCCCCCTTAGCTCTTCCAGAGGGAGATGGAATGGCTTCTGAAAAATAAGTTTTGTATCCCAGCAAATGTACTGGGGTACATAGCCATGTTTCCTGTAGACCAATAATATTATGTGTTGTTACTTGTGCTCTCCAGTTAGTATTTGTAAATTTATTCTGTAGTCCAGCCACTTTCCAGAAGATAATGTCCAACATTGATTTCTTTTTATCTATTTCAGGAAGAGGATTAGGATTCGGTGAGGAGTGTACTATCTGGGGTGTTACAGATGAATAGGACTGTTCAATAACTCTCTTCTCATATACGCCTACATATCTCCAGCAAACGTCAAGCTTCTTAAATCATACATACTGGGTGAAAGGACCTTGGAAGCATTTAGTGAGTCAGTATGGTTTGATACGCATGGGGCCGTGGGCAGTACATTGTTTTTTTTTTTGTTTTTTTTTTTTTAAAAAAAAACCTTTATTGTGAAATTGCAAAAGAACAAATACGGGCCCACAACCATCCGGCCGGCCACAACCTCATTCGAGACAATGTTGCAAGCAATGCTGCGACTCAGTAGCACATCTACACTAAGTAGCAATCAATTAGGGTTACACCAGACATTATCGTGTTACTGAGAACAGGAGCAATGAAGGTTAATTTTAAAGGTTTTTCTCTTAATACAAAATGATTTCAAATAAAGCACAAAAAGAGACGGAGTCCGGACAATCCTCTGACAGCATGAGTGGGCAACAACGTGGAAGAAGTATCAGCAAGCAATGCAATTCCCCACTCGCATGGCGACACAAGGATATATGCAACAGGAATAATAAACAACAGATAGAGATCATGTCACCCGTTACCCACCCCGTAACAAACCAACCTGCGGACCCAAGTTAAAGCAAGAAAGAAAAGTGTTGAGAAAAGAAACAAAAAAATAAGGCCCATAGTAACAAAGACGGAAAAATAATAATCCCCACCACCTACCCCCCACCCTACACGCATGCAGGGGCTACGGCCTACCCCCCCCCAGCAGTGTGCCTGTCGCCCAATAATGAACCCGAAATATAGAAAGGAGAGAAAGAGAGAAAAGAAAAAGGAAACCACAAAAGATTGGAGGAGGGTAAAATCGAAATTCTCCCGGAGTTCTCCGCCACAAGTGTGAATTCTACCCCTTACATAACAAGCAATCGCAAATGACATAAGCACAGGATGAAATGGGGAGAATTATCACATGTCACAGTAGTACGTGTTGTGGAAGCGCCCCAGACCGAGTCCCCACCAGCCACTCAATCACAAGATGTAAAAAGGAAATCCCTAGCCCTGGCCAGTTCGTGGGCGGCTCCCTAAGCGTGGCGCCAAAAGAAGACCCGCCCCAGTGCGAACAAAGGAACAAAATGGCCACCTTTGGTGAAGAAGACGTGCACCAACACAAAATGGACATCGCCAATCACAAACAGTTCCATTGTCCCAAAGAAGGTGAATTCCCAGTTTCGCCCGATAAAATGCAGTACAGTGTAGGGACATCCCAGCCAGCGAGACAAAGGCAGCAAGGGGAACAGGCAGTTGTAGCAGCGACATCAGAAACGAAAGTAGCGACATCAAGGGCAACGGCGCAGGCCCCGGCAGAGAGGGAGACATTGTAGCGCTGCTCAGGAAGGCGGATTGCAGGACACAAGCACCCTCATAGCTGGAGGACCGATCGTCCCCGTACTCATGTGGTAGCACCGTAGCCAAGTCAAAGAACAGCGGAGGCAGGGCAGCACATCCATTAGAGCAGGGCAGCGGTGCATTGTCCAGAGCCAGTGCGACAGCATCAAGTTTCCCACACAGCACTTGGGAGCACTTCTCCCATTCAGAACTGAAATCGGCAAGAGCGGCCAGGACTGAGCCATACGTTAACACCGGCTGTCGATCTAACCAGCCCGCAACATGAAACGTGACACACGGCCCAACACTTCGCTCAGGTGTACTCAGGGCGACACAGTCCGGAGTAGAGGAGACACTCACCCCACCAGCCAAAAAGCCAGCCGCCATTACACCTCGCAGGGGATACACAGGATTGCGGTGGTGTAACCGGCACCGAGAGGCAGGAGGCAAAGCCGCCGAACTTGTCCGGTCACGTTAGAGATGATCTGCCCACAGCGAGCGTCGTCCCATTTGTGGCTCGAGGCGGGGGAAAAAATGGGGGGTAACCACCATCGTCCGGCAAGCGCCAAAATGGGGTCAGCGCCGCACAGCCCGCCTGCATTGTTCCATAATGAGAAAGGAACAGAATAAGCTCTCACTCAGCCGATGCGCGCAGGTCGAAGCAGGGTCCGTCGTTTCCCTTCACAGCAGACAGCGCGTCGCAAGATGCCAGCTCCGTCCCAGCCCGGGCCGCCGCCCCAGCAGCCTCCAGCGGCATACGAGAACGCCGGTCCCGGTTCCAGGGCAACAAAGGCTAGCAAACAATCTCAACGATATCTCCGGTTTCCAGGCAGGCAGGGACCTCGGAGGAACGCGAACCACCACCACGCACTATCACAGTCCTCCCGCTGTAGAATGATAGCAGGATAGTATCAGGATAACATCGCGGGAGACAAAGGCTTGCGGAGCCGGGAGCCTACACGTCCGTCCCGGTCGCCATCTTAGCTCCTCCCGGGGCAGTACATTGTTAAGTCAATCTACCCCATCCAGACCCGTAAATGCAGCAAATCGATTTGAGGTATGGATGTTGAAAATTGAGCCCCCCAGGGTATTCTGATGTGGATTCATTAACCTTGATTGCTGGGGTAATAGGGACCTAGGATCAAAATAACTCAGATCGTGTAACCTGATCCCCTCCCCTCCGTTCTCGTGGTACCAATCGTTAAGGCATGAAATAACCCTGCGGTCCCTAAAATTGATGATTATAACATCGCCCTGAATGTCTTTAGGCCTCTGTCCTACCCATCTGAGCCTTCGCACGTGCAGGATTTCCCCGTTGATGTTGGGGGGTAATGGTTTGTTGTTCCTTAGCCAATAAGTAACTTTATTTTTGAGTTCAGGATACCCTTCAGTTTTCCCTATTTTCAATTCTGGGACCCTTGTCAATACCGCAACATAAGGGGCCGCTTCTGGCGGCCGATCTATTTGTAAATTGGGGCCATTAAGGTTCCTGGTATTTAACTTCTCCCTAACACTATTTCCATGTATATCCACTAACTTATTTACGTGTTCAATGGATCCTTTCGTCCTAGATGCTTTTAGGTCACTGCTTATCTTCGTTGGAATTGGTGTTTTATCAGGCAGTGAGTGTGGGGGTTCTAGTGTTTTGTTCACCTTACTTACATTATGAGTCCCAGGTTTCGCTGTTAGAGTTATTTTCCTGTTATCATCTACTAAATCCTTTAATAAAACTGTGTTTGAGGTAACAGCAGCTTCTATTGACACCAAATGATTGGCTAACCTTTTAACTCTTTCCGCCAATGGGAGTAAAAAGGACTTCACTAGTACCTCAATATTCCCCATTAACTCTTGGTTTGAGGGAAAGGGAGTCGGTGTCTGAGCTGTAGCTGTATTCTCAGTTCTTATGATATAACTAGTTGGAGGGTGTCGGGAAGTATTAGGTAGTTTAGCCTGCCTACCCTTACGTCTGTTTCCCCCCTCTTTCTCTTTAATGTATGCCCTTTACGTTGTGTTGGGATTTGAGATTTATTTTTTGGATTGGACATTAGAGGATTAGTTATCAAGGATTCTTCTGAGATTATTTCTAATACAGGATCTATGCTTGAATCCTTGTTACTGTATGACCTGCTAAGCTCAGATAATGTTGTAGCATCTTGAAGTAGAAAGGGAACACTGATATCACTATATATGGATTTTTCCTTCCCTGAAGTCGGAGTCGGAGTGGTCGCTAGTTGGAGGGGTCCTAACGATGAGCGTCTATTCTGAAGTTCTGTAGAAAGGCGGCGCTCAGTGATGGCTATCTCATGTTCCAGCACTGAGGCCGCCCTTGTAATAAACTGGTCAAGGGTCCCCCTCACAGACTCACCCACTAGGGATTTCCTTCCCTTAACACCCCTTGAGGTTATGTTCCAAGACACCTCTATACTCGTTCACTATATGGACTAGGGTACAGTTAGTAGTAGTACAACCAGACCAAAAACAATATGGCAATAGGTCAGTAAATGCTGGAACTAAAGTTCAATGTACCTTATGTTGCAGAGTCCCGAATAGCCTGTATTTGAGAGGAAAGAGAAAATGCCCAGCCCAGCCTCCTCTGGCCTCTGAGGGCCACAGAGGGCCCACCCTTTGCCTGGGCTTAGCCCGCGCGCGGTCCCGCGCCGCGGGGGCTGTGCTTGATTTTATGCGCCTCCGGGCGCGATGGTGTTGATGACGACTTCCGCCGCTGGGAAGTCTGGGTGTTGTGGTCCAAGGTCCCCCTCCACACTGCGGCCGCGGCAAGGTGGTGACTGCGGTGGTGGGAGGGAGACGGCCAGCGGGTACAGCGGCGTCAAAGGAAGAAGCAGCGAGGAAACAATGCCCAGAGTCTATGTGGCAGCAGGTAAGTGGTCCAGAGAAGCGTCGCCCACTTCCACTGGGGCTGCGCTTGATTTTATGCGCCTCCGGACGTGATGGTGTTGATGACGACTTCCGCCGCTTGGAAGTCTGGGTGTTGTGGTCCAAGGTCCCCCTCCACACTGCGGCCGCTGCAAGGTGGTGATTGCGGTGGTGGGAGGGAGACGGCCAGCAGGTACAGAGGTGTCAAAGGAAGAAGCAGCGAGGAAACAATGCCCAGAGTCAATGTGGCAGCAGGTAAGTGGTTCAGAGAAGCATCGCCCACTTCCACCAGGGCTGCGCTTGATTTTATGCGCTTCCGGGCGCAATGGTGTTGATGACGACTTCCGCCGCTGGGAAGTCTGGGTGTTGTGGTCCAAGGTCCCCCTCCACACTGCCACCACGGCAAGGTGGTGACTGCGGCGGCGGGAGGGAGACGGCCAGCGGGTACAGCGGCGTCAAAAGAAGAAGCAGCGAGGAAACAATGCCCAGAGTCAATGTGGCAGCAGGTAAGTGGTTCAGAGAAGCGTCGCTTATGACTGGTTTAATTCCTTTCAACTGCAAGAACCTTGGCTGTGAATCTCCACCCCACCCATCCATGTCAAATATCTCTTGAGCAGGTTTTCCGAATTTTCTTAGTCAATGCTCATTTCTTTACCTTCTAAAATGATTAATGCAGTCTATATTTTGTTAGCTGTTAGCAAATTATCCACCATGCTTTTTCAAGTTTTTCCTGCCTATGTACTATTTTAGTAATTGTAGTGTGGTGTTATTTAATGTAGTGTCATATAACCTCTTGAATGTAGCAATTACTTCACTGCTTCTGGCCACCAGATTCATAATGGGGACTCGTAGTGTTTACCTACGATCATAAAACATTGTTTGCGATGGGTGTGATTCCAGTAATCAATGTAGGCAGTTTCAAAATGGATTGCTTAATAGGTGGATGGGTTGACCAAATCTATCTCATGAACAGAAGCTGTGCAATCACTTAGCATGGATTTTTTTCTTATTAAACACACATTTAGATAAAGACATGAGCTAGAATTGATGCTGTTAAGATCCAAGTGCAAAAAACAACAAGTGATGGACTGAATGTGGATCAATGTCACACACTCCCCCAGTCAAAAGATCTGGGCCCAAATCCATCGTTTTTTTGCACTCCACACCACCCTGGGTCAGATAATGGCTTTATGCAAATCAGCTCTGACCCTGTTGCCCCATGGGAACAGTCCAGTCCGAACTACAACAGCCATATCTTTCCCAGACCGGAATCAAGCATCCGAGGACCGGACCGGTTTCGAGGTAACACCTCTCTTCAGCCCGGCTAGCTTGACTCCAAGTGGTGTGGAGTGCCTGGGACCCACGTCTGGGCATCCCCAGCGCACTTAGGGCGGCAATTGCAAAAAACAACAAGTGATGGACTGAATGTGGATCAATGTCACACACTCCCCCAGTCAAAAGATCTGGGCCCAAATCCATCGTTTTTTTGCACTCCACACCACCCTGGGTCAGATAATGGCTTTATGCAAATCAGCTCTGACCCTGTTGCCCCATGGGAACAGTCCAGTCCGAACTACAACAGCCATATCTTTCCCAGACCGGAATCAAGCATCCGAGGACCGGACCGGTTTCGAGGTAACACCTCTCTTCAGCCCGGCTAGCTTGACTCCAAGTGGTGTGGAGTGCCTGGGACCCACGTCTGGGCGTCCCCAGCGCACTTAGGGCGGCAATTGCAAAAAACAACAAGTGATGGACTGAATGTGGATCAATGTCACACACTCCCCCAGTCAAAAGATCTGGGCCCAAATCCATCGTTTTTTTGCACTCCACACCACCCTGGGTCAGATAATGGCTTTATGCAAATCAGCTCTGACCCTGTTGCCCCATGGGAACAGTCCAGTCCGAACTACAACAGCCATATCTTTCCCAGACCGGAATCAAGCATCCGAGGACCGGACCGGTTTCGAGGGAACACCTCTCTTCAGCCCGGCTAGCTTGACTCCAAGTGGTGTGGAGTGCCTGGGACCCACGTCTGGGCATCCCCAGCGCACTTAGGGCGGCAATTGCAAAAAACAACAAGTGATGGACTGAATGTGGATCAATGTCACACACTCCCCCAGTCAAAAGATCTGGGCCCAAATCCATCGTTTTTTTGCACTCCACACCACCCTGGGTCAGATAATGGCTTTATGCAAATCAGCTCTGACCCTGTTGCCCCATGGGAACAGTCCAGTCCGAACTACAACAGCCATATCTTTCCCAGACCGGAATCAAGCATCCGAGGACCGGACCGGTTTCGAGGTAACACCTCTCTTCAGCCCGGCTAGCTTGACTCCAAGTGGTGTGGAGTGCCTGGGACCCACGTCTGGGCATCCCCAGCGCACTTAGGGCGGCAATTGCAAAAAACAACAAGTGATGGACTGAATGTGGATCAATGTCACACACTCCCCCAGTCAAAAGATCTGGGCCCAAATCCATCGTTTTTTTGCACTCCACACCACCCTGGGTCAGATAATGGCTTTATGCAAATCAGCTCTGACCCTGTTGCCCCATGGGAACAGTCCAGTCCGAACTACAACAGCCATATCTTTCCCAGACCGGAATCAAGCATCCGAGGACCGGACCGGTTTCGAGGTAACACCTCTCTTCAGCCCGGCTAGCTTGACTCCAAGTGGTGTGGAGTGCCTGGGACCCACGTCTGGGCATCCCCAGCGCACTTAGGGCGGCAATTGCAAAAAACAACAAGTGATGGACTGAATGTGGATCAATGTCACACACTCCCCCAGTCAAAAGATCTGGGCCCAAATCCATCGTTTTTTTGCACTCCACACCACCCTGGGTCAGATAATGGCTTTATGCAAATCAGCTCTGACCCTGTTGCCCCATGGGAACAGTCCAGTCCGAACTACAACAGCCATATCTTTCCCAGACCGGAATCAAGCATCCGAGGACCGGACCGGTTTCGAGGTAACACCTCTCTTCAGCCCGGCTAGCTTGACTCCAAGTGGTGTGGAGTGCCTGGGACCCACGTCTGGGCATCCCCAGCGCACTTAGGGCGGCAATTGCAAAAAACAACAAGTGATGGACTGAATGTGGATCAATGTCACACACTCCCCCAGTCAAAAGATCTGGGCCCAAATCCATCGTTTTTTTGCACTCCACACCACCCTGGGTCAGATAATGGCTTTATGCAAATCAGCTCTGACCCTGTTGCCCCATGGGAACAGTCCAGTCCGAACTACAACAGCCATATCTTTCCCAGACCGGAATCAAGCATCCGAGGACCGGACCGGTTTCGAGGTAACACCTCTCTTCAGCCCGGCTAGCTTAACTCCAAGTGGTGTGGAGTGCCTGGGACCCACGTCTGGGCATCCCCAGCGCACTTAGGGCGGCAATTGCAAAAAACAACAAGTGATGGACTGAATGTGGATCAATGTCACACACTCCCCCAGTCAAAAGATCTGGGCCCAAATCCATCGTTTTTTTGCACTCCACACCACCCTGGGTCAGATAATGGCTTTATGCAAATCAGCTCTGACCCTGTTGCCCCATGGGAACAGTCCAGTCCGAACTACAACAGCCATATCTTTCCCAGACCGGAATCAAGCATCCGAGGACCGGACCGGTTTCGAGGTAACACCTCTCTTCAGCCCGGCTAGCTTGACTCCAAGTGGTGTGGAGTGCCTGGGACCCACGTCTGGGCATCCCCAGCGCACTTAGGGCGGCAATTGCAAAAAACAACAAGTGATGGACTGAATGTGGATCAATGTCACACACTCCCCCAGTCAAAACATCTGGGCCCAAATCCATCGTTTTTTTGCACTCCACACCACCCTGGGTCAGATAATGGCTTTATGCAAATCAGCTCTGACCCTGTTGCCCCATGGGAACAGTCCAGTCCGAACTACAACAGCCATATCTTTCCCAGACCGGAATCAAGCATCCGAGGACCGGACCGGTTTCGAGGTAACACCTCTCTTCAGCCCGGCTAGCTTGACTCCAAGTGGTGTGGAGTGCCTGGGACCCACGTCTGGGCATCCCCAGCGCACTTAGGGCGGCAATTGCAAAAAACAACAAGTGATGGACTGAATGTGGATCAATGTCACACACTCCCCCAGTCAAAAGATCTGGGCCCAAATCCATCGTTTTTTTGCACTCCACACCACCCTGGGTCAGATAATGGCTTTATGCAAATCAGCTCTGACCCTGTTGCCCCATGGGAACAGTCCAGTCCGAACTACAACAGCCATATCTTTCCCAGACCGGAATCAAGCATCCGAGGACCGGACCGGTTTCGAGGTAACACCTCTCTTCAGCCCGGCTAGCTTGACTCCAAGTGGTGTGGAGTGCCTGGGACCCACGTCTGGGCATCCCCAGCGCACTTAGGGCGGCAATTGCAAAAAACAACAAGTGATGGACTGAATGTGGATCAATGTCACACACTCCCCCAGTCAAAAGATCTGGGCCCAAATCCATCGTTTTTTTGCACTCCACACCACCCTGGGTCAGATAATGGCTTTATGCAAATCAGCTCTGACCCTGTTGCCCCATGGGAACAGTCCAGTCCGAACTACAACAGCCATATCTTTCCCAGACCGGAATCAAGCATCCGAGGACCGGACCGGTTTCGAGGTAACACCTCTCTTCAGCCCGGCTAGCTTGACTCCAAGTGGTGTGGAGTGCCTGGGACCCACGTCTGGGCATCCCCAGCGCACTTAGGGCGGCAATTGCAAAAAACAACAAGTGATGGACTGAATGTGGATCAATGTCACACACTCCCCCAGTCAAAAGATCTGGGCCCAAATCCATCGGTTTTTTGCACTCCACACCACCCTGGGTCAGATAATGGCTTTATGCAAATCAGCTCTGACCCTGTTGCCCCATGGGAACAGTCCAGTCCGAACTACAACAGCCATATCTTTCCCAGACCGGAATCAAGCATCCGAGGACCGGACCGGTTTCGAGGTAACACCTCTCTTCAGCCCGGCTAGCTTGACTCCAAGTGGTGTGGAGTGCCTGGGACCCACGTCTGGGCATCCCCAGCGCACTTAGGGCGGCAATTGCAAAAAACAACAAGTGATGGACTGAATGTGGATCAATGTCACACACTCCCCCAGTCAAAAGATCTGGGCCCAAATCCATCGTTTTTTTGCACTCCACACCACCCTGGGTCAGATAATGGCTTTATGCAAATCAGCTCTGACCCTGTTGCCGCCCGCAGTTAAGATCCAAGTGTCATCTGCTGTGGCTCATTATACTCATCAATGGGAAAAACAAAAGCTATTTCTTTGACTTCAGCTACCAGCTGTAGCACATTCAATATTGCAACAGGTGGGGGGCGTTTCCAACAGCATGGCCGAGTAAGTCGGGAGCCTCTGCAGCTCCGGCGAGACGACAAGATCCGACAAGTAAAACGGTGTCCAGCGGTCCCGTCTTTGCCACTGCGGGAACTATAAAGGTACCGCCACGACCTGGCTGCGAGTGAAAGCGGGCGATGTAGCGTAAAACCGCCTAAATTGAATGAAAGCCCGAGGCATTCCTGAGAAACGCGGAGACGGACCCAAAATGGCAGCGCTCTGACTCGGAGACTGGGGCGGACGAAGCCGAAGCCGAAGATGCAGGGGACGGAAAGCAGCGTCAGATGAGGGGACTGGTGCTCCGGACTCGGCTGTAGACCCCCCGGGACTGAGCAAAGTGTCATGGGGCTTCTGTGGAATGCTAACGGGCTGCGCTGAAGAGGTCAGTCACAGCGGCCGCAAGAGACTAGCGCCTGGTGCGGCAGCCCGGAGAGGTGGGACCGTCTGGCGGTGAGGTCAAGCGATTGCACCCTGCCCTGGCAGACGGAGCGCTCGAGTGGGACACTGGGCACGGGGGCTAGCGGAGGTGATACGCGGCGGGCAAGGACCGCCGACCCAATGCCGGAGCTGGAGACGGGGGTATGGTGTTTGGGACCAGAGAGGCGGAGAGAGGCCTAGCGGGCAGATCCCTGTACATGGAGGGCTCCACATCGACCCTGCCCTCCTGAAGGAATCACGGCACTGAGCACTGAGGCAGCGCAACTCGGAAGGAGTGGAGCGCAGATCGGACGCTGGACCCGGAGGCAGGGGTGAGGCGCCTGGGCTGGGAGGTGGAGAAAAGCCTAGCGGTCGGAAGCTGGGAAAGGGGAGGCCACACATCGCCCCCCCCACCCTGTTGACGGACCTAGACTGCCGAGGGGCCCTCCGACCCGGTCCCGGGCAGGGGGTAGAGAGCCGGAAATTCCAATGAGTTACGACTCCAGTCCAGGGACGCCCCTCGAGGATGGCCGGGGTGCAGAACCCACGCGAGTGAACTGATTAGGAGTGCAGCGCCGAGCCAGGCTGACTAGCACTCGGGTTGGAAGTCGGGGCCCGGAGGACAGAAGAGAGGAGGAGGAGATCGGATCAGGGGGGTCACTACCAATACCCGGGCCACTGGTGAGTGCAAGATGGGCAAAAAGGAGGCGACCACCAGAACCCCACGCCAGGGGACCCAGGACCGCTATGCTACGGCCCCCCCACCACAGAGACAGAACTCCCTGGACCGCGCTCGGACATGGCCCTATTGATGGGGGCTATACAAGCGGATGTACGGCTTTACAACGCGTGATTTTACACTGCGTGCCGTTACAGCGCGGTTTTTTCAACGCAAATCGTTACCACGACTTGCGTTGGAGGGGTGCGGACTTCGGAATTTTTTAATTTACTATTCTAACACCAGCCTACGTACAGTAGGGAAGGTGTTGGATAGTAAATTAAAAAATTCCTTGTCCTGCAGCGCCCTCCAGCGCAAGTCGTGGTAACGACTGGCGTTGGAAAAACCACGTTGTAACGGCACGGCGGTGTAACAGCCGCGTAGTAAAGGCTGTTCCCCTATACAAGTGTCCTGGGAAGATATACAGGCGTCTCGTGCGGCCCTGGTGGTCAAGATTGGAGAGGTACTCTCAGAGGTCACACTGTTGAGGCAGGAATTTCGCAATTATATAGAGCGGGTGACCACGGCAGAGACGAGACTGGGTGAGGCCGAAGATACCATTCATAGCCTGCGTGGCGGAGCTACAGGCCTCACATAAGCAACTCCAGTGGAAGGTGGATGATGCAGAAAATAGGGCCCGCCACAATAACCTCCGCTTTGTGGGTTTTAGAGAAGGAATCGAAGGGGCCAATATGGCAGAGTTCCTGCACTCCTGGCTGATGAAGACCTTCTCAAAAGCGAGATTTTCAAATTGCTTCGTGATAGAAAGAGTGCATCGGGCACTGCTGGCGAAGCCTCTGGTGGGGGCGAGACCAAGGCCGGTCATTGCCCGCTTCCTGAACTTTGCAGACCGGGATATGATATTAAGAGAAGCCAGAAAACTCAGGGAGATTCGTATGGAGAACAAGCAGATCATGATCTTCCCGGACTACAGCCAAGAGGTGCAGAAGCAGAGACGCTCATTTGGCACAGTGAAGGCCAAGCTGAGGGACCTCCATATTCAGTATATGCTGCTCTTCCCGGCAAAACTGAAAGTTATGTATAAGGAATAGACGTACTTTTTTACAAACCCAGAGGAAGCGTGGCAGTGGCTGGAGGAGCGCCCCCCCTGTGGAGACCGGAGGTAGAGACGTGCAAGACGGCAGCAGAGGAGACCAGCGCCGGGGCTCAGTGGGGGCCACCGAAGACGCAGAGACCGAGAAGAGCGCGAGGCAGCAGGAGGGTGAAGACGACGCCTTACCCCACGCTGAGCTTGATCAGTCGGCAGAGGCGGAGCTCGGCATCCCCAGACCTAGGTGATCAGGCGGGATCCAGGTTTCGCTGTCTGGCTGGGAATGCACGTTCGGAAGGGGTGGAAGAGACTGGTGGTAATTCATCTGACGGCGAGGAAGTGGAGAACCAGTCAATGCACCCGCTAGTGGCGGCAATCAACGAGATGGAGCAGGAATCGGCGAAGGAGGAGGGAACCTCGCAGGAAGACATCAAGACTTACATTCTTGAATTTGGTGTGGACTAGATGGACAAGATGCAGGCTCATAGCCGAGAAGCACGCAAGTTGTTCCACCCCCTATAAATATTGCTTTATTGTTTACTGACACATTTACCTTCATGTCTGTAATTGCAGGAGAAGGTTGTTTTCTATGCTTTTCGGATAGAAGTTTCGGAGCTGTTTTGTAGGGGGTACTCTTGGGGAGGGCAACAGACCTTCTTTAGCCGGAAGTCCTACAAGTAGCCCTTTGCGACTATGCGACTGGCGGAGGGGGGAGGTGGGGAGGGGTGAGTTGGGAGAGTGTACAGTTGTTCCATGTTTGGGGATTCATGGGGGAGATGAGATTGTGTGCAACAGAGTTTTGTTTGGAGTGGGGGTTGGGGGAGGGTGGGAGAGTTACAGCATGTCAGGATCGTCATACACGCCCGGGAGCTAGATGCCCAACTTCCACGGAATTTGAGCAACCAGCACCATGATACAGGGCAGGATGCTGGATTATCATATGGAGACAGCCCCGGTTCAGAGGGGGACTAAGATACTAACGTGGAATGTTAACGGCCAAGGCAGTAGGATTAAACAAGGTTTAGTCAACGCCTAAATGAAGCGGGTGGGTCCTGATGTAGTTCTGCTGCAGGAAACGCACCTACAGGGCACCAAATGCGGCTTTCTGGCCAGAGGGCAGTATAAAGTACTTGAACATGCGGGGTTCACCATGGGCTCTAGGGGGGTAGTCATACTAATTAAAAGGAACCCACCTTTCGTGACAGCACAGATCTGGATAGACTCTCAGGGGACTTATGTAGGGGTGCAGGGACACTGGGGTAGGCAGGAGTACACAATCATTTCACCAAAACTGCAGGCAGGTACACTCAAAAGAGTCATGGACATCCTACTGAACACGCCAGACACCCGGCAGGTGTTAGGGGGCGACTTTAATGATGTGATGGCCCGACACACGATAGGACAGGGGATAGGGCCAGAGACTCGACCCCCACCCTGCTTTCAAGGGCGATTAATTCTTTGGGATTGGTGGATGTGTGGAGATGGCTCCATCCCGAGGGCAGTGCATACTCGTTCTTCTCCGGCGCACACAAGGTATGCTCCAGCTTACATTACATTTTCATGGCTAGGCACGCTCTAAGTGTAGATGATAGGGCAGTGTACCAGGCGAGAGGCATATCGGACGACTCACCACTATTATTTATGGTGGGGGGGAAGGGAGGTGCACGACGTGGAGACTGACTGACGGCCTGGGACCTCCAGAGTGCGGACATACTAAAAGGCCTACGGGCAGAAGCAGAAAGTTTACATTGCTGAAAATTAGGGCTCGGTCTCGTCGCAGGTGGTTTTCTGGGAAGCCCTTAAGGCGGTCCTGCGTGACAGAGCCCAGAACAGACTGGCGTGGGCGAAGAGGAAGGTGCAGGAGGAGGTCAGATCTATGGAAGCCCATATTCTGGCCCTGGAACAAGAGCACCAGCTCACTAGAGCTTCGGGGACCGTCAGACGGCTGTCAGATATGCAGCGCCAATTTAGAGACTTGCTGACGGGGGAGGCTAAGACACAGGCATTGGCGATGCTGCATCACTTGTATGACATAGGGGATAAATCAGGGAGGCTGCTGGCATGGCTTAGCAGGAAGGAGAGAGATGCGAGATGAGTGGAGAAGGTTAGGGATGGTCAGGGGAGACTGGTGCGAAAGGATGAACAGATAGCTGGGACATTTGCTGAATATTACAGAGTATTTTATGAAGCCAGGGACTTAGGGTTGTAGGAGGACGCGATACAGTACATGGCACATATTGAGCTCCCAGTGCTGGCGGAAGAGGACCAACGAGACCTAGAGGACAGCATTACACTAGAGGAAATTAAGTGAGCCCTAACCAAACTTCGGGCGGGGAAGTCCCCTGGCCCCAATGGATTTCCTGCAGAATTGTTTAAAAAACTGCGGACTTACTGGCCCGACATCTATTGGGGCTATTTGACGAGGCAGAGCAGAAGGGAGAGTTGCCGCCGGACCTCCGTTTGGCCACAATAATCCCAATATATAAAGAGAGTAAGCCCACGGACGACTGTGCGTCGTATCTCCCCATCTCCCTCTGATATGTAGAGGTAAAGCTCCTCGCGACGATACTAGCTCTCTGACTGAGGCGGGTGATACCGGGTCTAGTTCACCTGGACCAAACGGGCTTCCTCCCTGATAGGGCCACCAGGTTAAACCTTAGACGGACCCATAATTGGCTGATGGAGGTGAGCGCAAGGCAGGACCCTCACTTGTTTTTGTCCCTTGATGCAGAAAAAGCGTTTGATGCAGTCCACTGGCCCTTTCTTGAAGGGGTGCTGATGCGGTTTGGCTTTGGACCTAAGTTTAGGAAATGGGTTCAGTTGCTATATACCGACCCCAGAGCTAGAGTTAAAGTCAATGGGGTGATGTCCGTGGACTTCCCCATACGACGGGGGACCAGACAGGGCTGCCCCCTGTCTCCTCTGCTTTTCGCTCTTACTATTGAGGTATTGGCCTGTGCAGTCCAGCAGAAAGGAGACATTAGGGGTTTTCAAATAGAGCAGTCAGATACCGTGGAGGAAAAATTATCGTTATATGCTGACAATGTCCTGCTACTACCATCACAGCATTGTTCTCGGAACTGGATCGCTATGGAGCTCGTGCAGGCTATCATATCAATTGGCACAAGTCGATCCTTTATGATCCCCAGGGAAGGGAGGACTGGATAGATCTGCCGGGGAGGCTGAAGATGACAGGTGAGGGGTTTGTATACCTCGGGATATTTGTGACACTAGACAGCAATCTCTCCTATGAAAGGAACATCAGGCGAATATTAAATAACTTTACAGAGGACGCGGCTAGGTGGAGGATGCTCCCCCTCACGATCCTGGGCCGTGCAGCTATGTTTAAAATGATGATGCTCCCGAAGTTTTTGGACGCTTTCCAGAACGAGTACTTCCCCCTCCCAAGCAGGGTGTTCCTGGACATAAATGCAAAACTGAGGGCCTTCCTGCGGCTGGGAAAACAGCCCCTTGTGGCATTGGCTACCTTACAGAGACACCAATACAATGGCGGAATCTCATTGCCTAACATAGAAGCATACTACTGGGCAGAACAGCTGGTGTCCATCAATGATTGGATACACACCCCTGCCACACACCCTACTTATGCACTGGAAAGGCACGTCATGGCGAACCGTACATGCATTCACTACCTGTATGGGGTCAAGGGGAGGGGTCGATTGCTTCCTGCCACTAGAGTTACCCTGGGGATCTGGGAACGGGCGACAAGGACTATAGGATGGGCGCAAAAGCCGACGAGACAGACACCAATATGGCGGTGCGCTTGGCCGAAGGAACTAAGTAAATTGCAAGGCTTCCAGAGATGGGACGACATAGGTATATCGGCACAGGGTGACGTGATGAAAAGTGGGGAACTGAAGTCATTCCAAGCATTAAGGGTGGACTATGGGCTGCACATCATACACAATATCTCAAACATGCTCAGCTGCGGCATGCCTGGTGGGCAGAGGGGACTTTGACAGGAACGCTCCCAGAATACGCACCGCTGGAGGGCCGTCTGCTACAGGAACAGATCCAGGGTAGGGCAGTCTCTCTGACTTACAGAACCTTGATGAATAACATTCCTGATGGGCTAGTAAACATTAAAAGAAACTGGGAGCAAGATATAGGGGAAATAGATACGGTGGACTGGGACACTGTCCTGATGCACCCGAGAGAGGTCGCCATTAAGTCCCGCCTACGGCTTATCCAGTATAATATCCTACACAGAACCTACTATGATAGAGTGCGCCTCCACACCATGGGAAGGGCTAGTGACCCGAATTGCCTGCGATGTGGCCGGGACAGGGGGGACTTTTATCACACCATTTGGTCCTGCCCGGAAATCCAGACTTAATGGGTGAAGATCCTGAGAGAGCTTGGACAGGTTCTGGAGATTACCCTGCCGTTAGACCCCAAATTGGTCTTATTAGGTATGACAAAAGATGTAGACCTGTCTCGCCCACTCTTGATCTTTTTAGTACTAGCTCTGGTGGTAGCCAAGAGAGATGTGGCGAGGAAATGGGGGGTAGCCACTCTGCCAAAGCTGGAAGAGTGGAGGAGAGGTATGGATCTATACATGGCTGCCGAAAGGGTCATGTACAAGGCACGGGGATGTCCTAAAAAGTTTGGTAGAGTGTGGGGCAAGTGGCGCAAGTGGCGCCGATACCATGGTCTGGATGGAGGACTATGAACGAGAGAGAGTGAGGAGTTATCCTGCCCTGGAAAAGAGGGAGTGCGTTGGAGGGCATTGTGTCGTAATGGATGGGGGCCTGGGGAGAGATTTGATTGCACCAGTTAGAGTGGAGGACTGTGAATTGTCTTTAAAGGTGGAGGATGGAGGGTGGGGGATGAAGGGTGGGGTATGATGATTAATAATGACATGCTTGTTATGTTTATGCACTATAAAAAGCAAATAAAAACGTTTTAAAAATCAATACAAATATTGCAACAGGTGCACATTTTCTTTTTATTCTAAAGGGCACGGATTTTCTAAGTTGACACTAGGGAAATTCAAAATTTAGTCAAATTATTCATTTAATGCAGTGAATAGAATATGTTGTAAACAAGTGAATTTTACATTGATCAATTTCTGATGTGAAGTTTGTCACATATTCAATCAGCAATGTAAAGCTTCATATAAATATGCTTTCTATTCTTATTTGGAGTGGCTACAGTTGATGCATTATGAGAGCCACGCAGAGAACTCACAACAGAGGTTCTAGTAAGACAAGGCGAAAGTACAAAATCTTTGGGTTTGTCCCCTTCTGTGCAACATATTGGTACTGCAGACCATTTGCAGCAATCTCAGAAGATCGCAGAAGCAGAAAACAGCATAATATCATCTGTGAACATCAATACTCGCTTTCTACCCTTCTTGGAGCTCTAAATTTACTGTCATCTCATCTCATATCCTAGTAGCTTGATAGTGGATACAAGCAACAGCAGTTTGAAAAAGCACAACCTTCTCACTCTTCTGTCTAGTTGGAAACCAGCTCTTTTATAGATTACTTGTCCAACATTTTGCAAATTACTCTTAGTACATATGGAGCAATGGAAAAACCAAAAGAACATTATTTTACATATGCAAGCTTTCTTTGTAAGAGGTGCAGAGAAGGGTAAGCAAGTTTTCTGCCTTCAATTAATTAGTTGTTTTTGGACATTGGGAAATGAGTATTCAGTCACTTTCACAGATTTGAAGTCTGTCTTTAATGCCATTAACAGACATCTAACGGCTAAATGTATTGCTGCTAGGACCTCCTACCTAAACCCTAGTACCCATTAGGAACCTTCACAAGAGCAGTTATGGATGTGTACATCATGCTCAGGATGCAAATGGAACAAAACAATTCCCTATAGGCCAGGGAAGGCATCAAGTTAGTGCCTAAAGTTTACAATTCCTTTATTAATGGTGAGATACATTCATTGTCTTCGATCCAGATCAATTAATTGACTTTCATCCAGCGTGATGCTCCTTGATTGAAAGGTGACCTGATCCCTACTTTATTTTTTTTAGGCAATGCAAGCCATTATTTTATACAAAAACAGGGTTGCCGATCATCATAGAAGAGTCAGTGGTAATCCTTGGTGGTGAGTTTTGCCAGGGCAGAGGTGATGTTATTGTATGAAGGGAGGGCAGTGTGCTGGTACCATGATGGAATGTTTAAGATTTGACTTTCTGGCCATTGGATATAATAATGAGAGAATTGGAAAAGACTAGCTTAGCGATAAATGCGCAGAAAGTAGTAACATTTGGAAGGAGTGAAGATGGCAGAGCAGTTGGGCTGATATTTAGACTGTTATAAGGCCTCAGTAATCTCAAGAACATCTCGTGGAGGTGTGGAGCGAGTAAAATCTGTGAAGTGTTGGTGGGAACAGAGAGGCCGTTTTTTAAACAAACACTATCATAACTGGTGTAGTCTTTCTGTGCCCCTCTTGTTGGATCCTGGGATCTGTATCAGTCATGAGGTAGCACTGAAGCCACTACTCTTCTGGGCAAAGAGCTGGTGCAACTATGGGCTCTGCATTTAAAAAGAGAAATACTGAAAGAAGTAATAAGTCTGCCAGGTCCAGGAAGCCCTGTTTGGCTAAGATCTATACAAATTTGCAGATCCTGACTACAAGGATTGAAGAGGCTTGATACATTCACACTTTATTTGACCTTTGTGTAGTGCTACCTGCCCACTACTATGCTGCATTAAAAATTATTGTCCAGAGGGTTAGCACACAGTTTGCAGAATATTGTGTTTTTGTCAGATGGAGAACTGTGAAAAACTATGGAGCCAGGCCTAACACTGGTAATCTTCCATGCCACCCTGGCGGCCCAGCAAGTGAAATGTAGCTAGTAGCTGATGCGGAGTGTCAGTGGTGCTAAGTAGGACAAGTGCACAACGTAAAGTCTGTTTTGCTCTCTAGGAGGCAACAATGATATAGGCCGATAGTTTTCAGGTTTAGATGGGTCAAGTACAGGGTTTTCAAAGAAGAGTACCACTATGGCATGTTTCCACTGCTGGGGACATGGCCGGAGGACAGGGCGAGATTAATTTATTCACACAAGACATGTTGAATTATCTTGTGGCCCTGCTCTAAGATGGAAGGAGAAATTAAGTCTGCTGGAGATCCAGATTTGATATGGCACACAGGGAAGTTAATTCCATAAGTTCTATTGGGCATATTTGCAGAAGCTTGACTCTGTCAGCTGCAGAGTCAAACCACATCTCCAGCTGCGGGTGACTTCTAGCTTCTACCGGAAAAGAGATGTAAATGTTCTTTACTTTTTCAGTAAATAGTAGTCTCAGTGGGACTGATTGATAAGCTGGTGAAATGTCTTCATGCCACGTTATAATACGCTCTGCAACAATCTTTCTGTGCCAGAGACTCTTGAGCCTCTTACATTTCTTTTTGAAGACAGAAAGAACATCATTGAACTATCCTGCTGAGGGCTTTTGTCTCTGTGCAGCTTGTTTAACCACAGGGGCAATATGGTCTATTGCTTCTCCGAGCCAGCTGTCCAGCTGAATTCTGGCTTCAACTACACCATGGTCCAGAATCGGAGTGTGATTTTCCAGGGCCTGATTAAGCCTCTCAGGGTCCCTTTAGACAATGTCTTTGGCCAGGTGGAGACAGGAGCAAGATTTACTAGCAATTTATCTTGGAATAAGTTTAAAGGAATGGCCAAGTGATCTGACCAGGCCAGAGGAATAGGTGGTCGAGTTTCAATAAGTGCCATGTTGGTGAACACAGGGTCGACGATATGCCCCAATCTGTACATAGGGGTGAGCACTAGCTGGAGAAGTTGCAGTCTCTCCAGATTACCCATTAAGGCTTTGGCTGCCGGGCAGTTGGTGTCCTCCAGATGAATGATAAAATCACTTAACACCAATAGATTGGAGAAGAGCAGAGCTAGAGGAAACAGTGTGTAAGCTAATAATGTGGAAAAATTCTACACAGGCCCGGGGGGCAATCGATTAGAGCTCCTGAAACAACAATGTTTTTTGAGAGAGCCAGGGAGTAAAAGGAAGCTTCACAGCCCTCAAAAGAGAGCTCAGAAAGGGAGCATCGGAAAACTGTTTTAAAATTAATAACAATCCCCCTCCCCTGTTCCGTAGCTGCTTCTTTTGCCTACAAACAGGGTAGCCTTGCATAATGGCTTGCAAAATGTCTATGGAGGAGCCCTCGTTGAGCCATGTCTCAGTCAGAAAGATTGCATTTGGCCTACATTCCCCAAGAAAGTCAGGTATTTCGACTTTGTGATTTGACAGGGATTCGCAATTAAAGGAAAAAAGTTTAAAGGAATGGTGAGATGATGACACAGGGCTTGTTATAGTTGCCAGTGGTGTAGGGGTTAGAAGCAGGAAACAGCAGTGGTCACATCTGGAATCCATGTTACCAAGGTTCAGAGATGTTCAGAGATTCACACCAAGCTTAAGTCATGTTTAGTGTATGGAATGGGGACTGACTAATCTCTTTCCTATCTGGTTTACATCCAAAATGCATCAAGTTTGTTGATAATATTCTTAAATTATGGATGAGAGTGACATTGTCCTTCCAGCTCTGTTGGACCTATCTTAAAGTAGATTACTAAACACTCATCAACAGCTCCTCCCACTGAATGGGAATAGATGGTTGAGCGCTGAAATGTTTTTCATCCTTTACTTCACAATCAAAATTCATGAAAATGTATGACTTCAGATCTCACATTTGCTTCTACCTTATCCTTTTCCTGTCAAGCCTCTACATCATGGGTACACATGAATATTTTCTCAAGGGCTATACAGGACAGTCTGGGGTGTGCTTGAGGGCCGCATTGATGCTGCGCCATCCCCAGGGAGACAGGGAAGAAAGGGAGATTATCGGGACAGGGAAGAAAACCACACCTTTTCAAAATTGGAAAATGGAAGATTTAGAAAAAAATGGAATGTATTTTCCTCATTAGCTTATGTTGAAACCCAGGCAATCGTATGTGGGAGACATCTAATATAAAGGCATGTTTGGTTTAAATAATCCTGAGCGTTCCACCTGAACCGGTCCTATAGGAAAAAAGCCCAGAACTAGGAAACTAAGTTGATTGGTCAGTAAGAATGGAACAAAGGGAACTGGGGAAGCTTTTATTTCTCTGCTGCTCTTTCCTAGATGAAGGTCTGCGGGCGGCGAGGAGAAGCCTGCAGGGCCATACTTTGAGTACCACTGTTCTACATGAAACCGCTGGTTCAACTGATCCTGGAAAATGGAATCGTCAAACATAAAAAAATGATGGTACACAACTTTACCTAAGAATATCTAATCCTTCTCATTTTAAAGATCTTTAAAAAATAAACAGAAAAAGAGGTACTATGTTAATCTTTCCCTTCAAGAGTGGAAAAATCCTCACTATCAGTCAACACTACTGGCATCTCCTGTCACTGAAAGTAAATTACACCATTCTATGATGTACTCTAACTCCAACACTTTCCTAGTTTCCACTAAAAACAAACTCACAAAAATTAAGAAACAAAGATATTGATAGCACTGTACCCTACTGATGGCACTTCAGGATTGCTGAGCAAACTGGTGTCTGTACTTTTTAGATCAGAACTGTATTATATGCTTAGGAAATGATTTTTAAGGTGTACATTAAACAATATTCATCTCCTTCATTTGATGCAAACTTGTTTTCGAAATCTGTAGGCCAGATGCAATTTCTTAAATATATCCTGAAACTGTAGGGCAATGATACCTGTGGCTGGAGACTGAAGTTTATACATAAACACAATTCTCTATGATGTAGTGAACATGTCAGCTGCTGGTTATGTTGTAATGGCTGCCCATGAGGGTAGTCAGGTTGCCTGACTGGTCATTGCGTCTACTGTCTTTACAGGAGAGAAGTTGATATTTAATATTTCTTCTAACCTATTAATTTATACTTTTTTCATACAATTATTTTTTGATTTATTCCTTCTTGTATATTTTTTATCCCCTAAGTATATATATTCATTTATAATTTTTTTATGTACATTTTTTTGTATTAATTCCTACTTGTATATTTTTGTATCCCCTAAATATATATTCATTTATAATTTTGGTCACAATTATTTTTGTATTAATTCCTAGTTGTATATTTTTTTATCTCTTAAGTATAGTTTTTTAGTCCACAATTATTTTTGTATACTTATAAAGAAGGCGACTGCTGCCAATGGACAGGTAAGACTAAGACATAAGTAAAGTTGAGGCTTCTATTTTACTTTTACATTTCTCCTAGTTGAATGTGGGATATGTTCTCTGTGATTGTATCTGCAATATATATTAATCTTTAAAGTATTCAGATGTACATCTTTTAGAGCAGTTTTCTGTGATTAACTGGGTATACTGATGAAGCTATTTTACCCAAAAAATGTTACCCCTCGCATGGATGCCTTTCATGAACACTGTATAGAGATGTTTATTCCTTTTACAAACTCACCACTTCCTACACCTTTAATATTCTCAGAAAGACAGCTAGACAATGCATAAGGACATTTGATTCCATAGTGAAGGCTCTGTAAGAAGGAAGCAGGTGATTTTTTGCAGAAGCTTGACTCTGTCAGCTGCAGAGTCAAACCACATCTCCAGCTGCAGGTGAGTTCTAGCTACTACCGGAAAAGAGATGTAAATGATCTCCACTTTTTCAGCAAATAGTAGTCTCGTGGGACTGATTGATAAGCTGGTGAAATGTCTTCATGCCACCTTATAATACGCTTGATGTAAACAACATGTCACCTGCTGGTTATGTTGTAATGGCTGCCCTTGAGGGTAGTCAGGTTGCCTGACTGGTCATTGCGTCTACTGTCTTTACAGGAGAGAAGTTGATATTTAATATTTCTTCTAACCTATTAATTTATACTTTTTTCATACAATTCTTTTTTGATTTATTCCTTCTTGTATATTTTTTTATCCCCTAAGTATATATATTCATTTATAACTTTTTTATACAAATTTGTTTGTATTAATTCCTACTTCTATATTTTTTTATCCCCTAAATATATATTCATTTATAATTTTGTATACAATTATTTTTGTATTAATTCCTAGTTGTATATTTTTTATCCCTTAAGTATAGTTTTTTAGTCCACAATTATTTTTGTATACTTATAAAGAAGGCGACTGCTGCCAATGGACAGGTAAGACGACATAGGTAGTGTTGAGGCTTCTATTTTACTTTTACATTTCTCCAAGTTGAATGTGGGATATGTCCTCTGTGATTGTATCTGCAATATATATTATTCTTTAAAGTATTCAGTTGTACATCTTTTTGAGCAGTTTTCTGTGATTAACTGGGTATACTGATGAAGCTATTTTACCCTA
Source organism: Lissotriton helveticus (assembly GCF_964261635.1). NCBI lineage: Eukaryota > Metazoa > Chordata > Amphibia > Caudata > Salamandridae > Lissotriton > Lissotriton helveticus. The sequence continues at coordinate 919,600,363 of NC_136069.1, forward strand.
CAAATGTTACCCCTTCCTTGGATGCCTTTCATGAACACTGTATAGAGATGTGTATTCCTTTTACAAACACACCACTTCCTACACCTTTAATATTCTCAGAAAGACAGCTAGACAATGCATAAGGACATTTGATTCCATAGTGAAGGCTCTGTAAGAAGGAAGCATGTGATTTTTTGCAGAAGCTTGACTCTCTCAGCTGCAGAGTCAAACCACATCTCCAGCTGCGGGTGACTTCTAGCTTCCACTGGAAAAGAGATGTAAATGTTCTCCCCTTTTCCAGTAAATAATAGTCTCGGTGGGACTGATTGATAAGCTGGTGAAATGTCTTCATGCCACCTGATAATACGCTTGATGTAGTGAACATGTCACCTGCTGGTTATGTTGTAATGGTTGCACATGAGGGTAGTCAGGTTGCCTGACTGGTCATTGCGTCTACTGTCTTTACAGGAGAGAAGTTGATATTTAATATTTCTTCTAACCTATTAATTTATACTTTTTTCATACAAATATTTTTTGATTTATTCCTTCTTGTATATTTTTTTATCCCCTAAGTATATATATTCATTTATAATTTTTTTATACAATTTTTTTTTATTAATTCCTACTTGTATATTTTTTTATCCCCTTAATATAATTAATTTATAATTTTGTATACAATTATTTTTGTATTAATTCCTAGTTGTATATTTTGTTATCCCTTAAGTATAGTTTTTTAGTCCACAATTATTTTTGTGTACTTATAAAGAAGGCGACTGCTGCCAATTGACAGGTAAGACTAAGACATAAGTAGTGTTGAGGCTTCTATTTTACTTTTACATTTCTCCTAGTTGAATGTGGGACATGTTCTCTGTGATTGTATCTGCAATATATATTATTCTTTAAAGTATTCAGTTGTACATCTTTTTGAGCAGTTTTCTGTGATTAACTGGGTATACTGATGAAGCTATTTTACCCTAATAATGTTACCCCTCGCTTGGATGCCTTTCATGAACACTGTATAGAGATGTTTATTCCTTTTACAAACACACCACTTCCTACACCTTTAATATTCGCAGAAAGACAGCTAGACAATGCATAAGGACATTTGATTCCATAGTGAAGGCTCTCTAAGAAGGAAGCATGTGAATTTTTGCAGAAGCTTGACTCTGTCAGCTGCAGAGTCAAACCACATCTACAGCTGCAGGTGACTTCTAGCTTCTACAGGAAAAGAGATGTAAATGTTCTCCACTTTTTCAGCAAATAGTATTCTCGGTGGGACTGATTGATAAGCTGGTGAAATGTCTTCATGCCACCTTATAATACGCTTGATGTAGTGAACATGTCACCTGCTGGTTATGTTGTAATGGCTGCCCATGAGGGTAGTCAGGTTGCCTGACTGGTCATTGCGTCTACTGTCTTTACAGGAGAGAAGTTGATATTTAATATTTCTTCTAACCTATTAATTTATACTTTTTTCATACAAATATTTTTTTATTTATTCCTTCTTGTATATTTTGTATCCCCTAAGTATATATATTCATTTATAATTTTTTTATACAATTTATTTTTGTATTAATTCCTACTTGAATATTTTTTTATCCCCTAAATATATATTCATTTATAATTTTGTATACAATTATTTTTGTGTTAATTCATAGTTGTATATTTTTTTATCCCTTAAGTATAGTTTTTTAGTCCACAATTATTTTTGTATACTTATAAAGAAGGCGACAGCTGCCAATGGACAGGTAAGACTAAGACATAAGTAGAGTTGAGGCTTCTATTTTACTTTTACATTTCTCCTAATTGAATATGGGATATGTTCTCTGTGATTGTATCTGCAATATATATTAATCTTTAAAGTATTCAGTTGTACATCTTTTTGAGCAGTTTTCTGTGATTAACTGGGTATACTGATGAAGCTATTTTACCCCAAAAATGTTACCCCTCGCATGGATGCCTTTCATGAACACTGTATAGAGATGTTTATTCCTTTTACAAACACACCACTTGCTACACCTTTAATATTCTCAGAAAGACAGCTAGACAATGCATAAGGTCATTTGATTCCATAATGAAGGCTCTGTAAGAAGGAAGCATGTGATTTTTTGCAGAAGCTTGACTCTGTCAGCTGCAGAGTCAAACCACATCTCCAGCTACGGGTGACTTCTAGCTTCTACTGGAAAAGAGATGTAAATGTTCTCCACTTTTTCAGTAAAATGTATTCTCGGTGGGACTGATAGATAAGCTGGTGAAATGTCTTCATGCCACCTTATAATACGCTTGATGTAGTGAACATGTCACCTGCTGGTTATGTTGTAATGGCTGCCCATGAGGGTAGTCAGGTTGCCTGACTGGTCATTGCGTCTACTGTCTTTACAGGAGAGAAGTTGATATTTAATATTTCTTCTAACCTATTAATTTATACTTTTTTCATACAATTATTTTTTGATTTATTCCTTCTTGTATATTTTTTTATCCCCTAAGTATATATATTCATTTATAATTTTTCTATACACATTTTTTTGTATTAATTCCTACTTGTATATTTTTTTATCCCCTAAATATATATTCATTTATAATTTTGTATACAATTATTTTTGTATTAATTCCTAGTTGTATATTTTGTTATCCCTTAAGTATAGTTTTTTAGTCCACAATTATTTTTGTGCACTTATAAAGAAGGCGACTGCTGCCAATTGACAGGTAAGACTAAGACATAAGTAGTGTTGAGGCTTCTATTTTACTTTCACATTTCTCCTAGTTGAATGTGGGATATGTTCTCTGAGATTGTATCTGCAATATATATTAATCATTAAAGTATTCAGTTGTACATCTTTTTGAGCAGTTTTCTGTGATTAACTGGGTATACTGATGAAGCTATATTTTGTTACCCCTCGCTTGGATGTCTTTCATGAACACTGTATAGAGATGTTTATTCCTTTTACAAAAACACCACTTCCTACACCTTTAATATTCTCAGAAAGACAGCTAGACAATGGATAAGGACATTTGATTCCATAGTGAACGCTCTCTAAGAAGGTAGCATGTGATTTTTTGCAGAAGCTTGACTCTGTCAGCTGCAGAGTCAAACCACATCTCCAGCTGAGGGTGACTTCTAGCTTCTACCGGAAAAGAGATGTAAATTTTCTCCACTTTTTCAGTAAAAAGTATTCTCGGTGGGACTGATAGATAAGCTCGTGAAATGTCTTCATGCCACCTTATAATACGCTTGATGTAGTGAACATGTCACCTGCTGGTTATGTTGTAATGGCTGCTCATGAGGGTAGTCAGGTTGCCTGACTGGTCATTGCGTCTACTGTCTTTACAGGAGAGAAGTTGATATTTAATATTTCTTCTAACCTATTAATTTATACTTTTTTCATACAAATATTTTTTGATTTATTCCTTCTTGTATATTTTTTTATCCCCTAAGTATATATATTCATTTATAATTTTTTTATACAATTTCTTTTGTATTAATTCCTACTTGTATATTTTTTTATCCCCTAAATATATATTCATTTATAATTTTGTATACAATTATTTTTTTATTAATTCCTAGTTGTATATTTTTTTATCCCTTAAGTATAGTTTTTTAGTCCACAATTATTTTTGTATACTTATAAAGAAAGCGACCGCTGCCAATATACAGGTAAGACTAAAACATCAGTAGAGTTGAGGCTTCTATTTTACTTTTACATTTCTCCTAGTTGAATGTGGGATATGTTCTCTGTGATTGTATCTGCAATATATATTAATCTTTAAAGTATTCAGTTGTACATCTTTTTGAGCAGTTTTTGTGATTAACTGTGTATACTGATGAAGCTATTTTACCCTAAAAATGTTACCCCTCGCATGGATGCCTTTCATGAACACTGTATAGAGATGTTTATTCCTTTTACAAACACACCACTTCCTACACCTTTAATATTCTCAGAAAGACAGCTAGACAATGCATAAGGACATTTGATTCCATAGTGAAGGCTCTGTAAGAAGGAAGCATGTGATTTTTTGCAGAAGCTTGACTCTGTCAGCTGCAGAGTCAAACCACATCTCCAGCTGCGGGTGACTTCTAGCTTCTGCCGGAAAAGAGATGTAAATGTTCTCCACTTTTTCAGCAAATAGTAGTCTCGGTGGGACTGATTGATAAGCTGGTGAAATGTCTTCATGCCACCTTATAATATGCTTGATGTAGTCAACATGTCACCTGCTGGTTATGTTGTAATGGCTGCCCATGAGGGTAGTCAGGTTACCTGACTGGTCATTGCGTCTACTGTCTTTACAGGAGAGAAGTTGATATTTAATATTTCTTCTAACCTATTAATTTATACTTTTTTCATACAATTATTTTTGATTTATTCCTTCTTGTATATTTTTTATCCCCTAAGTATATATATTCATTTATAATTTTTTTATACAAATTTGTTTGTATTAATTCCTACCTCTATATTTTGTTATCCCCTAAATATATATTCATTTATAATTTTGTATAGAATTATTTTTGTATTAATTCCTAGTTGTATATTTTGTTATCCCTTAAGTATAGTTTTTTAGTCCACAATTATTTTTGTGTACTTATAAAGAAGGCGACTGCTGCCAATTGACAGGTAAGACTAAGACATAAGTAGAGTTGAGGCTTCTATTTTACTTTTACATTTCTCCTAATTGAATATGGGATATGTTCTCTGTGATTGTATCTGCAATATATATTAATCTTTAAAGTATTCAGTTGTACATCTTTTTGAGCAGTTTTCTGTGATTAACTGGGTATACTGATGAAGCTATTTTACCCTAATAATGTTACCCCTCGCTTGGATGCCTTTCATGAACACTGTATAGAGATGTTTATTCCTTTTACAAACACACCACTTCCTACACCTTTAATATTCTCAGAAAGACAGCTAGACAATGGATAAGGACATTTGATTCCATAGTGAACGCTCTCTAAGAAGGTAGCATGTGATTTTTTGCAGAAGCTTGACTCTGTCAGCTGCAGAACCAAACCACATCTCCAGCTGTGGGTGACTTCTAGCTTCTACCGGAAAAAAGATGTAAATTTTCTCCACTTTTTCAGTAAAAAGTATTCTCGGTGGGACTGATAGATAAGCTCGTGAAATGTCTTCATGCCACCTTATAATACGCTTGATGTAGTGAACATGTCACCTGCTGGTTATGTTGTAATGGCTGCCCATGAGGGTAGTCAGGTTGCCTGACTGGTCATTGTGTCTACTGTCTTTACAGGAGAGAAGTTGATATTTAATATTTCTTCTAACCTATTAATTTATACTTTTTTCATACAATTATTTTTTTATTTATTCCTTCTTGTATATTTTTTATCCCCTAAGTATATATATTCATTTATAATTTTTTTATACAAATTTTTTTGTATTAATTCCTACTTGTATTTTTTTTTACCCCCTAAATATATATTCATTTATAATTTTGTATACAATTATTTTTGTATTAATTCCTAATTGTATATTTTGTTATCCCTTAAGTATAGTTTTTTAGTCCACAAATATTTTTGTGTACTTATAAAGAAGGCGACTGCTGCCAATTGACAGGTAAGACTAAGACATAAGTAGTGTTGAGGCTTCTATTTTACTTTTACATTTCTCCTAGTTGAATGTGGGATATGTTCTCTGTGATTGTATCTGCAATATATATTATTCTTTAAAGTATTCAGTTGTACATCTTTTTGAGCAGTTTTCTGTGATTAACTGGGTATACTGATGAAGCTATTTTACCCTAATAATGTTACCCCTCGCTTCGATGCCTTTCATGAACACTGTATAGAGATGTTTATTCCTTTTACAAACACACCACTTCCTACACCTTTAATATTCTCAGAAAGACAGCTAGACAATGCATAAGGACATTTGATTCCATAGTGAAGGCTCTCTAAGAAGGAAGCATGTGATTTTTTGCAGAAGCTTGACTCTGTCAGCTGCAGAGTCAAACCACATCTCCAGCTGCGGGTGACTTCTAGCTTCTACCGGAAAATAGATGTAAATTTTCTCCACTTTTTCAGTAAAAAGTATTCTCGGTGGGACTGATAGATAAGCTCGTGAAATGTCTTCATGCCACTTTATAATACGCTTGATGTAGTGAACATGTCACCTTCTGGTTATGTTGTAACGGCTGCCCATGAGGGTAGTCAGGTTGCCTGACTGGTAATTGCGTCTACTGTCTTTACAGGAGAGAAGTTGATATTTAATATTTCTTCTAACCTATTAATTTATACTTTTTTCATACAATTATTTTTTGATTTATTCCTTCTTGTATATTTTTTTATCCCCTAAGTATATTTATTCATTTATAAAAAAAATTATACATTTTTTTAAATTAATTCCTACTTGTATATTTTTTATCCCCTAAATATATATTCATTTATAATTTTGTATACAATTATTTTTGTATTAATTCCTAGTTGTATATTTTTTTATCCCTTAAGTATAGTTTTTTAGTCCACAATTATTTTTGTATACTTATAAAGAAGGTGACTGCTGCCAATGGACAGGTAAGACTAAGACATAAGTAGAGTTGAGGCTTCTATTTTACTTTTACATTTCTCCTAGTTGAATGTGGGATATGTTCTCTGTGATTGTATCTGCAATATATATTATTCTTTAAAGTATTCAGTTGTACATCTTTTTGAGCAGTTTTCTGTGATTAACTGGGTATACTGATGAAGCTATTTTACCCTAAAAATGTTACCCCTCGCTTGGATGCCTTTCATGTACACTGTATAGAGATGTTTATTCCTTTTACAAATACACCACTTCCTACACCTTTAATATTCTCAGAAAGACAGCTAGACAATGCATAAAGACATTTGATTCCATAGTGAAGGCTCTGTAAGAAGGAAGCATGTGATTTTTTGCAGAAGCTTGACTCTGTCAGCTGCAGAGTCAAACCACATCTCCAGCTGCGGGTGACTTCTAGCTTCTACCGGAAAAGAGATGTAAATGTTCTCCACTTTTTCAGTAAATAGTAGTCTCGGTGGGACTGATTGATAAGCTAGTGAAATGTCTTCATGCCACCTTATAATACGCTTGATGTAGTGAACATGTCACCTGCTGGTTATGTTGTAATGGCTGCCCATGAGGGTAGTCAGGTTGCCTGACTTGTCATTGCGTCTACTGCCTTTACAGGAGAGAGTTGATATTTAATATTTCTTCTAACCTATTAATTTATAATTTTTTCATACAAATATTTTTTGATTCATTCCTTCTTGTATTTTTTTATCCCCTAAGTATATATATTCATTTATAAGTTTTTTTTATACAATTTTTTGTGTATTAATTCCTACTTGTATATTTTTTTATCCCCTAAATATATATTCATTTATAATTTTGTATACAATTATTTTTGTATTAATTCCTTGTTGTGTATTTTTTTATCCCTTCAGTATAGTTTTTTAGTCCACAATTATTTTTGTATACTTATAAAGAAGGCGACTGCTGCCAATGGACAGGTAAGACTAAGACATAAGTAGTGTTGAGGCTTCTATTTTACTTTTACATTTCTCCTAGTTGAATGTGGGATATGTTCTCTGTGATTGTATCTGCAATATATATTATTCTTTAAAGTATTCAGTTGTACATCTTTTTGAGCAGTTTTCTGTGATTAACTGGGTATACTGATGAAGCTATTTTACCCTAAAAATATGACCCCTCGCATGGATGCCTTTCATGAACACTGTATAGAGATGTTTATTCCTTTTACAAACACACCACTTCCTACACCTTTAATATTCTCAGAAAGACAGCTAGACAATGCATAAGGACATTTGATTCCATAGTGAAGGCTCTCTAAGAAGGAAGCATGTGATTTTTTGCAGAAGCTTGACTCTGTCAGCTGCAGAGTCAAACCACATCTCCAGCTGCGGGTGACTTCTAGCTTCTACCGGAAAAGAGATGTAAATTTTCTCCACTTTTTCAGTAAAAAGTATTCTCGGTGGGACTGATAGATAAGCTCGTGAAATGTCTTCATGCCACCTTATAATACGCTTGATGTAGTGAACATGTCACCTGCTGGTTATGTTGTAATGGCTGCTCATGAGGGTAGTCAGGTTGCCTGACTGGTCATTGCGTCTACTGTCTTTACAGGAGAGAAGTTGATATTTAATATTTCTTCTAACCTATTAATTTATACTTTTTTCATACAAATATTTTTTGATTTATTCCTTCTTGTATATTTTTTTATCCCCTAAGTATATATATTCATTTATAATTTTTCTATACAATTTTTTTTGTATTAATTCCTACTTGTATATTTTTTTATCCCCTAAATATATATTCATTTATAATTTTGTATACAATTTTTTTTTATTAATTCCTAGTTGTATATTTTTTTATCCCTTAAGTATAGTTTTTTAGTCCACAATTATTTTTGTATACTTATAAAGAAAGCGACTGCTGCCAATATACAGGTAAGACTAAGACATCAGTAGAGTTGAGGCTTCTATTTTACTTTTACATTTCTCCTAGTTGAATGTGGGATATGTTCTCTGTGATTGTATCTGCAATATATATTAATCTTTAAAGTATTCAGTTGTACATCTTTTTGAGCAGTTTTTTGTGATTAACTGTGTATACTGATGAAGCTATTTTACCCTAAAAATGTTACCCCTCGCTTCGATGCCTTTCATGAACACTGTATAGAGATGTTTATTCCTTTTACAAACACACCACTTCCTACACCTTTAATATTCTCAGAAAGACAGCTAGACAATGCATAAGGACATTTGATTCCATAGTGAAGGCTCTCTAAGAAGGAAGCATGTGATTTTTTGCAGAAGCTTGACTCTGTCAGCTGCAGAGTCAAACCACATCTCCAGCTGCGGGTGACTTCTAGCTTCTACTGGAAAGGAGATGTAAATGTTCTCCCCTTTTCCAGTAAATAGTAGTCTCGGTGGGACTGATTGATAAGCTGGTGAAATGTCTTCATGCCACCTGATAATACGCTTGATGTAGTGAACATGTCACCTGCTGGTTATGTTGTAATGGCTGCACATGAGGGTAGTCAGGTTGCCTGACTGGTCATTGCGTCTACTGTCTTTACAGGAGAGAAGTTGATATTTAATATTTCTTCTAACCTATTAATTTATACTTTTTTCATACAATTATTTTTGATTTATTCCTTCTTGTATATTTTTTATCCCCTAAGTATATATATTCATTTATAATTTTTTTATACAAATTTGTTTGTATTAATTCCTACCTCTATATTTTGTTATCCCCTAAATATATATTCATTTATAATTTTGTATACAATTATTTTTGTATTAATTCCTAGTTGTATATTTTGTTATCCCTTAAGTATAGTTTTTTAGTCCACAATTATTTTTGTGTACTTATAAAGAAGGCGACTGCTGCCAATTGACAGGTAAGACTAAGACATAAGTAGTGTTGAGGCTTCTATTTTACTTTTACATTTCTCCTAGTTGAATGTGGGATATGTTCTCTGTGATTGTATCTGCAATATATATTATTCTTTAAAGTCTTCAGTTGTACATCTTTTTGAGCAGTTTTCTGTGATTAACTGGGTATACTGATGAAGCTATTTTACCCTAATAATGTTACCCCTCGCTTGGATGCCTTTCATGAACACTGTATAGAGATGTTTATTCCTTTTACAAACACACCACTTCCTACACCTTTAATATTCTCAGAAAGACAGCTAGACAATGCATAAGGACATTTGATTCCATAGTGAAGGCTCTCTAAGAAGGAAGCATGTGATTTTTTGCAGAAGCTTGACTCTGTCAGCTGCAGAGTCAAACCACATCTACAGCTGCGGGTGACTTCTAGCTTCTACAGGAAAAGAGATGTAAATGTTCTCCACTTTTTCAGCAAATAGTATTCTCGGTGGGACTGATTGATAAGCTGGTGAAATGTCTTCATGCCACCTTATAATACGCTTGATGTAGTGAACATGTCACCTGCTGGTTATGTTGTAATGGCTGCCCATGAGGGTAGTCAGGTTGCCTGACTGGTCATTGCGTCTACTGTCTTTACAGGAGAGAAGTTGATATTTAATATTTCTTCTAACCTATTAATTTATACTTTTTTCATACAATAATTTTTGATTTATTCCTTCTTGTATATTTTTTTATCCCCTAAGTATATATATTCATTTATAATTTTTTTATACAATTTATTTTTGTATTAATTCCTACTTGAATATTTTTTTATCCCCTAAATATATATTCATTTATAATTTTGTATACAATTATTTTTGTGTTAATTCCTAGTTGTATATTTTTTTATCCCTTAAGTATAGTTTTTTAGTCCACAATTATTTTTGTATACTTATAAAGAAGGCGACTGCTGCCAATGGACAGGTAAGACTAAGACATAAGTAGAGTTGAGGCTTCTATTTTACTTTTACATTTCTCCTAATTGAATATGGGATATGTTCTCTGTGATTGTATCTGCAATATATATTAATCTTTAAAGTATTCAGTTGTACATCTTTGTGAGCAGTTTTCTGTGATTAACTGGGTATACTGATGAAGCTATTTTACCCTAAAAATGTTACCCCTCGCATGGATGCCTTTCATGAACACTGTATAGAGATGTTTATTCCTTTTACAAACACACCACTTGCTACACCTTTAATATTCTCAGAAAGACAGCTAGACAATGCATAAGGACATTTGATTCCATAGTGAAGGCTCTGTAAGAAGGAAGCATGTGATTTTTTGCAGAAGCTTGACTCTGTCAGCTGCAGAGTCAAACCACATCTCCAGCTACGGGTGACTTCTAGCTTCTACTGGAAAAGAGATGTAAATGTTCTCCACTTTTTCAGTAAAATGTATTCTCGGTGGGACTGATAGATAAGCTGGTGAAATGTCTTCATGCCACCTTATAATATGCTTGATGTAGTGAACATGTCACCTGCTGGTTATGTTGTAATGGCTGCCCATGAGGGTAGTCAGGTTGCCTGACTGGTCATTGCGTCTACTGTCTTTACAGGAGAGAAGTTGATATTTAATATTTCTTCTAACCTATTAATTTATACTTTTTTCATACAATTATTTTTTGATGTATTCCTTCTTGTATATTTTTTTATTCCCTGAGTATATATATTCATTTATAATTTTTTTATACACTTTTTTTGTATTAATTCCTACTTGTATCTTTTTTTATCCCCTAAATATATATTCATTTATAATTTTGTATACAATTATTTTTGTATTAATTCCTAGTTGTATATTTTTTATCCCTTAAGTATAGTTTTTTAGTCCACAATTATTTTTGTATACTTATAAAGAAGGCGACTGCTGCCAATGGACAGGTAAGACGACATAAGTAGTTTTGAGGCTTCTATTTTACTTTTACATTTCTCCAAGTTGAATGTGGGATATGTCCTCTGTGATTGTATCTGCAATATATATTATTCTTTAAAGTATTCAGTTGTACATCTTTTTGAGCAGTTTTCTGTGATTAACTGGGTATACTGATGAAGCTATTTTACCCTAAAAATGTTACCCCTCGCTTGGATGCCTTTTATGAACACTGTATAGAGATGTTTATTCCTTTTACAAACACACCACTTCCTACACCTTTAATATTCTCAGAACGACAGCTAGACAATGCATAAAGACATTTGATTCCATAGTGAAGGCTCTGTAAGAAGGAAGCATGTGAATTTTTTGCAGAAGCTTGATTCTGTCAGCTGCAGAGTCAAACCACATCTCCAGCTGCGGGTGACTTCTAGCTTCTACCGGAAAAGAGATGTAAATGTTCTCCCCTTTTCCAGTAAATAGTAGTCTCAGGGGGACTGATTGATAAGCTGGTGAAATGTCTTCATGCCACCTTATAATACGCTTGATGTAGTGAACATGTCACCTGCTGGTTATGTTGTAATGGCTGCCCATGAGGGTAGTCAGGTTGCCTGACTGGTCATTGCGTCTACTGTCTTTACAGGAGAGAAGTTGATATTTAATATTTCTTCTAACCTATTAATCTATACTTTTTTCATACAAATAGTTTTTTGATTTATTCCTTCTTGTATATTTTTTTATCCCCTAAGTATATATATTCATTTATAATTTTTTTATACAATTTTTTTTTGTATTAATTCCTACTTGAATATTTTTTTATCCCCTAAATATATATTCATTTATAATTTTGTTTACAATTATTTTTGTGTTAATTCCTAGTTGTATATTTTTTTATCCCTTAAGTATAGTTTTTTAGTCCACAAATATTTTTGTATACTTATAAAGAAGGCGACTGCTGCCAATGGACAGGTAAGACTAAGACATAAGTAGAGTTGAGGCTTCTATTTTACTTTTACATTTCTCCTAATTGAATATGGGATATGTTCTCTGTGATTGTATCTGCAATATATATTAATCTTTAAAGTATTCAGTTGTACATCTTTTTGAGCAGTTTTCTGTGATTAACTGGGTATACTGATGAAGCTATTTTACCCTAATAATGTTACCCCTCGCTTGGATGCCTTTCATGAACACTGTATAGAGATGTTTATTCCTTTTACAAACACACCACTTCCTACACCTTTAATATTCTCAGAAAGACAGCTAGACAATGGATAAGGACATTTGATTCCATAGTGAACGCTCTCTAAGAAGGTAGCATGTGATTTTTTGCAGAAGCTTGACTCTGTCAGCTGCAGAATCAAACCACATCTCCAGCTGTGGGTGACTTCTAGCTTCTACTGGAAAAAAGATGTACATTTTCTCCACTTTTTCAGTAAAAAGTATTCTCGGTGGGACTGATAGATAAGCTCGTGAAATGTCTTCATGCCACCTTATAATACGCTTGATGTAGTGAACATGTCACCTGCTGGTTATGTTGTAATGGCTGCCCATGAGGGTAGTCAGGTTGCCTGACTGGTCATTGCGTCTACTGTCTTTACAGGAGAGAAGTTGATATTTAATATTTCTTCTAACCTATTAATTTATACTTTTTTCATACAATTATTTTTTTATTTATTCCTTCTTGTATATTTTTTATCCCCTAAGTATATATATTCATTTATAATTTTTTTATACAAATTTTTTTGTATTAATTCCTACTTGTATATTTTTTTACTTCCTAAATATATATTCATTTATAATTTTGTATACAATTATTTTTGTATTAATTCCTAATTGTATATTTTGTTATCCCTTAAGTATAGTTTTTTAGTCCACAAATATTTTTGTGTACTTATAAAGAAGGCGACTGCTGCCAATTGACAGGTAAGACTAAGACATAAGTAGTGTTGAGGCTTCTATTTTACTTTTACATTTCTCCTAGTTGAATGTGGGATATGTTCTCTGTGATTGTATCTGCAATATATATTATTCTTTAAAGTATTCAGTTGTACATCTTTTTGAGCAGTTTTCTGTGATTAACTGGGTATGCTGATGAAGCTATTTTACCCTAATAATGTTACCCCTCGCTTCGATGCCTTTCATGAACACTGTATAGAGATGTTTATTCCTTTTACAAACACACCACTTCCTACACCTTTAATATTCTCAGAAAGACAGCTAGACAATGCATAAGGACATTTGATTCCATAGTGAAGGCTCTCTAAGAAGGAAGCATGTGATTTTTTGCAGAAGCTTGACTCTGTCAGCTGCAGAGTCAAACCACATCTCCAGCTGCGGGTGACTTCTAGCTTCTACCGGAAAATAGATGTAAATGTTCTCCACTTTTTCAGTAAAAAGTATTCTCGGTGGGACTGATAGATAAGCTCGTGAAATGTCTTCATGCCACTTTATAATACGCTTGATGTAGTGAACATGTCACCTTCTGGTTATGTTGTAATGGCTGCCCATGAGGGTAGTCAGGTTGCCTGACTGGTAATTGCGTCTACTGTCTTTACAGGAGAGAAGTTGATATTTAATATTTCTTCTAACCTATTAATTTATACTTTTTTCATACAATTATTTTTTGATTTATTCCTTCTTGTATATTTTTTTATCCCCTAAGTATATTTATTCATTTATAAAAAAAATTATACATTTTTTTAAATTAATTCCTACTTGTATATTTTTTTATCCCCTAAATATATATTCATTTATAATTTTGTATACAATTATTTTTGTATTAATTCCTAGTTGTATATTTTTTTATCCGTTAAGTATAGTTTTTTAGTCCACAATTGTTTTTGTATACTTATAAAGAAGGTGACTGCTGCCAATGGACAGGTAAGACTAAGACATAAGTAGAGTTGAGGCTTCTATTTTACTTTTACATTTCTCCTAGTTGAATGTGGGATATGTTCTCTGTGATTGTATCTGCAATATATATTATTCTTTAAAGTATTCAGTTGTACATCTTTTTGAGCAGTTTTCTGTGATTAATTGGGTATACTGATGAAGCTATTTTACCCTAAAAATGTTACCCCTCGCTTGGATGCCTTTCATGTACACTGTATAGAGATGTTTATTCCTTTTACAAATACACCACTTCCTACACCTTTAATATTCTCAGAAAGACAGCTAGACAATGCATAAAGACATTTGATTCCATAGTGAAGGCTCTGTAAGAAGGAAGCATGTGATTTTTTGCAGAAGCTTGACTCTGTCAGCTGCAGAGTCAAACCACATCTCCAGCTGCGGGTGACTTCTAGCTTCTACCGGAAAAGAGATGTAAATGTTCTCCACTTTTTCAGTAAATAGTAGTCTCGGTGGGACTGATTGATAAGCTAGTGAAATGTCTTCATGCCACCTTATAATACGCTTGATGTAGTGAACATGTCACCTGCTGGTTATGTTGTAATGGCTGCCCATGAGGGTAGTCAGGTTGCCTGACTTGTCATTGCGTCTACTGTCTTTACAGGAGAGAGTTGATATTTAATATTTCTTCTAACCTATTAATTTATAATTTTTTCATACAAATATTTTTTGATTCATTCCTTCTTGTATTTTTTTTATCCCCTAAGTATATATATTCATTTATAAGTTTTTTTTATACAATTTTTTGTGTATTAATTCCTACTTGTATATTTTTTTATCCCCTAAATATATATTCATTTATAATTTTGTATACAATTATTTTTGTATTAATTCCTTGTTGTGTATTTTTTTATCCCTTCAGTATAGTTTTTTAGTCCACAATTATTTTTGTATACTTATAAAGAAGGCGACTGCTGTCAATGGACAGGTAAGACTAAGACATAAGTAGTGTTGAGGCTTCTATTTTACTTTTACATTTCTCCTAGTTGAATGTGGGATATGTTCTCTGTGATTGTATCTGCAATATATATTATTCTTTAAAGTATTCAGTTGTACATCTTTTTGAGCAGTTTTCTGTGATTAACTGGGTATACTGATGAAGCTATTTTACCCTAAAAATATGACCCCTCGCATGGATGCCTTTCATGAACACTGTATAGAGATGTTTATTCCTTTTACAAACACACCACTTCCTACACCTTTAATATTCTCAGAAAGACAGCTAGACAATGCATAAGGACATTTGATTCCATAGTGAAGGCTCTCTAAGAAGGAAGCATGTGATTTTTTGCAGAAGCTTGACTCTGTCAGCTGCAGAGTCAAACCACATCTCCAGATGCGGGTGACTTCTAGCTTCTACCGGAAAATAGATGTACATTTTCTCCACTTTTTCAGTAAAAAGTATTCTCGGTGGGACTGATTGATAAGCTGGTGAAATGTCTTCATGCCACTTTATAATACGCTTGATGTAGTGAACATGTCACCTGCTGGTTATGTTGTAACGGCTGCCCATGAGGGTAGTCAGGTTGCCTGACTGGTCATTGCGTCTACTGTCTTTACAGGAGAGAAGTTGATATTTAATATTTCTTCTAACCTATTAATTTATACTTTTTTCATACACTTATTTTTTGATTTATTCCTTCTTGTATATTTTTTATCCCCTAAGTATATTTATTCATTTATAATTTTTTTTATACATTTTTTTTAATTAATTCCTACCTGTATATTTTTTTATCCCCCTAAATATATATTCATTTATAATTTTGTATACAATTATTTTTGTATTAATTCCTAGTTGTATATTTTTTTTATCCCTTAAGTATAGTTTTTTAGTCCACAATTATTTTTGTATACTTATAAAGAAGGTGACTGCTGCCAATGGACAGGTAAGACTAAGACATAAGTAGAGTTGAGGCTTCTATTTTACTTTTACATTTCTCCTAGTTGAATGTGGGATATGTTCTCTGTGATTGTATCTGCAATATATATTATTCTGTAAAGTATTCAGTTGTACATCTTTTTGAGCAGTTTTCTGTGATTAACTGGGTATACTGATGAAGCTATTTTACCCTAAAAATGTTACCCCTCGCTTGGATGCCTTTCATGAACACTGTATAGAGATGTTTATTCCTTTTACAAATACACCACTTCCTACACCTTTAATATTCTCAGAAAGACAGCTAGACAATGCATAAAGACATTTGATTCCATAGTGAAGGCTCTGTAAGAAGGAAGCATGTGATTTTTTGCAGAAGCTTGACTCTGTCAGCTGCAGAGTCAAACCACATCTCCAGCTGCGGGTGACTTCTAGCTTCTACCGGAAAAGAGATGTAAATTTTCTCCACTTTTTCAGTAAAAAGTATTCTCGGTGGGACTGATAGATAAGCTCGTGAAATGTCTTCATGCCACCTTATAATACGCTTGATGTAGTGAACATGTCACCTGCTGGTTATGTTGTAATGGCTGCTCATGAGGGTAGTCAGGTTGCCTGACTGGTCATTGCGTCTACTGTCTTTACAGGAGAGAAGTTGATATTTAATATTTCTTCTAACCTATTAATTTATACTTTTTTCATACAAATATTTTTTGATTTATTCCTTCTTGTATATTTTTTTATCCCCTAAGTATATATATTCATTTATAATTTTTCTATACAATTTTTTTTGTATTAATTCCTACTTGTATATTTTTTTATCCCCTAAATATATATTCATTTATAATTTTGTATACAATTATTTTTTTATTAATTCCTAGTTGTATATTTTTTTATCCCTTAAGTATAGTTTTTTAGTCCACAATTATTTTTGTATACTTATAAAGAAAGCGACTGCTGCCAATATACAGGTAAGACTAAGACATCAGTAGAGTTGAGGCTTCTATTTTACTTTTACATTTCTCCTAGTTGAATGTGGGATATGTTCTCTGTGATTGTATCTGCAATATATATTAATCTTTAAAGTATTCAGTTGTACATCTTTTTGAGCAGTTTTTTGTGATTAACTGTGTATACTGATGAAGCTATTTTACCCTAAAAATGTTACCCCTCGCTTCGATGCCTTTCATGAACACTGTATAGAGATGTTTATTCCTTTTACAAACACACCACTTCCTACACCTTTAATATTCTCAGAAAGACAGCTAGACAATGCATAAGGACATTTGATTCCATAGTGAAGGCTCTCTAAGAAGGAAGCATGTGATTTTTTGCAGAAGCTTGACTCTGTCAGCTGCAGAGTCAAACCACATCTCCAGCTGCGGGTGACTTCTAGCTTCTACTGGAAAGGAGATGTAAATGTTCTCCCCTTTTCCAGTAAATAGTAGTCTCGGTGGGACTGATTGATAAGCTGGTGAAATGTCTTCATGCCACCTGATAATACGCTTGATGTAGTGAACATGTCACCTGCTGGTTATGTTGTAATGGCTGCACATGAGGGTAGTCAGGTTGCCTGACTGGTCATTGCGTCTACTGTCTTTACAGGAGAGAAGTTGATATTTAATATTTCTTCTAACCTATTAATTTATACTTTTTTCATACAATTATTTTTGATTTATTCCTTCTTGTATATTTTTTATCCCCTAAGTATATATATTCATTTATAATTTTTTTATACAAATTTGTTTGTATTAATTCCTACCTCTATATTTTGTTATCCCCTAAATATATATTCATTTATAATTTTGTATACAATTATTTTTGTATTAATTCCTAGTTGTATATTTTGTTATCCCTTAAGTATAGTTTTTTAGTCCACAATTATTTTTGTGTACTTATAAAGAAGGCGACTGCTGCCAATTGACAGGTAAGACTAAGACATAAGTAGTGTTGAGGCTTCTATTTTACTTTTACATTTCTCCTACTTGAATGTGGGATATGTTCTCTGTGATTGTATCTGCAATATATATTATTCTTTAAAGTCTTCAGTTGTACATCTTTTTGAGCAGTTTTCTGTGATTAACTGGGTATACTGATGAAGCTATTTTACCCTAATAATGTTACCCCTCGCTTGGATGCCTTTCATGAACACTGTATAGAGATGTTTATTCCTTTTACAAACACACCACTTCCTACACCTTTAATATTCTCAGAAAGACAGCTAGACAATGCATAAGGACATTTGATTCCATAGTGAAGGCTCTCTAAGAAGGAAGCATGTGATTTTTTGCAGAAGCTTGACTCTGTCAGCTGCAGAGTCAAACCACATCTACAGCTGCGGGTGACTTCTAGCTTCTACAGGAAAAGAGATGTAAATGTTCTCCACTTTTTCAGCAAATAGTATTCTCGGTGGGACTGATTGATAAGCTGGTGAAATGTCTTCATGCCACCTTATAATACGCTTGATGTAGTGAACATGTCACCTGCTGGTTATGTTGTAATGGCTGCCCATTAGGGTAGTCAGGTTGCCTGACTGGTCATTGCGTCTACTGTCTTTACAGGAGAGAAGTTGATATTTAATATTTCTTCTAACCTATTAATTTATACTTTTTTCATACAAATATTTTTTGATTTATTCCTTCTTGTATATTTTTTTATCCCCTAAGTATATATATTCATTTATAATTTTTTTATACAATTTATTTTTGTATTAATTCCTACTTGAATATTTTTTTATCCCCTAAATATATATTCATTTATAATTTTGTATACAATTATTTTTGTGTTAATTCCTAGTTGTATTTTTTTTTATCCCTTAAGTATAGTTTTTTAGTCCACAATTATTTTTGTATACTTATAAAGAAGGCGACTGCTGCCAATGGACAGGTAAGACTAAGACATAAGTAGAGTTGAGGCTTCTATTTTACTTTTACATTTCTCCTAATTGAATATGGGATATGTTCTCTGTGATTGTATCTGCAATATATATTAATCTTTAAAGTATTCAGTTGTACATCTTTGTGAGCAGTTTTCTGTGATTAACTGGGTATACTGATGAAGCTATTGTACCCTAAAAATGTTACCCCTCGCATGGATGCCTTTCATGAACACTGTATAGAGATGTTTATTCCTTTTACAAACACACCACTTGCTACACCTTTAATATTCTCAGAAAGACAGCTAGACAATGCATAAAGACATTTGATTCCATAGTGAACGCTCTCTAAGAAGGTAGCATGTGATTTTTTGCAGAAGCTTGACTCTGTCAGCTGCAGAATCAAACCACATCTCCAGCTGTGGGTGACTTCTAGCTTCTACCGGAAAAAAGATGTAAATTTTCTCCACTTTTTCAGTAAAAAGTATTCTCGGTGGGACTGATAGATAAGCTCGTGAAATGTCTTCATGCCACCTTATAATACGCTTGATGTAGTGAACATGTCACCTGCTGGTTATGTTGTAATGGCTGCCCATGAGGGTAGTCAGGTTGCCTGACTGGTCATTGCGTCTACTGTCTTTACAGGAGAGAAGTTGATATTTAATATTTCTTCTAACCTATTAATTTATACTTTTTTCATACAATTATTTTTTTATTTATTCCTTCTTGTATATTTTTTATCCCCTAAGTATATATATTCATTTATAATTTTTTTATACAAATTTTTTTGTATTAATTCCTACTTGTATATTTTTTTACCCCCTAAATATATATATTCATTTATAATTTTGTATACAATTATTTTTGTATTAATTCCTAATTGTATATTTTGTTATCCCTTAAGTATAGTTTTTTAGTCCACAAATATTTTTGTGTACTTATAAAGAAGGCGACTGCTGCCAATTGACAGGTAAGACTAAGACATAAGTAGTGTTGAGGCTTCTATTTTACTTTTACATTTCTCCTAGTTGAATGTGGGATATGTTCTCTGTGATTGTATCTGCAATATATATTATTCTTTAAAGTATTCAGTTGTACATCTTTTTGAGCAGTTTTCTGTGATTAACTGGGTATACTGATGAAGCTATTTTACCCTAATAATGTTACCCCTCGCTTCGATGCCTTTCATGAACACTGTATAGAGATGTTTATTCCTTTTACAAACACACCACTTCCTACACCTTTAATATTCTCAGAAAGACAGCTAGACAATGCATAAGGACATTTGATTCCATAGTGAAGGCTCTCTAAGAAGGAAGCATGTGATTTTTTGCAGAAGCTTGACTCTGTCAGCTGCAGAGTCAAACCACATCTCCAGCTGCGGGTGACTTCTAGCTTCTACCGGAAAATAGATGTAAATTTTCTCCACTTTTTCAGTAAAAAGTATTCTCGGTGGGACTGATAGATAAGCTCGTGAAATGTCTTCATGCCACTTTATAATACGCTTGATGTAGTGAACATGTCACCTTCTGGTTATGTTGTAACGGCTGCCCATGAGGGTAGTCAGGTTGCCTGACTGGTAATTGCGTCTACTGTCTTTACAGGAGAGAAGTTGATATTTAATATTTCTTCTAACCTATTAATTTAAACTTTTTTCATACAATTATTTTTTGATTTATTCCTTCTTGTATATTTTTTTATCCCCTAAGTATATTTATTCCTTTATAAAAAAAATTATACATTTTTTAAAATTAATTCCTACTTGTATATTTTTTTATCCCCTAAATATATATTCATTTATAATTTTGTATACAATTATTTTTGTATTAATTCCTAGTTGTATATTTTTTTATCCCTTAAGTATAGTTTTTTAGTCCACAATTATTTTTGTATACTTATAAAGAAGGTGACTGCTGCCAATGGACAGGTAAGACTAAGACATAAGTAGAGTTGAGGCTTCTATTTTACTTTTACATTTCTCCTAGTTGAATGTGGGATATGTTCTCTGTGATTGTATCTGCAATATATATTATTCTTTAAAGTATTCAGTTGTACATCTTT
This sequence comes from Lissotriton helveticus, assembly GCF_964261635.1. Classification (NCBI taxonomy): domain Eukaryota; kingdom Metazoa; phylum Chordata; class Amphibia; order Caudata; family Salamandridae; genus Lissotriton; species Lissotriton helveticus. Next base: position 919,621,360 of record NC_136069.1, read on the forward strand.
TTGAGCAGTTTTCTGTGATTAACTGGGTATACTGATGAAGCTATTTTACCCTAAAAATGTTACCCCTCGCTTGGATGCCTTTCATGTACACTGTATAGAGATGTTTATTCCTTTTACAAATACACCACTTCCTACACCTTTAATATTCTCAGAAAGACAGCTAGACAATGCATAAAGACATTTGATTCCATAGTGAAGGCTCTGTAAGAAGGAAGCATGTGATTTTTTGCAGAAGCTTGACTCTGTCAGCTGCAGAGTCAAACCACATCTCCAGCTGCGGGTGATTTCTAGCTTCTACCGGAAAAGAGATGTAAATGTTCTCCACTTTTTCAGTAAATAGTAGTCTCGGTGGGACTGATTGATAAGCTAGTGAAATGTCTTCATGCCACCTTATAATACGCTTGATGTAGTGAACATGTCACCTGCTGGTTATGTTGTAATGGCTGCCCATGAGGGTAGTCAGGTTGCCTGACTTGTCATTGCGTCTACTGTCTTTACAGGAGAGAGTTGATATTTAATATTTCTTCTAACCTATTAATTTATAATTTTTTCATACAAATATTTTTTGATTCATTCCTTCTTGTATTTTTTTTATCCCCTAAGTATATATATTCATTTATAAGTTTTTTTTATACAATTTTTTGTGTATTAATTCCTACTTGTATATTTTTTTATCCCCTAAATATATATTCATTTATAATTTTGTATACAATTATTTTTGTATTAATTCCTTGTTGTGTATTTTTTTATCCCTTCAGTATAGTTTTTTAGTCCACAATTATTTTTGTATACTTATAAAGAAGGCGACTGCTGCCAATGGACAGGTAAGACTAAGACATAAGTAGTGTTGAGGCTTCTATTTTACTTTTACATTTCTCCTAGTTGAATGTGGGATATGTTCTCTGTGATTGTATCTGCAATATATATTATTCTTTAAAGTATTCAGTTGTACATCTTTTTGAGCAGTTTTCTGTGATTAACTGGGTATACTGATGAAGCTATTTTACCCTAAAAATATGACCCCTCGCATGGATGCCTTTCATGAACACTGTATAGAGATGTTTATTCCTTTTACAAACACACCACTTCCTACACCTTTAATATTCTCAGAAAGACAGCTAGACAATGCATAAGGACATTTGATTCCATAGTGAAGGCTCTCTAAGAAGGAAGCATGTGATTTTTTGCAGAAGCTTGACTCTGTCAGCTGCAGAGTCAAACCACATCTCCAGCTGCGGGTGACTTCTAGCTTCTACCGGAAAATAGATGTACATTTTCTCCACTTTTTCAGTAAAAAGTATTCTCGGTGGGACTGATTGATAAGCTGGTGAAATGTCTTCATGCCACTTTATAATACGCTTGATGTAGTGAACATGTCACCTGCTGGTTATGTTGTAACGGCTGCCCATGAGGGTAGTCAGGTTGCCTGACTGGTCATTGCGTCTACTGTCTTTACAGGAGAGAAGTTGATATTTAATATTTCTTCTAACCTATTAATTTATACTTTTTTCATACAATTATTTTTTGATTTATTCCTTCTTGTATATTTTTTTATCCCCTAAGTATATTTATTCATTTATAAAAAAAATTATACATTTTTTTAAATTAATTCCTACTTGTATATTTTTTTATCCCCTAAATATATATTCATTTATAATTTTGTATACAATTATTTTTGTATTAATTCCTAGTTGTATATTTTTTTATCCCTTAAGTATAGTTTTTTAGTCCACAATTATTTTTGTATACTTATAAAGAAGGTGACTGCTGCCAATGGACAGGTAAGACTAAGACATAAGTAGAGTTGAGGCTTCTATTTTACTTTTACATTTCTCCTAGTTGAATGTGGGATATGTTCTCTGTGATTGTATCTGCAATATATATTATTCTTTAAAGTATTCAGTTGTACATCTTTTTGAGCAGTTTTCTGTGATTAACTGGGTATACTGATGAAGCTATTTTACCCTAAAAATGTTACCCCTCGCTTGGATGCCTTTCATGTACACTGTATAGAGATGTTTATTCCTTTTACAAATACACCACTTCCTACACCTTTAATATTCTCAGAAAGACAGCTAGACAATGCATAAAGACATTTGATTCCATAGTGAAGGCTCTCTAAGAAGGAAGCATGTGATTTTTTGCAGAAGCTTGACTCTGTCAGCTGCAGAGTCAAACCACATCTCCAGCTGCGGGTGACTTCTAGCTTCTACCGGAAAATAGATGTACATTTTCTCCACTTTTTCAGTAAAAAGTATTCTCGGTGGGACTGATTGATAAGCTGGTGAAATGTCTTCATGCCACTTTATAATACGCTTGATGTAGTGAGCATGTCACCTGCTGGTTATGTTGTAACGGCTGCCCATGAGGGTAGTCAGGTTGCCTGACTGGTCATTGCGTCTACTGTCTTTACAGGAGAGAAGTTGATATTTAATATTTCTTCTAACCTATTAATTTATACTTTTTTCATACACTTATTTTTTGATTTATTCCTTCTTGTATATTTTTTATCCCCTAAGTATATTTATTCATTTATAATTTTTTTTATACATATTTGTTTATTAATTCCTACCTGTATATTTTTTTATCCCCCTAAATATATATTCATTTATAATTTTGTATACAATTATTTTTGTATTAATTCCTAGTTGTATATTTTTTTTATCCCTTAAGTATAGTTTTTTAGTCCACAATTATTTTTGTATACTTATAAAGAAGGTGACTGCTGCCAATGGACAGGTAAGACTAAGACATAAGTAGAGTTGAGGCTTCTATTTTACTTTTACATTTCTCCTAGTTGAATGTGGGATATGTTCTCTGTGATTGTATCTGCAATATATATTATTCTGTAAAGTATTCAGTTGTACATCTTTTTGAGCAGTTTTCTGTGATTAACTGGGTATACTGATGAAGCTATTTTACCCTAAAAATGTTACCCCTCGCTTGGATGCCTTTCATGAACACTGTATAGAGATGTTTATTCCTTTTACAAATACACCACTTCCTACACCTTTAATATTCTCAGAAAGACAGCTAGACAATGCATAAAGACATTTGATTCCATAGTGAAGGCTCTGTAAGAAGGAAGCATGTGATTTTTTGCAGAAGCTTGACTCTGTCAGCTGCAGAGTCAAACCACGTCTCCAGCTGCGGGTGACTTCTAGCTTCTACCGGAAAAGAGATGTAAATGTTCTCCACTTTTTCAGTAAATAGTAGTCTCGGTGGGACTGATTGATAAGCTGGTGAAATGTCTTCATGCCACCTTATAATACGCTTGATGTAGTGAACATGTCACCTGCTGGTTATGTTGTAATGGCTGCCCATGAGGGTAGTCAGGTTGCCTGACTTGTCATTGCGTCTACTGTCTTTACAGGAGAGAGTTGATATTTAATATTTCTTCTAACCTATTAATTTATAATTTTTTCATACAAATATTTTTTGATTCATTCCTTCTTGTATATATTTTTATCCCCTAAGTATATATATTCATTTATAATTTTTTTATACATTTTTTTGTGTATTAATTCCTACTTGTATATTTTTTATCCCCTAAATATATATTCATTTATAATTTTGTATACAATTATTTTTGTATTAATTCCTTGTTGTGTATTTTTTTATCCCTTCAGTATAGTTTTTTAGTCCACAATTACTTTTTGTATACTTATAAAGAAGGCGACTGCTGCCAATGGACAGGTAAGACTAAGACATAAGTAGTGTTGAGGCTTCTATTTTACTTTTTCATTTCTCCTAGTTGAATGTGGAATATGTTCTCTGTGATTGTATCTGCAATATATATTAATCTTTAAAGTATTCAGTTGTACATCTTTTTGAGCAGTTTTCTGTGATTAACTGGGTATACTGATGAAGCTATTTTACCCTAAAAATGTTACCCCTCGCTTGGATGCCTTTCATGAACACTGTATAGAGATGTTTATTCCTTTTACAAACACACCACTTCCTACACCTGTAATATTCTCAGAAAGACAGCTAGACAATGCATAAGGACATTTGATTCCATAGTGAAGGCTCTGTAAGAAGGAAGCATGTGATTTTTTGCAGAAGCTTGACTCTGTCAGCTGCAGAGTCAAACCACATCTCCAGCTGCGGGTGACTTCTAGCTTCTACCGGAAAAGAGATATAAATGTTCTCCACTTTTTCAGTAAAAAGTATTCTCGGTGGGACTTATAGATAAGCTGGTGAAATGTCTTCATGCCACCTTATAATACGCTTGATGTAGTGAACATGTCACCTGCTGGTTATGTTGTAATGGCTGCCCATGAGGGTAGTCAGGTTGCCTGACTGGTCATTGCGTCTACTGTCTTTACAGGAGAGAAGTTGATATTTAATATTTCTTCTAACCTATTAATTTATACTTTTTTCATACAATTATTTTTTGATTTATTCCTTCTTGTATATTTTTTATCCCCTAAGTATATATTCATTTATAATTTTTTTGTACAATATTTTTTTGTATTAATTCCTTCTTGTATATGTTTTTATCCCCTACATATATATTCATTTATAATTTTGAATACAATTATTTTTGTATTAATTCCTAGTTGTATATTTGTTTATCCCTTAAGTGTAGTTTTTTAGTCCACAATTATTTGTGTATACTTATAAAGAAGGCGACTGCTGCCAATGGACAGGTAAGACGACATAAGTAGTGTTGAGGCTTCTATATTACTTTTACATTCCTCCTAGTTGAATGTGGGATATGTTCTCTGTGATTGTATCTGCAATATATATTAATCTTTAAAGTATTCAGTTGTACATCTTTTTGAGCAGTTTTCTGTGATTAACTGGGTATACTGATGAAGCTATTTTACCCTAAAAATGTCAAACCACATCTCCAGCTGCTGGTGACTTCTACCTTCTACCGGAAAAGAGATGTAAATGTTCTCTACTTTTTCAGTAAATAGTAGTCTTGGTGGGACTGATTGATAAGCTGGTAAAATGTCTTCATGCCACCTTATAATACGCTCTGCAACAATCTTTCTGTGCCAGAGACTCTTGAGCCTCTTACATTTCTTTTTGAAGACAGAAAGTACATCATTGAACCATCCTGCTGAGGGCTTTTGTCTCTGTGCAGCTTGTTTAACCACAGGGGCAATATGGTCTAATGCTTCTCTCTGCCAGCTGTCCAGCTGAATGCTGGCTTCAACTACACCATGGTCCAGAATCGGACTGTGATTTTCCAGGGCCTGATTAAGCCTCTCGGGTCCCTTTAGACAATATCTTTGGCCAGATGGAGACAGGAGCAAGATTTACTAGCAATTTACCTTGGAATAAGTTTAAAGGAATGGCCAAGTGATCTGACCAGGCCAGAGGAATAGGTGGTCGAGTTTCAATAAGTGCCATGTTGGTGAACACAGGGTCGAGGATATGCCCCAATCTGTGCATAGGGGTGAGCACTAGCTGGAGAAGTTGCAGTCTCTCCAGATCACCCATTAAGGCTTTGGCTGCCGGGCAGTTGGTGTCCTCCAGATGAATGTTAAAATCACTTAACACCAATAGATTGGAGAAGAGCAGAGCTAGAGGAAACAGTGTGTAAGCTAATATTATGGACAAATTCTACACAGGCCTGGGGGGCAATCGATGAGAGCTCCTGAAAAAACAATGTTCTTTTGAGAGAGCCAGGGAGTAAAAGGAAGCTTCACAGCCCTCAAAAGAGAGCTCAGAAAGGGAGCATTGGAAAACTGTTTTAAAAATGATAACAATCCCCCTCCCCTGTTCCGTAGCTGCTTCTTTTGCCTACAAACAGGGTAGCCTTGCATAATGGCTTGCAAAATGTCTGTGGAGGAGCCCTCGTTGAGCCATGTCTCAGTCAGAAAGATTTCATTTGGCCTACATTCCCCAAGAAAGTCAGGCATTTCGACTTTGTGATTTGACAGGGATTCGCAATTAAAGGAAAAATGTTTAAAGGAATGGTGAGATGATGACACAGGGCTTGTTATAGTTGCCAGTGGTGTAGAGGTTAGAAGCAGGAAACAGCAGTGGTCACAACTGGAATCCATGTTACCAAGGTTCAGAGATGTTCAGAGATTCACACCAAGCTTAAGTCATGTTTAGTGTATGGAATGGGGACTGACTAATCTCTTTCCTATCTGGTTTACATCAAAAATGCATCACGTTTGTTGATAACATTCTTTAAATTATGGATGAAAGTGACATTGTCCTTCCAGCTCTGTTGGACCTATCTTAAAGTAGATTACTAAACACTCATGAACAACTCCTCCCACTGAATGGGAATAGACGGTTTAGCGCTGAAATGTTTTTCATCCTTTACTTCACATTCAAAATTCATGAAAATCTATGACTTCAGATCTCACATTTGCTTCTACCTTATCCTTTTCCTGTCAAGCCTCTACATCATGGGTACTCATGAATATTTTCTCAAGGGCTACACAGGACAGTCTGGGATGTGCTTGAGGGCCGCATTGATGCTGCGCCATCCACAGGGAGACATGGAAGAAAGGGAGATTATCGGGACAGGTAAGAAAACCACACCTTTTCAAAATTGGAAAATGGAAGATTTAGAAACAAATGGAATGTATTTTCCTCATTAGCTTATGTTGAAACCCAGGCAATCGCAAGTGGGAGACATCTAATATAAAGGCATGTTTGGTTTAAATAATCCTGAGCGTTCCACCTGAACCGGTCCTATAGGAAAAAAGCCCAGAACTAGGAAACTAAGTTGATTGGTCAGTAAGAATGGAACAAAGGGAACTGGGGAAGCTTTTATTTCTCTGCTGCTCTTTCCTAGATGAAGGTCTGCGGGCGGCAAGGAGAAGCCTGCAGGGCCATACTTTGAGTACCACTGTTCTACATGAAACCGCTGGTTCAACTGCTCCTGGAAAATGGAATCGTCAAACATAAAAAAATGATGGTACACAACTTTACCTAAGAATATCTAATCCTTCTCATTTTAAAGCACTTTAAAAAATATACAGAAAAAGAGGTACTATGTTAATCTTTCCCTTCAAGAGTGGAAAAATCCTCAATATCAGTCAATACTACTGGCATCTCCTGTCACTGAAAGTAAATTACACCATTCTATGATGTACTCTAACTCCAACACTTTCCTAATTTCCACTGAAAACAAACTCACAAAAATGAAGAAACAAAGATATTGATCAAGAGACTTAGATCAGTGTCTCAAGGATGAGCTATTCCTCTCCAATAACAAAAAAAAGTTGAAGTGGGCACAGATGGAAAACTGTCAAGCGAAACTGGCACTACTCTATGGAAGTATCATTCCCGATCTAATGACCCTATCAGATGTGGGGCTTCACCTGAAAATAATAGAAGATTAGGGGCCATCAACCACTCGATCTACTGTGAATTAAGAGAAGCATTTTATAGACCCTGCCCGCGGGGCAGAAGGAGTCAACAAAAGGTTAGGTGGTTCAACAGCACCCGTAAACAGGCAAAGAATACTCTTATAGAGGCTATTAAACATAAATCTCAGAGTGCCATCATAATAGCTAGGGCCCAGTATAAAAACAGTATAAGGTTGCCTGGGGAATAGACAAATGGGACAGGTCAAAAACAGCCCTGGAATCCTAGGATCCAAGATCATTCTGGAATATTGTTGCGACCGGTAGTAGTGAGGGTCGGACTCCCTTGGATGCAAACATAGCGGCAGAGAGTTGGGTTACCCACTACCAAGCTCTGTACTCTATACCACCAGACAATGGTTCTATGGTAGCATCATCTCCCCTCACACTCCCTACCGTAGATATAGACTCCCCTCAAATCTCCCTGGCCGAAGTAGAAACTGTAATCAAAAAAATTCCTATAGCGAAAGCTACAGGGCTTGAAAATGTTCCTGAAGAGCTATATTGAAAAGAGCCTAAAGTTTGGGCCCCCTAACTGTGGTTGATTTTTAATGCCATTCTAAAAGGGATGAACCTACCTGAATCATGGTTGGGGGCTGAGGTAATTCCGGTATTTAAGAAGGGCTGTCCTTTCCAACCCTCCAACTATAGACCTATTAGTCTAATAGATATATCTCAAAAGGCCTTCGCAAGGATCATTTTTTATCGAGTCCAGACCTGGTTGCAGGAAAATAAAATAATGTCCCATCTACAGGCTCGGTTTAGATCCCAAACTTTGACTATGGACCAGATATTCAGGCTCCAACTCCTCCATTGGAAATCAGTAGTAGCGGAGGGGGGGGAGCCTATATCTGGTCTTTGTGGTCCTGTAGAGTGCCTTTGACATGGTTCCAAGGGACACCTTGTGGAGAGTGTTGTGGGAGCTGGGGATACCCCCATATCTTTTAGAGATCCTTATCCGGCTCCACACAGGGAACTATGCCAAAATTAGGTATGGGAAAGGGGGGGATCTCACCATCCCTATTTCGGTTAATAGGGGAGTTAGACAGGGGTGCGTCCTGGCCCCCACCTTATTTTGTATTTACATCAACAGCCTGGTGCGCGCCCTGAGCCAATGCAAGAACATCGATGCCCCGAAGTTGGCTCGGGGTCGTGTGCCGGCGTTGATGTTTGCTGATGACACACTACTCCTGTCTAAGTCCCCTATGGGGCTACAAAGAATAATGGATGGATTTTCACTTCTTTGTAAGGATAGGGGGTTGGAGATAAACATACAAAAAACCAAATATATGGTTTTCAACCCCGGCAAATCGCTTCATTCGGGCCCTTGCCTGAATGGCTCACCCCTAGAGAGGGTTAGTGAATTTGAGTAGCTGGGGGTCACCCTAAAAAATGACCCCAGGTCACAAAGGCTAATCTTAGACTAACCCAAATCTCGGGGGGCTAGGCCTCAGTTTTTAGGGATACCCATCACAAACCTATGAGACCCATCTTAGAGATTTACAAAACTCAGGTGAGAAGTGCGTCACTATATGGTGCTGAGATATGGGGCCACTCAAATATTAATCCAATGCTGATCACCGAAAATAAGTTTCTCAGACAAATAGTTGGTCTTCCGGTGAGCACCCCTCTATTCCCTCCCCGCATGGACCTAGGAGTAAGATCAATCACCCAGTTTGTAGGATGTAGGCCACTTCTCTTTTGGCAAAGGATATGGGCTACCCCGAAACTCGCTGAGTATAGAACTGAGCTAGAGGAGATTCTTAGCACTTCGGGGAACTGGAAGTTTCCATGGCTCATGTATGTTAAAAACTGTTTGATCACTCTAGGATTCTGCGATCTGTGGGAGAACCCCAGACTGGCCTCTGTAAGCATTACCAGGAAGGTCCTGATAAGCAGATACTGGGACGTTCAAATGGGTAATTTGTATCGCAGTCCTAGGGCCGGCTCCAAGCTGTCTAAATTCCTAGATGTGAAATGTACATACATGTTGGAGACTGTACTTAACGCTATTTATCCAACCCTGGCTAGGAAACTCTATTTACTGTTTTGTTATGGTTGTCTCCAACTCAATGCATACACAAATCAATGGGTACCCGGGCGGTACCTGGGCTGCCCTGCTTGTCCAGCCAATGAGGAGACTGACTTGCACGTGCTCTTTTTCTGCAGAGGATACAGCAAAATACATCGGAAAGAGCTTATGAACTTGTACAAGAACTTGGTCTCTGGGCACTGCAAGTAAGTCCATAGACTTTTAAAAACAAATACGGACTTGCATATTGTATTTGTAGTTTCCAGGTTTTTGTGTCGTATGTGGTCGGTAGGGTCAGAAATTTTAAAATCAGGATGATTTTTAACTTATTTATTATTGTCACTTTTCTAAAAATGGATTTTCCCTGGTTTTTAATGTTTTTAAATATTGCTAAATGTTTTATTCTTGCTGCTTCTTTTATGGCTTCTGCCGAAATAAAGGATTTTTGGCTGACTTGGTATAGGCATGCCTTTATTGAGAGAGTGCTGGAAAAGGCTCATAGGCAGAACCTCTGTGTCTCCAGTGGCATTGCTCTGATCTCATGCATTCCTATTTGTTCAAACAGGACATGGGTGTGTTATCCATTTGAATGAGGATTGCATTTGTCACCAGAGATACTAGGAAGTCCTAGAGCCAGGCAAATTGCTCTTAGTCTCCTTCTTCAACCACAAGTGAAAAAGCATCCAGATGAGCTCTCCAGCCTGAATGAGATGCATCTGGGACAATTATCTGTAATGGTGGATTTTGTTGTAAAGGCACTCCTTGGTGCAATTTCTTCCCTTGCATCACCATGAGAAAGTCTATTTTGCAGGTATTGACAAGTAGAGCGTTCCATCCTAATTATTTTTCATTTGAAACAACGGATACTACAGACACTGTTTGAGTTGTCTTGTATTCGTCAATGAAAACGCATGAAGCAAGGGATTAGAGTAGTCAGGTGGTGTGGCAGGCTGCTGGATTGGCTTTGCTCACAAGAAGGTGACCATCCCAGATTGATGGCACTCTCTACTCCACAGGAAACCTTTTTCTATGCTTTGTGTTTCTGCTGCCCTTAGAAAAAAAGGGATTTTAACTGGTGTTGATAATGAGGCTGAGTAACAAAGTGTTGTCTTTTGGAAGTTCTGTTTGACTTTCAAAGGAATATGTGTCTTTGTCAGCCAGTTGTCTAGGTAGAGACACGTGACTATTTCCTGATGAAGGAGGGACGCTGCCACTACAACTGCAGTGCATTTTAAAAGTATCCATGTGGCAGGTTTCAGTTCAAAAAGAAGCAATGTGTACTGGACATGTGAAGTCCTTACTAGGAATCTCAGACATTTTCTGTTTTTTTAATGCTGGGATGTGAAAATAGGTGTCAAGTAAGTATATTGCACCTATTATTTTGCATACATCCAATCTGCTTGTCTTAGGTGCTGTACAATTTGGTGAAGAGAAAGTTTCTGCAGTGTTTCTTTCTTGATCCACGTGTTGGTGTCCAGTAATGGTCTAATAAGACAGAGCTCCTCTGGATCAGTGCAAAGCTCTGATATGGTCCACCCCCTTAATATCACCAATTCTGATTACCCTGAGGGCACAGAAGTATGGAGTGATTGAGTGGGGCAAAGGGAATAAGAAAGGAACAGCAGAGGTGGAGATCAGTGACAAAAGAATAAAACAATTATCTTCTGTAATGCTGATGACTGCAAAGTAGTATGGGATATTTTCCTCATAATTATACCTATCTATGTGTATTTTTTCCAATCTTTCAAAATTGAGAAATGTTTGCACTGCGTAGGAACTCAACCATTCGTCTAATGAGTAGCTTAGAAATAAAGGGCAAGTGCTATCAGAACAAACAAACAATAAATAGCAATGTAGTCCACTTTGCTTTGAGACACTCTTCCATACATGACTTATGTATATGTATAATGGGAAAAAACGTACATACCACAAGCATTGTTTTCCCAAAATAGAGTCTTTGGAACCAACAGTGCTCAAAGCAATACCAAAAAGAAAAAGCTACTGGAGCTAAAGTCTTAAAAGATACTTCCCAGTAGAAAACCTAAGCAACATTAGCTCCTTTTCTTTTCTTTTCCTTATAAAAATGTGTTTGGGGCATATTATCAAGTAACGGCGTTAAAATTATTGCCGCTTTATCGGCAGGAAACTGCCGCTAAAGCGGCGATAATGGGCTTGAGAATATGCCCTTGAGAATTCCAATAGAAGCCCATGTTCACACCAGAACATGAGCTTCTATGGGAATTCCTAAGGATATATTATCAAGCCCATTATCGCTGTGCAGGACATCTAACCTGGGTTTCTATTGGAATTCTATAATGCATATTAGCAAGCCCATTATTGCCGTTTTAGCGGCAGTTTCCTTCCGCTAAAACTGCGATATTTTTAACTAGGTTCTTGCTAATATGCCCCATAGTTTTTTTTCATAAAATAAATATGTCTTGTATTCTTGAGAGTTCTAGAAGACGCCTAGATCTGTCTTATCCTTACAGATGGCCAAGTGTAGAGCTAGAATTGGTCTGAACTCTCATTTTTAGCCTGTCTTCTGAATGAGAAACTTTTGAATATATCCCTGTTCACCTATGTGCGGCTGGAACTGTCTCAATTGCACATTTCTATAGGAGCATCAGAGTTTCTTTTCTCAAGATAGCTAGCTGGTGCCTTGATGTTGGTTTTGGAGGAATTGGTTATGGGGTTACCTAGAAATATAATCAATATCCATATCACGCAATATTTAGTACACATTTGTCTCTTGTTATGTTATTCCACTCTTTTGAATAATTGGATATTACTACCGCACTGGAGTTGCAAACAGAGGGGGGGAGCTGCGGTATCACCAACAGTTGTTGGGTTCTGGGCATTGTTCTCAGAACCTTTTCTCTGATAAGGATACCTCCAGCCCTGTTGTTGATGTTGCTTTTGTTGGTAGGTCCAGCAAAGTGATGGAACACTTTGAGGGTAATGGCAATGATCGTTCTCCTTGTATTGAGACCCAAAGAGCCTTTTTTGCTTCTTAGCTCAGAGCTCAGCTGGTCTTTGTATGATGATTCACTCACAGAATTTCCTCTTCTCTAAGTTGTCCAAATAAAGAGGAATCTAAAAACTGAATTTTCAAAAATATGTGTTGTGCACCATGTTCAAATGTGGTATTTTGCAACCAGTATGACCTTAAAATACCCCATGGTAATATCCTTTTGCCACCAACAGAGCTAAGTCAAATGTAGTGCAGATCATCCGGTTAAATATTAGGGGGCTTATTTACAAGCCCCTTGAGCTGCCGATGCGTCACTTTTAATATGGGAAAAAGTGACGCACCAGTAGCATAAGGGACTTGTAACTAAGCCCCTAGGGAACTTTCTCTCATCAATTCTCAAAGTCCTGTTGGCAATGTCTTAAGAAATTATCTGTGAAAGCAAGCAAGCAGAGCAGTTTTCAATGCCATAGCCACCATGCTACACATTTGTCTGCTTGCACTGTTAATTTCATTACAAGACCGGAGGCTACATTATGCATATAACTTTTAATGCGTCTCTAAGCAGCCGCAAACATCATAATAGAAAGGTTCCATTGAGAACACACATAACAAATAAACTCCAAGAGCCATCAAAAGACTGCCTCTTTTAAATGCGGCTCTGAGCAGATAAGTAACCTTTTACTTCTTGCCTTTCACATTGTCAGTTTACTGTTATTATAATTTATTTTAAGGGGATTTCAAGGGTTTGGTTTATCATTCCCTCTCTTTTCCTTCCCCTTTTCTCTCCATACTGATTTCCAATTTACGGAAATCCCCCTTTTCCCTCCTTTTCTCTGGTCGGATTTTAAGTTTGACTGCTATGCTTATGATTGATTACTGTTCATGTAATTTATATCCCCTTGTCCTAATGGTTTATTCTCTTTCAGCCACGTAAGTATTTTAGGCTGGTTATCTATTTTTATACCGATTTTTATGTTTTCTTGGTTAACTTACGTTTTTTATTGACGAAATAACGATGTTACAGTGAATCACCTTCTTCGCTATGTCATTTCACCGTTTTTATACTCGCGCGCCTATTTACTTTAATGAGTTTCCTTTCAAAAAAGCCTTGGCGCAAGCTCGGGTTTATCTCTGTTTTTCGTAGAGGAAAGAACCTTGGGAGGAACGACGTCGCGTAAGCGCGTTGCTAAGGTGCTTTCTTTATTACTCTGCTTCGCTTCATACGGTTGCCAAGCATCAGCTGAGCGCGCGAGAGACTACGAGTTCGTTACTCGACCTCCGCGATCAGCTGTACATCCTCCCATACACGGAGCTGTTTTTCATCCGAATTTCGGTTATTTTTTACTTATATCTAGTCTCACGAGCTTGTTTAAATTGAAATTATTTTCTTTGTACAACTCCTTAGCATTACTATACAGGGGAATCATTACTTTATACAAACCCCTTGCTTTCATTTAAATAAATAAATTGAAAGGGGATCATGTCTGATTCTGACACTGAGGGTGCCTCTGCCCCTACCCCTGGTGTTGAATGTAATAAAGCACAATCACATCAGCGCAATCCTTTGAGCACAGTTTTATCTTCAAAGAGGACCATCTCCCCTAATGAAGATGAATTTACTGATGGTCATTATCAAGATTCTTACGAATCAAGGGGTAAAAAGACAAAAAAGATTAAAAATGTACAAGGCTTACCCCCTATAAGCTCTGTGCACCTCACTATATCTGGGAGGTCCTCGCACCTCAAACCAAATGGGTGTCCTTCGCGGCACAACTTATCATGGTGTCCACCGCGGCACAACTTATTATGGTGTCCCTCGCTGCACAAGATATTCTGGTGTCCTTAGCGGCACACAAAACCTAAGTGCTAATGACCCTGCGCTCAACAATGATTATGGAGATAACTCCGATAGCACCCCTGACGAATATGTGCTAGATTTGAATGATGATTATGATGAAGATCTCTTTAATCCTCCAGAGTCTTCTTCTTCTTCTGTTCTTAAAGATAAAATTCTTCACCCTCTTGGGGAGGAAATGTTTTCACCCCTTAATCTTACACGCCCTATGAGCTCTGAATGGTGGCCTCACGATCACGTGGCTAAATTCATTAATAAATGGCTAAGGTTTCCCCTCGAGCGCAATACTCGTAATATCCTGAGGGCTGAGTGTGCAAGACCTTCTATTGATGATAAGGTGTGCCAAACCCCTAATTTGGACCCTGAATTAATAAAATTTCTTTTTAAACTTGGACGAGACCCCCGCAAAGGGATGGAGAGATCTCTTAAAGGTTGCCAAGACCGTGTCCTAGATATCCTTGGCCCTTTAGCAAGAATTATAGATGCTGTAGAGGAGAGCCACCTTAACGGAACCCTACTTAACACTGATTTAATAAGAGGCCTTAGTCAAAGAGCCTTAATCCTCCTCGGAAATGCCAATTCAGGCTTGAATGCTGAGAGACGAAGAGTTGTCCTAACTAGGATTAATCCAAGGCTTTCGGATTTGGCCGATAAAGAAACATCTCAAAATCCGAAAGGTCTTCTCTTTGGAAAATAACTCATCATGAATCTAGGAAAATGCGTGTCCATGTTTACAGCCTTGGATAAGGCACAGCAGAATATGCGTAAGGTTTTTAACAACAACCTTTTTGGACGGGCCGGAACAAGGGGCCGCTCTTCCGGCCGATATAATCAAAGGTCCACTTCAAGATCAAGAGGCTTTGGAAGAGGCTTCCAACAGACCAACTATTCACAATTCTTTCCGCAAAGAGGACGTGGCATGCGCTCAAGAGGTTACAGATCCCGCGGACAATCCTCCAGTGACACCACACCAAGTGAGTACCTTTTCCCCTCCTGCCCCTCTTTCTTTCCCCTCAGAGGTGGAAGGGAGACTCAGATTCTTTTTCCAGAACTGGAAAAAAATTACTCAAGATTCTTGGGTTTTGAACACCGTCCGAGGTTTCAAAATAGGCTTCACAGAAACCCCAAAACAGTTCTTCTTCCAAAAAATTTTCAGATACACCCAGAACAACAAAGTATAATAGAGGAAGAGATCTCTTCCATGCTAAAAAAAGGGGCGATCATGCAAGTCCCAATGGAGGAACTCAGATTCGTAAGCACACTCTTCCTTGTAGAGAAAAAAGACAAAGGGTGGAGACCAGTTATAAACTTAAAACAGCTCAACCAATTTTTGGTCTACCGACACTTCAAAATGGAAGGGATTCATCTCTTAAGGGATCTTCTTCTAGAAGGAGATTGGCTAGTAAAACTAGACCTGAAAGATGCCTATTTCACAATTCCCATGGTGGAAATTCACCAACCCTTCCTACAATTTATTTGGAAAGATCGTTTATTCCAGTTCAAAGCTCTTCCTTTCGGTCTTACATCAGCCCCTTGGTGCTTTACCAAGGTGATGAGACCAATTGCCTCCTTTCTGAGAGAAAGAGGAATACGCTCAATCATTTATCTAGACGACATTTTAATTATGTCTCAAGAACTCTCTCAAATCTCCCAAGATCTGAAAACTGTTATGAACCTTTTAGAAAATTTAGGTTTCATAATCAACAAAGAAAAATCTGTCTTGACTCCTTCAAAGTCGATGGAATTTTTGGGGTTCACTGTGGATACATCCAAGTGTCTCCTTCTTCTTCCCTCCAAAAAAATTACGAAAATCAAGAAAGAAATACGTCGTGTTCTGAAACTCAAAGAATTTCCCCTCAGAGATCTTGCAAGACTCCTCGGTCTCCTTTCTTCCTCTATCCAAGCAATATTCCCAGGACCCTTGAACTATCGAGCTCTCCAAAGAGTGAAAGGGAGAGCTCTAAGATCCGGTCTTTGGTACGAGGACCTCATTTCGTTAAACAAGGATGCCAGTTTACAACTGAACTGGTGGCTAGAAAATCTAGAAGCCTGGAACGGAAAAGCGATTTTTGGAACGAAACCTGAATTCGTTTTGGAATCAGATGCCAGCTTGCATGGCTGGGGTGCTTGCCTTCTAGAACAGAATACTGGTGGAACGTGGTCACGGGAAGAATCTTCCCAACACATAAATTATTTGGAACTCACCGCTGGTCTTTACGCCTTAATGAGTTTCAAACACTCACTACAAGGGAGATCGGTCGTTTTGAAGATGGACAATATGTCGGCGGTAGCCTATATAAACCGCCTGGGTGGGACAAGATCTGCAGACCTTTCGAATCTCGCGAAAAAACTTTGGATGTTCTGCTTAGAACACAAGATCGCCCTGAAAGCGGAATATCTTCCTGGGAAAACGAACATTTCCGCAGACTGGAACTCGAGATTCCTCAGAGATCACAGCGATTGGAAACTCGACATTTCCATTTTCAATTTGCTCAATACAGTTTGGGGACCTTTAGAAATAGATCTTTTTGCAAGCAGATTAACGTTCCAACTCGAAAAATACTTCAGTTGGATGCCCGATCCCGCAGCTCTAGCTGTGAATGCATTTCTTCAATCATGGAGAAACCTGAGGTCTTATGCCTTTCCCCCCTTCGCGATGATCCAGAGAGTTTTACAGAAAGTCAGAGTCGATCAATGCTGCCTTGTTCTAGTCACTCCCTTCTGGCCCTCCCAAGCATGGTTCCCAACAGCTCTGGAACTGAGTTACGACACCCCCTTTCTAATCCCATGCCAAGATCATCTACTAATAGGCGTAGATGGCGAAATTCATCCTCTAATACTGACAGGGAATTTGAACCTTCTTGCTTGGAGAGTGTCAGGAGATCTAACGAAGTCTCAGGACTTTCGACAACGGCTTCGACTCTCCTCTCTGAGTCATGGTCTCCGGAAACCCATTACAGATATAACAATATCTGGAGAACATGGGTTCGTTGGTGCTTGGAAAGAAACTTGGATCCCCTTGAGGCACCTATTGTCCACATAGTTAATTTCCTATGTGAACAATTTGATAGAGGTCTAAGCTATAGAACCATCAATTGCTATAGATCTGCAATTTCTTCTGGCCATATTCTGGTGAACGGTAAGACGGTAGGTAAAAATGTTATTATTTGTAGAGTTATGAAGAGCATCAGTCTGAGAAGACCACCAAAACCGAAATATGATTCTCTATGGGATGTTAATTTAATTTTAGACCTCTTTATTTCTTGGCCTCACAACAGTTTTCTTAGTAGAAAATTTCTCTCTTTCAAACTCACAACTCTTCTCTGTCTCATTTCTTGTAGAAGGGTCTCTGATGTTAAAGCATTAGACATTTTAAATAGATCTTTCAACATGTTTGGTGTAAAATTAGAAATTTATCGAAGAACTAAGACTATGTCTGATTCTATCTTCTATCCCCGCTTTGACTCCTGTCCTAAACTTTGTGTTGTCGATTGTTTACAAGAGTATGAACACAGAATGTCCCCTCTCCGTTTTCCAAACGTAATCAATTACTGGTTTCTTTTGTTAAACCTCATAAAGCTATTTCCTCTAACTCTATTTCTAGGTGGATTAAATCTGTTATGGGTCTAGCTGGTATTAATTTACGTAAATTTCAAGCTCATTCTATAAGAGGTGCTATGGCCAGCAAATCACTTTGCTCTGGAGGTAAATTAGATGATATTCTTAAAGCTGCAGATTGGTCAAACGCTAGCACTTTTGCTCGACATTACTGCAAGCCTATAGAACATATGTCTGATGTAGTTTTACAAAGCTACCAACATGCATAATGTAGCCTCCGGTCTTGTAATTAAATTGCGATTCTTCTATTACCATGACTAGAGAATCTGGATTTCATTAAAGACACGGAGGCTCACATTATCCCACCCATCCCTCCCTGGGATGTGAAGTGTATTTATTTCAACTGTACTCTTTTCAATTGTCTTTCTTTATCAAATACCGCTCATATATTTTCTAAATTTTCATTGCTGAAATGTATCATTGTTAAAAAATTTCATTGTTTCTATCCTATCCTTTAATTTTGTTTACTCCCAAAATGTACACATTTTCTGTTTTTTAGATAATACTTCTTAAATCCTGGGATGTTTGGATCCTTGTTGAACTTCGAATTGTTTGGAATTTCTCATCCTAAGCTCCACAGAAGTTATTTGGAACTTGTTGCAGTTTTATGAACTTTTATTTGGAACTTTTTACTGTTTTATGACTTCTCTATAATTTCCTCATTTAAAAGAGGCAGTCTTCTGATGGCTCTTGGAGTTTATTTGTTATGTGTGTTCTCAATGGAACCTTTCTATTATGATGTTTGCGGCTGCTTAGAGACGCATTAAAAGTTATATGCATAATGTGAGCCTCTGTGTCTTTAATGAAATCCAGATTCTCTAGTCATGGTAATAGGAGAATCGCAATTCTTTTAATTTCTCTGCCGGGGGGCACAGCCATTTCAGTAGCTGAGCCATGCCTAAGGCTGGCAGATGTGACAATAACTAAGTCCAGCTTGGGTTCTGAAGTCAAGAAGTCTGAATTCTGTTGAGGAGGTTTGTACTTTTTTAGAAGGCGTGTAGATTCCATTTTCTGAGTGGGAGGTGTAGGAACCTTTCCCCAGACAGTTTAAAAAATAGTGCAAGATGGAGAAGGGATATTGATTACACCTTCAGCTGCTCTTTAGGGGCTCCATAATTACAGAAACCGTTGCTTGAGGTGTCTCTAAAGGAATGCTTACTTTTGATGCACCTCTCACTATTACATCCAGAAAAGTGGTAATATCCTTTAGTGAAACCAGTAGTGGCTGCCAGTGAAAAGTACCAGGAGGTGGGGAGGCGATGACGTGTAGAAAATAAATAAAATGGGCGTGGGTGGAAAATTAATAAATGTACTTACCTGGCTGCCGGCCTGTGCCTCGCCTCCATCCTCTTTTGTTTCTGGAGGAAGCAGGAAGCACACAAAAGCTCCTCTAAAATAATCACAATGCTGCAGTCACCAGGACAGCTGCAAAAAGAACAATTGATGGACAGAATGCAGACCTAGTCATATATTCACCCCAATACAGAGATCTGGGCCTAAATCCATATTTTTTTTGCTCACCATGCCATTCCAGTTTGGACCCAGCCATATGCAAATCAGTCTTGACCCTACGCCCAATGGGAACAGACCAGCCTGAACTGTCAAGCCAGGTCCTCCCTGGACTGGAAACAAGCATGCTAGAACTGTTTTTGGGCTTTCAGCCCTTATCAGCCAGGATAGATTGACTCCAGTGGTATGGAGAGCACGGGACCCAAGTCTGGGCATACCCGTCCCACTCGGGGTGACAAATGCAAAAAGACCAATTGATGGACAGAATGCAGATCAATGTCATACATTCAACCCAGTACAGAGAACTGGACCTAAATCCATCGTTTTTTTGCTCAACATGCCATTCCAGTTTGGACCCAGCCGTATGCAAATCAGTCTTGAATCTGCGCCCAATGGCAACAGTTCAGCCTGAAATGCCAAGCCAGTTCCTTCCTGGACTGGAAAGAAGCATCCTAGCACCGGTTTTGGGCTTTTCAGCCCGGATCAGCTAGGATAGTTTGACTCCAGTGGCATGAAGAGCACAGGTCCCACGTCTGGGCATCCCCGTCCCACTCGGGGTGACAAATGCAAAAAGAACAATTGATGGACAGAATACAGAACAATGTCATACATTCACCACAGTACAGAGATCTGGGCCTAAATCCATCGTTTTTGTTCACCATGCCATTCAGTTTGGACTTAGCCATATGCAAATCAGTCTTTACCCTGCGCCCAATGGAAGCAGTCCAACCCGAACTGCCAAGCCAGGTCTTTCCTGGGCTGGAAACAAACATCCTAGGACCAGTTTCGGTCTTTCAGCCCTCATCAGCCAGGATAGCTTGACACCAGTGGCATGGAGAGCACGGTACCCACGTCAAGGCATACCCGTCCCACTCGGGGTGACAAATTCAAAAAGAACAATTGATGGACAGAATGCAGAACAATGTCATATATTCACCCCAGTACAGAGATCTGTGCCTAGAGCCATAGTTTTTTTGCTCACCATGCCATTCCAGTTTGGACCCAGCCATATGCAAATCAGTCTTGACCCTGCACCCAATGGGAACAGTCCAGCCCGAACTGCCAAGCCAGGTCCTCCCTGGGCTGGAAACAAGCACCCTAGGACGTTTTTTGGGCTTTCAGCCCTCATCAGCCAGAACAGCTTGACTTCAGTGGCATGGAGAGCATGGGACCCACGTCTGGGCATACCCGTCCCACTCGGTGTGAGAAACACAAAAAGAGCAATTAATGGACAGAATGCAGAACAATGTCATACATTCACCCCAGTACAGAGATCTGGGCCTAAATCCATTGTTTCTTTGCTCACCATGGCATTCCAGTTTGAACCCAGCCATATGCAAATTAGCCTTAGCAGGATAGCCACTGCTGAGTGAAACCCTTGTTGCAGAACCTGGAATGTGACATAAGGGTAGTGGATGATCTTGTGACTTTACCATCTTAATGTGACCTTGAGGATGAGATGGATGCAGATCTGTGGTACCTGCACCTTTTGCAACTGCATGGGGAGTTCTCTTCTCTCAGTGGAGAGTGGAGGATGAGCTGTAATATAGCCAACCTGAAATTTTGAGGAATCAGTGGCGTCTTCCTTACTAGTGACACAGATGTCTGTACTGGATCTGTACTGGATCTTCATCAGGAATAATCAACTATGGAGGCTCCAAAGGTTGTGCTAACGGTTCCTCCTCAGGTGTTAACCTTAGTCTCCTTTTCCATCATTGTTGAGAAATGGATGACATAGAGAAATGTTAGAGAGCAAATGTTACTCTTTCATTTGTAGGGGTGCATTATAATCATGGGTAGTGCGCACCTACACATAATCCTTTGTTGTATTGGACAAACAACCATCTCAACGCATGCGTTAAAAAGCATGCGTTTACGTCGCGTGGCGTCAACGCACGTGACGTTACCACGCGGGCATTCACTACTAACTCCATTACATCGCATGCAATGTTACAACACATGCTTTTACACCGACGGTTTGTGCGCGGCACGGGCTCCGGGAATGTCGTGTTCCGGGATGGGGAGACAACGCTCGAACCACGACGAGAGACAGGTAAGGACGACGCTGGACTCATAGTGTTTTAGGGTTTAGGGTAGTTGATGGGGAGAGTAGTAGAGGATAGAATTTTAGGCTTTAGGGATTAGGGTTTAGGGCTTAGGGTTGAGGAAGTAGTATTTGGTAGTGTTTTAGTCTTTAGGCACTTGGGCTTAGGTTTGAGGAAGTAGTATATGGCAGTGTTTTAGGCTTTAGGGCTTAGTGCCTTTAGGGCTTAGGGTTAAGAGGGTACTGTTTTTGGATTTAGAGGTTAGGTTTGGGGCTTATGGTTAAGAGTGCTGTAGGGTACTGTTTTTGGCTTCAGGGGTTAAGGCTTAGGGATTAGGGTTAATACAAGTGTAGGGTACTGTTTTTGCCTTTATGGGTTAGAGCTTAGGGCTTAGGGTTGAGGTCGTAGTGTAGGGTCGTTTTATAGGCTTTAGTGTTTAGGGCTTAAGGCTTAGGT
Organism: Lissotriton helveticus; assembly: GCF_964261635.1. Taxonomy (NCBI): domain Eukaryota; kingdom Metazoa; phylum Chordata; class Amphibia; order Caudata; family Salamandridae; genus Lissotriton; species Lissotriton helveticus. The sequence continues at coordinate 919,643,189 of NC_136069.1, forward strand.
AGGGTCGTTTTATAGGCTTTAGTGTTTAGGGCTTAAGGCTTAGGGTTGAGGGTAGTGTAAAGGGGTGTACTGTGTTTGGTAGGTTCCTATATTAGTGTTTGGGGGCCGTTAGGGGAAATGTTGCGATGTCTTTAAATGTGTGGTATTTGTGTGCGTTGAAAAGGTGTTTTGCATGCATGTGAAGGGGAATGCGATGTCATGGTTTGTGTGGGATAGGCATGCGATGTAACGGTGCATGCAATGTCAAAAAAGCAATGTAATGCCATTCGTGGTTTTTGTTTGCGTTCTATCATCATACATCCTTATGTTGACTTAGAACCTTAGAACATGAACTAGAATAACATGAAAGGTGACCTCTTAGGGTTATTTTCAATGTGAACATGAAGAAATTAATGTTGTAACTACGTGTGTTAGTTGAAAACATTAACGTGCAAAATTCATACAAGTCGCTGACAAAAAGTCACACAATTGATGAGCTCATGTAATGTGTTAATTTCGATGTGCTCAGTAAATAATGTTCATTTTATATGTGTCATTTCATGAGGCTGTGTGCCATTTCTCAGGTTGACCAATTTCTGTACGCCTGAATTGTATTCTTCCCCTGGAACCTCTTGCATTAGATTTACTGGGGAATTTCATGTGTATTTTAGATTTGTTTTTTTCATGTTTCTGTTACAGGTGGAGAATATATCCTTGTTAGCTAGAATAATGTCTTTGTTGTAGGAGTTAGGCTTAAGGAGAAGAGGATACATTGAACCTTGATACTGATAATAAAGAACTGTTGCACTTCCTCATCGGAACAAACCTGGGAATCAAGGTCATCTTGCCAAGGTCTGGGAGCATTTCTGCCATATGGAAAATCATAAAAAGCGGCTTGAGTGGATGGTGTGATGCTGCAAAGTATCTTCGGATACTAATGAATTAGAGTATGGGACAGTGTCCTGTGATTTATGCCTTACCTTGAGAGAGAGAGCATCTTAGAACGAGCTCTGTGTCTTCATGCTACTTGACCCATCTAAAAGTGAAGAGACTTTTTAGGAAGACTTCACACGCTGACTCCTTCATGGACCTTGCCTTTAGAAATGCGAAGTTGGGATGTCATGCTAGTTGTAGGGTAGTGACAGATTAATGCTTTATACCCATGAACTTCCAATGAATGGGAATCTTGACGTATTCTGGTCCTCCAACAGTTTTTTCTGTGCATGCTGCACCACCTTAACTTCACCCATAGGTTTGGCTTTGTATTAGTCCGAATGTATTTCTACACCCTCTTCTTGAGGTGCTTGTATGTCTAACTGTTCTTGGCTTTGTAATAGACTATCTAAACAAAATTGGAAATCTGTGATTCTTCTGAGTCATAGTTCATTGGAACTGTAATGATTGATTGGCTAAAGATCCCCCCTTGCTTTCATGCTGAGAAAAAGAGCCATCAACCAGGGGTTCCAGAGGAGACCTAGAACGTGGAACCAGGCTCCTTAAAAACCTCAATGTCTAATGGTGCATCTCCAATGTCATGGACAGGAGTTGTGACTTCATGAACAGTCTATCTGTGGAATAAAGGCAAAGAGGCTATACTCCCTTGCTAAATGACAAATACATTGATTGTGTGGCACAATGTGTTGTGGAACATTCTGCCAAAGAATGTTTTTTTCTGTACTCCTTTAATGTAAGTGTATCAAGCTACTCTTTACCCTCCTTGCCAGACACATAGGCTGCAGTTCGAGCTTTAAATGCTGCAATGCAGTTCTGAGAAAGGGTTCTGATAAGTTAGACTATCTAAATTTTTTAATCTTTGATGGGCTTATGGAGGGTGCTCCGCAACATATGAACACGTTGGACCTCTCATCCTAAATGTTCAAATATGAACAAATATATTAATATAAAGTGTTCCGAGGAGCACACACATCACAGAGTTATTCTAATATTTATGATTATCACTGAAGTGTATATGATTCATAATCAGTTCTACTTTGAGGGTAAAACCTTGATAACCCTGGGGGAAACTAAGAAGAGAGGTGAAGATGATTGTGCCATGTGAAGTAACCAGAGGAACAAGAACTCGAGATGTAAAGTGTTCCAAATCTATATATCGAGCAAAATAATTATATGGAAGGAAAGTTAACAAAGAGCAATAAAGACAATGTAACACAATCTACAATGAGGAAAACAAGAGTGACATTCCCAAATGTGAGCAAATCAATGTGCAACAGAGACAAGCAGAGGAAAGTGCCTTCATGAAGTAGCACCAGGGATAACAGTGGCTAATCATAATCCTGCAATAAGTGTAGAAATACTAAAACAATGATATCCCACAACAAAAGTTTTTGGTGCAGGAGTCATTTGCACTCGTATACCATTTACATCAGCCAGAAATTCCTTTATGGGACCCCTTCTGGGTTCATGTTACATGTACAAAAGTTACATTTCATCATAAACTTGAGTTTAAAACCAAATCTGCTTATGTGAATCTGACTTAATTTCAATTTCAAAAGACTTTATTTGGTTATGAAGCATTGATAACCATAAAAGTACATAAAATCACAGCTTTATCACAATTTGCACAGGTTACACAATACATATTTATACAAACAAAAACATCTACTAGGCTCAGACTATTAAAAATATTAAAGAATTATCGATTTTCTTGATTGAAAAACATTTCTAAGATATCCAGAAACAGATGCTACCGAAAATATATCAAGTTTCCGAATAGCCAGGAAGGCAGGGCGACATTGATTACAATTCATATATTTTAAAATGGGCACAATCCACCTTTTCCTTGGTACTGTATAAAATTTACAAAAAAATAAAATATGAATGTCCGATTGGGTGGATGTATCGTCACATGGGCATTTACTTATATCACTTGACCAGTCATTAATGACAGGGAAACTCAATAATCTAAAAAGAATTCCGAATCTAAATCGTATCAGCAAGAACCTTTCATGTTCTGTCATCCGCAGGGTTAAGTATGGTTGAATAGCCTGCGAGATTAAAAGCGGTTGATGGGCAATCACAGTTTTTTTGGATTCGATAAATACATAATACATAACCTTTTCAACTCTTTCCTCTGGATCGTAACCATTGACATGGGATCATCATAAAATTCTGGATGTATAATATTCCCACAAAAGGTTTTAATGTATCTAAGCCATTTCACACGATGGACACCCTCCAATTTCAGGGCGTTCCCCAATATAAGGCGATTCAAATGACACTCGGTGGTAGTCCACACCCGATGCCACAGAAGAACGGGTTGGGCCCTAATAAGATCTTCCAAATAGGGCATACCAAGCTCAGTGTGACAATTATGGGTGGACGTGCTCTTAGGCATAGTTAAAAGATATCTCAGAAAGCTATTCTCAGTCAGCTGTAAACTGGTGACATTAGTATTACCCCAAATTCCCGCGCCATAAGTTACCACCGCAACACAGCTGGCTTTATAAATACTTAAAAGCTCCTGGACTGGTTTCTTTCCCATCTTCTTACTGAATAGTTTAAGGGCCATCACGGACTTGGTAAACAGCAAATTTCTCCCTTTGACTGCGCTGTTCCACTGACCTGTACAGTCAAATAGTATACCTAGATAAGGGAAAGTTGCAGTAAGATCCAGTGGCTTAGAGTCAATGAACATAGTTCTTTTCCTCTGTTTTACTTTAATACCACAGTTCATGGAAAAAGTTTTGGTGCAATTCACCTTTAGGTCCAAATTAGTCATAAAGGTACAAAAAGATGTAATCTGCATGGAGGGACCGCCGCTGCCCCTGCGGACGGTCCCTCCTACTCTATGGTGGTGGACGGACTCAGGTCCGTCCGCCATCATAATCTGCCACAAAGTTGGCAGAGCATTGGAATGATTTGTTTTCATTGGCATTTTAACTTTTGTCCAAATCCATCAAGGGTGGGAGGGGTTGTAATAACATTTACATTTTCCTATAACTTCTGCACTATTAATTTGTCTACTTAAAATATGTCAAGCACGTTACCGGCAAGTATTTCAGGATTTGTGCAGAATCAATGGGGAGTGAGAGTAGGAGACAAAGTTAAAGGGGTGGTTAAAACATAACTGATTTGCCTATAAATGTGGCAACATTTAATGTCTCTTCACAAGATTTGGCAGGCACTTAGCAGGGTAAAAGTCTACTTTTGGTTTTCCCATATTCACGCAGGTTCATCAAAGATAGTGCAGATTTTTTTTTTATCTGTTTATTGAAATATTAAAGTGATATGTGCAATATCACTGCCTTGCAAAACAGCTCGAACAGTAAATAAACATACAAACAGCCTGTGATTGCCTGTTACAATCATACCATTGATAGCAAATGTCTAATCAGCATAAGCAATGAAATCCACAGCAGCAAAAACACTCATACACATTAGCATAATCCCTATTCCTTCTGTGAACTATTGGTAACCTGTTGTTGGAGATATTGGTGTAGTGGCTCCCAAATGTCTTTGGGCCTTGACATTGTAGGCAGTTCTTCTGCGTATAATGTGAGGTTTTCATTACAGTACACCATATCCTTAATCCAGTACTCTGTTTTTGGGGCCATTGCACTTTCCCAGTGTAAGGCAACTCGGCCCTTGGCCATACGCACTGCAATGCGCACACATTTACCCACCGTCCCTTTGAGTTTAGGTACATAACAAAGCAAACAAATTAATGGTGTACATTGCAATAAAATCCCAGCCATTTCCTGAATGTGTTTCAACACTTTTCCTAGAATAGTAGTATCTGTCTCCATTCCCATGCTAGGTGCCAAAAGTCAGAACACAACACCGCTTGCAGTTGCTTATTTCCCTGAGACTACATTTGTACAGTTTATGGGGCATATGATAAATCTAATGAATATACTTAAAAGTGTATAATGCACAAATTACTGTTTGACTTAAGGGTGCTAGTTAAATTGCATATATGCTCCCACTCCGTTTCCATCAGCGGAGGTGTTAATCTATTATTCCAGCTGGCCAGGATTTTGTCTGGTTCAGTTACTTTCTCATCCTGCACCTCCCTATATAGTTTAGTTACCAGCTTGCGCCATGTGGGTGCAACCAATATCATTTGTAAAGAGCGCAGTGCTGGGGGTTCAGCTGGATATGTCTTGTAATGAGTGTTAATAGCCTGCCTGAGCCTGTGCATGGTGACGTTAAACAGTAGTGACGGGTTAGTAATATACTGAAGCTCCTCTGAAGTGATGAAGTGCCCGTCAGGGTAGATATCCTGCATGAAGTCTATACCTGCCTCTCTCAAAACCTTCAGTGGACCTTCCTCTTGAGCTACTGATAATGCTGCATGATGCGTCAGGGGTAACGCCGGAGCATATATAGGGATCTTGTTGGCAATGTTGCTTATAGCCTGCCAATAGTCGTGTCCAGCGTATTAATTTCATGTTTCGGCGTGTGTGTAATAATGTCAGCTAGGGGAATCGGATGGGCAACATGAGGAGTGTATGCATGTGGATTGAACCAATAATATGCATATTGCGCTTGGGCACATAGATAATACATATAAGGGTCTGGGGCACTGAAACCCCCCTTAGCATATTCTAGCGTCAGTGTGGCCCAGCTCACTCTAGCATGCTTACCTCACCATATCAGTCGAAGAAGAGAAGACCGCACCACTCTGAAGAAATGTTGTATTAATTTGATCAGAATATTTCAGAATAAGTATAAAAAACGTGGCAGTACAACCATTTTGATAACCGCAATACGATCTGTGAGGGACAATGATAACGTGTACCATCTCTTTATCAGCTGCTCTAAAGAAGTGCATGCTCTGCCATAGTTTTCTTTAATTACAATCTCGGAGTCTTGATGTACCCAACACCTATATATTTTACCGGGTCCGCGGTCCACACTAAGGGATATTCGATACTCGGGGGAGTCATTAAAAGTGTTAGCGGCATTATTATTGATTTGTTCCAATTAATTTGCAGGCCAGAGAATAAACCGAATCTAATATATTCCCTTAAGACCTGCGCTAGATAGCGTCGCGGTTCTCTAATAAATAACACCATATCGTCGGCGTAGAGTGATATCCTAAACGGACAATGTATGAAACTGAGAGCCGGATCTCTGTGTCGCTGGCAAATAATGCAGGTCAACGGCTCGAACACCAGGGCAAACAGGATTGGTGAGAGAGGGCACCCTTTACAAGTGCCTCTGTTGATTAGAAATGGTTCTGATGTCAAGCCCCGACACACACCAATGCTGAGGGGTCGGAGTATAACAGTCGTCCCCAACCAAGGAACATTGTTGGAAATCCCATGCGTTTCACGATTTGGAACAAGTAACTCCTCTCTATGGAATCAAATGTCTTTGCTGCATCTAACATGACCAGGGTGGCATGTAGTTCTGGATCCAAGACATGGAACATTGCAAATATTGTTCATAAATTGCGAGATGTGGAGCACTCTGGAATAAAACCTGATTGGTCCAGAAGGACCAAACAGGGCATTAGAGGCTTCAACCTGGTAGCCAGTATACTTCCCTCATTGCGCAGTTACGCAGCCTCCATGCGTCCACTAGGACGAACTCCAGCATGGCATTTTTAATACTTTGAGCTATTTTAGGTGTGCGTAGACCACATGGACTGGATTTATCTAATTGTGGGTCCAGATAGCTGTTTAGAAATCCGCCCACACAATGTGAGCTTCAGGCCATTCACGGAGCATACCATACAATTGTGCAAATGTCTCTGGCTCATCTGCTATATACCATATATTAATATAAGTGACAAGGGAGCTCTCAGTTTACCATGCACCATGGCACAGCGTCCGTCATTGCCTATATAGGTTTTGAGTGGTTTAAAGGTAAGACCCCGTTTAAGCAGAGTAATAACACCTCTGGCATAGGAGGAGTGCGATGAGGCTAATTTATACTCAGCCCATTTAGGAGCAATCCTGGCCTCTGAGATCTTAGTCAGATGCGTCTCCTAGAGAAGAGCAATCTGAATTTCATGTCGGTCTAACTAGACAAACACTTGACAGAATGTTTGGGAAGTATTGAGCCCATGGATGTTCCTTGTCAAACAGTTATATTTATCTCCCATGTACAAAATAAAATACAATTTCCACTGAATACGAGTCTTTCTTGCAGTGCACAAGTAATGCATTCCACATATGCCACAGCCAGCAGGTCGGTACAATCACAGTAACAAACCCCAGGTCAACACAGGGAAACCCCCCACCCACTTCAGCAGATCCCAATTGCCAAAGCCATCCAATAAACCGACTAAGAACCCCCAAAAAAGTAAATACAGTCAAATTAAAATTACTATTATCAGCCTCGGCGGGGTCCCGGGCAGCTGATGGGTCGCCAGCGCCCAATGTGCCCTCTTCACAATGAGTATTTCAGATAGGTTTTCCGCACCACAGATATCACGGAGCATGTTCTCCACATAGGTCTCAAGTCTACCAACATTTGTGGATTCCGGCAGCCCCATCATGCGTAGGTTGTTATGCCGGGAGCGGGCCTCAAGGTCCTCATTTTTGGCTTGTATGACTGCCAGGATCTTTTACGTGGCTGACGTTTTTGTGGCAGCCTGTTGTAGGCCGTCCTCGGCATCAGAAATGCGATGCTCCACCTTGCCCATTTTAGTAGCCTGCTTATCCAGTTTAGCAGACATGTGGTCCATGCGAGTGCTTAGCAATCCAATCTTCCCATCAATTGTTTGTGGGTTAGCTTGAATGGCCGCCAGTGCCTTCTCCACAGCAGTAGGTGCCTCGGCCCCTGCATCTTGCTCCATATCTGATGCTGCGCCTGTTGTGGTTTAGTTGGTTTACGGAGGTTGAAAGTAGGGCGTGGCTGGGACTTGTCAGTTCTGCCCATGATGACTGGGGAGCACCACTACAGGATATCGCACCGAGCTCGCGCCCTATGTACTTGTTCCACACTCGGGCACCCAGCACTAGTTTGGTTACATAGATAGGGCCCACCTTCAATAATCCGCGACACTAATAAAATGCTCAGTGTCCGTGCATATGATGACTGGATCCCAGGATACAATAAAGCACAGCAGCTGGAATCCGCACACGCCACGCAGTCGCTAGGTCCGCAACACTAACAGCCAGATCGATGTACACTCCAGTCACAGATCAACAGGGCCTATATGAATAGCCCCCCACTGCTTCTCAAAGTAATCGCAATTGCCGCTGCCCAGTCAGCAGAGAAACAGTCAAATCTAAATGGTGCAGGTTCAGCAGTGCAGGGAGATCCCCCTAGCATGAACAATCCTTGAAGGAACCATCAACCCGCAACAGCATCAGATCACTTACCGGGCCGGCGGCCACCACCGTCCCCCGGCAGTAGGTGGATGTCGCAGTCCTCGGATACCAAGATGAGGCTATAGCGTGAGTCCAGCTAGGCCCCACTCACGCCACCAGACACACATGTTTCATCCGGCAATAATCAGCCGTTATGTTCAGTGCGCAGGGGTCCCAAAATGTCCAGTCGCACCTCAGCTCATGTCGCAGCTCAGACTCAGCAGGGAAACAAAGTCATGCAGCTCAACCCCAGCGTGGCCAAGCTGCTTCTACCAGCAAACAATCCTGGGAGGAAACAACGAATCCCAACAACGGCAGTTCGCACACTGGGTCGGCGGCCGGCGGCTTCCGCGGCAACAGTTGAGTGGCACAGTTTACAGGGAGCAGGGTGATTCTACTGCGCGAGTCCTGCTAAGCCCAGCTCGCACTCCCATGCCTTCCCACTGCGTAAGTCAGTAGGCCGCTACAGTGTTCATAGCAATCTCGTACTTGCCGACGTGATGCTCTCAGTCGCTCGTTCACAGCACCATCCCAGTCAGAGGTCTCATGTGACGCCCTCCACGGCTATACACCACAGGGTCCTCACGCCCCGCCGGTACACACCGCTCACCAGGGCGCCCCAGGACCAGTTGATAGAGGGCAGGGATCTTCAGGCAAGGCGTCGCGATCACATCAGCAGCAGAAAAAGCTCAGCTTGGCGCCTCATCTTAGGTGTAGGTCGCATGCTCGGGCTGGTCCGACACCGAGATTCCGGCCGGGGGCACACCGTGGACAGACATATCCCGGCTCAAGCCCACAGTTCACTCAGGTGCAGCGTTTGCCGAGCATCTCCGTCCCACCATGGGTGTAGCAGGCAGCTCCGGGCTAACGATCGTCATCAGGCGGCCGCCATGTTGGGCCCGCTGCGATGCACCAAACTTCGATTTTCTTTCCCTTTGGCTGCCTCCAATGGTAATGTAGCACGGTGATCAGCCAGCCCCGCAGTAGGGGAAGGTATTGCACCCCTCGGCCAGGGCAGATGGCAGCTAGTAAAGCAGGATAATTGCAGGATTCTGAAAACAGCCGGTGGAGCTACACTACAGTGCAGCCATCTCACCGTGCTCCAGCCACGCCCCTAAAGATAGTGCAGATTTATGGGGAGGGGGGAGATGCTGCTCATTTGCTATTAGAATTGCCACCTTTTGTCAGACTTTTAACAGATTTAGATCTCTGCTGATAATGTTTACTTTAAAGCTGCTTGGTCAATGGGGGTGGGATAGTGCAAAGATAAATTGAGTGACAACACATTTTCAATAAAACCATGGCTGCTGGTTTATGAATCTGCATTAAATTTGACATATAGCAGAGTGCAAGGTTCTGCCACCTGGTACCACATAACATGGAAGGAGTGTTCACATGTGCCTCCTGTGAGTTCTCATGCACTCTCCCACACCCTAGAGCCACCACTCCCGCACCAACAGCACCCTCTTGCTTGCAATCACACTAAACAGCCACCTCCTCACTGAGACCAAACACCACCCACACAATGTGCCCTACATGCTCCTCAACACTTGCTTGTTCACCAAACACACAACAGAGATATGGGAGTAACTGTACAACCATTCTATAGACCTGCTCTCCCACTGGGAATCGTGGCTCAACCCAGCCTCTGTACCTGACAGTGCTACAAACATCCCTGCAGGCTACAAGATTGTCGGGTAAGACCATCAGCACAAACCCAGAGGTGAAGTAGAGATCATATTAAAGATACCATCAGCTGCACTATCTACACGGAAACCCACAACACCTACAAGGAACACCTCACATTCAAGATATGCATCACAGCCAACTTCTCCTTGAGTGGAACTCTTGTATACAAACCACCAGGACACCACCAGGACACTGCACCAATCTTGCCAGCGGCATCATAGACTTTGTCACAAATCTCATCATAAACGTCAGCATCTTTAGAGAACTTAAATTTCACCTAGTAAACTACACCGACCCAAACTCTGCAGTCTTCCTAGAAAAACACAGAAACCTTAGAGACCCCACCACCATGAACGGGACACCTATTAGACCCAAGATACTCTTCAATCAGCAGCATCACTGTTGACAAGCTAGCAACTATGACTGGGACAGACCCCTTTCTCTTCAGTTTCAGCATACCTATTCCACACCACACAAACCTACCACCTCTGGAACCACCCACTACAGATGGAACAGCGTTACAGAAGAGCAGTGGACTTCCAGGCTGGCCACACACCAGCCAGAGCACAACAGCAACTTGCTGAATGCTAACAAGAACCTCAACAACTGGATCACTGCACATGCCAACACCCTAGCTCCTCTCAAGAACAACTCAGTGGCAAGAGCTCAACAGTAGGATAGCTGGTACACAGAGGAAATCAGGCTGACAAAATGTCACTGCAAGCAACTGGATTGCAAATGTAGAACAAGTCAAGACACCCCAAAATATAGACATCCTCAAATCAGCCCTAAGACGCTATCACTAGCAGATAAGGAACACCAAGCACTCAGCTCATGTGGGTGAGGGCTTTAATGATGTTACTATTGTAACGTTATACTCTCCCCTCCTTACAACACCAGCAGCATGCAATGCTAAAGGTTACACTCTTGGGACCTAATGGATGTGTGGACGGTACTGCACCCAGAACAGTTAGAATATTAGTTTTACTTATACCCTCCACAAACTACATGTGCGACTAGACCGGATATTTTACACCACAGCCTTACAAACACTGACTTACCATGCAGTTTACTTGGGAAAACCGTATCGGATCATAACCCTACAGAGGTGGTTTTGAACTGTGGCTAAATACCTATTTCCCTACATGGAAGTTCCAGCCGGAATGACTGGACGCAACATTCAATGAAGAGCTTTGCTAGGCAATAAAAGCGTTCTTTCAAGATAATGTGAATATGATTGGATCACGCCTCACTGAATGGAAAGCCTTTAAAGTATTGATCCGGGGAACCTGCACCCACACCACAAATGGGGTCAAAGGAGCACTAAGAACTAAACCGAGACAGGTAGAAAACTCCTTATTGGAAATGGAACAAGCTACAGCATGCAACCAAATGCAGCTTTCTTGCTTACAGGAGGGATGCAATACACACATCACTGTGCTGGAACGAATGTGACACCTAGACTGGGTGACATACACTGAGAAGGTGTATGCTTAAGGATATAAAGAAGGTCATTAGCCAGCATGGCTAATATGCCCTCTGGCCCCACAGCACCCTATCACTGCCATTAGAACCCCGGAGGAACACATGATACACACTAATAATAAAATGAATGTAACTTTCAGACAGTACTACACCACTTTATACACCTCACCCTGCCTGCCACAACAACACCTCGTGTAAACTTCCTGACTAACCGCTATCTCCCTCAAGTATTTCTTGAGGCAACAGAGGCTCTGAATGCACCTATATCAGAGCAGGAAATGTTATGCTGCCTTGGATCACAGTTAAGACCCAACCTGCCTAAGATGTACAATTAGGCTAAAATGCAGGAGTGACTCCCCCTAACACAAATGAAGCCTTAGTGCACTCTATCCCTACGCCAGGGCGTGATCACCAACTATTCTCATACAGACCATTATCGATTGTGAATACTGATTATAAAGTACTTAGCAAAATCATAGCTGATAGGCTTCTCCCTCTCCTACCAGACATAATTCACGCTGATCAGAACAACTTCATACCTTGCCTCAGCACATCCCTTAATGTTAAACACTTGACCAAATAAGTGAATTAGCAGATACTTCTTGGCCATACTGCATGTGTAGCTCTTGACCTTTACCAGGCATTCAATATCCTAAATTGGGCAAACATCATGCAAGTTCTCTAAGCTTTTGGAGTGGGAGCCCAAATGATAGCCTGGATTCATCCGCTATTTGTGGCTCTAACTGCGAGAGCGAAAACTGAAGGCACATATTGTAGAGGTATACTGTTGGCAGGGAACTTGCCAACTTTCTCCACAGCTATTTGCACTGGTGATGAAGCCCCATGCCATACGACTGTGAGAACAAGGAAGTGAAGGGGTTATTCCCCGGACTGTAGGCACACATGCTATATCCTTGTATGCTGATGACATGCTTTTTTACATCAAGGATATATCAGCCCCTATGAGAGGAGTGGGAAGACTACATCCAATGACTATTTAATGAATCACAATAGGAGATTCCCTGGAATATCCCTTGAAAGTGTCCAGACACTCACGATTCAAGTGCATACATTTTAATATCCTAGTTACAGAATATCTCACACTCAGTAAATTACACCAAATCTTCCTCGGGGTCTTCCCTGCCTGTCAGAGATGGCAAACTAACCCGGCTGGAAAGGCTATACCTTTCATTCCGGGAAACATGGCAAGTCATTCCACCTTGATTACTTCTTTGTTCCTAAAACAGAAACGCATAAAGTGCTTGTCGCATGAATCCTTCCTCAGAGCCTCTCCCATCTCTCCCCCATTATACCTAACCTAAGAGAGGGTCATCACCAAGCCTCTCTACGATGGTGACTGTTGTCTTGGTCCCTCCACAACACTGAGCTAACCTTTCACATAGGAGATACGATTGATCAATACTTCATGCACAACCAAGGCACAGTATCTTCCCAGGATACCCTTGGGAAGCCCTATTGGCAATCCTCAGAGGGGAGATAACTAGTTACCTGACTGTAAATTACTAGTTACTTGACTGCAAAAAAACGCATAAAACAACAGGCAATGCGGGAACTGGTAGTGCAGATTCAACAACTGGAACAGAAGCATTTAGACAACCACAACCAAAGGCTGCACAGCAACATTAATCTAGCCCAAGCATTACTGTGGAGTACTCTACTTGACGAGGCTAAAATGGTTTGACTAGCCTCACAATCACAGGACAGACAAGGCCAGCAAACTGCTACACTATCGCTGTTCTAATATCATACATTATGGCCCTATCCCAAATCTTCCTAATTCGAATTACGAAAGAATCACTGAAGACATAGCCACTGCCCACTAATTTCAAACAGCGACACTCAACCCATAAGTTTCAAGTTTCAAGTTTCAAGTTTATTTTTATTATGTTTTGGAACTCCAAAAATGTCCACATAAAAAGATACACAATACAAAGTACTCATTCAAATACGAAAGACATGTACAGAATTTACCAAAATACAAGATAATCAGCACAACACAGTTTGAAAGACCATCTAATAAATATCTAAAAAGCTTTTAAAAAAGTTAAAAATACTGAAACAAAACATTTCAATGGGGGAATTATATAGAGCGTGTAGAAAGGAGTTGGCAGTAAGAATACTTAATTTCAAGCATATTTGTCTTAGCCACTTACGCCGAGATAATTGAAGTGCAGGACATATAAAGAGAACGTGTATACAATCTTGAGTAAACAAGTTACAAAAATTACAAATTGCCAAACAACCATACCACCTAGCCATAAGATTATTTAAGGGCAGCAGATCCTGCCTCAGAAGAAGCCCAAACCGCTGTATGCCGTGGGATAAGTTCCAGGCGACATAGGGTTGCATATGTTTTAATACGCAAGTATCAGTAAGGGGAGTGACTCCCTTCTTTGCGAGAATGGACTCCCTGTCCAACCTAAAACTGAGATCCCATGAGGCCTGTTTCAAAAGAGATTTTAACTGGCCGGCAGACAGGGAAAAAAGCGTACTCTCCTCCAATTGTAGAAGGGCTGCAGCCCTTCTAAAATTCTTTACAGTTAAGGAGTGCTCCCTTAAGGAGCCCAGCAATTCATTCTTCATCAAGTGTCTCAAAGTCCCCACTTCCCCTCTAGCCAGACAGGCTACCCAGCGCACTAACCCTGCCAAGCCCTGCACCCAACTACTACGGACGCCAAATTCAAGTCTCAGGGCTGTCACTGTACAGGCGGTGTTAGTAGAGGCTAAAGACCGTAAGATTTTTCCTTCTGCAACGTGTAAAAAATCCCATTGCCCCAGATCGACTATTTCAATTCCGTACAAGAGGGATGACGGGATTTTCGCCCGGAAGAACTCTAGCAAGTAAGAGAAATGTCTTCTCCCAGTGGCAGAGTACAATGCACTCAAGCTTCTACCCTGAGACAGGGCCTTCCGGGTGTTATTATCAATGAGGGCCTTGTCACTTAGGTTATTGGATATTATTTTCCCCAGGAAGACATAAGACTTTACCACCTCCAGCTTATGACCTCCTATTGACCAACCAAAGTTCTCAAATTTTGATTTTTTTCCTCCCTGAAATACACATGATTTTACTTTTTTCTGCGTTTATCTTCAAGTAGTGGGATTCTGCAAAATGGTGCAGAGCGTGCAGACGATTATTGAACCCTTTGGGCGTTAAGTCCAATATAAGGATATCGTCCGCATTTAGCAAACAAGAAATTAGAGCTCCCCCCAATACTGGGGCTATACCATCACAAGAAGATAAAGACAGAGGGAGATCTGAAATGTACAGGGAAAAAGCAGAGGGGCCAGAAGACAGCCCTGCTTTAGACCGTTAATAGAAGGAATGGCTTGAGACAACCCCCTTTCCCCTCCTTGAAGGACTTGGCACCATGTATCTGAATGGAAAGCCTGAACCAAATCTAATAGGAGAGGAGGCATGCCTAGGACAGATGACTTTCTCCACAGCGAGGGCCGATCCACTTTGTCAAACGCTATGGAGATGTCAATAAAAGCCGCAAAGATTCTTCCCCCACGAACCCTTACATATTTATCAGAGATTATCTGAAGAGCGGAAAGGTTGTCCAGGGTGCCATGTTCCTTACGAAAGCCTGTCTGTTCTAAGGGTAATATGTGACTCCTATCAACCCAATCATTAATCAAGGATAAGAGACATTTAGAGAAGACTTTACCAATTGCGTCGAGCAGGGCGATTTGGCTGTAATTCTTGGGTGCATTCCTATCGCCCTTCTTGAACAATGGCACCGATATGCTCCCTTTCCAAGACAATGGGACAGTTTTATTCATGAAGCAGAACCTAAATATGAGAAAAAGAATTTTACTCCAGGCAACTGAGTCCTGTTTCAAGACTGATACCGGGAGTTCATCAGGCCCCATTGCGCCAGAGGGGCGCAATTCCTTAATGGCCAGTTCAATGGCTTTTTTCAGATGGGAAATCTATTGGAAAATTACTAAACCCATAACATTAAACCATAGCCTCCTAGCCAATTTACCCCTTCAGATACTCTCTGACTCTGAAAGACACTCACTGGAAGAAGACCTGTCGGATGGAGAGCTCACTGCGGCCTTTAGCCAACTTCAGTCCGGAAAAACGCCAGGTCCCAACAAATTTCCTAGTGAGTTTTTTAAATCATTCACACATACTGAGTGAACCTTTAGCCAATGTAATCAATAACGTGACCAAATATGACAAAGGTCTCCCCCCAATTTCCGTAAGGCCGAAATTTTGGTGCTCCCCAAGCAAGGAAAGCCCTCAGATATATGCTCCCCCTTCTGCCCCATCTCCCTTCTGAATGCAGGAGTTAAGATTATGGCCAAGGCACTGGTGCACTAATTAGCTTAAGTTGTCTCCTAACTGATTCACCTAGACCAAGCAGGATTTGTGCCCAGACAAGCCACTCGCCAAAATATTAGGCCACTAAACAATGCCATCGTCCAAGCAGACAAGTTAAACAAACCTACAGAAATACTGTTGGCGGACATTGAGAGTGCATTTGACTCAGTCAATTGGATATGCTCCATCATTCTCCTACAACGCTTAAAACTAGGGCCAAAATGTATTAGTTATGTTAAGCTCTTATATACAGACCTGACTGTACGTGTTAGAATGGGCTCTGTGACTTCTGAGTCGTTTCCTATGGGGAGGGGTACACAACAGGGGTGGTCATTGTCTCCCCTGTTGTTTGCCATTGCAATAGAATCATTAGCAGAACAGTTTAGAGGTGAGGGGTTCGAATGGGGACCTGGACCCTCAGACAGAATTGCCCTGTATGCGGATGATGCTTTGATCTTTTTTAATAGTTCCCAAGAATTTTGGAACTTGGGGACTCAAGATTTCAGATATTTGGAGGATCATCTGGCCTATTATTCAACCTGAGCAAATCTACCATCTTCTTGGGCTCTTCTCACATGCAAAACTTACAATGGGCATCTGCTATACAAATGGTCTCCCAAGGTTTTAAATACCTACAAGTAGACGTCACACCTGACACTATGCTCGCCTGGACAATGAACATTCTGCCACTGCTAGATAGAGTAAGGGGAAACATTACAACCTAGTCCATGCTTCTGTTATCTCTTATGGGGAGATCAGCCATCCTTAAAATTGTGTCAAAACTGTATCAGTTACAGAATTACCTGTATGCACTGCCTAAATCCTTCTTTCTAAAAGTTCATTCTGTCCTCAGAGCGTCTTATGGATTCAGGGCATACCCTGCATAAATAGCCCTTGCTAAATGTATTAAGTCCACATATAATGGGGGCATAGCAGCTGTAAATGTAAAAATGTATTACAGTGTCTCTCAACTGGTAGCCACTAACGAATGGTAGTATGACACGCAGGGTGATCCAGCTTATGCCTCTGAAAAATGGGCTGTCCAAGGTACATCTTTGCAGCACCTTCTTTATGGAGGAAAAATTCCACCAATGCTCCCGCCTGCAACAATGGTAGTTCTCCAGACATGGAGAGCTGCCTTAACCCGTTGCATGCTGATGACTGAACCGCTCCGTCATCAGCTGCGGGTGCGCTGTGCTGATGACGGAGCGGTTCCGTCATGGCCCGCTCGCCGCTCATGCGCGGCGCGAATTTCGCACCTGCGCTGAGCGTTCTATTGAGCGGGGCGGGCCATGACGGAACCGCTCCGTCACAAGCACAGCGCAACCGACCCTGGTGACGGAGCGGTTCCGTCACCAGCATGCGCCCGCCGCATTTCCGGCCCGCCCCCTTAGCACTGCGGCGGAATAGCCGCCGCAGTGAAGGGGTTAAAAACCATAGGCTGGGCCAAAAGACTCACAGGGTAGATGTCAATGTAGGAGGAAGCTTTACTTCCTCAAGTGGCAGCACTGGGAGGTTTTCATAAATAGGGCATGTGAACCAGTCCCGCTTTCACCCCCGCCAGGACTAAAAACCCCTAGAAACTCACCGGTATCCAGGGCGCCAAACACAAGCGCTTTCATTCAACCACCCGTGACTCGCAACAGTGCCGGAGCGGTATCCATGACCCGAAGTACCCCGCCTCTCTCTCTGTTACAGGAACCAACCAGCGGCCGCCGCCAACAGGAAGCACTCCGTACCGACCCCGGAAGTCCCACCCCTAAGGCAGCGACAGCACCAGTGAAAAACGAACCCATCGACCAGAACGCCGTCGGAGCATCGTGGCAGGATACCCAGACTGGCGGAGAAGACGGAGAAGAAGAGAAACCCGAAGAAGACGTATGGTCGGAGGATTGGTGGAGTCCCTGAGGAGGTGGCTGAAGAGCGGCCGTAGCTCACTGGAGGGCTACGGCGGACCGCGCAAGTACTTAGAACCCATTTCGGAGGACGCTAGGCGCTCAGTGTATATAGTGTGTGTTTCTCTCCCTTACCTAGTCATGGAGCACGTTAGGGATTTCACTGTGTAATTTGTATAGCACCCTCACGGTATTGCCTCCGTTTCCCCGCATGCACCCTTCGGACACTCTTGCTGTTCCCCCCCCCTTCTTCGCCCTTCCTCCCTTCCGTTCTCGGGAGCTCCCTTTTCCTCACGACTCCCTCCTCTATCTTTCCCCCACAACCCGGTGTCGGTGACAGGATACTCGCTGACTCCAAGTTCAGAACTAACGGTCCCTTCTTTCTCTTGTTGCCCTCCGAGGTGTCTCCCCGAGGACAGTCCCGACCTGAAGAACACCCAGACCAGACCCTGACGCAACGCGAAGGACCCCGAACCGAGACAGACCCGACGGAAGGAAAAGACCCGAACCTCCCCACGGATCCATACTTCTTTTGTTGCTGGACATTTGTGTGTAAATAAAAACCGGCATAGCCCACTACATCCGACCTCCTTGCCTGATATTTCAGCCCGCGACACACCCACCATCACATCTGGTGTCAGAAGTGGGATCAGCTGAAAGCATGGAGGCCGTTATGAAACGTATGGCCGAATCCCAGGAGCAACTGGGGAAATTGATGGAACAATTCTTGAAGACCGCAGAGGATGACAGGGGTCAGCTGCATGATGTTCTCAAGGGCCAAGGGACAGTGCATGAACAGGCCATGGGCAAACTAACCGATGCCATAGGACAACCGAGACCTATGGCCTCACTTCCTTCCGTGGTTCTCCAGAAGTACGTCCCGGGGGAAGACCCGGACTACTTCTTCACCAACTTTGAGAGGTTGGCACAGGCCGCGAACTGGCCTGTAGAGCGATGGGGCCAATACCTCGGCCCCCTACTGACAGGGGAATTACAGGCCGCCTACCAACAGGCCAATATCCAGAGCAACAATCCCTATGCTGACATAAAAAGGTGTATCCTGGAACGTCTTGGAGTGGATGACGACACGTACCGGATAAAGCTAAGACAGGCAAAAGAAGGGCCCCAAGAAAACCCCCGGGCTCTCTCCTTCCGGATCAAGGATCTCACCAACAGGTGGCTCAGACCAGACACCTCCACCAAAGAGGACATCCTTGAGAAGATCTATCTGGAGCAATTCCTGAACTCCCTACATCCAGCTACCCAGAAATGGGTGTGCCAACACACCAGGCTCAACCTCGAGACGGCCGTGGAAATAGCCTGTGCTTATGGCCGTGCCCAAGACATGCAACGCCACAAGGAGGAACCCGTCCACAGGCCTCATCACATGAAGACCAATCATCCTCCCCGCCCTCTGCTACCCCGGAGACCGGAACCTGCTCCCCTCCTACCCTCTCCGATCCTGTACCGGCCCCCCAACCCTGGACCTCAGTGCTACAACGGCGGTAACTTTGGACATATAGCCCGCATATGCCCCCAGAAGGAGGTGCCGATGGAAATAGGCCTTGTTCGAAACTACGTCTGTCGTACGCCGGGGGCTACACCCCCTCCGTTCCATTGTCCCGTGTCCATCGAAGGACAGGAGGTCCTCGCCCTTGCCGATACTGGTTGCCGTCAGAGTGTCCTCCATCCTCAAAACCTGGCTCTCCCTCCGAGTGCCCCTACAGGAGTGGTAGCCATCCAGTGCGTCCATGGGGACACTAAACGGTACCCCACCACTCAGGTATGGGTACAACACCCCGGCGATCCAGGTACTAACCTCACGGTCGGTCTTGTGCCAGCCTTACCCGAACAAGCCATTCTGAGGAGTGATTACTCCGGACTACCTAAGCTCCTTCAGGACACTACTGAATCTCTAGTCCAGTGGTGGAAAGAGGCCTCCTATTCCCAGGGTCTGTCTTCCACCCCCACTGAAGCCAAATCACGTAAAACAAAGAACCAGAAGAGAAAGGAGAAGAACAACCCTGCATATGCCTACCCTACGAACATTGACGAGCATCCCTGGCAAACCGACCAAGAGTTCAGGGCAGCGCAACAGGAGGATCCGCTCCTTCAACAAGCATGGGGAAGGGCCCTAGACCATGAGGACCCGACACAAGTAGGTCCCTACTTCTTCAAACAAAAGGGGTTGTTGTATCAAAAGGGAGGGCCCCTCCAGAATCCACAGCTACTGATCCCGGGCCCCTTCCAAGACAAGGTCCTTTTCTTAGCACACAGCCATCTGTTAGGGCGACATTTCGGGGATGAAAAGACCAGTCAAGCGGTCCTGGACAAGTTCTATTGGCCCGGTGTCCATCAGCGCATAAAAACCTACTGTCGCGAATGTGCCGTCTGCCAAAAACACAGTCGGTATCGACCACCAAGGGTACCACTACAGCCTCTCCCTCTAATAGATATCCCGTTCAGCAGGATAGGGATGGACATTATAGGACCCCTACTGCCCTCCCGAAGTGGGTGTCGCTACGCGTTGGTCATAGTGGACTACGCCACTCGCTTCCCCGAAGCCTTCCCTTTACGCCAACCCACAGCACAGAACATAGCCAAAGCCCTAATAACAATGTTTTCCCGGGTTGGGTTTCCCCGAGAGATCCTAACTGACCAGGGCACGCCTTTCGTCTCGTCTCTTCTGAAACAGGTCTGTGCTCAATTAGGCATAAAACAAATCAGGATGTCTGCGTACCACCCGCAAACTTACGGACTGGTCGAGCATTACAACGCCACCCTAAAACAGACCTTAAAAAAGCTGCTAGGGTTAGAAGCCAGACGGTGGGAAGAGATGTTACCGCTGGCCCTTTTTGCCATACGCTGTAAGACACAGAGCAGTACAGGCTACTCCCCTTATGAATTGTTGTATGGGCGGCCCCCTCGCACCCTACTGGACATGGCACAAGAAGCCTGGGAAGCCGAACCTGATCGCACACGTCCTTTACCCGAGTACGTGGACAACCTGAAGACCCATCTAGCCGAGATACGTGAAATAGTGAAACAGAACCTAGAAAGAGCTCAAGACGCACAAAAAAGACAGTATGATAAAGGTACAAGAGCCCGTGTCTTCACCATTGGGGACTTAGTCCTTTTAAAGATGCCCTCCTCCGACCAAAAACTTTTGGGACAGTGGCAAGGTCCCTATGTCATCCGGCGCCAGGTGACACCAGTCACCTATGAGGTGGAGCTAGACCCCACGAGGGGCACGACCCAAATATACCACGTGAACCTCCTGAAAAAATGGGAAGGACCCCGTCCTGTCCTCACTGGGTCCAGGCTTCCGACTACCTTCCCTTTTGACCCCTGCCTAGATCCCGCTTTGACCACTGTCCAAACCCGGGAACTCCGAGATGCCCTGTCGCCCGTCATGGAGGTCTTCTCCTCCTATCCAGGACGGACCACGGTCACCACACATACCATCAACACAGAACCAGGGAAAGTGGTTCGATTGAGACCATATCGAGTCCCTGAGGCACGCAGAGCAGTCATTCGAAGAGAGATCGAGGACATGCTTAAGATGGGGATCATCGAACCTTCGGTCAGCGATTGGAATTCCCCTATTGTCCTTGTGCCGAAACCTGACGGGTCTGTCAGGTTTTGCATAGACTTTCAAGAGGTCAACAAGGTATCCACATTCGACACTTATCCCTTACCGAGGGTGGATGAAATGGTCGAAAAAATAGGGAAGGCCAAATACATATCCACCCTCGACCTCTGCAAGGGCTACTGGCAGATACCCCTCAGAGACCAAGATAAAAAGAAAAACGCCTTCTCTACCCCTGAGGGGCTATTTCAGTTCATAGTTATGCCTTTTGGGCTTCAGGGTGCCCCCGCTACCTTTCAGCGAGCCATGAACCAGGTCCTGCGTCCACACTCTCTGTATGCCGGGGCCTATTTGGACGACATTGTTATCTTCAGCGATAGCTGGGAACAACACCTAAGGCATTTATACGAGGTAGTGTCTTCCCTAGGTTCTTTTGGTTTTTCCATCAACCCCGCCAAAACCTCCCTTGCTGCACAAACCGTCCAGTACCTCGGCTTTCTTCTGGGTGAAGGGCTGATCAGACCCCAGAAAACCAAAACCGAGGCCATCCAGACCCTACCCTTCCCACGGACAAAGAAAGACCTCCGAGCATTCCTCGGACTCCTGGGTTATTATTGGAGATTCGTTCCCAACTTCTCCCAGAGAGCAGCCCCCCTTACGGATCTCCTGAAGAAAGCCACTCACACCGACCTCACCCTGAAGGAACCCACACCCCTCTTATGGCAGGCGTTCACCGACCTAAAAGGAGCCCTGACCTCCAGTCCTGTCCTGATAAGCCCTGACTATTCCCTGCCGTTTATACTACAGACGGATGCCTCTGACCAGGGATTAGGGGAGGTCCTATCCCAAAAGGATGAACTAGGGAACGAAAGGCCCATCCTCTTCCTCAGACGAAAATTGTTCCCCAGAGAAAAGAACTATGCCGTTGTAGAGAAAGAAGCCCTCGCAATTAAATGGGCCATTGAGAGCCTCAGATACTATCTGGAGGGAAGGGACTTTACCATCTATACCAACCACGCCCCCTTGGAGTGGATGGCACGGAACAAAGGACATAATGACCGGGTCCTCCGCTGGTTCCTGTCTCTCCAGCCCTACCACTTCAGTACGCGACACCGGAAAGGAACCGAACAGGGCAACGCTGACTTCCTATCACGATACCCCTCCTCCCCAACCCGTACAGGAAGGACAGCTAGGGGAAGGGGATGTGAACCAGTCCCGCTTTCACCCCCGCCAGGACTAAAAACCCCTAGAAACTCACCGGTATCCAGGGCGCCAAACACAAGCGCTTTCAATCAACCACCCGTGACTCGCAACAGTGCCGGAGCAGTATCCATGACCCGAAGTACCCCGCCCCTCTCTCTGTTACAGGAACCAACCAGCGGCCGCCGCCAACAGGAAGCACTCCGTACCGACCCCGGAAATCCCACCCCTAAGGCAGCGACAGCACCAGTGAAAAACGAACCCATCGACCAGAACGCCGTCGGAGCATCGTGGCAGGATACCCAGACTGGCTGAGAAGACGGAGAAGAAGAGAAACCCGAAGAAGACGTATGGTCGGAGGATTGGTGGAGTCCCTGAGGAGGTGGCTGAAGAGCGGCCGTAGCTCACTGGAGGGCTACGGCGGACCGCGTGAGTACTTAGAACCCATTTCTGAGCACGCTAGGCGCTCAGTGTATATAGTGTGTGTTTCTCTCCCTTACCTAGTCACCGAGCACGTTAGGGATTTCACTGTGTAATTTGTATAGCACCCTCACGGTATTGCCTCTGTTTCCCCGCACGCACCCTTCGGACACTCTTGCTGTTCCACCCCCCTTCTTCGCCCTTCCTCCCTTCCGTTCTCGGGAGCTCCCTTTTCCTCACGACTCCCTCCTCTATCTTTCCCCCACAACCCGGTGTCGGTGACAGGATACTCGCTGACTCCAAGTTCAGAACTAACGGTCCCTTCTTTCTCTTGTTGCCCTTCGAGGTGTCTCCCCGAGGACAGTCCCGACCTGAAGAACACCCAGACCAGACCCTGACGCAACGCGAAGGACCCCGAACCGAGACAGACCCGACGGAAGGAAAAGACCCGAACCTCCCCACGGATCCATACTTCTTTTGTTGCTGGACATTTGTGTGTAAATAAAAACCGGCATAGCCCACTACATCCGACCTCCTTGCCTGATATTTCAGCCCGCGACACACCCACCATCACAGGGCATCATTGAGTTCTCCACTCGGGGGACTTGATGGACTGTATAACACTTAAATGATATCAGAATACATACTACATCATAGCCAATTCTACCTTGACTTGCATTTAAGACGTGCCCTCACGCCATACATTGCAGAATTAGAAATCTCTAGGAATTCGACCCCTTGGAGGCCGAGCTGCTCCTGATGGGAGCTGGGCGACTATTAGATATGCCAAATCTATTGCTCCTGGATATATAACACACCATTTGAAATCAAGGGTGGGGGGAGATAGAAGAAGGGTTGATCCATTCAGCTTCCTAGTAGTTATTCAAAATCAATGGGGAATGGATCACTTGTACCTGCTACCAGGTTTCAGGTTCTATCAATCATTGCTTAAAAAACCCTCATTCACGTAGACAGGTCGGTAGGCAGTATATCTTGATTCTCCGCCTTAGTGAGATAAGTGACAGCATCATCATTTTGTTTCTTTCATGCTTCCTCCGCATGGAGGGAACCACTAGTTATTTCAGTAGTGATCAGAAATCAAGAAAAAGTGAGGGTGCTAGTGTGGAGTGAGTGTTATTTAAAAAGGAGAGCCCTCATGTCACCAAAATTGTAACTTTATTCAGTTTGGAGCATGGGGAAAGATAAAAACAGTGTTATGCATAGTAGGATGCACTAGCTAGTCCAGGTAGATGTTCAACATATTTCAGCCAGTTTGTGTGCCTGTAGGGGTCGGGGGCTTTCGTCAGGACCTAAGAATTATAATAGAGATGGGTATTGTCCAATCCCAAATGTTGTTCAGAGAATTTTTCTCTAATCAGAAGGTCAAAAGTACCTAAAGTGAGTCGGAAAAGAAAAAAAAAAAATTCTAATGTTATATTAGAATTAAACTGTATAATGACGATGATCTTATTGTTGAACTTGAACATGTCATGAAATTTAAAATTTAAAATAAGCAAATAAGAAAATGGCAATTCTTTATCATCCTGTCATCGGTTGATGGTTACTGGACAAAAAACAAATTAAGGCCTTAGATCAGGGGTCTCCAAACCGGTCCTGGAGGGCCGGATCCATGCCAGATTTTTTGGATATACCCATTGAGATACATGTAGTTATTTTATAAATTGGGCATGGATCCAGCCCTCCAGGACCGGTTTGGAGACCCCTGCCTTAGATGTTCATGACCATGTTATGTAATTAGATGGGTTTGCTTGGTGAGCCTAGTTTTTAAGGTTCCAACAAGGTTTATTTTCTTTTAAGCGCTTAGATGTAACCTGAAGGTGTGTTCTTATGGTAATCCGGGCACCAAATACTCCGTTATTATTTAATAATTGCGTTCTTAAGTAGCGCGTCTTAAGTGATGTCAAGTTTGATTGATGCTAGCTAATACCGCTGGGTGTTGTATATCCCTAGGATCTTAGAAGGAGCATACATTTTTCAGGACATTCAGTGCTCTTATTTTGAAATAAGATTGTATCTGCGTCTGTTTTGAAACCAAATGGACTGCGCTGATTTACGTTAGGACTATCGTGTGAAGTACAATCTATGCGCATATTTCACTCTTCAAACAGTGTGTGTAGCCAAATGTTTTCTCACGACTAATGCGTAGTATGCTAGACGGTACACAGTGGTTATGTAAAAAGACATCATATAGTTCAGCGCTCGTTCGAGTTGAAGTATTAAGTGGGCCCTTTGGGTGAAAGGCGCCGCAGAAACAGAACATCTTGTAAGTCCTACTTAGGGCTTCATCGGCAGTCGGAGGTGCAAATCGCTGCTGTGGGATTTAAGCAACAAATACATTACAGTTCTGCTTTCAGCGTTAATACGTTATGTGTGTTCCATGCTGTTAGGGAGTCTCCTTGTTTCTCATAAAGGTTGCAGCAGTTTATCACAACTTGGGCTGATGCTGCCTTCCAATTCCCAGAGTTTCTCGCAGGCTGGGACTGCCAATGATTTAATGAATATTGATAGTGAAGAAAGACCACAGGAAGTAAATGTCGTTTTGCGATTTCAGCAAGTGTATAAATCAAAGTAATAAATGAGTGTCATTGTAACTCTTTTTTTGCAATACCGACGGTGACAGATAGGTAAAATTATTTCGATAAAAGAAAAAAAGAAAGTTGAGGCAGTTCTGGATAGGCCAGATTTGTTCTTGTTTTAAACCTGTTTAAACCATCTTGGCTCCTAGAAATCTTCATGAAATGCTGAGCCATGGGATATTATCATTTAATCCCGTGGAGTTGGTCTTAAGGTGGTGTACCCATCTTTGCTCTTTTTCGAAGAGTATTCTTTCTGCATTCTGGGTGATTCCAGTTAAGGCTTCAATGACAATCCAGCGTAGATCATCAATAGTGTGTTGATGTTCAATATAGGGGTTACTCATTTTGGTTGTTCCTCTTTTGCACTTTACGTTGCTCCTGTGCTCACAGATTCTTTGTTTTTTTCTTTACTACAGGTCATTTTGATGTACCTGAGGTTGCAAGGACATGTATTCATGTAGATTACACGTGACGCATTGCAATTAGTATGTTGTCTTATGGCCCATTTTAATTCAGATGTTAAATCAATTGTTTTGGTAATGGTTGTTAATATGCATACTGAACAGTGTCCAAATGGGTAGTGGCCAGTCACTGGTTGCATGTCCCATAGTGTGTTGGGTGTTACTCTAACTTTTGATTTTCGAGGTTGTGTGTGGGCCAGGATGTCTTTATGTTTTTTTGTTCTCTTATTGGCAAACCTTGGTTTCGGCCAGTCTAAGGATCCTGAAGTTAGTATTAATCAGTTCTTGTTTATGATCTTCTTTACTGCATTACTTGCTATACTGTACGTAGTGACACAGGTCAAGGTATCTGGTGCCGGTGTCTTTGCTGTTGTTTCCAGGAGACTCTCTCTTGGTTGATTTCTTGCCCTCTTCTGGCATTTAGCCACGGTTTTTGCTGGGTAATCCTGTCTCGACAATTTTGAGCAGAGGTCTTTCGCTTGTGTCTTGTACTCAGTTCACTGCAATTTCTTTTGAGGTGAAGGAACTGACTATATGGTAAATTGTATCTGAGTGGACGTTGGTGGAAGCTATTCTAAGAAAGTAAGCTATTTTTGGCAGTTGGTTTATAGAAGGTCTTAGTTTTAGTTATGTTGTTTTCCTCATATATGGTTAGGAATAGGAAGTCTAGATGATTCTTGTCAGCAGTGTATTTGAATTTTAGGCATTGGTCCTGTGCCTTAATCCACTTGTGGAAACTGCGTAGGCTTTCTTCTGTGCCTTCCAAGATCACGATGACATCGTCTATAAACCGTTTCTACCTCAGAAAAAACTTTTAAAAATAACTTCAATATGGCTGAGAACTTAAGATTAAGTTACTCAACAGATGAGATAAATGCAATTCTTTCATTACCCTCACAGCTACAGGACAGTGATTTGACTCAGACCCTGGCACAGAATAACGATTGGGATGACCTATCCAAAACAAAGAAAGAACAAGTAAGAACGGCTATTCATGGTTTAATCATGACTGAATATCTTCGCGCAAATGCAGCACCAAGAGGTCTCTGGGTATATAACGCATTTCAGGAAGACTGGTCGGCCATTTCCTGGAAGTGTACTATAGATTTCCTTTTACTGATCATAAAAACTGCAACATTTTTGAGGGGGCAGGGGTTGAGGTAGCGATTGATGAGAATTCATGGGTCGACTTTTTCTCCACGGTCTATGGTAAAAAGGGTAATGAGGACATTACAATAGCCCAGGATTTACTTCCACCTGGTGAGCAAACTGTCTTTACGCCGATTGATATTCATTTTACACATGGTGAAGTGCTGGCAGCTATAAACAAGAGTAAAAGAGGTAAGGCCCCAGGCCCAGACTGGATTCCGATAGATCTGTACAAATGCACGACAGAGCTCTGGTCCCCTTTGTTAACTTGAGTCCTTGAAGCCTGTTGTGCTAAGGGTTTTATTAAATCCTGGTCGGAGTCCGTAATAATACCCATTTTTAAAAAAGGGGACCGGGAAATCCCTGGTTGCTATCGACCCATATCCCTTTTAGATTTGTTTATGAAAATTACAGGAAGGGTCTTGTTGAATAAATTGCAGGAAGGGTCTTGTTGAATAAACTTCAGCTGTGGGCCGAAGAAAATAATATCTTAAGCCCGGTCCAATACGGCTTTAGGGAAGTGATGGGTATAGTCGAGCAGGTTTAAAATGTTTCCATTTTACTGGGGAAGTATACCCAAGCAAAGGCAGGGAAATTATTTGTGGAATTCATAGATCTTACCGCCACTTTCGATTGTGTTAACCATAGCAGGTTATGGCATATTTTAGAGGGTCTAAAGGTTGAGCCCTCACTGGTGTTAATTTTGAGGCATCTATATGCAGGGGCTTCAGCTAAGATGAGGTACGGACTAAAGGGAGAGTGTACAAAGTCCTTCTGCGTGGAGAGGGGTGTTAGGTAAGGCTGCGTGCTGGCCCCGTTCCTTTTCTCATTATATACCAACGCATTGAAAGAGGAACTGGTGGCCAGGGTGAGAGATTCCCCACAATTTATCAACTAGAATATTGTCTCCCCTCTTTAGGCAGATGACGCAGTATTAATGGCTAGAATCCAGCTCGGTTTACAGAGGACCCTTACCACTTACATTGATTTCATGGGCAATAGGGGCCTGAAACTCAATGTAAAGAAAATATTTGTGATGTCATGTGGTAAGGGGAAGAATAAATGTAGAAGCCTAATTGCAGGGAGTAGTAAAATTGAACCGACCAAAACGTTCCCTTATCTGGGTATTTTGCTGGAGGATACAGGTTCCTGGGGGCCAGCGGTTAAGAGCAGGACCCTTTTGTTTAAGAGGTCGACCGCGGCAGTGACAATATTTTTGAAAAAAATGGGTGGAAGGCCCCCGGGGATCCTATTAAAAATGTATCAAGCCAAATGCACAAGTATTGCTACATATGGGGCAGGGGTCTGGGGGTTTTATGATGTTTCCCCAATACAGGTGGTAGAAAATGCTTTTGTAAAGTTTATATTAGCTGTTCCTCAGAGCTCATCTGTTTTTAATTGCCACAGTGAATTGGGGATCCCTCACATCTCTGATGTGATTAAAATGCATCCAATTTTACTTTGGCACAGAGTCTGGACTACACCCAGCCTAGGGTTACTCCAATATAATATTAAGTATTCAATGGGACTGGACCAGGTTAGAAAAATCCCCTAGCTGAGCTACGTAAGAAAATTGTCAAATGATTTGAGTAGACCAGATTTTTTTGTTAACCCAGATTCCATGTGCACAGTATCCAGAAAAGAGCCTAAAGCCCTATGTTTGAACCATTTCGAGTCCCTAAGAATAGCGGTGGGATTTAATAAAAAAAACTGTGACCCAGCATCAATTGACCCTGGTCAGTAACTCCATTCAACCCTACCTAGTGTGGTGTTTAGGGGGATACGATAGATACATTCTGACCAGGTTCAGGTTTGATTGTTTTCATCGTCTGGTTTCATTTCCAGCTACAAACGACTGGTCTAGGCATCTTTGTCACTGTCCGTGCGATAATCTAGTACCCCAAACAATAAGGCAAGTGATCCTTTTTTGCAAATTTTATGCTAAGGAACGTGCTAGATTGATCATCCCTTTTCTAAAGCAGGGAGCGTGGCGGCAATGTTGCCCGTCCTTCCTACTTTTACTATTATTGGACAATGTGTACTGTGTTGGAATCATGACTGGACTTTTAAAAAGAATATTGAGGAAAAGGAAAAGTATAACTTGTTAGTTTTTAAATTGTAAAATTTCTGCACTGTAGGGGCAGTTGTCAAAGTAATGTATTTTCTAATATATATTTTAAATGAATTGTCTTTTGTATTATCTGCTTTTATGGTTTTATCAAGTATCTAAAATCGAATAAAGCTATTTCTGAATCTGAAATCATATTTTAAAATAAGAGCACTGAATGTCCCGAAGAATGTACGCTCCTTCTAAGACCCTAGGGAAACACAACACCCAGCGGTATTAGCTAGCATCAATCAAACTAGACATCACTTAAGACGCGCTACTTAAGAACGCAATTTTTAAATAATATCATAGTAGTTGGTGCCCCGATTACCATAAGAACACACCTTTAGGTTACATCTAAGCACTTAAAAGAAAACAAACCTTGTTGGAACCGTAAAAACTAGGCTCACCAAGCAAACCCATCTATGTACATAACATGGTCATCAAAATCTAAGGCCTTAATTCGTTTTTTGTGCAGTAACCATCAACCGATGATAGGATGATAAAGAATTGCCATTTTCTCATTTGCTTATTTAAAATTTTAAATTTCATGCCATGTTCAATTTCAACAAAAGGATCGTCCTCATTATACAGTTCAATTCTAATATAACATTAGAATTTCCTTTTTTTTCTTTTCCCACTCACTTTAGGTACTTTTGACCTTCTGATTAGAGAAATTTTCTCTGAACAACATTTGGGATTGGACAATACCCATCTCCCTTATAATTCTTAGGTCCTGACGAAAGACCCCGACCCCTATGGGCACACAAATTGGCTGAAATATGTTGAACATCTATCTGGACTATCTAGTGCGTTGGACCCATTGAACGTCCTACTATGCATAACACTGTTTTTATCTTTCCCCATGCTCCAAACCGAATAAAGTTACAGTTTTGGTGACATGAGGGCTCTCCTTTTTAAATAACACTCACTCCACATGAGCACCCTCACTTTTTCTTGATTTCTGATCACTACTGAAATAACCAGTGGTTCTCTCCATGCGGAGGAAGCATGAAAGAAACCTAATGATGATGCTGTCATGTATCTACTAAGGCGGAGAATCAAGTTATACCGCCTACCGACCTTTCTACATGAATGAGGGTTGTTTTAAGCAATGATGGATAGAACCTGAACCCTGGTAGCAGGTACAAGTGATCCATTCCCCATTAATTTTGAATATAAAGAGCCGGGTCTGGTGGCTCAGTGGACTAATGCTTCCACTGCAGGGGCCTGTGTTCGACCTCATGGTCACAGGTTCAAATCCCTGCGGGTCCACCCAGCCATTTATCCATTTGAGGTCGGTAAAATGAGTCAAACAACAACAAGATCCCTATACCTGGGGTGATTAATACATTTCACAGACATGAGAAAACATCACTTCAGGTTTTATTTTTAACATACCGAAGTGGACCCCTGCTATCTATCGCAGTGTGGTCAATCCTCTAATGTCTAATTGTCCCCACTTAATCTATTGTTCCAAAAAATTAAATACTAAGGCCTCTATACAACCAGTGTCCAGGGTGATGTCCAACAAATGTCTGCCTTCTTTACTGGCAGTACATCTATCCACACTTCACCACATGTGCATAAACCTAACAAGGAAAAATGTGTGGTGGAGAGGAAGGCACCTCACGGGCGAACAACCCTCGGGGATGTTGGCAGATGTTACCAACTCAAAGCCCCTTTCTCATCATCGGTTGCCTTTCAATCCAAACAAAAAACAAAATGAGTACAACACATAAACTGAAATGCGTGTGCAGGTGCAAAATAAAGAGTATCACAACATTAACTCATAACGGACAGAGTGACATAAAATCGACAGCCACACCCACTCAATTACTTTATTCTTAGATTCAGTGTGAGCTGAAGAGTTAAAAGAGAGGTTGGTAGCTTAATATCCCCTACCAGTACCTGATACCGACATGTTTCACTGCCCCAAACATTTCGGCAGATACATCAGGGTATTCAACACTCGGTCACTGCACCACTTTTTTGAACATCCTATCTGGACACTGTTGGATCGAGACACAAATAAAAACCAGAGACATGCCCAAGGGTCAGTATGGATTCATAGGTTTCCACATTAGAGTAATGGTTGCAAATATCCTTTTAGTGATGTAGTTGTACAGTAATCATTATAATTACCCCAGGCCAGCATGGGCAACTCATACCGGCTGACCAAATCACACTTAGATTCGTGTAAAATCGATTGCACTGTCAATCTATAGGAAATGAGAAAAGATAGTATAAGACACTCAGACCCTATACAATGAAACTGCATAGCAGCGCTAATTTCACTCGTGTTTTATATCAAAGCCTTGAAAGACTTGGGGCCCGTGGCAACCTTAACTGTGCATTGTGACCACCAAGCGCGGGCAGATTGGAATAGTATAAAACACTCAGACCCTGTACAATGAAACTGCATAGCAGCGCTAATTTCACACGTGTTTTATAACAAAGCCTTGAAAAAATTGAAGCCCGCGGTAACCATACCAGCGCATTGTGACCACCAAGCGCGGGCAAATTGGAGTCTCATAGTCTCATGCAACGCGCCGCAACCGTCATCTTGTAACAACTTGTAGGGCGCGGTGCATCAAAACATAGACACACACAGAAAAACTGAAACGCCTCGTTATATAGCCTCAGCCCTAGCTGCGCAGTAACACTACATGAACTGACTAATCGTTTGTTCCAGAAGCTGAATGTGGCCATCTCCCAGCCCCCACTCCTCACCGTACGTTATGGTAACAGGACCGTATCTCATCCCAGGAACCCCGCGTACTAGCCGGCATCAGTTTTTAAAGATTACCGGCAAAGTCCGGTCACGTGCTCAATTGCGCATGCGCACACGGGGACGCTACAGTGTGGGGTAAAATGAGTACCAATAAGTTGGGTAACAATGTACATCTGTTATTTCAGCTCCAAGATACCCTGATGCTGGGGTGAACGTGCACGTTACAAATACACCTGTTATGTTATAACACAAAAGACACTTTTGCAGTGCTGCGAGCTGCTTAGGAATTGACCTAGGCACCCTGGATAACAAGGACTGGGCAGAAGCTAAGGTATCCCTGAGATATGCAGGGAGAAGAGCACGCTTTCATCTCATCCTATTAAAATATACACATAGCACCTTTTGCACATGACATAACTTAGACAGATAGGTGTGATCACCTCCTCCCTCTGATGTAAAACACAAGTTGGGGCCTTCCTACACATTACGTGGTGATGCACAAAATTACACCTATTCTGGGAGCAAGTTTTGTATCCTGCCTAGATCATATACTGGGTCCACTGACACTGCGTGACCCTAAACTGACGCTACTCCCTATAACCACTGATCTCAATATGAACTGCTACAGATTAGAGCTGCTCTGGATGAGCTTCACTTTAGCATATTGCATGCCATTGGAAGGCGGAGGCCCCACCTAAACTCTTGCAGTGGATAAGGGGCATGAAATGCTGCATGATCAACGAGCAGCCCTGTTTACCAGGGGGTGCCCTCAGAAGCACACACAAGTATGAGTTACATGGGCAGACAACAGAGGCATCACTATCGCAAAGAGGCATTGTAATTTTACAAGTTCAAACACTAAAATATGACATACATGGGACTGGGGCTGCAGAGTAAAAACTTGGAGTGGGGTTTTGTGAGGGATAAGAGTACAGTGCTCTTAAACTGTATTGTCATATGTTGTATATTTTCTATCTTATGCAAAACTCAATAAAGTGTGTTATAAAAAAACTAATCCAGGTGACTTGCATCACACCATATGTTCTGGGCATGTTATAAGATAAACAATTACTGAGGCACTATCACACAGGTGATAGCTTTAGTGGCTGAGCACAATAAAGGCCTGCTTGCTGGGCATCTATCCTTAATCCCAAACAGCCACAATTACCACTAAATCTAATTATCTAGCTCTCCTATTGGTGAAAAGAGACATTGCAATGTGCTGTAAATCTCCATAGCCTCCCCAATTGGATTTGAAAGACTTGGAACACTAGGCAAAATCAGTTGGCACGGAACTGTGTAGAGAGGAAGTGAGAGGACTGTACAAATAACACATAGTTGGGTGCTGGCAAGCACTAATAAAAGAGTTCAAAGACC
Organism: Lissotriton helveticus; assembly: GCF_964261635.1. Lineage (NCBI taxonomy): Eukaryota > Metazoa > Chordata > Amphibia > Caudata > Salamandridae > Lissotriton > Lissotriton helveticus. The sequence continues at coordinate 919,676,510 of NC_136069.1, forward strand.
TTGGATTAAAATGATAAAATGCGACCCTGAACAGACCTGCTGAAGACCGAACAATCCGTACTGGGCTATGACTATAGCTCAATGAAGCCTAAGGAACAGTAACCACGCCCTGACTCTTTGAGTCCCATATGCTGATAGGTGCACTGATTCCCGATACATTCAATTACCACCCACAAGCAACACACTCTTACATGCACTGATGTATGCAGCAACTTGTAGACTGGCCCTGGATACTGGAACATTACTGTTGGTATTACATGACTATGATCTTGGGGTACGGCTACGGGTGGAAAATTGGGCAGGGGGGAGGGTGGACAGAGTGTTATAAGTTAGAACAGACTAAAGAACCCCTATCTACAGTTCAGAGAGGTAAAACAGTGTATGCTTGAGGACATCCAAAGGTGAACCTTCCACTGTGACAAACCTGGTTCATATATCGAACCTGTACTCCATCGTGGGTGACCTTAAACTATTGTCCGGGCTGTTGTCCGGTCTAGTGTGACCAGATAACTGCGGTTGCTGCTTTGTGCTTTTTGGTGCAATTTTTAATTCAAACTTTAAACTTTAAAATATCTGGTTATTCAGGTTGGATCTTTGTCATTTTTATGTTGTTTTATTCATTAAAACTATCTCAAAATTTCTAAATTGCTTTGAGATTTTTCTTGTATTGTGTTATCACTGTTTTTTCTTTCAGTGCTACATACATATATTACACATTATTTCTACGTTAAGCCTGTGTGCTTTTGTGCTAAGCTACCCCAGAGGGTAAAGCTCAGGTTCATTTAGAGACTTTTGTGGTTCACCCTGGCAAGGATTGTTATTAATATTTGAGGTGGGTTCTCATCCCCATCACCTAATACACTAATTTCTTACAGCAGAATTATTCAAAATTTGGCCAAATTTAGTAAAATTACGTGAAATGCAAATATGCTATTTTCCACTATATTTTACCCCCATATGTACCCTCTTTCCTTTGGAGATGTAGATGTACTATATCTTCTTTCTGTACACTATTTCTTACTCTAAGTTATAACTGTATTATTATCCTGGTCGGCTGTCATTCAATAAAAATATTTTTTCTCAAAGATAAAATGTGCCCTCTTGCTTTTTTGGTCAAGGACACATTTCAAGTCAAGTCAAAAACCACTTTATTCGATTTTGTTAAAAATCATAAAAGCATTCTACAACAATATAAAATCATTCCAGTTACATATTTTGCAATTTCATATAATATAATACAATTAAAAACACATTTAAAAAATTCCATATGGTACAATTCAATTTTGAACTATAAAAGGTCATAAAAAACTCATGTGCAAAGAAAGCCAGAGATACTTAATTCATCGTAGTCCCCGCTGTTGGGCTTGTACTTTCCTCCTCCTAATTCGAACAGCAGCCACAAGATAATTTGCCACGCTAAACATTACCAAGGGGGAATCAAGCATTTGTAGGAACAGTAAAGCGGGTTTTGCTTGCAGGAACGCTTTCTCCTTCAATGAGGGTAACAAATACTTTCTCCTTGGAACTTGATAAAAAGGGCAAAATAGCACAAGGTGTATATTATCTTGTATGGAAAAGTTGTCACATTCACATACTGGTGCATCCTCAAGTTTACACCAACCCTGTCTTTCACAGAGTACCACGTATATCTGGTTGAATCTAAACTTGACCAGAAGCCATCTGTGAAATGGGATGTTAACTAAAGCAAGGTACGGTTGGATGGCAATACAGGTGAGTGTCATATAATGTGCTCTGACCGTAGGTTTTGTTAACTGGAGTTGTTCTCTCTCCAAAGACTTGAGTTTACAAAAATTCTCTTTGACCCAAACTAGGTCAGCTTTTTTTAGATCAAGTGGGGAGGAGAAAATCTCCGGGCGTCCAAGTTCTTCCGAGCACTTATTAATATAAGCCAGCCAAGCAATATCTTTATGTTTATCCAATTTTAAGCAGTCCAGCAAAATTTTGTGGTTAAGACCTAAGTTGTTATTGGTCCAAACTCTTATCCACAGGAGAATAGGAGCCATGGAGAGGATATCTGTGATATAGCACACTCCAAGCTCCTGATGGACAGAAAAAGTGGCTGTTGAAAAGGGGAGTCCTAATATAGAACATAAAAACTTATTCACCTCTGTTTGAATGGTTTCAGTTTTTACATAACCCCATAATCCAGCTCCGTATCTCGCTATAGCCAATGATTTTGCCCTATACAAGGCTAGAAGTGCACCGCTTGGTTTCCCCCCCAGTCTCCTTGAGAAGCTCAGGATAGCGTTAACAGAACTCCTTACTGCTTTGGTCTTTGCTACTACCTGAGGGGTCCAGCTGCCCTTGGTGTCAAAAATTACTCCGAGGTAAGTGAAAACTTTTACATTGCTGATCACTTCCCCTTTGCAGTAAAAGGATTTAGAGTTGTTTTTTGCTGCCCCAAAGACCATAACATGGGATTTCGCGTTATTAACTACAAGGTCAAGAGAGGACATAAAATCACTAAATGCATTGAGAAGTCTCTGGAGGCCCAAGTGTGTCCTAGCTATTAAAGCAGCATCATCCGCGTACAGGAGCACTGGGATGTGAGTGTTTCCTGCACGTGGAGTGTCCACAGATGAGGCCAAAAGGGTTTTTTCCAGAGAGTTTATGTACAAAGTAAACAGCATAGGGGCAAGGATGCAACCTTGTCGCACACCCCTACCTGATTTAAACCACGCTGTGCGATGCCCCTCTTGATCCATTCTAATGGAAGCCTTGAGATCTTTATGCAGTTCAGCCAAAAAGTGGACCAAAGGGGGGTCCAATCCCATCTGTAACAGCATGCCCCACAACTTGGCTCTATTCACTAAATCGAACGCTGTAGACAGATCCATGTATGCAACAAAAATGGTCCCTTTTTTAGCCTTAGTATATTTAGCAATAATCATGTTCAAGTTCAGGCATTGGTCCTCTGTCCCTCTGCCTGACCGGAAACCGTACTGGGCATTAGACAAAATGTTATTCTCTGTGGACCATTTGTTAATTTTCACCAGTAATACTTTTCCCAGAATCTTCATGGAGGAATCCAACAGAGATATGGGGCGATAACATTTTGGGTCATTTCTTACTCCTTTTTTGAAAATTGGTACAATGATTGAACATGCCCAGGTATTTGGAAAGCCCCCCTTAAGCACATTATTATAAACATTCGTTAGTACAGTTGCCCATAGCTCTGGGTTTGACTTATATAAGTCCAATGGGACCCCATCGGGTCCTGGTGCTTTGTTCTTGGCGGACCCAATTATAGCGACCTTGACTTCATTTTCAAGAACAACCACGGGTTGCAAGTTAGTGTTGCACGGTAAACAGAAACTCTCATAAAATAAATTGCTCCCATAGATAACTGAAAAATGGTTAAGCCAATCTGACTCAGATATATTGGCCTCAAGGTCTGTGTTGCATGTCTTAGCAAATATGGGGTTATTTACAATGGACCAGAATTTAGAGCTGTGTTTTAGGGTGGTGGAGTCCATTAGAGCATCCCAGGCTTCTTCTTTAACAGCTTTTTTTCGTGTTTTTACCGCCTCTGCATATTTTTTCCTCAGTTGAGCTATCACTGGCCTGTTTCTTGGGGAATGTTTTAGTGCAGCTATCAGTGCAGAGTGGGCTTTTGAACAAGAATGGTCAAACCAGCCGGAGGCTGGAGCAGGTCCCCTTTTAGGGCTGAGGGTTAGTTCTTTCTCGACCTTCGAGCAAATAGCCTCAAAGGCGGCAATAATCTCTTTATCCCCCCTAGCTGGGTCCCTGCAAATCTGGAATTCCACCACCATTTCATGTTCAATGAGATTCAAAAAATCTTCAGGGCAGACTTTGCACCATTTTAAACGCCGCCCATTATCTTTGCTCTTAATGTGCTTCACAGAAGTGGACAACAAGACCTCCTTCAGCAATCCAAGTGATCCGTCCAGCGTTAAACACACCAGATTGTGATCACTGAAGCCACTTTCGATGGCGTTATAAAAAAGGACATAGTGGAGGAGCCCTGGGGACATGAAGATATAATCAATGATAGATTCACTACCCCTAGCATTGTAGGTTACCACCCGTTCATTTTGATCAGCAAAACTAGGTTCGTAAAGATCATTGGCTGATAACAAATGTTCCATAGTGGAACCCTTGAGGCTATGCTCAAAATGGGGAGGGGTCGTAAGATCAGGGCCATCGAGATCTTTGATCTGACAATGTAATTCACATAAGTGAACATTAAAATCACCCATTAAAATAATTTGAACAAAAGTGGTTTGTTTTGACATGTATTCCACAACAAATAAATTTAAACAATCTAAAACAGAAATTTGGGGGGCGCCCTGCAGAGAATTATAACAATTTATAAGGAGTGTTTTATTTTTGTCTACTTGACATATTTCTACCAGTTGAAAATGGTAAGAGGAACTATGAATTTCTCTCACACTCCCAGCTATATTGAGGGATACCAAGAGCATCAGGCCACCAATGTCCCTTCCCGCCACGGAGCACTGTGCTTTTACAAAAAAAGAGGAATAACCATCCAGCCAAAAAGAGTTGTCCCTGGCCCATGTTTCCTGCATGGCTACTATATCATATTCTTTTAGCTTGCTTAGCCAGATTGGGTCATTTTGTTTTGCACGTAAGCCAGCAATATTCCAGGTCAGAATCTTAATATTTCTATTACCTCCCTCTGTTGTTACCTCCCCCACATTTGAAACCGCATTACAAGGGGTAGAGTTATTAGCTGAATTACAGGGGGTAGGGATGTCCATAGAGTCATCCTGTATACTAGCTGAGTGGATAGTTAGCATAGGATCTAGTCAGTCCATGACAACCTGGTTGTCAAGAACCGCGAATCTATTTGAAAGAGGCAGGTTATCTGGGTATGTATTCATTACAGGTGTGGCTACACCACTACCCCTAGCCCTCTTAGTCACCCATTCATTTCCTTGCTGATGGAAATTTTGGAGGCCCTGGTACCCAGAATTGTTGTTTGGATGGGGCCCGCCATACCTATCCCCAGTTAACCTGGGTGTGGGAGGATAAAAGAAACCCAGCGGCATAGCACGCACACCCTTACCAAAAGGATCTAAAGGGGAAGCGTCCCAAAAGAGTCGGCTAGTGACATCACGCGATTTGAAATTTACTATGACACAGTCACCCGCCACACATTTCTTGGTTTTACCAACCCAATTGACCCTTCTGCACATCAATATATTGGCTGAGATGTTGCTTTCACCCGTGCAATTTGCATTGCACCACTTTTCTGTGTGGTTGCGCAGCGTTTCATGATGTTCTACCTCCCCCGCACCCAGTTTGGGTACGTTAACCAGGACAGCCACAAAGGGTGTTGCGTCAGGAGGTAGGTGTACTGGGGGCACCCTAGCCCTCTGGTCTCCCAAGGGGGATGATGGCCTAGCTGGTAAAGATTTTTCCAGTTGAACCTGGTTTGGTACAACTTGCGGTAAGGGTGTATATCTACCATTTACAACTTTTCCTTTGGCTGGTGCAAGGCTTTCTATAGGTGCAAGGCTTTCTGTTGGTGAGTTAACTACTGGATTACTTAGTCGGTCAATTTCTATTGGTACTGCGACAGGCGGCTGATTACTCAAAAAATTATTAATGCGTTCACATTTGATCAGCAAATTATTAACACAGTCCCTCAATGTCTCTGTAATGTCTGTTGCAATTTGGATTAGGGCTGATTCTAGCCTCTCAGCAAAAAGTTTTTCCAATATTTCCATGAGACCCTCCTTGGTAACATAGGAGGCCTGCTGTCCCCCAGGTTGGATGTTGGCCACAATTTCTCCCGCACTCACAACCTCAATACTAGCGGGTTTTACAGTAATAGGCAATTCTGGGGAAGGCAGGACAGTAGGGGTCTGTGCCAGGTTAGTCCGACAGGATTCGATTATGACCCTCGGCTCCAGTGGTACACACCTAATGGGCGAAGAGATTGTAGTGCTAATGCTCCCAGACGTGGTTTCCAGCGCCAGTGCACGTTCAGAAACTGCTATCTGGGTGGTTAGTTCATCCACTTTGGAAGTCAAATATGTTAAAATACTGGTCGTATATTTTGGGACCTTGGCCTTAACCTCTCCCGGCAAAGAAGTAGCTAGTTTTCGCTTACCCATAGTGTTAGGGATGTGGCCCGACCCGTCCCTGAACGTCCTTGGACGGCCCGCCCTCTGCCCGGGCTCCGCCCGGCGTCGCCCGCGCGCGTCCCGCGACGCGGGAGGAAGGGCTTCCAGATGTATGCCTCCCGGCGGAAGTCCCAGCTGGCAGGCAGGCGGCGTCCCCGCAGAGCTGGAGCAGGGGGCGCTGGGAATTGTAGTTTGGCCGCGAGTGGATGTGCGGCGGCAGGGGCGAAATCAGCGTGCAAGGCTGTGGTCCTCTCGCAGCAATGACCCCCGTAATCTGCAGGTGAGGTCCCCGCTCTGCCGAAGGAAGGGCTTCCAGATGTATGCCTCCCGGCGGAAGTCCCAGCTGGCAGGCAGGCGGCGTCCCCGCAGAGCTGGAGCAGGGGGCGCTGGGAATTGTAGTTTGGCCGCGAGTGGATGTGCGGCGGCAGGGGCGAAATCAGCGTGCAAGGCTGTGGTCCTCTCGCAGCAATGACCCCCGTAATCTGCAGGTGAGGTCCCATTTAAAAACAAGCATTGTCAGCAACTGCTCACATTCTGTTGTTACTGTGCATATTCTGTAAATTTGTACAGCAAATTGCATATTCACAGTTAAATTTTACAGTGAATGGCACATTTTTACATGAAGTAATGTATTTCTGAAATTTTGCATACCAAATGTGAAGCGAAATTCCCGAAATTAGGCGAATTATATGCATGTGTAATTTAGCCATATAATGACATGGCACTTACGAAACTCAAACAAAGTAAATGTAAATGTCGGAATTTGTAAAGCGCACAGCTACCTCCACCGGAGGTGTTCCGGCGCTGTCCGTATACCGCTTAGGAACCCTTCCTGGCTTTCCTGGGAAATGTCCACTCCTGGGCACCCCCCAGGTGCAGCCAGGCATCCCAGCGCTTTTGGGGCCGTTGTGGAGACTAAGCAAGCTATTGCCCAGAGTTGCAGCGTGGACCCATGATCAGAACAGGTACTGAGGAGAGAATATCCAGTCACGGGAATTAATGAGTCGGAGACCCGCCGAGGTGGGAATCGAACCCTGGTCCCTGGCCAGAGCTCTGCATCAAGGTCTGCCTGCTCTAACCATTGAGCCACACTTCTTCTCAAAGTGGGAAGGTGACCTCTGGGTCACAGAGGTGGAGGAGGAGGAGGAGGATTTGGGAAGAGGCACCATACATCCAAGGGAAGTTGTCAATAGGGAGGGATTAACACTTGTACAATTTATAATCCTGTACTGTGAATATTACACCCGATAAACAAATGCTAAGTTTGGTATGATCCATGATTATAAGATGGCTCCAAGAATGCCAACAAATAGGTACATATGGGAATGACCCAAAACTCAAAGGGTTTCCAATGAAGTGAGAAGATAGATGGAAGAAATAATTGCTTTGGAATTTGACATGCTAGTAGAACTAGAATTGTTGGACTTATATATTATGATTCGACTACACCAAAAACATGCATGCATTTTCTGTAGCCTAGCTATGATGTAAAAAGAAGAGACAATGCAAGAGGGTGGCAAGGGTAAACACCACCCGAGGTGGACACTCATGGATGTCAATAGTATTGGGATTTCGCCATTTGTATTCCCATTTCAGGGCTTCAAAAGACTTGAATCTAATGGTCCCCACATGAAGTTGCCTTGTTTGGTTTTTCAAATTTCTTTTTTTCGAGTTTTCTATAGTGTGAAATTGACCCAAATGTTTCAGAGTGCTTTACATGAACACCAGTGATGTTATCGATGGACACATTTATTATTGGTAGACAAGGGGAGATTAGGTGATGTGCCCTGAATCACAGGATGTAGAGTGTCCCTGTCCAGACTTGGACTCAGTTCCCCAGCGTCAAGGTCAAATGCTCTAGCCGTTAGGCCCCATCCTCTCCCATTATGACTATCTCCTCCGATTTTCAGGCTTCCTCTAGGGTCTGCAGATCGTTCATCTTTGATAAACCAGCGATAATGTGCACATTTATGTCAAATATACGATCACAGAATTTTACGGGGGATGCTTTTAGTAAATAAAGCTTACCCTTGTGATGGCTTCTACCATACATTTCCAAAAGTACTCGAGATATTTGTTGTTAATTACCTAAAAAACTACATTTGCTTCAAGAGCAGATCAAAGTCTACAAGATCTACAAGAGGAAATTTCAAAATTTCCCAAACTAGCTTTGAGAATCAGGAATTGAAGGTGGAAGCCTATATTTTACATTTGATCTGTTTTGATGTTGTAGACATGAAGCATTGTTTCTTTTGAATGTGATGGGCAAATCCCTATTGTTATATTTGTAGTAAAGTCATACTTTTTACCCTTATCACTCCGTTTTTTTTACTGATGCTGGTGGTTATTGACTCTGAGGGTGCCCTGGGCTCTGCTAACCAGGAGGATAGGGTGCATTGTCATAAAAAGTAGGGACACTATAAAATCAATGTTTTATACGCCCTGATAAGGAAACACAGGACATGTAGTTTCCCTATTGTAGTGCTGCTAGCCCCATAGGCTAACATGGTATGGCTTTATTAAACTTAATAAAGTCTAACTTTTGATTGGAGCTTATTAGCAATCTCATTCAAAGTGTCAAATTAAAGTCAGCTTTAGATACAAGAACTCGCCAAAGTTGGATTTAATGTACCTATTAAAAGAAAGTAGTTTTAAGAATTTACTATCCTGATGTAACCTAGAACAGCCCTGTTTCAGCCTCTTCTGCTCCTTTGATAGCCTGAGCCAACCTGCTCCCTGAGGAGGTGTAGAGAGGTGTGAGGCTCAAACAATAGTGCCATTTGTGGAAGGAGATTTGCTTCCTGGAGAAGCCATGGGAGCAATGGGGTTTTGGAGATAAGCTGGACTTCAAAGGCGGGAGAAAATATGTCACAGGAACAAGGCCAGCCCCCACTTCCTTTTTCCCCAGCCAGATAGGAGCCCCCTAATTAGATTAGGAGAGGGTCTGGAAGGGTAGTGTACTCAGTTGTAAGCCAAACCTTTGGGTTGTGTAATACAGACACACCAAGAGAAGATTTTATCCATTTCGATTTTTGGCAAAACAGTGCATTCTGGGTCAAAAATATGCCACGCTTCAACTGTAATGGTCATAACTTTACCCCTATTAGTTGGGTTGTTCCCCTACCTTGTCGACCCGGATTGGAGGCTAAATATGGTAGAGTTGCAGGAGCGCCGCAGATCAATCCCTGGAACAAAAGGAGACTGCCCTGCTGGACCCTTGGATTGTTCCACTGACTTTCACTCAAAAGGACTACACCTGCTGCACTTTCATAGATCTACAAAGAAAGTGTTGCAGGGATTCTGTAGAGTCACAGAACTATGTGATCAGGGAACCTCAGTAGTCAGGGACTGAGTCATCCTACAACATGAGTACCCGTGAGCCAGGGACCGACAAGCTATAGTGTCTCACTTGCCCTCCTAATCACTCACAGAGAGGCAAGTAATTTGACACCCAAGAACACAACACTCCAGACCCTCTCAAGAATCGCGCTGACAGGACACACCCTTTTGCTCCCACACTCATGCTAGTTTACAATAAGTTCTGACAGAGACATGAGAAGCATTTGAAATGTTCTTTTTAACTATTGTACACTAGTATGCAGTATAAGTGCCACAACAAGTAAGAGACTGTCTAACACAAATACGGTTAGCATAGCAAGTAATCCGTAAATCATAAATGGATCTGTCATTATATGCGACAGTATAACCTCCCTCCCCTTCTAGAGAAGCAGAATGCTTATATAACAGAAGATCTCTAGGTGTTAGCAGCAGACCCCGTACCTCAGTTTACACAGATGAAAGTTCTACATCGCAAGCATTGTCATGATCTTTTCCCTGGAAAGGTCCATCTCCAAGTGCTTGTTACCTATCTGTGCATACCTATATGCCAAGAAGTACGCATTCTCCAACAACAGCTGCATTTGTGTGTTTTGGCTAGGTGCTAGGGCCTGACCCAAACAGAATAACAAGGGGCATTGTTGTGCGACTGTCTACATGTTCAGCCAAATCCCAGGAAAGAACAGAATGCAAAAACAACAGCGTATTCTGCGTGAAAGGACATTACGGCACAAAGCAAAATATCTGTAGGAGAAATGACAATGGAACTGAATGGGACCCATAACAAAAGGACTGTGCCTGACTCAAAGGAAAGAAATGGACTCCCTGATCAGCAACAGGTACTGCAGAGCTGGAAAAAGTCACCTGCAAAACCAAAGAGAGAATCACCCCAACAGAGCAGCTGCAACTAGATTTTTCCTGGACTGTGCAGGTGCATTGTGGGAAATAGAGTCCTAGCCCACAAGATGCAATCTCGGTCTTGGAACCCTAGGACTGAGCTAATGGGCCAAGAAACTTAAAGATTTTTAAGTTTAGAAACTTTCTGCTTAGTTTTGCAGATAAGCTCTGGGATGAGAACAGCTCGAAGTCGAGAATTAAAGTGAGCTGATGTCGTTGACTCACAAATCAGCCTGATTGGGCTGGTTTGTCCCACTGAAAGCTTAGAAGCTCCTCGCCGTCAAAGACAATGACTTTCAGAGGCTCACCAAGACATTGTGATGTAGCAGGTCACCCTTGTCAAATTGAATTCCTTATCCAAGAAACCAGAAGACCTGCTGACGAGCCTGTCGATGAGAGGAAAGCTCCAAGAAAAAGACGAATGTCCTAATTTAGATCTTTGCAGATGGGTTTCTCAGTCACAACCGTGATGGATATTCCGTTCCCCGAAGTATAAATCCTATAGGATATAATGTGATTTATATTTCAGTGAGTCGAATATCTGTCACCGTTGGGACAGGGTAACCCATCCGTCAAGATCTAAATCAGGTCTTAAGTCCAAAGGTAAACTTTGGACCAGGACTTAGCCCTCATCCTGTCTGACCCACGCTCCATCGCTGTCGGTCTACAATTTTGACTGTTCCAATCCAGTGCCGCCAGTTAGCTACGAGTGGTGCTGTAAGCTTTTTGGAGCCAGATTGCACAATTTTGTATTTAATCTTTAAAATGAATATCCCCGGTTCCCTACATTGGATTTTTGTCATTTTGGTGTTGTTTTAAAGATACAAAATATTCTTTATTTTTATAAATTGATGTTTGATTTCTATTTTGTTGTGTATTTAACTTATTTACTGTTTGGATGATATTAAATACTTTACACATACCTGCCTCTTAACTTAAGCCTGACTGCTCGTTTGCCAAGGGTTGAGCAAGGATTAATTTATTGTGACTTGACTGGACCTATTAATGGTTGTAGTATTATTACTCGCTGAAGGTGAGTACCTCCACCTACCAATAATCCACTTTCTAACAATATTATATAATAAACAATGTCACATCTTAATTCTCTCTAGAGATGGTTGAGGACAACAGAGAGTTCAAGCTTTTAGGGAAACCTTTTTTATCTCAGTGCCCATGTAAGCCCTGTAGTATGGCAGCGATTTCCAAGAAGGTTCTTTCATGAGCTGTGCCACAAAATTAATTTGTGCTCCCTATTTCAGGAAGACGAACTTGATGAAAATAAACAGCTTTTAAATTCAACACAAGAAGAAATTGAGACTATAAAAGAAAAGGTAAGTCATGCAAATATCTTCTACATTTTCTCTCCACCTGCATGTGTAGCAGCATGCATTGACAAAACTGCTAGGCCTTGCTTTATTTGTTTATTGCTTGATTCCCACTGTCAGTCTACACTGTTGACTTTTTTCCGATCCAGCGCGGCCAGATAGCCACGAGTGTGCTTTAAGCTTTTTGGAGCCAGATTGCACAAATTTGCATTTAATCTTTAAAATGAATAACTATGGTTTCCTACATTGGATTTTTATCATTTTGGTGTTGTTATAAAGTCAATAAATATTCTTCATTTTTATAAATTGGTGTTTGATTTTTATTTTATTGCGTACTTAACTTATTTACTCTTTGGATGATATTAAATACTTTACACATACCTGACTCTTAACTTAAGCCTGACTGCTTGTTTTGCCAAGCTACCAAGGGTTGAGCAAGGATTATTTTTTTGAGACTTGACTGGACCTATTAATGGTTGTGATATTATTACTCGCTGAAGGTGAGTTCCTCCACCTACTAATATTCCACTTTCCTACCATATTGTATAACTAACAATGTCACATCTTAATGCTAACTGTTGTGTGGCTTCACTAGAGATGGCAGAGAACAACAGAGAGTTCAAGCTTTTAGGGAAACCTTTTTATCTCAGTGCCCATGTAAGCCCTGTAGTATGGCAGCGATTTCCAAGAAGGTTCTTTCATGAGCTGTGCCACAAAATTAATTTGTGCTCCCTATTTCAGGAAGACGAACTTGATGAAAATAAACAGCTTTTAAATTCAACACAAGAAGAAATTGAGAATATAAAAGAAAAGGTAAGTCATGCAAATATCTTCTACATTTTCTCTCCACCTGCATGTGTAGCATTTGTGGTTGTTCAAGATGGCCGTTGTCATTGATATTTGTGGCATTTGTTAGGTTAGGTGTACTGCATGCACTTTCTATGAGTGTGATATTTGCATTCCTACTTCACAGCTCTTTCAGTACTATAACATGTAATTTATCACATGGGAGTGATACCAGAGAGAAGTTGGCTCATGCCTTTAATTGCCTTCTTGAAGCCTGAGAGAGACAGATTGTGTCCACGCCCAGAACCCACTCCACTGTCTCTTCCCATAAGTCAACTCCTGTTTACTTCTGTTCTTATTCCAGTGGCATATCCAAATCATGGTTCCTCTTCAACCTGAAGAGATCCGAGAAAGTCATTTAGCTATTTACTTATAGCAATCTTTTGGCATCTACCATTCAACCACTGGTTCTTTTTCTATGTTATTTCAATTAGCACTGCTAACACTGCTTTTAAAGAGCTGCCTATGTTACATTAATAGTTTCTGCTCCAGACCTCATTTCCTCTGATTCAGGTCCTAGTGATGGGGTGCCGCTCGCCGAGGAGATTCTGAGTGTTTGCAGTCTGGGAACTCTGTGCCTCGTTTTTGCAAGCCAGGAGCCCCGTAGGGCATTGAAGCTCGTGGGAGTGTGTAGGTGCTGTAGGACGGGACTGCGAGGCCCATCAGGCTGTGCGTGTTCCAGCGAGCACACCTGTTGCCTCTTCCCGTGTCTCCGCCCCCCTGCCTGTGCCTATTTACTGTTTGGATGATATTAAATACTTTACACATACCTGCCTCTTAACTTAAGCCTGACTGCTCGTTTGCCAAGGGTTGAGCAAGGATTAATTTATTGTGACTTGACTGGACCTATTAATGGTTGTAGTATTATTACTCGCTGAAGGTGAGTACCTCCACCTACCAATAATCCACTTTCTAACAATAATATATAATAAACAATGTCACATCTTAATTCTCTCTAGAGATGGTTGAGGACAACAGAGAGTTCAAGCTTTTAGGGAAACCTTTTTTATCTCAGTGCCCATGTAAGCCCTGTAGTATGGCAGCGATTTCCAAGAAGGTTCTTTCATGAGCTGTGCCACAAAATTAATTTGTGCTCCCTATTTCAGGAAGACGAACTTGATGAAAATAAACAGCTTTTAAATTCAACACAAGAAGAAATTGAGACTATAAAAGAAAAGGTAAGTCATGCAAATATCTTCTACATTTTCTCTCCACCTGCATGTGTAGCAGCATGCATTGACAAAACTGCTAGGCCTTGCTTTATTTGTTTATTGCTTGATTCCCACTGTCAGTCTACACTGTTGACTTTTTTCCGATCCAGCGCGGCCAGATAGCCACGAGTGTGCTTTAAGCTTTTTGGAGCCAGATTGCACAAATTTGCATTTAATCTTTAAAATGAATAACTATGGTTTCCTACATTGGATTTTTATCATTTTGGTGTTGTTATAAAGTCAATAAATATTCTTCATTTTTATAAATTGGTGTTTGATTTTTATTTTATTGCGTACTTAACTTATTTACTCTTTGGATGATATTAAATACTTTACACATACCTGACTCTTAACTTAAGCCTGACTGCTTCTTTTGCCAAGCTACCAAGGGTTGAGCAAGGATTATTTTTTTGAGACTTGACTGGACCTATTAATGGTTGTGATATTATTACTCGCTGAAGGTGAGTTCCTCCACCTACTAATATTCCACTTTCCCACAATATTGTATAACTAACAATGTCACATCTTAATGCTAACTGTTGTGTGGCTTCACTAGAGATGGCAGAGAACAACAGAGAGTTCAAGCTTTTAGGGAAACCTTTTTTATCTCAGTGCCCATGTAAGCCCTGTAGTATGGCAGCGATTTCCAAGAAGGTTCTTTCATGAGCTGTGCCACAAAATTAATTTGTGCTCCCTATTTCAGGAAGACGAACTTGATGAAAATAAACAGCTTTTAAATTCAACACAAGAAGAAATTGAGAATATAAAAGAAAAGGTAAGTCATGCAAATATCTTCTACATTTTCTCTCCACCTGCATGTGTAGCATTTGTGGTTGTTCAAGATGGCCGTTGTCATTGATATTTGTGGCATTTGTTAGGTTAGGTGTACTGCATGCACTTTCTATGAGTGTGATATTTGCATTCCTACTTCACAGCTCTTTCAGTACTATAACATGTAATTTATCACATGGGAGTGATACCAGAGAGAAGTTGGCTCATGCCTTTAATTGCCTTCTTGAAGCCTGAGCGAGACAGATTGTGTCCACGCCCAGAACCCACTCCACTGTCTCTTCCCATAAGTCAACTCCTGTTTACTTCTGTTCTTATTCCAGTGGCATATCCAAATCATGGTTCCTCTTCAACCTGAAGAGATCCGAGAAAGTCATTTAGCTATTTACTTATAGCAATCTTTTGGCATCTACCATTCAACCACTGGTTCTTTTTCTATGTTATTTCAATTAGCACTGCTAACACTGCTTTTAAAGAGCTGCCTATGTTACATTAATAGTTTCTGCTCCAGACCTCATTTCCTCTGATTCAGGTCCTAGTGATGGGGTGCCGCTCGCCGAGGAGATTCTGAGTGTTTGCAGTCTGGGAACTCTGTGCCTCGTTTTTGCCAGCCAGGAGCCCCGTAGGGCATTGAAGCTCGTGGGAGTGTGTAGGCGCTGGAGGACGGGACTGCGAGGCCCATCAGGCTGTGCGTGTTCCAGCGAGCACACCTGTTGCCTCTTCCCGTGTCTCCGCCCCCCTGCCTGTGCCTATTTACTGTTTGGATGATATTAAATACTTTACACATACCTGCCTCTTAACTTAAGCCTGACTGCTCGTTTGCCAAGGGTTGAGCAAGGATTAATTTATTGTGACTTGACTGGACCTATTAATGGTTGTAGTATTATTACTCGCTGAAGGTGAGTACCTCCACCTACCAATAATCCACTTTCTAACAATATTATATAATAAACAATGTCACATCTTAATTCTCTCTAGAGATGGTTGAGGACAACAGAGAGTTCAAGCTTTTAGGGAAACCTTTTTTATCTCAGTGCCCATGTAAGCCCTGTAGTATGGCAGCGATTTCCAAGAAGGTTCTTTCATGAGCTGTGCCACAAAATTAATTTGTGCTCCCTATTTCAGGAAGACGAACTTGATGAAAATAAACAGCTTTTAAATTCAACACAAGAAGAAATTGAGAATATAAAAGAAAAGGTAAGTCATGCAAATATCTTCTACATTTTCTCTCCACCTGCATGCGTAGCAGCATGCATTGACAAAACTGCTAGGCCTTGCTTTATTTGTTTATTGCTTGATTCCCACTGTCAGTCTACACTGTTGACTTTTTTCCGATCCAGCGCGGCCAGATAGCCACGAGTGTGCTTTAAGCTTTTTGGAGCCAGATTGCACAAATTTGCATTTAATCTTTAAAATGAATAACTATGGTTTCCTACATTGGATTTTTATCATTTTGGTGTTGTTATAAAGTCAATAAATATTCTTCATTTTTATAAATTGGTGTTTGATTTTTATTTTATTGCGTACTTAACTTATTTACTCTTTGGATGATATTAAATACTTTACACATACCTGACTCTTAACTTAAGCCTGACTGCTTGTTTTGCCAAGCTACCAAGGGTTGAGCAAGGATTATTTTTTTGAGACTTGACTGGACCTATTAATGGTTGTGATATTATTACTCGCTGAAGGTGAGTTCCTCCACCTACTAATATTCCACTTTCCTACAATATTGTATAACTAACAATGTCACATCTTAATGCTAACTGTTGTGTGGCTTCACTAGAGATGGCAGAGAACAACAGAGAGTTCAAGCTTTTAGGGAAACCTTTTTTATCTCAGTGCCCATGTAAGCCCTGTAGTATGGCAGCGATTTCCAAGAATGTTCTTTCATGAGCTGTGACACAAAATTAATTTGTGCTCCCTATTTCAGGAGGAGGAACTTGAACAAAATAATAAATGTTAAAATCAACAAATGAAGAAATTCAATATATAAAAGAAAAGGTAAGTTATGCAAATATCTTCTACATTTTCTCTCCTCCTGCATGTGTAGCAGCATGCATCGACAAAACTGCTAGGCCTTGCTTTATTTGTTTATTGCTTGATTCCCAGTGTTTTGTGTGTTGCTAAGTTAACTGTGGAAATTAAACAGAATAGAATACGTTATCAGAATTGGTACATTTGCTTATAATGTAATTTGTGGTTGTTCAAGATGGCCGTTGTCATTGATATTTGTGGCATTTGTTAGGTTAGGTGTACTGCATGCACTTTCTATGAGTGTGATATTTGCATTCCTACTTCACAGCTCTTTCAGTACTATAACATGTAATTTATCACATGGGAGTGATACCAGAGAGAAGTTGGCTCATGCCTTTAATTGCCTTCTTGAAGCCTGAGAGAGACAGATTGTGTCCACGCCCAGAACCCACTCCACTGTCTCTTCCCATAAGTCAACTCCTGTTTACTTCTGTTCTTATTCCAGTGGCATATCCAAATCATGGTTCCTCTTCAACCTGAAGAGATCCGAGAAAGTCATTTAGCTATTTACTTATAGCAATCTTTTGGCATCTACCATTCAACCACTGGTTCTTTTTCTATGTTATTTCAATTAGCACTGCTAACACTGCTTTTAAAGAGCTGCCTATGTTACATTAATAGTTTCTGCTCCAGACCTCATTTCCTCTGATTCAGGTCCTAGTGATGGGGTGCCGCTCGCCGAGGAGATTCTGAGTGTTTGCAGTCTGGGAACTCTGTGCCTCGTTTTTGCCAGCCAGGAGCCCCGTAGGGCATTGAAGCTCGTGGGAGTGTGTAAGCGCTGGAGGACGGGACTGCGAGGCCCATCAGGCTGTGCGTGTTCCAGCGAGCACACCTGTTGCCTCTTCCCGTGTCTCCGCCCCCCTGCCTGTGCCTATTTACTGTTTGGATGATATTAAATACTTTACACATACCTGCCTCTTAACTTAAGCCTGACTGCTCGTTTGCCAAGGGTTGAGCAAGGATTAATTTATTGTGACTTGACTGGACCTATTAATGGTTGTAGTATTATTACTCGCTGAAGGTGAGTACCTCCACCTACCAATAATCCACTTTCTAACAATATTATATAATAAACAATGTCACATCTTAATTCTCTCTAGAGATGGTTGAGGACAACAGAGAGTTCAAGCTTTTAGGGAAACCTTTTTTATCTCAGTGCCCATGTAAGCCCTGTAGTATGGCAGCGATTTCCAAGAAGGTTCTTTCATGAGCTGTGCCACAAAATTAATTTGTGCTCCCTATTTCAGGAAGACGAACTTGATGAAAATAAACAGCTTTTAAATTCAACACAAGAAGAAATTGAGACTATAAAAGAAAAGGTAAGTCATGCAAATATCTTCTACATTTTCTCTCCACCTGCATGTGTAGCAGCATGCATTGACAAAACTGCTAGGCCTTGCTTTATTTGTTTATTGCTTGATTCCCACTGTCAGTCTACACTGTTGACTTTTTTCCGATCCAGCGCGGCCAGATAGCCACGAGTGTGCTTTAAGCTTTTTGGAGCCAGATTGCACAAATTTGCATTTAATCTTTAAAATGAATAACTATGGTTTCCTACATTGGATTTTTATCATTTTGGTGTTGTTATAAAGTCTATAAATATTCTTCATTTTTATAAATTGGTGTTTGATTTTTATTTTATTGCGTACTTAACTTATTTACTCTTTGGATGATATTAAATACTTTACACATACCTGACTCTTAACTTAAGCCTGACTGCTTGTTTTGCCAAGCTACCAAGGGTTGAGCAAGGATTATTTTTTTGAGACTTGACTGGACCTATTAATGGTTGTGATATTATTACTCGCTGAAGGTGAGTTCCTCCACCTACTAATATTCCACTTTCCTACAATATTGTATAACTAACAATGTCACATCTTAATGCTAACTGTTGTGTGGCTTCACTAGAGATGGCAGAGAACAACAGAGAGTTCAAGCTTTTTGGGAAACCTTTTTTATCTCAGTGCCCATGTAAGCCCTGTAGTATGGCAGCGATTTCCAAGAAGGTTCTTTCATGAGCTGTGCCACAAAATTAATTTGTGCTCCCTATTTCAGGAAGACGAACTTGATGAAAATAAACAGCTTTTAAATTCAACACAAGAAGAAATTGAGAATATAAAAGAAAAGGTAAGTCATGCAAATATCTTCTACATTTTCTCTCCACCTGCATGTGTAGCATTTGTGGTTGTTCAAGATGGCCGTTGTCATTGATATTTGTGGCATTTGTTAGGTTAGGTGTACTGCATGCACTTTCTATGAGTGTGATATTTGCATTCCTACTTCACAGCTCTTTCAGTACTATAACATGTAATTTATCACATGGGAGTGATACCAGAGAGAAGTTGGCTCATGCCTTTAATTGCCTTCTTGAAGCCTGAGAGAGACAGATTGTGTCCACGCCCAGAACCCACTCCACTGTCTCTTCCCATAAGTCAACTCCTGTTTACTTCTGTTCTAATTCCAGTGGCATATCCAAATCATGGTTCCTCTTCAACCTGAAGAGATCCGAGAAAGTCATTTAGCTATTTACTTATAGCAATCTTTTGGCATCTACCATTCAACCACTGGTTCTTTTTCTATGTTATTTCAATTAGCACTGCTAACACTGCTTTTAAAGAGCTGCCTATGTTACATTAATAGTTTCTGCTCCAGACCTCATTTCCTCTGATTCAGGTCCTAGTGATGGGGTGCCGCTCGCCGAGGAGATTCTGAGTGTTTGCAGTCTGGGAACTCTGTGCCTCGTTTTTGCAAGCCAGGAGCCCCGTAGGGCATTGAAGCTCGTGGGAGTGTGTAGGCGCTGGAGGACGGGACTGCGAGGCCCATCAGGCTGTGCGTGTTCCAGCGAGCACACCTGTTGCCTCTTCCCGTGTCTCCACCCCCCTGCCTGTGCCTATTTACTGTTTGGATGATATTAAATACTTTACACATACCTGCCTCTTAACTTAAGCCTGACTGCTCGTTTGCCAAGGGTTGAGCAAGGATTAATTTATTGTGACTTGACTGGACCTATTAATGGTTGTAGTATTATTACTCGCTGAAGGTGAGTACCTCCACCTACCAATAATCCACTTTCTAACAATATTATATAATAAACAATGTCACATCTTAATTCTCTCTAGAGATGGTTGAGGACAACAGAGAGTTCAAGCTTTTAGGGAAACCTTTTTTATCTCAGTGCCCATGTAAGCCCTGTAGTATGGCAGCGATTTCCAAGAAGGTTCTTTCATGAGCTGTGCCACAAAATTAATTTGTGCTCCCTATTTCAGGAAGACGAACTTGATGAAAATAAACAGCTTTTAAATTCAACACAAGAAGAAATTGAGACTATAAAAGAAAAGGTAAGTCATGCAAATATCTTCTACATTTTCTCTCCACCTGCATGTGTAGCAGCATGCATTGACAAAACTGCTAGGCCTTGCTTTATCTGTTTATTGCTTGATTCCCACTGTCAGTCTACACTGTTGACTTTTTTCCGATCCAGCGCGGCCAGATAGCCACGAGTGTGCTTTAAGCTTTTTGGAGCCAGATTGCACAAATTTGCATTTAATCTTTAAAATGAATAACTATGGTTTCCTACATTGGATTTTTATCATTTTGGTGTTGTTATAAAGTCAATAAATATTCTTCATTTTTATAAATTGGTGTTTGATTTTTATTTTATTGCGTACTTAACTTATTTACTCTTTGGATGATATTAAATACTTTACACATACCTGACTCTTAACTTAAGCCTGACTGCTTCTTTTGCCAAGCTACCAAGGGTTGAGCAAGGATTATTTTTTTGAGACTTGACTGGACCTATTAATGGTTGTGATATTATTACTCGCTGAAGGTGAGTTCCTCCACCTACTAATATTCCACTTTCCCACAATATTGTATAACTAACAATGTCACATCTTAATGCTAACTGTTGTGTGGCTTCACTAGAGATGGCAGAGAACAACAGAGAGTTCAAGCTTTTAGGGAAACCTTTTTTATCTCAGTGCCCATGTAAGCCCTGTAGTATGGCAGCAATTTCCAAGAAGGTTCTTTCATGAGCTGTGCCACAAAATTAATTTGTGCTCCCTATTTCAGGAAGACGAACTTGATGAAAATAAACAGCTTTTAAATTCAACACAAGAAGAAATTGAGAATATAAAAGAAAAGGTAAGTCATGCAAATATCTTCTACATTTTCTCTCCACCTGCATGTGTAGCAGCATGCATTGACAAAACTGCTAGGCCTTGCTTTATTTGTTTATTGCTTGATTCCCACTGTCAGTCTACACTGTTGACTTTTTTCCGATCCAGCGCGGCCAGATAGCCACGAGTGTGCTTTAAGCTTTTTGGAGCCAGATTGCACAAATTTGCATTTAATCTTTAAAATGAATAACTATGGTTTCCTACATTGGATTTTTATCATTTTGGTGTTGTTATAAAGTCAATAAATATTCTTCATTTTTATAAATTGGTGTTTGATTTTTATTTTATTGCGTACTTAACTTATTTACTCTTTGGATGATATTAAATACTTTACACATACCTGACTCTTAACTTAAGCCTGACTGCTTGTTTTGCCAAGCTACCAAGGGTTGAGCAAGGATTATTTTTTTGAGACTTGACTGGACCTATTAATGGTTGTGATATTATTACTCGCTGAAGGTGAGTTCCTCCACCTACTAATATTCCACTTTCCTACAATATTGTATAACTAACAATGTCACATCTTAATGCTAACTGTTGTGTGGCTTCACTAGAGATGGCAGAGAACAACAGAGAGTTCAAGCTTTTAGGGAAACCTTTTTTATCTCAGTGCCCATGTAAGCCCTGTAGTATGGCAGCGATTTCCAAGAATGTTCTTTCATGAGCTGTGACACAAAATTAATTTGTGCTCCCTATTTCAGGAGGAGGAACTTGAACAAAATAATAAATGTTAAAATCAACAAATGAAGAAATTCAATGTATAAAAGAAAAGGTAAGTCATGCAAATATCTTCTACATTTTCTCTCCTCCTGCATGTGTAGCAGCATGCATCGACAAAACTGCTAGGCCTTGCTTTATTTGTTTATTGCTTGATTCCCAGTGTTTTGTGTGTTGCTAAGTTAACTGTGGAAATTAAACAGAATAGAATACGTTATCAGAATTGGTACATTTGCTTATAATGTAATTTGTGGTTGTTCAAGATGGCCGTTGTCATTGATATTTGTGGCATTTGTTAGGTTAGGTGTACTGCATGCACTTTCTATGAGTGTGATATTTGCATTCCTACTTCACAGCTCTTTCAGTACTATAACAAGTAATTTATCACATGGGAGTGATACCAGAGAGAAGTTGGCTCATGCCTTTAATTGCCTTCTTGAAGCCTGAGAGAGACAGATTGTGTCCACGCCCAGAACCCACTCCACTGTCTCTTCCCATAAGTCAACTCCTGTTTACTTCTGTTCTTATTCCAGTGGCATATCCAAATCATGGTTCCTCTTCAACCTGAAGAGATCCGAGAAAGTCATTTAGCTATTTACTTATAGCAATCTTTTGGCATCTACCATTCAACCACTGGTTCTTTTTCTATGTTATTTCAATTAGCACTGCTAACACTGCTTTTAAAGAGCTGCCTATGTTACATTAATAGTTTCTGCTCCAGACCTCATTTCCTCTGATTCAGGTCCTAGTGATGGGGTGCCGCTCGCCGAGGAGATTCTGAGTGTTTGCAGTCTGGGAACTCTGTGCCTCGTTTTTGCCAGCCAGGAGCCCCGTAGGGCATTGAAGCTCGTGGGAGTGTGTAGGCGCTGGAGGACGGGACTGCGAGGCCCATCAGGCTGTGCGTGTTCCAGCGAGCACACCTGTTGCCTCTTCCCGTGTCTCCGCCCCCCTGCCTGTGCCTATTTACTGTTTGGATGATATTAAATACTTTACACATACCTGCCTCTTAACTTAAGCCTGACTGCTCGTTTGCCAAGGGTTGAGCAAGGATTAATTTATTGTGACTTGACTGGACCTATTAATGGTTGTAGTATTATTACTCGCTGAAGGTGAGTACCTCCACCTACCAATAATCCACTTTCTAACAATATTATATAATAAACAATGTCACATCTTAATTCTCTCTAGAGATGGTTGAGGACAACAGAGAGTTCAAGCTTTTAGGGAAACCTTTTTTATCTCAGTGCCCATGTAAGCCCTGTAGTATGGCAGCGATTTCCAAGAAGGTTCTTTCATGAGCTGTGCCACAAAATTAATTTGTGCTCCCTATTTCAGGAAGACGAACTTGATGAAAATAAACAGCTTTTAAATTCAACACAAGAAGAAATTGAGACTATAAAAGAAAAGGTAAGTCATGCAAATATCTTCTACATTTTCTCTCCACCTGCATGTGTAGCAGCATGCATTGACAAAACTGCTAGGCCTTGCTTTATTTGTTTATTGCTTGATTCCCACTGTCAGTCTACACTGTTGACTTTTTTCCGATCCAGCGCGGCCAGATAGCCACGAGTGTGCTTTCAGCTTTTTGGAGCCAGATTGCACAAATTTGCATTTAATCGTTAAAATGAATAACTATGGTTTCCTACATTGGATTTTTATCATTTTGGTGTTGTTATAAAGTCAATAAATATTCTTCATTTTTATAAATTGGTGTTTGATTTTTATTTTATTGCGTACTTAACTTATTTACTCTTTGGATGATATTAAATACTTTACACATACCTGACTCTTAACTTAAGCCTGACTGCTTGTTTTGCCAAGCTACCAAGGGTTGAGCAAGGATTATTTTTTTGAGACTTGACTGGACCTATTAATGGTTGTGATATTATTACTCGCTGAAGGTGAGTTCCTCCACCTACTAATATTCCACTTTCCTACAATATTGTATAACTAACAATGTCACATCTTAATGCTAACTGTTGTGTGGCTTCACTAGAGATGGCAGAGAACAACAGAGAGTTCAAGCTTTTAGGGAAACCTTTTTTATCTCAGTGCCCATGTAAGCCCTGTAGTATGGCAGCGATTTCCAAGAAGGTTCTTTCATGAGCTGTGCCACAAAATTAATTTGTGCTCCCTATTTCAGGAAGACGAACTTGATGAAAATAAACAGCTTTTAAATTCAACACAAGAAGAAATTGAGAATATAAAAGAAAAGGTAAGTCATGCAAATATCTTCTACATTTTCTCTCCACCTGCATGTGTAGCATTTGTGGTTGTTCAAGATGGCCGTTGTCATTGATATTTGTGGCATTTGTTAGGTTAGGTGTACTGCATGCACTTTCTATGAGTGTGATATTTGCATTCCTACTTCACAGCTCTTTCAGTACTATAACATGTAATTTATCACATGGGAGTGATACCAGAGAGAAGTTGGCTCATGCCTTTAATTGCCTTCTTGAAGCCTGAGAGAGACAGATTGTGTCCATGCCCAGAACCCACTCCACTGTCTCTTCCCATAAGTCAACTCCTGTTTACTTCTGTTCTTATTCCAGTGGCATATCCAAATCATGGTTCCTCTTCAACCTGAAGAGATCCGAGAAAGTCATTTAGCTATTTACTTATAGCAATCTTTTGGCATCTACCATTCAACCACTGGTTCTTTTTCTATGTTATTTCAATTAGCACTGCTAACACTGCTTTTAAAGAGCTGCCTATGTTACATTAATAGTTTCTGCTCCAGACCTCATTTCCTCTGATTCAGGTCCTAGTGATGGGGTGCCGCTCGCCGAGGAGATTCTGAGTGTTTGCAGTCTGGGAACTCTGTGCCTCGTTTTTGCCAGCCAGGAGCCCCGTAGGGCATTGAAGCTCGTGGGAGTGTGTAGGCGCTGGAGGACGGGACTGCGAGGCCCATCAGGCTGTGCGTGTTCCAGCGAGCACACCTGTTGCCTCTTCCCGTGTCTCCGCCCCCCTGCCTGTGCCTATTTACTGTTTGGATGATATTAAATACTTTACACATACCTGCCTCTTAACTTAAGCCTGACTGCTCGTTTGCCAAGGGTTGAGCAAGGATTAATTTATTGTGACTTGACTGGACCTATTAATGGTTGTAGTATTATTACTCGCTGAAGGTGAGTACCTCCACCTACCAATAATCCACTTTCTAACAATATTATATAATAAACAATGTCACATCTTAATTCTCTCTAGAGATGGTTGAGGACAACAGAGAGTTCAAGCTTTTAGGGAAACCTTTTTTATCTCAGTGCCCATGTAAGCCCTGTAGTATGGCAGCGATTTCCAAGAAGGTTCTTTCATGAGCTGTGCCACAAAATTAATTTGTGCTCCCTATTTCAGGAAGACGAACTTGATGAAAATAAACAGCTTTTAAATTCAACACAAGAAGAAATTGAGAATATAAAAGAAAAGGTAAGTCATGCAAATATCTTCTACATTTTCTCTCCACCTGCATGTGTAGCAGCATGCATTGACAAAACTGCTAGGCCTTGCTTTATTTGTTTATTGCTTGATTCCCACTGTCAGTCTACACTGTTGACTTTTTTCCGATCCAGCGCGGCCAGATAGCCACGAGTGTGCTTTAAGCTTTTTGGAGCCAGATTGCACAAATTTGCATTTAATCTTTAAAATGAATAACTATGGTTTCCTACATTGGATTTTTATCATTTTGGTGTTGTTATAAAGTCAATAAATATTCTTCATTTTTATAAATTGGTGTTTGATTTTTATTTTATTGCGTACTTAACTTATTTACTCTTTGGATGATATTAAATACTTTACACATACCTGACTCTTAACTTAAGCCTGACTGCTTGTTTTGCCAAGCTACCAAGGGTTGAGCAAGGATTATTTTTTTGAGACTTGACTGGACCTATTAATGGTTGTGATATTATTACTCGCTGAAGGTGAGTTCCTCCACCTACTAATATTCCACTTTCCTACAATATTGTATAACTAACAATGTCACATCTTAATGCTAACTGTTGTGTGGCTTCACTAGAGATGGCAGAGAACAACAGAGAGTTCAAGCTTTTAGGGAAACCTTTTTTATCTCAGTGCCCATGTAAGCCCTGTAGTATGGCAGCGATTTCCAAGAATGTTCTTTCATGAGCTGTGACACAAAATTAATTTGTGCTCCCTATTTCAGGAGGAGGAACTTGAACAAAATAATAAATGTTAAAATCAACAAATGAAGAAATTCAATATATAAAAGAAAAGGTAAGTCATGCAAATATCTTCTACATTTTCTCTCCTCCTGCATGTGTAGCAGCATGCATCGACAAAACTGCTAGGCCTTGCTTTATTTGTTTATTGCTTGATTCCCAGTGTTTTGTGTGTTGCTAAGTTAACTGTGGAAATTAAACAAAATAGAATACGTTATCAGAATTGGTACATTTGCTTGTAATGTAATTTGTGGTTGTTCAAGATGGCCGTTGTCATTGATATTTGTGGCATTTGTTAGGTTAGGTGTACTGCATGCACTTTCTATGAGTGTGATATTTGCATTCCTACTTCACAGCTCTTTCAGTACTATAACATGTAATTTATCACATGGGAGTGATACCAGAGAGAAGTTGGCTCATGCCTTTAATTGCCTTCTTGAAGCCTGAGAGAGACAGATTGTGTCCACGCCCAGAACCCACTCCACTGTCTCTTCCCATAAGTCAACTCCTGTTTACTTCTGTTCTTATTCCAGTGGCATATCCAAATCATAGTTCCTCTTCAACCTGAAGAGATCCGAGAAAGTCATTTAGCTATTTACTTATAGCAATCTTTTGGCATCTACCATTCAACCACTGGTTCTTTTTCTATGTTATTTCAATTAGCACTGCTAACACTGCTTTTAAAGAGCTGCCTATGTTACATTAATAGTTTCTGCTCCAGACCTCATTTCCTCTGATTCAGGTCCTAGTGATGGGGTGCCGCTCGCCGAGGAGATTCTGAGTGTTTGCAGTCTGGGAACTCTGTGCCTCGTTTTTGCCAGCCAGGAGCCCCGTAGGGCATTGAAGCTCGTGGGAGTGTGTAGGCACTGGAGGACGGGACTGCGAGGCCCATCAGGCTGTGCGTGTTCCAGCGAGCACACCTGTTGCCTCTTCCCGTGTCTCCGCCCCCTGCCTGTGCCTATTTACTGTTTGGATGATATTAAATACTTTACACATACCTGCCTCTTAACTTAAGCCTGACTGCTCGTTTGCCAAGGGTTGAGCAAGGATTAATTTATTGTGACTTGACTGGACCTATTAATGGTTGTAGTATTATTACTCGCTGAAGGTGAGTACCTCCACCTACCAATAATCCACTTTCTAACAATATTATATAATAAACAATGTCACATCTTAATTCTCTCTAGAGATGGTTGAGGACAACAGAGAGTTCAAGCTTTTAGGGAAACCTTTTTTATCTCAGTGCCCATGTAAGCCCTGTAGTATGGCAGCGATTTCCAAGAAGGTTCTTTCATGAGCTGTGCCACAAAATTAATTTGTGCTCCCTATTTCAGGAAGACGAACTTGATGAAAATAAACAGCTTTTAAATTCAACACAAGAAGAAATTGAGACTATAAAAGAAAAGGTAAGTCATGCAAATATCTTCTACATTTTCTCTCCACCTGCATGTGTAGCAGCATGCATTGACAAAACTGCTAGGCCTTGCTTTATTTGTTTATTGCTTGATTCCCACTGTCAGTCTACACTGTTGACTTTTTTCCGATCCAGCGCGGCCAGATAGCCACGAGTGTGCTTTAAGCTTTTTGGAGCCAGATTGCACAAATTTGCATTTAATCTTTAAAATGAATAACTATGGTTTCCTACATTGGATTTTTATCATTTTGGTGTTGTTATAAAGTCAATAAATATTCTTCATTTTTATAAATTGGTGTTTGATTTTTATTTTATTGCGTACTTAACTTATTTACTCTTTGGATGATATTAAATACTTTACACATACCTGACTCTTAACTTAAGCCTGACTGCTTGTTTTGCCAAGCTACCAAGGGTTGAGCAAGGATTATTTTTTTGAGACTTGACTGGACCTATTAATGGTTGTGATATTATTACTCGCTGAAGGTGAGTTCCTCCACCTACTAATATTCCACTTTCCTACAATATTGTATAACTAACAATGTCACATCTTAATGCTAACTGTTGTGTGGCTTCACTAGAGATGGCAGAGAACAACAGAGAGTTCAAGCTTTTAGGGAAACCTTTTTTATCTCAGTGCCCATGTAAGCCCTGTAGTATGGCAGCGATTTCCAAGAATGTTCTTTCATGAGCTGTGACACAAAATTAATTTGTGCTCCCTATTTCAGGAGGAGGAACTTGAACAAAATAATAAATGTTAAAATCAACAAATGAAGAAATTCAATATATAAAAGAAAAGGTAAGTCATGCAAATATCTTCTACATTTTCTCTCCTCCTGCATGTGTAGCAGCATGCATCGACAAAACTGCTAGGCCTTGCTTTATTTGTTTATTGCTTGATTCCCAGTGTTTTGTGTGTTGCTAAGTTAACTGTGGAAATTAAACAAAATAGAATACGTTATCAGAATTGGTACATTTGCTTGTAATGTAATTTGTGGTTGTTCAAGATGGCCGTTGTCATTGATATTTGTGGCATTTGTTAGGTTAGGTGTACTGCATGCACTTTCTATGAGTGTGATATTTGCATTCCTACTTCACAGCTCTTTCAGTACTATAACATGTAATTTATCACATGGGAGTGATACCAGAGAGAAGTTGGCTCATGCCTTTAATTGCCTTCTTGAAGCCTGAGAGAGACAGATTGTGTCCACGCCCAGAACCCACTCCACTGTCTCTTCCCATAAGTCAACTCCTGTTTACTTCTGTTCTTATTCCAGTGGCATATCCAAATCATGGTTCCTCTTCAACCTGAAGAGATCCGAGAAAGTCATTTAGCTATTTACTTATAGCAATCTTTTGGCATCTACCATTCAACCACTGGTTCTTTTTCTATGTTATTTCAATTAGCACTGCTAACACTGCTTTTAAAGAGCTGCCTATGTTACATTAATAGTTTCTGCTCCAGACCTCATTTCCTCTGATTCAGGTCCTAGTGATGGGGTGCCGCTCGCCGAGGAGATTCTGAGTGTTTGCAGTCTGGGAACTCTGTGCCTCGTTTTTGCCAGCCAGGAGCCCCGTAGGGCATTGAAGCTCGTGGGAGTGTGTAGGCACTGGAGGACGGGACTGCGAGGCCCATCAGGCTGTGCGTGTTCCAGCGAGCACACCTGTTGCCTCTTCCCGTGTCTCCGCCCCCCTGCCTGTGCCTATTTACTGTTTGGATGATATTAAATACTTTACACATACCTGCCTCTTAACTTAAGCCTGACTGCTCGTTTGCCAAGGGTTGAGCAAGGATTAATTTATTGTGACTTGACTGGACCTATTAATGGTTGTAGTATTATTACTCGCTGAAGGTGAGTACCTCCACCTACCAATAATCCACTTTCTAACAATATTATATAATAAACAATGTCACATCTTAATTCTCTCTAGAGATGGTTGAGGACAACAGAGAGTTCAAGCTTTTAGGGAAACCTTTTTTATCTCAGTGCCCATGTAAGCCCTGTAGTATGGCAGCGATTTCCAAGAAGGTTCTTTCATGAGCTGTGCCACAAAATTAATTTGTGCTCCCTATTTCAGGAAGACGAACTTGATGAAAATAAACAGCTTTTAAATTCAACACAAGAAGAAATTGAGACTATAAAAGAAAAGGTAAGTCATGCAAATATCTTCTACATTTTCTCTCCACCTGCATGTGTAGCAGCATGCATTGACAAAACTGCTAGGCCTTGCTTTATTTGTTTATTGCTTGATTCCCACTGTCAGTCTACACTGTTGACTTTTTTCCGATCCAGCGCGGCCAGATAGCCACGAGTGTGCTTTAAGCTTTTTGGAGCCAGATTGCACAAATTTGCATTTAATCTTTAAAATGAATAACTATGGTTTCCTACATTGGATTTTTATCATTTTGGTGTTGTTATAAAGTCAATAAATATTCTTCATTTTTATAAATTGGTGTTTGATTTTTATTTTATTGCGTACTTAACTTATTTACTCTTTGGATGATATTAAATACTTTACACATACCTGACTCTTAACTTAAGCCTGACTGCTTCTTTTGCCAAGCTACCAAGGGTTGAGCAAGGATTATTTTTTTGAGACTTGACTGGACCTATTAATGGTTGTGATATTATTACTCGCTGAAGGTGAGTTCCTCCACCTACTAATATTCCACTTTCCCACAATATTGTATAACTAACAATGTCACATCTTAATGCTAACTGTTGTGTGGCTTCACTAGAGATGGCAGAGAACAACAGAGAGTTCAAGCTTTTAGGGAAACCTTTTTTTATCTCAGTGCCCATGTAAGCCCTGTAGTATGGCAGCGATTTCCAAGAAGGTTCTTTCATGAGCTGTGCCACAAAATTAATTTGTGCTCCCTATTTCAGGAAGACGAACTTGATGAAAATAAACAGCTTTTAAATTCAACACAAGAAGAAATTGAGAATATAAAAGAAAAGGTAAGTCATGCAAATATCTTCTACATTTTCTCTCCACCTGCATGTGTAGCATTTGTGGTTGTTCAAGATGGCCGTTGTCATTGATATTTGTGGCATTTGTTAGGTTAGGTGTACTGCATGCACTTTCTATGAGTGTGATATTTGCATTCCTACTTCACAGCTCTTTCAGTACTATAACATGTAATTTATCACATGGGAGTGATACCAGAGAGAAGTTGGCTCATGCCTTTAATTGCCTTCTTGAAGCCTGAGCGAGACAGATTGTGTCCACGCCCAGAACCCACTCCACTGTCTCTTCCCATAAGTCAACTCCTGTTTACTTCTGTTCTTATTCCAGTGGCATATCCAAATCATGGTTCCTCTTCAACCTGAAGAGATCCGAGAAAGTCATTTAGCTATTTACTTATAGCAATCTTTTGGCATCTACCATTCAACCACTGGTTCTTTTTCTATGTTATTTCAATTAGCACTGCTAACACTGCTTTTAAAGAGCTGCCTATGTTACATTAATAGTTTCTGCTCCAGACCTCATTTCCTCTGATTCAGGTCCTAGTGATGGGGTGCCGCTCGCCGAGGAGATTCTGAGTGTTTGGAGTCTGGGAACTCTGTGCCTCATTTTTGCCAGCCAGGAGCCCCGTAGGGCATTGAAGCTCGTGGGAGTGTGTAGGCGCTGGAGGACGGGACTGCGAGGCCCATCAGGCTGTGCGTGTTCCAGCGAGCACACCTGTTGCCTCTTCCCGTGTCTCCGCCCCCCTGCCTGTGCCTATTTACTGTTTGGATGATATTAAATACTTTACACATACCTGCCTCTTAACTTAAGCCTGACTGCTCGTTTGCCAAGGGTTGAGCAAGGATTAATTTATTGTGACTTGACTGGACCTATTAATGGTTGTAGTATTATTACTCGCTGAAGGTGAGTACCTCCACCTACCAATAATCCACTTTCTAACAATATTATATAATAAACAATGTCACATCTTAATTCTCTCTAGAGATGGTTGAGGACAACAGAGAGTTCAAGCTTTTAGGGAAACCTTTTTTATCTCAGTGCCCATGTAAGCCCTGTAGTATGGCAGCGATTTCCAAGAAGGTTCTTTCATGAGCTGTGCCACAAAATTAATTTGTGCTCCCTATTTCAGGAAGACGAACTTGATGAAAATAAACAGCTTTTAAATTCAACACAAGAAGAAATTGAGAATATAAAAGAAAAGGTAAGTCATGCAAATATCTTCTACATTTTCTCTCCACCTGCATGTGTAGCAGCATGCATTGACAAAACTGCTAGGCCTTGCTTTATTTGTTTATTGCTTGATTCCCACTGTCAGTCTACACTGTTGACTTTTTTCCGATCCAGCGCGGCCAGATAGCCACGAGTGTGCTTTAAGCTTTTTGGAGCCAGATTGCACAAATTTGCATTTAATCTTTAAAATGAATAACTATGGTTTCCTACATTGGATTTTTATCATTTTGGTGTTGTTATAAAGTCAATAAATATTCTTCATTTTTATAAATTGGTGTTTGATTTTTATTTTATTGCGTACTTAACTTATTTACTCTTTGGATGATATTAAATACTTTACACATACCTGACTCTTAACTTAAGCCTGACTACTTGTTTTGCCAAGCTACCAAGGGTTGAGCAAGGATTATTTTTTTGAGACTTGACTGGACCTATTAATGGTTGTGATATTATTACTCGCTGAAGGTGAGTTCCTCCACCTACTAATATTCCACTTTCCTACAATATTGTATAACTAACAATGTCACATCTTAATGCTAACTGTTGTGTGGCTTCACTAGAGATGGCAGAGAACAACAGAGAGTTCAAGCTTTTAGGGAAACCTTTTTTATCTCAGTGCCCATGTAAGCCCTGTAGTATGGCAGCGATTTCCAAGAATGTTCTTTCATGAGCTGTGACACAAAATTAATTTGTGCTCCCTATTTCAGGAGGAGGAACTTGAACAAAATAATAAATGTTAAAATCAACAAATGAAGAAATTCAATATATAAAAGAAAAGGTAAGTCATGCAAATATCTTCTACATTTTCTCTCCTCCTGCATGTGTAGCAGCATGCATCGACAAAACTGCTAGGCCTTGCTTTATTTGTTTATTGCTTGATTCCCAGTGTTTTGTGTGTTGCTAAGTTAACTGTGGAAATTAAACAGAATAGAATACGTTATCAGAATTGGTACATTTGCTTATAATGTAATTTGTGGTTGTTCAAGATGGCCGTTGTCATTGATATTTGTGGCATTTGTTAGGTGTACTGCATGCACTTTCTATGAGTGTGATATTTGCATTCCTACTTCACAGCTCTTTCAGTACTATAACATGTAATTTATCACATGGGAGTGATACCAGAGAGAAGTTGGCTCATGCCTTTAATTGCCTTCTTGAAGCCTGAGAGAGACAGATTGTGTCCACGCCCAGAACCCACTCCACTGTCTCTTCCCATAAGTCAACTCCTGTTTACTTCTGTTCTTATTCCAGTGGCATATCCAAATCATGGTTCCTCTTCAACCTGAAGAGATCCGAGAAAGTCATTTAGCTATTTACTTATAGCAATCTTTTGGCATCTACCATTCAACCACTGGTTCTTTTTCCATGTTATTTCAATTAGCACTGCTAACACTGCTTTTAAAGAGCTGCCTATGTTACATTAATAGTTTCTGCTCCTGACCTCATTTCCTCTGATTCAGGTCCTAGTGATGGGGTGCCGCTCGCCGAGGAGATTCTGAGTGTTTGCAGTCTGGGAACTCTGTGCCTCGTTTTTGCCAGCCAGGAGCCCCGTAGGGCATTGAAGCTCGTGGGAGTGTGTAGGCGCTGGAGGACGGGACTGCGAGGCCCATCAGGCTGTGCGTGTTCCAGCGAGCACACCTGTTGCCTCTTCCCGTGTCTCCGCCCCCCTGCCTGTGCCTATTTACTGTTTGGATGATATTAAATACTTTACACATACCTGCCTCTTAACTTAAGCCTGACTGCTCGTTTGCCAAGGGTTGAGCAAGGATTAATTTATTGTGACTTGACTGGACCTATTAATGGTTGTAGTATTATTACTCGCTGAAGGTGAGTTCCTCCACCTACTAATATTCCACTTTCCTACAATATTGTATAACTAACAATGTCACATCTTAATGCTAACTGTTGTGTGGCTTCACTAGAGATGGCAGAGAACAACAGAGAGTTCAAGCTTTTAGGGAAAACTTTTTTATCTCAGTGCCCATGTAAGCCCTGTAGTATGGCAGCGATTTCCAAGTAGGTTCTTTCATGAGCTGTGCCACAAAATTAATTTGTGCTCCCTATTTCAGGAAGACGAACTTGATGAAAATAAACAGCTTTTAAATTCAACACAAGAAGAAATTGAGAATATAAAAGAAAAGGTAAGTCATGCAAATATCTTCTACATTTTCTCTCCACCTGCATGTGTAGCATTTGTGGTTGTTCAAGATGGCCGTTGTCATTGATATTTGTGGCATTTGTTAGGTTAGGTGTACTGCATGCACTTTCTATGAGTGTGATATTTGCATTCCTACTTCACAGCTCTTTCAGTACTATAACATGTAATTTATCACATGGGAGTGATACCAGAGAGAAGTTGGCTCATGCCTTTAATTGCCTTCTTGAAGCCTGAGAGAGACAGATTGTGTCCACGCCCAGAACCCACTCCACTGTCTCTTCCCATAAGTCAACTCCTGTTTACTTCTGTTCTTATTCCAGTGGCATATCCAAATCATGGTTCCTCTTCAACCTGAAGAGATCCGAGAAAGTCATTTAGCTATTTACTTATAGCAATCTTTTGGCATCTACCATTCAACCACTGGTTCTTTTTCTATGTTATTTCAATTAGCACTGCTAACACTGCTTTTAAAGAGCTGCCTATGTTACATTAATAGTTTCTGCTCCAGACCTCATTTCCTCTGATTCAGGTCCTAGTGATGGGGTGCCGCTCGCCGAGGAGATTCTGAGTGTTTGGAGTCTGGGAACTCTGTGCCTCGTTTTTGCCAGCCAGGAGCCCCGTAGGGCATTGAAGCTCGTGGGAGTGTGTAGGCGCTGGAGGACGGGACTGCGAGGCCCATCAGGCTGTGCGTGTTCCAGCGAGCACACCTGTTGCCTCTTCCCGTGTCTCCGCCCCCCTGCCTGTGCCTATTTACTGTTTGGATGATATTAAATACTTTACACATACCTGCCTCTTAACTTAAGCCTGACTGCTCGTTTGCCAAGGGTTGAGCAAGGATTAATTTATTGTGACTTGACTGGACCTATTAATGGTTGTAGTATTATTACTCGCTGAAGGTGAGTACCTCCACCTACCAATAATCCACTTTCTAACAATATTATATAATAAACAATGTCACATCTTAATTCTCTCTAGAGATGGTTGAGGACAACAGAGAGTTCAAGCTTTTAGGGAAACCTTTTTTATCTCAGTGCCCATGTAAGCCCTGTAGTATGGCAGCGATTTCCAAGAAGGTTCTTTCATGAGCTGTGCCACAAAATTAATTTGTGCTCCCTATTTCAGGAAGACGAACTTGATGAAAATAAACAGCTTTTAAATTCAACACAAGAAGAAATTGAGAATATAAAAGAAAAGGTAAGTCATGCAAATATCTTCTACATTTTCTCTCCACCTGCATGTGTAGCAGCATGCATTGACAAAACTGCTAGGCCTTGCTTTATTTGTTTATTGCTTGATTCCCACTGTCAGTCTACACTGTTGACTTTTTTCCGATCCAGCGCGGCCAGATAGCCACGAGTGTGCTTTAAGCTTTTTGGAGCCAGATTGCACAAATTTGCATTTAATCTTTAAAATAAATAACTATGGTTTCCTACATTGGATTTTTATCATTTTGGTGTTGTTATAAAGTCAATAAATATTCTTCATTTTTATAAATTGGTGTTTGATTTTTATTTTATTGCGTACTTAACTTATTTACTCTTTGGATGATATTAAATACTTTACACATACCTGACTCTTAACTTAAGCCTGACTGCTTGTTTTGCCAAGCTACCAAGGGTTGAGCAAGGATTATTTTTTTGAGACTTGACTGGACCTATTAATGGTTGTGATATTATTACTCGCTGAAGGTGAGTTCCTCCACCTACTAATATTCCACTTTCCTACAATATTGTATAACTAACAATGTCACATCTTAATGCTAACTGTTGTGTGGCTTCACTAGAGATGGCAGAGAACAACAGAGAGTTCAAGCTTTTAGGGAAACCTTTTTTATCTCAGTGCCCATGTAAGCCCTGTAGTATGGCAGCGATTTCCAAGAATGTTCTTTCATGAGCTGTGACACAAAATTAATTTGTGCTCCCTATTTCAGGAGGAGGAACTTGAACAAAAAAATAAATGTTAAAATCAACAAATGAAGAAATTCAATATATAAAAGAAAAGGTAAGTCATGCAAATATCTTCTACATTTTCTCTCCTCCTGCATGTGTAGCAGCATGCATCGACAAAACTGCTAGGCCTTGCTTTATTTGTTTATTGCTTGATTCCCAGTGTTTTGTGTGTTGCTAAGTTAACTGTGGAAATTAAACAGAATAGAATACGTTATCAGAATTGGTACATTTGCTTATAATGTAATTTGTGGTTGTTCAAGATGGCCGTTGTCATTGATATTTGTGGCATTTGTTAGGTGTACTGCATGCACTTTCTATGAGTGTGATATTTGCATTCCTACTTCACAGCTCTTTCAGTACTATAACATGTAATTTATCACATGGGAGTGATACCAGAGAGAAGTTGGCTCATGCCTTTAATTGCCTTCTTGAAGCCTGAGAGAGACAGATTGTGTCCACGCCCAGAACCCACTCCACTGTCTCTTCCCATAAGTCAACTCCTGTTTACTTCTGTTCTTATTCCAGTGGCATATCCAAATCATGGTTCCTCTTCAACCTGAAGAGATCCGAGAAAGTCATTTAGCTATTTACTTATAGCAATCTTTTGGCATCTACCATTCAACCACTGGTTCTTTTTCCATGTTATTTCAATTAGCACTGCTAACACTGCTTTTAAAGAGCTGCCTATGTTACATTAATAGTTTCTGCTCCTGACCTCATTTCCTCTGATTCAGGTCCTAGTGATGGGGTGCCGCTCGCCGAGGAGATTCTGAGTGTTTGCAGTCTGGGAACTCTGTGCCTCGTTTTTGCCAGCCAGGAGCCCCGTAGGGCATTGAAGCTCGTGGGAGTGTGTAGGCGCTGGAGGACGGGACTGCGAGGCCCATCAGGCTGTGCGTGTTCCAGCGAGCACACCTGTTGCCTCTTCCCGTGTCTCCGCCCCCCTGCCTGTGCCTATTTACTGTTTGGATGATATTAAATACTTTACACATACCTGCCTCTTAACTTAAGCCTGACTGCTCGTTTGCCAAGGGTTGAGCAAGGATTAATTTATTGTGACTTGACTGGACCTATTAATGGTTGTAGTATTATTACTCGCTGAAGGTGAGTACCTCCACCTACCAATAATCCACTTTCTAACAATATTATATAATAAACAATGTCACATCTTAATTCTCTCTAGAGATGGTTGAGGACAACAGAGAGTTCAAGCTTTTAGGGAAACCTTTTTTATCTCAGTGCCCATGTAAGCCCTGTAGTATGGCAGCGATTTCCAAGAAGGTTCTTTCATGAGCTGTGCCACAAAATTAATTTGTGCTCCCTATTTCAGGAAGACGAACTTGATGAAAATAAACAGCTTTTAAATTCAACACAAGAAGAAATTGAGACTATAAAAGAAAAGGTAAGTCATGCAAATATCTTCTACATTTTCTCTCCACCTGCATGTGTAGCAGCATGCATTGACAAAACTGCTAGGCCTTGCTTTATTTGTTTATTGCTTGATTCCCACTGTCAGTCTACACTGTTGACTTTTTTCCGATCCAGCGCGGCCAGATAGCCACGAGTGTGCTTTAAACTTTTTGGAGCCAGATTGCACAAATTTGCATTTAATCTTTAAAATGAATAACTATGGTTTCCTACATTGGATTTTTATCATTTTGGTGTTGTTATAAAGTCAATAAATATTCTTCATTTTTATAAATTGGTGTTTGATTTTTATTTTATTGCGTACTTAACTTATTTACTCTTTGGATGATATTAAATACTTTACACATACCTGACTCTTAACTTAAGCCTGACTGCTTGTTTTGCCAAGCTACCAAGGGTTGAGCAAGGATTATTTTTTTGAGACTTGACTGGACCTATTAATGGTTGTGATATTATTACTCGCTGAAGGTGAGTTCCTCCACCTACTAATATTCCACTTTCCTACAATATTGTATAACTAACAATGTCACATCTTAATGCTAACTGTTGTGTGGCTTCACTAGAGATGGCAGAGAACAACAGAGAGTTCAAGCTTTTAGGGAAACCTTTTTTATCTCAGTGCCCATGTAAGCCCTGTAGTATGGCAGCGATTTCCAAGAATGTTCTTTCATGAGCTGTGACACAAAATTAATTTGTGCTCCCTATTTCAGGAGGAGGAACTTGAACAAAATAATAAATGTTAAAATCAACAAATGAAGAAATTCAATATATAAAAGAAAAGGTAAGTCATGCAAATATCTTCTACATTTTCTCTCCTCCTGCATGTGTAGCAGCATGCATCGACAAAACTGCTAGGCCTTGCTTTATTTGTTTATTGCTTGATTCCCAGTGTTTTGTGTGTTGCTAAGTTAACTGTGGAAATTAAACAGAATAGAATACGTTATCAGAATTGGTACATTTGCTTATAATGTAATTTGTGGTTGTTCAAGATGGCCGTTGTCATTGATATTTGTGGCATTTGTTAGGTTAGGTGTACTGCATGCACTTTCTATGAGTGTGATATTTGCATTCCTACTTCACAGCTCTTTCAGTACTATAACATGTAATTTATCACATGGGAGTGATACCAGAGAGAAGTTGGCTCATGCCTTTAATTGCCTTCTTGAAGCCTGAGAGAGACAGATTGTGTCCACGCCCAGAACCCACTCCACTGTCTCTTCCTATAAGTCAACTCCTGTTTACTTCTGTTCTTATTCCAGTGGCATATCCAAATCATGGTTCCTCTTCAACCTGAAGAGATCCGAGAAAGTCATTTAGCTATTTACTTATAGCAATCTTTTGGCATCTACCATTCAACCACTGGTTCTTTTTCTATGTTATTTCAATTAGCACTGCTAACACTGCTTTTAAAGAGCTGCCTATGTTACATTAATAGTTTCTGCTCCAGACCTCATTTCCTCTGATTCAGGTCCTAGTGATGGGGTGCCGCTCGCCGAGGAGATTCTGAGTGTTTGGAGTCTGGGAACTCTGTGCCTCATTTTCGCCAGCCAGGAGCCCCGTAGGGCATTGAAGCTCGTGGGAGTGTGTAGGCGCTGGAGGACGGGACTGCGAGGCCCATCAGGCTGTGCGTGTTCCAGCGAGCACACCTGTTGCCTCTTCCCGTGTCTCCACCCCCCTGCCTGTGCCTATTTACTGTTTGGATGATATTAAATACTTTACACATACCTGCCTCTTAACTTAAGCCTGACTGCTCGTTTGCCAAGGGTTGAGCAAGGATTAATTTATTGTGACTTGACTGGACCTATTAATGGTTGTAGTATTATTACTCGCTGAAGGTGAGTACCTCCACCTACCAATAATCCACTTTCTAACAATATTATATAATAAACAATGTCACATCTTAATTCTCTCTAGAGATGGTTGAGGACAACAGAGAGTTCAAGCTTTTAGGGAAACCTTTTTTATCTCAGTGCCCATGTAAGCCCTGTAGTATGGCAGCGATTTCCAAGAAGGTTCTTTCATGAGCTGTGCCACAAAATTAATTTGTGCTCCCTATTTCAGGAAGACGAACTTGATGAAAATAAACAGCTTTTAAATTCAACACAAGAAGAAATTGAGACTATAAAAGAAAAGGTAAGTCATGCAAATATCTTCTACATTTTCTCTCCACCTGCATGTGTAGCAGCATGCATTGACAAAACTGCTAGGCCTTGCTTTATTTGTTTATTGCTTGATTCCCACTGTCAGTCTACACTGTTGACTTTTTTCCGATCCAGCGCGGCCAGATAGCCACGAGTGTGCTTTAAACTTTTTGGAGCCAGATTGCACAAATTTGCATTTAATCTTTAAAATGAATAACTATGGTTTCCTACATTGGATTTTTATCATTTTGGTGTTGTTATAAAGTCAATAAATATTCTTCATTTTTATAAATTGGTGTTTGATTTTTATTTTATTGCGTACTTAACTTATTTACTCTTTGGATGATATTAAATACTTTACACATACCTGACTCTTAACTTAAGCCTGACTGCTTGTTTTGCCAAGCTACCAAGGGTTGAGCAAGGATTATTTTTTTGAGACTTGACTGGACCTATTAATGGTTGTGATATTATTACTCGCTGAAGGTGAGTTCCTCCACCTACTAATATTCCACTTTCCTACAATATTGTATAACTAACAATGTCACATCTTAATGCTAACTGTTGTGTGGCTTCACTAGAGATGGCAGAGAACAACAGAGAGTTCAAGCTTTTAGGGAAACCTTTTTTATCTCAGTGCCCATGTAAGCCCTGTAGTATGGCAGCGATTTCCAAGAATGTTCTTTCATGAGCTGTGACACAAAATTAATTTGTGCTCCCTATTTCAGGAGGAGGAACTTGAACAAAATAATAAATGTTAAAATCAACAAATGAAGAAATTCAATATATAAAAGAAAAGGTAAGTCATGCAAATATCTTCTACATTTTCTCTCCTCCTGCATGTGTAGCAGCATGCATCGACAAAACTGCTAGGCCTTGCTTTATTTGTTTATTGCTTGATTCCCAGTGTTTTGTGTGTTGCTAAGTTAACTGTGGAAATTAAACAGAATAGAATACGTTATCAGAATTGGTACATTTGCTTATAATGTAATTTGTGGTTGTTCAAGATGGCCGTTGTCATTGATATTTGTGGCATTTGTTAGGTTAGGTGTACTGCATGCACTTTCTATGAGTGTGATATTTGCATTCCTACTTCACAGCTCTTTCAGTACTATAACATGTAATTTATCACATGGGAGTGATACCAGAGAGAAGTTGGCTCATGCCTTTAATTGCCTTCTTGAAGCCTGAGAGAGACAGATTGTGTCCACGCCCAGAACCCACTCCACTGTCTCTTCCTATAAGTCAACTCCTGTTTACTTCTGTTCTTATTCCAGTGGCATATCCAAATCATGGTTCCTCTTCAACCTGAAGAGATCCGAGAAAGTCATTTAGCTATTTACTTATAGCAATCTTTTGGCATCTACCATTCAACCACTGGTTCTTTTTCTATGTTATTTCAATTAGCACTGCTAACACTGCTTTTAAAGAGCTGCCTATGTTACATTAATAGTTTCTGCTCCAGACCTCATTTCCTCTGATTCAGGTCCTAGTGATGGGGTGCCGCTCGCCGAGGAGATTCTGAGTGTTTGGAGTCTGGGAACTCTGTGCCTCATTTTCGCCAGCCAGGAGCCCCGTAGGGCATTGAAGCTCGTGGGAGTGTGTAGGCGCTGGAGGACGGGACTGCGAGGCCCATCAGGCTGTGCGTGTTCCAGCGAGCACACCTGTTGCCTCTTCCCGTGTCTCCACCCCCCTGCCTGTGCCTATTTACTGTTTGGATGATATTAAATACTTTACACATACCTGCCTCTTAACTTAAGCCTGACTGCTCGTTTGCCAAGGGTTGAGCAAGGATTAATTTATTGTGACTTGACTGGACCTATTAATGGTTGTAGTATTATTACTCGCTGAAGGTGAGTACCTCCACCTACCAATAATCCACTTTCTAACAATATTATATAATAAACAATGTCACATCTTAATTCTCTCTAGAGATGGTTGAGGACAACAGAGAGTTCAAGCTTTTAGGGAAACCTTTTTTATCTCAGTGCCCATGTAAGCCCTGTAGTATGGCAGCGATTTCCAAGAAGGTTCTTTCATGACCTGTGCCACAAAATTAATTTGTGCTCCCTATTTCAGGAAGACGAACTTGATGAAAATAAACAGCTTTTAAATTCAACACAAGAAGAAATTGAGAATATAAAAGAAAAGGTAAGTCATGCAAATATCTTCTACATTTTCTCTCCACCTGCATGTGTAGCAGCATGCATTGACAAAACTGCTAGGCCTTGCTTTATTTGTTTATTGCTTGATTCCCACTGTCAGTCTACACTGTTGACTTTTTTCCGATCCAGCGCGGCCAGATAGCCACGAGTGTGCTTTAAGCTTTTTGGAGCCAGATTGCACAAATTTGCATTTAATCTTTAAAATGAATAACTATGGTTTCCTACATTGGATTTTTATCATTTTGGTGTTGTTATAAAGTCAATAAATATTCTTCATTTTTATAAATTGGTGTTTGATTTTTATTTTATTGCGTACTTAACTTATTTACTCTTTGGATGATATTAAATACTTTACACATACCTGACTCTTAACTTAAGCCTGACTGCTTGTTTTGCCAAGCTACCAAGGGTTGAGCAAGGATTATTTTTTTGAGACTTGACTGGACCTATTAATGGTTGTGATATTATTACTCGCTGAAGGTGAGTTCCTCCACCTACTAATATTCCACTTTCCTACAATATTGTATAACTAACAATGTCACATCTTAATGCTAACTGTTGTGTGGCTTCACTAGAGATGGCAGAGAACAACAGAGAGTTCAAGCTTTTAGGGAAACCTTTTTTATCTCAGTGCCCATGTAAGCCCTGTAGTATGGCAGCGATTTCCAAGAATGTTCTTTCATGAGCTGTGACACAAAATTAATTTGTGCTCCCTATTTCAGGAGGAGGAACTTGAACAAAATAATAAATGTTAAAATCAACAAATGAAGAAATTCAATATATAAAAGAAAAGGTAAGTCATGCAAATATCTTCTACATTTTCTCTCCTCCTGCATGTGTAGCAGCATGCATCGACAAAACTGCTAGGCCTTGCTTTATTTGTTTATTGCTTGATTCCCAGTGTTTTGTGTGTTGCTAAGTTAACTGTGGAAATTAAACAGAATAGAATACGTTATCAGAATTGGTACATTTGCTTATAATGTAATTTGTGGTTGTTCAAGATGGCCGTTGTCATTGATATTTGTGGCATTTGTTAGGTGTACTGCATGCACTTTCTATGAGTGTGATATTTGCATTCCTACTTCACAGCTCTTTCAGTACTATAACATGTAATTTATCACATGGGAGTGATACCAGAGAGAAGTTGGCTCATGCCTTTAATTGCCTTCTTGAAGCCTGAGAGAGACAGATTGTGTCCACGCCCAGAACCCACTCCACTGTCTCTTCCCATAAGTCAACTCCTGTTTACTTCTGTTCTTATTCCAGTGGCATATCCAAATCATGGTTCCTCTTCAACCTGAAGAGATCCGAGAAAGTCATTTAGCTATTTACTTATAGCAATCTTTTGGCATCTACCATTCAACCACTGGTTCTTTTTCTATGTTATTTCAATTAGCACTGCTAACACTGCTTTTAAAGAGCTGCCTATGTTACATTAATAGTTTCTGCTCCTGACCTCATTTCCTCTGATTCAGGTCCTAGTGATGGGGTGCCGCTCGCCGAGGAGATTCTGAGTGTTTGCAGTCTGGGAACTCTGTGCCTCGTTTTTGCCAGCCAGGAGCCCCGTAGGGCATTGAAGCTCGTGGGAGTGTGTAGGCGCTGGAGGACGGGACTGCGAGGCCCATCAGGCTGTGCGTGTTCCAGCGAGCACACCTGTTGCCTCTTCCCGTGTCTCCGCCCCCCTGCCTGTGCCTATTTACTGTTTGGATGATATTAAATACTTTACACATACCTGCCTCTTAACTTAAGCCTGACTGCTCGTTTGCCAAGGGTTGAGCAAGGATTAATTTATTGTGACTTGACTGGACCTATTAATGGTTGTAGTATTATTACTCGCTGAAGGTGAGTTCCTCCACCTACTAATATTCCACTTTCCTACAATATTGTATAACTAACAATGTCACATCTTAATGCTAACTGTTGTGTGGCTTCACTAGAGATGGCAGAGAACAACAGAGAGTTCAAGCTTTTAGGGAAAACTTTTTCATCTCAGTGCCCATGTAAGCCCTGTAGTATGGCAGCGATT
This sequence comes from Lissotriton helveticus, assembly GCF_964261635.1. Lineage (NCBI taxonomy): Eukaryota > Metazoa > Chordata > Amphibia > Caudata > Salamandridae > Lissotriton > Lissotriton helveticus. The sequence goes on from NC_136069.1 coordinate 919,719,639, forward strand.
TCCAAGTAGGTTCTTTCATGAGCTGTGCCACAAAATTAATTTGTGCTCCCTATTTCAGGAAGACGAACTTGATGAAAATAAACAGCTTTTAAATTCAACACAAGAAGAAATTGAGAATATAAAAGAAAAGGTAAGTCATGCAAATATCTTCTACATTTTCTCTCCACCTGCATGTGTAGCATTTGTGGTTGTTCAAGATGGCCGTTGTCATTGATATTTGTGGCATTTGTTAGGTTAGGTGTACTGCATGCACTTTCTATGAGTGTGATATTTGCATTCCTACTTCACAGCTCTTTCAGTACTATAACATGTAATTTATCACATGGGAGTGATACCAGAGAGAAGTTGGCTCATGCCTTTAATTGCCTTCTTGAAGCCTGAGAGAGACAGATTGTGTCCACGCCCAGAACCCACTCCACTGTCTCTTCCCATAAGTCAACTCCTGTTTACTTCTGTTCTTATTCCAGTGGCATATCCAAATCATGGTTCCTCTTCAACCTGAAGAGATCCGAGAAAGTCATTTAGCTATTTACTTATAGCAATCTTTTGGCATCTACCATTCAACCACTGGTTCTTTTTCTATGTTATTTCAATTAGCACTGCTAACACTGCTTTTAAAGAGCTGCCTATGTTACATTAATAGTTTCTGCTCCAGACCTCATTTCCTCTGATTCAGGTCCTAGTGATGGGGTGCCGCTCGCCGAGGAGATTCTGAGTGTTTGGAGTCTGGGAACTCTGTGCCTCGTTTTTGCCAGCCAGGAGCCCCGTAGGGCATTGAAGCTCGTGGGAGTGTGTAGGCGCTGGAGGACGGGACTGCGAGGCCCATCAGGCTGTGCGTGTTCCAGCGAGCACACCTGTTGCCTCTTCCCGTGTCTCCGCCCCCCTGCCTGTGCCTATTTACTGTTTGGATGATATTAAATACTTTACACATACCTGCCTCTTAACTTAAGCCTGACTGCTCGTTTGCCAAGGGTTGAGCAAGGATTAATTTATTGTGACTTGACTGGACCTATTAATGGTTGTAGTATTATTACTCGCTGAAGGTGAGTACCTCCACCTACCAATAATCCACTTTCTAACAATATTATATAATAAACAATGTCACATCTTAATTCTCTCTAGAGATGGTTGAGGACAACAGAGAGTTCAAGCTTTTAGGGAAACCTTTTTTATCTCAGTGCCCATGTAAGCCCTGTAGTATGGCAGCGATTTCCAAGAAGGTTCTTTCATGAGCTGTGCCACAAAATTAATTTGTGCTCCCTATTTCAGGAAGACGAACTTGATGAAAATAAACAGCTTTTAAATTCAACACAAGAAGAAATTGAGAATATAAAAGAAAAGGTAAGTCATGCAAATATCTTCTACATTTTCTCTCCACCTGCATGTGTAGCAGCATGCATTGACAAAACTGCTAGGCCTTGCTTTATTTGTTTATTGCTTGATTCCCACTGTCAGTCTACACTGTTGACTTTTTTCCGATCCAGCGCGGCCAGATAGCCACGAGTGTGCTTTAAGCTTTTTGGAGCCAGATTGCACAAATTTGCATTTAATCTTTAAAATGAATAACTATGGTTTCCTACATTGGATTTTTATCATTTTGGTGTTGTTATAAAGTCAATAAATATTCTTCATTTTTATAAATTGGTGTTTGATTTTTATTTTATTGCGTACTTAACTTATTTACTCTTTGGATGATATTAAATACTTTACACATACCTGACTCTTAACTTAAGCCTGACTGCTTGTTTTGCCAAGCTACCAAGGGTTGAGCAAGGATTATTTTTTTGAGACTTGACTGGACCTATTAATGGTTGTGATATTATTACTCGCTGAAGGTGAGTTCCTCCACCTACTAATATTCCACTTTCCTACAATATTGTATAACTAACAATGTCACATCTTAATGCTAACTGTTGTGTGGCTTCACTAGAGATGGCAGAGAACAACAGAGAGTTCAAGCTTTTAGGGAAACCTTTTTTATCTCAGTGCCCATGTAAGCCCTGTAGTATGGCAGCGATTTCCAAGAATGTTCTTTCATGAGCTGTGACACAAAATTAATTTGTGCTCCCTATTTCAGGAGGAGGAACTTGAACAAAATAATAAATGTTAAAATCAACAAATGAAGAAATTCAATATATAAAAGAAAAGGTAAGTCATGCAAATATCTTCTACATTTTCTCTCCTCCTGCATGTGTAGCAGCATGCATCGACAAAACTGCTAGGCCTTGCTTTATTTGTTTATTGCTTGATTCCCAGTGTTTTGTGTGTTGCTAAGTTAACTGTGGAAATTAAACAGAATAGAATACGTTATCAGAATTGGTACATTTGCTTATAATGTAATTTGTGGTTGTTCAAGATGGCCGTTGTCATTGATATTTGTGGCATTTGTTAGGTGTACTGCATGCACTTTCTATGAGTGTGATATTTGCATTCCTACTTCACAGCTCTTTCAGTACTATAACATGTAATTTATCACATGGGAGTGATACCAGAGAGAAGTTGGCTCATGCCTTTAATTGCCTTCTTGAAGCCTGAGAGAGACAGATTGTGTCCACGCCCAGAACCCACTCCACTGTCTCTTCCCATAAGTCAACTCCTGTTTACTTCTGTTCTTATTCCAGTGGCATATCCAAATCATGGTTCCTCTTCAACCTGAAGAGATCCGAGAAAGTCATTTAGCTATTTACTTATAGCAATCTTTTGGCATCTACCATTCAACCACTGGTTCTTTTTCTATGTTATTTCAATTAGCACTGCTAACACTGCTTTTAAAGAGCTGCCTATGTTACATTAATAGTTTCTGCTCCTGACCTCATTTCCTCTGATTCAGGTCCTAGTGATGGGGTGCCGCTCGCCGAGGAGATTCTGAGTGTTTGCAGTCTGGGAACTCTGTGCCTCGTTTTTGCCAGCCAGGAGCCCCGTAGGGCATTGAAGCTCGTGGGAGTGTGTAGGCGCTGGAGGACGGGACTGCGAGGCCCATCAGGCTGTGCGTGTTCCAGCGAGCACACCTGTTGCCTCTTCCCGTGTCTCCGCCCCCCTGCCTGTGCCTATTTACTGTTTGGATGATATTAAATACTTTACACATACCTGCCTCTTAACTTAAGCCTGACTGCTCGTTTGCCAAGGGTTGAGCAAGGATTAATTTATTGTGACTTGACTGGACCTATTAATGGTTGTAGTATTATTACTCGCTGAAGGTGAGTTCCTCCACCTACTAATATTCCACTTTCCTACAATATTGTCTAACTAACAATGTCACATCTTAATGCTAACTGTTGTGTGGCTTCACTAGAGATGGCAGAGAACAACAGAGAGTTCAAGCTTTTAGGGAAAACTTTTTTATCTCAGTGCCCATGTAAGCCCTGTAGTATGGCAGCGATTTCCAAGAAGGTTCTTTCATGAGCTGTGCCACAAAATTAATTTGTGCTCCCTATTTCAGGAAGACGAACTTGATGAAAATAAACAGCTTTTAAATTCAACACAAGAAGAAATTGAGAATATAAAAGAAAAGGTAAGTCATGCAAATATCTTCTACATTTTCTCTCCACCTGCATGTGTAGCATTTGTGGTTGTTCAAGATGGCCGTTGTCATTGATATTTGTGGCATTTGTTAGGTTAGGTGTACTGCATGCACTTTCTATGAGTGTGATATTTGCATTCCTACTTCACAGCTCTTTCAGTACTATAACATGTCATTTATCACATGGGAGTGATACCAGAGAGAAGTTGGCTCATGCCTTTAATTGCCTTCTTGAAGCCTGAGAGAGACAGATTGTGTCCACGCCCAGAACCCACTCCACTGTCTCTTCCCATAAGTCAACTCCTGTTTACTTCTGTTCTTATTCCAGTGGCATATCCAAATCATGGTTCCTCTTCAACCTGAAGAGATCCGAGAAAGTCATTTAGCTATTTACTTATAGCAATCTTTTGGCATCTACCATTCAACCACTGGTTCTTTTTCTATGTTATTTCAATTAGCACTGCTAACACTGCTTTTAAAGAGCTGCCTATGTTACATTAATAGTTTCTGCTCCAGACCTCATTTCCTCTGATTCAGGTCCTAGTGATGGGGTGCCGCTCGCCGAGGAGATTCTGAGTGTTTGGAGTCTGGGAACTCTGTGCCTCGTTTTTGCCAGCCAGGAGCCCCGTAGGGCATTGAAGCTCGTGGGAGTGTGTAGGCGCTGGAGGACGGGACTGCGAGGCCCATCAGGCTGTGCGTGTTCCAGCGAGCACACCTGTTGCCTCTTCCCGTGTCTCCGCCCCCCTGCCTGTGCCTATTTACTGTTTGGATGATATTAAATACTTTACACATACCTGCCTCTTAACTTAAGCCTGACTGCTCGTTTGCCAAGGGTTGAGCAAGGATTAATTTATTGTGACTTGACTGGACCTATTAATGGTTGTAGTATTATTACTCGCTGAAGGTGAGTACCTCCACCTACCAATAATCCACTTTCTAACAATATTATATAATAAACAATGTCACATCTTAATTCTCTCTAGAGATGGTTGAGGACAACAGAGAGTTCAAGCTTTTAGGGAAACCTTTTTTATCTCAGTGCCCATGTAAGCCCTGTAGTATGGCAGCGATTTCCAAGAAGGTTCTTTCATGAGCTGTGCCACAAAATTAATTTGTGCTCCCTATTTCAGGAAGACGAACTTGATGAAAATAAACAGCTTTTAAATTCAACACAAGAAGAAATTGAGACTATAAAAGAAAAGGTAAGTCATGCAAATATCTTCTACATTTTCTCTCCACCTGCATGTGTAGCAGCATGCATTGACAAAACTGCTAGGCCTTGCTTTATTTGTTTATTGCTTGATTCCCACTGTCAGTCTACACTGTTGACTTTTTTCCGATCCAGCGCGGCCAGATAGCCACGAGTGTGCTTTAAGCTTTTTGGAGCCAGATTGCACAAATTTGCATTTAATCTTTAAAATGAATAACTATGGTTTCCTACATTGGATTTTTATCATTTTGGTGTTGTTATAAAGTCAATAAATATTCTTCATTTTTATAAATTGGTGTTTGATTTTTATTTTATTGCGTACTTAACTTATTTACTCTTTGGATGATATTAAATACTTTACACATACCTGACTCTTAACTTAAGCCTGACTGCTTCTTTTGCCAAGCTACCAAGGGTTGAGCAAGGATTAATTTTTTTGAGACTTGACTGGACCTAATAATGGTTGTGATATTATTACTCGCTGAAGGTGAGTTCCTCCACCTACTAATATTCCACTTTCCTACAATATTGTATAACTAACAATGTCACATCTTAATGCTAACTGTTGTGTGGCTTCACTAGAGATGGCAGAGAACAACAGAGAGTTCAAGCTTTTAGGGAAACCTTTTTTTATCTCAGTGCCCATGTAAGCCCTGTAGTATGGCAGCGATTTCCAAGAATGTTCTTTCATGAGCTGTGACACAAAATTAATTTGTGCTCCCTATTTCAGGAGGAGGAACTTGAACAAAATAATAAATGTTAAAATCAACAAATGAAGAAATTCAATGTATAAAAGAAAAGGTAAGTCATGCAAATATCTTCTACATTTTCTCTCCTCCTGCATGTGTAGCAGCATGCATCGACAAAACTGCTAGGCCTTGCTTTATTCGTTTATTGCTTGATTCCCAGTGTTTTGTGTGTTGCTAAGTTAACTGTGGAAATTAAACAGAATAGAATACGTTATCAGAATTGATTTGCTTATAATGTAATTTGTGGTTGTTCAAGATGGCCGTTGTCATTGATATTTGTGGCATTTGTTAGGTTAGGTGTACTGCATGCACTTTCTATGAGTGTGATATTTGCATTCCTACTTCACAGCTCTTTCAGTACTATAACATGTAATTTATCACATGGGAGTGATACCAGAGAGAAGTTGGCTCATGCCTTTAATTGCCTTCTTGAAGCCTGAGAGAGACAGATTGTGTCCACGCCCAGAACCCACTCCACTGTCTCTTCCCATAAGTCAACTCCTGTTTACTTCTGTTCTTATTCCAGTGGCATATCCAAATCATGGTTCCTCTTCAACCTGAAGAGATCCGAGAAAGTCATTTAGCTATTTACTTATAGCAATCTTTTGGCATCTACCATTCAACCACTGGTTCTTTTTCTATGTTATTTCAATTAGCACTGCTAACACTGCTTTTAAAGAGCTGCCTATGTTACATTAATAGTTTCTGCTCCAGACCTCATTTCCTCTGACTCAGGTCCTAGTGATGGGGTGCCGCTCGCCGAGGAGATTCTGAGTGTTTGCAGTCTGGGAACTCTGTGCCTTGTTTTTGCCAGCCAGGAGCCCCGTAGGGCATTGAAGCTCGTGGGAGTGTGTAGGCGCTGGAGGACGGGACTGCGAGGCCCATCAGGCTGTGCGTGTTCCAGCGAGCACACCTGTTGCCTCTTCCCGTGTCTCCGCCCCCCTGCCTGTGCCTATTTACTGTTTGGATGATATTAAATACTTTACACATACCTGCCTCTTAACTTAAGCCTGACTGCTCGTTTGCCAAGGGTTGAGCAAGGATTAATTTATTGTGACTTGACTGGACCTATTAATGGTTGTAGTATTATTACTCGCTGAAGGTGAGTACCTCCACCTACCAATAATCCACTTTCTAACAATATTATATAATAAACAATGTCACATCTTAATTCTCTCTAGAGATGGTTGAGGACAACAGAGAGTTCAAGCTTTTAGGGAAACCTTTTTTATCTCAGTGCCCATGTAAGCCCTGTAGTATGGCAGCGATTTCCAAGAAGGTTCTTTCATGAGCTGTGCCACAAAATTAATTTGTGCTCCCTATTTCAGGAAGACGAACTTGATGAAAATAAACAGCTTTTAAATTCAACACAAGAAGAAATTGAGACTATAAAAGAAAAGGTAAGTCATGCAAATATCTTCTACATTTTCTCTCCACCTGCATGTGTAGCAGCATGCATTGACAAAACTGCTAGGCCTTGCTTTATTTGTTTATTGCTTGATTCCCACTGTCAGTCTACACTGTTGACTTTTTTCCGATCCAGCGCGGCCAGATAGCCACGAGTGTGCTTTAAGCTTTTTGGAGCCAGATTGCACAAATTTGCATTTAATCTTTAAAATGAATAACTATGGTTTCCTACATTGGATTTTTATCATTTTGGTGTTGTTATAAAGTCAATAAATATTCTTCATTTTTATAAATTGGTGTTTGATTTTTATTTTATTGCGTACTTAACTTATTTACTCTTTGGATGATATTAAATACTTTACACATACCTGACTCTTAACTTAAGCCTGACTGCTTGTTTTGCCAAGCTACCAAGGGTTGAGCAAGGATTATTTTTTTGAGACTTGACTGGACCTATTAATGGTTGTGATATTATTACTCGCTGAAGGTGAGTTCCTCCACCTACTAATATTCCACTTTCCTACAATATTGTATAACTAACAATGTCACATCTTAATGCTAACTGTTGTGTGGCTTCACTAGAGATGGCAGAGAACAACAGAGAGTTCAAGCTTTTAGGGAAACCTTTTTTATCTCAGTGCCCATGTAAGCCCTGTAGTATGGCAGCGATTTCCAAGAAGGTTCTTTCATGAGCTGTGCCACAAAATTAATTTGTGCTCCCTATTTCAGGAAGACGAACTTGATGAAAATAAACAGCTTTTAAATTCAACACAAGAAGAAATTGAGAATATAAAAGAAAAGGTAAGTCATGCAAATATCTTCTACATTTTCTCTCCACCTGCATGTGTAGCATTTGTGGTTGTTCAAGATGGCCGTTGTCATTGATATTTGTGGCATTTGTTAGGTTAGGTGTACTGCATGCACTTTCTATGAGTGTGATATTTGCATTCCTACTTCACAGCTCTTTCAGTACTATAACATGTAATTTATCACATGGGAGTGATACCAGAGAGAAGTTGGCTCATGCCTTTAATTGCCTTCTTGAAGCCTGAGAGAGACAGATTGTGTCCACGCCCAGAACCCACTCCACTGTCTCTTCCCATAAGTCAACTCCTGTTTACTTCTGTTCTTATTCCAGTGGCATATCCAAATCATGGTTCCTCTTCAACCTGAAGAGATCCGAGAAAGTCATTTAGCTATTTACTTATAGCAATCTTTTGGCATCTACCATTCAACCACTGGTTCTTTTTCTATGTTATTTCAATTAGCACTGCTAACACTGCTTTTAAAGAGCTGCCTATGTTACATTAATAGTTTCTGCTCCAGACCTCATTTCCTCTGATTCAGGTCCTAGTGATGGGGTGCCGCTCGCCGAGGAGATTCTGAGTGTTTGGAGTCTGGGAACTCTGTGCCTCATTTTTGCCAGCCAGGAGCCCCGTAGGGCATTGAAGCTCGTGGGAGTGTGTAGGCGCTGGAGGACGGGACTGCGAGGCCCATCAGGCTGTGCGTGTTCCAGCGAGCACACCTGTTGCCTCTTCCCGTGTCTCCGCCCCCCTGCCTGTGCCTATTTACTGTTTGGATGATATTAAATACTTTACACATACCTGCCTCTTAACTTAAGCCTGACTGCTCGTTTGCCAAGGGTTGAGCAAGGATTAATTTATTGTGACTTGACTGGACCTATTAATGGTTGTAGTATTATTACTCGCTGAAGGTGAGTACCTCCACCTACCAATAATCCACTTTCTAACAATATTATATAATAAACAATGTCACATCTTAATTCTCTCTAGAGATGGTTGAGGACAACAGAGAGTTCAAGCTTTTAGGGAAACCTTTTTTATCTCAGTGCCCATGTAAGCCCTGTAGTATGGCAGCGATTTCCAAGAAGGTTCTTTCATGAGCTGTGCCACAAAATTAATTTGTGCTCCCTATTTCAGGAAGACGAACTTGATGAAAATAAACAGCTTTTAAATTCAACACAAGAAGAAATTGAGAATATAAAAGAAAAGGTAAGTCATGCAAATATCTTCTACATTTTCTCTCCACCTGCATGTGTAGCAGCATGCATTGACAAAACTGCTAGGCCTTGCTTTATTTGTTTATTGCTTGATTCCCACTGTCAGTCTACACTGTTGACTTTTTTCCGATCCAGCGCGGCCAGATAGCCACGAGTGTGCTTTAAGCTTTTTGGAGCCAGATTGCACAAATTTGCATTTAATCTTTAAAATGAATAACTATGGTTTCCTACATTGGATTTTTATCATTTTGGTGTTGTTATAAAGTCAATAAATATTCTTCATTTTTATAAATTGGTGTTTGATTTTTATTTTATTGCGTACTTAACTTATTTACTCTTTGGATGATATTAAATACTTTACACATACCTGACTCTTAACTTAAGCCTGACTGCTTGTTTTGCCAAGCTACCAAGGGTTGAGCAAGGATTATTTTTTTGAGACTTGACTGGACCTATTAATGGTTGTGATATTATTACTCGCTGAAGGTGAGTTCCTCCACCTACTAATAATCCACTTTCCTACAATATTGTATAACTAACAATGTCACATCTTAATGCTAACTGTTGTGTGGCTTCACTAGAGATGGCAGAGAACAACAGAGAGTTCAAGCTTTTAGGGAAACCTTTTTTATCTCAGTGCCCATGTAAGCCCTGTAGTATGGCAGCGATTTCCAAGAATGTTCTTTCATGAGCTGTGACACAAAATTAATTTGTGCTCCCTATTTCAGGAGGAGGAACTTGAACAAAATAATAAATGTTAAAATCAACAAATGAAGAAATTCAATATATAAAAGAAAAGGTAAGTCATGCAAATATCTTCTACATTTTCTCTCCTCCTGCATGTGTAGCAGCATGCATCGACAAAACTGCTAGGCCTTGCTTTATTTGTTTATTGCTTGATTCCCAGTGTTTTGTGTGTTGCTAAGTTAACTGTGGAAATTAAACAGAATAGAATACGTTATCAGAATTGGTACATTTGCTTATAATGTAATTTGTGGTTGTTCAAGATGGCCGTTGTCATTGATATTTGTGGTATTTGTTAGGTGTACTGCATGCACTTTCTATGAGTGTGATATTTGCATTCCTACTTCACAGCTCTTTCAGTACTATAACATGTAATTTATCACATGGGAGTGATACCAGAGAGAAGTTGGCTCATGCCTTTAATTGCCTTCTTGAAGCCTGAGAGAGACAGATTGTGTCCACGCCCAGAACCCACTCCACTGTCTCTTCCCATAAGTCAACTCCTGTTTACTTCTGTTCTTATTCCAGTGGCATATCCAAATCATGGTTCCTCTTCAACCTGAAGAGATCCGAGAAAGTCATTTAGCTATTTACTTATAGCAATCTTTTGGCATCTACCATTCAACCACTGGTTCTTTTTCTATGTTATTTCAATTAGCACTGCTAACACTGCTTTTAAAGAGCTGCCTATGTTACATTAATAGTTTCTGCTCCTGACCTCATTTCCTCTGATTCAGGTCCTAGTGATGGGGTGCCGCTCGCCGAGGAGATTCTGAGTGTTTGCAGTCTGGGAACTCTGTGCCTCGTTTTTGCCAGCCAGGAGCCCCGTAGGGCATTGAAGCTCGTGGGAGTGTGTAGGCGCTGGAGGACGGGACTGCGAGGCCCATCAGGCTGTGCGTGTTCCAGCGAGCACACCTGTTGCCTCTTCCCGTGTCTCCGCCCCCCTGCCTGTGCCTATTTACTGTTTGGATGATATTAAATACTTTACACATACCTGCCTCTTAACTTAAGCCTGACTGCTCGTTTGCCAAGGGTTGAGCAAGGATTAATTTATTGTGACTTGACTGGACCTATTAATGGTTGTAGTATTATTACTCGCTGAAGGTGAGTTCCTCCACCTACTAATATTCCACTTTCCTACAATATTGTATAACTAACAATGTCACATCTTAATGCTAACTGTTGTGTGGCTTCACTAGAGATGGCAGAGAACAACAGAGAGTTCAAGCTTTTAGGGAAAACTTTTTTATCTCAGTGCCCATGTAAGCCCTGTAGTATGGCAGCGATTTCCAAGAAGGTTCTTTCATGAGCTGTGCCACAAAATTAATTTGTGCTCCCTATTTCAGGAAGACGAACTTGATGAAAATAAACAGCTTTTAAATTCAACACAAGAAGAAATTGAGAATATAAAAGAAAAGGTAAGTCATGCAAATATCTTCTACATTTTCTCTCCACCTGCATGTGTAGCATTTGTGGTTGTTCAAGATGGCCGTTGTCATTGATATTTGTGGCATTTGTTAGGTTAGGTGTACTGCATGCACTTTCTATGAGTGTGATATTTGCATTCCTACTTCACAGCTCTTTCAGTACTATAACATGTAATTTATCACATGGGAGTGATACCAGAGAGAAGTTGGCTCATGCCTTTAATTGCCTTCTTGAAGCCTGAGAGAGACAGATTGTGTCCACGCCCAGAACCCACTCCACTGTCTCTTCCCATAAGTCAACTCCTGTTTACTTCTGTTCTTATTCCAGTGGCATATCCAAATCATGGTTCCTCTTCAGCCTGAAGAGATCTGAGAAAGTCATTTAGCTATTTACTTATAGCAATCTTTTGGCATCTACCATTCAACCACTGGTTCTTTTTCTATGTTATTTCAATTAGCACTGCTAACACTGCTTTTAAAGAGCTGCCTATGTTACATTAATAGTTTCTGCTCCAGACCTCATTTCCTCTGATTCAGGTCCTAGTGATGGGGTGCCGCTCGCCGAGGAGATTCTGAGTGTTTGGAGTCTGGGAACTCTGTGCCTCGTTTTTGCCAGCCAGGAGCCCCGTAGGGCATTGAAGCTCGTGGGAGTGTGTAGGCGCTGGAGGACGGGACTGCGAGGCCCATCAGGCTGTGCGTGTTCCAGCGAGCACACCTGTTGCCTCTTCCCGTGTCTCCGCCCCCCTGCCTGTGCCTATTTACTGTTTGGATGATATTAAATACTTTACACATACCTGCCTCTTAACTTAAGCCTGACTGCTCGTTTGCCAAGGGTTGAGCAAGGATTAATTTATTGTGACTTGACTGGACCTATTAATGGTTGTAGTATTATTACTCGCTGAAGGTGAGTACCTCCACCTACCAATAATCCACTTTCTAACAATATTATATAATAAACAATGTCACATCTTAATTCTCTCTAGAGATGGTTGAGGACAACAGAGAGTTCAAGCTTTTAGGGAAACCTTTTTTATCTCAGTGCCCATGTAAGCCCTGTAGTATGGCAGCGATTTCCAAGAAGGTTCTTTCATGAGCTGTGCCACAAAATTAATTTGTGCTCCCTATTTCAGGAAGACGAACTTGATGAAAATAAACAGCTTTTAAATTCAACACAAGAAGAAATTGAGAATATAAAAGAAAAGGTAAGTCATGCAAATATCTTCTACATTTTCTCTCCACCTGCATGTGTAGCAGCATGCATTGACAAAACTGCTAGGCCTTGCTTTATTTGTTTATTGCTTGATTCCCACTGTCAGTCTACACTGTTGACTTTTTTCCGATCCAGCGCGGCCAGATAGCCACGAGTGTGCTTTAAGCTTTTTGGAGCCAGATTGCACAAATTTGCATTTAATCTTTAAAATGAATAACTATGGTTTCCTACATTGGATTTTTATCATTTTGGTGTTGTTATAAAGTCAATAAATATTCTTCATTTTTATAAATTGGTGTTTGATTTTTATTTTATTGCGTACTTAACTTATTTACTCTTTGGATGATATTAAATACTTTACACATACCTGACTCTTAACTTAAGCCTGACTGCTTGTTTTGCCAAGCTACCAAGGGTTGAGCAAGGATTATTTTTTTGAGACTTGACTGGACCTATTAATGGTTGTGATATTATTACTCGCTGAAGGTGAGTTCCTCCACCTACTAATATTCCACTTTCCTACAATATTGTATAACTAACAATGTCACATCTTAATGCTAACTGTTGTGTGGCTTCACTAGAGATGGCAGAGAACAACAGAGAGTTCAAGCTTTTAGGGAAACCTTTTTTATCTCAGTGCCCATGTAAGCCCTGTAGTATGGCAGCGATTTCCAAGAATGTTCTTTCATGAGCTGTGACACAAAATTAATTTGTGCTCCCTATTTCAGGAGGAGGAACTTGAACAAAATAATAAATGTTAAAATCAACAAATGAAGAAATTCAATATATAAAAGAAAAGGTAAGTCATGCAAATATCTTCTACATTTTCTCTCCTCCTGCATGTGTAGCAGCATGCATCGACAAAACTGCTAGGCCTTGCTTTATTTGTTTATTGCTTGATTCCCAGTGTTTTGTGTGTTGCTAAGTTAACTGTGGAAATTAAACAGAATAGAATACGTTATCAGAATTGGTACATTTGCTTATAATGTAATTTGTGGTTGTTCAAGATGGCCGTTGTCATTGATATTTGTGGCATTTGTTAGGTGTACTGCATGCACTTTCTATGAGTGTGATATTTGCATTCCTACTTCACAGCTCTTTCAGTACTATAACATGTAATTTATCACATGGGAGTGATACCAGAGAGAAGTTGGCTCATGCCTTTAATTGCCTTCTTGAAGCCTGAGAGAGACAGATTGTGTCCACGCCCAGAACCCACTCCACTGTCTCTTCCCATAAGTCAACTCCTGTTTACTTCTGTTCTTATTCCAGTGGCATATCCAAATCATGGTTCCTCTTCAACCTGAAGAGATCCGAGAAAGTCATTTAGCTATTTACTTATAGCAATCTTTTGGCATCTACCATTCAACCACTGGTTCTTTTTCTATGTTATTTCAATTAGCACTGCTAACACTGCTTTTAAAGAGCTGCCTATGTTACATTAATAGTTTCTGCTCCTGACCTCATTTCCTCTGATTCAGGTCCTAGTGATGGGGTGCCGCTCGCCGAGGAGATTCTGAGTGTTTGCAGTCTGGGAACTCTGTGCCTCGTTTTTGCCAGCCAGGAGCCCCGTAGGGCATTGAAGCTCGTGGGAGTGTGTAGGCGCTGGAGGACGGGACTGCGAGGCCCATCAGGCTGTGCGTGTTCCAGCGAGCACACCTGTTGCCTCTTCCCGTGTCTCCGCCCCCCTGCCTGTGCCTATTTACTGTTTGGATGATATTAAATACTTTACACATACCTGCCTCTTAACTTAAGCCTGACTGCTCGTTTGCCAAGGGTTGAGCAAGGATTAATTTATTGTGACTTGACTGGACCTATTAATGGTTGTAGTATTATTACTCGCTGAAGGTGAGTTCCTCCACCTACTAATATTCCACTTTCCTACAATATTGTATAACTAACAATGTCACATCTTAATGCTAACTGTTGTGTGGCTTCACTAGAGATGGCAGAGAACAACAGAGAGTTCAAGCTTTTAGGGAAAACTTTTTTATCTCAGTGCCCATGTAAGCCCTGTAGTATGGCAGCGATTTCCAAGAAGGTTCTTTCATGAGCTGTGCCACAAAATTAATTTGTGCTCCCTATTTCAGGAAGACGAACTTGATGAAAATAAACAGCTTTTAAATTCAACACAAGAAGAAATTGAGAATATAAAAGAAAAGGTAAGTCATGCAAATATCTTCTACATTTTCTCTCCACCTGCATGTGTAGCATTTGTGGTTGTTCAAGATGGCCGTTGTCATTGATATTTGTGGCATTTGTTAGGTTAGGTGTACTGCATGCACTTTCTATGAGTGTGATATTTGCATTCCTACTTCACAGCTCTTTCAGTACTATAACATGTAATTTATCACATGGGAGTGATACCAGAGAGAAGTTGGCTCATGCCTTTAATTGCCTTCTTGAAGCCTGAGAGAGACAGATTGTGTCCACGCCCAGAACCCACTCCACTGTCTCTTCCCATAAGTCAACTCCTGTTTACTTCTGTTCTTATTCCAGTGGCATATCCAAATCATGGTTCCTCTTCAGCCTGAAGAGATCCGAGAAAGTCATTTAGCTATTTACTTATAGCAATCTTTTGGCATCTACCATTCAACCACTGGTTCTTTTTCTATGTTATTTCAATTAGCACTGCTAACACTGCTTTTAAAGAGCTGCCTATGTTACATTAATAGTTTCTGCTCCAGACCTCATTTCCTCTGATTCAGGTCCTAGTGATGGGGTGCCGCTCGCCGAGGAGATTCTGAGTGTTTGGAGTCTGGGAACTCTGTGCCTCGTTTTTGCCAGCCAGGAGCCCCGTAGGGCATTGAAGCTCGTGGGAGTGTGTAGGCGCTGGAGGACGGGACTGCGAGGCCCATCAGGCTGTGCGTGTTCCAGCGAGCACACCTGTTGCCTCTTCCCGTGTCTCCGCCCCCCTGCCTGTGCCTATTTACTGTTTGGATGATATTAAATACTTTACACATACCTGCCTCTTAACTTAAGCCTGACTGCTCGTTTGCCAAGGGTTGAGCAAGGATTAATTTATTGTGACTTGACTGGACCTATTAATGGTTGTAGTATTATTACTCGCTGAAGGTGAGTACCTCCACCTACCAATAATCCACTTTCTAACAATATTATATAATAAACAATGTCACATCTTAATTCTCTCTAGAGATGGTTGAGGACAACAGAGAGTTCAAGCTTTTAGGGAAACCTTTTTTATCTCAGTGCCCATGTAAGCCCTGTAGTATGGCAGCGATTTCCAAGAAGGTTCTTTCATGAGCTGTGCCACAAAATTAATTTGTGCTCCCTATTTCAGGAAGACGAACTTGATGAAAATAAACAGCTTTTAAATTCAACACAAGAAGAAATTGAGAATATAAAAGAAAAGGTAAGTCATGCAAATATCTTCTACATTTTCTCTCCACCTGCATGTGTAGCAGCATGCATTGACAAAACTGCTAGGCCTTGCTTTATTTGTTTATTGCTTGATTCCCACTGTCAGTCTACACTGTTGACTTTTTTCCGATCCAGCGCGGCCAGATAGCCACGAGTGTGCTTTAAGCTTTTTGGAGCCAGATTGCACAAATTTGCATTTAATCTTTAAAATGAATAACTATGGTTTCCTACATTGGATTTTTATCATTTTGGTGTTGTTATAAAGTCAATAAATATTCTTCATTTTTATAAATTGGTGTTTGATTTTTATTTTATTGCGTACTTAACTTATTTACTCTTTGGATGATATTAAATACTTTACACATACCTGACTCTTAACTTAAGCCTGACTGCTTGTTTTGCCAAGCTACCAAGGGTTGAGCAAGGATTATTTTTTTGAGACTTGACTGGACCTATTAATGGTTGTGATATTATTACTCGCTGAAGGTGAGTTCCTCCACCTACTAATATTCCACTTTCCTACAATATTGTATAACTAACAATGTCACATCTTAATGCTAACTGTTGTGTGGCTTCACTAGAGATGGCAGAGAACAACAGAGAGTTCAAGCTTTTAGGGAAACCTTTTTTATCTCAGTGCCCATGTAAGCCCTGTAGTATGGCAGCGATTTCCAAGAATGTTCTTTCATGAGCTGTGACACAAAATTAATTTGTGCTCCCTATTTCAGGAGGAGGAACTTGAACAAAATAATAAATGTTAAAATCAACAAATGAAGAAATTCAATATATAAAAGAAAAGGTAAGTCATGCAAATATCTTCTACATTTTCTCTCCTCCTGCATGTGTAGCAGCATGCATCGACAAAACTGCTAGGCCTTGCTTTATTTGTTTATTGCTTGATTCCCAGTGTTTTGTGTGTTGCTAAGTTAACTGTGGAAATTAAACAGAATAGAATACGTTATCAGAATTGGTACATTTGCTTATAATGTAATTTGTGGTTGTTCAAGATGGCCGTTGTCATTGATATTTGTGGCATTTGTTAGGTTAGGTGTACTGCATGCACTTTCTATGAGTGTGATATTTGCATTCCTACTTCACAGCTCTTTCAGTACTATAACATGTAATTTATCACATGGGAGTGATACCAGAGAGAAGTTGGCTCATGCCTTTAATTGCCTTCTTGAAGCCTGAGAGAGACAGATTGTGTCCACGCCCAGAACCCACTCCACTGTCTCTTCCCATAAGTCAACTCCTGTTTACTTCTGTTCTTATTCCAGTGGCATATCCAAATCATGGTTCCTCTTCAACCTGAAGAGATCCGAGAAAGTCATTTAGCTATTTACTTATAGCAATCTTTTGGCATCTACCATTCAACCACTGGTTCTTTTTCTATGTTATTTCAATTAGCACTGCTAACACTGCTTTTAAAGAGCTGCCTATGTTACATTAATAGTTTCTGCTCCAGACCTCATTTCCTCTGATTCAGGTCCTAGTGATGGGGTGCCGCTCGCCGAGGAGATTCTGAGTGTTTGCAGTCTGGGAACTCTGTGCCTCGTTTTTGCCAGCCAGGAGCCCCGTAGGGCATTGAAGCTCGTGGGAGTGTGTAGGCGCTGGAGGACGGGACTGCGAGGCCCATCAGGCTGTGCGTGTTCCAGCGAGCACACCTGTTGCCTCTTCCCGTGTCTCCGCCCCCCTGCCTGTGCCTATTTACTGTTTGGATGATATTAAATACTTTACACATACCTGCCTCTTAACTTAAGCCTGACTGCTCGTTTGCCAAGGGTTGAGCAAGGATTAATTTATTGTGACTTGACTGGACCTATTAAGGGTTGTAGTATTATTACTCGCTGAAGGTGAGTACCTCCACCTACCAATAATCCACTTTCTAACAATATTATATAATAAACAATGTCACATCTTAATTCTCTCTAGAGATGGTTGAGGACAACAGAGAGTTCAAGCTTTTAGGGAAACCTTTTTTATCTCAGTGCCCATGTAAGCCCTGTAGTATGGCAGCGATTTCCAAGAAGGTTCTTTCATGAGCTGTGCCACAAAATTAATTTGTGCTCCCTATTTCAGGAAGACGAACTTGATGAAAATAAACAGCTTTTAAATTCAACACAAGAAGAAATTGAGACTATAAAAGAAAAGGTAAGTCATGCAAATATCTTCTACATTTTCTCTCCACCTGCATGTGTAGCAGCATGCATTGACAAATCTGCTAGGCCTTGCTTTATTTGTTTATTGCTTGATTCCCACTGTCAGTCTACACTGTTGACTTTTTTCCGATCCAGCGCGGCCAGATAGCCACGAGTGTGCTTTAAGCTTTTTGGAGCCAGATTGCACAAATTTGCATTTAATCTTTAAAATGAATAACTATGGTTTCCTACATTGGATTTTTATCATTTTGGTGTTGTTATAAAGTCAATAAATATTCTTCATTTTTATAAATTGGTGTTTGATTTTTATTTTATTGCGTACTTAACTTATTTACTCTTTGGATGATATTAAATACTTTACACATACCTGACTCTTAACTTAAGCCTGACTGCTTGTTTTGCCAAGCTACCAAGGGTTGAGCAAGGATTATTTTTTTGAGACTTGACTGGACCTATTAATGGTTGTGATATTATTACTCGCTGAAGGTGAGTTCCTCCACCTACTAATATTCCACTTTCCTACAATATTGTATAACTAACAATGTCACATCTTAATGCTAACTGTTGTGTGGCTTCACTAGAGATGGCAGAGAACAACAGAGAGTTCAAGCTTTTAGGGAAACCTTTTTTTATCTCAGTGCCCATGTAAGCCCTGTAGTATGGCAGCGATTTCCAAGAATGTTCTTTCATGAGCTGTGACACAAAATTAATTTGTGCTCCCTATTTCAGGAGGAGGAACTTGAACAAAATAATAAATGATAAATCAACAAATGAAGAAATTCAATATATAAAAGAAAAGGTAAGTCATGCAAATATCTTCTACATTTTCTCTCCTCCTGCATGTGTAGCAGCATGCATCGACAAAACTGCTAGGCCTTGCTTTATTTGTTTATTGCTTGATTCCCAGTGTTTTGTGTGTTGCTAAGTTAACTGTGGAAATTAAACAGAATAGAATACGTTATCAGAATTGGTACATTTGCTTATAATGTAATTTGTGGTTGTTCAAGATGGCCGTTGTCATTGATATTTGTGGCATTTGTTAGGTTAGGTGTACTGCATGCACTTTCTATGAGTGTGATATTTGCATTCCTACTTCACAGCTCTTTCAGTACTATAACATGTAATTTATCACATGGGAGTGATACCAGAGAGAAGTTGGCTCATGCCTTTAATTGCCTTCTTGAAGCCTGAGAGAGACAGATTGTGTCCACGCCCAGAACCCACTCCACTGTCTCTTCCCATAAGTCAACTCCTGTTTACTTCTGTTCTTATTCCAGTGGCATATCCAAATCATGGTTCCTCTTCAACCTGAAGAGATCCGAGAAAGTCATTTAGCTATTTACTTATAGCAATCTTTTGGCATCTACCATTCAACCACTGGTTCTTTTTCTATGTTATTTCAATTAGCACTGCTAACACTGCTTTTAAAGAGCTGCCTATGTTACATTAATAGTTTCTGCTCCAGACCTCATTTCCTCTGATTCAGGTCCTAGTGATGGGGTGCCGCTCGCCGAGGAGATTCTGAGTGTTTGCAGTCTGGGAACTCTGTGCCTCGTTTTTGCCAGCCAGGAGCCCCGTAGGGCATTGAAGCTCGTGGGAGTGTGTAGGCGCTGGAGGACGGGACTGCGAGGCCCATCAGGCTGTGCGTGTTCCAGCAAGCACACCTGTTGCCTCTTCCCGTGTCTCCGCCCCCCTGCCTGTGCCTATTTACTGTTTGGATGATATTAAATACTTTACACATACCTGCCTCTTAACTTAAGCCTGACTGCTCGTTTGCCAAGGGTTGAGCAAGGATTAATTTATTGTGACTTGACTGGACCTATTAATGGTTGTAGTATTATTACTCGCTGCTGAAGGTGAGTACCTCCACCTACCAATAATCCACTTTCTAACAATATTATATAATAAACAATGTCACATCTTAATTCTCTCTAGAGATGGTTGAGGACAACAGAGAGTTCAAGCTTTTAGGGAAACCTTTTTTATCTCAGTGCCCATGTAAGCCCTGTAGTATGGCAGCGATTTCCAAGAAGGTTCTTTCATGAGCTGTGCCACAAAATTAATTTGTGCTCCCTATTTCAGGAAGACGAACTTGATGAAAATAAACAGCTTTTAAATTCAACACAAGAAGAAATTGAGACTATAAAAGAAAAGGTAAGTCATGCAAATATCTTCTACATTTTCTCTCCACCTGCATGTGTAGCAGCATGCATTGACAAAACTGCTAGGCCTTGCTTTATTTGTTTATTGCTTGATTCCCACTGTCAGTCTACACTGTTGACTTTTTTCCGATCCAGCGCGGCCAGATAGCCACGAGTGTGCTTTATGCTTTTTGGAGCCAGATTGCACAAATTTGCATTTAATCTTTAAAATGATTAACAATGGTTTCCTACATTGGATTTTTATCATTTTGGTGTTGTTATAAAGTCAATAAATATTCTTCATTTTTATAAATTGGTGTTTGATTTTTATTTTATTGCGTACTTAACTTATTTACTCTTTGGATGATATTAAATACTTTACACATACCTGACTCTTAACTTAAGCCTGACTGCTTGTTTTGCCAAGCTACCAAGGGTTGAGCAAGGATTATTTTTTTGAGACTTGACTGGACCTATTAATGGTTGTGATATTATTACTCGCTGAAGGTGAGTTCCTCCACCTACTAATATTCCACTTTCCTACAATATTGTATAACTAACAATGTCACATCTTAATGCTAACTGTTGTGTGGCTTCACTAGAGATGGCAGAGAACAACAGAGAGTTCAAGCTTTTAGGGAAACCTTTTTTATCTCAGTGCCCATGTAAGCCCTGTAGTATGGCAGCGATTTCCAAGAATGTTCTTTCATGAGCTGTGACACAAAATTAATTTGTGCTCCCTATTTCAGGAGGAGGAACTTGAACAAAATAATAAATGTTAAAATCAACAAATGAAGAAATTCAATATATAAAAGAAAAGGTAAGTCATGCAAATATCTTCTACATTTTCTCTCCTCCTGCATGTGTAGCAGCATGCATCGACAAAACTGCTAGGCCTTGCTTTATTTGTTTATTGCTTGATTCCCAGTGTTTTGTGTGTTGCTAAGTTAACTGTGGAAATTAAACAGAATAGAATACGTTATTAGAATTGATACATTTGCTTATAATGTAATTTGTGGTTGTTCAAGATGGCCGTTGTCATTGATATTTGTGGCATTTGTTAGGTTAGGTGTACTGCATGCACTTTCTATGAGTGTGATATTTGCATTCCTACTTCACAGCTCTTTCAGTACTATAACATGTAATTTATCACATGGGAGTGATACCAGAGAGAAGTTGGCTCATGCCTTTAATTGCCTTCTTGAAGCCTGAGAGAGACAGATTGTGTCCACGCCCAGAACCCACTCCACTGTCTCTTCCCATAAGTCAACTCCTGTTTACTTCTGTTCTTATTCCAGTGGCATATCCAAATCATGGTTCCTCTTCAACCTGAAGAGATCCGAGAAAGTCATTTAGCTATTTACTTATAGCAATCTTTTGGCATCTACCATTCAACCACTGGTTCTTTTTCTATGTTATTTCAATTATCACTGCTAACACTGCTTTTAAAGAGCTGCCTATGTTACATTAATAGTTTCTGCTCCAGACCTCATTTCCTCTGATTCAGGTCCTAGTGATTTCTCATACATTGCATACCTGTTCCCATTATGTTACTTCAAGCACAAGGAAACACATTTGAATTGTGAACTAAGTTGTTAAAGAAGCTTCACAGAGTTCCCAGGGCTTTTTAGAAGGGTGGTTTTAAACTTACTGACTCCCCAGCCCAATGTTAGGATTTTGTTCTTTGCAGACCCATCTAGTACCTGACAGCCATGCTGATAAGGAGTTTGGACGGCGATCCATAAATTTGCCTGTTATATTTAGACTTTCTGGACAGTTTGGGGACATATTCTTGCTGACATTGTTTCTTCCCTGGAAATAAAGGTACCTAACCAATGCCAGCCAGTCTCTGTCATGCCATGGTGACATATTGACCTAATAGGCGGTGGAATTAAGGGTATGGGTTGGTGTTGCACCTCCAAACTAACCAAACTGGAGTTCAAAAGGTGAGTGAGCAATAAAGATGCCTTTACATTGTGTTTTCATCTTTTTGCAACAGCTGTGCAGTTAAATACAGAGGTCAAATGTCAGGCTATGTCTTCTGATGAATTGCTTCGTACTCTTTAAACATGGAGATTGATGTTTACATTTTTTTCTCAGACTGCAAAGTTAGAGGATTTAGTAGTATGTGACAATTCTGTTGAGGTACAGGATGTGTGAAAGGAAAGGCAATAAGATTTTAGTTTTTTTCTAACACACATTAAATACCTGTAAATTATCCTTACAAATATATCGAAATAAATCAGCAATTAGGAAAGCACAAATGAAACGCTTTTGTATGTACTTCTGGGGTGTTTTATTAACAAAGATTTTAATAGGATCAAAACCAATCAAGACACTTCACTTGGTGATGCTAAAAATGATAAATAGTTGCTGAACCCGATTTCCACACATCATTGTTTCTGCGCTATACTATTGTATCAATAAAACTGCATCACAGTGCAGCTTTGGGGCCATTGCAACAAAAATGTGCTGTCTGTAAATGAGTGTGCTACCATACCATGCTTTAGTAATATATTTGCAAGCGTGTTCTCAGTGATGCCCACAAACTAAACAACACATCCTTTTCACTACCCTGCTGAATAAGCATGACTCATTGTTTGGCATTGTTTACATTTTTCAAAGGTACACTGTCAAAGTAATGTTTTTGTTTTAAATATACAGTGTCCCTGAGGCAGTGTGTGTTTTCCCAGCAAGTGGAAGCATTGATCGTTTTCTGATATTACCATGATATGCTTAGCATATTCCAACAGAAATAAACACCATAGTCAGGGCGTTCATAAATAAAAAGTCAGGCTCCATGTGATTTAAATATCTTCCCCCAACACCTTGATCTATTGTGATTCTTTCTCAGTTCGAGATGAGGAAAGAGTATCATTATTAAGTGTAGAACATAATGGAGACTTAAGTACTAGTCATTGAGGCGAAGGGTGAGAAGATACATATTGTAGAAAGTTTGGAGATGATCCAATAGATGGTTTGGCAGAGGTCGGCTTAATCCAGGTTGGTCAAAAGGGTCTCATGAAGGATCTTATAAAGGTTCCATTGGGGAGGAACTTGACTGGAGAGTTTCTGTCAACAAAATAATCTTTATCTCTGCAACTGAAAAAGAAAATTAAAGGACCTCAATGGCCTTGCATAAGAATGCTTTAAATGAAAAATGTCTTCGGAAGAGACACCTGAGAGAAAATCAGGGTCAACCTCAGTAGAAATATTTAAGTGACTGGCATTTTAGAGACCCAAATAGGGATATTCATCAGCATCCGAATATGATTTAAAGGTGTCCTCTTTAATACTGCCCTTCTTCACCTGAAATACTTTATCTTAACTTTGCATAGGGTGATAAGGAAACTGAAGTTTGGCCTCATCGAGCATTTTTTTCTTTTTTTTTTTGCTGAGTTTAATATAGTGCGAACTTGACCCGAAACGAATCGGGTATCAGAGCGCTTTACATAGCACCAGTTACATTACATGAGAACTCACATTCATTTTTATTTTTTTTGTTAGGCACGAGGAGATTAAGTGATTTGCCCAGAATCACAGGATGTTTAGCATCGTTACCAAGACTCAAACTGAGATCCCCACGTCCGAGGTCGAGCGTCCTAGCCGTTAGGCCAACTCCTCTCCCCATTTCACTTTGGTCAGAACTGTCCAGGCCTAGGGAACTTTGAATATGCATTCAGACTCAGTGCCATGAATGACATTAGTAGCAGCATCTACAGGAGCAGCTCTCAAGGACTTTGGTGGCAAATGAAAGGCTGCTGGAATGACATCTGTTGCATCTGGTGGGTAGAGGCTTCCAGTGGTGGCATGATCATGAATCACCCATGTACCTTGGGCCCAAAGGGACAATAGAGGGACCTACATGTGGTTGGATTATAGCCATCAAGACTTGGGTGAAAGCATTTGGATATGGATCGGACGATGGGAGGTATAAATACCGAGACACAATAGTTGCTATTGGTTGTGTATATCACTTATAACTAACATATACTGTTTGCAATGAAGCCACCTGTCTGCCTCTGTCATAAATAGCAGTACCCATCATAGCTTTGTTAAAATATGTATCATCTCACATACTTCATGTATTGCAACAGTTTTATTATGATAAAAGAAACTAATAATAAAAATGTGTTAAAAAAAAGACTTGGGTTAAAGCCACCACTTAAGCAGGGTCTGCAGCACATGCAGGAAAGTCAGAAAAGACGGTAGTGCATCTGAAGGCACTGGGACTAGAGCTGGAAAGGAACGGGGCACCAGTGCCAACTCACACCCTTCAGAACACAAAACAGTTCCAAAGGAGATGTTGAGGTCAGAGTCAGACAATGGCCCCCACCAACCAGATAACCCACCCTAACACTTGGAGAGACATCAAGAGGAAGAAGGCTCCTTTCTTTGGTACGTACTAAGCCTGGTGTGGGAAGACTTCACTAGGAATGAAGTGTTCCATTTATATCTGTCAAGTGAACAGGATCTGAAGAGCTTCACACTTATGCCCATTTTAGATGTTAAAGAAGTCCCCTCCCTTTCCTCAATAGACATCGCATACATGAAACCACAACATAAGCAGTCTTGAAAGCATGTGCAGCATTCATACTCCAACAACAGACATAATAGCAATCCAGAAAGGTTCCCTGAGAGGGGCAGGAATGAAGTCAGTGATATCCTGACATTTGTTGGACTTAACATTTTCCATAAAGGCCCTGTGACATTCCAATTAGACAGCAACCCTGAATCTGTGCCATATATGGCTTGGTACTTCTTGTCCAGGCAGGCACAGGAGTCAATCTGGAGTCATGGTAGCACATGCCAGTGCAGAACAGCTGTTTCAACGTTTCCAGATCATCATCATCATCATCATCATAACTTTTATTTCCAACACAAAGATCTTAAAAAGTACATAGAAAAAAAAGTAAATTAAGAAGCATGCTAAGATAAAAGCCATAAAAAGGATGCAATACTTCCATATATTTAGATAAAAATACATTAAAAAGAATATATTTCGAGCAATTGATCCACCTTTGCTTGCCAAAATTTGGCATAACCAGAGACTATTGCTCTACAAGCGTCAGTGGATAAAATTCTTAATATATCAAAGTAGTGACCAGGGCTGATAAGCCTACACAAGGGAATTATCCACTTCCCCCTCAAGATCTTATAGTGGGGGCTAAAAAGATAGCAAATAGACTAGGGATTCGGGGCTTTCTTTACATGCTGGGCATTTATCACCAGAAGGAACATTAGTGTGCCACTTATTACAAAATAGTTTGGGGGGGAAGGGACTTAATTGGAGAAATAATTGATGTGCAAGGGGTGGAAGAATTTTATCAATGGTTGATGGTTTCCTCAAACAACTGAAGAGGTTTAAAGTTAAGAAACTCCAGGGTCAGGGTGCCCACCGGCTTTGCATCAAGAGGGACTCCCAATAGACATTTTTACCCTGCTCTTTGGTACTAAGCTCAGTTTCTCACGGTTAGACCAATACGCCTCCATCCCTATTTTCCTCAACAGGTCTCTCAAAATGTTCTAAACCAGGGATGGTGATTACCTGGGACTGTTGCAAAAGGTCCATCATCGCATCTCTGTAAGGGGCAATATCCTCAATAGTCCACAGACGATGCCAAAACATTAAATGGTTGTAATCCAACTTGTGGGCCAGTTTTCTTTGGGTCAGGTCCAGATAATTTGGGGTCTAGGAGAGGGTACTAGGTGGTAGATTAAAAATTGATCCGATAAAACTGTGTTCTATGGTGGCAAGACAATCCGTGTTCCAGCTACCCCATAGTTCAGCCCCATATGAAACACCCCCTAAGGCTTTGATATTATAGTTTTATGATGATGGGGACACTTTTCTGATCAAGTACAGCACCTGGGGTAAACTCATGAGTTAAGAATCTGCCCATAGAAGTATTCATTAGAAATCTCCAGTACAGAGTCTGATGCTAAATATGTGTCACGTAATCATTTTTAATTTTTTAAGATGTTTTTAATCTGTTTTAAATGTATTTTTGATTCTGTTTGTACTTTTATGGATATACTAAAAATCCGAATAAAGATCATTTGAATTGAATTGAATATATGTCACGTCAGGATGCTGCCTTAAGGTGCCACTACTAAACCCCCCAAAAAACACCAACTGGTGATAGGGCCACTAGTGTGGCTTCCTTGTAAGCCATGCACGAACAATCTATGGTTCCCTGAATTATTTTAACAGAAGTGAATTAGATCAGCCACCATTTACAAACGTAACACGCTCCCACCATTTCTTTGTATCCCTCTCTGAATAAGCACCCATCTTTGTCTATATTTGGCTTTCGTCTTTCCCTGTTCCATCCTGGCTATTCCCTTCCTCCATTAATCTGTATCTTGTCATCTGTCTCTTTCCATGCATCTTTCTCTCAGTATACACATGCACTCTAATCACACCCCACTGTATGTATCGACCTGTTTCTTTGCATTTATCTGACTTTTTGTCTGTCTTGTACTCTTTCCCTGTCTGTTCATGTCTTCCTCTCTGCATTTATCTTTCTTTGATTTCACTGTTACTTATGCTTGGTAGACAGCATAAAGCACTGATAGCTGAGGAGGATGTGTAGCCAAATACATTTGGGTGTCATTTACCAATGCAGGCCAAATCTCTGTTAACTAACTGTCCTTGACATGCAATCTAAATGACAAGACGAAGCAGTGCTCATTGAGTTCAATATCCTAGTTTGTAGCAATGCCCACTATCATCAAGTGCAAGGTCATACTAGGACAGAAATAGACCCTGGCATCAAAATAATAATGGTGACTACTAGCGTAACCAAAAGCTAGAAAAATGGCACACATTTTCAAAGCAGGCAGTTTTTAACTTTTAAAGACATGCTGTATAGGAATTCTGCAGGTTATGTCATGTTAATAGGATTTATATAGCCAGAAAGGTTTTCCCAGCACTTTGCCAACTAAACAGATTAGAAAATACTGTAGAATAAATAATTCCTACTCCAAACAGTTAGAACAGCCAGGTTTTTAACTTCTTCTGGAACTTCGGAAAGGAATGAAAAGACCTTAGATCAGGAGGGAGGGGTCTCCAAAGCTTTAGTCCCAGGAAATAAAAGGCTCAACCCCTTTGCCGAGACCTTTTGAATCTGGGAACCAGAGCCAGGCCAAGATTGCTTGACAGCAAAGATTGGCTGGGTGTATAAGAAGACACTAGAGATCCAGTTGGACCTGAATTAGATATACATTCTGCCACCATTGTCACACTGGGGCAGTTTATTCTCTCTCTTGATCCTGCAATTGCCCCACTAGTTGGAGGAGATTTCAACTGTCAGTTCGAACCTCTTACCAGCTTAGGTTTGGGTGATTTGGAGGATGAGGACCAGCACTGGCGTATCCCTGAGCCGTGGATAGACCCTGTCAGAGCCTGGACCCCCCTGGTTCTTCAGATTAAATCATTATCCCTTTCAGAGTCTTTGCGAGCTTGTAACAGGAGGGTGGATCCAGACAGACCGGGCCTATCTACTTTTAATAGATTAGGGCAAAACTCCAACATTGACTACATAATGGTTGAAGCCAGACACTGGGATAGGGTTTTGGAATTTAAGGTCCATTCGCGGAGCAATAGTGACCACAACGCTCTGGTCCTGACACTAAAATCCGGGAGTTTTGGTCTGTCTAGCCCGGCCCCTGAGCCTAATTCTGCCCAACCGCCTTTTCTGTTATCCGATAATCGGCGGCGAATTAAATGGTCGAAATTTCAGGACTCGTCGACCAAACTGGCAGGAATATACCAGCTGGCACTACCGCAGCTGATAGAAATGGGGGAGGTGGGAGAAAAGGCCATTGACCGAGAGGCTCAGATCAGGTCCGGAGAAATCCACAGGCAGCTGTTTACAAAGCTATCAAACGTGTTCTACCCCATTAGAAGAATCCAGGCTACCCCTGCCCAACCTCACCCCTGGAACAACGCATTATGTCGGAACGCGAAAAAAGACCTGCTGGTCGCAATAAAAGACAAGAACAGAGTTAGTATAAAGCAGTGTCGACTTAGGTATAAGCAGGTTATCAACAGGGAAAAGAAGAATTGAGAGGAGAACAGGTGGGAAGATTTAAGATTAGCACTTTTGAATAAAGACTCCAAAACGTTTTGGGCCATTGTTGGTATGGGGAACCAGGGGGGTGGGTCACCTACCTTGGCAAATATAGCACCCGTAGTTTGGGAAGCCCATTTTGGAGCCTTATATGCTGACCCAGCCAAAGAGTTATCCTTGTCCTCTACCCTTGGACCCCTCCATGAGCATAGATTGGAGGACCGATGGTTCTAGTGGCCGGTGATGAGGAGGAGGTCTGCTCACTCTCTACCCCAGGTCCCCGCCATGAGCATCGATTGGTGGGGCCCTTGGGCACCGAGCGGGGCGAGGAGATAGTGGCTCCGCTCTGTGAGCGTTGCTTGGGTGTGCACGCAGACATCTCGCTTGCGGAGGTTGAGACTGCAATAACCAAACTACTACCTAATAAGGCACCCGGCTTGGATAAGCTTCCCGGGGATTTACATCGAGCTCAACCCAAAATCTGGGCACCATATCTGACCGTTTTATTTAACGCAATACTCAAGGGTAATGACGGGCCAGATACCTGATTGCCCTAGCCACAAAAAAGACTGTCCGTTAACCCCGTCTAACTATAGGCCTATCAGCATGATAGATACCACACAAAAGCTGATGGGCAGGATCATCTTAGATAGAATTCAGGGGTGGATAGAGGAAGATGGGATTCTGTCAATTTTCCAAGCTGGCTTCAGAACAGGCATTTCCACACTAGATCAAATTTTTAGGCTGCAGGTACTATTCTGGAAATCGGTGTGTGTGGAAGGTGGCAGCCTCTACCTCATCTTTGTGGACCTGCGGGCCGCATTTGATCTAGCACCGAGGGAAAAACTATGGGGTGTTCTACTAGCTATGGAATTACCCACCTACTTGCTGGATATTTTGATGAGACTCCATATGAACAACTATGCCCAAGTCAGGTGTGGGAGGTATGGGGAACTGTCGGGCCGTTTCCCTGTTAACAAAGGGGTACGCCAGGGATGTGT
The DNA here is from genome assembly GCF_964261635.1 of Lissotriton helveticus. NCBI lineage: Eukaryota > Metazoa > Chordata > Amphibia > Caudata > Salamandridae > Lissotriton > Lissotriton helveticus. Next base: position 919,748,683 of record NC_136069.1, read on the forward strand.
ACTGGCCCCAACTTTATTCTGCCTCTATATAAATGGGCTAGTTGATCATTTACAGAGAGTAAAAGATACTGACGCCCCAAGGCTGGTGACTGGGCGGGTGTCTGCCTTGATGTTTACAGACGACACCTTGTTGTTATCTAACACATCAATGGGCATTCAGCGCACCTTGGATGGCTTTGCAGTTTTCTGCAAATTGCGCGGCCTAGAAATAAACCAGGACAAGATCAAGTTTATGATTTTTAACCCTCCCAAGAAAACCCGCCGCAACCTTCTCTTAAACGGGATATATCTGGAAAGAGTGAAGACCTTCGAGTACCTGTCGGAAAATTATGATTGGGGCCCTCAGACATCTAAGGTGGCCCTTAGGTTGTCTCAAGTGGTGGGGGGAATTAGTAAAGTTCATAGAACTTCGGTTTTCAAGCCTGCTGCACTGGTCGTAGAAATGTATAAACTCCAGGCCAGGGCGGCTTCTATGTACGGTTCAGAATTATGGGGCCATATACGTATAACCAGTCTTGCAAGGGTAGATCATGCTTTTATGGGACATATACTGGACTTACCAGTGAGTACACCACTTATCCCCCTACTCATGGACTTGGGGCTAGAACCTATAGAGGAGGCAGTAGCAGCACGACCGCTGATGTACTGGAAGAGGCTTTGGTCCGTGCCTGAAATAGCTTGCTATAAAGAAGAATTCATAGAGGTATGGGCCGCTCTAAAAACCAAGAACATCTTGTGGCTCTCACACATTAGTGGTACAAAAGGGGGTGGTGATGGACGGAGCATCTGAACCAATCAAACATTCACACCCAGTAAACAGATCTGGGTTTAATCCATCACCGTTCTTTAGCCCACTCTGCCACCCCAGTTCAGACATGGCCATATGCAAATCAGTCTGACTCGGTGCCTCATGGGAACAGTCCAGCCCGAACTGCCAAGCCATGCCTTCCCTGGACCGGAAACAAGCTTCCAAGGACCGGTTTCTGGCATTTCAGCCGTCTTCAGCCCAGCTTGCTTGAATCCAGTGGCAAAGTGAGCAAGGGACTCACGGCAGTTCGTGCTGGACTGTTCCCATGAGGCACAGGGTCAAGACTGATTTGCATATGGCCATGTCTGAACTGGGGTGGCTTGGTGAGCAAAATAACGATGGATTAAACCCAGATCTGTGACTGGGGGTGAATGTTTTGCCATTGTGCAACATTCCATCCATCATCTTGTGTGTTTTGCTGTCTCACACATTCTGGCACTCTGTGGGCAAATTGGCATGCTTGAGTTGTGGGAGAACCCTGCAGATAGCTGCCCAAGGATAACGAAAGCCGAGCTCCTGCGACATGTTAGGAACCAGAACCGTTTAGCTCTCCAGAGATGTGCGACTCTGGATAGACTGACGGTGGAGTTCCTTATAGTGAAAACTGAATCGAGAATGGAGGCATTCTTGGACCTAATTAATCCCTCCCTTGCAAGGAAGCTTTACATGCAGCTTAGGATCGGCTGCCTCCCGCTTAGGACATTTACATGTAAATGGGCTAATGCAGAGAACATTGTTTGCCCGGCCTGTAACTATAAGCAAGAAGATATATGCCATGTGCTGTTCTTTTGCCCGGTGTATCACACAATTAGGAAATGTTGGCTAGCTCCACTCTGCAGGAATGTAGGTTTTACCCAATGTGTCCAAGCCGCTAGGGTTCTAAGATATGACACCCACCCGCCCATCGTCTTTGCTGTATCCAGGTTTCTGTTCGGTATGTGGCATAGAAGGAGAAGTCTTCTATAACATTTGTGCTTATCTCTTAATTTTATCAAATGTACTGTTTAGCTTGATAACAATCAAATTCATTTCAATTTAGCTTCAAGTTTTAACGTACATCTAATTTATTGTTTTAAACTTCTTTGTTTTTATGTACTTATTGTTCTGTGCTTTTATGGTCTCCATTGACCGAAATAAAGTTATCAATGGCAATGATATACATTTATGCACATAACATAGTGATTTGAATTGAACACAGCACTCAACAGGAAGCTAATGCAGTTCTCAAAGCAGATTGGCAGTTTTAGAGAACTTTAGGCATGGTGTAAAAGTCTGGCTGCCGTGTTTTGAACCGTCTGCAACCATCTGAGTAAGCTCTTCTGGACCCCTTGAGAACATTCCCATAGTTGTATCCGATAATAACTATGGCCGAAGACCACATGAGAGACCACATGCATTTGTGCCTGCTGCTAGCAATGTTTATGTTAATAATCAAGGAAATCAACAGTAAAAACCTATCCATAAAACAGGCCCTCAAACAGACAGTAAAAGTGGGTTACACACTGACCTATGAGTCCGGCCCTTCTGCCACTGCCAGATTGCCTTGTAGGCCAGCACAACCTTGATTAGGTGTGCCTTTCATAGATCATAAATGTGGACTCCATTGTGAAAGAAACAATATATTCTAGACCACACATGCTACCTCAGAACATTAGTGCATACTGTGGTGTAGCAAGCAAATAAGGCTATGGTCCTGTGCAGGTGGCCATCAAATCCATGAAAAGGGCATTGTTGGCCTTCATGTGTGTGGATGCAGCATATGAGCTTGAATGTTTGCCACTTATTAGAAAAAAGTGATCATCTGTTGATCAGTTCAAACCCCAGAAATGCACATTCAGCCTTCCATCCTCACAAAGGATGGTACAATAAAATGCTTAATAGTAACATCTGTTATTTCCAATGTTTAGAAATGTCAGATGAGCGGGACTAAATACAAAAAACTAGAACAGCCATCTGGACACAGTGTCTGACCTCATCCTCATTATTGTGAAAAAAAATGTACCCTTTGGACTCCCAAGTTAATATACTCATTCACATCACACACTCAACTTTCAGACTACTGGAGCAACTCCAAAGGTCAGAAATGGGCCAGTATGACAAAGTTTATTCAATACAAAACATATAGCATTTAAAAATGATCAATCAATCGTGGTCAATACAATACATTTTAAAAATAAACAAAAAAGCATTTATTAAAACAATTAAAAATCAATTGTTCACAGGAAGATAAACCATAAATGGCGGCAAATTCAACAAAGTATTACAATGTTCTAAACTGAAGGAACCCTACTCCAGGCAGCAACAATGCACCCTTGCTACATTAATCTGTTAATGACTAGGAACATTGCATGAGACAAGGAATCAGTCGCTATGCTAGTTGTCCTGTTTCAGATTTAACAGATGTATTTGCGTCGACAAGTTTCGGCGGAACTAAATGTTTACTTCCACCATCTTCAGGACAAATTATAAAGAGATCCTTCCAATATGTCTTCTATAAAAATATCTAACAAAAACACAATACAATCAATAAGTTAAAACACACATTGTTTATATGTAATGCAACAAGTACAATCTGCTTCCAATCTAATCAACTTTATTACTCTTTGTCTCTAAGCAGACAACATTTCCTAATATTGTCATTTAAACATCAAACAATACATATTTCATTAAAAACGAGCAACTCCCGATCTATTACATTTGGAGATGTTCCAGACCTTTTAGTAGTAATACACTTTTGTACTCAAACAGCCAATACACATCCTTATTTAGATATATATAAACAGATTTAAACTATTAGACCCTATTTGATATGGAGGTGTCTTTCTTAATAAAAAACACACAATCCCAAGGTCTATTAACCATAAATCTAATTTTTCAATGTATGTAATTTATACATATTTTTACCTTGATATGGTATCTTGATAGTGGATCCTGATATTTTATCATTATAATATTTAGTTTTGGCTGTATTACAAATATCTGCCTACTTCTTACACATCCTATAGAGTGATAATAAGAAGAAGAATGGATTCTCTATATATCAGAGGTTCAAATATTATCTTACATACACATTATTTGATACATGCTAACAAAAGATATAGGTTCTCACCTTATCCTTTTATTGGGTCAGTTTCAAATGGCTGTCTTTTTTATTATTAAATATAATTTTCTTTTCACAGTGGTTTTTTAGTTTCTCAATTATTCAGCTGGCTCCTGTGCGACCTTACCTAAAAAGTATATATATATATATATATATTTCTTTGTATACATTCATCTGGATATTTTGATTATATAACAAATCCATTTATTACATTTTAGACCACTTCCCGCTTACCTCACAGATAGTCGAATAAAAAATCACAGTCTGAGAGGTTAATTGCGTTACGACATCTGCGGTGGGCCCGGATCTGCCCAATATGTATCCAAATCGTAGGGCTAGTCGAGGGGTGAATATAAATAAACACCTAATTAGTATCCTCCCTAATAAAAGCAAATCTATATTTAGTTTAGCACTTATTAACACATCTATGCTCCTTTATCAAGTTACAAACTATTTATCCCTTTAGGCGCTGTATATCACATTCATGTTAAAACCTATTTTTACTTTTTAACATATATTCAATTTTTTGTCCTGAAGTAGTCTAACCACTATCCCACTACCATTCCCATGAGGGCGCACTACCTTGCTTCGGGACGTTTAATAATGACGTACCATATATTATATACAGCAAGCTGACCAAGTGGCAGCCGTTTGCATATTTAAATAATGAGCTATTCCAAAAACCCGCTTCCTATACATTACATAATACGCGGTATTACACCGCATAACCGGAAGCGTTTACAACAATTGTTATCCGCCTCGTCTTAGACCCCAGCCAATATTTTGTGATCTCAAAGCTTCCAATCTAACCGCATTATACTAGTTCATAAACACTGTTTTAATAGGCAAAACGTGAGGTCGAAATGGTATCTAAACCAAAAGTTAGAAGTTAAGAAAAGGGTTTTCCCGCTCAGTAATAATCCCGTCTCGGGATAGAAAGTGGAACCGTACAGTCTTCGTGTTTTACTTCGCCGCCATAGAGAAAGACGCCCCCATCTACCTGTACGTTATGAACGCGTCATAATGTCGTGACGTCCCACGTATCTAGGGACAATTCTTAAAGGGAAAGAAGACTTATTTCTCCCAAACAGGTCTTAAAGGGGAAAAGAAAAAAACGTTATTTATCCAGGCTGGTCAGGTTAGCTATCACACACCTCATGTATAATTTGTAATTAATTCCCCCACCTGGGTTAACAGGTGGACCACAAGGTTTGTAGAATTCCAACTATTTATGGCTATTAAAATAAAGGGTCCGATGCTATTGCTCCATTCTAGACTTTGGGAGTATTAATGAATCTTGTTATTTCTATGACCCATATCCTTTCACTTGGTACAACTTTATGAGAGGATATATCAGTGGAAGGGATATACTAACCCAAAGGTATACTCATCTTTTTCTTATTAATCTTACTGGATGCGTCTAATCCCTGATGGAAATATTATTACCTGAGTAAGACATACATAATGCTACTTACCGCCTAGTTCTAAGATATCTATCCATAATACACTACTCCAGCCATTTAGATAAACTGAACATGCCTACGGTTGATAGATGTATACAGTTAGTCTCCTCCAATCCTCCTTAGAGTTGAGTCCCTGTGCTATGGTATTGCGAACAGAAATATACCATTGTTCCCTTTTTTTCCTTTTGATCTCACTATTGCCTCCCCTGATGTTATAGGTGATTTTTTCAATTATAAACCATTCTGTTTCTGTATGTTTGTGTCCAGCTGTTGTGTAATGCTCCACTAAGGGTGCATTAATCTTCTTTGTTTTAATAGCGTATCTGTGTTCCAGCATACGTAATCTCAATTCTTGCCCTCTCTCACCTACGTATGCCAGCCCACAGGGGCAACACAAGAAGTAGACTACATTACTACTCCTACAATTATTGAGGCTCTTTGATGTCATACTGAAGTTATTATGGGTTACCTATTTTGTGACCACTCAGTGTTCGCAAACACTACATGTTCCACATTTGAAGTTACCCATTATTTTGGTCATCTGTAAATTGGCCTGAATCTGGGGCTTTTTAGGTCTATAGTTCACTACATTTTTTTATCTATTGCTGACACTTGAATATTGTGGTACAAAAAACAGGCGTTTTTTAGATATTGCCTTCTTATCCTTTTTGTTGCCCTGATTCTGATCTAACATACTTTCGCGGTTGTAAAATCTCGCACGTTTAAATGCTTGCTTGATCAACTTTTTAGGATAACCGCGGTCTAGTAGCTTACTTTGTAGTATTTCTGAATGCTTATAAAAATCTTCAAGGGTGGTGCAGTTTCTCTGCAAGCGAAGAAACTGCCCAAAGGGTATATTGTCCCTTTGTGCTTGGGGATGGTAACTCCCGTACTGAAAAAGGGTATTCCTGTCTGTTGGTTTGGTAAACAATTCAACAGATAGGACTCAAGATGTATTTTTAATATTGATATCAAGAAAATTCACTGCTGATTTGTCATATTGTGCAGTGAATCTAAGATTGGACTCTCCCAAGTTTAACATTTCTAAAAATTCCTTAAGGACATCCTCTTCACCTTCCCATATGAAGAAGATGTCATCAATGAAGTGGCGCCACATTGAGATGTTTTCATAGAAGGGCGCCGCTTCATTGTAGACATGCCTATCTTCAAAACTCCCAACATACAGGCATGCCAGGCTTGGCGCACAGGTTGCGCCCATGCTGGTATCCTTGCACTGTAAATAAAGGTCTTCTTTGAACAGAAACAGATTGTTTTTTTGGGACCAAAGTCATACACTTAATGATAAAATCTTTATTTGCACCTCTCACAACCTCTGGTGTCAGTAAGTTGCTAATAACTTTGATAGTATCATCCTGTGGGATATTTGTATACAATGGCTCTATGTCAAGGGTCACCAACCACTGTTTTTGATCACAGAAGGTGGTACCCTCAACCATATATATTATATGGGCAGAGTCCCTGACGCAATATTTCTGTTTTAGTACCAAAGGTTTTAGAAAAGCATCAACATACTGACTGAATGGTTCCAACAGAGAACCAATGCCACTGACTATTGGTCGCATTGGGGGAGAAGATGAATTTTTGTGGATCTTAGGAAGACCATAGATTGCTGGTGTCATAGCATTGTCATTCCTAAGAAATGTAAGTTCAGCATCACTTATCCAGTCGTTAGTTTCTGCATTCCGTAGGACTTCACTGACCTCTTTTTTAAGACCATCTAGTCTTGAGTGGGGGACTTTTAGATAATGATCTGTGATACTCAATAAGGTCATCATCCGCTGATCATAGTCGCATGAATTAAACACAACGACTCCTCCACACTTATCCGCGGGTTTAACGGTAATATTCACATCTTCCTTTACATTTTTAACTGTACTTCTAAGTTCACGTGACATGTTGTTTTTATCTGGGAAAGTATTTTTAACTATCTCCTTAACCTTAGTCTCTATTACTTGTTCAAAAATATCTACATTCCTATATACAGATCCTATAGGGGGAATAAATGTTGATTTCCCTTTTAGTCCTGAGATGTTATCTGGGGCTGTATATTCCCTATTTTCAAAGAATCTGGTTAATCTTAACTTTCTGAAGAATGCTCTCAAATCCTTTTCTAGGTTAAATTTATCAACTTTTGATGCAGGTGCAAAGGTAAATCCTCTACCTAAAACTTCAATTTCCTCACTAGTTAACAATCTGTCAGACAAGTTAATGATAGGGATGGTGTTGTTTATCTCACATTCTGGTGCCAATATCGCGCGTTGCGAGTTTTTAGATATTCCTGAGGAGGGACCCGCTGATACTCCTGAGCGGGGGCCCTTTGGTAATCCTGAGGGGGATTTCGTTGCTATTGACCCCTCCCATTCCCTCGACTTATCCTTGATCCTAATCTGTGGCATGGTTCTAAAAAAATCACCATAGTTGTTATGATTAGTATGATTGATGTGCGCTCCCTGATCAACTGTAATTGGTTCCTCCTCGCTACTGGATCCAGAAGTATCTGAAAAAGTCACCCTTTTTCTGCCCCCTCTAGAATAGACGGGTCTAGGCTCATATTGTCCCTCACCTCTCTGCTCTCTGCTTTGTTGGAAATAGTCCTTTCTGGTTTAGGGGTATATCAATTCAATACTAAATTTATTCACATCTTTTTTAAGTTTAATAGTCTTCTTGTTGATCAAATATTCTTTATACCCATTAACCTTCTGACTGAGTTCTTCTAACATTTTTATGACTGCTCCAACGCTGTGCTTTCCTTAAGGAACTTTTCTAGTTCTTCGATCTCTTTCTCCTCTATAATAATCATTTCCTGAGCAGTCTCGATAATAAGAATAATCCAGTCCTGACTGCATCTGTTCGCGATATGCGTCCAGATTTCAAGGAATTTTGGATTGGCTAGAAATAGGCCTGGTTCATTTCTTATTTGTAATTCAATAGGGATTACACCGGCTTGAAGATATTAGGTAAGGAATTCAGCATGGAGCTCTGTCTGTGCTAATTTCTTTTTTAAATTGAAAGCCTTCCCCCATTTATATTTGTTACCTGTCAGGACCATGATCTTGTTTCCTGACTGTGTGATTGAACCAATAATCTTATTATACTGGTCCTCTGGGAAACCAAATGTTTTGAATGGGTCCATGATCTTATATGCCGTTAAATAACGGTCAGACCTCATCCTCATCCAATGACTAAATAAAGCTGGCATCCAAGGACCCACACTCCACTAGATGTGCTCCTTCCTGCCAAGCCGCTCTCAGTCTGTCTGCATGGCCCCTTTCTGCTCAGAGGCCCTCAACGTCATCTATGGAGTCTGTAAAGGATCACCGCTCACCCAGTCCTTTTCAAAACCTACATGACCACCCTTTCCAACATTATCCATACCCATGGAATCAACGTCTTATCACATGCATGACTGAAGTCACTGGAAAGATGACAGCCAACTGCCTCAAACTAAACACTAATAAGATGGACGGTGTAATCTTCAGCAGATACACCTCGCCGTTGGACTCCACGTGGTGGTCTATGGAACTCAGAGCTACACCCATCCCTACAACCTACACTGAGAACCTTATAGTCATTGACAACTAGTTCACTATGAGCAGCCAAGTAAATGCAGACCCTGCCTCCTGCTGCCATACACTAGAGATTATAAAGAAGATCTTCAAATGAGACCCCACCAACACCTGCAGATTGGTCACCCAAGCTATCACCACCAACAAACTGGACTATGGTAACTTCCTCTACACCAGAATCAACACTCAACTGACCAGACAACGCAAGACCATACAGAAACCAGAAGCAAGACTTACCCTCAGCTTTGCAACTTCGCAACATGCACGCACATCACACAGAGCTGCACTGGCTGCTCTATCACTAATGAGCACTCTTCAAACTCCTCATGCACTCTTTCATTGCCTTACACAACATAGATCTGCAAACCTCAAAACAGCATCAGCTTCCACAAACATCCCAGACACCTCTTCCTAGGCATACTCCTAGCAGCACACATGCCCCACATATGTCGTACCAGAATCAGCAGTCTTGACTTCTCCCACCATGCTCCTAATGCCTGAAATGACCTGCACCTGCACATCAGAGCCTTCTCTATTGTGTATGGATTCCACAAAAAGCTGAAGATGTGGCTTTTTAATTAGGCTAAGCCCGGGCTCTGTCCAGACTGCTCCTGCATTAGTACAAGGATACTCTGCTACATGCTCTACACATACACTTCACATAACTGATGCGATTTAGTAAAATGTGCACATTGTTGTAGTAACATTTACTGTGCTCTATTGCACAGAGGGTTAAAAAATTGTGCAATGCTGTATTTGCAAACAGTGGTACGGCAATGCTAAGACATGTACTTGAGGTACAACCTCAGCTTCATTTTTCTTTGCACAGGCAATCAGCTCTGGGAAAATTGCGTAATTTGCAATTTGTTGCTGAAAATGCCCATATCATCCATGGGAAAATCCTTGCGATGTTCCATATGCTCATTGTTTGTGTGCCTTCTTTCAATTGATGCTAAGATATTTCTTAAAACCAGGTCATGTCACATTAGCAGATCTGGCTTTTTGTGAAATTCTGGTGGGTGTTTGTTGCTCCTACCCTCGTACTCTTCCTTTGCGTATATCAACAGGGGTTTGGAGCTATAGAATGCATAGTAGCTTTTTTGTGTGCTCATGTCAACTTTTTTAAGCATAAAAAGGTTATGCAGAACAGTTGTTCAATGTTGATGTTTACCCCACCTTGTGCAAAACATTGGTATTTGGTTGCTGCAGTATTCCCTTCAGGGTTGGGCTGATCAAGTGATCTCACCTCTGAACACATATATGTCAGGGCATAGATGAAAATGTAGCACACAAACAGTTAAAACTTTTACTTATCTCCCCTGTTTAATCTAACATCAGTGAAGGCAGATAAAAGATGTCCTCAGCTTGGCCCGACCCTTGTAGGTTTAATTCATACAGCCTCCAGTCGCTTCAGGGAAAATATCTCTTCTCCTGTGGTAGAAAATCTCACCTTCAGTCATAAGTACTATTTCTGCTATATAGTCCTAATGTCTGAATTCATAGTGGAGTCTCTTTCTTATTTGTTTCCTTTTCAGCACACAGCAAAGTGCCTCCCCTAAAAAGTAGTCTGACCAGCCTAAATGGGGTTTCAAGTGTGATACCCTGGCTCCTGGATACCTGGACCCAAACAAAATGTTCTTCATAGTCTGCCTCTTAATACTTTTATCTAATTGGGGGCTGCTAAACATCTTACTTTGTAAAACTTGGAATATCCCACTCCAACAAGCAGATACAGGATCCAAAGTGACTTTGGCCCCATTCAAAATCAAAATATACACACAGACGTTTTCCCAGCCCAGGTCCGCCTTGTCTCGCAAAGTGAACCTGGGCAATGAAACCGAGTGACGGTTGTGAGTGGTGAAGACCCCAGTGACCCAGCGTCTCTATGGGAAGCAGGCTGCCTGACCAAAGTTGATTGACTGCAGAGCCAGCTGAGGCTCTGATTCCAAACTCTTGGTGCTTGACACACTACAGAATGTACTGGGGAAACCACAAAGTTGACAGGAAGCCCACTAATTTACAATGGGGCTCCTGCTCCACCAACCTTTAACTATGGTGTTCAGCCTTAAGAAAAACTGATCCGCTCAACTTCAGTGCCCTCTTTCTAACGGCCTTGCAATCCTCTCAACTCTCTAAGTATAGTTTCAGATCAGAAAAATTGACTCTCTGATGCTACACTTGATCCATAATTCACACCCAAATGAAATAAACCTCAATTTCATAACTACAGAAGCCATCCTACATCCAGAGTAGCCTTACTTCACCAGTCAACATGCAATATGACAGGGGTTACATGCACCCCATCTTTTTTTATTTTGTTAAAACATAGGTATGAGCATTTTCTCTTCAATCGGTCAGCATCCTTGAGAGCGACATATATATTCACATGCAGCCTCACCCGTCTTTCATACCCTCTTTAATTTAACCATGTTCCTAAATATTTTAGGAACAAATATATTCTACATACATTGCAAGGAATAAATTGCTCACCATTGTTAAATATTGCCTCATCCAACAACATGGCGCTCATCTTTATAAATGATCACACCCACCGACTACAACACACTCACAACATATCACACAAGTTATTTCACAGACACGTGCACACAGAGGGATTCACTTATTTCTGGAAAATCGGTATATCCTTAGACTGTTGCTTGCTACAGCGCTCGCTACTGTCCTTATCACAGTAGGAATTCCAAGTTCTTCACCCTGCATTGAGGGTCATCTTGAAATTCCACATCTAAAATAAGTGTTGACAAATTCATAGCCAGCGCTGACAATAATCCTCAAAATAAGCAGAAGCTGCCAATGAAGTTGAAGGCCACTCCTCGCCAAAGTCTGGCTTCTGTATACAAATTTGATTTTTAAACCGAACCCAGAACTGGGACGGAGAACAGAAATACAGATGACTCTTTGTATAGCCACCCTATCCCAAATATCTAGAGCTAATTCAGTTGTAGTTTAAGGTGTGGTGGGAATCAGCAGAACCAATCCCTGTGGCAGCCAGAAAGCTCAGGATATACTCTACGAGGCTCTCCCAGCACAGAACAACGTTCATGTGTGGAAATCATGACTTCCCAGATTCATGGGCACAATACCTTTACCATCTAATGTGGTTTAGAAACATTGGGACACTGTTCAAACTGCTGCTTACTCAGTGATGGAAACATCAGATCATGTGGCACATTGTCCTCTAAAGTCCACTCTTGTCAAGAAGAAACCATAGCTAGGTGCAGGACCCATGCCTTTTGAGAACATAACAATGAGAGCCTGGTCCTGCAGTGTGCTCACCTGCACTACTTGTGTCCCTAGCAATATATCCTTGCATGCATCCACAGGAAGTGTTTTGTATAACTGATGCAGAGGAAGTCACGCGCCTTCCAGATACATACCAGTGGGTAGTGCTTTTTTGGAATCAGAGTAAGTGTTCTACCTGTTAGATCCATGTTACTTATTGGAAGCTCACATTTCCTTTCAGAAATAGTCATCATTAATCATTCATACTTTGATAGTAACAACTACGAATTACGAGAAGGGTGGACGTAAACATATTTCCCCTAAATATGATGGATGCAACAAATCCATAAATAAGGAGCGTTACTTTCAGAGTGGGCCTCATCCCCATTTGCCAGTTACACTCTTTCTTACAAAGGCACACAAGTCATCCATTGGCTCCTATAGATAAGGGTCCCATTCCACATCACAAGGATTATGGAGGGAGGTGCTCCAGAGGCCAGAGAGTGCCTACTTGAATAAAACTCATTTTCATGACCCGGGTTTAGTGGATAGTCCAACAGTCTTATAGGAACGTGATGGTAAATAAAAACTGCCATCCATGGTGTCTTGTGATTTATTAGGGCATTCCTCAAGATGGGAAGCTTTCTTCCTTTTTTCTCATGTATGCATAGGGGTTTCACTTTTGATACAGCCCTGTAAACCGCCTGCATTGGAGTCCATTCTGTGGCCAGGAAATTCTTGCCTCCTCTTCCAGCCTGTGCGGCCACCACAATGCTTCCCCTCGAATCCGGTTTGCATTCTGAAACTGAACTATGAAAGACTGCTGATGGCCCTTTACCTCTTCATCTGTACCAGGGATGGTGCAGGGGATCCTTTATCTGTGTCCACTGCTTTACGCATACAGTGAGGTTATTTAATGCCCTATTTTACTTTATTGTACAATACTGACCAGTATGGGGTTCATATATCGGCCCAATGTCAGACTGCACGTCAGGATGTTGAGAGAGTGCTGAAGCATCGGCTTGTTAAATTTAAGAGGGCTTCATTACATTTTCCGTAGTGTACTTTAGTTTTTTCTGGATTTGCAGGAAGTGTCTTCGAAGGGAGAAGTGGCTGTTATACCACTACATGTTGGCATTTATGAAAAACATTTATTTGGTGATTTTTATAAATCTTTTTCTTGATTTTGAACAAAGCTTTGTCCAATAAAAGGTTGCATATTTGCAAGGGATAAGCAATAATGTTATAGATAAACTTAGAGTATGGATCCCTCCCCTTGTACTTACAAACTTAACAAACGTAGTCACCCCAGTCCAAGTGAACAGAATCACAAAAGGAAATAAACAACCTGTACACTCTCACTATGAGATCCATGCCCCCCAGACTTTCATATGTTTTTTGACACAATCTTTCCACCTATATATCTCCTTTTCAGCATCTCAGCGGAAGTTCATACCTCTCTGCCAGGTAGACCACCGCAGAAGGATCGGTGACCACCAATGTTTCGTTTATCCACGAGGTACCCAATACCTGAAAATAACCTATGGTATGTAGTGTCGAGCTAGCCATTTATTATCCCCAGCAGTATCACTCGAGGATCCAAATCTGCTGCTACTTGTAGTCTGTTCATGATCTGCTCATGGACTGAGACCCAGTAGGCTTGTAGAGCTAGGCTGGACCAATCAGCATGATAAAAGAACCCAGCTGGGTTACCTAAGCATGTGCAGGAAGGTATGCTCGCATGCCCCATCCTCCATCCTCCAGAGCCCTTAATTTAAATCAAGCATTGTCGTTTAAAATGTACTTATTTACCCTCACATTAACTTTATGATAGCATATCTCATGTAAACCTGTCAGTGCATGTAAGAGATCTTTAAAGGTAGAATCTTGAAGTCCCCTATTATTCAGACGGAATGAAACAGACTCCCATCCCTTTTGTGAGTTTATAAATGTTTTACATTTCCAAATTTCTGCCAAAGAGTTATTATTTTCAGCCACTGGTTTTGCTTGGTCCTGGATTTTTGCCAAGTTATCTTCCAACCACCAGTGCATGTTATGCAGTGATCGAGTTTGGTTTATTGTGGGGTGGGGTAATTAAGACACAGGTGGACCTCGGCATCAAACAGTCCCTTAAAATAATAGACTGTTTAGATTGAAGACCAAAATGGGGCATGTGATGAAGTGTGAAAGATAATGATGCTGATCAAGCCATCAAAACCACAAGTATCATGAGCTGTGGAAAGTGAAAGATGAACACACCTGGAGGGTGCAAGCGTTAAGACTAAGGGTCTGTTTAGATGTTGACAGAGAACAATACTGCATCACAAACGCAACGGATATCCCGTCAGCTGTATTATTATCCCAATATATCCAATGGAGATCATGATATGGCGGACAGGATATCCTTCATGTTTGTGAGGAGTATTCCATCCGCTGAGATCTAAATCAGGCCCTACTTGTTGGAAAAAGAGGAACAATCTGTCACTTATAGTTTTAGGAATATTGTTAGATCAGGTGGTAGTCTTTCACATATGGAGCATAGCAATAATGGTGAGTTGTTGCGATCTATTGAGCCGCTTTAGTACTTTTGGGACTTGCCTTGAATGGGGATCTGACTGCAGCCTGTCTTATATAGTGTCTCCCTTGGCCCCTTGAGGGAGGTGTCTCAAAGTAAACAGCAAATTCCACACCCTCTACAAGACGTGTGTGCTGAGGCACCTGCTGGGTAACCTTGAAGAAGATACCTTGCTGAAGCATGTGATGACCAGCAAATGTACACACAAGCTTATTTGCCCCCACTCACATGTTCCAACTAAGAGCCTAATACTTACTTGGACTGCCAGTCTGCATCACTATCCAATAGTCAGTAATTCCGCTCAGCTGCCAACTGCAATCATGTTGTGGTTCTCCTGCATTTGGACTTCACTGTGGCCATAAACTCCAGTCTTCACCCCCATCCTTTCAACAGTCACATATTTCTTCCAATCCTATCTCAGCAGGAACCCTAGTCATGCCTCCTCCAATACCCATTCCTATTATTGCACCTCACTGTGTCAGTGGTATAGATGACTTGTTCAAGCACTTCACAGTAACAAAATGTGTCCTACATCTCAAGCTGAGTGAGTTCTATTCACACCAAGTACAATTTGATGCAATGGATGGACAAATTGCCTGGCTGAGTTTATCTCTAATTTATTTTTTATGCATGTCTGAATGTGAAATATAGTATTTGTATAGCGTGAACTTACCTAGATGAAGGGCAACACTTTAATAGATGTCTTCAACACTTATAGCAAAGAGTTTAACAACATTTAATAAATCTATACTGTATCCCATCAGAAGCTGATAAAGATTACAAGAATAAAGACAGGCAAATTGGCCAGGAGAAATAACCCTTTGTGAAAAAAGAGAAAAACAGTCAACGATATGTATCGTAACAGCCACACTCATGTAAAATGCACAAAACATAAAAACAAGGGGGCATATTGTGAAACATGTGCATGTGGCATTAGTTGGGTTTGCACAGGTCTAGTGTTTAGTTTGTGCACATGCCCTTTGCTGTGATTAGTGTATGTGCTCTCTCATTACGATTTGCATCAGATAGTACACACTTTCAGGTGTTCCTAATTGGAAACATGGTAAAAAGGTTACTAACACTATGCTACTTTTTCATATTCTTTGTGAGACAAACAAATCACAAAATGTCCCCTGACTGATTCTGGACATCCGCTGTAATCAGAACAGAGCATGCACCAAAACTGGTGATTAGGGGTTTACAAATAACAGACACATACCTGCAGCCGTGTGAATGGAGGCCTGCACACCGGATCTGCATATTGTTCAAGATAGGGCCCCCTAAATCACAAGCATAAGGAGTCTCAACAAGAACCTCAAAATAAGGAGGTGGAGACAAGGAGAATAACGTGGCCAATGACTTCACCACGGCGTGACAAAGAGCGCATATCCAAATGCGCAATCATAGGCCAAGTTGGAGATGTAAAGAACTAGTCTGCCTAGTCAGCTGTAGGGGGATAGTGAGGGAAAGCATGAAAGGCCAACATGACCCACTCCAGGAAATTCAGGATTCAGCTACATAGTCCAACAAGCCCCAACTGCACGCTCTGACTCGAATCTCCAAAGTCAGAAATCATAGGAGGCATGGAGTCAGGTGAGGTGAAGAAGTCCCAGCCTTATGACTCTCCCTCCTGCAGCCGGTGTTGTGTAATATCGCTGGCAATTGGGGAGAGGATGTTGTTGACTCAGGAATAGCCTGCCGACTTTGGTGCGGTGAAAGGTTCGAGCCTCGGGGTCGACTCCACATCCTGTGGTTTTGCGCAAATTATTTAATCTCCCCGTGCCTACCGAAAAAAAATGAATGTGTCCTTGTGAAACGTAACCGGTGCTCATGAAAAGAGCTCCAATACCTACGGGACGATTATGCGCTATATAAATCTGCAAAAAAAATAAAATAAATTAAAACAACTGTCAGAGACGCGTTCCGGCGGTCTCACGGCCTTTCTCAATCTGAATAGTACTGACTTAAAGGTGCCTTTTAATATCCCACACATTACTAAACATAGACAAAACACTTTTCATGAGCAGTGACTGAGTTCACGTGAATTTTGTTCATTTGCAACGTGTAAAACTCCTTATAATTGTTATAAAATAAAATTGCATGAGTATTTCATACATATTAAAGGCAGCAAAAATGCAATTTAACTTGTATGCGTACCAACAATTACATTTGATTAACATTATGTGGCTGTTGCCTAAAAGCAATAGTATTCACTTCACTGAATCCCACATTATAAATGCTTTTGCACAATTTCAAACTCATTACAATGTAGCAAATAAATTACGCTAGTATTTTATGTGTATTCACTGCCAAAACGAAAACGATAACGTAAGTCTTTCACTTAAAATTGAAAATGAGTGCAGGCATGATGAAAATACACAAACCAACTGTGCCACTCGCCAATTGTGTCTTTAATATATTATCCGCAACTTTGAGATTAATCAGGCATTTTTGAATTTCTGCCATTGTGCTGATTTATATTTAATATTATTAAACAGAAACAATAGCTAGACAGGTTGAGTTTTTAACGTTTTTTATCACACCTAGTCAAAAAGTTCTAGGTGGTTTGACTGTTTTATTTCAGTCTTTTTTTCTTTTTTTGAAAAAACTTTATACATTAACTTTCATATGTCACCAAAGGGACAGCCATCAGACAATAATAAACATATAAAGACAATAAAACATGAATATATACACAAAACTAATACTGTGCTTTACAATATACACCAAATACATATTTATACAATGCCTCCAATTATTTCATTACTAAGGCACCAGTCCTTCAAATTAAATGCAAACAGACAGGCAGACAATAAAGTTCATTGACAGTGCCTGCCTGTCTTACTAAGCCAGGGACTAGATTGCTGCCAGGGGTCACACTACTAGGGGTAGAGATGTAGTAGTTGTTTTATAACCCTAGAGGCACCCTTCTTTTCTTTCCCAGGCTAGGGGTCAACGCGTTTCGAACCACCGTGCAGTTTAGGGGTTCTCCTCAGGACACGGACTGGAGGTGGCCATAACTGTGTGTAGCATCACAGACCACTGTTGTACGAAGTTGCCAACGAATGTAAGGATTTCTTCGAAACTTGTAGGGGTGCAGCAATGCGGGGAGGGGCGCCGGCCGCTCTTCGGCACCGGAACCGCTATTCAGGCTCGTGCTTCTCGATAAAGTTAATTCTTTGTTTAATACAGCTGCTCTCCCCGTTCTCACTCGGCGTCTGACGTCCACATCAGACGCCGAGTGAGAACGAACAGGGAGAGCAGCCGTATTAAACAAAAATTAACTTTATGCTATGCCGCTCTAACTTTAAAAGTGGCTGCCCCTTCCTCCACATTACAATGGTGACACATTAAAAAGGGGCGTCTGCTTCAGGGACACCACGCTTTCTTTTACCTTTCTTTTTTGTAATATAAACTTGGTATGCTGAGCATGGTGCCCGCTTTAGGGACACAACAGCGCTCAGTTAAATTTCATTACTGGTGAGTGTGGCGTCCGCTTCAAGGACACCACACTCTGTTTTTTTCTTTCTTTTAACTTTACTTTTGAGCGCAGCGCCCGCCTCAGGGACACCACGTTCTGTTTTTTTTTATTACTTTACTGGTGAGCGCTACGCCCGCTTCTGGGACACCACGCTGTTTCTTTCTTTCTTTTTTTTTTTTTACTTTAATGTTGAGCGCGGCTCCCACTTAACAGACACGGCGCTCTGCAATACAATAGGTCTAGTTTTTGACGAAGTGTGACTTATTAGTATTCTAAATGATGCCTTTTAATATTATGAAAGGCATTGCCGTTTACAATGCCAATACTTAAAAATTTCGAAATTTCGAGACCTATTGCATTGTAAATGTTCGTTTCCTTTAACACACCGTGTGTCGTCTGCAAAATCCCCGCTGCTCCTTTATGTGACCCTATCCCTTTACAGCCCCTGTTTGCGTATGCCTCCCCTACACCTCCTCTGTACACAATGTCTCCCCTCCTGCCTTAACTCTATATTCTCACCTTTTGCAGCACCTCTGCCCCCTTTAGCTATTTATAGTCGAGCCTGCACACAAGATGCTGCCTTTGGTCACACCCTGCACTCATTCTCTATTCTTCCTACACGAGCTGTGCATATGCTCCTCATACAGTGTTTTCACCTTTTTCAGTACCCCTAACATATCTGATTGTGAATGTTCATTGTTAATTGGTTATGTAAAGTTCAAAGAAGCACAGGCGTGACATTGGGCATGTTCCTTCCAAACCTTTGTCATTGCTTATGGCATATGTGATATCTTGGGTGATATATTCAATATTATTTGAGATATCTTCGGTAATGTCATGTTGTTAGAAGCGGCTATCTCTAGTTGGCAGAGGTATACACTTCTGACAAATAGGGACACACCTTTTCTAGTCAGGGCAAGGGGATCACACACTAGATAACCCCTGCTCACCCCCTTGGTAGCTTGGCAAAGCAGACAGGCTTATCTCAGAGGCAGTGCGTTAAGCATTTATGACCACATACAGTAATAAAGTGAATACACTACAAATGGACACGACACAGTAGTATTATAAAAATAGGGATTTTTATATAAGGCTTAGCACAAGACCAAATAACGACAAAAATATACCACAATCTTAATAAATACTCTTGGAAGGAAAAATAATAATTCAAGCACGGTTTCTTCTTAGCACAAAGTCTTTAGTATCAAAAGCAACTCTTCTTCTTTATAACACAGTTCTTGGCAACAATGTAACCCATACGGGAGTCACACGACGTCGAGGCAAAGTTAATCCAAAGGTTCGGCGTCGACCGCGAGGAGCGCTACGTCGAGCCCGGAGTCGCACAGACCCCCACAACACAGTACCTTGGGAAAGTGAAGCACTCGAGGATCAGCGGCGTCGAGATGTCCGGCGTCGCGTCTTCGGCGTCGATCAGGCCTCGGAGTCGGGGCGATCTGCAGCGGCGTCGACCGAAGTCAGGCGGGAGCAGCGCTCACGAGGTGAAGCAGGATACGGCGTCGTCGATGTCGATGTTGCAAGAGTGAGCAGCGCTCACGGCGTCGAGAGGGCTCGATGTTGATGCGATCAGCAGCGGCGTCGACACAGGGTCACTTGGAGCTGGAGCCGAACTCGCTACTCACTGGCGTCGCTACTGGCGTCGATCGGGCCCGGCGGCCGGCGTCGAAGGTGCGGGACACTGGAGCCGTTACTCACGATGTCGAGCTGGATTCGGCGGCGTCCGTCGGCGTCGAGATTGCTGGATTCTTCAGAGGTGCTGGATTTCAGGTTCCAGCAACAAGCACTTTTAGCAAATAAATGAAGTCCTTTGACCCTGTGACTTCAACAGGAGGCTGGCACTTCTTCCAACCCTTGGAGATTTTCTTGAGCAAAGTTTGAGAGTACACACACAGTTCCTCTCTCCTGGTTCCTTGGCAAAAATAAAGAAGCAACTGCAGGATTCCCCCAACAAACAGCACTCTGGCAGAAGGGGTAGGCAGTCCTTGGATCAGCAGGCTTCTTGTCCTTGGTTCAGGTTTCCTTGTCAGAAGTGATCTAAATTCTTGGTTCAGGGCTCCTTCTCTTATACCCCTTTTTGGCTTTGATCCCTTTGTCCATGCAGGGGAATTTCCCCCCATCTTGGGTTTGTTGTGGGTGTTGCCAGGCCGAAGCACCTGGCCTATTCACTGTGCAGGGCAGAGTCTTCAGCCGCCCAGCAGGAGCGGAGCCAGCATTGTCACTGGCAGGGGCAGGGCCATCAGTTGCCCGGCAGGAGGTGGGCCAGGAAAGTCCCAGGCAGGCACAGAGTCATCAGTCGCCTGGCAGGGGGGCGGAGCCAGCATTGTATCAGGCAGGGCAGGCTATCAGGAGCTACTCTTCCCCTACTCTCAATGCAATTGCCCCACTCATCCCACACTGACTCATTCAGACCTCTGGAGCCACCCAGCTCCTGTCACACGCACACCAGAACCAGCAGAGACCGGTAGACAGTTAGACAAGAAAATAGCTACTTTCTAAAAGTGCTATTTTGAAACACAGAGTCCAAAAACCATCCACACAAACGGATGCGTTATTAAACCCTGAGTTCAGGGATACCAAACTAGACATTGCACCATGCTCCCCGAGCCCGCTAGGATTATAGCATTAATAATCCTGGCAGCCCATTCTAATTGATGGAGAGCAGGTTACCTTACACTAGTGAAAAACGAATATGGCTGTAATTCACTATTAGGACATGCCAACCTTGTCAGGCTTGTCCTACCGTATGCTTACAATGCACCCTGCCCTTGGGCCTACCATAGGGGTGACTAACATGAAGTTAAGGGAAGGTTTAGGGACTGGCAAGTAGGTGTACTTGCGCAGTCTGTGTGACAGTACCAGACTGCACGTGGTCTAGCAATGGTAGACCTTCAGACATACTTTTACTAGGCCGCTCTTGTGGGTGGCACAACACGTGCTGCAGGCCCACTAGCAGCATTTGTATTTACAAGCCCTGGCACTCCTGGTGCACTCTACTAGGGACTGACAGTAAACCAAATAAGGCAAACATGGAATTCAATCAATATAGCAATTTCACATAGGGAGCACTTGCACTGTGGCACTGATCAGCAGTGGCACAGTGCCCAAAGCATTTACCAGCAAAAACATCGTAAACAGAGGAGGCAAACAGAAAAAATGGAGGAGAGACTCATGCCAATGATGTCAGGTCTAACAGATGTCATTTGATATGTCATCAGTAGTGTCTTGGTAGCATATGGCAGGCAAGAATTAAACTTTGTGCAGCCTGCCATAGCTGCGGTCTTTCATTGTTTTTTTTATGTTGCCTTGTAACTATAGAATCAATTAAATAATACACTTTATAATAGAATGTATTTTTTTTTAAATAAAGAAATGTTGATCTACCTCTCACAGCATTGTTTCGTCTTTGGATCCCGCATTTTGCTAGAGCTATACAGCTTTCATCAATCATTCACTCTGTTGTCCATCACATTATGGAGAACTTGAATTGCATATTTACCTTCCTGATAACATAACAGAGAAAACATAGCTTGATTCTTGAGGAAGGTACTAAAATAGTTCACATGGTAACAATGTATGTCTCTGCATGTCAACAGAAGACACACTCTACAGAAAATGGGAGTTGACCGGAAACACCAAATTGTGTATGTTTGAATATCTTTATCTAGCACATGCACCTACTTTAACAACACTCATTTGTCATTAAAGCATTTTGTATCATATTGTGTTTGAGGGCATTTGATGACTTCAAAGGTTCAAGTGCGTCTCCAAACTCTGTTGACTGGTGTGAATCAGTTTGAGTGTTAATGAGCTTTGTAGGAAAAATAACTCTGGTATGTTCGATATATGTTTTGTTGCACTATGACACAAAATATTGTTTCGCTTCAATACATTACTATTAGGGGTAAAAATGCATTGTAAATCCTTCGAAGTTCATTCCAATAGCCTCTCAAATTGGGGATCTATGTTAGAAATACATATATAGCCATGCTCCTGTGTCAGCGTCCTTTCTTTTGGTTATTTCTATTCAGTTTAGTGAATGTAATATTTTTACTGATTTTCTGTCATTTCCTTATTTTTTTACTAGGTCCTACATACCAACCCTTGCTGCAATCGTGTTGCACCCATCCCTGCTGTGGACGGCCACCCCTGCTGCAAGAAGCCGTCAGCGTTGTGCAGCAGAGGGTTGAACACAAGGCCTGGCCAGAGGCCTGACCCTGCACCCAACTGCACCACAAGGGGCCCAAGGCACTGTGGCTGAACCCCCCACTGTGCATAGTGACCACCACTGTGCAAGAGAGAGTGTGGGAGAGGGAGAAAGAAAGAGAAAGAGAGAGCTAGCAAGAGAGTGTGTGAATAGATCATTGCAATTGTGTAACATCACCTCAAATTGACATTGAGTTGTGCTGGTGACATTTACAAACCACGGGCAAAAGGGCTGCATCTTTAATAAATGTCACCTGAACACCAAGATGGCAATGTAAGGCAATTTTACACGTTACCTGTTCTGTATTTTTTTATGACATGATGTATTAATTAATTGTAGTACTCTTTAGAAAGATTTAGAGAATTTGAGTGTCATCCGTTTAGTATTCATTGTTTGCCTGAAATTGCAGATATGTCTGTCAGTGTTTTAAAAAATATGTGTTTTTATTAGAGAGACCTTACTAATATTTCAAATGTGTTTTCTGCAACAATGTAAATTAGGCTAAATCCAAATTTAAATGTAAAGCGTATTATAAGGAAATTAAAAACATTCATTGTAAAATTTGCCTTTGTTTCATCGAACTTTGGCACTATAGAGTCGATTTAACAAGGCATATATAAACAATGCAAATAAAGTACAGTGTGAGATAGTGTAAAAATTTACTAACAGGGTTCTGCACTCACAGTTTTCATTTTTACACAACATGGAGGATTCATTGGTTGCGGCTTGGCCTTCTGAGGTGTATTTTTCCGGTAGGATAATTTTTGTTTAAGTTTTGATTATCTATCTATCTATCTATTTATCTATCTATTTATCTATCTATCTATCTATCTATCTATCTATCTATCTATCTATCTATCTATCTATCTATCTATCTATCTATCTATCTATCTATCTATCTATCTATCTATCTATCTATCTACCTACCTACCTACCTACCTACCTACCTACCTACCTCAGGTACTGCTTTTATTCATTCCAGGTTGCCTTGGATGATATTGCACGAATCCAAAACTGTAATACTGTGCCTGGAGTGGTAAAAAGCATTTGTCATTTTTCAGCTCCGCATGGATGGCAGTAGCTAATGCTATGCTTTGCTGCAAAAATATAAGAACACTTTGTCACTTTTATATCTTGGCATAGATGGCCCTATACTAATCACCGATTGCAGACTCGCTGACTGGGGGTGGGTCCTGCATGGACTGCAGGAGGACTTCCCTACTAGCCCCATATCTACTAGTGGGCCCTGCCGTAGCCCTTGATGCAATTATACCCACAGTGCGTTGTTAGGATGCGAAGACTGATCCTTCCGGAGAAGAGACCTTAAATGGTTCACACTGTCCAACACACAGACGCACTCTACAAACATTCTGGGAGGAGGCCCTGGTTACTACACTCTGCCCATTGGCAAGACCTCCCTGGATCACTACGACTACTCCCACGAGAATACTTTGCCTTATCACCTCCCCACTGACCCTGGTTTGGAACAGGAAACCCTGATAAGACTTGGTAACCTGACCACAGATTACCATTTGTACATCATTATTACCTTGAACCACCTCACCTGCCGAGCTCTGCCCATGGACCCAGGCGGGATGCCTCACCTGCATTGCACCCCACCAAACCACACCCTTACTATAGGTGACATTTTGCTGCAATGCGCCCTACCAGCAGGGCACACTGAATTTTGCAAAGAAGACCCTGAGACTGCTGGCAACAGCACATTGAACTAAATGTTGGGCTCCCCATCTTGGCTTTTGGTGACTGGCCTTTGAGTCCTCAGCACTTTCCCTACTCCCTCATCAGACCAACGCATGCCTAGATCTGTGTCATAGAGGTAGGAACGCAAACATGAGAAAAGTATCCTGGAAAAAGGACCCAGCCAATGGGGGCAGTCCTTCTGAGCTTTCAGAGGACAATGGAATCCCTGCCCTACACTCAGGACCTCCTACAGGCCCCACTCTCCAGGACATTCTGCATGCCTTAACCTCCTCCCGGGAGGTGAAAGAGATGAAGATTGACACTCTGGTGGCAGACATGAGAATCCTGAAGGACGCCCACCATCACATGGCAGAAAGAGAATTGGCGGGTATCACCTTACATCTAATAACAAGGAAAGAGCAAATTACAGACATGGAGAGTAAGGCACACAAGCTTAGGGCAGAGGACCCAGACAACAGGTTGAGATGCAACAAGGTGATTGGGCTGTCAGAGTGTGGTGAAGGGAATAACATGCTGACTTAACTAGGAAAATGGCTACATCAAGAAGTGGCAACAGAGGGTCTTATCCCGTTTTATACCCTGTAGAGAGCACATAATGTGCTTTTTGTGATTTGGTGTACATCAATTCAGCAGTTTTTGAGAATTTAAGGATCACAACTAATTGTATATCTGGACAGTTGGTGTTTATATGTAATATGATTGTCCAATTTAAAGTCAATACTAATTGGTTGGTTTTGGCAGCCTTTGCAAGACTCAACAACATGGTCCCTATGTCCTGAAAATGAATTAAAAAATATGTAAGGGGGCAGGGTAAGCACACCCAGACCCCAAAAGGCATGTGGTGGGACCCCTTTTTGTTGGCTGGCCGCAACATGAACAACATGCTGTGGCATCAATTATAGGACTCTGGGATATGTTCCCCATTGAAATGCATTGTAGTGAATGGCTGGTCTTGACTGTCACAAAAAGGAGCAAGTATAAAAGGTGATAGCAGATTTAATTTACAATGTAAACCATTTGGTGGTGTACCATACTAGTTTTTGGAATTGTGATTTGTTCTAAAGTGATTTTACCCTGTGAAAAGTTCTGTCCTCTGCTGGGATTTCATGAATCATGTTTGAGGTAAAACAGTTTTCTCTCATGATTTTCGTCTAGATGTTATGGAAGGTGCTCAATAAGCTAAAATGAGAGCATATTTTCTGTAAAATAACATTATTTTTCTCAGCCATGTGAGAGTGAAGTCTGACATTCTCAGTAAAACACAGTAACACATGCACTTCTAACAGCAGTCTATCAGTTGATTCCCCTGTGTTTTACTACAGCCTCCCAGAGTTTTCTAAAGAACAACTAGAGCTCTAACAGTGAAACATACAATAAAAGTGTGGCAGCCATGAAGTCATCTTGATTGAATCAAACTGGTCAAATTTAAAACATTTCATTTGGAAAGGGAAGACAATTGGGGTTCATTTTGTCATACAAATTATAGTCATTGCTGAGGAAAGCACACTTTTAAATGAGTTCTTAAATATCTTCCTCATCTATTCAATTAAAACTCTCTGATCTGCAGACTCAAACATGTGCTTTCAACACCAGCAGCACTGACAGTTAACTCTCTGGTGATCAACTGTAAATTTCCCCCAGTGTTCTAATGAGCAACTAGCGTGCTAACATTCTCAATTTAAGACAAAAGTGTGGCACATCTGAACGCCATCTTGATGGAATTGAATTGGAAACCTGATAACATTTTC
Source organism: Lissotriton helveticus (assembly GCF_964261635.1). Taxonomy (NCBI): domain Eukaryota; kingdom Metazoa; phylum Chordata; class Amphibia; order Caudata; family Salamandridae; genus Lissotriton; species Lissotriton helveticus. Next base: position 919,774,629 of record NC_136069.1, read on the forward strand.
TATTGCGGATACCACAGTATATGAAGGATTTAGGGACCTTCATAACAAATAAAGTCTCCCAAGATGTCCACCAGAGAAAAAGAGCCCAAATGTAGCCCAAATATAGCCCAAACAAAGCCCAAGTATAACCCAATGGCAAAAATGTGCAAAACACTTAATTTTTTTGTTGTTGCAATTTTATATAGCGCAGACATGACTGAAGTTACTGAAGTGTTTTTCATGAGATCACATCCATTTTGGTTTTAAACACTGGAAAATTAAGCGATTTGCCAACAATCACAGGATGTTGAGCAGATGCTCAAGTTCAATGCTGAAGCTGGAACTTGATTTCCCAGTTACAAAGTCAGCAGTTCTGGCCATAATATCACATCCTCTCCCTTAAGTGGAACAAATAATAAAGTGATCAAATGGATAAAAAAGCTTTGTCACTATTTGAGAACTGAAATGTGTGCTCAATGTAGTTTTTTAGAGCACTCATAGTTTGTATGAGAAAAGATCCCCACCTTTTTATATTTTCTAGAGAGAATGCTTTCGGTTTTACTGTTTAGATTCCTCCAAGATACCTTCAGGTGTGCCACACTTTTTTAATAAATACAAAATGTTACCAATCTAATTGTTCATTAAAAAACTATGGCACACAGATATTCTTTACGATGCCTTGTATAGATGACCTATTCTGTTTGAGGATTCCTAAACTCATGCATTTAGCTTCCTGACAGAGTTGTCTGTCAGGGAAGATCCTTTTTGCAGTATGTGAGAGACGCTCATGTTGAGATCTCTCCAGAAGACCGTGATGCCCTGCAGAGTCATGTACCCATGGCCCACTATCGTAATCTATATTGTTCCCAACAAGCCCAAGAATATTTTTGGCTGACTATTCTGCCTTCATGGAGAGAGCAGCTGTATTAAAGGGGCAAAGGCTGTGAGCCGGAGGTAGCCCAGCGGACTTGGGATGGATCCCCGAGCCTTGAAGAACTGCAGGTGGCCTGGCGTGGGAGTGTAGTCCCACCTGTCGGTGGGCAACGACAAGTCAAACAGTCGAGTAAAGAGCATGCGTGGGACTTAAGTGGAGGATTGGCCCCCAGGCTGTGCCTCAGACCGGCACTGTGGTTGTGCCTGAGCGATGAGGCACTCCTGATTTTTTATTACACTTATGGATCCACGGTCGGCCTTGCACTCGCTGCCCACCCAGATCCCTCAGTCAGTGGTGGTGTGGGCCGGCAGCATCAACATCAGCCAGCGAACGCGGCCCTAAATTGCCTACATTCAGGGTGGCGGACGCAGAGGGCAGTACCTACTCTATGGCCTAGTCTGGGACTGGCCTGCTTGTGCTCCCTGGTGTGGCTGCCGGGATGTGGCCAGACCTCGCTCTCTTCAATCACTGGACAACCAGCACTTCCTAGTGGACACTACGGCATCCCAGACGTGGCCCCTTCCTCCTGACTCTGCTGGTGCTACTTCTGAGCTCAGCAGTCTGCTCATGCCCCGTGGGTGTGCTTTACCCAGGACAAAGTGGGCTGTGCCGAGGACCAGGAGTGGGCGCCTGGGAGCGGCCAGAGCTGAGCGCTCTGGTGGCCTCACTGAGGGCTGACTTCTCCTTGGCATCAACATGGGGAAAACCGACACTAGACAGACAAAACTGACATTCTACCAGCGTAAGCAGATGTGTGTGGTGGATGTACCCCTGGAGGATCACTCTCGTGCCCCCAGGGATGCTGAGGGATCACCCCAAACCACTGACATCTGGGCAACAGCTGGAAAATAGGCTGGAGTTCTGAGGGCATTGCACATAGAGTTCACATGCCTTGAAGTTGAGATTTGTGTGCTTCACCTCCCAACTCTTTTCCGACCATGACGTGTCCATGCTCGCTGGCATATGCAGCAAGATTAATGACTTTGAAGAGGCAGTGCAGTGAGAGACACACTACCTAGGCAAAGATGCATGGTAGGCGATACGGCAAGGGCGGGCAGGATGCTGGCTGGCATGTTATACAAACCATGGGCTGGTAGTTATATTGCCGATCACGTACCAACAAAGATGTCCTGGTCGTCAGCATGCAGGAGGTGCAGGAGTAGATGACTAATCTCCATTCCTCGCTATATGTAATGGCGCAATCCAATATGCTCAGACCTCAAATCCTTCTTTGAGTTGGTGCAGTTGTTCTGGTTGGAGGATGGGCATCTCAGATATCTGGATGAGCTGTTCACAGAGGAGGAGGTTTTGCAAATCATTAGGGCCTTTCCGGGTTAAAAGGCTCCTGTCCTAGATGGCTTCATGGCCGCATTATATAAGGATTTCACATCCCTTCTGGCTCTGCAACTTATTAACATGTTTGCTAAATCACTTGAGTGGGGCGAGCTACCTTTATCTCTCCAAGAGGGGCTAATAGTCACTATCCTCAAACCAAATAAAGACCCTCAGTGTACTGTGGCTCACTGGTTAGAGGCGGCAGGCCCGGGAGCAGAAGTCGGTCCGGGACCAGGGTTCAATTCCCAACGCGGCAGGGTCGTGGACTTGGGTCAGCGGACTCGATAATTCTCGCTTCGGTGCTTACTCTAATCAGGGGTTCCACTCGGCAACTCTGGGCATTTGCTTGCCTAATCTCCACAACGGCACCATCAATTCCGGGGATGCCTGTCTCCACCTTGGGGACTCCCAGCAGGGACCATCCCACAGGGAAAGCCAGGACGGGTTCCCCAGAGTTATACAGCGCCAGGAAACCTACGGACGGGTAGCAGTGCACTTTACAAGCTCAAATACATTTACATCATATAGACTACTATTCATGATCAATGTGGATAATTAAATACTCGCCATTTTGATTACCTCTTGCCTGCTCTCTCTACTTCCTTTCATTGTGCACCAGACTGATCAGGCTTTGTGCCTAGACGGGCCATGTCACACAACCTTCAAACTTCCTTTGAAATACTACAGGTCATAGAAGACTTCCTTAGCGCTGCCACAATTTTTCTGGATGCCACTAAGGCTCCCTAAAATGGTCATACCTTTTTGCCTTGCTAACTCGCCTGGGTCTTAGCCCTACCTTTATTAGATTAATAGGCCGCTTATACTCAAATCCAACAGCACGCCTTCTCGTCAATGGGGCGATTTCCCCCCGTTCTCAGTATCTTGTGGTACACTACAGGGATGCCCACTGTCACCTCCTTTCACCGATCCTATTTGCCATCACGATTGAGCCCTTGGTGGCTAGGTTCCAGCAACATCATGTCCATCATGGCTTGGCTTTCACGCCCCAGGTGGTTCTTGTATCCATGTACACTGATGAAGCCACCTTATACATCATTACCCCCTGCGATAAACTAGACCCTCTGATACAGGAATTTCCCAGATTTGGTGGGCTATCTGTGATCACCATCAACTTGGTGAAATCTTTTATTTTTCCACTCAGGGCAATAACTGAGCAGTTTACCTCAGAATCTCCTTTATGGAATGAGATGCGGAAGCGGGCTGCCCTGGATTTTTCCTGTTGGCCCCCTCGATTTCCCTGCCTAGACGCTACCACCTTAGATAGGTTCACATACGACCAATTGAGAGAGACAATACGTTCACTCCTTGCTTCATTCCCCGCAGCGCCCCCCACATTTCAGGTACTCGAGGACTTTCTAACAAACCCCTTCCGTCAGAGGCTTATAACCAGGATATATGCTGGGATGAGAGGGTTAATTCTACCCCTCTTTTAATATTATTTTTCACGTGCACCACATCATCTTCACAGCTTCATCTGGTCCTGATGAAATGCCAGGGATTTTTACAACCGTAGAGGCGTGAAACATGTCAACCTTATAGTTACCTGGGCACATTACTCCTACAGGGGTAACTCTCAACCTACAGGGTTTTTACTCTGCCAAGGATGCCACCACATTGAAGTATCTTTTCTAGCAACCCTTAGACAATTTTATCGCTTTGCACGCACATTATCACCCTCCACTTAGGACTCACTCCCCACACAAACATGCACCAAATGGAAGTTCTCAAAAGACCTCCGACAAAGTGACCCTTCAGGGGACACGTAGGGCATTGCAGCGCCGGCCGACGAGGTGAAACTGCCTGCTGATGAAGCATGGCATCCTTTGAGGTGTGTGAGGGCTACGAGAGACAAGACTTGTTCTTCCCCACTGAGTCCTAGACCTAGGAGTCCTGTCTCCTGCTCTTATTTTTCTCTCCCTGTAGTAAGAAAGTGACTGTTTGCACTACTTACCTTGGAACAGTGTCCCCCCTTGAGTTGTATACATGGTTAGCTTTGAGCAAGGGCACTGGACCATTAACTAGCTCCTGGTCCCCCCCTCTTTTTTTGAAATTATTCATGTGTGAAGGTTGGCATGTTGGTGCATGTTGGTGAGTTTGTTGGCATATAATGGTGGATATGTTGGTCTATGATATTGGTCGGTTGGACGTATGATGATGAACGTGCTAGTCTATTATGTTGGTTCGTTGGGTGTAATATGTTGATTGTGTTGTAATATGGTGGTGTGTGACGTATGATGTTGGTTTTGTAAATGTTTGATGGTGGGTGTTTGTTATATTGAGGTGGCTATGTGGATATCTGATGGTGGGTGTGTTGGCATATGATTGTGGATATGCTGGCCTATAATATTGATCGTCTAGAGCTAGAATGGTGAGCGTGTTGATGTTCAATGTTGTTTTTACATACAATGTTGAGTTCAGTGGGCATGTATTACATTAGGTATACTGATTATTGACGGGGCTTTGTTGGCGTATGATGTTGCATCTGTGGATGTAAAAAGGGCTGTTTTGACATGTGATAATACATTTGATAGCATTTGATGCTGATTGAGTAGACATATGATGGAGTGCGCCCTGCATAGGATGGTAGATGTATCGGACTATATTGTTTATTATTGTACATATGATAGTGGTAATGTTGATGTATGATGTTGGTTGAGTTGATGTATAATGTTAGGTGTGCTGAGATATGATGGTGACTGCTGGTGCAGGATGTCCGTTTTACAGACATATGGTAGTGGGTATGTTGATAAATGAATGCTTTCATGTAGATTTGTGATGGTGGGTGTCTGGATTTACGATGTTGCTTGTGTTGATGCATGACAGTGGATGTGTTGGCATATGATATTGTTTGCATGGATGTATGATGGTGAGCATGTTGGCATATGACAGTGGAGTGTTGGCTTAAGACAATAGGTTTGTTGCTGTATGTTAGTGGGTGTCAGAGTAAAATGGTGGGTATGTAGGGCTAGTCACTGTAAGAGCATGCTAACTTTAAAGCTGTACATGTCCTACTTTTAAATAACATGCACCCTGCATTGTGGGCTACAAGGCCTACATAGTGACATTAACATTTGAAATGAAGCTTTGTACTTCTCAAAAGGGTTAATTGAAATGGGTTGAATTGCTGTTTTTGCATTGCTACCGTAAAGCTGCAGTGGTAGGTCTGCATCCATGTTTGCACTACCACTGTAAAGGAAGGCACAATAGGTACTGCAGTCTACTAGAGGCATTTCACTGACATGTGCTGGAAACACCCTGTAAGCAGAAGATTATATAATAGGTACCAGGAGGTCAGTTAAATATGCAAATTCGGGGAATACCAATCCAGCAATGTTTAACCCCTTTAGCGTGGTATAAATTCCACTGCGGTACGTACGTTTAGGTGCGCGGGCGGGCAGCGTCGGCCAACAGACGTAAGCAGCACTATGGAGCTAGTGCTCGCGACGGCCGTTGGCCGACACACGCACGCAACGGGTTAAGATCCCAACCATACCTAGAGCCATAATTCCTTATCACAAGATATATATCTCTTGCCTTGCAGAAGAAGCAGGTTCTGAGGGAATATGTAGGGGAATATTTTCAATATGGCCTTATTGCCCAGTGTACTCCCCCTGCTGGTGCTCCTCTCTTCTTCATCCTAAAAAATACAATTTAATTTGATTTGATTGAATAAGGTTATTATAAAGGACCATTACCTGCTTCCAATTATCAAAGACATTCTTGAGTCTGTTCAAGGTGCTAAACATTTCCCTAAATTTGATATCTGTGGAGCTTATCATTTGCCCTGGATAAAGAGGGATGAGGAGTGGAAGACTGCTTTTAAGACACCCTTTGGCATTATGACTATGATCATGCCCTTTGGCCTAACAAGTGCTCCAGCAGTTTCGTACATTCTGCAACAGTATATTCCATAACATCCTGGAGCAGTTTCTTGTGATATACATTGAAGATATTCTGAACTTCTGTTCTTCCCCTAATAAGCATCGAGTCCAGATTTATTCTATTCTTTAGCATCTCAGCAAAAAACATCTGTCCTGTAAAGTAGAGAGGTGTGAGTTTGAGAGAACAGAGTTGGAATATCTAGGGTTTTGCCTCTATGATCGTGGAATATCTATCGGCCCTCTCAAGATCTCTTCAATCTTGGACAGGCTGGCTCCTTAAATCCCTCAATGAGACTCAGAGTTTCTTGGAAGTGGCAACCTTTATAGACAGTTCCTTAAAAACTTTGCCCATATCAGTAGTTATATATCTGTCACTTTGAAAAACAAGAATCAAACTGAATGATTCTTTATGACTCATAAAGCTCAGGAGCCTTTCGTCAAGCTCAAGAAGACTTTCACCCAAACTCCTATTTGCAGGCGCCCAAATCTATTTGGAAAATTCATTTTTGTTACTAACCCTTCAAAGTTTGCTGTAGGAACGGTTCTTCTTAAGCTCCAGGAGGAAAACAACTTGGAGCATGCCATTTGTTATCTATCCCATGTCCTAAACTTATGTGAGAAATTAAGTTCTTCAATGAATGCTCTTGACTCTCAAACATGCCGGTATGGAGTGGCAGCATCTTTTAATGGGAGATGAAGAACCGTTTGAGGTTTGGACGAACCATCACAATCTCCAATTTCTGCAGTGCATGCAATGTAGAAACAGCAGACAATCTTCCTAGGCCTATTCTTTTCACAATGTGATTTCTATACTACTCACATCCTTGGCACACAGATATTCTTTACGATGCCTTGTATAGATGACCTATTCTGTTTGAGGATTCCTAAACCCATGTATTTTGCTTCCTGACAGAGTTGTCTGTCAGGGAAGATCCTTTTTGCAGTATGTGAGAGACGCTCATGTTGAGATCTCTCCAGAAGACTGTGATGCCCTGCAGAGTCATGTACCCATGGCCCACTATCGTAATATATATTGTTCCCAACAAGCCCAAGAATATTTTTGGCTGACTATTCTGCCTTCACGGAGTCACTGACACCATATTTTGAGCCTGGGTCTTTCAATAACATTTCAAGATTATGGCGCTCAATTTTCTTTACCCTGGGAATCCATTCTAGCTCTGTCCTCAGATTAGCAACCTCAGTCTGATGGACAGATTCAGAGAATTAATCACAGTCTTAAACAGTATCTGAGATGTTTTTATAATGCCACTCCAAACAAATGGGTAGAATGCTTAACCTCAGAAAGAATTCTTTAATAACAGCCATATTTACTCTGCCACCAAAGTTTCTCCTTTTTTCCGGTATCTGGGGTTTCCACCCTCATTCCTTTCCGGCTTCTCCTCTGCTCACTGCCCATTCCTCTTATGCCTGCTACTCTGACTCCCTAGAGAAGTTTGATTCTGGGAGACAAATGATTGCCTAGAATTAAAAAAATTCTAAAACTGCTTAGCAGCCTAGAACTGATAAAATAAGTAGACTGATCTCAAACTTTTAAGATAAAGATAAGGTTTGGTATCCCTTCTAGGTTCTTGCCCACTCACAATGTACCAGTCCTCTTTGGCCCTTGATAGTTTTATCCCTTAGCAATAACCAAAACGATTCATTCAGTTGCCTTTAGGCTCTGTCTTCCTTATTCTTGGAAGATTCACCCCACTTTTCATGTCTATCAGCTGTAGACTTTTGTGCCTGATCCTTAGTATCGGAGTTCTCCACCGCCTCAAGTTATCATAGAAAAGGAATACATGGTTAGTGTTATCACTGATTCACCGATTTTCTGAGGTCAATTACAGTTTTTCCTTCACTAGAAAGGCTATCCTGCTAGTAAGCATTCTTGGGCTCCTTCCTCTTAAGTCTATTTCCCTAGATTAGTTTGCCATTTTTTCCTGGCCTTTCCTGACAACACTGAGACCTCAGGAGCATAGTATACTGTTGTGACTGCAAAGTTTCAACCATTATAGCACCCAAGACCCATGGTACATGGTCCTTCGTGTTCCGGAGCCCCAGAAAACTCTGGAAGAAGCCCACAACTGGGTCTGTGAGTCTCACTCCCTTGGGGCTGCCTTCCTTCATGCTTCTGGTGTCCTGGTTGCTGCTCCTCTCCTCTACAGCTCCAAAATGCAACAAACTGTATGTGGGTCTACATCTGCCTTTAGAGCCCCCTGCAGCTATTCCAATTCAGAGTTTTGGTCACTTTTCCTTTCCTTTTGATCATGGCTTATCTTTTATTTGTCCCTTTGTGATTTTCCCAATACATCATGATACCTGTCACACGATGTTTAAATGTATTTCCTTTTCCTGTTTTTTTTGGTAAGTAATGGATTCAGTCTACAACACAGCGGTGTTCCTTCGGTTGTTTCCTTTCTCCTTCACTTGCTGATCCTGAATATTTTCTCCTGAAGAATTCCTGTTGGACCTTTGTTTCCTGATTTTCTTAAGCCCTTTGGAGTCTAGATCCAGCAAGGGGGTTTTATACGCCTTTGGATTTTTCCTCCTGAAAAGGTGGCAGCCTCTCATGAGCACTTCCCTGCTATATATTCCAGTGTGTAGTGACATTGAGGGTTTTGAAAATAGTCTGCCTTGCCTTGGAAAGTGGAAGACCGGGACCTGTGAGTAAGAGTACAGCCCTGACTAATGTGCCCCCTTCTGCCCCCTTTAATCCTCTCCCCTCTATGGTCTCTTCATGCCTCCTGCCCCTACAGTCCTTCAGTATGCCCCTACTGAAGCCCTTCTATGTGCCCTCTGATTTTTAGGTCGAGCCTAGAGGCAGCACGCATGCGCTGCTCTGCGAGACTTGTTGTGCTGGGGTGCGGGATAGAAGCCCCACCCACTCTCCACCCATATTTGTCTTGGCTTGTGTCATTGTCCTTCATAAATGTTGGCCTCTCATTAGTAAATTTTATTTATTTATTTATTTAATGTTTTCTATAGCGCGAACATGACCCAGTGTAGGGTATCAGAGCGCTTTACAGTAGCGTATCATCAAAAAGAGTACATTAGTGGAAAAACCAGAACATAAGAGGACAAAACCAGTCATTACAGATTCACACTTCAGTATAGCATATCAACATATATACAGTCAATATTTGAGTGACCAAGGCACATCTAACTAACAGGATCATCTTTGTACCAACATTGGATAGCGGAGCACTGAATGCAAGTGAGCAATTTATATATAAGTGATCAAATTATAGACAAGCTGTCGTCCAATCAGTCCTATGGGAGAAATTTGCTCATATAGAATGATTTTGCTTCCTTTTTGAAGGTTGCGATGGATGTGATTCTTCTAATGTTTGGTGGGAGTGCATTCCAAATTCTTGGTGCTTGTTAGTCCCTCCTTAGTACCACCTTGTCTTCATTTGTAACCTCCCATGGCGGCTGGCTCTTTTACTTCGGTTGTGACACAGCATGTCTTATCTAGTCCATCAGCACTATTTTTTTTAATGAGTTTCTCCTACTGCAGGCAGGACATGCTTTTCTTACTTTCAGCGCGCACAGAGACGCTGGCATCCTCGGTTTCCGCTTACCTTCTAACAAGCAGACACATTCAATTCACACCTCACAGAGGTACGGCAACCGGTCCATAGGTGCATATATAGGCTTGTAGAGCAGAGGGACATGAATTTAGCTTACCCCCGCTAGAAACTGTCCCCACTTAATTACAGGTCAGTGGAGGAAAATATATTTCACCCCTCCCCTAACGATTATTTATTCTATTTTAGTCATTCGCTTTTTGATTTCCTGGTTAGATTTCTTGCATTACCTTGCTCACCACGTATTCAGCTGGCGTGTTTACCTGCACTACGTATCTGGGCAAACTCGGATATTCCTCGGTATCCTCCTCGGGTGCCCCCAGTCGCGGCCTAACAGGTCCACACCTCGATGGAAACGCCCAGTGTTGAGTTCGGACTTCATTGAACAACACCTTTGAATGTTGCTTCTCTGTCATCAGGCGGAACGCAGGTATTGGAGCTCTGCTTTCCGCTGTTTACTGACTGCCTTTGTATTCATCTGGCTTAAGGGTGCAGCAATCTGCTAGATATATTGTTAGCATTAAAAAACAATCTACATTAAGTCGGCGTTGGATTCACCCAGAGGCGTATTGCTTTCTTAACCCTTGCTATTGTTTTTTGGTTTATCAGTTCACCTTCCGTGAAGTTCTTCCATTGGAATGCATGAAGGGCTATTTTACCTTACAAAAATACCTTTAAAATTAAGATTTACACATCACAGTTTGCCACATTAATTTTCTAGCTCATCTACCCTTCCTATATTGAAAATGAGCCATTTTCACTATTTTACTCTCCCAGTAGAAGAGCCATTAGAGCAGCATTTGTGTTTTCATACATTAACAGCACATTAAAGTAGGATCCATTGGTTTTGCCAATGCTTGCTCTACTGTAGTTCACGTATTTAATTTATAAAAATGTTATAGTGTTTTATGAAAGTCAATACTAAATGTAGTCCAATCTGAAGAAGGCAAAATATGATGCGATTTTAAATATTCATTGATATGTAAACACTTGCTGCTGTAAGGTGATGACATGACCTTTAGACTCCTTTACCTCTCAGTTAGGGGTCATTTGGAAAACTCAAAGGAGTAGCCACATGTGTGACCTTTGCGAACAAACTCTGAACTCTCCAGTTTTGCGTACTTCTAGAATTGATTGTTCAATGGTGTGTTTTTGACTTCACAAGCAGGAAGGTTACACAAACGTTCCTATCAGTGACATGGGAAGAGGTGTAATTGAGAAGCTAAACCCATCAGAAAAGCATAAAATCACTACACCGTCACAAAAGTAGACTTAGGTTTACAAAAGAGGCGAAGCCTCACTGAATGCCAAGGTGCCAGCCCCTGTCATTTGAAGTTTGTTGGAGGACCACAGCCTCCCAAATGGGATTATTTCCCCCCATCTTCTAAATCTTCCAATACCTCCTGTGCATAACAAACCCTGAATACATCCCATGTAAAGTTACGTGGTTGCAGATGGACTGAGCTTTTAGTCACATCAGTCAAAAGCTACTATTTTGCAACTTAATATCGGGCACTCCAAGGATTCAGTTTCATTTGTGCATAGCCGATGTTCTTGTGCTTTGCTTAGGTCAGACAATGTGCCAGTGATTTAAAGGTAGTTTGTGTGTGTGTTTGTGGGTGTGTTGTGTGTGTGTGTGTGTTTTCCCCCTTTATCCACTACCAAAAACTCTTGACTGCTCCTTTAGTTAAGCCCTAGTATTCTGTTGAATAATTCTACCTCTTTTATTATTTATCCAGGATTCTGGGCAGTGGATAATCTGCGTTGTCTTTTAGGATCCATAAGTGTGCAACTGCCTTTAATAGCCTTTAAAAACTGAAGTTGCATGGATCCTTTTTAGGTCGAACCTAGAGTCAGCGCGCATGCGCTACTCTGCAAAACTTGTTGTTGTGAAGTATGGAATAGAAGCCCAGCCCACTCCCCGCCGATATTTGTCATTGGCTTGTGTCATTGTCCGTCGTAAATGCTGGCTTCTGATTCGTAAATTGGCATGTTAGTACCTCCTTAGTACCGCCTTGTATTCATTTGTAACTGGGCCTTTTACTTGGCTTGTTACACAGAGTGCACTATTTGTTTATTGCTTACTAATGGGGAGAATGGCAGCTGTTTTTTGTTGTATTTGCAGCGTGCCCACACAGGACAATGGCTGCCGCTTTCGTATGGAGCGCTATGCCGCTCTAACTTTAAAAGTGGCAGCCCCCTTCCTCCACAGTACAATGGTGACACTTTAAAAAAAATACTTTTAATTAAAAAGGGGCGTCTGCTTCAGGGACAGCACGCTTTCTTTTACCTTTCTTTTTTGTAATATAAACTTGGTATGCTGAGCATGGCGCCCGCTTTAGGGACACAACAGTGCTCAGTTAAATTTAATTACTGGTGAGCGTGGCGTCCTCTTCAGGGACACCACACTCTATTTTTTTTCTTTCTTTGAACTTTACTTTTGAGCGCAGCGCCCGCCTCAGGGACACCGCGCTCTGTTTCTTTTTTTATTACTTTACTGGTGAGCGCTACGCCCGCTTCAGGGACACCACGCTGTTTCTTTCTTTCTTATTTTTGTTTTACTTTAATGTTGAGCGCGGCTCCCACTTAACAGACACGGCGCTCTACAATACAATAGGTCTAGTTTTTTACAAAGTTTGACTTATTAGTATTCTAAATGATGCCTTTTCATATTTAATATTATGAAAGGCATTGCCGTTTACAATGCCAATACCTCAAAATCTCGACATTTCGAGAACTATTGCTTTGTAAATGTTCGTTTAAATTAATACTCCGTGTGTCGTCTGCCAAATCCCCGCTGCTCCTTTATGTGTCGCTATCCCTTTACAGCCTCTGTTTGTGTATGCCTCCCCTGCACCTCCTCTGTACACAATGTCTCCCCTCCTGCCTTCACTGTATATTCTCACCTCTTGCAGCACCCCTGCCCCCTTTAGCTATTTATAGTCCAACCTTCACACAAGAAGCTGCCTTTGGCCACACCCTGCACTCATTCTCTATTCTTCCTGCATGAGCTGTGCAGATGCACCTCATACAGTTATTTCACCTTTTTCAGTGCCCCTCACATATCTGATTGTGAATGTTCGTTGGTTCTGTAAAGTTCAAAGAAGCACAGGCGTGACATTGGGTATGTTCCTTCCAAACCTTTGTCATTGCTTATGGCATATGTGATATCTTGGGTGATACATTCAATAATATTTGAGATATCTTCGGTAATGTCATTGATGTTATTTGATATGTCATCAGTAGTGTCTTGTGTAGAATATGGCAGGCAAGAATTAAACTGTGTGCAGCCTGCCATAACTGAGGTCCTTCATTGTTTTTTTAATGTTGCCTTGTAACTATAGAATCAATTAAATAATACACTTTATTCATAGAATGTATTTTTTTTTTTTTAATAAAGAAATGTTGATCTACCTCTCACAGCATTGTTTCATCCTTGGATCCTGCCTATTGCTAGAGCTAAACAGCTTTCATCAATCATTCACTCTGTTGTCCATCACATTATGGAGAACTTGAATTGCATATTTACCTTTCTGATAAAAGAACAGAGAAAACATAGCTTAATTCTTGAGGAAGGAACTCAAATAATTGACCTGATAACAATGTATGTCTCTGCATGTCAACAGAAGAAACACTCTACAGAAAATGGGAGTTGACCGGAAACACCAAATTGTGTATGTTTGAATATCTTTATCTAGCACATGCACCAACTTTAACAACACTCATTTGTCATTAAAGCATTTTGTTTCATATTGTGTTTGAGGGTATTTGATGACTTCAAAAGTTCAAGTGTGTCTCCAAACTCTGTTGACTGGTGTGAATCAGTTTGGGTGTTAATGAGCTTTGAAGGAAAAATAACTTTGGTGCATATCATGATAGGTATGTTCGGTAATATGTTTTGTTGCACTATGACACCAAATATTGTATCGCTTCGAAGTTCATAGCCACTCAAATTGGGGATTCTTGTCAGAAAGACATATACAGCCACGCTCCTGTGTCAGCGCCCTTTCTTTTGGTTATGTCTATTCAGTTTAGTGAATGTAATATTTTTACTGATTTTCTGTCATTTTCTTATTTTTTTACTAGGTCCTTCATCCCAACCCTTGCTGCAATCGTGTTGCGCCCATCCCTGCTGTGGACGGCCACCCCTGCTGCAAGCGGCCATCAGCCTTGTGCAGCAGAGGGTTGAACACAAGGCCTGGCCAGAGGCATGACCCTACACCCAACTGCACCACGAGGGGCCAAGGCCCTGTGGCTGAACCCCCCACTGTGCATAGTGACCACCACTGTGCAAGAAAGAGTGTGGGAGAGGGAGAAAGAAAGAGAAAGAGAGAGCTAGCAAGAGAGTGTGTGAATAGGTCATAGGTAATTGTGTAACATCACCTCAAATTGACATTGAGTTGTGCTGGTGACATTTACAAACCACGGGCAAAAGGGCTGAATCTTTAATACATGTCACCTGAACACCAAGATGGTAATGTAAGGCAATTTTACACGTCACCTGTTCTGTATTTTTTATGACATGATTTATTATTTGATTGTAGTACTCTTTAGAAAGATTTAGAGAATTTGAGTGTCATCCGTTTAGTATTCATTGTTTGCCTGAAATTGCTGATATGTCTGTCAGTGTTTTTAAAAATATGTGTTTTTATTAGAGAGACTGTACTAATATTTCAAATGTGTTTCATGCAACAATGTAAATTAGGCTAAATCCAAATTTAAATGTAAAGCGTATTATAAGGAAATTAAAAACATTAATTGTAACATTTGCCTTTGTTTCATTGAACTTTGGCACTATAGCGTAGATTTAACAAGGCCTATATAAACAATGCAAATAAAGTACAGTGTGAGATAGTGTAAAATTTTACTAACAGGGTTCTGCGCTCACAGTATTCATTTTGACATAACAGGGAGGATTCATTGGTTGAGTCTTGGCATTCTAAGTTGTATTATTCCTGTGGGATAGGTTTTGTTCAGGTTTTGATTATCTATCTATCCATCTATCTATCTATCCATCTATCCATCTATCCATCTATCCATCTATCCATCTATCCATCTATCTATCTATCTATCTATCTATCTATCTATCTATCTATCTATCTATCTATCTATCTATCTATCTATCTATCTATCTATCTATCTATCTACCTACCTACCTACCTACCTACCTACCTACCTACCTACCTCAGGTACTGCTTTTATTCATTCCAGGTTGCCTTGGATGATATTGCACGAATCCAAAACTGTAATACTGTGCCTGGAGTGGTAAAAAGCATTTGTCATTTTTCAGCTCCGCATGGATAGCAGTAGCTAATGCTATGCTTTGCTGCAAAAATGTCAGAACACTTTGTCACTTTTATATCTTGGCCTAGATGGCCCTATACTAATCACCGATTGCAGACTCGCTGACTGGGGATGGGGCCTGCATGGACTGCAGGAGGACTTCCCGACTAGCCCCATATCTACGAGTGGGCCCTGCCGTAGCACTTAATGCAATTGGACCCACAGTGCGTTGTTGGGATGCGAAGACTGATCCTTCCTGAGAAGAGTCCTTAAATGGTTCACACTGTCCAACAAACAGACGCACCCTTCAAACATTCTGGGAGGAGGCCCTGGTTACTACACTCTGCACATTGTCAAGACCTCCCTGGATCACTACGACCACTCCCACAACAATACTTTGCCTTATCACCTCCCCATTGACCCTGGTTTGGAACAGGAAACCCTGATAAGACTTGGTGACCTGACCACAGATTACCATTTGTGCATCATTATTACCCTGAACCACCTCACCTACCGAGTTCTGCCCATGGACCCAGGTGGGTTGCCTCACCTGCATTGCTCGCCACCAAACCACACCCTTACTGTAGGTGACATTTTGCTGCAATGCGCCCTACCAGCAGGGCACACTGAATTTTGCAAAGAATACCCTGAGAGTGCTGGCAACAGCACATTGAACTCAATTCTGGGCTCCCCCATCTTGGCTTTTGGTGACTGGCCTTTGAGTCCCCAGTACGTTCCCTGCTCCCTCATTAGGCCAACGCATGCCTGGATCTGTGTCATAGAGGTAGGAACGCAAACATGGGAAAAGTATCCTGGAAAAAGGACCCAGCCACTGGGGGCAGCCCTTCTGAGCTTTCACAGGACGATGGAATCCCTGCCCTACACTCAGGATCTCCTGCAGGCCCCACTCTCCAGGACATTCTGCATGCCTCCTCCCGGGAGGTGATAGAGATGAAGATTGACAATCTGGTGTCAGACGTGAGAATCCTGAAGGACGACCAACATCAACTGGCAGAAAGAGAATTGGCGGGTATGACCTTAGATCTAATAACAATGAAAGAGCGAATTACAGACATGGAGAGTAAGACACACAAGCTTAGGGCAGAGGACGCATATAACAAGTTGAGATGCAACAAGGTGATTGGGCTGTCAGAGTGTGGTGAAGGGAATAACATGCTGACTTAACTAGAAAAATGGCTACATCAAGAAGTGGAACCAGAGGGTCTTATCCCGTTTTATACCCTGTAGAGAGCACATAATGTGCTTTTTGTGATCAGGTGTACATCCATTCAGCAGTTTTTGAGAATTTAAGGATCAAAACTAATTGTATATCTGGACAGTTGGTGTTCATATGTAATCTGATTGTCCAATTTAAAGTCAATACTAATTGGTTGGTTTTGGCAGCCTTTTCAAGACTCAAAAAACATGGTCCCTATGTCCTGAAAATGAATTAAAAAATATGTAAGGGGCAGGGTAAGCACACCCAGACCCCCAAAGGCATGTGGTGGGACCCCTTTTTGTTGGCTCGCCACAACATGGACAACATGCTGTGGCATAAATTATAGGACTCTGGGATATGGTCCCCATTGAAATGCATTGTAGTGAATGGCTGGTCTTGACTGTCACAAAAAGGAGCAAGTATAAAAGGTGATAGCAGATGTTATTTACAATATAAACCATTTGTTGGTGTACCATACTAGGTTTTGGAATTGTGATTTGTTCTAAAGTGATTTTACCCTGTGAAAAGTTCTGTCCTCTGCTGGGATTTCATGAATCATGTTTGAGGTAAAACAGTTTTCTCTTAAGATTTTCGTCTAGATGTTATGGAAGATGCTCAATAAGCTAAAATGAGAGCATATTTTCTGTAAAATGACATTATTTTTCTCAGCCATGCGAGAATGAAGTCTGACATTCTCAGTAAAACACAGTAACACATGCACTTCTAACAGCAGCCTATCAGTTGATTCCCCTGTGTTTTACTACAGCCTCCCAGAGTTTTCTAAAGAACAACTAGAGCTCTAACAGTGAAACATACAATAAAAGTGTGGCAGCCATGAAGTCATCTTGATTGAATCAAACTGGTCAAATTTAAAACATTTCATTTGGAAAGTGAAAAAAATTGGGATTCATTTTGTCATAGAAAGTATAGTCATTGCTGAGGAAAGCACACTTTTAAATGAGTTCTTAAATGTCTTCCTCATCTATTCAATTAAAACACTCTGATCTGCAGACTGAAACATGTGCTTTTCACACCAGCAGCACTGACAGTTAACTCTCTGGTGATCAACTGTAGCTTTACCCCAGTGTTCTAATGAGCAACTAGAGTGCTAGCAGTCTCAATTTAAGACAAAAGTGTGGCACATCTGAACGCCATCTTGATGGAATTGAAGTGGAAACCTGATAACATAATCTATTGCGGATACCACAGTATATGAAGAATTTAGGGGCCTTCATTAGAAATAAAGTCTCCCAAGATGGCCACCAGAGAAAAGGAGCCCAAATGTAGCCCAAATATAGCCCAAATATAGCCCAAACATAGCCCAAGTATAACCCAATGGCAAAAATGTGCAAAACACTTATTTTTTTTGTTGTTGCAATTTTATATAGCGCGGACATGACTGAAGTTTTACATGAGAACCCATCCATTTTGGTTTTAAACACTGGAAAATTAAGCAATTTGCCAACAATCACAGGATGTTGAGCAGATGCTCAAGTTCAACGCAGAAACTGGAACTTGATTTCCCAGTTACAAAGTCAGCAGTTCTGGCCATAATATCACATCCTCTCCCTTAAGTGCAACAAATAATAAAGTAATCAAATTGATAAAAAAAGCTTTGTCACTATTTGAGAATTGAAATGTGTCCTCAATGTAGTTTTTTAGAGCACTCATAATTTCTATGAGAAAAGATCCCCTCCTTTTTATAATTTCTAAAGAGAATGCTTTCGGTTTTACAGTTTAGATTCCTCCAAGATACCTTCAGGTGTGCCACACTTTTAAAATAAATACAAAATGTTACCAATCTAATTGTTCATTAGAACACTATGGGGAGGCAGAGGTAGGTGCAAGTACTTGGACAATACAGGGCACCGGGAAGGAGTCAGAGGCAGCAAGTTGACCTTGTTGGGCAGGCGGGAAGGGCAGTGGCAGCATAACGGACCACGGAGGGCAGGTGTAAGCGGGGTAGGGGCAGCAAACCAAACTATACAGGACAAGCAAGAGAGACTGTGGCAACAAAATGGACCATTTAGGGCAGAAAGTAGAGGCAGTACCTCTAAAATCAGATACATCAACAAAACTGTTTTTTAAGCCCAAAAGGGCTTTATTTTAGCTGTCTCCTGCCAAAAATCTCCTCTTCTTCAATGTAGGTCAACAGGGAAAATCAATTCCCCAATTTTCTTTTCAGAATCTCCCTTTTGCCAAGTTTGAAATGTTGGCATTTATGGAACAATGACAGAATGAATGGGGTAAAGACATGGGCTCTGACAATAGAGGGCTGGATGGATGTAGCAGGGGCACCAAACTGACCTTACAGGGTAAACACCGAGGGTTGTGGCTGCACAATAAATGGCACAGGGCAAGTGAGAGGGCAGTGCAGCCCAGCAGACATTGGAAAGCGATAGGAGGGGACAGGGATATGCATGCAGAGCAGTTGCAGCACAACGAATCATGGAGGGCAGGAGGAAGGGGGAAAGTGCAAGCCAGGGACCATGGAAGGCAGGAAGGAGGGGATGGGGGCCCGCACATGGCCAACAGAGGGCAGGGGCAAGAGGGCAGGGCTGGAGAAGCTGGCCATGCAGAGCAGGCAGGATGGGTACTGGAAGCACAACACACCATGGACAGGGATACCATAAACACTTATATATGGACAACGAAGGGATGGTGGGAGGGGGTATGGGGCAGCAAGTTAACCACATAGGGCAGCACAAAATCCCATTCAAGGCATGCAGGGGGATTAGTGGGAGCACAACGGTCAGGATGGGTAAGAGGGAGGTGGCAGGGGCATGAACAAAGGACCATGGTGGGCATAGGGGAAGGGTAGGGGCTGGACACAGACAGCAGAAGGCAAATGAATTGGTAGGGGCTTCATAACAGACCACGCAGGGAAGGTAGGAGTTGCATCACAGCAGAGAATGGAGGCAGCAGCAAAATGGAGCATGGAGGGCAGCAGGGAAGGTATAGCAGTTAAGAACTCAGCCAATGTAAGCCAGGGTGGAGGGGCAGGGACAGAAAGCAGACATCTGACCATGCTGAGCAGTCAGGAGGGGCAGTGGTAGCTTCACGAATACTCAGGGTAGACAGGAGTGGCAGTTTCAGCTCCATGGAACATGGTGGAGAAAAGGGAGGGAGCAGGGGCATGCACACAGCCATGGAGGCCGGGGAAAGCAGGGTGGGGCTGGTAGCTAAGCACAGAGGCTAAACAGGAGGACTGTGACAGGTAATAGACTCGGTCAACAGAGGGAAGGAGGTGTGGGCAGGAACAGAAAGCTAACTGTAGGGCAGTGGCAGCACATTAGACCATGCAGTGCAGGATGGAGGGGGCAGGTGCATCCAAAAAAGAGTAGGGAGGAGGGGATACGAGCAGTAAGTTAAGCATGCAGGGCGGGTGGGAAAGGCAGCAGCAGAATAATGGCCAAACACGGTTGGACTTAGAGGTCAGGAGCATGGCCTTGAACAATAGAAGGCAAGGACGAGGGGGGCAGGGGTAGCAAGCTTTCCGGGGACACGTCAACAGACAAAGACAGGCCAGGCCCTGCATCCAACCTCCCTCTGTACGTTACCATAGACATCTTACTTTATGTTAAAAAAAAAACTAGAAATTCACTGAAAAAACAAACGTTAAAGTGATGTTAGAGTTAGGAATTGTAAAATAATCTAATTCTACATTTTAAAAAAAACCTTAGAAATCCACGGAGAAAAAAGGTTAAATATTAACATATATTACTTTATAAACTAGATTGGCATTAGAACCCTAAAAATAAGTACAACGTGGCTCAGAATTATATAAAGCATCAAGCATCATTAATGCCATCACAGATACAGCTCCTTTAGGTGTAGCAAGCACATGTTATGTGCCATACCCTATACCATACACTTATCTGGTTCACATTAACAGTCAACCACACTCGTATTGGAAACCCTAATTGTACACAGTGTTCAATATGTATACAACTGTTCACAGAAAGACAAGTCCCTCAAGAAACTCAACGTCTGTTCTAAAATTAATGCCCTACTAAGGACAACCTTCATCTGTATCAAACACCTCACAGTCACAGAACCTTCATTGAGAAATTAAGTTGATATGAGTAGAAAAGTGGGTCCCATGAACAGGGTTTTCTCTACGGAGAGAGCTTACTCGGTACCACTCTGTTTGCAGACAGTGAACTCTCATGAGAAACACACCACAGAGTATTAAGACGTGTCTACTGAGAATAGTGCACACTCTATACAGCCTTTGTAAAAATAGACACTATTCACTGAAAATAACCAAGGGCTTAAGGTGTTAAGGATCATGCTTCCTGCAGCCTTTATACTGTGGTAAAAAGTGTACAGATAGACCCTTTTTCTGTAAGTGAAAGATGCACATGTACAAAGGTTAGTAACTGGAGCACCCAGTCTTCTATGTTATGTAGAAATTGTCATGCTGAGATAATTCTGTTTAATAACTCAATGCTGCTTTCAATACTTTATATCTACTACGTCAAATATTTGCCCTGTTGGACACTCTTTATGCAGAACCAAAAGTATTTGTGTAGAACATACAGGACAAAAGCCGCCAAATGTCACCTACACAGAGTTACTCTTCAATACAAATATTTATAACATGTTCAACAGCTTCACACACCTATGATTTATTAGAAGCACATGTATTTTGTAAACACTTACACCTATTAGGTGGACACAGGCTGTACACAATTAGGTAGAAAAGCAGTATGGTAGCTCCCCGCCACTATGTAAACTATAAAACAGACTAACACAATCTTTGGATGATGTCATCAGTGATGTCATCAGTGATGTCATCAATTATGTCATCAGTGATGTCACAAACGATGTCATAGAACATGGCATGAGGGATGTAATATATGATGTCATAAGCAGTGGCTTCCCCTGTATCCTACAACATTGTATATCTAATTAGTGCCCCACCTTGACCCTGGGGATGGGGTCCCAGGGGTCAGTATTGCCTCGGGGAGGGGAGCCTCATGCCCCTCCTCGCCTTTTAATAAATGTCCAGTTTGGGATATGGGGCCCCCAGGGCCTTTCTAGGCTTGGAGAGGGGTGCTAATTACCCCCTCATTAAAATAGTTTGCTCTGGGTAATGGGGTCACCGGGGCAGCAATGACTTGAAGAGGGGCACCAAACGCCCAATCCCAAATATTTAAAAAAAACTAGAAAAAAGTCTTCTCCCGGCGGCACCCAGAATGGAGGCTGGCAGGGCCACGGGGCACTGGGACTCCCCCAGGATCCCCCAATAAAAACAAAAATAAAGCAGGGGAAATTACTAATACATGACCTGCTTTCAATTCACTGCTTCTACCAAGGAGATCCCCATAATTCCCTTAATTGGCTAATTTACATATATGTTGCTTTATGTTGATGCCTGAATCTGGGTAGGGCACCACCAGTATATTTTTTAGATGTTGTGAGGGGCTGCAGCGACTGCATAGCCTCCAAAAAAGACTTAAAATCAATAACCCTGTGCTTCCTGACCCCAGGGAAATGTATTGATATTCTTAAGAAGTCACAAAGTTGACGTTTTTGCTATTTAGCTTAGAAATGCAGGGATTCTTTATGGTTGATTTTATGGTTGATTATGTGGCTTGAGGTGTGTAAAAAAACGAGACTGAAACAGGTTCAATGTTTTTTTTTTACTATGAATGCTTTGTTAAAATGTTTAATACCAAGCCCAGTAGCCTTGCCTTATATATTTTGATAGTAACTTACATATAAAAAACTCCTAAAAACTCTCAGAAAAAAACAAAGTAAAATAACAGTCGTAGTCAGATTCTCAAAAAACCCTGTGAAACATATGAAATTACATCACTGATGACAGCACTGTGCATGGCTGGGGCACCCTCTTTAGATACTAGGAGACCGCGGTGAATGTTCCAGTACTGGGGTACAGGTGCTGTACCCAGGTCAGAACTGAGGTGCACTATGTTAAGATTCCATATACCTCAGGAGTGTGATAGATCTATGAATGTTTCAATACTGTGGTATCAGTGCTTGGCACATGCAAAGGTAGCAGGAATCTGGTACACTAATTAAATGGATTTAAGATTCAAAGTGAAAATTGTTGGTATATTCCGACTACAGATGCAAAATAACGTGAAGTTCAATATTGCTCTAATTTTAGCATATTTAATTTTTCACACCAATGAAACATACCTTTGCTTGACAGCATCAGCTGGAGAGCCTAGTAGTAGAAGCGAGGGTGTGGACCACAGGCCCCACCTGTCATCGGAGTAGGTGCCTGCCAATGCCGCCAGTTCTACGCCCTGAGGCGATTTACTAATTTCACCAGAGACTCCCGCTGCGCGGAGAGAGCTTCGTAGCAGGAGTGAGGGGCAGACCACAAGCCCCACCAGTCATTGCGGCAGAAGCAGCTGAATCTGCCAGTTTGCACGTAGAGGCACTTGAATAACTTCACTTGGGGCTCCAACTGCGTGGAGAGCCTCATAGCATGAGTGAGGGGGCAGACCACAGGCTCCACCAGTCATCGTGGCAGGAGCCGCACACGCCGCTAATTCGCACCCAGAGATGCTTTAGCAATTTTACCCAGAGCTTCTACTGCCCTGGACAGCAAGGGGTGTGCCCGGGCGTAGAACGGGCAAAGAGCTGGCCCATCTGCGCCTGCCTGAAGCTGGATGAGGCTGAGCCAGTCCTCCCCTTTTGGCTCTTCATAAACTCTACGCCAAAAGACTTGTGGTGGCCACAATGCAAAAGGGCCCCACGCAGGTGAGTGTGGAGGGGTGAGCTTCTGTGCAAAAGCTGCACGGGGCTGTGGCTTCTCAGTCCCCAATGCACAGCTTCGAGGGTGCCTCGGGAGCTGCACTGGAAGCACTTCGCAGGCTTTCCAAGATGGCCGGTCCCACGTCTCACGTCGCCTCCACGGGTCTCAGCTTTGCTGTGGCTGTGGTTTGGGCTGTTGGATGTCTGGGAATCCAGTTCTTGTCGATCTCTGTCGCTCGAGCTCCGGCGGGAGCTGTAACAAAGCAAACCGTAGAGCGCTTGATGGTGTCTGCTTGCACAGGGTGGTCACTCCTTGACCACAAGGGAGATTCTTCAGTCTTCCACGTCGAGTGGGATGTTGAAGGGTCCAGAGTTTCGTTTCAAAGTTTCAGTCAGGATTATCTAAAGTCTATGGACACAGCTCCTACCTTTATTACAAATCAAGGGGCTGGATTACCTGCTAGGTCCCTCCTATGGGTGGGACCCAGGAAGGGGGTGGTTAAACCCCTTTCCCTTTGTCCAGTTTCACGCCAGAGCCAGGGCTGGAGAGCCCCAGCACCGGTTTGGACTGGGCTATGCATGAGGAGCCTTGTGCGCCCCAGGCAGTGCCTAGTTTCACTCGCCCTGCCTGCTTCAAAAAAGGAACTTGTTGATGTTGTTGTTGAAAAGATCCTCTTTTATGCGTATTTTTCCGTGTATCACTGGTCTCACCTTCACTGACACTCGAAGAGGACGGGGTGTCGGAAAATGTTATAAAATTATTTGAGGATCTCCCCTAGAATTCTTTAAGATGTCTACCTGATTCCGGTCAGAAGTAGAAATCCAACTGTAAGTATGGATACACTTTTTCAAAGGTGAAATTCTTTTTATCCTTCTCGAATTGATTCCTTTTTTGGTTAATCATGTAGTCTTTAAATTCTGATATCTCTTTATCAACTTTTTCTAATAGGGCCTTCGAGTCGGTTATCAGTTGATTTGATTTAATCTCGGATTCCAAAATCTCTATTTCCTCCAATTGCTGTTTGGATATCCTCTGTGCAGTCTCAACTGTAAGGACCATCAGGTCTCTGCTGCATTTGGTCTCTATAAAGCTGTAACCTTTTTTATAGATTGGGTCCTCTGTGAATATCACAGGGACGTTTATTATGTGTATCCCTCCAGTTATTGTTCCTGCCCTCAAATGTTGTAATAAAAAATGTCCATGAAGATCCATTCTTATTTGTTTTTTCTTTAGTCTTAGTAATTTGTCCGCCTCGTTTAGATTTTTTGCCAAGGCACTCAAAGAGGCCAAAGCAAAAAGAGGGGGGCATCTAGAAGTTTTTCATGTGCTCCTCGCTGTATGCAAAAGTTTGGTTTTCTGTCATTCTACAACACACAACCTAAACAAAATCCCATTTTTTCCCAACTAATTATTCTTTAATGCGGACAATTGGAGGAAATAGAGATTTTGGAATCCGAGATACAACCTACAACCATGGGAAATGTCTACTTGTCGCCAGACTTACAAGACCTGAAAGTGTCACCAATATATAACTTGTCTAAAAAGACATTAACAAAAGAAGAAAGTAATATACTTGAAAATGGACTTTGGCTCAAATTCATCAAACTGGAACTAGAGGGTTTGGGACTTTCCAAAATGTGGTCTGATCCTTTGGCAACGTGTCAACTTATTTCCAAAAAGGCACTAGCCCAGGCATATTGCGACAGCAAATTATTGTCGCTTTTTAACGAACTAAAACCTGGGTCATTGACAGATTTCTTTATGTCTTTTAAGGCCACCTACAGTTTTGAACCAACCTTGGATAAAGTCCACCCTCCCTTACTCAGGAAATTATACTTGCAGTGGAGACATGGGTCCCTCCCCATCCGATCATTTACAAGCAAATGGAACAAGGATGCAGTTGGTATCTGCCCAGCATGTAGATCCTGTGATGAATCTGAACTCCACATTCTCTTCTTTTGTCCTGCTTATCGAGAGACCCGTAAACAATGGATAGCCCCACTATGCAGAAACCTGGGATTTACAAAGTGTGTGGCTGCCTTTAGAATCTTGAAAACCAATCTGACTGATTATATTGTGTTTGCGGTGGCCAAATACTTGGGTGCTATCTGGATTATCAGGAGGAAATGCCTTAGGGATGGCAATTGACTTTTTTCATCCTCAAGTAATTGCAGTATAATTTGTGATTGTCTTTGTGTCCAACCCTTATATTTATACTGTACAAATTTTTACGTAACCACATTTTTAAAAATGTTTGTTTTTATGTCTTTTATGGTAAATGTTTTACCGAAATAAAGATCTTTTGAAGTGAAGTGAAAAGGGACTATCATTCGTCCCCTCAAAAAATACAGATTTTTTAAGACTTAAAACCAAGGCGATTGAATTCTGCCACAATATTAGACTAAAGACATTCTTTTCTGATAATCCCATGGATTTATGGGCAAAAAGGAATATGAATATTTGAAAAATAAAAATCTAAGGCTCCCCCTGTTCTATGTTCTTCCGAAAGTGCATAAGAACGAAACATCACCACAGACCTATAGTTTCCGGATGCGAATCACTCATGGAACCGATTTCTAAATTAGTCGATTTCTTCCTAAAACCATTCATGTGTCAAGTTAAATCATTCCTAAGGGATACTACAGATTTCATTAACAAATTAACAACAATTGAATTTGAAGAAAACACACATTATCTTGTTACATTAGATGTGGTATCATTATATACCCAGATCCCCCAAGAAGAAGGCCTAGAGGTGGTCGCATCATATCTGGAAAGTAGAGAAAGACCAACACAAGTACCAACGGACTTTATCATGGAATTGGCAAGCTATGTCCTGAAAAGAAATTATTTCATCTTTAACAGTGAATTTTTCTACCAAGTCAGGGGAGTCGCAATGGAGTGTCCATTTGACCCAGAGCTAGGCGTGCTATTCATGGCTAAATACGAAGACAAGTTTATTTATCATAAGAGCCCCTTTGGTGATTTTATCACAAATCGGAGTCGTTATATAGACGATGTTTTCATGGTTAGGACCGGAAACAAGGAAGATCTAATCAAATTCCATGAATGGCTCAATAATCGGACACAGGAGATCAAGTTCATTCTCAATTATTCCAAAACTAAAATGTATTTTCTAGATGTTGAGGTTTATCCTTCAGAAGGAGGCCTGGTAACAACGCTTTTTAAGAAACAAACAGACCAGAACAAAGCCCTGCACTTTCAGAGTAATGACCCCAGGAATTTAAAAGAAAACTTGCCTTATGGGCAATACCTCCGAATAAGAAGGAACTGCCATTATAAAGATGAATATATCCTTCATGCCACCAAATTGACAGAAAATCTGAAAGATCGAAGGTACCCGAAAAAATTGGTCAAAAGGGCTATGAAGTGAGCTTGGTGGACCCCTAGAGAGGTCCTTCTAGAAAAAAAGAAAAGAGCCCCATTTGAGAGTATTGTATGCGTATCCACCCATTGTCCAAACTCAAATTGCCTAAAGAGAATAATTAACCAGAACTGGCATCTTGTAAAAAAACTTGGATGAGACATTGAAAAACAGGCAGCTGTTTGCTTTAAAAAAAGATCGCAGCATTGTGAACCAACTAGTGCGTGCAGCCTTGCCTCAAAAGAATCAGGTTACAGTGAGATCATTTGTCGGTTTACCGCCGATACAAGGACACCATAAATGTGGGACGTGCATCTGCTGCGCCACAACGGAAGAAGGAGTTTTATTTAAATACATCGCAATATATTGGAAACATGAGGCTTTCACTAATTGCAAATCACGCAATGTAGTGTATGGGACAAAATGTCCGTGCAATATGCTGTACATTGGCAAAACAAATCAAGAAATAAGAGCAAGAATCACACAACATAAACCAAAAATAAAAAAGAACATCCAAACATCACCATTGGTTAATCACTGGTAGCTGAAGAACCACACAGAAAGAGATCTTAGATGGTCCGTCATTTCTAAAGTGGAACAGGACCCCAGAAGGGGGGACATTGAAGAAAAGCTTTCCAGAAGAGAAGCAATGCTAATAGTAAAGTTTAACACAGCCATGGATGGCCTTAACGAAATGTCGGAAATCTATACATTGAGTTGAAGTCTGCAAATATCCTTTTATGAAAGAATAGGAAGCCAGAATATAAATAACGTGAACCACCTTCACTGTGACAGGTTACACACACATGTGTACAAAAAAAGTAAGCAATATGTGAACTGCTCCTCAGGACATACACCTTGTGATTATGATATATGCTAATCAGCAATGCATTTTTATAACAATTCCTCAATTCTTATAATAATCTGAGCCACCATTTAAGGTGCATTGCTCAAAGCATTGAGTATGAACATAACTATAAAGATTCCCTCTGCAGTGTCCTTCGAGAGAGACACCAATAAAGTTAAGTGAAATTATAACCATTGCCCATTATACCATATTTTTATTTGATGTTCTTGTAGAATAGTGCTTTTCGCGAATGGACATGGAAATATACCATCAAATTGTGCTGTTCAAGATATCAGCAATCCTGTAGTATGCGCTCTAGTCTATGAGCGTGAACGCGATGACGCGTCACGCTATAGACAGGAGCGCGAGACGCGCGCATGCGCAGGAGGTGGTTCGGTGAGGGCGCGAACGGGGAGAACGGCAGTTGGTGACCGGAGCTGTCGCTGTGCAGACGCTCGGCGCCCTTATGCTCAGATTCTTTTGTTATAGATGAAAATAAAGAATTCATACACCTACAGAGCCTCTGTGTACAGTGTGGGGGCAAGGAACATTACATTGGCGACGAGGCTGGGACCACGAACACCAGGGAGTGCAGTGGTCAGGAGTAGGCACTCCACAACAGCCCCACACCAACCAGCAGAAGGACAAACAGCAACAAAGACGAGCAGAGGGTGTGGCAGTAGCGGAACAGCGCGATAAATAACCAAATACAGCTCCAACAACCAGGTCAGTGCCGGGCTAGGGAAGGAGAGCACAGCCAGCACCCTGGCAGCCAAAGGCATCACCCCCAAGACAGAGGAAGGGGCACAAACCGACAACCCCACGCAGGCTATAAGGGACAGCACCCCAGGTAGTCCCAGAGGGCAAGGTAACACGGCAGGGAGTGCAGGAGCATCCGGTGTACCCATTCAACACAGTGCCCAGGTGGTAGACCCCAGAGGCGAGGCCAGGATGGCGAGTCAAGCGTCGGCTCTGATGGCCCCCGTCCCATTCCTGCCTAGACCGGGAGAACCACAGCTAAAATGGGAAGATTGGAAGGAATACTTTCAAAACTATATTGAAGCACTTGAAGATGAAAACGAAGGGGCATTCACCCCGGAAAGGAAGAAGAGACTGTTACTCCACAACCTGGGCCCGGAAGGGGTGAGAGTGTTTAAGAACCTGGTGCCCAAGGAGAGGGGAGCGACTGAAACAGACGTCTTTAAAAATGCACTGGATGACTTGGACAGCCATTACCGTCCAGCAGTTTGTGTCTCCATAGACAGGTATAATTTCCAACAGAGGAAGCAGGAGGCTGGCGAATCGATTGATGATTATGTGGCGGCGCTCCGACGCCTGGCCATCACGTGCCAGTACGGGGGTCTTCAGGAGGAGTATATCAAAGACCAGATTGTCATGCACACCACATGCAGGGCTGTCCAGGACAAACTTTGGGCGCAGAGCGAGACATCGCTTAAGGAAGTTGTTGCAATGGTCAAAAAGGCTGAGATGTCAAAACGTGGTGCTGAAGCAGCCAAACGTGAGAGCGCACCGAGACAGATGATTAACAAGATAGATGAGGCACCCCAGCCCAGCAAACCCAGAGGGATGTATGGAGACCAGAGGAAGGACTCGAGATGGACAGGGAAACAGACGGTCCGCCCTGGCCCAGACAACAAGTTTGCGTGTTACAGATGCGGCAGCACGGCACATTCGGCGCAGGATAAACGCTGTCCCGCGTTCCGCGCCAGATGCTCGTTTTGTGGCCTGGTCGGCCATTTTGAAAAAGTATGCCGCAAGAAGGGGAAGAAATCCACGGTCAAGTGCGTCGATGCGGCCGCAGCGGACGTCAGCGAGGAGGACGACCTGGAAGACGACGATTTGGTGTTATGCATCGAGGACCAAGTGCTAGAAGTGACGGGGAAGCGAAGAGATAAGCCTCGCACGGACATGCTGATAGGGGGAGTGAAGGTACATGTGGCCGTCGATTCAGGATCCCCTTGGACCATCGTGCAAAGATCCATATGGGAAGAAGACTTTGTGCCTGTGGTGGGACCAGACCTATGGCCGCCGGACATCAGACCCATCTCGTATACTGAGAACGCCATTCCACTGGTGGGGTGCCGAGACTTCACATTCGAATTCAGAGGGAGGTCAGCCACGTGCACCCTGTATGTAGCAGAGAGAGGTCCTTCAGTGCTGGGGTGGAGAGACGCAGGAGATCTAGGAATCATACTCAACCCGGGTGGAAAAGAACAGATTCTCTTGACGGACGAGTGGCCCCTCACGAGAGATGAAGATTGGAAGTCTGCATACCCCAAAGTCTTTGATGGCTCAGTCGGGAAACTGGACAAGTTCGTCCACAGAATGGTCCTCAAGGAGGGCGCAGTACCAGTGGTGCACAAAGTCAGGAACATACCCATATCCACCAGCGGAGCGGTACAACATGAACTCCTGAGGCTGGAGGAGCAAGGCATCATAGAGCCGGTGGACAGTGCGGAGTGGCTATCCCCCTTGGTAGTGGTCAAGAAGCCCAATGGACAGGTTCGTCTCTGCGTTGACCTCCGCGAGCTCAACAAAAATCTCATTGTGGAGAGATTTCCCCTGCCTAGAATCGAGGAGATGCTCGCCAAGACGAAAGGTGTAACTCACTTCTCCACCATAGATCTCACGTCTGCTTACTATCAGATTGAGCTGCATCCATCGAGTAGGAAGTACACCACCTTCATTACACCATTTGGGTGCTACCAGTTCCGGAGGATGCCCTTTGGCCTGGCATCCGCAGCGGCTGTCTTCCAGAAGCTGATGCATCGGCTGTTCAAGGACATTTCGGGGGTACAGTACTTTCAGGATGACATCCTGGTGATGGGCTCTTCCAAAGGAGATCACGACAGAAAGTTGCATAGAGTTCTGGAAGTACTACAAAACAAGGGGCTAACGGCGGAATGGAGCAAATGCAAGATTGGGACCCACTCGGTGACATACTTGGGTCATGAGATCGGCACACGTGGAATTTCACCCAAGGAACGAAACGTGAAGGCCATAAAGGATGCCAAGGCTCCCAGCTCCAAGGAGGAAGTGCGGTCATTCCTTGGGATGGCCGAGTATTATAGCAAGTTTGTGAGACACTTCGCCACCAGGACATACAGAATGAGGCAACTCATCAGAGACAAGACAAAGTTTGAGTGGGACTCAGAAGCGCAATTGGAATTTGACACGATCAAAGACTTCATCAGCCATGCCGTTCCATTGCAAGGGTATGTCCCCTCGGGCAAGACTGTGGTGACAACAGATGCCAGTGATAAGGGCTTAGGGGCTGTCCTAGCCCAAGTGAGGGATGATGGAGCTACTGAAACGATCAGCTTTGCTTCACGTGCGTTGTCTCCGACGGAGCAAAGGTACAGCGTCATTGAGAAAGAGATGCTGGCAGTCACCTGGGCTTTTGGCAGGTTCCGGCAGTTCGTTTGGGGCACAAGATTCAAGCTTCAAACTGATCATAAACCCTTGATCAAAGTCCTGACTTCCTCGGGTCATGAGACGGCGACCCCGAGAATAGCAAAAATGACTCTGAAGCTGCTCGATTACACCTATGATGTCGAATACCTGCCAGGAACGCAGAATAGGGTCGCGGATTATCTCAGCAGAGCTGCGGCGTTGGAAGTGGCGCCGGAGGATGCCCTGGATAAGGAAGAGATGGTGGCAAGCATGGAGGACCATGAGAGGTCAATAAGTATCCAGGAATGGGCGGCCGCCTATGATCAGGACGTGGAAAAGGTTGAGATAAAGAAACATCTGACGTCGGGCTGGCCTGACAAAAGGAAGCTCACCGATGGAGTACGGAGGTTCTATGAAATAAGAGAGGAGCTGTCCCTGAGTGACTCGGGAGTGTTCATCTACAGAGGTGAGAGGGTCGTGCCGCCAGAGTAACTAATACCCAGTTTACTAACTCTACTTCACGAGGGCCACCTAGGTATTGTAAAGACCAAAGCACGTGTCAAGCAAATGTATTGGTGGCCAGGCATGGATGTCCACATTGAAAGGCAAGTAAGGGAGTGTGGCCAATGCCAAGGCGCTGACAAAGTGCTGAGACCACTCCGACCGGCCTTGGGGAAGTTTGACACGCCACAGGGCCCCTGGGAGAACGTGGCCATCGACATACTAGGGCCTGTCCTGGACGGAAATGGAGTGAACAAGTATTTATGTGTGGTAATAGACAAGTATTCCAAATGGCCTGAAGTGGACATTCAAGAATCCATGGATACTGACACGATTCTGAAATTCCTGACGACGGTATTCTTAAGAGAAGGCATTCCCAAAACGATCCTCAGTGACAATGGCCCGCAGTTTGTCTCGGACAAATGGATTAGGTTTATGAGGAGGAATGGGATTGAGTCTAAACACACGGCAGTATATCATCCTGCATGCAATGGTCAAGTGGAGCGGTTCAACCGCGTGCTAATGGGCTCCATACAGGCGGCCATCACGCAGGGAAAGGATTGGGAGACCGAGGTGATGAGTATGCTGTGGGCCTACAGGATCACCCCCACGGCTGTGGGGTACAGTCCATTCCAAGTGCTGAGAGGACGGCATCCATTCACCCGGGACAATGTAGTATGGAGGGAGAAGACCATCACTAGCAAATGGTCCCCCGCGGTGGTTCAGCACAACTTGGAAAAGGCCCAGAAGATCTATGCCGCAAACTATGACAAACGTCGAAATGTGAAAGAGACAGAGCTGGAGGAAGGAGAGTGGGTCAGGGTTAAACTCCCTACCCTACAAAAGAAAGGTGACAGCAAGTATAGTCAGCCGTTACAGGTCAAGGAGGTGCGAGGTAGGGCAGCCCTCCTCAGCGACGGCAGGGTGTGGTCCCAAGACCGCATGGCCAGAGTAAATAAGATAGTTGTATGGCCCAAGCTGGAGGAGATAGAGACACAAGTGGACTCCCATGAATCCAGGCCTCAACCAGAGCAAGGTGATGAAGTCCTTCCCGATGGAATAGGAGAGGACAGTGAGATGGAATATTCCAGCACAGGGTTTACAGCCAGAGATGGTACACCGACCGGCGTAACCCAGAGTGGAGATCAGAGAGATGGAGCGAGATCAGGCGGAGAAAGAGAGGTGGAAGAGAACATGCCGGTAAGACACACCCGTAGTGGCAGGGCAGTCACTGTGCCCTCTCGATATAGAGACTTTGAAATGAGTGGACATTAACCATAGGCGTGTTAGACATGTGTGCCAGCCAGAGAACATTGGGGATCATGGACACACCGTAGAATTGGAAAAAAGTTATTTTGTTTATTGTTGAAAAGGGGAGATATGTAGTATGCGCTCTAGTCTATGAGCGTGAACGCGATGACGCGTCATGCTATAGACAGGAGCGCGAGACGCGCGCATGCGCAGGAGGTGGTTCGGTGAGGGCGCGAACGGGGAGAACGGCAGTTGGTGACCGGAGCTGTCGCTGTGCAGACGCTCGGCGCCCTTATGCTCAGATTCTTTTGTTATAGATGAAAATAAAGAATTCATACACCTACAGAGCCTCTGTGTACAGTGTGGGGGCAAGGAACATTACAAATCCTACGGTATTCATTTATTTAAATAACGAGCATACGAACTACAGCTCTCAATGATCCACACTTCTGCATTCGTCACAAGCTTTATATGCGCATGGCAGCGTCACTACGTTAGACGATTTGATCGCGGAGAATGCGGAAATGAAGACGCGTTCTGACGCGCTAGGAGAAGTGCAACTGCAGAAGGTAAAACAATGGCCCGCCTAGGTTTTACAAGCGATTCACTGTACGATGACCATAGCACTGTGTCTAATGGGACCCTACGTTTTGATTACAGAGATCCCCCACCACAACTACAAAGCAGAGGATATCGGACTATCCTGCTGCTATTGACAAAAGAAAACAAGCATTGGAAATGCAATAGGTCTCGCACCATTAGAGTTAGTGCTTTTAGAATTGTTTATGGGTTTTTTTTGTAAATGTTTAGCATTTTTGTTTCCTGTAGCCAATGCTAAAGTATTACAAATGAAAAAAGCCATAAACATTTCTAAAAGCTCTAACTGAAATGGTCTGAGAACTATTGCACTGTGTGAGGGTGAGGGTGAGTGTGAGTGAGGGTGAGTGAGGGTGAGGGTGAGTGTGAGTGAGGGTGAGTGAGGGTGAGGGGGTGAGGGAGGGTGAGTGAGGGTGAGTGAGGGTGAGTGAGGGTGAGTGAGGGTGAGGGGTTGAGGGTGAGGTGTTGAGGGTGAGTGAGGGTGAGTGAGGTGTTGAGGGTGAGTGAGGGTGAGGGTGAGTGAGGGGTTTTGGGTGAGTGAGGGTGAGGGGGAGTAGTTGAGGCTGAGTGAGAGTGAGGGTGAGTGAGGGGTTGAGGGTGAGGGGTTGAGGGTGAGTGAGTGAGGGTGAGGGGTTGAGGGTGAGTGAGGGTGAGGGTGAGTGAGGGTGAGGGGTTGAGGGTGAGTGAGGATGAGTGAGAGTGAGGGTGAGTGAGGGGTTGAGGGTGAGGGGTTGAGGGTGAGTGAGGGGTTGAGGGTGAGTGAGGGTGGGTGAGGGTGAGGGGTTGAGGGGGAGGGGTTGAGGGTGAGTGAGGGTGAGTGAGTGAGAGTGAGGGGTTGAGGGTGAGTGAGTGAGGGTGAGGGGTTGAGGGTGGGTGAGGGTTTGAGGGTGAGGGGTTGAGGGTGAGTGAGTGAGGGTGAGGTGTTGAGGGTGAGGGGTTGGCGATTCTAAGGTGGCCCCTTACTGCAAAACTGGTTGCGGAAATCCTGGTGCATGAGCTGGACTGCTGCTGGGGCGCATTGGTGCTGTTACAAGGGTGTAAGTGCAGCAAAATCACCCGATTGAGCGCTGGGCGCTGCGCATCTAAAATGACGGCAGCGCACTGAGGGGGAGACTTCCACCGGCTGCGGCAACGGGAGATGTGCACTCTGTTTGTGAGCGGCTGGGAGGCGATTCGGCGTGCAGACTCACAGCGGAAAACTGCGGAGGCGGCAGTCCTGGGGGAGAAGTCTGGAGGGCGAGATCGCCTTAACCTTCCTGTGGTGCACTACGCTCCCAAGATGGCAGTTATGGGATGCGGGCGGAGGCCTGATGCCGACGAAGGTGAGAGGCAGACCGAGGCGGTGAGGCGAGGAGGTGCTGAATGCTGGAGTTTCTTTGTAGCTCGGGACCTGGTTCAAGCAGCTGTAGGGACCACCAGCAACCAGGTTTGATGTCCTTGCGTGGCAGGCCGCGTTGTTTGGGGGAGCACGTTTGGGTGAGGTGGCGAGCCTGCGAGTATATTGAAGTTACAGTAGGAGAACGGGTGCGTTTGCCTGTGCTGGATTTTATTCATGCAGTCAGGATTAGCACGGTCGGGCAACTCATGTGTGGGATAAGAGAAGGGCGATCCAGCACCGGGCTAAGGGGGAGCGTGGCAATTACAGCACCGGGCTAACGAGGACAGATCCAGCACCGGGCTATGGCAGAGGAGATCCTCCGGACCGGGCGGGGTAAAGAAAAGGGGAGCCAGCAAGAGGATAAATAAACGGAGACCTCGCAAAACCGAGTTAAAAAGGGGAGAACGTTATATCAAGCACTGGAGGTAAAAAGGGGGAAACATCGCGAAGGTTAAAAGGGTAAGATTTAGTAAAAGCGGTGCAAGTTTGAGTAAGAATAGATCATCCAGGGCAGCTAAAGGAAACAAGACGGAGGGAAGAGAGGGGAGGGGGGAGGAGAAATGCGTCTCGGCCGGAGCAGGGGGCGGAGCAGGGAGAGCGGGCTTTGGAATGTAATTGACACGGCCGGCCGGTCGTGAAACTGAAAGCATGGCCGGCCGGCCGTGAAAGCCTTTGATGCGGCAGGGGAAATGCGAGACGGCGGGAAGGGGTGGGGGCGGAGCGGGTAAACAAAGACGGACGTGCACGCGCTTTTAAGCTCAATGCGCATGCGCATTGAGCTTAAAAGTCACGGGCACTGCAAGGAATCGCCACGATTCCTTGCAGTGTGGATAAAGAGTGGATAAGTCCCAATACTCTCGCTTGCTCGATGCGCATGCGCATCGACAGGCGAGACCTAAAAAGAGAGTACCAGCGGATTGCTGGAACCCAAGTAAGTGAACGTCTGAAGATTCATAGATCATACGTAAGCAGCTATCTTGCCAAGACCAGCTAATAGTGGATTTTTGTCACTGACAGGTACTCCTATCATAACAACTTAAAGAGCGAGAAAGACGGGTGCCGCACTTAAACATATTTATGTAAGTCGGTTTGATATACTTTAGTTGGCAGTAGTGAATAGCGGTTGTACATGGTTTGTAGAGATATGACAATCCGTCTTCTGTCTTTTTGATCTAGTTTCCACCCTTTGGTCGTATTGTTTAACAACAGCTTAGGTAAGCGTCCTGAATATATGCCAGAAGCGCAAAGAGGTACCAGTGGGCACTGGAAGTGTATATAAGAACAATTTGTTTTTGTTTTGCAGCTGCGTGGTCCTGATGAGAGCTCTTAAACAAGTCAGAGTTCGGAACGCTTAGACCAGTTGTTTTCCAGCTATAGGAATTTAAAACAAAGTTTAATTGCTTTGAATTGGTTAACTCATGTGCTGTTATATTTTGTACCATAGCTGGTGTTTCAAATAATAACGAAAAAGTGTTGTTTTGTAAATTGTAATTTATAAGGTGTGTGTGAGTGTTGAATGTTGAATGAAAGAAAACGAGAGCATGAAGTGAGTATGGAAGTGTAGAATGTGAAATGTGAGAATTTTGCAAAGAATAGGATTTTGTGACGAGGAATAATGTTAATAATGTGATGATATTTGAAGACAAATGTTTAATTTTGTTATGTGAAAAATAAAAGAAAAAGAAAAAGATTAATTCTAGACAAGAAAAGGAGTCTCAGGTGCATGTTGTTGGATTTTCAATATGTTCTCCTAAACTGAGAGTATAAGTGATGTAGCAGTACTGGCAGTGGTACAGTTTTGTTGTGAAGAGAGGCTTCGCCTTACGTCTGAGAGTCCAAACCCAGTGGTGTTATTAGCTACAATTAATTTTGGTAGCAGGGGTGCCAACCTGTTGGATAAAATCTTGCTGTAAAGTTCTGCATCAGTGTTCAATAGTGATAGAGGTCTATGAGAGAAGCAATCCTCAGAGAGTTTCCCTGACTTAAGTAGCATATTCTGGCTGGCCTCACTCCATAATACCCTCCTTTGCCAGTTCCTTGAATAGATTGATCAGATGGGGTGTCCTGATAAGCCTTGTAGAATTAGACCGTAGGCCATCAGACCCTGTTGCCTTTTTGTTGGGCATGTCTTTAAGAGCATCAACGTTTTCCGTTAGGCGAAGGGGAGCCAGCAGCCTTTCTCTGCCCGAGTCAGTTAGCCACTTCATTGCTATATGGGTGAGCTTGCTGTTTCTGTTATGTTGGGATCACGCTTGGTGTAGTTTTTTGTAATAATCCTTAAACTCTCCACTGTCTTAGGTTTGCTACCTACTAGAATTCTATTTTAGTCATATATTTGCGATATATAATTTTTACTTCTGAGGGTGTGTGTTAACCTGGCAAGTACTGAGCTGGGTCTGTCACCTTCAGCATAAACCCTCGCCGTAGCGTATTTCCCCAGGTGTTTAACCTCCTTGTGCGCTAGCTCATTGAGTTCATCTTTGTTTGACCTAATGAGGGACAGTATTTTAGGGTAACCACCTTCCTGATTTATTTTTCTAACGCTGCCAACGTATTTTCCACTTTCCTTAATTGTGTTCTGATTGACTAACGTACACCCGCATGTTTCAATATGGTCATACTTCTGATATAAGCCTTCAATGCTCCCATATAGTGCTCATTTTAGGTACTCTCCCTATATTAGGCGTCGAAAAACTCGTCTTTCTATCTTGCCTAGCATATCGCGAAAGTCCAATAATGAGTATTCTAGAAATCGCGTTGTAGGTCCCCTATAGACAACTTTAGCGCTACGGGGGAGTGGTCAGAAGGAGTGCGAGACATATGTTTACATTCAGTTATAAGGGGCAACAGTTCCTACAATGCCTTCAAATAGTCTATCCTGGTGTGGCTATCGTGTACTGAGGAGTAATGTGTGTATTCGTTGCCCAGGGGTTCGCAGTGTCGCCAGATATCTGCGATTCCCTCCACCTCTGCCATGTCAGCTATTGCTTTCGCAGCATTAGATGGGAGTCTCTGGGGACCTTTAGATCGCTATAGCTCTGGATTTTGTGTGCAATTAAAATCGCACACCCAAAGTTGTGGTACAACTGAGTGCCGCATGGTTTTGCCTTGAAGGGAATGATAAAACTGGGGGTTATAATGATTTGGACCATAGAGGCCAACTAATAGCACATTGAAGTTATCTTTATAGCATCTGGCCAGAACATATCTCCCCTCCTTATCCACTTCAACCTCCTGTACTTGTAATCCAGAGTTCCTGCACCCATATCAACACCCCTCTGGTGTGTGTGGTGAACCCCACGGTATGCATGTACCCCTCATTCTTTTTAATGACAGCAGGCCTGTGCCTGGGGAAGGTGTGTCTCTTA
Source organism: Lissotriton helveticus (assembly GCF_964261635.1). NCBI lineage: Eukaryota > Metazoa > Chordata > Amphibia > Caudata > Salamandridae > Lissotriton > Lissotriton helveticus. The sequence goes on from NC_136069.1 coordinate 919,812,345, forward strand.
AACCATAGCTACAGCCACCAGATGTCGTTGTAGGTAAGCCACCACTTCCGGATTTTTCTGTGGTCGTTGAGGCCCCTTACATTCCATGGCATGAATTTTATATGGGAAGTAGTATTAGATGTATGCACCGTTGGCATAGTCTGTACTTTGACATCTTGTGTCCACAAGGCTAAACCATTCAAACAAACAATATATTCTACACATATGCAGTCTAGCTCTGCTTGCTGCCAGTCTAACTATGTTAACACCGACCTCAACCCCCACCCACGCCATGGCTCATCATTGTAGCATGGCTTGACTTAAACATCTGAGCCCCGCCCTTCCCAAAAACGAAACAGAACCAAATGTAACTTCCTCTCTTTGTGTATTACGCTTGAGGGCAGTGGTTGCCCACCTACTTGTGTCTACTGATGGCCTCTGTCAGCCTTCCAATAGAATACTATCCAGGTGAATATTGTTGCTGACGACTATAATTACTGCAGTTTTTCGCCTCTGACTACAATCAAAAATCACTCATGACTCTCGTGCATTTTTATGACCCCCTGGCACTAACATTGTAACAGCTTGTACCTCGTTGTGACATAAATTGACGCATGCTTGTCCTGCACGCTATAACTATTATTCATTTTCCAAATGTTACAAGGGGGCTCTAGTACTGTCAGACTGATTAATCAGAGGCGCCTCTTGTATCACCATCCTCTCCCCCTAGCTTCTGTGAAAGTTTCTTCTTGGTGTCTTTACCATACTTTTTGAGTGCTTGCTGTAGTTCTTGAGGGTCATTGTATATCTTGGCCTTACCATAGAAGGACACTCCTAGTCTGGCCAGATATAACATAGCATATTCAAGTTGCAACTCCCTCGGTTTGCTTTTCACGGGCGCAAATTGCTTGCGTGCTTTCTGCACCTGTGGGGTGAAGTCCGGTACAAAGTCAACTCCGAGCCTTCGTATTTCAATTCCCGCAGCTCTCTGGCGCGAGGGAGCCCCAGGGGGCGGCCTGGGGGCAAGTGAGAGGTGGGTGTGCTCAACTATGAAAACTGGCGAGAAAGTCTCTTGTCCCACTAGAGCCACCAGGAGATGCTCAGTGAATGACTCCATGTTGCCCATTACTGTGTATTCCGGGTAGGCCTAGTATGCACACGTTGTTGTGTCTGGAGCAAACTTTCAAATCTTCTGCCTAAATGTGCAATGTTGCCAGTAGTTTTCCCATTTGTTTCTGTGATGTTCGGGCTTCGACCAGCACTTCCCCCACCTCAGACATGCGGCGCTGTACCATGTCCAAACTTTCAGTATGCCTATCCACACATGCTGACATGTGTCCATTCTGTACTATAGTGAGTCAATCTTACCATATATTGAGGCAAGACTTTGTTGCATAACTGTTAATATTTGTCTTATATCATCGCCAGCCTCTGCAGCAGTGTCTCCATGTCCTGGTGTGGAGGATTCAATATCGTCTTCTCGGTCCCCAGTAGTTTTCCGCCTTTCAAAAGTGATCTTGGGATGGGCTCTATCTGTTTTCCCCATGACTACATCAAAGCCATACTTCCACTGGAGGAGGGACCACCTCTACTGAGGGCCATCCAGTCGCCTTACCCCCTCGTAGTTCAACAATAAGCGTCTCGCACTGTGAGGTCCTGTCAATGAGACACGGGCCCTTAAAAGCTACACAATTGCTGGTTGTCAGTAGGGGAGAAGTGTTATGGTGCCTCCCTGCGATCACTCACCGATACTGGGAATCGGTGTGCAGACGGCTCCACAGCATGGGGCTCAGCTAGATGCCCCACCCTTCCGTCCAGGTATTTGCTGGGGGGACTTGCGGCCTCTCAAACCTCTTGTCTCTTGCTTTTGCCATGCGGCCCTCAGCTGCAGCGCCCCTCAGTTCTTCCCTAACCACGGTCGCAGGATCACAGGATCACGCACACCAGCCTCCTCCGCCCAGGCCTTCGGCTTATGGGTAGCCCAGCTCTGTCGTCTCTCTCCAGCCGCTGTACGCGCACCTGTAGTCTTGATCTCCCCCGATGCGCTGCTCTCTAGCCTTTGAGATGGGTGCGCTAAGGTTAGTTCGAGATCCTCAATTGCAGTACTCAACTGTCCTGGTCTTTGCGCCGCGCTGTGGGCTTTCCATTGCATTTGGCCGTAACCAACTTGGGGAGTCAGCAACAAAGTATTTTTGGCTTGTTCTGGACTACTGACACACCATCCCCTATGTACCAGTCAATATTTGCCCTGGATGCAACCTGATTCCTACAGTATATTATATGGGCAGCTCCGGGAGCTAGATCAAGCTGCGGCCATTGTGGTGCTAGGCAAGCTCCCCCATGCTCTTGCAGGGTTGATGCAATTGAACTTGGGGGCAGTGGCATTGTTACTGGAGAGATGTTATTACGATTGATGGTAGGGCAGGGCTGGCTTCAAAGTCCAGGTTCTGCCTGATGATTCTGAATGGTCGTGGGCGGTGGTAACACCCCATAGAATAGGGTACAAATCGTTTGGAATAGGTGCTACTCCATCTAGGAGTGGAAGGCCATCGGGGGGTCTTTTAATTTGGGTGAAAGTTGAATTGAAGGTACAAACTGAGGTGGTAGATGTAAATTCACCCGATATATTAGTGCTTAAGATTACCACGCGCGAAGGGAAAAAACTATACTTAATAAATGTCTATAATAGACCAACACCTCTATCCAAAGTCTCGCCAACACTAGCCACATTAGATTCCTTTTTAAGTGGGTTAGATAGTAAAGACGATCATGTTATTTTGGCAGGTGATTTAAATTGTAATTATGAACCAATCCTGGGGCTCAGTGATATTTTTGAAGAGGAGGATCATGCAAACAAAATCCCTGCACTAGAGAACGCCAAACCGATTAAATGCTCAACTTTGGCAGTTCAGTTAACAAACCTATGTGCGGCTTACTCTCTCAGGGCCTGTAATGGACGCTTATCGTCTGATACCCTGAAAAAACCAACTTTTAGTAGAAATAACTACTGGAGTAACTTAGACTTTGTAATTGTTTCTATTCCTATGTGGCATTATATTCAGGATTTTGAGGTCAAGGATAGAACAGAAAGTGATCATTTTCCACTAAGTTTATTAATAGAAGCATCGTTGTTGCAGGGTGTTGTGGGAATATCGCTAGCAGACAATGGCGTTAACACAGAGATACATGTTAGCAATATTAGACGAGTCCTCAAATGGCCATTGATTTTGGATCACGATGAGATCCTGGTGGAGATATATACACTTTTTGCAAAGTCTTTAGATTCATTTGTAGGTTTTAAAGATATAGAAGGAGCCCTATTCATTTTATGTCTTTGCACAAATTATTTTTTAATGATTTAAAAATGCTTGTAACTAAAATGCCCAAAAAAAACCAACAAAAAACACAGAACCTGTCCCATAGTAAACCATGGTATGACGGAATCTGTAGGGAATCTAAAAAGGTTCTTATATTAGCTATAAAATCTAATATTCCATCTGAGTTAAAAACTGCTAGGAATAATTATAAGCAAGTACAAAAAGCCTCCAAAAAAGCTTGGGAGGAAGAACTATGGGCCGATATGCTGTTGGCTGTTAAAAATAACGATAATACTGGTTTTTGGAGGTTGGTTGCCAATGGGAACCACGTAGGGAGAGTGGTCAAAGACGTCCATTTGGACGAATTAACTTGGGTCAACCACTTTACCAACCTCTATAAAAAATATGATGATACAGGAACAGATGTGGATGCTCCATGTCTTGAATACCTCTCAGAGTGTGTGGGCTTTACAATAGCCGAAACAGAGTCGGCAATTAATTTAGTAAAGACAGGTAAAGCTCCAGGTCTGGACAAGATCCCGGGCGATCTCTATAAACATGATTTATTAATCTGGGCACCATATATAAACTACTTGTGTAATATATTATCCCTTTGCTTAGATTTCCCTGAAAGTTGGCGTGGGGCAGAAATTGTTTTAATCTATAAGAAAGGGGACCGGACGGACCCCTCTAATTACCGGCCAATCAGCTTGATGGATATCCTCCAGAAAATGTATTCACAACACATATTAACTCGTGTCAGTGACTGGATGGATGAGAATGCAATTTTAACGAAATTCCAAGCTGGGTTCCGTAGTAAAGTCAGCACAATTGACCAGATATTTAGATTCTGCTGTCTTTACTGGAAATATGTACACATCAAAAAGGGTCACCTATACGTTGCTTTCGTCGATTTGAGAGCAGCGTTCGATTTAGTGCCTCGCAATCTCCTATGGAAAACATTGAATGCTGTAGGATTGCCAAATAGCCTTTTGGTTCAGATAAAAGAACTACACAAAAGGAACTTTGCGAGAATCCGATGGGGTCTCAATGGGGAACTAACCCAAAAAATCCCTATCGAGCGCGGAGTTCGTCAAGGCTGTGTTTTGGCCCCCACACTTTTTTCACTCTTTGTGAATGACATCCCTAAACATCTAGAAGGATGTATAAACGACTCACCAAAACTGAATGGTGAAAGGGTGACATCATTGTTGTTTGCTGACGACACTATTTTGATTTCCCAAACAAAAAGAGGTCTCCAAGCACTACTTAACTCTTTTAGTAGTTATTGTAGGAAGAAAGGCCTGGAGATAAATGGGAATAAGACCAAATGCATGTCCCTCAATCCGCAAAAAACAACCAAAGGATGCTTAACTCTGGATGGAACCAAATTGGAATCGGTTTCGCACTTTTCATATTTGGGTGTTACTTTAGATTCTAAGCTTACTTGGAGAGCCCAAAGGGAAAAAAGTAAGCTATCATTTATTCAGAATGTAAAGCAATCCTTAGAAAACAAAGCTTGAGCACTAGTAAAGTGGTGTCCCCAGTAGTTGAATTATTCAAATTCAAGGTCCAACCGACAGCGCTGTATGGCGCAGAAATCTGGGGGCCAGGGTCAAAAGACTCCTTTCGCGTTTTGGACAATAACTTTATGAGGAGTCTGGTAAGGGTCCCAAGAGGTACTCCTTTAGTACCTCTCGAACTAGATCTTAACATCAAAAGAACTGACCATTATACCATAATCCGTCCATTGATGTTATGGGTTAGACTATGGAGAGTGCCCGAACTACAGGATTACAGGGATGGTTTAAAGGAAATTATGGAATACAGTAATTCTTTAACTATCCCATGGATAAAGCATGTCAAGATTTGGCTTACTGAAATAGGTTTAACTAATTTCTGGGAAAATCCGGAACTTCTACCGCCCAATGCAAAATTGATTCTAAAAAGGGCATTTTGGAGTTGTATGGTTAGCAGGGTAACAAATGCTTCGGTTGCTCGAACTCTGGTAACAAATTTTCTGAGCTTTAAGGACGAGCCTTTATTCGAGACTTTTCTCGATGAGATAGAACCTCCCCTAGCCAAAACCCTTTTTCTAAAACTTAGGTATGGCAATCTATTGACCAAAACAACTTTAGCACGATGGTCAAGAAGGACAAATGATCCGTCCTTGAAGCTGATGAATTATGTACCATGTGTGACTGCAAACAGATTGAAACCGAGGCCCATATGTTTTTTTTTTGCCCTGCTTATACAATACCCAGAAAAAGATGGATTAAACCACTATGCTTACTGTTAGGTTTGCGTCTATGTAACCAGGCTCTAAGAATACTCAAAACTAACACTAACCAAGTAATAATATTTAGCGTTAGCCGATTCCTACATTCAATTTTCTTTTTAAGGAAAAAAAAGGGACAACAGTTATAAATGCATGATGTATATTCCCATAATCGAGCCAGCAGATGATCCCCTTAAAGGGAGTTTATTTGGTAAATTCTAAAGGATGTGCTTAATTTTTATAAATATATGTATACGTACATTTGTTAAAAATGTTGTATATATGTAATGTTTTGTGCTTGACTCTTTTATGGCAATTCTGCCGAAATAAAGAAATTTGACTTGAATGGTCGTCTTAGAGAGAGTGGGTCTTATAATGCTGCTCTCATTTTGTGGCAGGGTGGGCTGGCTTCTAGACCAAGCTCGGACGGAGAGTTCTAAGGGTTCGGCATGCTCCTCTTGATACATGTTGGTTCTGTATGGAGTTGGTTATGGCGGAATTCCTCTTGTATAAACCCCCAGGGGTCAGCTGTTTTGTACTATGTACTGAATGTGCAGGTTGTTCACCCCCCACCCCCTTATAGCCTGTAGTGATGCCCGTTCAGATGCTGGGTCCGAGGCTGGATATGTTGGAGCTTGAGGCTCATTTTGGTCTTGTTGTGATGTTGCATGTTGTTCAGTAAGTATCGAGGATCCTGGTTGCCCGGTTGTAGGTGGATTTTGTTTCGCTGTGGTGGGCGTGGCATTTAGGGTCCTAGGCTGTTTCGGACAGGGAGAGCAGCGTGTGTATCGGGCCACTGGACGCGACAAACGATTTTACCGTTGCGATGCTATATGGAAGTGGGCCAGCCAGGTCACGTGGCTTTGAGAGGGGTGAGAGCGGCAGCAATTGTAAAGGTAGCGAAGGGGTCTGCAGGTCTTTAAGGGCAGCATTGCTTCAGTAATGAGCAGAGCCTGCATCCTTATGAAAGCTGAATTTTGTGTTGAATTGAAAAGAAAAGCGTTGACACAGTTACTTTGGATTTCCTCCCGTTGTTTGACACTGAGTTGATTTCAAATAGGGGCCTTCTCCTTAAAAGTTTTGAAGAGTTGGAATGCCTGAAACTGATTACGACAAATGACATTGACCTGGTAACAATCCGGAAATTGGAAACCGGAACATTGACTAGGGTGAAATTTTATTCTAAACTCATTGCTAATCTTGTTGTGAAGCAGTCTGAGTTCTTTCAAAGTCGAGGGATTGATGTTATTCCCTTCTTGGGGGGCTCACGAATTGGTACATTAGCAGGGGGAAGTTTTTTGTCTCCCCTTAATCGACCGGGTGGTCTGGCTGGTTTTGACGACCTAAAAATTTGTGTCTCTAAAAATACACGTCTTGTGTCCAGTGTAAGTCCCCCCCCAGTTATTTCCCTCAAAAATAATGTTGAGGAGAGCGCTCAATGGAATTGGTTACCTGGTGTCCTTTCTAATAGGACAACAGATAACATGATTTCCCTTTCTCATCTTTAGTTGTGACTTAAAGATATTATCGTGGAATGCCGCAGGTGTAAAAAACAGCCCAGATAAACTTCAGTTCCTTCACTCTTTTGATGCTAGCGTGATTTGTCTCCAAGAGACTTGGTGTGTGGATAGAACTCCTGTTGGAGGGGCCTATATTTCTTTGGAAGGTGGAGCCATTCCTTCCAGGAGAGGTCATGCCAAAGGGGGCATTGCTTGTCTCTTATCTAATCGGATTAAGTGGAACTTCACCCACCATTTGGATCCAAGTAATCTTTTTCAGGTGGTAACATTGTTTGGTCATGCTGAGATTGAGGCGGCCAAATCTATTACGCTGATAAATGTTTACATCCCCCCAGATGCTTGTTATAATGTAATTGTGAAACAGGTCTATTCTCACATAAAGAGTATCAAGGCTAAAGTACCTGCAACCCACATAATTTTAGTGGGTGACTTTAATTGTAAGGTCTCTAATTCGAGTCTAGCTCTGTTCAGAAACAAATATAAAGAGGAATCATTACAGATTCCACAGGCTCTTTTCCCTGGTAACATCAAAACAGATAAGAGAGGGAAATTGTTTCTGGAAGAACTGGCTGAACTGGAGGGGATCATTGTAAATGGTAGACTTCCCTCTGACATTCCAGCAAGTTTCACTCACAAAGCAAATCAGGGTGAGTCCATTTTGGGCTGTAGATAATGATTCTTTTTATCTTTTAAAAGATCTGATAGTCACCAAAACCCTAAACAGCAATCACAATGTGATAACTCTAACTGTTAATATAAATCCACCTAAAACGGATCCATGGTCGCTTGATGGTGGCCTGGTTAGTTTCGGCGGTAAAACAGGGAGATGTTTCTGGAATACAAGGGCCATAAGGGGCTTGTCCATTGTATTGGATAAAACTGTAAAAGAACTCCCTAGTTGGAAAGGGTCGGAAATATCGTATTTTGCGGGGTTTATGAAGGAGGTAGTCCTGGTCGCAAGAAAATCTAATTCGCATAGAAATACGAGTCCTGTTCCGAGCTCCCTACGCTTGCTTAATAAAGAAATAAACACACTGGTTAGGGAACAATACTTGAATAGGTCTACAGAAAGGTCTCGTAAAATAACCTTACTAAGGAGAAGGAGAAGTAGAGTAAAGTTAAAGATTAAAAAGAGAGGGAAGACTCCTTATGGATAAAGTTAAGGGAGGCTGTAAATAGAGGGAATGTAAGACTATTTTGGTCTCTTATTGGTGAGGGTTGTGGAACAAGAATCAGGTCCCTTCCTCCTCCTATTTCCGAGAAAGTGTGGGTGGGTTATGTTGCGCAGTTATACGCTATGGGACTGTTGAGGACGACAGAAGGTTGGGCGATGTCGGACCGTTGTTTGAACCGCCCTCTGAAAAGATCATCGAATCAGCCATAAAGGATTTGCGCTCCTCTGGCGCCATGGGCCCTGATGAGCTCCCAGTTTCGGTGTTAAAACAGGATGCCGAATCATGGAGCAAGATACTATTTCCAGTATATAGATTCTGCTTCCTACATAGAACTGGTCTCCCCTCTTGGAGGGGGAGTATATTGGTACCCCTGTTCAAGAAGGGGGATAGGAACGTGCCCCAAAATTATCGACAAATAGCTTTGCTTGACGCTATAGGGAAAGTATTTGCGAAATGTCTTTTAACACTAATCTCTGACTGGGTAGATGGGGGTCAGTTGCTGCCATTGGAGCAGACGGGTTTCCGTAAGGGTCAGAGCACAATGGATAATCTATCCGCCTTGCAGATAATTTTGGATAAATACATAGGGGCCCGAGGTGGAAGAGTTTATGCTGCGTTCATAGATTTCTCCACAGCATTCGACAAAGTCCATCGCCCCCTGCTGTGGAGGAAGCTATCTTCCCTCGGAATGCCCTCACTGCTCTTGGATTTAGTTAGGGATCTCCATTCTGATACCTGGTGCAGGGTTTTATTGGGTGGCGAAAGAGGGCTATCCCAGGCGATACCCACTGTAAATGGATTGAAACAAGGATGTCTGTTAGCGCCATTATTATTCTCCCTATACATTTCTGACTTACCTTCGTTTTTGTCTTCAAGTGATGGTAACGCCCCAGTATTAGGGGGCTCTCCTATTGTCTGTATGCTATATGCGGATGATATCCTGATACTGGATTTAACACCGAAAGGCTTGAAAAATCGTCTACAAGCACTTTACGCATATGCAGAACATCATCACCTGAAAATAAACGTAGCAAAAAGTAAAATCATGTGTATGGCTGGTAGGAGAAAGACGAAATATGAGAACTTTAGGTGGATGGTGGGAGGACATAGGCTGGAGGTGGTGAATTCCTATGTGTTCTTAGGGAAGATAATATCTTCCAATTTGAGCGATAAGGATCATGTTGCTAACAATTCTCGAAAGGCTCTGGCTCAGGGTAAAAGTCTGAGTGCTTTTTATTGCGCATCGGGGAAAAGACATTTCCCTTATTTGCTAGAGGTTTTTCGCGCAAAGATTTCAGCATCCCTGCTCTATGGTGTTGAACTAATTGATTTGGGGCAATGGAGTTTTCTGAATACTGTAGAGGGAAAAATTATCCGACAATTAGCCTGAGTTAACCGCCCCTGCACAGCGGCTGCCCTTAGATTAGAGTTTGGAATCCGCAGTAGTTGGGTGCAGGCTTTAGCAGGGATCGTTCGTTGGGTGTCGTGCCTGGCCCGGGGGGACTCAGGGACTATGCGGAATCTTATGAAAAAAGAATTGTTGGGAACCTTAAAAGAACACTCTAGAATTGTGAGCAATTTTAGAAAGGCGGTTGAATACCTGCAATTAGATGAACTAACTTTATTCACATTGTCCCCAGGCCAGTTGAAGGCTGTTTTAAAACTGGCCACTTGGAAATTGAGTTTTAGCCTAGACAGGGAGGCAATTCTTGCAAAAAAAGGCCCTTTCCCATTTCTTGACTCCTGCCTATATAAGAAAAATGCAACTGTATGTTTCTTGGAATATACCTCACGGTATACGGCATTTTTGGTTCCTCTTGAGGCTGGACCTTCTTCCTCTAAATAATTTAACATCTAGATGGTATGGGTCCCCTGCAATTTGTCACCTTTGTAATATGTCCACCCAGGATATTGTACATGTCCTCTTTATATGTCCAGCCTTGCGGATATCACGTAGAAAGTGGTTTAGACATATATGTTTAAAATTGGGTCTCTTGACGGCGAGTTCCTTTCTGAATGCTTTGTACAATCCGCCCAATGAAATGTTCTGTTTTAATATATTTAACTTTTTAAAATGTTTTCTAGATATTTATTAGAGGGCTTGGGAATCAAATGCTTGTCAGTATTTGTTTTATGCAAAGTTTGTGTATGTACAAATAAATGTTGTATTTCTTTTATGTGGATCTCTTATGAGTTCCAAAACATAAATAAAGAATTGAATTGAATTGAATGAGTTGAGAGTCGTTGATGGCTTAAGCCGCTTGATGACGCCATGTCTTTTATTTCAGGCTCAGTTGCAATTAGTGAGGAATGGACACTATGTTGAGCAATAGAGCATGTATTTAATCTCTTTCCTTTTTTCCCCCTGGCCTGGGGGGAATGGTCACCCTGGTTTTTCCTGACCTCATCGGCGGCCAGACAAAAGGGTGGCGTGAAGTGCTGGAGCTAATAGCCTTGCGATGGAACCGAGTCGACACCGCTGCCAGGCAAGGTTTAACGCTCTAGGGCTCAGGTGCTTGGTGCTTGACAGGACTGCTTGCTGTTGGTCCTTGTTCCAATGTCAAGGAAGGGGAAAAGTAATTTTCTGATTGACTGGAAGTGGCCAGCACCTAGGCACACCAAAGTAGATTATAGTATGTGGCTTTCATTCAAGAACATAAATTGCTCTCATACATTCAGAGGCAGGTTTTTTTACTATTGGGCAGCAGCAACGGCAATTGTTGAAGCACATTCTGGTAGCCTGGATTGTCTGTCTGTTAAAGCTTAGGAGAATGTACTAATTTATTAGATAATTGGGGAAGGTGCGAAATGGGGGATGTATGCTCTAGAAACTGTGCTGGATTAGAGAGGCCAGTCACTGCAGCTTGACCCTAAGAACTCTTAAATCCCAGCCCTCCAATCAGAACAGCAGCTTGCATTTCCTCTGCAGTGATCTCATATCGTGATTGGGATGATTTGAAACACTAGTATCCTTGAGAGAGCGAGTCCAGAAGGCGTCTGCTCATTGGTCACAAAAGTGTGCTGGGTTAAGTGTCACTCATTATCTGCAAGCCCTGATAATTATTCTTAATGATTGGGATGGGCAAAATGTACCAAAGGTGGTTGGTTTTGGTGAGACCTGGTTAAGTATGGTTGTAGTGCCTTTGAAATATATGTCTGGGAGGAGGTGGATAGAAAAATCTTAGTAGGGTAGCCCTTACCTTGCTAGAGTTCAAGCTTCCAGGGAACAAACGGAACAACAAAAAGTGTACCCACTCTGGGCCATGGGCTATTATAATTTATTCTATAACAGCTGGATTAAAATCTGTATTTCTCCTACACCTATAACCTGCTTTATTCATAAGAATTTGACAGGACTCATGATCTCCTTCCGCTAAAGGTGAAACCCCTACCATGGTGTAGGGGGTACTATCCAAAACACTTAAACATTGAGGTGTTTTGGCAAAAGCAGGTTTGTTATTATTGTCAATATAAATAAGACCATATATGGGTGAACCTAAAGAGTCCTGTGGGTGACCCAGCAAAGCAGAAGGGCAATCAGCCTGTAACTTATGATTATTATTACTGCCCCCCCCCCCGGCTGAACCCAGTTTTTTAAAAGATTGATTAACAGCAGTAGATAATGACCCCGGAACACAGCCAACATTTTGAGACTGATTAGAGGCTGAGTAGCAAAGGACACTCAATTTTCTCTCAAAGGAATTGGCCTTGGCTGCTCCTAAAAGAGAGAAAAGTTGTTCTTCAATCTTCCTCAAACTGACCAGAATAGCCTCTATAAAGCGACAGGCAGAAGATTTGTTATCCTGGGATAGAAACCATCCAAAAAAGATTGTATCCTATCATAGGTCACATGACTCAATTGGGGAGAATCCTGCTGTTCGATATTTTGAGAGTGTCTTGAGCGAGCTGAGCATTGTTTCTTACTCATTTTTATAGGCTCCACCCTTTTAGTCTCCCCCCTCTTTAAGTTTCGCACTTTCAATCCCATCAATATTCTGCACAACAGTGTTGGACTCGGTGTCAGGTTGACTACAACCAGCAATGGGGGATAATGGAATTTCCAACACTAATGTCTGAGACACCTGCTGAGCTTCTATCGGCGATCCTTGCCCGCCAGCCGTAGGGAGAGGAGGAGGCAAGGAAAGGGATAGCCTTTGCTCAGCCTGCTATTTTTCTTTATTTATAGCTCCCACCGCCCCCTGCAATAAAGTCTAAGATGGTACCCTTGGATAAGGGCATGGGGTTCATTGTCTTTCGTTTCCCCATCTCAAATAAATACTTTAGTCCACGTTGATTAAAAAAAGCCAAAATAGAGTTACAGATGCTACAGTTAAAAAGATTTCACAGTACTTTGTGGCCATCACAAGTCTTTTGGCATAGAGTTTATGAAGAGCCAAAAGGGGAGGACCGGCTCAGCCTCATCCAGCTTCAGGCAGGCGCAGAGGGGCCAGTTCTTCGCCCGGTCTACGCCCGGGCGCACTCCTTGCTGTCCAACGCAGTAGGAGCTTTGGATAAAATTGCTAAAGCACCTCTGGGTGCAAATTAGCGGCATGTGGGGCTCCTGCCACGATGACTGGTGGGGTATGTGGTCTGCCCCCTCACTCCTTCTATGAGGCTCTCTCCATGCAGCGGGAGCCCCAAGTTAAATTAGTCAAGTGCCTCTATGTGCAAACTGGCAGCGTCGGCGGCTTCTGCAGCAATGACTGGTGGGGCTTGTGGTCTGCCCCCCTCCTCCTGCTACGAGGCTCTCTCCGCGCAGCGGGAGCCTCTGGTGAAATTAGTAAATCGCCTTAGGGCGCGAACTGGCGGCATTGTCAGGCACCTACTGTGATGACAGGTGTAGCCTGTGGTCCGCCCCCTCACTTGTACTACTAGGCTCTCCCCCCTGATGCCGTCAAGCAAAGGTATGTTTCATTGGTGTGAAAAATAAAATATGCTAAAATTAGAACAATATTGGACTTCGGCACGTTATTTTGCATCTGTAGTCGGAATATATCAACAATTTTTACTTTGGATCTTAAATCCATTAAATTAGTGTACACGATCCCTGCTACCTTTGCATGTGCCAAGCACTGATACCACAGTATTGAAACATTCATAGACCTATCACACTCCTGAGGAATATGGAAACTTAACACACTGCGCCTCAATTCCGACCTGGGTACTGCACCTGTCCCCCAGTACTAAAACATTCACTGAGGTCTCCTAGTATCGAGCCATCTAAAGAGGGTACCACAGCCATGCACAGTGTTGTCATCAATGATGTAATTTCATATGTTTCATAGGGTTTTTTGAAAATCTGACTACAACCGTTATTTTAACTTATTTTTGGTGAGAATTTCTAGTTTTTTAAATGTAAGTTATTATCACAATATAAAAGGCAAGGTTACTTAAACATTTTAACAAAGCATTCATAGTAAAGAAAACATTAACATGTTTAAGTCTCGTTTTTTTACACACTTCAAGCCACATAATCAACCATAAAGAATCCCTGCATTTCTAAGCTAAATAGCAAAAGTTTCAACTTTGTGAATACTTAAGAATGTCAATACATTTCCCTGGGGTTAGGAAGCATAGGGTTTTTTAAGTATTTTTGGGAGTCCATCCAGGTGCTGCAGCCCCTCACAACATCTAGAAAATATACTGGTGGTGCCCTACCCGGATCTAGGCACCCCCATTTAGCAAAATATATGTAAATTAGTAACCCTGGGCATAGTTCGCGAAGTAGCGCTACGAGTAGCTACGCGAAGTGCACTTTGCACTGCGTGAGTCACACGTAGCACTATGCAAAATGCTTAGTACCTTGTTCGCACTGTGCAAGATGGCGTTTTCAATGATTGCACAGTGCGGACAAGCATCCAGCACTGTGCAATCATTGAAAACGGCATCTTGCACAGTGCAAGCTGTAGTTTTCTGTCGCTCGAGTAGATTTCTACTCGAGCGGCAGGTTTCTCAACGCGGACTGGTAGTTTCTCATCGCGAGCGTGCGCGACCACTCACAATAGGAAACCTGACCTCCCCACATTGAGAATCTCGCCTGGAGGTTTATTTTCCATGTTCGGGATCGGCATCTTGATGTTGCTGATCGCGAACGAGGAAAAAGTCTCGCCGGGATGTCATTTTGCTTGCTCGCGGTCGCCAACTTGACGTTGAGGACCGCGAACAAACAAAGAATGACCGCTGCACTCCGCTCCGCTACGCGTTTTTGCACAGTCCTATGTGAAATTCGCATAGTGCGATGTAGCAGAAACTTCGCAAACTACGCGAGCGTAGCGTAGTGCTTTGCCCAGGGTTGTAAATTAGCCAATTAAGGGAATTAGGGGAAGCTCCTTGGTAGAAGCAGTGAATTAAAAGCAGCTCATGTATTAGTCATCCCCCCTGCTTTATTTTTGTTTTCATTGGGGGATCCTGTGGGAGTCCCAGGGCCCGAGGTCCTGCCAGCTCCCATCATGGGTGCCGCCGGGAGAAGGCAATTTTTTAGGTTTTTTAAATATTGGGGAGGGGGCGTTTGGAGCCCCTCTCCAAGTCATTGCTGACCCGGTGACCCCATTACCCAGAGAAAACTATTTTTAAAGAGGGGGATATGTAGCACCCCTCTCTGAGCCTCGAAAGGCCCTGGGGGCCCCATACCCCGAGCTGGACATCTATTAAAAGGGGAGGAGGGGCATGAGGCTCCCCTCCCCGAGTCAATACTGACCCTAGGGACCCCGTCCCCCAGGGGCAAGGTGGGGCACTAATTAGATATACAATGTTGTAGGCTACGGGGAGGACACTGCTTGTGACATCACATTTTACATCACTCATGCCATGTTCTATGACATCATTTGTGACATCACTGATGACATCATTGATGACATTACTGATGACATCACTGATGACATCATCCAATGAGTGTGTTAGTCTGTATTATAGTTTACATAGAGGCGGGGAGCTACCTTACTACTTTTCTACCTAATTGTCTACAGCGTGTGTCCACCTAATGGGTGTAAGTGTTTACAAAATACATATGCTTCTAATGCATCATAGGTGTGTGAAGCTATTGAACACGTTAATAAAGACAAAAAAGGATCCCCCTAATTTAATTTCAGGTCCAAGAGGAGGAGGAAGAAACAAGTAAAAACTGAAAGAATACCTCTAGCTGACTTATATTTCTTTTAAGTATAGCCAATGGCTTAAAAGCTCCCCACAAAAAAGAAAGAAAGATTTACGTTTTTTATAATGAAATACATATAGAAATAGCAATATCTTTTGAATAGCTATAGTTTATTATTTTTTGTGCGTTATTTTTCACTTTCAAGAACAATAACAATTCATTTATAAACATGTAAAATTCTCAATAGCATAATTGGATAATGAAATTCATTCACATTACACAAATAGCAAAAATAAGGTCAAAGACAGATCAATCATTATTACTACTATACCCCAGCCCACTCATACATAACCACAACATACTCACTCCATATCATACCACTCATTCACCTAGCATACACAATGTGAAGTAAAATTACAATTTAACAAAAACCATGGGGGTCCGGCAGTGATAGAAACTAAACAGATTTTTTTAAACTAAAGATCATTTCATAAATGCATTTCTTAAACAGTGCGTCTAAATCCCAGTATAGTTTCGTTGTCACATGCATTGGTCACAATTTTCTAATTATGTCTTCACTGAACGGATTCCCAAAAAGAGATGATCAACGTACGTTTCGGTGGCACATACATTCTTTTGGCCACCTTCATCAGGACAAATATATTAAATTGTACTGAAGTGCTAAAATCTAGGAGCCTGGGTATCTGAAAAAACAAATGCTCAAGCCTAACTGTGGCTTTTATGATCCAGGGCCACTTAATGAGAGTTTCATAGTCCTCTTCTCAATTATTCGAAAGTTAGAAAAGGGTGCTGCGCGGGCCAAAACGTTTCATCAGAATGCAGATTTAAGTCTGTCAATCATGGGGCGTTAGCCACTTGGGGTTTAAAGAACGTGCTAGGTGCATAATCTTAGACCTCGTGGAGATGCTTGTGCTGATTTTATCCAAAGTCTATTGAACACGTTATAAATCTTTGTATTGAAGAGTAACTCTATGTAGATGACATTTGGCGATTTTTGTTCCATATGTTCTACACAAATATTTTTGGTTCTGCATAAAGAGTGTCCAACAGGGCAGAGACTCTATGTAGTAGATACAAAGAATTGAAAGCAGCATTGAGTTATTAGACAGAATTATCTCAGCATGACAATTTCTACATAACATAGAAGACTGTGTGCACCAGGTACTAGCCTTTGTACATGTGTATCTTTCCCTTACAGAAAAATGGGATATCTGTAAAGTTTTTTCCACAGTATAAAGGCTGCAGGAAGCATGATCTTTAACACCTTAAGCCCTTGGTTATTTTCAGTGAATAGTGTCTTGATTTACAAGAGTTATATAGAGTGTGCACTATTCTCAGTAGGCACTTCTTAATACTATGTGGTGAGTTTCTCATGAGAGTTCACCGTTTGCAAACAGTGTGGCACAGCGTAAGCTCTCTCCATAGAGAAAACACTGTTTATAGTACCCACTTTTCTACTCATATCAACTTAATTTCTCAATGAAGTTTCGGTGACTGTGAGGTGTTTGATACAGCTGAAAGTTGTCCTTAGTAGGGCATTAATTTTAGAACAGACGTTGAGTTTCTTGAGGGACTTGTCTTTCCGTGAACAGTTGTATACATATTGAGCACTGTGTACAATTAGGGTTTCCCATACGAGTGTGGTTGACTGTTAATGTGAACCAGTTAAGTGAATGGTATAGTGTATGGCACATAACACATGCTTGCTACACCTAAAGGAGCTGTATCTGTGATGGCATTAATGATGCTTGATGCTTTATATAATTCTGAGCCACTTTGTACTTACTTTTAGGGTTCTAATGGCAATCTAGTTTGTAGAGTAATATGTAAAAAAGAAGCTTGGATGGTGTCATCAGTGATGTCATCATTTATGTCATTTGACATGTCATCAGTGATGTGATAAATGATTTCATGAGTGATGTAATATGTGAGGTCACAAGCACTACATGGCGGGCGCAAGTTATAGTTAGTTCTGTGATTTCTTTTTTTTTCGAAATGCTAATGGTCTCACTGACAACTATAACATTACTTTAACCTCTGGTTTTTTCAGTAAATTTCTAAGGTTTTTGAAACAGAAACAGCTTTTTATCACACCTAAGTATTATGTCTCTGTTAGAAATTCAGTTTCTGGTTGGCAGAGGTGTGCACCATGTCCAAGTAGGAACCACAATGCTAGTCAGGGTAGGTCACAACACATTCTAAATCATCCTGTGTTCACCCTCTGGTAGCTTGACACAGAGCAGTCAGGATTAACTTAAGAGGCAATATGTTAAGTATTTATGCAACTCTTCATACAATAACACAATGAAAACACCACAGGTTAGAAAAATAGATTAAATATTTTATAAGTAAAACAAGACCAAAATGACAAAAATATATGTCATGCTGTTGGCCAGGGAATGGTGCTCTCAGTTTAGTAGTGGAGGTACAGACATCACGAGATCCGTAATCATGGCAAAGAGGGTTAGTTGGGTGGGGCGCTGCTTAAAATCCATCTCAGGGGATTGCGTGGTGGTAAACCTTAATAACCAGGTCAGTGCTGAGAGATTATTCTGGGATGCTTCTGCTGTGACAAACAAGGGTATTAGACCGCTTCCCCTGGGGTTCTTTCATCCACCAATCAGGCCGTCTAGGCCTTTTTTGTATTCCTCAGGTCCCACATCGGGAACATGTCCCCCGTAATAGTCAACAGCCACTAGGGCACCAGCCCAACACCACCCCACATTATAGAACCACACAGGAATCAGTCAGGGGGGCGGATGGGGGTCTCGCGGGTAATCCCTCAGTCTCTCACCACAGCCAGGCACCTATCCCGGATTTAGGTCTGTCTAATCGTTTCTCTCCCCTGTCCCCGATGGAGTTGAACGATTGACTACCTGGCGGACCGGGTGAAGAGAGGGTTGAGGCAGGCATGCACCCACCGGTATGTAAATTTCTGACATGGAACGTGGCGGGTATTAAATCCAAAGGTAGGGGCCCTATCTGGTTGGATTTTATTAGGCAGTACAATATCCTTGCCTTCCAGGAAACCTGGGACACTTCGCACAGTTTTTCATTGGATGGTTACCTTAGCTTTGCTATCCTCGCTGTCCGCGGAACAGTGGGTAGATCTAGAGGGGGATTGATTGTCCTGTTTTCACTTAATCTGGTAGGGGTTTTTAAGCATTTAGAAGTGGATTCAAAGAATGTTCTTATAATTGAGTGGACACTTCCAGACCAGCAGAAATTTCTACTTATTAATTTTTACAACTCCAGGGATGGTTCATCTCAAAATGAGCACCTTAGGGCCCTGGAGCACTATCTGTCAGTCTACAATCAGGAGCAGTCTTCCACCCCAGAGGTGATACTTCTGGGAGATTTTAATATACACCCTTGCTTTTCAGGCTGTTACAGTGGAGAGTATGGAGGGTTACCTGGGGAGGGAGCCCCCCATTTTGAGCATAGTAAAGAGGGAGAGGCCCTTGAGGCCCTCCTCTCATACATGAACTTATTTGAACCAGGTATGGGGGCGGGAGAGGAAAGAGCCGCCACCTTTATAGGGCGAGGCGCAAACTCCGTTATTGATTATATTTTTTTATCCCCTGTGGTCCTAGCTAAATCCTTGACTTATAGAGTAGTGACCTCAACTTTTAGCGACCACAACCCTGTCTTGCTTGAGGCTGATCTTGGCGTCTTTAGGGCGCAAAGTGAGTCAAGGGGGATGGCGCCGAGGCCCCTTTTATCCACTGATCAGGGGAGACGAATCAAATGGAACAGGGTTGTCCCTGAAGTTTTTTTTGAGGTCCTTGCCACTAAATGTGAGGCCAATTTGGCCATCTGCTTGGATGGCACTGCCGCAGAGGCCGACGTGGGGGAAGCCTATGTTGCGGTATGCAAGCAGATCGCCGAAGATTTAGAGATGGGGGATACTACACATCCGAGGAAGGCCAGTAAATAGTTTGATAACAATTGCTCAAAGGCCCACAGCGCCTTACTTAAGGCGCTTAAGATTAAGCCAAGGAACAGAGCTCTAATAGCTCAACTCCGCAAGGAGTACAAAACTGCTATTTGTTCGCGCAAACACCACATTAAGGAGGAGGCCTGGGAAAACCTTCAATCCGTTGATGTATTAAGAGACAGCAGTAAATTCTGGGCCATCATTAATCAGCCTTTTTTCTCAGAACAAGCGAACCTAGATACGGACTGCATGATTCCTGACGACACTTGGCTCCAACATTTTGAGAGCATTTATGACCTAGATCAGAGGGGATTAACATTAACATTGGCCCCCACAGCTGTTGTAAAGCATGCCTTACCGTTAAGATTAAATTTATCTGAGGTTGAAAAAGCAATTAGAGAGACAACTGGACACAAGGCTCCAGGCCCAGATGGGGTACCTGCGGATTTTTATATCACATACCCCCAGTTTTGGGCTAAGATCTTGGCCAATGTGTTTAATGCAGTTTCCATAGCTGGCTTCCCTCCCTCTTGGTCCTTCTCTGTGTTTGTACCGATTTTTAAGAAGGGTATTAGAGGGGATCCCTCCTGTTACAGGCCAATCTCATTGCTTGACTCTGCCGTTAAGATCTTGGGTAGGGTCATTCTTCAGAGAGTAAGGGATTGGCTTACGGGCAGGGGGGTGCTCTCTAACCTTCAGTACGGTTTCAGAGAACATAGGGGTACTATGGACCAATGCCTAAACTTACACCTCCTAATTAGCAAATATACTGTGGCCAGGAAGGGTTTTTTATATTTAGGTTTCATGGACCTTTCCTCGGCATTCAACTTAGTTAACCGCTCACAATTATGGTCTATTTTAAATGAGGTCGGTTTAGATGCTCCTCTGGTCAATTTTTTGAGGGATCTCCACCAAGACCTTTCTTCCTCTATTAGGGTCACGAGGGAAGGGCGGTGTACCAGGCAATTCAGTTCTAGAAGGGGGGTCAGGCAGGGTTGCATACTTGCCCCGCTTCTGTTTACAATTTACATCAATGCCCTCGAACAATCTCTAGGTACGGCCACACTTGATACGCCGCATATAGGGGGATTGGGAATCCCGGTCCTCCTGTACGCGGATGATGCCGTTTTGCTCGCGCGCACGAGCATGGGCCTACAGAAGCTACTGGACCACTTTGGCAGCTTCATGGATGCCCTGGATTTGAAAGTTAACATCGCTAAATCCCATGTAATGGTTGCCGGCACACGGAGTAATAAAACAAAGGTTAAAACATTCAGGTGCAATGGCAAGGAATTGACGAGGGTGCCTTCCTTCTCCTACCTAGGAATATTATTTGATGAGAAAGGCAATTGGGGCCCTCAGATGAAGTTGAAAAGTAACGTGGTCACAAGATCTTCGATGGCTCTTTTGAACTTCTCCAAAAGATTGGGAGCTAGACCCATGAAGGCCATGCTAAGGATTTATAAGTCCAAGTCCCTGGCGATCGCTTCCTATGGTGCAGCAATTTGGGGTTATGTGGACTTGAACAAAATACAAATTGCGGAAAACAGGTTCCTTAGATCTCTGCTGTCACTACCACAATCATCCCCCACATTTTCAATTCATTCGGAGGCAGCACTGGGCTATGTCACAGATCTCCTTAAAATGGCCCCACTGATTTGCTGGGCAAAAACCTGGCTGAACGAAGAGATTACCCTTAATCATTTAATCCTTAAGGATTGTTTGGCCCTGGAGAAGGCAGACATGATCCCATGCTTGGCGTATGTTAGAGCGGCATGTGCCAGGTTGGGCCGACCTGATCTGTTTACTTCACCACAGGGCATTATAAAGGAGGACATATGGTGGATCAAACTTAACTTTCGCAACCTGTTGGAGGTAGAAAGGGAGGCGCAGGAGCTGAGAAAACCAGCGGTGAGAATTATTTAGGGGTTATCAACCTCTCCATCCATTGAACTGTATCTGACGTATGTCACCAAGCCCTTCCATCGTTTTTTTAGGTCGAGCCTGTCAATGTGCTTGCGCATTGAGCTTGCGAGAGATATTGGGGCTTAACCAGAGCTTAACCATCGGCGGCGATTTGATGCTGTGCCCGTGAAAAAAGCACGTGTACAATGCACATCAAAGCCACCAGCCTCCCTCCCACAAGCTTCCCCCAGCGTGGGCTCTGCCTCAGGCATTTCTCCTCCCCTAATTTATTCACTGCCCACGGCCGGGCGGCCGTACTTTCACTTTCACGGCCGCCAGGCCGTGTCTCGCGCTTCCACTTCTCTTTCTTTCTTTCAATCTTTTCTCGCACCCTCTTTCTTCCTCTCAACTTCTCTTGCCTTCACCCTTTTCACTCCATGTCTTCGTTCTCCTTCTCTCCCTTTCTCTACCCTTTCTCTCATCTCCTTTTCTCTACCCCTTCTCTGTTCCTTCTCTGTTCCTGCTTACATCGTGCCTCTTCTGTTGTCCGCGCTTTAAGTAAGTACTTGTTTTTCCTGGAGATGTACGGGTAATAATCTGAGGTGTTTCTTACGTATTTTAACAGAAGAATGATCTGCACCTGCTTAGATTTAAAGCTTAAATCCACATAGTGCCCGGTGCAGCTGAAGTCTGTTAATTTATGTTCAAATGTCACCCTTTTCCCGTGTTTTTTCAGAACTGTGCTGATTACGTTTTAAAATGGACTAGCGGTCTGATTGCTATCTAGGTAGTTTTTTATTTAATAACCTCCAAACGTTAATTTACATTTCTTTTTAGACGAGTAGCCCATTGCAATGCTGTCTTCGTGGGTAGAATAATGATGCTTTATCGTCGTGACACGTAGGCCACGCTTCTCATTCCGCCTGGGATTTGTATGTCCCTATGCTGCTCCACACCTGTACGCTATGCCGCTTTATATTTTCGAGGTTGCCCTGCTCACTCTCGTTAACAGCTGGTTTTGAATTGCACAGAGTTTTAGGCAGAATCCGAAAAATACCAAGCCCAGTCGCCACCCGTGCATTACTGTCTTCTCATGGTTAGAACTGTTCTCCTTTTTCCGCTTGACTAACTTTTCTTTGATTGCTTGGCTAAAGCAATTGCTTCTGTTTAAAGATATGCTGTTCACGGCTGGCTCCCAGTATCTTAGCATGTTGGAAACCATTCTCAGCATTTGACGAATTCATAGTCTGTGCGGTCTAGCATTTGACATGGATTTTGTGTGAAGTGTTTCCTTTTAATGGTGAAGATTGGCTGGTACAAGAAATGCTTTACTCGATTGGCGGACAGAAACTGAAGCTGTGTCAGCTGGAGTGGTGAGTATCCCAGCTCCTGTGACATCACTCCACAAAAACCGGACATCGACTATGGAATCTCTTCAGGAACCTAAACTCCAGTCAGTGGCTTTAATAAAGGTGTTTGATGGGAAACTGAGCCCCCCACACAGCAATGCCAAGAGCTTTTTGCCCTTTGCCCCCACTGGAGCCTCGGCATCACACCTCAAAGTAATCCCTTCCGCTCCCCCGCCCACCCCACCCCGCCACGTCGCATCAGTAGGCAGCCCACCCCCCTCCCTCTCCATATGGTCGCTCGAGCTGCAGGCAGCCCACCCCCTCCCTCTCCAGCGCCTGCCTCCTCTCAGCCCACGCGTCGCGCGGCGCGCCTTTTCTATTCATTTGTGCCTCGCATCATCAGACTTGTTTCTCTCTGTTATTCCAGTGTTCTTTCTTGTTTTCCTGCCTCTGCCCTTCTCACCGTTTCTGTGGCCCCAGGCGACGTGCTAAATGCAGACCTGCTGGCTCTAAAGAGGTTAACTGGTCCGTCTGGAAGAAAGTGTTCCGTTTCGCCATCATTAAATCCTGATAAAAAATGCGATTTCTCCAGAGACCTTTCCCATCAAACATTTATCTAACCTCGCTACGGGTCACGGCTGACACACTTTTTATGAATATGGCGTTTCGTGCCATTGTGAAATATTTAATGTGTGAAATATGCTGTCAAGGGTTCTCCCTAAGTCCCAGTTCTCAGCAAAAATGCAATGTATCAATGTTTAAAACTTTATTACAACAGTACAAAAAAAAAATATTATTACACTTTTAATCTTCATTTTTTTTAAAAATTACAATACGCTACACATAATCTTCTCACAGCATTTTTTTTTAAGGTAGTGCCATTATACATTACAAAAATATTATGTATTTATTAATTATTTATAAAATTTAAAAGCCGTTAGGATTTGTCATATCAATACATGTACGTCAGTGAAAAAATAAACATGTAGCTTTAATAATGCTATAGGTGTCACATTTGCAAATTCTATAAATATTGGCATTTACAATAACAAAATTAATACATTTGCTATTATAAAAACATAAACATAAGTTAACAAATTATAACATTTACAAGACCAATAGCTCCAACTTTTCTAATGCGAGACCTATTGCATTTCCAATGCTTGTATTGGTCAGATTTCGGTTCAACCTCATTCACTTTATATTGGGTGTATTCCCTAAATGGGGGAAACCTGAGGATGTAGCGCCATGTTCCTGTGATAATTTTTGCCCACAGGACACACCTCATTTGGTAATGTTCTGTGATCATTACACAGAGGCGCGTAAAAAATTCTTATATCCAATCTTGCGTGATGCTGGTTTCGTACAAGTCAGGCCCGCTCTCACATATCTACAAATGCTGGGTTCCGTCCAGGTTACCGTTAGCGTGGCTAGCTTTTTGGCGGCCGCAGCTCGGGTAAATAAAAGAAGACCCCTCTAAACACAATCATTCAGTGGGACTAAGAGGGGATCATGGCTTTAGCTTGAATTACCCAATGATGCACTTTATACTAGATCGGATAGCCGTTGGTAAAGGGTCTTTTTATATTGTATACTATGGGGCATATTTATGAAGGCCTTGCGCCGCCGGTGCGTCATTTTTAACATGGGAAAAAGTGACGCACCGGCGGCGCAAGGCCTTCATAAATCTGCCCCTATGTATTTATTGATTTTAGATACTGCATTTATGAAATGTAAAAATTGAATGCATGTTTTTATTGTCTTTTCTTAAATAATTTTAAAGTGTGGAGGCTTATGTTCCTTGTATTGTCTTTTATGATTTTAATTAATCGAAATAAAGATTCTTTGACTGACTGACTGACTGACAAAAATATAATCTGTAGAAGTCGAGATATACATTTTTAAAGAATAAATGTCAAAATAGCACTTAGAAGCAATAAACCCTTAAATGGGTTATCTGATCGTGCTAGACCTGGGCAAAGTCAAAAGTTTAGGTTGACAACAATGGAGCGCGGGCTGGATACAGGGACTGGCTTGAGCCCGCTGAACCAAAGAACCTTGATCCAGGATGTGTCGTCAACAACGAGGAATCAAGATGCAGCCGAAGAGATGCATAGGTGTCGAGCCAGGCAGTCGACGAGATGGGTTGAATTTCTCCATGGCACTGTGGCAATGCGTCGGTTCCGAGTGCTGGTGCTGGGACCAGATGTGGTGCATAGCTGCTGCTCCTGCAGTAGGCGATGCATTAATGCCGAAGGCGATGCACGGGTTCCAAGGGAAATATGCGGGGTCCGCTCCCAGCAAAGACGAGGATGTGCTGGTTCCGACTTACTCAATGACAACAGTTCTGTTGAGGATGCGTGGGTTATGGGTGAAGAAGCACCTTGGGCCCAAATCCCAAGGGTTCACAGCTGGTGTGGCACCACTTGGCAGGGGAGACTCGCAGCTTGCAGAGCCAGAAGCAGATGCAGGTGGTTCAAGTCTTTGATATCTCTGAGACTTGGAAACAGGAGGCAAGCCAGAAAGCCCTTAGAGTCACTGTGGGTTCAAATGATGCAGGTCCAGTCCTTCTTTCCAGGGCAGGAGAAGAGCAGGCAGCAGGGCAGCCCAGCAAGGCAAGGCACAACAAGGTAGAGTTCAGCAAAGCAGCAGTCCAGCAAAGTGGCAATCCTTTCAGCAGCACAGCCGCCCTTCTTCCTGATAGAGTAGTCACAGTTCCAGAAGTGTACTGAAGACATGGTGTCAGAGGTCCAGTATATATACTTAGTGGTGCCTTTGAAGTGGGAGGGACTTGAAAGAAATACGTTCTCCCTTCCTGCCCTGGCTCCAGACACGCTACAGGGGATAATCAATCCTATGTGTAGGGACAGGAGACAGCCCTTTTAGGTGTAAATGTCAGCTCCTCCCTCCCATCCTGCTCAGGATGGCCCATTAGCATGCAAATGAGCACTCAGGCACACGTACCCTTCCTTGGTGTCTGACTGTCTAGAGGGAATGCAGGACGCCAGCTGTCACCCATCTCAGAAGTGTATTCCAGTGTCTTCTACACCAAATGGCTTAGGTAAGTAAATGCCAACTTCCTAAAAGTGGTATTTGCTAAACTGGAATTAAAAATCCAGCTTCCCCATACGTTGTGATTTTAAGTGGCGAGTTCAGTGACACCAAACTTTTAAAAAGTCTATCTCTTCACAATTGAGAATTACACTTAAAAGATGTAATAAGGTAATCCCAATGTTATCCTATGGGCGAGATAGGACTTGCTGTAGTAAAAAACTAAATTGGTAGCTTTTCACTACCAGGACACGTAAAACTTTCAAAGTACATGACCTGCCTTTTAAAGGCATGACACCCTCCTACCTTGTGGGTTAGATAATGCCTACTTTAGGGGTGACTTACTTGTGTTAAAAGGGAAGGTGTAGACCTGGTAAGAGGGTTACCTTGCCAGGTCAAAATTGCAGTTTAAAACTCCACATACAGGCTCTGCAATCGCAGGCCTAAATCATGGTTGGAGGGCTATTTAAGTGGGTGGCACAATGAGTGCTTCAGGCCCACTAGTAACATTACAGGCCATTGGTACAAGTAGTGCAATTTACTAGGGACTTCTAGGTAAATTAATTATGCCAGTCGGGAATAACCCAATTTTGCCATGTTTAGGGGAGAGAACACAAGCACTTTAGCACGGGTCAGCAGTGGTAAAGTGCGGCGGAGACCTAAAACCAGCAAACATTAGTTCCGAAAAATAGAGGGAGGCAGGAAAAAAGTTGGGGGAAGACCACCGCAAGGCTGTCAGGTCTAACAGTCACTTTAACTTTTGTGTTTATTTCAGTGATTTTTTTTTTTTAACATAAAGTAATATTTTATTACCATGATAAAGCACAAACCCGCCACGGACGGCCTTTTCCGTGCATGGATGGTAGGGAGTTGGTCGCAGGATTTGACCTATGACCAGACACTGCGACAAACCCCCCAACAGGCAGCCAACCCCACGCTGTGAACTGCCTTTGGTCATGCACAGCAGGGGTTGCTAACCAACTCATAGGCAGCTAATCCAAGCGCAGGCAGACAGCCCCGTGCTGCACAAGGTCTCTCATCGAATGCGACATGGGGTTCATGGTAAGCAGCCACCCGGAGGGAGCCAGTCCCCTGCTGCGCATGGCTTTTGGTCGTGCCTGGCATGGGGTTAGTGGAATGGCCTGCATTGAAGCCATTCCCTGCTTCCAACTCCGTGTAGGCAGCCAATTGTGGGCTGCAGACAGCCTTTGGCCATGTTTAGCAGGAGGTTGGCCACAGGGTTGCCGCTTGGCTTGTCACTAGGTCCTGTGGCCAAACGCCCAGCAGGCTGCCATTCCCACACAGCCCTTGACTTGCACAGCATAGGGTTGGTCTTCGGGCCCTGAGGACTCCATCCCCTGCCAACCTGTTGGATAAAATCTTGGCAAAACGTTTCGCATCAGTGTTCAATAGTGATAGAGGTCTATAAGAGGAGCAATGCTCAGGTAGTTTCCCTGACTTAAGTAGAATATTCAGGCTGGCCTCATGCATTCGAAGGCACCATAATACCCTCCTTTGCCATTTCCTTGAACAGATTAATCAGATGGGACGTTAAGCGATTCTGATAAGCCTTGTAGAATGAGACCATCAGGCCATCAGACCCGGGTGCCTTTTCGTTGGGCATGTCTTTTAGAGCGTCAACGATTTCCATTGGGCGAAGGGAAGCCAGCAGCCTTTCTCTGCCCGAGTCAGTTAGTCACTTCATTGCTATATGGGTGAGGTAAACTTCATCTGTTTCTGTTATGTTGGGTTCACGCTTGGTGTTGTTTTTTGTAATAATCCCTAACACTCTCCACCATCTTGGGTGTGCTACCTACTAGAACTCTATTTTCATCATATATTTGCGATATATAATTTTCACTTCTGGGAGTGTGTGTTAACTTGGCAAGTACTGAGCTGGGTCTGTCACCTTCAGCGAAAACCCTCACTGTAGCGTATTTCCCCAGGTGTTTAACCTCCATGTGCGCTAGCTCATTGAATTTATCTATGTTTGACCTAATGAGGGACAGTAATTTAGGGCCACCGCCTTCCTGATTTTCTTTTCTAACGCTGCCAACGTATTTTCCACTTTCCTTAATTGTGTTCTGATTAACTAAAGTACACCTGCATGATTCAATATGGTCATACCTCTGATAAGAGCCTTCAATGCTTCCCATTTAGTGCTCCTTTTATGTACTCTTCCTATATTGGCGTAAAAAAACTCTTCTTTTGACCTTGCCTAGCATATCGCGAAAAACAGGGTTCAACAATGAGTATTGTGGAAATCTGCAAATAGGTATTCTGTGTTGTAGGTCCCCTAGAGACAACTTTAGCGCTACAGGGGAGTGGTCAGAAAGAGTGCGAGACATATGTATGCTTTCAGTTATAAGGGGCAACAGTTCCTGCGATGTATACCAATAGGCTATCCTGGTGTGTATATCGTGTACTGAGGAGTAATGTGTGTATTCCTTGCCCAGGGCTTCGCAGTGTCGCCAGACGTCTGCCATTCCCTCCACCTCTGCCATGTGAGCTATTGCTCTCGCAGCATTAGACGGGAGTCATTAGGGACCTTTAGATAGGTCTAGCTCTGGATTTTGTGTGCAATTAAAATTGCTCCACAAAAGTTGTGGAAAATCTGACTGCCGCGTGATTTTTGCTGTGAAGGGAATGATAAAACTGGGGGTCATAATGATTTGGACCATAGATGCCAACTAATAGCACATTGAAGTTATCATTATAGCATCTGCCCAAAACATATCTCCACTCCTAATCCACTTCAGCCTCCTGTACTTGTAATCCAGAGTTCCTGCGCACCCATATCAATACCCCTCTGGTGTGTGTGGTGAACCCCGACGTTATGCATTTACCCCTCATTCTCCTTAATGACAGCAGACCTGTGCCAGGGGGAAGGGGTGTCTCTTGAATTATAGCTACATCCACCAGATGTCGGTGTAGGTAAGCCACTACTTTCCGGATTTTTCTGTGGTCGTTGAAGCCCCTTACATTCCATGACATTAATTTTATATGGGAAGTAGTAGTAGATGTATGCACAGTTGGCATAGCCTGTACTTTGACTTTGTCCACAATGCCAAAACATTCAAACGAACAGTATATTCTACACATACGCAATCTAGCTCTGTTTACTGCCAGTTTGACTATGTTAACACCCCCTTCATCCCCCACTCCCGCCATGGCTCATCATTGTAGCATGGATTGACTTAAACATCTGAGCCCCACCCTTCTCGAAAACTAAACAGAACTGAATTTAACTTCCTCCCAGGGTGTATTACACTTGGTGTTGATGTCCTATGTCCGCCTTCCGATAGAATACTATCCAGATGAATATTGTTGCTGGCGACTATAAATACTGCACTCTTTCGCCTCTGACTACAATCAGAAATCACTCATGACTCTGGTGCATTTTTATGACTCCCTGGCACTAACATTATAACAGCTTGTAGATCGTTGTGACATAAATTGACGCATGCTTGTTCTGCTGCTTTAACTATTATTCCTTTTCCAAATGTTATCATGGGGCTCTAGTACTGCCAGTCTGATTGATCAGAGTCGCCTCTTGTATCACCATCCTCTCCCCCGGCTTCTGTGAAAGTTTCTTCTTGTTGTCTTTAGCATACTTTTTGAGTGCTTACTGCAGTTCTTGAGGGTCATTGTATATCTTGCTCTTACCATTGAAGGACACTCTCAGTCTGGCCAGATATAACATAGCAAATACAAGTTGCAACTCCCTCAGTTTGCATTTCATGGGCGCAAATTGCTTGTGTGCTTTCTGCACCTGTGGGGTGTAGTCAAGGTACAAAGTCAACTCCGAACCTTCGTATTTCAATTCCCGCAGCTCCCTGGTGCGACAGAGTGCTACATCCCTATCCCTATCCCTGTAATTCCCTGTAATTCAATAATCTTGCTATCAGAGGCCGAGGGGGAGCTCCAGGGGGTGGCCTGGGGGCAAGTGAGTGGTGAGTGTGCTCAACTATGAAAACTGGCAAGAAAATCTCACGTCCCACTAGAGCCTCCATGTTGCCCATTACTGTGGATTCCGTTAGGCCTAGTGTGCACACGTTGTGTCGCCTGGAACAAGCTTTCAAGTCCACTGCCTTATCGGGCAATGTTGCCAGTAGTTTCCCCATTTGTTTCTACGCTGCTCGGGCTTCAACCTGCACGTCCTCCGCCTAAGACACACGGTGTTCTACCATGTCCAACTTTTTAGTAAGTGTATCCACACATTCTGACATGCGGTACATTCTGTACAATAGTGAGTCAATCTTAACTCAACTGTCCCGGTCTTTGTCCCGTGCTGTGGGCTTTCTGTAGCATTTGGCCGTAACCGACTTGGGAAGTCATCTACAAAGTATGTTTGGGTGCTTCTGGACTAGTGACACAACATCCCCTATGTACCAGTCGATATTTGCCTTGAATGCAAGATGATTCCTACAGTATATTACGGGCAGCTCCGGGAGCTCGATCAAGCTGCGGCCATTGTGGTACTAGGCAAGCTCCCCCCAGGCTGTTGCAGAGTTGATGCAATTGTACTTGGGAGCAGCGGCATTTTTACCAGAGAGATGTTATTACGATTGATGGTGAAGCGGGCTGGCCTCTAGTTCGGGTTCTGCCTGATGAGTCTGCATGCTCCTCTCAGAGCTTGTGGGTCCTATAATGCAGCTCTCATTTTGTGACAGGGTGGGGCTGACTTCTAGATCAAGCTCTGATGGAGAGTTCTGAGGGTTCTGCATGCTTCGCTTGATACATGTTGGTGCTGAATGGAGTTGGTTTTGGCGGAATTCCTCTTGTATAAACCCCCAGGGGCCAGCTGCTTTTAGAGTAGGCACTGAATGCGCAGTTTGTTCAACCCCCTTATAGCTAGGAGTGATGCCAGTTCAGATACTGGGTCCGAGGCTGGATATGTTGGAGCTTGAGGCTCAATTTGATCTTGTTGTGATGCCGCATGTTGTTCAGTAAGTATTGAGCATCCTGTTGCCCGGTTGTAGGCGGATTTTGTTTCACTGTGTTGGGCGTGTAATTTAGGGTCCTTGGCTGTTTGGGAGAGCAGCGTGTGTCTTGGGCCGTTGGGAGCGATGTTGAGACGAACGGTTTTACCTTTGCAATGCTATATGGAAGTGGGCAGACAGGTCTATAGCATATAAACGAGCCTCCTCACATGGCTTTGAGAGGGGTGAGAGCAGCAGCAATTGTAAAGGTAGCAGAGGGGTCTGCAGGCCTTTAAGGGCAGCATTGCTTCAGTAAAGAGCAGAGCCTGCATCCTTAAGAAAGCTGGATTTTGTGTTGAATTGAATGAGTTGAGAGTCGTTGATGGTTTAAGCCGCTTGATGTTACCATGACTTTTATTTCAGGCTCAGATGCAATTAGTGAGGAATGGACAATATCTTGAGCGGTAGAGCAAGTATTTTGTCTCTTTCCTTTTTCCCCCCTGGCCTGGGGGGAATGGCCACCCTGGTTTTCCCTGACCTCATCGGCGGCCAGACAAAATAGCAGCGTGAAGTGCTGGAGCTAATAGCCTTTCGATGGAACCGGGCAGGCAGCGCTGCCAGGCAAGGTTTAGTGCTCTAGGGCTCAGGTGCTTGGTGCTTGGTGCTTGACAGGACTGCTTGCTGTAGGTCCTCGTTCCAATGTCAAGGAAGGGGAAAAGTAATTTTCTGATTGACTGGAAGTGGCCAGCACCTAGTTGCACCAAAGTAGAATATATTACGTGGCTTTCATTCAAGAACATAAATTGCTCTCATACATTCAGAGGCAGATTTTTTAGCATTTGGCAGCAGCAACTGCAATTGCTGAAGCACATTCTGGTAGCCTGGATTACCTTTCTGTTAAAGCTAAGGAGAATGTACTAATTTATTAGATAATTTGGAAAGCTGCTAAATGGGGGATGTATGCTCTAGAAACTGTGCTGGATTGGAGAGGCCAGTCACTGCAGTTTGACCCCCAGAACTCTTGAATCCCAGTCCTCCAATCAGAACAGCAGCTTGCATTTCCACTGCAGTGATCTCATATCATGATAGGGATGATTTGAAACACTAGCATCCCTGAAAGCACGAGTCTAGAAGGCGTCTGCTCATTAGTCACAAAAGTGTGCTGGGTTAAGTGTCAGTCATTATCTGCAAGCGCTGATAATTATTCATAATGGTTGAGATGGGCAAAATGTACCAAAGGTGGTTGGTATTCGTGAAACCTGGTTGTGTATGGTTGTAGTGCTTTTGAAATATATATCTGAGAGTAGGCAGATAGAAAAACCTTAGGAGAGTAGCCCTTATCTTGATAAAGTTCGAGTTTCCAGGGAACAAATGGAACAACAAAAAGTGCACCCACTCTGGGCCTCGAAAGCTTAAAACTATACAATCTAAATCAACTGATTTCACTGTAGGGCCAACCTATTTTAGCTGCAGGCCATTATAATTTTTTCTATAACAGCTAGATTAAAATCTGTATTTCTCCTACACCAATAACCTGCTTTATTCATAAGAATTTGACAGGACTCATGAACTTCTTCAGCTAAGGGTGGAACTCCTACCATGGTGTAGGGGGTACAATCCGGAGAAGATGCAGGCTACTATCCAAAACACTTTAACATTGAGGTGTTTTGGCATAAGCAGGTTTGTTATTATTGTCAATATTCATAAGACCAGATATGGGTGAATCTGAAGAGTCCTCTGGGTGACCCAGCAAAGCAGATGGGCCATCAGCCTGTAACTTATTATTATTATTACTGGCAGCTGAACCCAGTTTTTTAAATGATTGATTAACAGCAGTAGATAAGGACCCTGGAATGCAGCCATCAGTTTGAGACTGATTAGAGGCTGAGTAGCCAAGGGCTCTCAATTTTCTCTCAAAGGAATTGGCCGAAAATCGGTCTTGGCTGCTCCTAAAAGAGAGAAAAGTTGTTCTTCAATCTTCCTCAAACTGACCAGAATAGCCTATAAAGCATCAGGGAGAACATTTGTTATCCTGGGATAGAATCATCCAAAAAAGATTGTATCCTGTCATCACTCACATGACTCAATTGGGGAGAATACTGCTGTTCGATATTTTGAGAGCGTCTTGAGGGAGCTGAGCATTGTTTCTTACTCATGTTTATAGACTCCACCCTTTTTGTCTTCCCCTCTTTAGGTTTCACACTTTCAATCCCATCAATATTCTGCACAACAGTGTTGGACTCGGTGTCAGGTTGACTTCAACAAGCAATGGGGGATAATGGAATTTCCAACACTAATGTCTGTGACACCTGCTGAGCCTCGTTCCCTTCTATCGGCGATCCTTCCCCTCCAGCTGTAGGGAGAGGGGGAGGCAAGGAAAGAGATAGCCTTTGCTCAGCCAGCTCTTTCGTTTCCCCATTCCAATTAAATATTTTAGTCCAGGTTGATTAAAAAAAGGCAAAATAGAGTTACAGATTCTACTGTTAAAAAGATTTCACAGTACTTTGTGGCCACCACAAGTCTTTTGGCATAGAGTTTATGAAGAGCTAAAAGGGGAAGACTGGCTCATCCTCATCCAGCTTCAGGCAGGCACAGACGGGCCAGCTCTTGGCCCGGTCTACGCCCGGGTGCACCCCTTGTTGTCCAGCGCAGTAGGAGCTCTAGGTAAAATTGCTAAAGCACCTATGGGTGCGAATTAGCAGCGTGTGCGGCTTTTTCCACGATGACTGGTGGGGCCTGTGGTCTACCCCCTCACTCATGCTATGATGTTCTCTCCACGCAGCAGGAGCCCCAAGTGAAATTAGTCAAGTGCCTCTATCTGCAACCTGTCAGCGTCTGCGGCTTCTGCCACAATGACTGGTGGGGCTTGTGGTCTGCCCCCTCACTCCTGCTATGAGGCTCTCTCCGTGCAGCGGGAGTCTCTGGTGAAATTAGTAAATCGCCTCAGGGCGTGAACTGGCGGCATTGGCAGGCACCTACTGCGATGACAGGTGGGGCCTGTGGTCTGCCCCCTCACTTCTACTACTAGGCTCTCCCCCCTGATGCAGTCAAGCAAAGGTATGTTTCATTGGTGTGAAAAATAAAATATGCTCAAATTTGGAAAAAAAATCAGACTTCAGCACGTTATTGTGCATCTCTTGTCGAAATATACCAACAATTTTCACTTTGGATCTTAAATCAATTTAACTAGTGTACAAGATTCCTGCTACCTTTGCATGTGCCAAGCACTGATACCTCAGTATTGAAACATGCATAGACCTATCACACTCCTGAGGTATATGGCAACTTAACACAGTGCACCTCAGTTCTGACCTGGGTACTGCACCTGTACCCCAGTACTGAAACATTCACCGAGGTCTCCTAGTATCGCGCCATCTAAAGAGGGTGCCACAGTCATGCACCGTGCTATCATCAATGATGCAATTTCATATGTTTCATAACCTTTTTTGAAAATCTGACTACAACTATTATTTTAACTTGTTTTTTTCTGAGAATTTCTAGGAGTATTTCAAATGTAAGTTACTATCAAAATATAAAAGGGAAATCTACTGTGCTTTGGTCAACTTGCTGCCTCTGACTACTTCTTGCTGCCCTGTATTGTCAAAGTAGGTGCACCTACCTCTGCTTCCCCATAGTGTTCTAATAAACAATTAGATTGGTAACATTTTGGATTTATTTAAAAAGTGTGGCAAACCTGAAGGTGTATTGGAGGAATCTAAACTGTAAAACCTAAAGCATGCTCTTTAGAAATTATTAAAAGGAGGGGGTATTTTCTCATAGAAATTATGAGTGCTCTAAAAAACTACATTGACACATTTCAGTTCTCAAATAGTGAAAAAGCTTTTTTTATCCAGTTGATTACTTTATTATTTGTTGCACTTAAGGGAGAGGATGTGATATTATGGCCAGAGCTGCTGCCTTTGTAACTGGGAAATCAAGTTCCAGTTTCAGCGTTGAACTTGAGCATCGGCTCAACATCCTGTGATTGTGGGCAAATCACTTAATTTTCCAGTGTCTAAAACCAAAATGGATGTGTTCTCATGTAAAGCACTTCAGTAACTTCAGTCATGTCTGCGCTATATAAAATTGCAACAACAAAAAAATTAAGTGTTTTGCACATTTTTGCCATCTTGGGAGACTTTATCAATAGAAAATGTTTGCATCAGTTTTCCACTTCAATTCTATCAAGATGGCGTTCAGATGTGCCACACTTTTGTCTTAAATTGAGAATGTTAGCACTCTAGTTGCTCATTAGAACACTGGGGTAAAGCTACAGTTGATCACCAGGAAGTTAACTGGCAGTCTGCTGCTGGTGTTGAAAGTACATGGTTCAGTCTGCAGATCAGAGTGTTTTATTTGAATAGATGAGGACGATATTTAGGAACTCATTTAAAATGGTGCTTTCCTCAGTAATGACTATAATGACTATAATTTCTATGACACAATGAACCCCAATTTTGTTCCTTTCTAAATCAAATGTTTTAAATTTGACCAGTTTGATTCAATCAAGATGACTTCATGGCTGCCACACTTGTATTGTATGTTACACTGTTAGAGCTCTAGTTGTTCTTTAAAAAACTCTGGGAGGCTGTAGTAAAACATAGGGGAATCAACTGATAGGCTGCTGTTAGATGTACATGTGTTACTGTGTTTTACTGAGAATGTCAGACTTCACTCTCGCATGGCTGACAAAAATAATGTGATTTTACAGAGAATATGCTCTCATTTTAGGTTATTGAGCACCTTCCATAACATCTAGACGAAAATCATAAGAGAAAACTGTTTTACCTCAAACATGATACATGAAATCCCAGCAGAGGGCAGAACTTTTCACAGGGTAAAATCACTTTAGAACAAATCACAATTCCAAAAACTAGTATGGTACACCAACAAATGGTTTATATTGTAAATAAAATCTGCTATCACGTTTTATACTTGCTCCTTTTTGTGACAGTCAAGACCAGCCATTCACTACAATGCATTTCAATGGGGACCATATCCCAGAGTCCTATAATTGATGCCACAGCATGTTGTTCATGTTGTGGCAGCCAACAAAAAGGGGTCCCATCACATGCCTTTTGGGGTCTGGGTGTGCTTACCCTGCCCCCTTACATATTTTACAATTTATTTTCAAGACATAGGGACCATGTTGTTCAGTCTTTCAAAGGCTGCCAAACCAACCAATTAGTATTGACTTTAAATTGGGCAATCAGATTACATATGAACACCAACTGTCAAAACTACAATTAGTTTTGATCCTTAAATTCTCAAAAACTGCTGAATGGATGTACACCAAATCACAAAAAGCACATTTTGTGCTCTCTACAGGGTATAAAACGGGATAAGACCCTCTGGTGCCACTTCTTGATGTAGCCATTTTCCTAGTTAAGTCAGCATGTTATTCCCTTCACCACACTCTGACAGCCCAATCACCTTGTTCATCTCAACCTGTTATCTGCGTCCTCTGCCCTAAGCTTGTGTGTCTTACTCTCCATGTCTGTAATTCGCTCTTTCCTTGTTATTAGATCTAAGGTGATACCCGCCAATTCTCTTTCTGCCATGTGATGGTGGGCGTCCTTCAGGATTCTCATGTCTGCCACCAGAGTGTCAATCTTCATCTCTATCACCTCCCGGGAGGAGGTTATGGCATGCAGAATGTCCTGGAGAGTGGGGCCTGCAGGAGGTCCTGAGTGTAGGGCAGCGATTCCATCGTCCTGTGAAAGCTCAGAAGGACTTCCCCCAGTGGCTGGGTCCTATTTCCAGGATACTTTTCAGATGTTTGCGTTCCTACCTCTATGACACAGATCTAGGCATGTGTTGGCCTGATGAGGGAGCAGGGAATGTGCTGAGGACTCAGAGGCCAGTCACCAAAAGCCAAGATGGGGGAGCCCAAAATTTAGTTCAATGTGCTGTTGCCAGCAGTCTCAGGATATTCTTTGCAAAATTCAGTGTGCCCTGCTGGTAGGGCGCATTGCAGCAAAATGTCACCTATAGTAAGGGTGCGGTTTGGTGGGGAGCAATGCAGGTGAGGCAACCCACCTGGGTCCATGGACAGAGCTCGACAGGTGAGGTGGTTCAGGGTAATAATGATGCACAAATGGTAATCTGTGGTCAGATCACCAAGTCTTATCAGGGTTTCCTGTTCCAAACCAGGGTCAGTGGGGAGGTGATAAGGCAAAGTATT